>NC_140774.1:122330095-123580095 GCF_044657685.1 Stegodyphus dumicola | reverse complement strand
TAGGACTGGGTAATGGTCTATCAAGCTGTTTCGCAGGTTATTGAACAACATGCTGAAGTAAAGGGAAAGTGTACATTTTCTGGAGGTTTGAAATTTTGTTGTAAAGTATTTTATCTGTTATTGATGTCCTGCTGAGTCTGTAAAGAGTCTGCCAGAGTTATATTTTTATCTGCCGAAAAATACCTAATTCCTCTCCTCTTTCACATTTTACAAGGAAACAAAATTAATTTTACTTTTTACTCGGCATATTTTGATCTAATGGAACTGAAACAACGCATTTTTTTTAACCCTCCCTTTTCCTTTCTTCTTTAACTTGCCTTGAAAGAATAATCCTGCTCAAAAGGGAAAATATTCATAAAACTTACGTTTGTAATGAAAATACTGTATTTCTAAACACCATTTTGAAGTAATTCTAATTTTAAGAATTATAAATGAATATTCTAATTTTTGAAATAAAGTGGAAGCACTGAATAACATTCAGTGCATACCTATGTCTATCATTTTGAATTTAAAATGTTTAGAGTTTAATGGAAGGAACTAAAAAGTAAGTTTTAAAAATGTTTGTGCCTAATATAAATTTATCACTTTTTAATTAAATAATTTACAATTTTCACCATTTTATTTATTAACTGATTAATAACATAATTCAAATTACATTTCATTAGCCTAATAATGATGCTGCATAATTCAACTGTACAAAACACAAAAGCTGTGTTTTGGATTATTAATGTATTTAATGCGTTTAAATGAATCAAATTATTTTTTCCTCAGTGAAAGAGGGTTAGATTTTAACAGGGATGTGCATAACTTATGTGAAAGAGAGTTAAATTTTAACAGGGATATGCATAATTATTTATTTATATTTAAAAATATATATATAAATAATGGCTATCAGTTGAGTGAAAGTAATAAAGTTCACTTACTTTGCAGTTTTATTTCAAAATTTATAATACTTTTATCAAAATAATTAAAAAAACACTTCAAAAGCTACTTTAACTTCCCTTCAAAACCAGTACTAAATTATATTTTGACCCGTTATATATGTAAAATTATTTTAATCATCACTGTAATGTAATTTGAAATGTGTATTTAGTCCTGAATTGTAAAATTTTGTAATGAAAAATGCGCAAAACTCGTAGACTGAAAACTGTAGACAGACAAGTGCGCTGATATTTATTGGTTAAGAATAACTCTTAATTATATTAAAAGCGAAAGTGTTTTAAAGTATTTTTTACTATTTACAAATGTAAAATTAACAGTTTTGGAGCACATCATCGAATTAGAACATCTAAATCGAGTAAAATAACGGGACAAAGCATCAAGAGTTTGCTTTTAAACGCGATTCGATATATTTCTATCTCTCTTTTTATTTTATTTCTAAATTCTACATATTGGGAGGCCAAATGAAATATTCTTTTTATTCTGATTTTCAGTGTTCAGATGCAATCTTTGCAAAGGTACAGACGTATTCGCTATTAATTTTGCGAAGAGCCTGTTGTCATCAGCCTGTTATTCTTCTTGCGCTGCCTTTAAACTACGGTACAGCCCACCAGAGATCAAGCGGTAACAATCTTTATTTCGACCCGAATTAAAATCTTGACGAATGAACTGGCAGCATGGTAACTTTTAAGGTTTCTTACTTATCTATCTAATGTGACTAAGAGCCAATTTTCCACTTAAAAATGTCTTCTTCGAAGGCATTCCTTCTTTAGGCAGACTTTCCTCGAATGCTTAACCGCAGTCTAAAATACTTCCAATAAAACGCTCAGCTATTTATTGTTTGGATCAAGGCTTCCCAACAGGATCGCTATACAGTCCGTACAGTATTCAATGAAATTTTAAGGGGTCGTTTTAGAAGATCAGTAATGATACTGAAAAGTAAAGCTTGTCTTTATTCTCCTTTGTGACGGGTAACTCACGAGGGATTCCACGTAGGTACTCGAAGAAGGGATTCATTCAGGAAACAACAGGAGGCGTCCTTAACAAAACAACATATTTTATTATTATTTACAAAAGAATTTAAATGATAGAAGGAGGTTAATTATAAATACGGTAAGCAGTGCTCATTTCTACTTTCGTTCCCTTGTAAAGACATTAGGTTATTTCGAAGCAGAAGAGATGAAACATAAGCAATGCCCTGGCAGGGACTTGAACCACGCAGCTCTCGATACGCGCCGAAGACATGCTTAAGAAGGGGGGGAGAAATACTTTATACGCTAATTACTCTACTGTCTCTCTGGTTTATTTCAGTCTCCAATTCACTTCAGTTCGTAATGAGTGAAAACTGGCAACAGGCTTGCTCAGCAGCGACAGTCGATAGCCGAATAATTGATCAGCATAATCAAGATACCATTGATTACAAAAAATGTATTAATAAAATTGATAATTAATAGTTTGATATAAAGCTTTATTATACAAATGTGTCAAGTCTTATTCGAAATGCATGGCGACGCTAAGTTTTGGAATTTAAAAGTCATTCAGGAGAAATATTCCAAAATAAAAGTTGTTACCAAACGAACATTATTGACTTTTCCTTCTTCTTGCTCAATGGAAGGAAGATTTAGTCAAGAAAATAACTTACTGATGAAAACAAGAAACAGTTTGCATATTTCTGAAAGAGGGAATCTGAAAATTAAGTTCAATAATTTTGACAAACTTTGGAGAAATTACATCAGTACATCAAGTGCAGCTATCCCATTAATTAAAATCGAACTTTTGTGCCGTTAGAATCAGTGATTTTTGTGTCTGATAATTTGCTTATATTTGTAAATTTAATAATAACAGTAATACGATAAGTAGGGAAACATAAATATAATAAACCATTTTTTCCAAACCTTTCTTCTAGTTAAATTGTTATCGTAAAGTTATATGTGCAATTACACTACTGGCCATTAAAATTGCAACACCGTGAAGGAAAGCAAATACAAAAAAGATATTTATTTTACGTGAACAGTATGGCATGAAGACAAAAATGGTTAAATTTGTAAGGCAGTCTGGGGGTTTACAGTGGTTCGAAATTAGTAGAAACAGACGTCACACCTGGGAGCTAAAAGGGCCCTTACCCGGTTAGGCATGTGTCGAACTGGGCTTGTATGACAGAAACGGGCAATTCATTCCATGCTGCTTCAAGTCTATGTCACACTTAATCAATCGTATTAGCTGCAGAAAGTGGGGGGTCAGTCTATCAACAACCCATGAGCAGATGTTTTCAGTGGGTGACAGATCTAGAAACCGTGCACGCCAAGGCGGCAATCGAATACCCTGAATATAGAGGAAGGTCAGAACACTACGTACAACATGTAGTTTTGCATTATCTTGTTGCAAGAGGGCGTTTGGCTGGCCTCGAAGATAGGGTCCAACCCACTGGACGTCCGATGTCAGAAATGTACCCATCTGCGTCTTTACCGTCGGTCCAAATTACAGATGTGCGTGTCGTGTACCCAATGGCTGCCGAAACCATCACACTAGGTGCAGGGTTCCTATGCCGATATCGAATGCAAGAAGGCGACGTGTGGTCTCCTCGGAACCTTCAGACTCGTATATGGCCATCGGAATACTGCAGAACCGGGACTCGTCTGAAAAGACGACATTCTGCCACTCCTGTACCCAGCTCTGTCGTTGCGCACGAGTGTCGCCGTCCCTCTTTCTATGTTGCATTGTCAAGGGAAGCCGAAGTAATGGTCCATGCTGCCGTATAATATTCCATGCTGCTGCAAAAGTTGATGCACCGTGCAAGCGGATACTAGGCGTGCTGCAAACATGCCTATTTTCTGATTAATGGTACGTGATGTGGTTGTGCGGCTTTGCAGAACTGACCTCACAATGTATCTGTACTCTCGGGCGATAGTCATGGGAGGCCGTTGAGATCATTCATGCCGTTCAGTATGATCCTCAGCAACCCGTTGATTCCATATTCGCTGCCAGTCGCCCTGACGGTATAGTGGTTAGGAGAGCCTACTACGGTACCAAAAGGCCCGGGTTCGAATCCCGGGTAAGACATAGATGTTAATAAATGTATAGTGCCGTTGCTACATGGCGGCACTCTCCGAAATTCCTCTCGCGTGCACTGGGGGAAGAGAAGGGTGAGAGACTGCCGGATCCTCTCCTGGGGTGCTCTTCCTCAAAATTGGGAGTGGAAAATAGAAGTCCAACCTCTCTTCGGAGTAGGCTCTGGTAACCATTTTTCGATGTAATACGAACAAGACAACAACGATCCTGCCTCTATCGATTTCTGACACTTTCTGGTAAGCATTTCTTCTTATTCGAGGCATAAGACAATATTCTGAGCAGACTCTGACTTTACAAAGAGATTTCCAAATGGAAAATTCACCACACGAATTTTCTTTTATGCAGGGCTTCAGATGTTACTTCCTCCTGCGTCGTCTAAATGCGCAGAAATACTAATCAAAATGCGCTGAAATACTAATCATATTCATATCCCAACATCTTCTTCCTTTCATGGGATTTTTGACGTTCGTCAGAACATTCCTACCTGGTGTTGCAATTTTAATGGCCAGCAGTGTATTTGTATTATGATTAGGTTGTATGCTATATATTATAGAGCAAAATGTAAGAAGGTAGATGAAGAAAACTGTTCTTTAAAAAGGGATCGGTATAAGAAAAAGAATGGGATCTAGATCTTTCGATTGAGGGAGCTAATGAGCAATATCATGGTTATGAAAACGGATGGATGCTATTTATCGTCACTGTTATGAAATCATTGGCATAGCTGATTATAATGTTTCAAAAAAAGGGAAAGCGGTCAGACTCCACTTCCATCCTAATTTCAAAGGAGAACGCCGCGGGGAGGTTTGTCCGGGGGTCTCCCACTTCTTTCCCCTCCCATTAAACCACGGAGCACTTTCGCCTTGTTATATATTTTAATTACCTCCATGCTGCAAATGCACTTATACATTTAAAGCGTGCATGGCTTTTCCGGGATTCGAACCTGGGCGCTTTGGTACAGCAGTCCACTATCCTGTTTGAGCGGTAGGGGGACTTGTTTTAAATCATCATAGCTTTTGAGCTAAAATGAATACCATCTTCCTAATTTTTGCTGTTCGTTAAACATAAGTTTATGCAGAAGTCTATTATGAAAAATGGATCCAACTATCAAAACATAGATTATGAAATGGTTCATAGCTGATTATAATGTTTCAAAAAAAGGGAAAGCGGTCAGTAGAATCTCAATTCAATGCATAAGAGATCTGCAAATGTTCTTACTTGAATATCTTCAATAATTCTGCGTTTCGAGTCCTAAAACTTTATAGAAGATTTATCTAAAAGGATTATACTACTCCTGTTGCAATTTAAAGAGTTACAGAAGCTGTACTAAAATTATCGATATTTTTAAATGAACTTTGTTGGGTAAAATTTTCCGTTGGCAAACTATGCTAGCATTGAATGTGTGAAAATACAACATGCATACTATCTCTGAATCTAAGCAAGCAGTTATATTCGTATAATTTTTATGGATGTTCTTACGATAATTTAAATTTTGTTGCTCATTTTTTAGACGCTTTATATGGTGTTGCTTAGACGAAAACTAGGTTGTTTGTAAAGTCAGAAAGTGCAACATATTCATCAATTTTAGTGATTTAAGTGTTCGACTTCCGTAAATTGCGGGCGTAAAGGACATACGAAAATTAAGATTAACAAGTATTAATTTAATTCTTGCAAGTTAGGTTAGGTTAGGTTATTAATTACCACATGGCAAAGCACACGAGGGCTATATGCCTAAAAGGATGGATGCCTTTGGGGAGAACTTTCTAATCAAAAATGGTTTGTATTCATGTACATGACAAAAACCGCGGAAACTAAACATTCACCGAGTCCGTTCGGCAGCATATGAACCTGGGACGAACCATCAGTATTAAAGAATCTTTAACCACTTTTTTTCATATCAAAATTTACCATTTGTGTCTTTGGCATAATGTTCAGTTCCATAAAGATCTAGTTAGTGCGAGTTTATAACTGACCAAATGCTTTGAAATATTGTGAGTAGTACCATAATGTGATACAACGATAGGAAGCAAGTAAATTCGGTTGGCGAAACAGCGACGATAGACTGGTTCGATGCACGATTGTCTCCCTTCCAATCTTCTGTTTATGAAAATGTACAGTATATGTGAAACATCTGCTTTAATTGCATTTTCAATAAAATATACTGGGTGGGAGAGATGTCTGAACAGTGGCCAGATGGTTTTAATCGCACAATACCGGTAATTCGACCCAGATTTGAAGTCAAGTGAGCATTTGTTTTTCTCTGTGCGTAACGTAAATAAAAATCAGTTTTCCTTAGAAAGTCCTCCACGAACACATCTCTTTCCCTAAGCATAAAGGGTTCGTGTGCGTTGCCCTAATTATTCAAAATAAACCAAACTTTGCATATGACATAATCATTGCTGTGTCGCATCGATTAGCTGATACAGACTATATAACTGGAACTGATATTCTGGAGCTCAGCTTTTTACAGAGTTTCATTTATATCAAATTTCTGAATATATTTGATAATAATCCAATAATTAAGAAACTAGTAGAACCCACGAAGCTTATTTTCTTTAAGATACTCACTTCGTAAGCCATATAAAGATATACCTTACCATTAGCCCTCCTTCCGTGGGCAATACCTCAGTCAATTTTGGCTGTTATTTCTTTTTGTTTTCATCTCGCTTCTTTCCGAATTGCCATTACTACTACGTCGTAAAGCGGTTGTTGCCCAAGTCTTTCCATCCAATAAACACGCGGAGCGTTGTTTGGATGTCCCTGGGGCGACAGTTGCAGAACGGTTCTCACCGTGGGCGAAAGAATCGCGGAGTGTTTTCCGAGGGCGGATACTTCGTCGTGGGAGAGCGGTCTGTAAAATTAATTACAGGTCACCGGCCCTTCTGACGTCAGTCAAGCTGCAGACAGGAGATAGCTGGTTTAATATAAAAGTTCTCCCGCAGCACAAATCTGGCATGTCTTCAAGTTTCCGAATAAATATATTACTCGGTCGTGGCACTGACACTAGCTCAGGAGGTAAATAAAAGGATATTGCGGCGTTTGGTTTACCGGTCAGTATCCAAGTTGATGTCAAGGCTTGAATCTGGTTATTCTGGAGTTAGGCCTTAAGTGCAGTAATGCGATTTTATAAGTTGATTTTGAGAAATCTGACATTCTCTTAGACTCTTGCTGTTGGCGTCAGAAAACTCTTATAGCCTTTAGATTTTGTTTGGTCTTCCTCCCAAATGTTGAATTACTCACATGAAAATACATGAATAATCACCAACAATTTTTATAGCTTTTTAAAAAAATTATTTTTTGTTTAATTGCACGTGAAAATATTTTAACTTCCTAAACGAAACTCTACTAAATTTTGTGATTCTTCAGTCGTTAAATTTTTAGGCATTAATTTTAACAATGTTAAAATTTAGAAATTGTTTTATATTTCATCTCCTGGACATAATTTCTGTTTAGCACACACCTATGATGTCTGCTTTTTAGCAGCTTTGCCTTTGTTTCTTTCAAACCTTAGCTTGAAGTACACGAAAGAATATTCCTCTTCATTTAAACTGAAAATAAAAAAATCTGATGTGTACACCACTTCCTTGTGGTGTACTAAATTATACACAATTTTACTGCATTTCATTTAAACATACTGAATTAACAGTTAACGAATTTTGAATTAAATCTACTTCGTCGATAGCGCATAAACCACAATAGGATAAATGCACTCTTTAAAGTTCATTATATTTAGTGAACTTTAAAGAGTGCATTTTATTTACCATCACAATTTATTTACCATAGTGACAGTTCGGCGCTAGGTTCACTTAACAGCATTACATCTCATTCATTTTATAACTCAGAGTGCACAAAAATTATATCATCTGAAAATTACAAGTTCTATTCAAATACTATAATAAATCTAAAACGATATATAAAAGAAATTAAACAAATAAAAAAAATCTGAAAGTCTTCAGATTTTAAATTACGTCCAGAGGGGCGCTTTTTTAATGTTTTGTGTGTTATCTTTATTTATTAAGTATCATGTTCTTTGTACTTAAACCACAAATTTCAGTTCAGTAGCAATATCGCAAAATAATTTTAAAATGAGCATATTTTTTAAAATTTCCGATACGCATTTCCGCGCCCACTAGAGATAAAAAGATTTTCCCCCGCCGCAGTGTGTTGCATTGCTCGCTTTTAAATCGTTGAGTTTATTACTCAAAAATTCGTTAAATTGTTACAAAATATGAAATCGATAATAAAACAAATTCCAAATATCGAATTTAGTCTTTCACATGCCCATATTCGTAAAAGGATGACGTCATTCAAAATTCGATGGCTCTATGTACCGTTGTTTTATCATAATACGAGAAATATACATATATTTATGCAGATTTTTCATTATTTACTTTCTTTAAATATAATGCAAGGCTCTAACATTTGGTGGCAACAGTTTGAAAAGTGAAACGGACATTTATAGTGATTCAACGCAAAATCGTAAAACGAACGAAAACAATAGTCCTTCAGGGACAAAGTCCCTTTGGACTAAAAATGAAACAGTTTTTTTGCAGACGATTCAGCGCCACTTACCTAATGCGTATGCGCTACTAATTAATTCAATTCTCACTTCGCGGCAAGGTAAAAATAAATAAAAATTTAAAATATTTTCATTAAAATTTGAAAGATATGGAAAAACATAAAACGCCAAGTACAGTTAAAACAATTAAAAAAATATTTTTTACTTAAAACTACAGTTTCAACGCAAAACAAGCTAATAACTTAAATGTTAATTCCAGAATGAATTAAGCATAATTTAATTCTCAATAATAAAATAAGACGTTACTTTGTTGTTGCAAAGCTTAGTTTCTCCATATTGGCAACAAATCCACTATTCTTCTAAGTTTCAAATATAAACAAACAAGACGGCCATGGTAATAAGCTTAGCCGCAATTAAAAAACATTTTAATTGTTGATAATTCCAGAATTATTGCATGCAGGTTAACTAAAGGCATAAAAATCTTAACCAGAGCAACATAATTCAATTATTTTTAAATCAAAAAATGCACAATTTACAAACATATAAGAATAAAGAAACTGAGATCACTGAGCCGAGTAACAGAGTGGATATATACATATTTATATAATTTTGGTGAGGCCGATTGCAACCATAATACGAGGTGCACATCTACATGTTATAGCAGTCTTATATACAAAATTTCAACGTTCTGAGAATAGTCGTTTTTGAGTTATGCGAGATACGTACGCACAGACGCCACGAAAGATTCTCTTGAGAATTCAATTTAAATCAGTTTTATAATTTTTTTGGAGAAAAGAGTACTTTATTCTGTCCTTACGTACGGATGTCACGCAAAAATATCGTTAAATTGCATTCGATAGCGGTCAAAATGAATATTTTCGTGGAAATGTGATGCCCGAAACTTTTCGCGATTACATTACTTCCTTTTTACTTCATACAAGGAAGTAAAAAGAAAAAACAGATAGCACCTGGATGTATTTAATGTTGTTGTAAGAACGATTTTAATGCTGTTGTAAAACTCTGGACACTATTATTACTCTTAGCATTATTGTTATGGATTTCAGTTCTCGTTCTTTCAGAAATTAAGAAAAAAAATTATTATATGTTGAAATTTATGACACGTTGGTATTTAGATGTGGAGCTTCTCATGTAGTAGTAAAATACAAATGTACTCAAATTTACGTAGCTCCTCATTACCATTGTCTGGCATTAAAAAGGACTTTACTGACAATGTTATAAGGAATACACGGACTTTAGTTATAACTATGTGTGAGATTCAGTAATGGACTACTGTATAACCACTTGATCATTTCGCTTCTAGTTTTTGCTGTGGAAACAGGTTAATCCGTTAAGACTGAGAACTCTAGGACTATCTAGGGACTTTACTGCTTTCCGCTAGTGAGTTGTAGAAGGTAAAAATCTAAAGCAGTGCCGAAAATTACAGATTATTTATAGATGTTCAATTTTTCTCCTCAGAATTCTAGTTGGGTATTTAAAAGACTTATCATTAAAGCTCCAGCCTTAATCAGCAAAGTCAGGAAGCAATATTCATGAACAAACTAGGAAATGAAGACACGGATTTTGTAAGGTAACTTAGAAGAACGTTAAACTGCTATAACAGTTCTAAATGAAATATGTTTTTAGAACTCTTGTAATATAGTTTATTTTTAATTGCATCAAGATCGATTATTTGTTCAAAAACATAGGATAGTATTAGGCATTTAGGACTAAATTTTTATACATTACTCTAAACGTAAGAAAGCGTTAACACGATGGATGTTCTGAGAAATAGTTCACCAAAGCAACAGTGTAAACGTGAATAATTTAACCTTTTCCTTGAATCAAATGAATACTGCCGCTGATCGTTGCTAAGTTGGCCGCTGGAGATTAAAAGTGGCACCTCTGCCAGCTGTTATGGACTTGTGTGTCCAATGCGGATGCTCATAGCAACCGTTGGATGGCTGTGTTAAAAATGATTAGTGGAAAGAGGCGTTATCTGTTGGTTAATTGGTGATCGACTGTTGACTCTTGTACTTCTTCCTCTACCTCTCTTTTGTTTATATAACAAATAATCTGAAAGCAAGTATGAGGAAGAAATAAGGGGAACTTATTTCCGCCATTTTTTAAGATAATTATAGTAGCAGTAGTATATGTTTTTGCAGTAGAACCCCAAAATTCTATGACTGCGTTTCATAATTACATACAGTTAGCATTATAAAGCAGCAATATATTTTTCTTCAAAATAAGACTCTTTTGAAACAATAAAGTTCTGCCAATGGACGCACAATTCGTCGAAGCACTTTGTGATGTTTTCCCTGCCATATCACTACTACCATTTCATTTGACTACTCAAATGGCAACAAACTAGAAGTGAAATAATTAAGCTAATTTTTTGAGATGTTTTTCAATTCAACCAGAGGTGCATTTTCAACACTTCCGCGCTGGAAAGCCAGTAGCCACCCCAGAATGTGGATAGAAAGTTAAAATTCAAAATCAGCAGTACCCTTAATGTCAGAAAACATCTGTAATATAACTTTGCATATTCTGTTTTTTTTTTTTTTTTTTTTTTTTTTTTTTTTGTAGAATATTTTAATCGCTAATGTTATTTCTTTCACCATTTGCGACAATTTTTGACTAAGTTCAACAAACGTTGATGTCACTCGAAAGCTTTGGAATGAAACAGAGTAAGTAATATGCTACAGTATTTCGTAACTTTCCGTTATGTATTTGCTCAAACATACGCAGAGCACGCTGTACTCAACAAACATTGTTTCTTGCGCATCACCACCCACAAGTCGCAGATGCCGTGGATAGATTATGTGACTTAACGGGATGAAACTGCTTCACTGAGCGAATATAATCCAATAATCGCAGTTGATGCTGCTGTATGCGTACTTTGTCTTACGGACACAGTCCAGGAACTTTTGGAATGCATCATTTCAATTAATCTCTTTTCGCTCTGTTTTTTTCTAACTTATTATTCGTTTTTACCTTTAAAATAATATTTTCTTTGCGGCTATCTTCACTTTATGGTTTATACCAGAAAGAACAGATGCATAAATTAATGTATTCATATTCTTCCACTGATTAAGAAGCAAATGAATGTTAAATGAGTATTTCAGATTCTACAGCAAGAAGTGGGACAGCAAAAAAATCTACGCTTTTTTTGCTACAGTTTCCGCAAAATTTTGTTGTCATATAGCTTCACGAACAATATTGCCTAAATTCATATGAAATCAACTGAGTACTTCGTTGAATAGTTTACAGCAACTAAATCATGATTATGAACATCTGCGTACCGACTTTTGAAGGTGGTAATTAATATAAAATTAATTTTCTATTACTTTTCTTATAGGAATATAATTGTTACTTTCCTTTGCCTAAATCGTAGTTTTTGATAGTTGCTGCTTAAGTTGATAAACCTTTCCATTTTACATTGGTAATATTATTGAAATCGTTTTTAAGAAGCACATATAGAAAATCTGAAGATTGTCAGAATATAACTAAACATTTAAAAAAAAAGTATAAAATTCTGATCAGAATATGAACACTAAATTTCAAAAGAATGAGAGAAATTTCTAAGCCTTAATGCCTGTGATGTGAAATTAATTTAAATTGATTTTACAACGGAACGGCTAACCAGAGAATTAACTGACTGATTGACGACTATTCGCTTCTTACCTCTACTTAACTGACGATACAGACATAAATCCAAATGTAAAATCAAACAAATAAACCCATACCTACACAAAAAATGCTCACACCTGATGGTTTTGCAAACTTAAAATGATAACGCAGAAAGAAAGAATTTGCACCTCGTTAGAAAATTACAGTCTGTGACGATTTGTCGAGGCTGATAAATTTCAAATACTTTTCAAAATGTTCTAACTTCAAAACTACAACACTAGCTTGAATACGAAATACAATTTTCAAAACGGGTTACAGGTCAAAGTGAGGCTAACCTTTACCCATGGCCAAGATATACAAATTCGAAAGCAGATGCAGGTTGAAGTAAGGTCAGCACCTGTGTTTTCTCGCAGGTGGATATTAGGTATTGCTGGCTTTGCTAACTGTTAAACTTCCACCCCGGTTTTGAAATAGAACACTCCGAGAGGCGATCGAAGAGTCTTCCACCCCTCTTTTCCTACCACTAAACTGTCGAGAAGACTTTCGGCTCCCCGAGTATTTTGAATGTCCTTTGCAGCACAAACATCCATATTTTCTGTAGATTCGGTTTTGGTTTATATGATTATGTCAAAGCCTCGAGGTCTACCTGGCTAAAGGGAAGGATGTCTTTGTGGAGGACTTTTCTTAAGGAAACTAGCTCGTATACACGTTACACATGGGGAAAACCACTGAAATTCCCATGCACCCAGTCCGTTCGCGGGATTCGAACTTCAGACCAAACTACCAGCGTTCAGCGACTTTACCACTCAGCCGCTGGTGGGCTCTCCAGATTCGGAATTGGGCCCATCGGTATAGCGTTCGGTATTGCTAACCACTGTACCGGCTGAGCGGTAAATTCGTAAAGCAGTAGTCCGAGCGGTAAAGACGCTGAACACTGGTAGTTCGGTCCGAGTTTCGAATCCCGCGAACGGGCTGGCTGTATGGGCGTTTTCGTGGTTTTCCCCATATGTAACGTGTATACTAGCCAGTTCCCCTTAGAAAGTCCTCCACAAAGGCATCCCTCACTTTAAGCAGATAGCCTTCGTGTGCTTTGCCATAATTCAATAATCCCAATCCCGTAAAGCAGTAGTAGTAAATCTAATAGGCTTATGCTTAAAACTAGTCTTCTGCTTTTAAGTTATGGCACTTGCCAATAAATTTGCATAACTTTCTCATATGAGCGAATATTTTTGACTACAACAACAACAACAACAAAAAGAAAAAAAAAAAAAAAGGAATTGGTTGGTTTTTAACTCAAATTTGTTATTATAATTTAAGAGTTATTTTTCACAGTTCCATCCAGTCACCCAGTCAATATGACCTTTGAACACTGTGAGTTGGATTTGAATGCATATTCCGGCGAACAAGCCGTCTGCACGGAGATTTTCCGCATTTCCCCCCACATGTAACATAAATAGGAGCACATTTTCGTAGGAATATCCTTTACGAATACATCTCTACCCTTAGGCACAGAACCTTCGTGTGGTTTTCCATTTTCAAATAGCCAACCAACTGCAAATATGAACTTTCCTAGATATATTTTAAAACTTGGTGTACTTCTTCACGGTGATTTCTTAAATATATTGTGAAACAACAATTAATATTACTTTAATGAAGCTTTTATAACAGTCGTGGCTAGTATAGAAGTATTAAATGTCACTAACCACGATTTGGGTACTACAGAATGTTTTGGAATTACTTTTAGATTTAGTTTTTATGCCTTTCAATTGCATTTTCAACTACTCATATTGTAAAGATTGAAATTAAATATTTCTCTGTGATCATACGTTTTCTGCAGGTTTCTTCTTTCAAAGTCGTTTTACTGTGGGCAATTCTACCAATAGAATCCCGGAAATAAAACTCTTCCTGTTTTGCTAACTGTCAACAATAATATAGTAAATCGACCTTACTGCGAAAGCGATTACTTAATTGCTACTTAGTATTCTCAATAACAAATAATCGACTAATAATCCCACAGCAGTGCAACGTTTGAATGCATTTCACGCATCTCTTACTTGTTTCTGTAGCTGCTAGCACAAGTCACACAAGTTCAGAAATTCTTTTCATAACTGATACGCCGTATTATGATTGTTGTATATTACACATAGATTTTTTTTTCTTTTCTCATTTTATAGCCAGCCATTGCCATTTTAAGTAGAGCTAACGCCATAAAGAATTCTGCATGCCATAAAAAACATATAAAATACCAGATAGACAAGAAATGAAATGCTTCAGGTCGGTCAAAATCAAAGTCCTGTACATATGTTAATCGTGTCATCTAATGTTATTAAAATGTATTTTTAATGATTTTTCTGCTTGCTTGACATGAAATGAAGCAGTGATCTCAAAGTGCACACGGGAATCTGAAAGCAGCTGGGAGGGTGCAGTTTTTTTTTACAATTTGAAAAAATCTTTTTTTTAATAAAATAAAAATTTCTAAACTAAATTTTAAACTATATTTTAAACTATATTTACTAAATATTTATCAAAACATACGTAAACAGGATTAATAACGAAGCAAAGAAATTCTTACTTATTCTTTACTTATTTCGAATTTGAAATCCAAAGGCTGGTATGTGCAAGAAATTACTGTTTGTAAGTCACTTATTTTCTTTCTTTTTATGTGTTAAATGTTTCTTCGATACATGCAGAAAAATTCGTATATTTGTATCTAAACAATAATAAACTTCCTTATTTATTATTGCATCTTTCAACTAAAACATATCATGGCGTTTCGATTTTGATAAAGCTCATAACTTTCAAGGAAAATTATTAGAAAATATCTTCATCACAAACTGTAGTAGATGCTCATAGATCTATCTGTTTTTTTTTCTAGACTTATTACTTTTCAACTGCGGAAGAAAGCTGTTCACATGTAAATGCACTTCCAATAAAGCGATTATTCTAGGAAAATTGGAAAAATTCGTAACTGAGGGTATTTATTTTTGACAAGTACGAATAAAACATAATCAAATCTCTATCCAAATTTTTGAATAAGATTTATACCACGCTGCAAATTGATTACCTCCATTTGTAAATTTTCTGGGATGTTAGTTATGTTCAGTTTTTCTCTTTAAAAATTTGTTTTTGGGAGCGGGTAAGGAAAATAATTCAAAATTTGACTGTCATTCATTACAATCTTAAACGCTTTCTTCAGATAATTGTTATTATAATTAATGACATAATAATGCTAAATAATTTACAGAAAATAAACCTTAAGTTTGAGACTACGGCGATAGAGTGTAAAGAGAAGAAATTCTATATTTAAATCTCTCGTTTACAAGACACGATTTAAAAAATAGATCTTTGCTTCAGCAATCCAACTGTATCTGTAACTGAACTTGGGATTATCGAAAGACTGTTCTTTTTTAATATGTTTCAAGCATGAACGTGAGTTGCTTTAGCTTGTGTAATCAATGAATGATTAATGTTTAGATTAAGATTCTTTAATGCGATTTAATAAATTTTATTGAAATGCAGATGAAGATGCTGAATAACGGAAATCATTTTGAAATATTTATCAGTGTCAATATAATTTATTGTATTGCAATTTTATGTTACTTTAACAGCCTTTACAAGGAACAGCTAATAAATTTATGTGAAGTTTGAATGAGTTTCCCATAAATATTATAATCCATAACCATGGGTAATAAAGAATTTCTTAGTTACAAGTTGTTACGGTTTAATTATTACTAAGCAGTAATTCATCAGTTTGAAATGTAGCCTTACAAAACATACTTTTATGAAAATTTATTTAGAATAATACTTTATAGTGGAAAGTTATTAAAAAAAAGAAACTTAAGTTTGTAAAATTCTTTGTAAAAAAGTTTCGTTTCTGTTGAATATTTCTTCAATTTTTCTTTGTAACTATTACAAAAATTCCTATACCGGTTAATTAATTCTTGAAACCCTGAATACTTTCAAAAGTTATAAAATTTAGTTAATGATTTCGATTCCAATTTTCATTATCTGTGTTTATTAAAAATTTATTTTATGAGCTTATTTTGTAACTTTCGATTCTGCCCCTATCTATTAGCCTATTCTTCTATTAGTATCTCAACCAAAGATTGTTTTCTATTTGCATGCGAACATAACTCATATTTAATGTAAAAGCTGCTAATGAACTGGCTAATTTTTTCCGTAAAATTTCGAAATTTTTGACGGTTTATCAAATTTTGGGTAAGTAGCTGTTAAATCTAGATTTTTCTTTTCTCTTTTTTGATGAACACCTAAATTGGAATGCGTCATTTCGTCAGGCTATAAAATTGGTTTTGCCATTTCGTCAGGCTATAAAATGCCTTTGATGATAATTTACTTTGATTTGTTGCTAGACGCGTTGTTCTGGAATCGCATTATTTAAGTAGTTTTTAAATCGAGATCCAAATGTGCAGCTAATAGTGTTTAATAAGAAAAATTTTATTACTGTAGTTTATATACAAAGATATATTCACAGAAATTTTCATACACCTAATTATTGCGCAAGTTTTCATGAACTGTTTATATTTATTAAATATTTTGTCACGGCGTATTATTTTGTCACGAATATTTTTATTAAACATTTACATCACAAGGCGTCTTTGAGCAGAATTTAAAGATTCATTCTCAATTATACGAGTAGCTCGAATTGAGTGAAGATTTTAATCTTCTTCTAATTTTCCATACTTTAGCCAGTATTTAGTTAAGTTTTGATATACCAATTAAATCAAGTTCATTAAACTTTTAATATTTTCTTTCATCAAATTTAAGTTTTATTTAACTTCCTAAAGGAATTTTTTAGAAATTTCTGGGAATTTTTAGAGGTTTATTAAGGATTTCATTTAAAAAAAAAATTAAAAAATTTTTATTTTAAAATTTTAATATTAAAACATTTCAGTTTTTCTTAATTACTTTAATTTTTTGCAATTTTTTGCAATTTTCACACAAAATATCTTTCACTTAATTTTTTTAACAATTTTCACAATTTTTCAACAGAAAACACATTTCAAATTACAAACAATTTACATTTTTTTCACATACCACTTCACTTTAATTTCCTTCAAGCAAACATACATCTCTTCATTGGCTCAGTTACTTACCTCCTTAAATAATTGATATTACACCTCTAGGATTTTTAATTTAATTTAATTTATTAATATTAATATTTACCAAAAAATTTTTTACTATAACAAAGATAGCAGCTTGACACTCAACTTTACCTACATAAGCGCCATCTATATAATTTAAAGAACACACTTACTTCTCTTTCACAACACTTTTGCAGACCCCAACACTAATATAGTAGGTAAGTTAGAATTAAAACTTACTATTTACTTGCTTTAAGTATTTTTTTAAAAATTTTTTATGTAGTATCTAAGTATTTTCTAAATATGAAAATATATTTTTTTAAATATATATATATATATTTTTAAATTGTGAATTAGTTTTTTGTTTTTTTATTTCTTATTGGTTTATATGGATTGTGTATAGTTCTTTTATAGTTTCTTTTTATTGATATGCATATTCGTGTAGGGGAAGTTTCTGTAGACAAGGATTTCTAAAATACATTGGTTTTTAGATTTTTTATTATTTTATAAAAAATTAATTTTTAAAAAATTTAATTTTTTAAGAAAAAGTTTAATTCTTGTCTTTACTTCTTGTTTCTCAAAAGACTTAATTAGTATTTTCCTTTTTGAACTTTAATTCTTAAATGTTAATACTTAAATGTTAATTTCTAAGGGTACCACTTTATTGGAATTACTTTTGGTTTTGACTTTTACCCTTGCCTGCATGAATGACGAAACACGAATTGAATTATTGGAGAGTTAGGTTTGGAGGCAACTTCCCCTTGATAAGTCTGTCTCCTGCCTACTCTACGATCATTCACATATGCATTTTTAAAAAAAAAATGTTTAATTTAATTTTAATTTATTAAATTAGTAGATTTATTTTCATAAATAGATTTTACACTTGATTTGCTTATGCTTCTGAATTTAAATGATATAATAGATTAGTTCGAGAATTAAATCTTTTACAAGTTTGCATATTTTTAAATTATTTTAAATTTTGGCTTTTTTCCTTTTTTTAGAATTTAAATTTGCTTTTTTACTTTTTTACTTTTATACGTATTTGTTAAGAATTTAAATTTGTTTAAATTTATATTTACATTAATGAATATTGTTTACATATACAGTAAAAATAAATAGTTAAATTTACGTGTGCAGTAAAGAATAAATAACAGTTTTCGACTGATATTACTGTTTCTGTTTGTTCTTGCCAAGTGGGGTAATGTGATCCTGTTACTTGAACAGCAAAACCTACTTGCCACTTGCTGTTCAACTACCCCAAATTGCGAAGGAAAATATGCAACCCACAGCGGCTGAATTTCATTTTCTTTGCTATAGCAACCAACTGGGTAAACGAATTGGAATTCAAAGGAAAATCTCAGCATTTCCTTTGTGCAGTATACAACGGATTCTCATTAATTCGAACTTAAGCACTACCAAAACTCTACTAGTTTTAGGAAGTTTTTCATAACAGGACTTTAGAGGAAGAACGATAACTGAGCGGACATTTCTATATTGAATGAATAAGAACCCGTCTCAGTTATAGGTAGTTAGAGATAAAAAATAAGTAATTTTTCATGCTTTAAACGGTATAATAACAGAATTCTTCCTCATCCAATATTTTGTTATACTTCAGATTTATGCTAAGCAGCTCTCTGTTATCTGCGTTTTTCCTGGTACGTGCTAAGTATCGGAAGACATTTTGAAAGTAAGTACTATGTTTTCTGCTACTGAATAATACGAGTAGAAACTAATTGACACTACCTTATTCTTGTATCAAATTCAAGTGATTGATTGAATTGGATCTATTTTTCTTTGCCGTATTTTAAGCGAAAACAAATTGGTGATAGACTAACAGTTGTATAAACAAATGTATTGCCTCTTTTCATTTATCATGCAATTCTCTTTGACGTCACAATGACGTACTAGGCAAGATGAATTTCCTCATTTGATAAAGATTTCATTGGAAAGCAAAAGTTCAACAAAAAGGAAAAACGTGAATTTCCAGACTTGCTGTCTAATACTGATATGATTCGATATGTAAGAAAATTATAAAACAAGATGCATATTTAATACCATGCTATACCATGTTCTTTGTATGTCATAAAGCGTTTTCTGATGTTGTGTTTACCCCTGGAAATATAGGAAGAGGTTACATAGATTAGTTCAGGAATGGAAATGATTATGAAAATACGGCTTTTAATTCTTGTGGATGTTTTCTGATATTTTTAATTATTATAAAACTTGTGACTTGTGTGTAAATTACTTAAATTGTTATAAGTGATAGGAATTCATATCCTCTTCATTCGATGCTAAAATTTCATTCTTGTTATAGGATATGGACTTCTTTTTCGCTGGGAATAAAATAATACTACCGAGATCGATAAAAAAGATGACGGATCACTGAACTTTAAAATTTCTGTATCAACAATTAGTGTCAACTCAAATTGGGAGTGTGAGGCGTACGTTATAAGATAGGCGGGTCTTTTAACGAAACCGGTCTCAAAAGCATGTCACTTTTCAAGTACAGTTTCTGGAATAAAAGAAACGGTGAAGTAGAGTCATTATCGAACGAATCTGATGTTCTCATTTTTAAACTGATTAAAACACTGCCTGAAAATTATAAATTTAAATTCATGGTATTCAATTCAACCTTAATAAGATATAAAACACAGTTCATCGTAGACCTTCAATTTGAGATAGTCTCTTAAAACACAAAGGAATTGTGTACTCGCTTACTTTTATTAATAATCAATAAATCCATCAAGAACTGCACTACAGGATCGTTTTCATTATAGGATTATAGCAGGTGCCAAAAATAATCGGCTACTGCATAAATATCGAAATTTTAAACGATTTAAAGTGACCAATGTAAGCAAATCAAAAAAGAAACATTTATATAAAATTATCTGTTAGTATTTTAATATTGTAAGCAAAAATAATTTAATCCAAAATATAAGAAAATTTTAACTGTAAACAAAAACAAGCTGGACCGCACAAAAATATTCGACAACATACCTTAAAAAAGAAACTTAAAAATTAATCGATAACATTCTGCTGCATTACCTGTTGCACGTATGACTATTTTTAGTCTTGAGGTCTCTGATTTGATCATCTTTTAGGTCGAATGCTGCAAATTGTATTCTATTCTGTTCAAAATAGCAGTTTCAGTCATTTTTATGGTACTTATATATTATGTTATCGACTGTGAAGCTGTCGTCGAGCAATTTAGCGTCAGTCGTGGAAAAACGTGACGTAACAGTACACTCATAATATCTGCGCTTTCGTTTGATATCCCTCCGATTGATTAAAATTTGGGACCTGCCTTATACAGAACAGCAGTCAGTGGATTATTTTCAAAGTTATTGGATATTGCCATCAAAAAGTGTGTACCAATGCAAAAGTTATGGTCAGCGGAGTATACTGCGTTTGATTACTGCATTGGAATAATTACCTGCGGGGAGGTTTGTGCTCAGAGCTTTTTAAACAGAGCTTCTGGTAAAATCGGAGGACCTAAAAAGCAGTAGAAATCGATGAAATCTTTTGACGAGGCACAAAAACGAAGCGAATCCTAAATTGTTTTCACGAAGTAAAGCTTGTTTTTTTTTTTTTTTTTTTTTTTTTTTTTTTTACTCAACATTTCCAACATTTTTTTCCAACAATCTGCTAGCCGAATTACGCTTATGCTAGAACTTTTATGGAATAAAAGTGCTTAATCATGACGAAGATTAGATGCGAAATTGGGAAAAAGTGCAGAATCGCCCACTGCTTGCCGCGTTTTTACGAATTGCACATACACGGTATCATCTATGTACACGTCGACCCATTTTCACTTAAAATAAATCCCAGAATTGCACAAGAATGGCATTGCGCGCACTCTTGACTATATCCATGTACACTGGGCCCATCAGCGGCCGAGCGGTAAAGTCGCTGAACACTGGAAGTTCGGTCCGAGGTTCGAATCCCGCGAACGGGCTGGCTGATGGGCGTTTTCGTGGTTTTCCCCATGTGTAACGTGTATACGAGCCAGTTTCCCTTAGAAAGTCCTCCACGAAGGCATCCCTCCTCTTAGGCAGATAGCCCTAGTGTGCTTTGCCATAATTAAATAAACCAAAACCGAACCATGTACACTGCTAAAGTCCTAGCTAATAACCTTTATCGCCTTAACAAAATGTCGCCAAACTACCTGTTACCATATTCCAAAGATTAGCCCTGATGGTTTATCAAATGAAATTCCTTCAGACTTCCTCAGGAGCGACTGGCACATCTTTGGCAGTATCTGCGCCAACTTTTACGGTTGCATGGTAGTCAGCTGTTACGGTCGATGGGGTACCTAAGTACAGCTTTTACCTTTTATAGAAATTTTGCTTAATGATTTCTTCAATTTTTCACATACACTTTCAGTGGAGTTCAAGTTTGGTGACTAATGTAGAATCTCAAGATGTTTAGGAATATTATATAAGAACCATAACTTCGAATTCAGAGCCCTGTGTTTGAAAGCATTTTTATGTTATAAAAAAGTAAATGAGCATTTGACAGAAATCTATTGGTACTGTTTTCCAAATTTCTTCCTAAAATATCTGTATATACATATTGATACTTGTTGTTGTTGTTGTCTTTTCCATGTATTTCATGGAAGAACAGTTGCCAGAGCCTCAAAATGATTGGATTTCTTCTTGAACCCCCAATTTTGAGGGAGTGCACTCCGGGGTGGTCCAATGGTCTCCTACCCCTCTTTCTTCCCTACCACCAAACCACGCGAGAGGACTTACAGCTCGCCATATATTTAGAGTGCCTCCATGCCGCAAAGATACTATTCATTTACAAACAGCGCCTACCAGCGGCCGAGCGGTGAAGTCGCTGAACACTGGTAGTTCGGTCCGAGGTTCGAATCACGCGAACGGCTGGCTACATGTGCGTTTTCGTGGTTTTCACAATGTGTAACGTGTATACGAGACAGTTTTCCTTAGAAAGTCCTCCACGAAGGCATCCCTCCCCTTAGGCAGATAGCCCTAGTGTGCTTTGCCATAATTAAATACTCTCAGACACACACACCATTTACAAACATCCATGCCTTCTCCAAGATACCAACCTGGGCCCTTCGGTACCTCAGAAGGCTTCCCTAAACACTGTTTGGACGTCATATTGATCATAATTCTATGAAAAAATTCCACTGTATCCCACTTCAGCCAGTGACAGAATCCTCAGGTTTTTACCGAATCTTCTTCATACTTTACAGTAATACAACGATTGTGTTGAACAAACTCTGATCTGGACTTCTACTAAAGAATTTTTTTCTTCCTTAAATAATTCGAATTTGATTTTTCGCTGCAAATTAGAGCATTCTAGAAATTTTAATCTTTATTAACAAGGTTTTTCCCAAAATCTCTTTTTCCCCTATTAATCCACGTCTCTCTAATCTTTTCTTCTAACAACCTGGCTTCTACATCGGTTGTTCGTAGTGCTTGACGCTCTGTAAAAAAAAAAAAAAAAAAAAAAAAAAAAAAAAAAAAAAAAAACAGAAAATACAGCAGTTTCAGAGTTCCCATGGCTGGATTCGCTTTGGTATATCTAACAACCTTGTCTGTTTCTGCGACGTTTACGATCAACGGTTGCAAAAGTATAAACGAGGTAAGGACTTTTGTGGACACGGTATATAAAAGCCAATTTGATACTTACATTGAGAAAACAGATGATGAAATTGCTTTCATCATCAATTCATTTTGTCTATAATAAAATGTTTGTAAACATAGGTATATATCTCTTAGCGTAGTTATTTCAATGGCTAAAGAAAACAAAATAGAAAGACATTTAAACATATTTTATTTATAATGCTTATTTTGAAAATAAGAAAATTGTTAAAGTAAGATATTTAATTTAAAGTAAGCTAACAGGGGTACATGTCTTCTGCGGAAAACTAGTTGAAACATTATTCTGTGAAAAACTGTTCGGAAACTGCGCGGAAAACTCGTTCTGGAAAAATCGGTTGGAAACTGTGGGAAGCTGGGTGGAAACTTCTGAGGAAAACTGTTTGTTGTTCTATAATGGAAAAAATCAGGACTGTATTCCAATATTTAAATATATCCATAAAACAGATAGCGGAAGTTCGAATTTTTGAAGTCTTAAAAAGATAAGTTTATAAAAGAACTTTAAAAAAACTTCAGACACTAATTCCTACATTTCAGCCAAAACACAGTTGAGATCGTTTCAAAATTATTGGAAAAAGTGAAATTTTTTTTTAAAAAAATTTAAAAGTATTTATCAATCTTTCAAATTGCTTCAAAATAGTCACCATAAAATAACTCTAATATTCTTTTATACTCGCAGAATGTCACCAGTTGGGAAGTATTTAATTGAAAGCAGTCTTGTCACAGAAACACGATTACCGAACTAGTTTACGTAAGGCTTTGTTTTACTCAAGATAAACAGAAGCCATCATAACACAATTCTTCGTATTCTAGAAAATATAAATAAAGGAAGTCACATTTTTTAAAACACACGTCATTCGTTTGCTGGTGGTTTCATAATTGCTGCTCCTTTTGACCCACTTTCCGTTTCCCGTAAATTCTAATCCAGGAGTAACGGAATTACAGGAATCGTAAGCGTTAACTTAGGTGCAGAATTGGCTTTTTCCTTTTTTTCTTTCTTTACTATTTATTTGCTGACCTCACGTGTCGCACGCATCGTGAATTACGAGTCCCATCTGTGTTCCGTATTCCTGTGAAATCCCGGTCATAAAGTATATCGAGAACCTTTTCCTTTATGGCACTTTCGATTGAATTCGATTTCAAATTGTTTGACCGCTCTGAGTTTTCAGGAACATTTTTATTTTATGTTACGCCAATTCGATGCCTCCGTTTTTGACACTGTTCTTAAAAGTGAGTGTTCCGTAAACAAAGAATGGCTTCACGTTGAAGTTCTCGGAACTATATCATTGCGTGCAGCTGTTCATTTCAACACAGTTCCTTAGAAGAGATAAAACTTATTTTCTCAGCCTTAGTTCTATAATTCCTCTTGCTGAAGGCTGAGATGCAGGGCTTCGTTTCGAAAACTGAAAATGCCGGAACTTTGTGGAAGTATGGATAGGAACAATATTGCACAACAATAAATAATATATAACTGATATTAAATATAAATATAAATTACAGATAGTATAAATTTAAACTAAACGAAAATGGCTAAATAATTAATTAAGAAGTTTGCGATAAATGTATCATTAAATAATCTTGAAATTAGAGGAGGTACCTCCAGTTAAGTTATATTGAGAGTAATGCATCTAACAACTGAGAACGATACCGCTGTAATCCTTCTCTCATAACGATGCAAAAAATAGGAATCATATTCATACATTTTTCAGTCTGATGCGCTATGGAACCCACATAATAAACTTCGATAAAAAAGTAAACTAATTCTCTCTCATTATTTCAGAAACAACGGCACGCAGTTTTTAACAATTTTCGTCTATCTAATCAAATGGTCGTAAAAGCTCAAGTTTCATCCAATATTTTACCTATATTCAATTTTAGTTGATTAAATTTGGCAAAAAATTTATCATAATTGATCAGAAATGAATAACGCGAACAAACAAACAGGCATTCTTCTTTATATATATTTTCTAAAATTTACACATTTTTTATTAACAAACTCTGCGATTTGAAAGTGAGCAGTAGCAACACTTTTTGAAATAAAGCATTTTTATCTCCAACTCGCGAGACTGATGCCATCCAGAAAAACGAATGCGAAAATTAGTGTTTTCAGAGTTTTTAATTAATATCTCGGCTTAATAGAGTCGTAGGAAGACGAGAATAGTCGAAACGGCTTTCACGAATTTTTGGAATCGGGAATAACGTATTTAAGGTTTAGCAATGTGATTTTCATTTCATAATAAAACTTAGAAATTTTTTATTAACAAGCTGTACGATTTGAAAACGGGCAGCGGCAACACTTCTCTAAATAAAGCAGATTTTTATTTCTAGCGTGCAAGTTTGTTGCCACTCGGAAAAGCGAGGGCGAAAATTAGTGAAATCTCGTTTTCAGAATGAACGCGTTTATTTTAAGTTCGTAGCAATAAAAATTCTCTTAATATCTGGCCATTGGGAAAAAATGCAACAACAGCACATATGTTACAATCACAAACAGGGTGAACTTGCTACTCCGAAGAGCCTCATAGTTGTCAGTACTTTTGAAAGCATTATAAGCTTTAGTATTAAATAGCACCGACAGTCATATTCTTTAAGGTTAGAGTTGGTGTATTCAATTATGACAAAGCACACTAGGGCTATCTGCTTAAGGGGAGGGACACCTTCGTGGAGGACTTTCTAAGGGAAACTGGCTCGTGTACACGTTACACATGGGGAAAACCACGAAAACGCCCATGCAGCCAGCCCATTCGCGGGATTCGAACCTCGGACCGAACTACCAGTGTTCAGCGACTTTACCGCTCGGCCGCTGGTGGGCTATTCTTTAAGGTGATCACCTCCAGAGTAGAAAAATGCCGTTTGGAAACATGGGAGGTTATCTCTAAAATGATTCATTTAGGGATCAAGCTAAAATTAATGGCTTTTCGAGAGAAGTACCGCAGATGAGCTTCTGTTAAATATAAATAAACGTTGCAGAAATGATGCTTCAAAAGTTTTGTAGATTTTTTGTCCACTTATTTAAATTTTAAGCTCATTGATTATTGATACAGTGTTTACCGCAAAAGGTAAAGTTCTTAATCCATTATTTTTTTAAGATATTATCTTTCAAATACAATTTAATGTGTTCGTACTGTTATGTGATGTTTAGTTCATGAATGATGTTATGTGATGCGTAGTTCGTAAATTAGAAATTCAAAAGAGGTGGCTACAAGTTTCTTTCCTAAAATGTTCACCTTATACACCTATTTACGAGGATTTTATGAAGGTAATTTTAGTTAAGAGCTTCTGTAAATATAAAATTCAACTTTTTACTTCGCTGCGTTTATATCCTATTTAGTAAAATATTCTTTATGTGTTAATAAAACTTCACGGAGATATTCGGTTATTACTAAACAATGATATTTACATGTTATCGCAACCACTTCAGTAGAAGTTACCAAATTTTCAGAATGTACCAAAATTTGGCAATCAAAAGCGGAACAATTTTTCAAGCACCCATGCTTATAACAATCCTTCAGTCAAGCAACGTTACATTTTCGTTGCATTCTTTTCGTTGTATTCCAAGTTTCAACAGTTTTATAAACAAATCGTGATAGTTTTTTCCTTAAACCCAATAGTCATCTAGAATTTACCAACAATGGAAAAAACTGTGGTAAAAATATTTGCAGGAATATAGAAATTTTCTGCTAAATTTCTAAAGGGAACAATGAGGAGATGCATTTGGTAGATACCCGCTGTTACGAAGATTTGCTCTATGCGGAGTCTCTGCAATTCTCTGATGTTTGTTTTAGAGAAAATATATCGAAATAATTGGAAATTAATAGCGCAAAATAGCGCTTGGTAAAATTAATAGCCCCAGAAAAATTTACAGAAAAATTTGGGAGAAGAATATAGTTTTATTTTTTTCCTCTTCCAATTTGATTAAAAAATTGTTTGTTTTATGATTAATGATTTTATAATGGATAAGCCAGCATGTTAGTATTAACTTTGCGTTTGGCCTTGTGAAGACATTAATTACCAATGTGTGGCAAATTTTGCACTTTGTATTTAATGCATTAAAGCATAATGAGCATTTTATTAATTGACAATTTTTTTCACGTTTTGTATAATAGATTTTGTATTTATGTAACTCACTCATTCACAGTATCGAATTCTTTAGCTTATTCTAAGAAACTTCGAAATGGGAAGTATGTTCAAGACTAACCTTTAAACAATAAAACCTTAAAGCCACCTATAGCCTTTTTTATTTTCAAACAGTTTGCATAATATTTTTAGGATTTTCAGTGTATATTTTGCACATCTGATAGACTGTTTTTTTTTTTTTTTTTTTTTTTTGTAAAAGTACACAGATTTTTACTATAATGGAGGGTTTTGAAGATATTGATACATGACTACTTCTGTTGTTCATTTTATTTATCTGAAAACTTATTCATTTTAAAGTAACACATATTGTCATTTAATTAATTTAAACTAGTATTATATATAAAATTAAGCCTTTCCAAAAAGCTTAAGGTTTTATATCAGACTCTAACTATCATTCTCATGATTCACATGGTTCTTATGGTCACAGGTCCCTCATCTTCAAGCAGAAAGTTTTGCTAATTGAGGAATAAGGATCATGTATAACCGTCCAAGAAATCGTTATAATTTGATATAATCGTGTAAAGAATTTTCTCCTTACCAAGTGCTTTCGAGGTGAAATTGAAAGTACATCTTGTTCGCAATCGAAAGATCCGAATCCCGGCTAGGACATCGCTGATTTTTCATGTCTCCCGACCTCAAAAAGCGTTCTAAATTACTGTAAAATTATCACTCGAAGTAAAAGTTATGGACGATTTTTCATCACAACCTCAATTTAGGGACGGGTCCTAACCTTCCCAGTCTCCCTTTAAGTAGGAGAGAATCAAAAAATTTTCTTCTCACTGCGTGCTTTCATGAATTGGAAGTACGTCCGTTTGGCACTCAAGAGGCTTGGAGTTCATATTCCAGTGTGGGCATTGCGGATTTTTTATATTTTCTTCACTGAGATAAAGCTTATAACTACATAATTTAAGAGTTATGTTTTGGGCCTAACCAGTTTTATAAAACAGTATTTTTTAAAAAAAATTTTAAAGGGCGATAGATGCTATTGATTATTGATTTCAGATAAAGCTTCAAGAACCTATTTGGACTAAACTTAGAGAGACCTGATCTGGGTAGGAGATCTAAAATCAATACATAGGTTGTACATAGCAATTTTAAGATCTACATATTAAATATTCACTTTATATGAAGACTTCCCTGAATCTCTGCATGTCCTTTCGTACTAATCTTCGTGAAAGATGACTACAGAGACATCAAAGTCTGTCATTTAGGTTTCGAGAAATAAAACTCATTTTAAAATTAATAATAAAAGGGTATAAAGCACATCGTGCAGACAAAAAGCTTATTATAGCTCTGAAAAGTCAATTTCACTGTAGTATGTAAGGAATGCATTCTCATCAGGTATGATGGATTAGAACAAATTACGTTATAAACGGTGGCATTTAAGTCTATTAAATGATATCATCATTTCTAAAAATGCCTTGTTGTGAATAATTAAGATCTGGGCATGATCTGGATGAGTCTGCCTTGATGGACAGGATCGATCTATCTTCCTCACTTCATGTGACAGTTCTTTCGCAGGTAAGGGGGGGGATAAATTTCTTATTCATCCTAGTATTCATGCTTCCCATTCATCAATAGTTGCATGTCTTCTCTGATACAAGTGCACAATGATGTAAATCTTTCCATACTTATTTTCTGCATTTAATCTTTGAAATAAGACGCCTCTTGTTGGCATTGCATTGCTGAGTGATATGGCTTCGCGAAGTAGTAAGTATTAGTTGTTTATCGTTCCTCAACTTTTTGCGTGTGATGGTTATCGCTCTTACTGCCTCCTCCCGAAATAGGTAAGTTACATTTTGCTTCGTATTAGGGTGGTAAGTCATTTGCTTCTAAAACTGTATTTAAGTATTATGACCTCTACACGTTCTAATATAGCTATTTTTGAGCAAGCGCTATGTAGTCATTATAACAACGTAAAAAATAATTTAATACCTTCCGACAAAAAATAGCAAAGTGGTTATCGCTAAGTGCTTTACGAGAAACTTTGTTGCTATGTGTAAAAATTTAATCTGATATTATATCTTTAGTTTGCTAAGTAATAACAGTTCATTAACTTTAGTTGCTTGCATAAATCTTAGGCCTATCTTTTGAAGAAAGAGAAGTCCATTAACGTTTTCCTCTTTTTGTGAGTGAGTGAGAATGGGCAGATTTTATGTTATGCTGTTTAATATTTATTAATTCTGCATACTAATGGAATGACATAAATGACCGTTAATGGATGATTAAAAAATTCTTATTTTTGTTCTTTTAAAAAGAATCTTTGTTAAGAAAAATGATTATTTTTTAAAACTGTACTTCTTAGTAGCTGATAGTTATAAGATAGGTATAACATTATTATTCTATTTAATCTCTTTCATATATAAATATAATGTATTTCAAGGAAATGCATATTAAAAATGAGTTTTATAGAATTTTGTTTGCTCTTCTGAAAATGCATAGTAAATTTTCCTTAATCATTTAAATTTAAACTAAAAATAACGATTACGAGAACATTAATAAAGATAGCCTAGAAATAACTGAAAGAATGTTTTTGGCTGGTTTGCTCAATTGTTTTAAATGAAAAATTTGTATGTTCAGTTTTTATGAAGTAATTAAAGGCGAATAATTTAAGAAACGTTTTTATTGCTGAACATCTATATAAGTTCGACTGTTAGTTTTAAAAGTATATTTTTAAAATAACAACAGAGACTAATTGTGCTTAAGAGCATTTAGTTGTAAGTAGTTTCTTTCGAGTGTTGATGAGAAACGATTTTTTAAGTTTTACACAAAATATAAGGCTTCGATTTTAAAGTGTGTCTTAGTTTGTTGAATTTCTTACCATTAGGATTGTGCATTAATTACTGGAATTTCGAGTGAACTGCTGAGTCAACTTTCCTTAAATATTTTATTTTCTTTTTATATCAAGCTGGATAAGATTATGTACCAAATGGTTAAGGCCATGCATTGTTTATTTTTCGAATTTAAAAGAACTGCATGAATATATCAATAAAGAAACTGATAGTTCTTTAAAAATGATTACTGCCCTTGACCATACAAGAATGCGTGAGTCAGTGGCTGATTTCATCACTGGCTTACTTTTCCAAGAGCGGTCATTTTTTACAGTGATGCGTTTCCTAAATGTTAATTCCTTACGTCATTTCGACTACGCTTTCTTATGAACAATACAAGGATAAAAATAGAAGAAAAGGGGAACGTGAATCTGAAGTTTTCAGATCATATTAACGGGTAACACTTCAAAGAAGAGTTTACAACTAAAAACAAATGTAAAAAAGTATACAAATATCTTCTTACATCCAATAATGTTTGCTCAAAATCTAAATATTTCTTGTTTAATACTATACTAAACAAGAATTTTACAATATCCGTTTGTTTTGGCATTTCATTTTTGAATGTAGAGTGATATAAATATAAAAATATCAAGAAACTTAAAAAGTAATTTAATATTTCAACAAAATTAAAAATAAAAATATCTATAGAAGGTAGTAGTCTGGACATTACTGTAAAATTTCATTTCCACCATTCTGTTTTATTTTGTATGCAGAGGATAATGTACAGAAAAAAGGAAAATTAGAAATTTCGAAATCGATATGTTATTAATGTATTAGAAACATATACATGAGGATTTGTATAAGCGTGTACAGACCTCAGGAAAGGGCAAGTTACTCAAAGAACGATTCGGAATTACATAGCAATGTGGGGGTGGAAGTACAGTCCTCATGTGCTAGTGTGTAGGAAGTAAAATTCAAGAAATGAAAGAGAGAGATGTGAGTAATCATATTTTCATCAGCAAATCTTTACATTAGCGATATTTATAAGTAAGTGTCTGAAGTTACAAGCGCCAGCTACTATGCAAGTGTAATATTAGCGCACGGACATTTTGGAATATACTGGGAGTCTACCGGATGATCACGCTAATAATGCGCGTGAGAAGATGCTCCTCACTAGTTCAGTACACAAGCTAAGTTTTAAGTACACCAGATAAATAGGCTTTCGAATAACCACGGAGCAAGAAATCTGGACAACAGGACAAGTCCGGCGAATGGGCAAACCAATGAATATGACCGCCATGACTAATCCATCTTTGACCAAATGCTTTATTCAAGTGTTGCCAAGCCCCAAAATTAAAATGAGTTGGGGAGCCATTATGCTGGAATCACATATACCGTTGCTTCGCGGCTGTTGTATGCTTTGCTCATCTAACAATATCGGCAAGACTTCCTTCAAGAAAACTTATATGACCGTCCGCCCAGACGAACAGGTATGAGATGTGGCTCTATTAGGTGATCGCCAAGAAAGTCTGCTCAAATATTCGCACAGTTTCTGATGCTGTCGCACAATGCAAAAGCTTTGATTCTACCCTGTAAACATCTGATGATTCGGAATCCGCTTTTTCGGTTACCACTCACTATTCAGTATTAGTGGTTGAATATAAAAATTTTTATTAATACGTGTAAAAGCAGCACATTATTTTTGTATCAAACAAAATTCAGATAGTTACCGATTTGGAGAAAACCCCTGTTCCTTTCAGGAGCAATTAACTTGGATTCCTTTATTTCAAGAGAAAAAAACAATTCCAGTTCTTAAATTTGATCGTTCAAATCCAAAACAAACTATTAAGCAATTAAGCAAAATCGAAGAGATAAACGTCAGGTAGCAAGAGGCAAATTTATAAGATTACGTTTTCAAATGCTTAGTAATGGGATTGAATTCAAATAAGAAAATTTGGTAAATCTCGCTGAATGTGGAAGCTTTTTTTGATTTATTTTTAAGCAGTTAAATTATTAGCGAAGGAAACACTGTTGCTTAATAACGTGAAACCCATGTCAGGCGCTCCAGTAAAATATAAAGCATTTTAATCCAAAACAAATTCAATAAAAACAATATTCAGTTTTTTTTTGTGAGTGCTGTTTTAAAAATTCATTTTCCTTACTTAAATTTATTTGAAACAAAGAAAATAAGTATCAAATTTGAAGAAGTCAAAATCTTGTTAGCTTTTAACTTATGTTTCCAGTAAAGTTAATTTAGTGTTTGCTAAGTTTAAAGGAAAAAGTACCACGCTGTTAAAAATTACTGTTAACAATAAAATGTGGCTTTTTACGAGTTGTTTTTAGAGCGACCATTTTACTCAGCAGGTGTTGAAACGAGCGTTCTATTTTTGTCTAAAAATGTGTCTATTGTCGTGACAAACGTCTGTCTGCCATGTCTTGTTGATGTCGAAAGAATGAGTGAATACTCTGTTATGGATGAGTCCTTATTCTGATGGTATTATTTAGCTGCTTGTTACAGTGAACTGTTCTGTACTAAATAATACCTGTCAGAAATAAAATGTGCGGCTTGTTTTAAAAGTAGATTCGCATTTCTGCATTCGTGTTTACTTATTCTTTTTAATTGGTTTGCACTTCACGTTATTAATTGTTATTTATTTCGCCAACGCTTAGTTATTACATGTTAATTTTTTTTTTAGTCCAAAGGGGCTTTGTCTCTGAAGGACTTGTTTTCGTTTTGCGATTTTGTGTCGATTCACTACAAATGGCGAATCACTTTTCAAACTGTTGCACAAAGTATTATCGCCCTGTGTTATATTTAAAGATATTAAATAATGAAAAATCTGCATAAATGTATGTATATTTCTCACATTGTGATAAAACAACGGTACATAGAGCCATCGAATTTTGAATGACGTAATCCTCCTACGAATATGAGCATCTGGAAGACCGAATTTGAAATTTGGTATTTGTTTTATTATCAATTTAATATTTTGGAAAATTTTAACGAATTTTTTATTAACAAACTCAAGGATTTCAAAGTGAGCAATGACAAGGTTGTAGAGAAAAAACATTTTTATCTCCAACGCGCAAGATTCTGTATCGGAAATTTAAAAAATATGTTCAATTTAAAACTATTTTGCGATATTGTTCTTGAACTGAATTTTATGGTTTAAGTGGGAAGAACGTGATATTTAATAAATAAAGGTAACAGACAAAATGTTTAAAAAATGCCCCTTTGAACGTAATTTAAAATCTAAAACTTTTTTTTTTTTTTTTTACTTTTGTAAAAGGAAATGTGGTAATAGCGAAAAATTTCAAACATCATATTTCAACGAAAATATCCATTTTTACCGCTATCGAATGCAACTTAACTATGTTTTTGCGTGACATCTGTACGTAAGAACAGAATAAAGGACTCTTTTCCCCAAAAAATTATAAAACTGATTTAAAATGAATTCTGAATAGAATTTTTAGTGTTGTCTGTACGTACGTTTCTCGCATAACTCAAAAACGAATTAGCCTGAGAGCGTTGAAATTTTGTATATAGGACTGTTATAACATGTAAATGTGCACCTCGTATTTTGGTTCAATCGGCCGCACGAAAAGTATATAAATATATATATAATCACTCTGTGTTCGACTCAATGATCTCAGTTTCATTATTCTTATATGTTTGTAAATTTGGCATTTTTTGGTTTAAAAATGATTGAATTATGTTGTTCTTGTCTTCCAGTTAAGGTTTTTATTTTTAGTAAATCTGCATGCAATATATGTAGAATTATCAACAATTTAAAAGTTGTTTAAGTGCAGCTAAGCCTAATTATTTTTGCTATGGCGGCCATGTTTGTTTACATTTGAAACTTAGCAGAAATGAATTAAGTCAGTTTCTGTGTGCACTGAAAAAAATCTGCCTTCTTGCCCGATGGCCGAATTGCTGGTTTTTGCGTAGAAATTCTAATTTTACTTGTTAAAATTGTTTTTTAATAGTTTTAACTGTATTTGGAGTTTTATGTTTTTCTATATTTTCCAATTTTTCAATAAAGCTATTTTGAGGTTTTATGTATTTTTGCCTTGCCGCGAAGTGAGAACTGAATTGAATGAGAAATTTATCTGTAATGAAATTCGTGGAAATAAGTTTAAATGAAACGCAGGACAAGTGCATATAATTTAATATTCCGTGCAAGGAAGTCATGTGGTGTACACATCAGATTTTTTTCATGTAATTCAAATGGTATATTATTAAGAGAAAAATGAATAAAATATTGTAATATATTTGGATATTTAAAATATTGAGAAGAATGAGAAAATATTGTAACGAAAATAGTATAAAGAGAGGTATTTTATAATAGTATAAAGAGAAAAATGAATAAAATATTGTAAGGAAATTGTATAGGAAATTTCTATCAATTGCTCTTTTTCTTCACGAGATTTTTGAACTTAATAGTTAAATATACGTTATTTCTTTGCGTACCACCTATTTTTCTCTTGCGTACTACCAGCGGTACGCGAATCACCGACTGAAAATCTCTGTCGTATAATATGCATGATGCTTAGTGATCGTAATGTCAAAGCTGTGCGCGATGCTGAGTTTGTTCAGTTTTCTGATTTTTTTAAATGGAAACAGATCGTTGTATACGTAGGGAAATCAATAGTTTCCCTCTCCCCATAGATACAGCATTCTGTTTTTATACAGAAAAGTCATCAGAGAATTTCTCAAATTAAACATCGCGCACAGCCTTGTCCTAGCTGACATTTAATATTATATATGTATTATGGTCATGATAAATAAGAGATGAGAAATTCTAAATTAAGATGATATATATTATAGTTTCTTATTATATATATTATTTCTTATATATATATAGCTATTGTTTTCATGAAGCTACACTTATTGTTAGGGTTGCCGCCGTCTAGATAGATTTCGCCCCACTGTCTATGTTTGGCATTAAGTAGCGTTCCGTTAAGAGAAAAGTACATAATTAGCGATAGATATGCAGTTTACATATACGGTAATTACCTGTATAGTTTATTTAGTATTTAAACGATGTAATTATTCGATGCATTGCGATAATTAAACTCTTTCCCGTTATTCTGCAATTTCATTTATTAACACATCTGATTATAGGACCCTACCAAATTTTAAAATAAAAATATAGCAAAAAATTCGCGATTTTATTTTCGTCTAAATAAGTATGTCCTTAGAATGGAAATCTTACTGCTCAAAATCACCAGAAATTCGGGACTTCTCTTCAAGTAATTTGTTTCCTGGATAGTTTTAACTGTTTTCTACTTTTTAAGTAATTATAAAGTAATGCAGACATACCTCCATTTTCTGTATAATTTTAATAAGCAATTATGTATGGCATTCTGTGTTGGTTTAGAAATTAATTGAATTTCGTTTAATTTTTATAGGTATATTACAGTTGCCTTTGGAGACTCAAGAAAAGTTTCGCTAAAGCAAATTTCATTAAAAATAGGTAAGATTTTTTTAGCGAATAGTTAATTAGATTTGTTTATTGCCTTGTATCATTTTTCAATTAATGAACTGAAAATAATATGATTAAATTTCAGTGTTAGCTTAATTTTTGAACAAATGTATGTAGGATGAGGTTAGGATTAAAATAGAGGAAGGCAGTGACATTTTTAAAGGTATTTAATGATGAAAGAATAAACATGATTATGGTATGTACAAAATGAAAGGAAGTAAAATAAAAAGTTTCATTCATCATGAAACGAAATTATATCGTCAATCAACATCGTGAACAGCATAGTTCAGTTGCATGAATCACCGTGTCGTAACCTCATCGGAATGCAAGTATGTCCATTTCCTCACGCAGCTTGAAGAAGTATCTCGCCGCTGTCGCTGTTGCCAGATTCAGGAAAAGGCGGACGAATTATAGGAGCGAATTACCACACGGCCATTCTGCCTTGCCGGGCGTCCTCGCCTGGGGATTGATCTGAAAAGAAAGAAAAAAAAACAAAAAGCAGAGAAAGTGAAAAAAAAATCAATGTCCAGGTGGCGGATGTTAGCTTTGTGTACCACCAGTTCATCTCATCAGTACAGGTTGATATCATAATGGTGTCGTCATGGCGCATCTTTCGTACTTCGTAATAATCAGAGGGATGAACTGTCTCATAAAGACCGAAGAATTTGGGACGAAGTTTAAGTCCAAGTTTCAGTTCAAGTCGAAGATTCAGTTCAGCTATTGGCATTTGGTGTCCAAGTTTATATTTGCAGGCAGGTTTGCGACGTTTCTTATACTGCCGTATATGTGTTTGCCGTAAACGGAGGAGGTTCCGTTGAGCTTCAATGCATAATGCAGCTTTTTCATCATCATCATGCTGTGACAGCAATTTCATTGTCTTTGAAGTTCGTTTAAATTTTCTTCGTTTATACTTCCAGGCTTTCTGTTCTTTGGGAGTTTCTGCACTTTTAGCAGGTGTTTTGTCGTTTGCTTGATCAGCAGATGCTTGTTCAAATTGATTCAGTTTATTTTTCGCAGTTTCTTCAGTATTCTGTACGCTTGGATCATTATCGATATTATCATTAGCTTCATGACTGTCATCATCATCATCGTCGTTGTCATCACCATCATCTTCATTGGCATGATCTTCATCAACAACAGCAACGTCATCTTGATCAACATCATTATCATCATCTTCATTAGCTTCATGAGTGCCATCATCATCAGCAGCACCATTAGCGTTATGATTGTCGTCATCATCAATATTATGATCTTGATCCATGTCGTCGTCTGCGTCATCACCATCTTCATCAACATCATCGTCATGAGCTCCATGATTGGTATCAGCATCAACTTTGTCATCGTGGTTATCCAAATCCAAATTGTCATCATCTAAATCCAAATTGTCATCATTTAAATCCAATTCTAAATCGTCATGTGCATCATCATCATTTTCCTTACTTGCTTTCTTCAACTGATTTTCATTTTCTGTTATTTTCTGAAAATCTTCCATAGCAGTGTTAACTTCGTGTGGTTTGTGAGGAGTAATGATATGTTGAACTTCCTCGAGAATTTCCGATTTTGAGATGTGTGAAAGATAAGGTGGAAATGTGTGATCATCAGTAACATTAGCAAAATTAACAAAAATTTGATCATTATTATTGCTGCATAAATGAATACCATCTTTATCAAATGTAAATCGCGTTTGTTGCAAAAAGTCTATTCCAATAATGGCATCAAGAGGAATCATGTAGTTTTTTACTACATGGATTTTAGCAGGTAAAATAGTGTTTTGAATTTTAATGGAATCCTGAAAGAATCCAATGCTTTGAACTGTGTCTCGGCCAATTCCTGAAAATGTAATTCTGTAAGGATGTAATGGTGGAGAACCAAGTTTGCGGTATGCTTGCTCATTAATTAGCGTTGCTTGTGATCCAGTGTCATAGAGAGCAGTTAACTGAGTTCCTTTAAGTTGAATATCAACATGCATAGGATTTTTAGAAAAATTTTGAGTAGAAAGTGTATTTACAGTACTATCAGATGTAGAACAATTAGGAGCAGATTCCGTGGTAGAACTACCAGAACGTTTGGGACAATTGGAATGAACGTGACCATAATTTTGGCAGCCATAACATAATTTGCCATTAGATTTATTAGGACAAGTATTGCTTTTGTGGCCTTCCAAACCACAAGAATAACACACTGGTTGAGTATCTGAGGCACGTTTAGCATGAATTTTAGCACTGGGAAAGGAATTTGTAAATTTCTTTGGGGTATTTTGCTTCAAATGTTTTGAATTGTTAAAGAGTTTTTCATAAATCTTCAGTTTTTCTTTAAATTCAGGAATGGATTTACAACCGTATAAAATTATTTTGTTGTTTCATGAATCAGGAATACCATTGATAATATAATCAATCAAAGAAGAATCATCCATAGAACCTTTGTGTGAGAGGTCTCTCATAGCTAAAAAATATTTTTGTAAGGTTTCAGATGTTTTCATGTGACGAGATTCCATTATTTTATGTAATTGAAGGCTTTTAATTTTTTCCGAAAGTTCATCTAATAAATGGTGTTTTAATTGTTCCCAATTAGTAATTCCACGAATTGATCTTATTAATGTTAGAGCTGGACCTGTAAGACATTTTTTAACAAAAATTACTTGGTGTACAGGATTCGTGATTTCATAGAGATTAAAAATATCTTCTATGTCTGAAATAAAAGTTTCAATGCTGTAATTATCCCGAGAGGAAAAGGGTTTGATCAAATCAATAATGTCCTTTAAGCCAAAACATTGAAACGGAACAGTCTGTGTTTGTGAAAGCAATAAATTTCCAGGTGCGCGTTCAAGAGAGATTTTTGCCTCCATTTGTTTACATAAAGAGTCATCTGGAGTGTGATTAATGGCTGTTTGAGCGACGCTATGCGTTGAGGGTGAACTTTACACCAAGGCGTCTTCTTCAAGGTCGCTGTAGTCAGCGGAATCTGATTTTAATAATGAGACATCAGCTAAATTCGTAAGAATATTGTTAGCACAATTTTCAATATCGGTGGAAAATTCTAAATATAGTAAGTTACATATGGCAATTAAATCTGTGAGAGAAAATTCTTTGATAATTTTTTGTTTCGTATCTTTAAAGTTAAATGGTTTGGGAAAACCAGAAAAATTGCGTAACCTAGCACGATTCTGCCGATCACCATGTGAGCCAAAAACTAAACGATGTAAAAGTTTGATATGCTTGGTGCTGGCAGTTTTTAATGACTGTGCAATGTTGGGATAATCGTTAAGTGTAGCCATTATTTATCAGTTTTGTTTTTAACCAAATATGAAATTCCACAAAATATGTATGTTTCGATTTCATCAAATATTATTTATCTGGTTTCAGAAATTAGTATACCAAAATATACTCTTAATTTTTCATATTCTTCAAAATAATATTAATTCTTCTTAGTATATTACACAATAACTATGATGTTAAAAAACTCAAAAATCATAAATGAAATTGTGAACATATGATTCAAACAAATGGTAAAATATATCGTCAAACAAATCTTCATATAAGACTATGTTAAGAATGAAAAATAGAATTTCACGTTAAGATATGATATAAAAATTAATAACTTCGATTACTGCTGTACAGTCCTTGTAAAATATAGGCGTCACAAGAAATAAGAAATTTATGCACCAAATTCGAAAACGAAAGTAATTCTTCAAAGTAACTATTTTAATACATCACAATTCTTTAAATAGTCAGTAATGTATTTCCATCAAAATCAAATACCTTTAGTTTATTCAATTAAACTTCATCAAAACTGTTTAATTATTTACCATCAACATCAAATTCGAAAACGGAAATATTAATTCTTCAAAGTAATAATCATTCAAAAATAAATGAATTTTCATCAAAAGCAAATGCCTTTCGCTTCTTCAAATAAACTTCATAAAAAGGCAATCAAATATTCATAATAACTTGAAAGAATATTACTTCCTGATTAGCAGTACTTCATCGAATAAAATTAGATGTACTTACATGCTGACGAATCACAACAACTGAGATCTTGCGACATTATTCCATAGTAGTCCAACATTTATCGTTATATTCGGTGGTAGTCTAGGGGATTTAAAAAGCTGAAGAGAAGAACAGATTTTAGTTCAAGGAGTCGAAAGAGTTCGTGGGGCCGAGCCCCCATGTAGGATGAGGTTAGGATTAAAATAGAGGAAGGCAGTGACATTTTTAAAGGTATTTAATGATGAAAGAATAAACATGATTATGGTATGTACAAAATGAAAGGAAGTAAAATAAAAAGTTTCATTCATCATGAAACGAAATTATATCGTCAATCAACATCGTCGAACAGCATAGTTCAGTTGCATGAATCACCGTGTCGTAACCTCATCGGAATGCAAGTCTGTCCATTTCCTCACGCAGCTTGAAGAAGTATCTCGCCGCTGTCGCTGTTGCCAGATTCAGGAAAAGGCGGACGAGTTATAGGAGCGAATTACCACATGTATGAGATGTAAATTTTGTTTGGCGTGGATTTTAATGATAAAGCTGTTATTGAAATGAAATGTGGAATGTCTTTCCAAACATGGCATCTTCGCCAACAGTAGCATCTATCTGATGGAGATTGGGCTAGGTTATTTGATTATAACAAAGCGTACGAGGACCATCTGTCTAAGAGGAGAGATGCTTTCATGGAGGAATATTTGGATAAGATTGGTTTGTATTAACATTTCTCATGAGGAAACAAATATGCAGCCAGCTTGTTCGTTTGGGCTCAAACTACCAATATTCAGCGATCTTTAGCTGCTTAGCCCTGATGGGGCCTAATTAAAGATGAGCGCAAATACGTGGCTTCTTTTGAAATTAAACACATGTTTTTTCATTTAAATAAAGGCATGGTAATTTTTTTTGTCTACATGTTATAAAAATTCTAAAATGCCTTGTTTTATGACGGAATGAGTGCATAGCCAGTTAACTTATAAGATAAATATAGAGTGAAGAGGACCAATATATTTATTTATAGATATTTCAAATTTCAAGAAGCCTGCATGAGCAGTTTTTGGTGTCTAGGAACTCCGACTACTATGAAACAGTGGTAAAGGATTCAGTGTCTTCAGGTTTTTTTCCTTGTTTCACAGTAGATGATTCAGGCTGTATTTAGCTTTTACATGACGTTTCAGTATGTTTTGGACATTATATTTATGATATCAAACTTGATCTTAATATATCAAAATCTTAAACGATAATTTACAAACTTGCACTTAAATTTTATTTTAATCTGTAACCGGAGCACAAATGCATTATAATTTCCTGATTTACGCTGTAGATTTCTGACTGCTGAACTTTTCGTCATTTTTACTTCCTTCTACGAAGTAAAAAGGAAGCATTGTAATCGCGAAAAGCTTCAGGCAGCATATTTCAACGAAAATATCCACTTTGACCGCTTTCGAATGCATTTAACGATGTTTTTGCGTGATATCTATATGTAAGGACAGAATAAAAAAACTCTTTTCCTCCAAAAAACTGCTTTAAAATGAATTCTGAAGAGAACTTTTCGTGGCGTCTGTACGAACGTATATACGTACGTACGTATCTCGCATAACTCAAAAACGAGTAGCCTCAGAACGTTGAAATTTTGTATATAAGACTACTATAACATTTAGATGTGCACCTCGTATTTTGGTTTCAATCGGCCGCGCCAAACGTATATAAATATATTTATAAATATATCCACTCTGTTACCCGGCTCAGTAATCTCAGTTTCTTTACTCTTATATGTTTGTAAATTGTACATTTTTTGCTTTAAAAATGATTGAATTATGTTGTTTTTATCTTCCGGTTAAAGTTTTTATGCCTTTCGTAATTCTGAAAGCAATATTTGTACAATTATCAACAATTTAAAAGCTGTTTAAGTGCGGTTAAATTTTAAATAACATGGCGGTTATATTTGTTTACATTTGAAACAGCAGAATTGTAGATTTGTTGCCAATCTAGAGAGACTAAGCTTCGCAACACAAAAATAACGCCTTCATTTATTATTGCGAATTAAATCATGCTTGATCCTTTCTGGAATGTTTTCGAGGAAATAAGTATTTAAAATTTACTTCGTAATTTTTAATACAGATATTTGGAGTTTTTATGTATTTTTGTTTTGTCGCGAAGTGAAAACTGAATTAATTGAATGAGAAATACTCAATCGTCTGTGAAAAACTGTTTCTTTTTCGTTTTGTTTGCTTAATTTCTTTTATACATCGTTCTAGCTTTGTTATAATATTTGAATAGAACATGTGGCCACGATTAGATAATTCTTTAAATGATATAAATTTTGTGCATTCTGAGTTAAAATATGAACGAAATATAATACTGTTAAGTAAACCTAGCCCCAGAGTGTCGCTATGGTAAACAAAGTTAATTTTAAAAATGCATTTTTTCTATTGTGGTTTATGCGCTGTCGGCGAAGTAGCTTTAATTCAATCTAATAAGTTAAATGAAATGCAAGAAAAAATGCGTATAATTTAATATTCCGTACAAGGAAGTAGAATTTTTGTTGTACACATCAGATTTTTTTAAATGAAATTTAAAGTGCTTAGTATCTGTACGTTAAAGACATTTATCGTCTATGAAATAGTTGAATAAGTTTGTGTTACCCATAAAGTAAAATGTCGCACAACATAAGATCTGAAGAGCAGGCAAGCCTGTTGTGAACTAAATTATCAACTTCACTGGTAAGAAAGTCGTTTTATTAATATTCATTGGCGTCTTTTGGCACCCCCAGGCGATCTCTGAATCTGTCGCCTTTCTTGATAACAAATAACTACAAAAAATGTCAAACGGCATGTAGGGAAATAAATTAAAACTAAACATTAATTTTTGATGAAAAACTTTAATTCTAACATTTTTAAAATTCTATTATTATTTTGTTTTGTTTTTCTTTGCTCTGAAAACCATTCCTGATATTGTAGAGGTCTATGTGATTGCTTTTGCAGTTATCGTCAATAGCTAAAGATTTATTAAATGCAAAATGCCCATTTGTAGTTCCAATAATTTTAGCAATTAAGGGAAAAGTATTATAATATTTGCAATTTAGTTCTAAAGATTGTATTTTAGAATAAAGTGCAAAAATTCAAGAAAATTACACTTATATGTTCCTGTTTCGACGGAATAAAAAAGATATAATGAAAGTATGCAGGAGCTGAAATCAGGACTGATTTCTTTGAATATTTAACTAGAGAAAAACCTTTTCTCAATTTAATGCCATATGAAAATTTAGAATCTAATTTTTCTTCACGTACCTCGATGATACACTAGACCAGAGTTTCTTAAACTGTGGGTCGCGGGATCTGCAGTAGTATCGTCAAACATTTTAGCAATTTTGATATATCTTTAACTTATTATAATAATTTTACTATTACCAAATATTTTTACATAATGTGTCTGAAAATAAATAAAGCTAAGACAATACAGACAAAGGAAAAACGAAGCGTTTTGACGCAATTTTTATATTAGAAACGTTCATTTTACTTAATGAAAGTTAAAGTTAATGACCTAAAACTGCAACAGTATATTACAGTACAAGTGAAGAAACTGGCAGTTTCACTCACGCGTGTGTCAGATTAATATGGGGCAATGCTTATGGGGGTCCCACAAAATTTTCATATAAATATTAGTGGATCCCACACCGAAAAGTTTAAGAAACCCTGCACTAGACTAACCCCTATAAAATTTAAGTTTCACGTAAAAAATGCTGCCCCTAAAAATGCGTTGCCCGGAGGGGCGCCCCTTCCTCCTCCCTGTAGCTACTCCTGTGATTTTACTCAATATGACATAACATTCTAAAATGTGAAAGTGTCGATTTTCGTCTAATGTAGCATATCATATCAGTATGGCATTAATTTAACGTAATTATGCCCATCTGAAATCAAGTAAACATCTTTTAGGTATGATTTAATGACGGGGTTAAGAGAAATCTTAAGTAGACTATTTTCTGTTTAAGATGGATTTATGATATCATAATGCAATTTTAAATCGAGAAGAATTTGTACTTAAAGAATATTTGTAGCTTCTGCCATTCGAACGTGATTGTTTGAATATGGCAAAGCACAGGACGGCTCTATGCCTAAGGTGAGGGAGGCCTTCGTGGAGGGCTTTCGAAGGGAAACTGGCTCGTATACACGTTACACATGAGGAAAAGCACTAAAACACCCGTGAAGCAAGACCGTTCGCCGGGATTCGAAACCGAGACCGAACGACCAGTATTCAGCGACTTTAGCGTTCGGCCAGTGGTAAGCCTGTCATTCGAACGAGAAACAACTTCAGAATCCTAGGCTATGCCTTGTCAACTAAAAAATAGGCAAAAAATTGCTTTTGTTTGCACATGAGATATTAAATATATATATGTAATAAAGCAAACTTAGCAAACTGTAATAATATTGTAATAAACACTGACATCATAGATATAGAAATATTACTATTCGTGGATGTTCATTCTATGAAGCAAACTTAGATTATGTAGAAACATTAATAGCTTATATAGTGATCCATAATGAAGAGCAAACTTAGCAGCCGTGGCAGATATTTCAAAACCATATTGCGGCCATAAACAACTTGCTACTCTAATTCGTATCTGTTTCAAAATGTTTACTTATTTGATAGATTTGCGTCAGAAAGAAAGTAGCAAGCGACAGTCCAGCTACGCCTAGGTACAGAAAAGAAATAACTTGTGTTTAGGATGATGTCTTAAAATTCAGAATAAGTTAGTTTCGGTTTTCGATGAATTTGACTGGGTGATTAATGATGCTGTAAAATTAATATTGGCTGTTTGAGTTTTCTTTCCATTTACATCACCAGCATTATATAAGAATCATATGACATGATTAGTCTCGAAATGACGCAGTGCAGAGAAAGGTATTACAGTGTTTAGAATAGAGAGGAATTAATACTAAATTAAATTAAGCATTAAGGGACTTAGTGATTTAAATTGTAATTTAAATTTAGTGATTTAAATTATAATTTAGATTTATATATTTTTTATCTTAGATATTATATGTATATGTATATAACCGAAATTGGAGAATGTCAACATTCTCCGGTTAATGTTATCACATGCAAAAAGTAATGAAAAGGTACTCTTGTGCAATTCAAAGTAGCCTAACAGTTTAAATTGCTGCAGTAACTAATATATGTATAGCGTCAATCATAATAAATTAAATAGGTTTATTATTGGTGTTGTTTTCTTTTCTCATTTAGAATGAACTGGTCGTTTTAGTTCAGCAGTTTACTTACATGTGCAGCTACTTAAGCTTTCTCCTATTTTGACATATAGCATAATATGTTGTAATAATAAAGTATGATTTAAAAACGTAACAAAAATATTCTTATTCCCTATTCACGATCAGGGGCGTGGTGAAAATCGACCCTTACCTGTTAAGGGAGGATATTAAGCAAATATTTCGGATATACACCAAGGGACTATGGAGGTGTTGACATTCTCCAAATTTTAGTCTTTCATATTTAACATTTTTAATATTAACATATTTAATATCACATGTGTAAAAAATAATCTATAAAGATTTTTATTTACTTTAATTTTAGGTGCCTTCTAAGCCTTCTAAAACATCTTAACCTTCTAATAAAATCTTTTAAAACTTCTTATGACCTTCTAAAATAACTTTGTTTCGTTACTTTAAAGCTTAATTTAAAAAAATGCTTTATTTTGATTTGCAACAGTGATTTAGTAGTATTTCTTAGGTTCCACATTTATCGGAAATGTATTAATTTAATTGAGTGCTTTTAATTTGCGTAATTATTTTTCTGGTTTCTAATTTCAAGAATTCTTATTTTATATTGTTTAATTTTTATACAGTGTTATGTGTTTAGGGTCACGTCGGAGCAGGTAAATCGGAGCATTAAGAATTAATTAATTAAAAGAGTTATTAAACATTTTGAAAAAATCTAACTTAATTCTATAATATTCTTTATTAGTACTATAAAACCTTTTAATGACCTTGTACTTGTGTTTTAAATTACATTAAATATATTTATTTTTGTATTTACTCTTGAACTATTGATTACCTTGTTTTTATAGTCATGCAGAACTAAAAGAATTCTGAACTATTTGCTCTATTATTATTTTTGATTCAACTTTGATTTGTGTCGTGCGTCTTAGCTAGTTAGCGACCCTTTTTGATTTAATTAGTATCTCTTGTTTGTCTATAAAACATATGTAAATTATTTTAATTGGTAATAGCCCCTTTTTATCTCTATTTTAATTTGGATATTTCTTCTCTACATCAATAGTCTCAAATTCTCGAGTCCCGAATTTTATGGGGGGTCTTCGAAAAGATTTCCCTTAAATTAATTAGCCTTATTATGGCAAGAACTGGAAGAAAGAGTTAAGAATTTAATGATTTTTAGTCTAATTTTAAATTATTTTTATTATCATTAAAGAGAAAGTGATTAACTTCTCAGAAAATCTACTAATGGATTACTATGACTACTACTAATTAATTTACACTACGATATAAATGTAATTCAAAGATATGGATATACAAATTGAAATAATAAATCAGTAAATATAATTTTGTGTCCGTGTCAAAAGACCCGTAGTTGGGAAATTTTTTGCAAATAAGAATAATCATTTCGTTTGGGAGTATATTTGCATGTGAACAATTTTCCTAGAGTTTTCCTGCATTCTTACAGTTGAAAATCAGCAAGTCTAAAAAATGAATCAGATTGATCGATGAGCATCTACAAAACTTTTGTTCTGTTTAAATTCATTTTTGTTGAAAAAATTCGACCTGTTAGCTTATTTTTGATCGTGTATTCGGTCACCGCGCAGTTTTTAAAAATTTGCAAACCAAAAAACCTTTGTCTTTTTTTTTGAACTAAACCTCCATCTTGGATTACGACACATTTTGCTTTCCACTTTTTTATCTATCATCATGCTGCTGCTGATGCCTGCCTGCTTCAAGTTTATCGGTACCAATGCAAAAAAATATTTAAGAACAAAGGGCTATAACGCGCATTTTGTATCTATTGGCTTAATGAAGAATATGAATCAACTGTAAATAAAAGAAATAATAAAATTCGCCCAGATCTGTAAGTTTCTTCTTTTTTATGCATCTACTACCCCCCACCGAATTTTTAAAGTTATTGCATTTATATATAAATATTCTTAATAATGTTTCGTATGGTTCCTGAAATTCATCATTTTCCGGATCTATAGGCAACCAGACATGTTTACTTATTTTACAAAGACTGAATACAACTGTAAATCAATTTATACAGCATTGCTGATAATTGCGGGTAAGTATGCGTAACGACAAGCATTCGTTGGACAAGAAAATAGCAGAATAAACTCACACAGAAAAACGCCGATATAAGAATAAAATAAGCCCAAGGTCAGTAAACAATTCGACATGACTCTTAAAAGTGTCTCTATCTCTCGCAAGGGTAGCAGTTTTTAATATTCCATACTTCGCAGCTGACACAAAATCCTATTGTCCTTTTTTCTCTAAACCAGGAAACCTTTTTGAGCATCAGAAGGATGAAACGTTGGCGTATCAGATGTATGCATAGTGGTAAAAAAGAAAAATTAATAGCTTTTACTTATTTATCTATTTCCCGACGGGCAACATGATATTTTTTTTTGATTTCATTTAATATTTCTCATAACGCTATTAAAAATATATTAGAAGAATCATATTTTCCCGATGTCTTTTCTTGACAAAGGAACATTTGAAAAATCTGTAATAAAGCCAATATTGGATAATATTTTAAACTTTACGTGCATTCGCGTTCACTACGAAATCCCACCATCGGTCGAGCGGATTATTAGCTACAAAGATTCCACCAACCTTCCGCGAATCATTTCGGTGGAAATTTGGAAGGAACAGTAGTTAACTTGTATCTTTCTTTACAAAACGAGAAATGCCTTATCAGATATTAATGGGGTTCTCATTAAACCAAGGAAAAAATTTTATGAGTGTTAAATGTTGAGACATCATGCTTTGTTCATTATCGGTGATAAATAATACTGTTTGGCGATATTTCTTTTTATTTTATTTAGCTAAAATAATCGACGGAAAAAACTCTTAAGTACCAAAAATTACAAATCTGCATATTTTGTAAAGTTGTAAAAACTACTGCTTTTAAATATGTTAACAAGGTAAATGTAAAAACAATCTAGCTAAAAATTTAGAACCTGAAAGCCAATATAATAATTTATTTTATTGCATGTGACTAAGGGAAATAACTTCCATGTTAATAGGAAATTAATGCACGTAGTTGATATTCGCTGTGTTTTATTTAGTTCAGTTTAAAAGTAGAAATATACACTAAAAATCAGAAAGCTTAATTCTTGCAATGTGAAACATGTAAACAAATTGTGGTTAATCGACTTACGGAGCTTATATTTCACAGAATAAACGTATCTGGGAATTTGCGCTTAAAAATATTACCGTGAAGATGTCCACTTTTATGTCTCTTCTCCCTTGTTTTGAAAAACACATTGACACATGGTGTGCAGATTTGCGGCTCTCATGCCATGAATATTTTGTTTGGATGGAAGTATTATTATCGGTTTATTTTTGTTGGTCGTCTTTTAAAGATACCCTATAAAAGCGAAATCTTCAGGATAAAGATCCAGACTTTTCAGAGGCCATGAAATGTTATCTCTACGAGAAACTAGTTTATTGAGAAACTTTTTTATAACCACGGATAGGAACACGTTTGAAATACAGAATGTAGCACTATGCTGTTGCTTTCAGGTCTGTTTTCAAAGCTTTCAATTTCTGACATGGTGCTAAAAGTCGTGGTCATTCCTTACCCCGAAATATTTTACTCATTTTATTCGTTTCGTCGAGAGCGTGCCCATCCGGCTTGTTTTACATCAAAGGTGGAATTAGTTTGTAACAATTTCCTGACCCATGCTTAAATTACTGACTAATGTTGCCATTGACTAATGTTATGTAAATCGTAGTGTAACTGATACAGGCCCCATACAGCTACATAGAAATCTTTCTTTTTGTAAAAATGTTTATAGTGCAAAAAATGTATTGTTGGTCTGTGAAGCGTTCCATGGTGATTAAAAGTTCTAGAATGAAGGGAACCAGTTTGTTAGAAATTCCTGATCCATGCTTAATTAAATTAGTACTTTGGCATTGATTAATGTTATGCAAATTGCAGTGTAACCAATGCAGCGACCATATAACTACATAAGAATCTTTCTTTTTGTAACAGAGTTTATACAAAAAATGTATTAGTCAACTATCGTATCCCTAGCCACCGTCTGGGTACCCCTTTCCAGCTGATGTTTGACTGCTGTGTAAGAAAATGTACGGCCACCTTGTACTTTCTTGGTCTTGATAAAAACCGATGTCACGTTTTCTATTAAAACTGTTACTATGATAATATTTAGTAATTGCATTTACATATCCCCCTTATTTTAACTGCAGTTTCGGGAATATTTCTTTTAGCTGCTTAAAGCAACTGTGTGTCAGAGTAATCTAGTCATTAAAAAAATTAAAAGTGTTATTTATGTTTAAACATTTAAACTTTAAAACAATTATGTTGTTTATTTTTTTCAAACAATTCACATTACTTTATATTATCATCAAAGCACACACACCTCATTTCTGAATTATTTTGCATTTTTCTTCTACTTCCTTGAATTCATTATCTTTCACAGAATTTAATTTAATAGTGTTTAATTTTAATAGCTTACTGTCATATTGATTTAGCTGTGTGCATCATCTTTTAGAATTTTGCCGCAACAGTTGCACAAGCGCAACAATTTCAAAATGCTCTTCAGAATGTCTGCAATGAAATGCAGCCCAAGCAAAGGGCGATTCGCAAGAGATCATTTTGCTGTGGATAGCTGCTTTATATACGTCCTGCAAAGAAGGAAGTGTGTAGTCACCTCGAAATTGGTTAATGCTATTAAGCTAAGCGCGCAGTCTGTTGCATTGTAATGTCAAAGGACGACATAGTGCAGCCGCTTGGAAATTTGCGCAACCTTGTAGGCTACTGCTGATTGTAATTACGTAGATATTCTATTTGAAAATTCGGTGTAGTAATTAGTTGCGAATAATAAACTTCGTCATTGGAGAAGTGATAGGTATATCAAAACATGTAATATATTGTTGCGTGCGTACGGATTCGTTACTAAATGAATGCACAAGTCCGATGAAAAATGAACAAAAATTTATTATTATCACAACAAAAATGCTTAAATTTTCTCAAATTATCACGCAGTATTACAATATCTCACAGTAGTTTTCTTTTAACTACTCAAATGTCCAATAGAACGTAATTCAAAACAGCTAAAGAACGCTAATCCGCGAATTCGCTACAATCAACAACAGTAGTTTTCTAAACAACAACAAACTAAGCAACTACTACAAACTGAGATGTTTTCCTCCTTTTATAAGATTTTAAAATCACGTGCTAGAATTTTCCAGTACTTTCTCGAAATCAAAAAGAGATATTTATTTATTTAATGCACGCGCTCTTGTATTTTCAATTTTCCGGCTTAGCTTTCTTTTAATATTCGTCACGCGATGCACTGCGCGAGAAATAAAACCATTTAATTTATAATTGAACTAACATTAGCTTTTTAAATACCAAATTCGTAACACTGCCCCCTTCCCAAGGACTGCACGTCCCGGGCAGTACAATCCCTGGACAGGAAGCTAAACTTACAACTGTGGCATAAATACATTAATAAGCATTACATTACAATAATAAACAACATGAACAATAAATGCAATACATAAAACAAATCAAATGCTATCAAATACAAATCAAATACTAAATACAAATCAAATCAAATACACACTTAAAAACAAAATGGACCATGGTCTTATACTATTTACAATTATTTACATTATGTACTATGGCCATAGTAATGAGCTAACCTGTCGTAATGAACGACTTTAGGTTTAGAGTTCGAAGACTTACGAATCCGAACCACGACGTCATTCAGCCTGTTTACGACTGTGTACGGCCCATCCCAAGGTGACTGTAATTTCGGACAAAGTCCTTTCCGTCAAGTCTGATTCCACAACCACACCTTGTCTCCTTCGTGGAATTGATGTTCAGTAGCTCTTGAGTCGTATCGGGTCTTCATCTTCTCCGTCGCCAAGTTGACTCGCTCTCGTGCAAAATTGTGCATCACTTCAAACCGGGCCTGGAGATCTTGAATATATTCCTCAGACGATGAAGGAGCATCTGGAGGACGGCCAAACAATAGATCACAAGGCAGACGAAGGTCACGACCGAAGAGCATATGTGATGGAGAATAGCCGGTAGTCTCGTGGACAGCACTGCGGTAAGCCAGTAAAAAGAGTGGTAATTTCTTGTCCCAGTCCTGTTGGTTTCTGGAAACCACTAATGAGAGGTTATTAAGGATGGTTCGATTGAACCTCTCTACCATGCCGTCCGACTGGGGATGCAATGGCGTCGTTTGAGTTTTGTCAATGCCAAGTAGTTTGCATAGTTCTTTGATTACTGCCGAGGCAAAATTCCTTCCCTGATCGGAATGTAACTGAAGAGGCACTCCGAACCTGGAAATCCAGTGCTGTATCATTACCTCAGCTACTGTGACTGCCTCTTGATCAGGAATAGGATAAGCTTCAGGCCACTTGGCGAAGTAATCAATGACAACGAGTATGTATTTGTTGCCATCAGCAGTTCGTGGCAGAGGTCCCAGGATGTCAAAGGCGATACGTTCAAAAGGCGCACCTACGTTGTAACGTTGCAGTCTGCCTCGGCTGCGTTTCCTCGGTCCTTTCCGACCTGCACAGGCATCGCAAGATCGGCGCCACATTTGCACGTCATTCTTTGCATTATTCCAGTAAAAGCGCTCACGAACTCTCTGTAAGGTCTTCATAATTCCAAAGTGACCTCCTGTAGGGCTGTTATGTAGTTCTTTGAGGACATCAGGAATCCGGGATCTTGGAAGTATCAGTTGCCATCGGAACGTCTTCCCATCATCCGACTCGAATTTCCGGTATAAGACGCCGTTTCGAATGTGAAGTGAATCCCAGAGTGCCCAGTATTGTTTTGTTGTAGGACTACAGATAGAAATGTCCTGCCATGTAGGTTTTCTGTTTGATGACTCTATTAAATCAAGTATGGGTTTAATGTCGCGGTCTTCCAGCTGGTCTTTCCTGACTTCATCATCACTCCACGGGTCTCGATCAGCCGATGTTGATGTTGTAATTTGTCTTGCGACCGGAGTCAGCAGCTCGTATTTCGCTTCCACCCTGGAACAATATCGGCAGCTTTCTTGGCAAGGTCTTCTAGACAGGGCGTCGGCGTTTCCGTGTGATGATCCCTTACGATGACGGATAGTGATGTCATATTCTTGGAGTCTCTGTATCCACCTGGCTATTTGACCCTCAGGATTTTTAAAATTTAAAAGCCAGGCCAATGAGGCATGGTCCGTGCGGAGGAGGAATTTTCTCCCGTATAGATAATGATGGAAATGTTCTACAGCTTTGACTATGGCGAGCAACTCTTTCCTTGTGACACAGTAATTCCTCTCCGGTTTAGACAGGCACTTGCTCCAGTAAGCTACTACACGTTCTTGGCCGTCTATTTCTTGGGACAAAACAGCACCGACACTTTCATTGCTCGCGTCGGTGTCGAGAATAAATGGTCTGTCGAGCTGAGGATACGTCAGGATTGGAGCAGATGTTAAAGCTTCCTTTAAGTTGTTAAATGCATCCTCGCATTCCTTTGTCCACAAGAATCTTTGCTTGCTCTCTGTCAGCTTGTGAAGTGGTCTTGCGATGGAAGAAAAGTTCTTCACGAATCTCCTATAGTAGGTACAAAGCCCTAGGAAGCTTTTCAGCTGATGGACATTTTCGGGACGCGTCCAGGATTTAACCGCTGATACCTTTTCAGGATCCGTGCGCACACCTTCTGCAGAGATGACATGTCCCAGGTAAGTCACTTCCTTTCGAAACAATTTGCATTTAGCGGGAGTCAGCTTCAGATTGGCCTCTTTCAGTTTCTGAAGCACCTTTCTAAGATTTTCTAGATGCTCTTCAAAAATCTTTCCGATGATGATGATATCGTCCAGGTATATCAGACAGGCTTCGTAGGAAAGGCCTTTCAAAACAGTCTCCATAAAACGTTCGAATGTTGCCGGCGCATTACACAGTCCAAACGGCATCACTTTGAACTGCCAAAGTCCTTGTCCCGTAGTAAATGCCGTCTTTTCTCGGTCATCAGTATGGATTTCTACCTGCCAATACCCACTCTTTAAATCAAGTGTTGAGAGCCACTTGCTTGCAGAAAGAGTATCTAAAATGTCGTCAATTCTAGGAAGAGGGTAACTGTCTTTCTTCGTAACCTCATTCAAACGGCGATAGTCAACGCAAAATCTTGTTGAGCCGTCTTTCTTTCTGACGAGAACGATGGGAGATGCCCATGGACTCGCTGAAGGCTCGATGACATCGCCTTCTTCCATATCTTTTAACAGTGTTCGCACCTCTTCCTGTTTAGCTAACGGTAGACGTCTTGGATGTTGCTTGATCGGGGGATGATCGCCAGTATCTATTCTATGTTGTGTCAAACTAGTTCGACCCACGTCAGAAGAAGAGCGGGAGAAAACAACTTGAAGATCTTTAATGACGCGATCGGCAGCATTTTTCTCTTTATCGTTTAATTGTGCATTCTGCAATAACTCCGATGTAATGCTCTCTGAGGACACGGATTCTGGGATGTTACTCTTTCTTTCAACGCTGGTTACTGGAGTACATGTTGCAACCACTTCACCTTTCTTAATAACTCTCGACTTTTCAGTTACATTGGCGACTCTCACCGGGATAACCGTTCTGGATAGGTCGACGAGTGTTGAGGCTACTAGTACTCCTTTTGGGATATTACAGTTATTGGGATATTCTATGATGCCGTAGCGGAAATTTCTATTTTCGGCTATGGATACAGGAAGTAAAATTTCTGTTCTTGCCGGTATTGTGATATAGTCTTGTGCTATGATTTTATGGACAGATTTAACTTCTTCATCATTAACGAGAAGTAACGCTATGTCCTCAGATGTAGAATGCAATTCGTTATTTTTAAAATCCAAGGAAAAATTGTATTTCCTTAGAAAGTCCAATCGGAGTATGCAAGAATCAGTGATCTCTGCTACATATGCCGTGTGATGGTAAGCGGCACTTCCAAACGTGATGTTAACATTTACTTTTCCGTCGATGTCGATCTTCTCACCGGACACAGTCTGGAGGGTAACGCAGGGCGGCGTCCAGATAAGTTTGTTTCCTAGTTGTTGAGTCAAATCTTTTTGGATGATGGTGACGTTGGCTCCTGTATCTATAGTCATATTGCACGGAACTCCATTAATATGTCCTATTATGAAAAGTCCATTACTGCCGCCTCTCATTGCAGAAATCTGAAGCGCTTTAAACGGGGGCTTTTCATTATCTGGCAACCTCCGCCCCGCGAGATGGCCACTAATTAGTTTCCCTGCTGCTTGTTAGAAGCGGTCTTAACGTCAGTACCCTGGGGTGTTTTTCAGTTTCGTCGTATGTGTTGTTCAGCATCGCAGTTCCAGCACTTAACGGTCGGTTTCTTCTCACCAATATTCCGTCTCAAGGCGTTCAGTTGTCTAGTTAAATCGTCAAGTCGAGCGGTGACTTGATCCCCTGGCTCCTGGACTTGAGCAGCTCTGACTGGGTGGCGGTCTCGACGAGTGGCTTGCTGGGCTGCCTCAAATTTCATGGCGTACACTAGAGCACTTTTTAAATCTTTTACATCCGCCATTCGTAGAGCTTTCTGTATTTCAGTATCTCGGATGCCGTCGATAAAGTATTGCAAGGACAGGATTTCCCTTGTTTCTGTCGGGCATTCCGAAAAGGCGAGATGGGACAGCCTTTCAACATCCGCGGCGAGCTCCTGAAGTGTTTCGGTAGGCTTCTGTTGACGAGATTTTAATTGGAGCCTGCTGTAGTCTTTTAAACACTTCTCCCCAAAGCGCAACTCCAAGGCGCCGGACAGAGCTTCGAAATCTAACCTTTTGTTTTCGGGAAGAGTCTGAAGGATATCCGCTGCGTCGGCTCTTAGAGAAGCGGCGAGATGACAGGCCTTAGCTTGGGAATCCCATCCATTCGCATCCGCCACGATAGAAAATTGTGTCTTATACACCTGCCAGGAGGTCTTCCCATCATATGTGGATAGCTTCAGAGGTGGACGAGCAGGCATTGGTAAGAATTTAAAATCATCACTCCTGCTCCCTGCCGACGCTACGAATTTCTTTAAAGTATCCATTTCTTTGGCAACTGCAGAAACTCTCTCATCAATTTGTTGTTCGATTTGGTGTTGGACGGCACAAACTCTTCCTTCAATTCGTTCCTCCACAGCAGAAACTCTCCCTTCTATATGTTCTTTTACAGAAGAAACTCTTTCTTCTATTTCTTCTTTCACCGAAGAAACTCTTTCTTCAATTTGATCTTTTACAAAAGAAACTTTTTCTTCAATTTGTCCAACTTTATTTTCAACTGTGTCAATTCTGCCTTCCATAGCTTCAAATTTATTTTCTATTATGCAGGTAATCTCTCTTTTCATTTCTTCTTGACCTGCTTCAATCTTTTCTTGACCAGCTTGAACGGCTTTCATTTCGTCCTTAACAGATTCCTGGCCCAATTTCATTTCTTCCTTAACGGAGTTGACGGCTCCTTCCATCTTTCCTTGGCTAGATTTCATCTATTCTTTCATTTCTTCTTTAAACGAGGCAAAGACTGTTATCAATTGCCTTAACTGCTCTTCCATCGCTCTTGTTATTGGCATTCAAATCCCACTTCTGACACCAAAAATTGTTGCGTGCGTACAGATTCGTTACTAAATGAATGCACAAGTCCGATGAAAAATGAACAAAAATTTATTATTATCACAACAAAAATGCTTAAATTTTCTCAAATTATCACGCAGTATTACAATATCTCACAGTAGTTTTCTTTTAACTACTCAAATGTCCAATAGAACGTAATTCAAAACAGCTAAAGAACGCTAATCCGCGAATTCGCTACAATCAACAACAAACTAAGCAACTACTACAAACTGAGATGTTTTCCTCCTTTTATAAGATTTTAAAATCACTATTTATAAGTTTTCTTTTAACTACTCAAATGTCCAATAGAACGTAATTCAAAACAGCTAAAGAACGCTAATCCGCGAATTCGCTACAATCAACAACAAACTAAGCAACTACTACAAACTGAGATGTTTTCCTCCTTTTATAAGATTTTAAAATCACGCGCTAGAATTTTCCAGTACTTTCTCGAAATCAAAAAGAGATATTTATTTATTTAATGCACGCGCTCTTGTATTTTCAATTTTCCGGCTTAGCTTTCTTTTAATATTCGTCACGCGCTGCACTGCGCGAGAAATAAAACCATTTAATTTATAATTGAACTAACATTAGCTTTTTAAATACCAAATTCATAACAATATTTTATAGATTTAAAAAGGCATAATTCGAAGAGCAAAAATAGATTTTTTTTCGGTTTGTTTTTGAGTCAAAATCTTATTTGAGGAGAAAATATATTCTATCTGTAATTTCAAGCATAAAGCTATCGTTAATCATTTATTATTTTGTTAATCAGGTATCTTAAGTAGATTTCTTCAAATTTAATATAAAATATGCCCTGGAGTTAATTATGGGAAAGATAACAGTTTTGATTTTATATTATTTTAATATGCAAAATCTTAACGTGTAAATTTTGAAAATTCCTATATCCATCTTGAGTTAAATTTCAGGTTGTATTGAGTTAGTTAATTAAAGAGATAGATATCTGTGTATGATTAGAAGATATCTCTGTATAGTTGACGCCCCCCACTGGGTGAGTGGTTAACGATGTTGAAATACTGGTAGTTCGACCTGAATTCTAACCCAGGCAAATGGGCTGGCTGAAGGGCTGTGTTCATGATTTACCCTCGTGTAACCTGAATACGATCCAGTTTGCTTAGAAAATTCTCCACGAAGACACTGCTCCGTTTAGGCACATAGACCTCGTTTGCTTTGCCATATTCGATTAATTTAATCTAACATAACCTTTAAAGTTAAACTTTTTTAAGGAAAATTTACTTGCAATCACTTAAACATGGGAAAGAACATAGAAGTTACTCGAAGCCAGCCCTTCAGACATCCTAAACAGAATGCGGAAAGAACTACCATAGTTTGCAGTTAATGGCCTTTGCTAACTTGGTGGCTTGAGTGAAAGTGTAAGAAATGTTCTTCTTCCTAACAGCGTCCATTCGTAATGTAATTAGAAGCACTTCTGGTAGCAACTATGAAGTCCAGAGTTGGAATCTCAGAGAGGCCATTGCTGGTACTTTGCTTTACTTGGATTAACAAAAGCTCTAACTTGCTACTAACTTGCTTGGTCCGACCTAAAATGTGATGGACGATAATTCGTCACGCCCTGTATTTTGCGGCTGTGTCCCTTTCTCCATAATTTCTCTTTAAGTCGAGGAGAATGTATGGAATTTTCTCCTTTCTCATCGTGTATTTTCATGGTGTAATTAGCAGTGCGTCTGGCTAGAAATCGGGAAATCTGCAGTTGAAACCCAAGCTAGAGTATAACTGATTTTTCATGTTTTCTGCTTCGAAATAAAACCTAGTGACTCTGCAAGCGTGTTTGCTAATTTTGAAGTTACGAGTAACACAAGCATATTCCTCTGAAAATGATAAGCCATGTTAATGGATTATGAAAATTTCAAACAACTTAGTTATAATTAGAATAATTCCTTTAGGTTTAATGTAAGAATATTAAAAAGTAGTTTGCTGATGTAATCAATCACAAAATATTGCTGATAGTAAAAAAGCGTGAAAATAATAGCTTGTTCAATAATTTTGTATATAGTTAACAAAAACAGTTCGAATGAATAGGAGGATATCGAACACATTTCAATTATTAAAATATATTTCGTACAAAAAATACCTGTGCTCTGATATATTTTTAATAGCTTTTGCTCTGTTTCAAGTTTAAATGATCTCCTTTTCTTTTGCTTTCATTATTTGCGGAAGTACTTTAGCTTTGCTCATGCTCATTGATCTCAAGAGGAGAGAGGGAAAAACTGCATCCTCTGTGCCACCATATCTTTCATGAGTAACGAAAGGAATGGTGAGTGGCCTTTCGTGTTGAATCAGCGGGTCGCACGCCCTTCATTCAAAACCCGCAAACAAACGTCCTTGCCTCCGGAATCGTTCGTCCATTAAGCCCGTGGTCACGCTTTGTGGATGGGATACACGTGACCAGCAGAAGTTTCATCCACGCTTGGCTGGTTCCACGGAAAAGACACTAGAAGGAGAAACAGATTTAATGTTTAATACAGTTTGTGCAATGAAGACACATATTTTGTTTCTTTTAACTATTAAGAAATACTGTAATGACATCAAAATGCAAATTGCGGTCTGATAATTATTGTTTTGAAAATATATGGTCTAACAGTTGCACCTTTTAACCTGCAGAATACGTCAGTTTCTCAACAAGTGGTCTAACTGTTTAAGGCTACGTTAATCGTCTGGATATTTATCACCGATTAAGTCTTTACTATTTATATAACGAAGCAACATAGGAATAAGTAAAATCATATCATTTATTAGAACTTAGCATCGGTAGATGACAAAACAAATCAGCATAAATACAGCTGTTTTTAACGAAATACTAAGAATTCCTTGACTTGCAAAGCAGAATAAGTAAGAAATGTTTTAACTGAGGGTTATTTAATACTATTTCATTCTTCCACCAGTACACACTGAGGAATACAAACAAACATTTATCAATGATCTAACTTCTTGTTGAGACTAAGCTCACAAACTTATCAGGCAAAATATTCTTGTTATACTAACTGTACCCACTCATTTCTTGTTTGTCTCTTTAGCATCATTTTCTTCGTACTTACGCACTTCGCACTTTATTAAGTATAATTTTCTTCGCACTTACACCATGTACAATTAAACAGCAAAACTACAAAAATTTTGAAAGAAGCATAGCAGTACCAGTTTAGAATTCCCGATGTACATTATTGTACATTAATTGTTGGCATAACAAGTTTTTTTTTTTTTTTTTCTTTTCTCAGTTCCTCATATCAATCTTCAGTTTCCTTACTAAGATCGCTTTATAAACCTTTTTCTTATTTTATTATTAACGTTTTGTGTAAATATCACGTTCTTGGCGCTTACCCCACATGAAATTCTATTCAGCAGCAAAATCACAAAGTATTTAAAAATAGCATACCTTTACAATTTCCGATAGACAGTCTCGCTCGCTGGAAATCAAAATGTTTAAAATGTTTTATTCCGTACAGTGCTGCCACTGTACGGAATAAATCATTGAAATCATTGAGTTTGTTAATCAAAAATTTGTTAAAGTTTTACAAAATAAGAAATACATAATAAAACAAATTTGAAATTCAAAATTTGGGCTTCCAGGTGGCCATGTTCGGGCGAAGGACTGCATTAATCAAAATTTGAAGGCTCTATGTACCTTTGCTTTTTCACAATACGAGAAACATACATATTTTCATGCAGATGCTTCATTATTTAATTTCTTAAATATAATGCAGAGCTGTAATATTTAATGGCAACAATAGAAAAGTGATACGCCGTTTATAGTGAGTCAACGCAAAATGCCGTTTTGAGGCTAATATTCCATTCGAGATTAACGTCTTTTTTGGGCTGTAAAAATGTTTATTTACTGTAAACATTAGAAGGTAAATAATCAGAAAAGAATCTATTCCCTTGTGAACACGTTTTGATACAGTCCCATACGTAATTTGACGTTTGAAGCAAATGCAAAGTAAAGCTAATTTAAGACCTACATTAAAAATGCAAAACTGCTTTTAAAGCTGATTACATTATTGCACATTATGTGTCAAAACGCACCTAGAAAAATCATTTGTAGTCACAAAACTTAGCATACGAATATCTGTCAGCCATACCTGCAAATGATAAGAGATGTACAGTCAAAAAATGTTCAGAACAGGTCTAAAGTGCATGGGAAAAGGTATTTTTTAAAAGATATGTAGATTAGATTATTTAGCTGTTGTATGAATTCGGACTGTTTAATATAGTAAGTTGTATACCATTGCTTGCATTAGCAAATGTCGATGTCTGGAAGATCCATCCAATGATATTATAACCAGCGAGTTCAACAGATGTGGCACCATTGCTTTCAAGAAAGCCGGCAACCGCATTTCTCGATGGTCTGCCTATTTGAAATATAGATATAGATAGAGGATATTTGAGACATAGACATAGACAGATATTGTTGTTATCAATGGTTCCAGCAAGAGATTCATAATCTCCATTGTGGCTACTACAGCTTTAAAATGACAACAATAAGAATTGAAGCATGTTCGATTGAAGAGCTGCAAGAAGTGCTCGCATAACTTGGCTAGTTGCCATTAAGAATTTCAGAATCACTCACTCGCATCTCCGTGTCGTGTAGTGAATCCTGTGATGCTTCATTTTAAGAAGGCTAACGAAAATTAGACGCCATTATTAACATTTAGTGTGACATCTACTACTTACTTCTGGAAATTAATAGACAGAATTTACTTTGATATCCCTTCCGCGAACTTCCAAATGTATGCGATTCGAACTACAGCCTGTTCAGCAATAAATCGAGATTTTTATCTACCTCGAATATTGAAGAACTGATGCGTGTAGGAGGTTTAGCCTACGATGTTCAAACCATGGTAGAGTACAACGATATACATCCATCATAAGTGGCACTGCAGTTTGTGTAGACATATCTACGCTATCCTTTCGGCTTAAGTCACCCTTTTACAATACTTAAGGTGCCCAAATGAATCTTCGGTAACATTCTGCAGCCAACTGTATTGGCAATGTTGTTGCATACGTCAAGAGTGATTTTTCAACAAGGCATTGTCAGTTTACTGCATATCTGGCAAGAGAATACCTGCGTAGAGTCACAAGTCTCGCTGTATCCAGAGCTCTAGCTCTATTCCGGCCGTGGCAACACATTACCTTCATAGAGCCGAGTTTGTTAATTAAAATTTAATGATGAATAGCTTACATTTTTGCAAATGGCAATATTCTTGCGCACTGCAGATAAAAATGTTTTGTTCTGTACATTGTTGCCACTGCTCAGTGTCAAATATTTCAATTTTTAGTGAAACATTCATTAATGGTTTACAAATTATGAAGTAAATAATAAAACATATTCAAATTTTGAGCATTTAGGTGCACATGTTCGGGGCTACGTTATTAAAAATTTAATGGCCCTAGTCACCGTCGTTGTTACACAATGCGATGAACATACATACATACAGGTTCTTCATTATTTAATTTCTTTAAAAATAATACCGAGTGATAGTATTTTGTGGCAACAAATTGAAAGGTGAGACGCCATTTATAATGAGCCAACGTAAAATCCCACTTCAAGAATAATAGGTGAAAAAAAAAAATTATAAAATGAGCTTTTATTTAGATTTCATTATGCGTAATCGAAAAAGTATAAATCAATTTTTGACAGTCTCTCCATGATTTTATTATCCGTGACATAAAATTATAGATGGTTGGTTGTGTGATTATGGCAAAACCTCGAGGGCTGTCTGCCTAACGGAAGGGATGCCTTCGTGGATGATTTTCTAGGGAAAAATTGGCTCGTATACACGTTACACATGGGGAAAAACACAAAAGCGCCCATGCAGCCAGCCCGTTCGCGGGATTCGAACCTCGGACCGAACTACCAGTGTTTAGCGACTTTACCGCTCGGCCGCTGGTAGGCCTAAAATTATAGATGAATTTTGTCAAAAAAATTACTTAATCTCTTCCCATTCAACTATATGATAATTTCTCATTTTAGTTAATTAATTATTTTATGAGTTTCAGTAAAATTTTTATTTTATAAAAACGATTCTTTATTTCCGTTTCGAGCTAATAGCCAAAGGGGCGTTAGCCCAGAAGGGCTATTATCTCGAAACGGCATTTTGCATCGAATTACTTTTCAAATTGTTGCCATCAAATATTATTGCCCTGTATTATATATTTAAAGAAATTAAATAATGAATAATCTTCATGAATGTATGTATTTTATCGTACTGTGAAAAAAAACGGTACCTAGAGTCATCAAATTCTGAATAACGTAGTCCTCCACCCGAACGTGTGCACCTGGATTTTGAATTTTGAATTTATTTTATTCTCTACTGTTTCATACATTGTAAAACGTAAACGAATTTTTGACTAACAAACTCAACTATTTCAAAGCGAGCAATAGCAAAACTGTACGGGGGGATTATCTCCAGCGCGCAAGAGTGTGTATCGTAAATTCTAAAATATGCTATTTTTAAATTTGTTTAGCCCAAAATTTTTTAGCCTCTCAAAAGTATATGTGTGTGTAAATGAAAACAACGGCCCTCTGGGCGTAATATAAAATCTGAAAGCGTTCAAATTTCTTTTTTCTTTTTTTACTTTTTTTTTATTTTTTATTTAACAACATGTATTTAATTAGTTTCTAAAGCATTTTATTGAAAAACGTGTACTTTTCACATCAAAAATAACTCTGAAAATTCAATAAACATTTGGGCGAAGTAATTTATTAAATACTGACAGATAATTTTGACGAAGATGTAATAAGAGAGACGCTTCTGTCAAAACAGTTTCAAACTCAGTTCTTAAAATATAATTACACATACTACATCTCTGACAGCTTAATTAATTTTGAGTACAGTTCATTTCCTTCAAGAAAGTCACAGACTCTGAGCTTCGGGTCATTGAGTTTGGGCGATCGTAAAACTGGCGTTACTCTTGTCACGACGAGGTACGTTTCTGTGTTTGCCGCTCCTTATTACACAACAGTTGCAGAATGGCACATTTGTTCCGCAAGGTCTATGTTTTACTGAGATACCGTAATTTGAATTTCAAGGTCTAGTGTACTCATTTTCAGGCTGTTATCTTTTATATCGTTGGTCATTAACAAGAAATATTGCACAAATATTTGGCTTTCGGAAATTAGCGTCTGTGAATTCTGTACGGTAGCGATTTCGTTTTTGTCACCAAATGTTTGTTACATCTTTTTCAGATTATGAAGGATATTTATTCTGATTATGCTATGCATCAATTTGTGTTTTTACATTTTCAGTAAAATTTGTATAAGATTTGTATTAAGATAATAAATAAGTAAAAAAAAATGCAAAATAGGTAATGTTCGAGCGTTATGATATTACTTACCATTTATAATTTTTATTATATATATTTATAGAAACATACACGATGTGTGTATATATATGTTTCCAAGAATTTTAAGCAAACTCGCTTTCTAAATAAGACCAGATACAATGAATGTTATTGCAAAAAGCACAATTACGAATGTGAAATGCCTGCTTTACTTATAACTACTCGTATATTGTATACGGCGCTGCTGTTTAGTGTTTTGACTTTCAAATGGATATTTAGTATAAACAGAATTCACTCAGTACCGATCCAGGGCCGTCGGCCATCCACATGCAAATTAAATTTCGCCGCCCATTTTTACAGAAATATGGTATGTTTGTTAATAATTTCGTCGCCCTTAAATTTGGCCGAACACGTGCTTTACATCATATTGCCCTCCGCTAGGATCCACCCTTTATTCACTTACAGTCAATTACAGGGCTTGGATCTCGACATCCATTTTAAATCATATCTTAGATGCGCGTTCAAAAATGATGTATATATTTATCGTAGAGAATGTGTAGCTTGTAAAATTTATGTTTTAAAAGCACTTTGCGATTTTTTTTCTGAAACCGCGTATTTTGTGTTAATTTACTTTTCTGGCAATAATATCACATTAAGTTCACGAATGTTATCATGGTTTAGAGGCAAGAGTTGTGCCTCTCTACTTTTAGCCCAGTGGTTCACAACCTTTTTTCCCCATGCATATCTTTATCATTACTAGGAGATTTCTGCTTTTCAAAACTTGAAGGCTCAGTAGCAGCTGAGGGGTAAAGTTGCTAAACAGTGGTAAAAAGTTCGGTCCGATGTTTGAATCCCGCGAACGGGCTGGTTGCATGGAAGTTTTTGTGGTTTTCCTCATGGGTAACGTGTATACGAGTTAGTTTCTCCTGGAAAGTCCTTCACGGAGGCTAGGTAGAGCTAAACTAAACCAAAACTTGAAAAATATATATATACATGTAATAAGGCAGACACATTCATTATAATGAAGCAATAGACTTATAAATAATGATGTTATAGAAACGCCGATAGTGTAAATGTAGGTTCGTAATGGAGAACAAGAATTTTGATTGCGTAGAATGCTGATCCATAATGAACAATAAACTGGCAGCTGAGAAAGAGGAAATCTTCATTTTTTATTTCAGTAAACTCTTTTTGGCCACAGACAACTTGGCACAATACTTGTGTCTATTTCGAAGTGTTTACATTTTTGATAGTTTTGCAGTAAGAAGAGAGCAGCAGGCAGTAGTCCAGCTAGACTGAAGGGTAGAAAGCAAGTGCATGGTGTTCAGGATGAAATCTTAATTCAGACTGAGTTATTTATGGTTCTCGTTGCATTTTGATTGGATAATTAATACTGCTGTAAAATTATTATTGGCTGTTTTAGATCATCAGTGTTATGTAAGTATCATATGACATGGATTAATCTTGAAATGACTCAATGCAGAAAGCGATTGTTATTTTTAGTATAGAGAGGGGGGATTAATTTAAGTATTAGGCGACTATTGCTAATTTAAATTGCAGTGTACTTTTTATATATTTTTTTATCTTTTATGCACTTATTTCAACGTGTTTTATAAATTAAATAACAAAAAGTATAGAAAATGTTGATAAATACTAAAACTTGAATAAAAGTAGTTTTTCTTCCTTATAAACTAAAACTAACAGCTAAATGGAAAACCGACTGCATTCCTCCCATGAAATTATGAAATTCCATCCTGGTTGAGAGTCTCTGGCTTATTTTGAGCTATTATAAGAGAGAGAAGGAATTTGCTCGGCTTCCCTGTTTTGAAGGAGATTTCCTTTCGATGGTTTACTCCCTCTTTTCTTATCTTAACCTTTTAAGAGAACTTTCGGCTTGACAGTAAGTGCCCTCATGCCGCAAAGATATAACACATTTACAAGCATCCATACCGTCTTCTGAATTCAAAACCAAGCTCAAAGCAATGGTAGCCGGCTCCTGTATCCCATGACAACATAATGACCTTTGTGTAATGACCTTTGTGTGCGGCTACTGTGTAAATAAGTGTAAGCGGCTGCTGTGTAAGTACGGCTAAGGAAATTTTCAGGAAAATGCTCACCAACGGCAGAGGGGATAAAACCTCTGAACACTGGAAGTTCTATCTAGGTTGGAATCTCAGCGAAGGAGTAGCCTGCATGGGTGTTTATTTTGGTTTTCCCCGTAAGTAACCTGACTACTAACCATCTCCGCTTAGAAAGTCTAACCCTTTGGGTACATTTGACGACTTAGACTTGTCATGCACTTGTTTTGCGTAAGTTATGGGCAATGAATCTTAATCGTCATTCAATCTAAGACAAAATTAAACATGTTCATTTTTGTTCATGGCAAAAGTGATTGGTATCAGTTATAAGAGTAAGTTTCTTCCAGTACTTCATTGAATGTTGTTTGTGAAAAGTCAACAGAATACTGTTTTCAAATAAATCCTTACCCTAAGGGTTAAGTAAGCATCTTTTTACTTAAGCAAAATCCCACTCATGCTTTACAAGCTTCAACTAAATATGACAATTAACCTCCTCGAAAACAGTTCTTTTGAAACACAGTTGTATTGTATTTTTCTATAATAAATCGAACGAAATAAATCAGTTTCTGTTACTAAATGCAGATTAATAAAATCAACTATAGAAAAGAATAAGTAACTTTGGCCTACTGCTATAAAAATTTTAGTTTAAGAAGCAATTTTAACCCACTTTTATGACATCCCAAGGGTTAGGGGGAGCCCTGCTACTGTTATATATAGACTATATTATATATAGACTTATATATAGACTCTTATATAGACTTGGAATTTTTCTATCATTTAAACATGACAGCTTTTAAGATAACACTTGAGGATGTGACAGTAGTTTCGTACAAGCAATTAAAGATGCGCAGTAAATTTTGCTGGAAGAATTGACACTTAAGCAAAAGTATACTGTATAACTTCATCATACGTAGGTTTGTAGCAAAGCGACACGACTGTAAGATGTCCTTTGACATTCGAAGGCCGAGTTGCAACATTCGCCCAATGGTCCGCCTTCATGCGCTGTCGACCTTGACATCTTGGTGAAGACTCAGTGACCTCCATCTTCTTCTCAGCGGTAGACGAAGTTAGCATCTTATGCATTTATTTTAGCTGATTATTGGCGTTGTCTTCTGCGATTTACATTTTCTTCTGTGAATGTGTAATTTTTGACACTAATACGTGATGTGGAAAACAGTTTTGGAATTAAAATTTCGAATTTGGATTTTGGAGGATACTGAAACTGTTCTTAGCAGTTATGAAACACGAAAAATGGGATTTTTGTTTTTTTCAAAAATTGCGAATTTGTTAAATTCCTATCATTTCCGAATTGGATTTATTTGAAGTGAAAATTCTAGACATTAGGAAGGAAATCTAATATAAAATGTTTTCTGTCATTCTCATTCGAGTTACTAGTAACAAAAACTCGGTTGTCGGTTTAAACCATTATCCAAAATATGCATATTGACTACAAAAATTACGGAGTTTGAAGGAATTATGCAATACAATCCATGCATGTTCAATTCAATGATTAGGAGGTGCAGATATCGTTTGTTGGTAGCTAAACCATTCTTTCGATTATATAACTTATTACTGTAAAGCGATTAAAATATATCTGTCTTTAAATGGACGCCTTTACACATCACGTTTTAAGACAGATTGACTTGAATTTATGTTCGATAAAGGAAAGGTATGAACAAAAAAAGCAATTAAAAACTATGTGCCTTAAATTGTATGTCTTTGCAAATCATTATCTGAGACAGACTGACTTGAAATTACGTTCGATTGAGGAAAAATACGAAAACCACATGTAGCTAGTTACCTAAATCGCCTGGGAGCGATCCCTGGACGAACTATCAGTATTAGAAATTTGATTCACTTGGCCATTGACGGAAAAATAGACCATACTAAAAATTAGATGTCCTCAATGGAAGAGTATTAGTGATTTATAGCTATAGAACTCCTTAAGAATCCTTTTTATGTCTTTCATCAGAAGTATTACTTTTACAAGTATTTATGGATTTCACAAGTCTTTATGGGTTTCAAAGCTTCAAGGATTAAAGCCTTTCCGGAGAAATCTCGTTGTTTTTATGTACAAATGTACATAAAAGGCATCACCAGATAAAAAATAAATAAATGCAAAACTTAGTTTACGAAATAAGGCAAAATTTCTCGTTAATATTTGGTTACAACCTTTTCATATTCTTCCTAAAAGAAGTCAGTTATTTTGGCTGTCTAAAACTTTAAATAAAATAATTGTCTTAAATGAAATTTTCTCAATCATTCGCAATAATATGTAAGTTTTTGTTTCAGTCATCATATTTCAAATCACAATTCGTCCTTCCATTAAGGATTACCTGGAATTTATATAAGATTTTATAGGTTATGTCGAAGCATATCTGTATCTGTCAAAATTGATTGGAAGATTTGTAGCGGGATCATCAAATCTTAAAATCCAGCTGTTCAAACACCAAACAGCTTATACCGAAAGATATTAAATGACATATGAAAACTACTTGAGAGGAAAAAATGGGAAAATAGGAAACATTATACTCATGTACAAACAGCAGAATTTTTCAATTTTCAACTAATATGTAACACTGTTGTTATTTAACTATACTTGACATCGTTTTCCTTGTTTAACCCATTTATAGGATCATTAGTTGATATATCGTCTACATTCTTTCAAGAGGAGTGGATTTCAAAACAATATTAGTAACATGGTTATCTTATCTACAGCAAGAACATGTACAGTAGTTTGTATTTAACCCTTTTGTAAGAAATTTTGGCAGGACATATTCGCGTGCTTCTTCCATGGATGATTATCCTATCTATTGTACCGGTTAATTAGCTCATAAAAGTTCGTCTGTATTGTCCTAATGAGCGTTTTGAAGATGAAGCCGATATATGGTAATTTCATTCCAACTGCATACCCCAATATTCATTGTTGTTGCTTGGTGTAATATTTTTTAATTGAAGGTACAGAAATTGGCATTACGATAATATATTTCAAATCTAGCATAGAGATATTACAATTCTGTTTCATTTTTAATCTGCTTTGAAAAGCACCAAAGGCAGGTCAAACCCTGAATTTCTCCGCATTTGAATCCAAATCCGAAAGATTTCATAATTTTTCGAAAATCCTATCTCTTGAATCCTTCTAAGGGAAAAAAAACTTTTCCTTACCACTTACAGTCTTTAAATAAAATATAGTTTAAAATCTGTGTTTAATGTAAAATTAAAATAATAATATATTATTAAAAAATACACTTACGCTCATTAGCAAGTTGCAAATGAAATTCAGAAAATGGAATACATAATTAGACTCCCGAATCTTGAGTTTTATTTTCTTAATATAATTTGAAAAACATATTTGAGTAGCAGCTCAGATTTCAAATTACATCTCAAAATTCGCCAACAATAGCTGAATAATTCAAAAGATAAAGCAACTGGAGTTATGCTCTTGTCGGAGTATTTTTAAACCATGCCGTAAGTTCTTAGAAATATCCAGGAGCTATTTACAATATGTTATCTACATCCAGAATAATGGAGATGCTTCGAGATCTGGTGTCAATAATTTTCGAGAAAGTGCAATGCATCAATTACGTTATTAAGAATTCTGTCAGGTTTTCACAGATGCCGTACTGAAACAGTTGTAGCACTCAGGGCCGTCTCACGGGCTAAATTTGGGTATCTGGATACTACTAAAATTTCAGCCTCACCAGTGGCCGCGGTATTAAGTTCGAGGAATATTGATAGTTCTAACCGAGTTCAAATCCAGGCATACGGGCTAACAGCATGGTTGTTTTGGGTGGTTTACGCCATGTGTTCCTCTCCTCGTGTGCTTTGCCATAATGAACCACTGAACTTTCAGCAAGAACATTCATTTTAGTGAGTAAATAGAATTAATATGTAGAAAAGTTAAAACGTTCGGCGTTTTCTTTGATAAAGATTTGAGTGAAAACAAAATGCGCTAAGGTTCGAATTTTGGAAAATCTCTCTCTTTCTCTCTCCCTCCCCCTTTTTTTTTTGTTAGATTTGCGAGATTTGAAGGTTTGAATGGCTCATCCTTAGACAAAAATAGAATGCAACTGACAAAAATATTCAAAAAAAACTGACAAAATAAAATGCGACTGACATAGTTGCCAAAAACAGAAGCAACTGACAATCAATTCGCATCTAAAGAATTAAATCAATTATTTAGGACTAGGTTTTGATCTCAGAATGTTAGTTCTAGAGTTAATAATATACAATAATCTAAATTATTACTTTCATATAGATTCCTGAAAATCAAACCTTTAATTTAAAACGATATTCTTTTCTTGAAGAACGCATCTGTGAGTCATTTTTCTTTAGAAAGAAGGAAGGCATCCTTCCTCTTCGGCAGATTAGCCATCGTGTACTTTACAAATTCAATCAAACCTTTCTCGAATAACAATGTGTTCCTCCATAGCGTGCCTTGTCTCTTTTCACTTATCTTACTCTTTCCAAAACACTGTGTAGGAGTTAAAAATAAAGAAAAAACAAAGAATCTATTTTTCAAATTAATGCTTTATTCTTCATTTAGATGAACACATCTTTATGTTATTATACTCAAAAACACCGTTAGAACTACTTCTTTCGAGTTTAGTATACATCTCCTAAAAACCATTAAACAACTATAAATGAAACCAGAAGGAAATGCTTGGTTTTCTGTCTCAAAAAAGAGAATGTTCACTTGCATCGTATCATAGTTTTAAATTTGTATATCGAAGAAACAATTCTTTCTGAATATACAGCAAGCGAAAAAAAAGTACGTAATTATACCCAACCAAATTAATTACACAAGAAATTCGAAATTCCCACTAATTAATTTCAAACGTTTATTTTCATGATTTTTTTTAAAACGATATAAATAAAGAATTTTAATTCTTAAAATATTGTGTTGCGGCTCTTCTAACATGAACATCTTCTTGAATGTAGATCATACTGTTCTGAAGTTTGGCCACATTTCATCTATAATAACAAAAGTGTATCTTAAAAATTTTATGAATGGCATTTGCATTCATAGAAGCCGAAGAATCTTCATGCAGGCTGTTAGGAGTGGTAATGAGCTATAAATGGGTAAAACAAGCTAACCTGCTTGGAATTTTAGAACCGCCCTGTCCACAGAATGTATCAGAAAGAAGCATTCGTTTCTACTCGTACTCTGTGAGATTTTTGCAATCATAGTGAAACTTGGGCCTCGTTCTTGATGTGTCGTCACAGAATTCAATGACTTTAATAAGTGCGAAGATATAGGAGTTTGTGATAAAACTTTAACATCGAATAGCATGATCTATTGAGTCCAGGTTTCGGCTGTATAACTATAATGGGTGCTTTAAATTATGGCGCACATCCTGTAAATCTATGGACCCTTTATGTTTCCAACACGCATTCAGACTGGCAGAGCTTTAGTGTTGACATGGTCGACATTGGGCCTTACAGTTCGTTTAGTATCTACTCCGGATATTCTATCATACCTCCTTCTCTTCTTTGCGCTTTCGCAGTTTGCTGATTTTAAAGAAGTATTTCAACAAGATAATGCAACATCACTGAGCTCTAAGGTATGCAGTAAGATATGTAGATAACCATTTTTATCTACCCGTTTCGTGAACTGTGTAACGTTTGTCTAACGATTCTGTAACTGCCACGATATGTCGAGATTTGAAAAGCTAGAAGAATGGTAGTTTTGTTAGTTATTAATTTGAAGGCTCTTCTATCTTTACTTTTGGCTTTCCAGTGTAGTTAAAGAATCATTAGTGCATTAGTAAATGTAACAAACTTTGAAAAACAACTCTATATTAATTGCATTTCTACCTTACATTTCATTTTTCTTTTTTTTTTCTTTTCTTTTCTTTTTTTTTTTTTTTTTTCTTTCTTTTTTTTTTTTTTTGCTTCGGCACACTATGCGTATGTAAGACTTAAGATTTCTCATTATTATAAAAAAAGAATCCTGTTTTAAAATTCGTTTGGCCTACACATTAGAAATATTTACAAGTATGTATCTTTTAAATCTTTTAATATATTTAAACTTAAAAAGTTTATATATTAAAAATATGAAATATTTTGAAATTTAAGTTTATTTAATGATATTAAAATTATTCCGAAATTAACACAAAATACCTTTCACTATTATAATGAAATTATTATTCGCTGTAATTATGTTTCATTATTATTATAAAATAGATATATCATTTTCATATTATACGTATGAATAAATATTTTTCTTATAATTATAACTTAAACTACCGTATTACTTCGAGCTTCAGCAACAGTGGGATTTTAAATTTGAAAAACTAGAAAAATAGTAAATAAAAATAATAATTTAAAATAAGTGTTTAAGAAAAGAAATATTTTTATTTAAATAAGTATGATATAAAAATACGGTACCAAATTGACAGCGAATCAATAGATATATTATCACTTTTGGCTTCTTCATTTTTAGAACTTGAATACACATCCTCAATTTTGCAACACGCATCAGTTTCAATGCCGTTCAAAAGTTAATAAACGCAACATTTAAAAAGAGTTTTTATTACTCTTTTTCCAGAATTTGATTTGGTTTATTTGATTATAGCAATGCGTGCGAGGGCTATTTGGCCAAGATATGGGATTCTTGGGGGCATTTCTGAAGGAAACTGGCTCGTGTCCACGTTATACGACGAAAATCCACGAAAGCGTCTATGCAGCCAGCCCTTTTCGCGGAATCAAACGCAGGTCGAACTACCAGTGTTCAACAACTCTACCTCTTCGCCACTGGTAGGTCTTTTTTTAAAGAAATAGCTTAGAGAGATCGGCGGAAACAAGATCTTAAAATGCTCTCCTTGAATTTAAGCCGCAGCTTAATTTTACGTCTTAAAAATTTGAATAAAAAGCGCGACTTAAATTTGGTGTTTTATTATGAAGACCATAAAGTCATTAGAGTATTTTTGAAATGGAAACATGAAAAATATGCAGTGCCCTATCCGGGATTCAAATACCTGACTTCTCGACTGCTAGCTGGACGTAGTATCTATTCATACCATTAAGGCCTACAGTAAGGCTGTAGAAAATACCTTATCAGATAACTTTTTGTATATCTGAACAATTAATATTTCTCATCGTCAAAGAAGTTTTTTTCATTTACATTTCAACTATTAGGTTGTCCGGAAAATAATGCAGGTTTTTAAAGCATCAAAACTCAATTCAAAAACTATTTTATTAATTAAAATAAGCACCAGCCGAATCAATGCATTTTTGCCAACGAGGTATAAGTTTATTTATGCCGGTAGAATAAAATTCTGGAATTCTGGACGCGATAAAATTGTCAAAAGCATTTTTGACCTCGTCTTGGTTTCTGAAGCATTTTTTCTGCAGAATGTTATCATGATGTTTGAAAAAGGGCATATCGGTCGGCGAGAGGTCAGGCGAATATGGGGAAAGAGTGAGAGCCTTGTATCCCAATTCGTCAAATTTTTTCTGTAGGGTCAGTTGCACGACTTGCGTCCGAGCACCGTCATGAAGAAGAACTGGCCGCTTTCCGTTAACCAATGCCGAGCACATCCGTTGCAAGTTTTGGTACATTTCGTTGATTTGATGACAGTACTTATCTGCTGTAATCATTTCGCCCGGATTTAGAAAGCTGTGGTGGATGAGACCGGCCGCAGACTACCAAACAATCACCATAATTTTCTTTTGGTGCAAATTAGGCTTTGGAAAGTGTTGTGGTGTCTGACTGCTGTCCAACCACTGAGCCGAATGTCGCTAGTTGTTAGAGAGAATCCACTTTTCATCGCACGTAACAATTCGATCAAGAAAAGGATCGTTTTTGTTGCGGAGAAGAAGAACAGACAACACTTCAAAACGGCGATTTTTTTTATTTTCGCTCAATTTGTTAGGCACCCACTTATCGAGCTTCTTTGACTTTCCTATACGATTCCAAATGATCAGATATCGTTGTTTTGCTTACACCAAGCTCCTCTGCAAACTCTCAAACAGTTGTGCACGTTGTTTGTTTCAACTTAAATCTTCAAATCGTCGTCATTAACAGCTGAAGAGCGTCCACGACGCTCTTGATCTTCCAGGTCGAATTCTCCAAGACGAAACTTTTGGTGCCACCGTTGAACTGTATATTCATTAACACTTTTCTCGCCCTATACTTCGTTAACATTTCGAGCCGCTTGGACTGCGCTGTGGCTTAGCCTGTACTCATAAAAGTAAATTTGCAGAAAATCCCGTTTCGACATCTAAACAAAAACACCTAGTAAATATTTTTTGAAATAATTTTGGAACAAAATTATTATTATATAAACTTAGAGCGAACATGGAGCTTCCAAATGATATATAAACCAGTGTAATTTCAAATATTTTTAAAATGTACAGAAAAGATAAACAATTGCAAAAACCTGCATTATTTTCCGGACAACCCGATATAAACAAATACTTTTCATTTTTTAAAAAAAGGGTTTTCGTTTTATTTTAATTTACCTCTATGTGAGCAAATATTCTTCATTATGTATAATTACAAGCATTTCAATTTATTTTAAATTACATGTACGTATATGCAAAGAATTGTTTCTCTTTATAAAAATTCAGTTTGATTTTCTGATGTATCGAATTGAAGTTTTTTTAATTCACTTTTTATAGACAACGTGTTGGGGATTTTATCACCAGATATTTAAGTCTCATAAGACTTTGTCAACAACTTACTCATGACCTAGACTCGGTCCGCGATCACGAAGATAATATCTTGTCATCTCTGCAACATTACAACACAGACGGACGCTTTGAAGGCGAAGGTTAATTTCTGCAATAATCGTACTAAGAATTGCGCTCACTGATCTACTGCAGTTTGAAGGTCACATGAATGACGAACTTCAGTTCAGTATGGTAATGAAGAAGCTTTATTACTGTGTGAATGCAGGCCAAAAAGTATCCTCTGGAGAAAGGCAGTCAATATTTGCACATCTGGGAGGATGGAGAAATCAAAAATGCCAATTCCGGGTGTTTTTATAATCAAATTCTATGGGTGCGTTTTCATATTGCGTAAAGATAGTCTGCGTTGCGAAAGGTCTGGCAAACTGATAAAAGAGCTTTCGTAAGTGTTCTGCTCCATTCTTTCTTCCTCATTATTTTAACGAATTTGCATAATCGTTAACATAATGTGAGAATAACATTCAGTTTTTTGCTTAAAGTATTGTTGCTTTGTTCAAAAAAAAATTGTTAAAGACTTTGACGATCGTGTCTGCTCACCGTAACCTACTTTTTGCTATTCTTGCAAAATTAAGCCGTAGTTTTTATAAAAGCACGCAAATTTCTTAAGTAAAAAATGTGTCATCAGTATTTCGTTTTCTGCATTTTTGGAGGGCATATTCTTTTTAATTTCTCTGCAATGTTAGAATAAATAATTATTCGGACTGGGTTAGGGCAAACTGGGAGATTATTAGAAAGATGATCGTGTTTCATGCGTTTGTAATAGTTTTTTAGTTATGCCTATTTTTGCTGAAGTATTTCGAAATTAATTAGTTTGTTTAATGCTAAAAGTATCTGATTTTTCTTTCATTACATAGAGAAAACTTAATATTGGCAGACAGAACTTAATATTGACAATTCTGAAAAATATGATCCGATTGTTTTCACTGAAATTTTTGTTGCAGCATTGCGTTGTTGATGGTCAAAATGTTTTACAGATTTATCGAAACTATCTTGAAAATAAAATAAACAGTGAACTCTGTCTGGTGTATGAATAGCGCCGATTAAAGAGAGGCAAGAAGTATGCCAATTTAAATTTTAAATTAAATTAGTGAAATTTTGCGATATTTTTGCTTTAGATTTACTTTAGTTTTGTAGTATGCATTTTGCAGAAAATAAATTTTCACGGCCTCGGTTCTTGAAATTATTTTTCATGGGTCTCGGTCTCGCAACAAAAATAAGTAGCTGTGTTAGTTATACGCGGAATGGGTCATAGAAATTTTACTACTTAAAGTAAATGTAAATTTAAAGAGAATTAGAGTAATATGTCTTACATGCCTTGCAGGTTGTTATTGGAGACGAAATCTCGTTAACATGTATAATGCTGATATAACCAACATGTTTTGCTTTCCTTTTTTCATTCGTACTATCCATAAGATCTTTCCTTGCGACCTTTAGTTTAGGGGGATGGTGAAGGACCGTATCTATGCTGTGAAACCAACATATCTAACAGTTTTCTTCAACGGGAATACCAAAATCATTCAACCTGTTATGGTTGTTACGAACCAACGTAACATCGAGAGTATTAGTCAGCAGATGCGTATGATCATAGAAAAATCGTGACTAGGTTGAAGGTGTTTAGTAAGTCATGTGAAGAGAAATATGTAACATGCATCCGTGTGATAGATGCACTTTGCAAATACCATATTTACAGAGTTTACCTGTTTAGAGTTTTTAGCTGCCGAAAGGTAGAGTCGTTGGTTAGAACACTTAGTTCGATCCAGGTTCAAATCCCAGCGAACGAAGGCATCCCCCTGCCTTAGATGCGTAGCAACTGTGTGCTAGTTAAACTAACCAACCATTTTTATACGCATACATATGTAACTTACACTGAAAATTAATAAATCCACCTAAACATATGGCATCACGATCGTGTGAATTAAACTGTGTGAGAGAATATTATGACGGTTTTAGCTGCAGAAGTAACTACTTCCTTCAAGTAACCAGATGTTAAGATTTTAAAAGTGTACTTAATGTTTCTTTCGAAATTTCGGGATTTTAATGGTTTTGAGAGGAATAGATATTCGTGTATGGGCGAAAGAAATGAAAAATAGCTCTCACAAAGTTTTAAAAAGGAAACGTAAAAAAGTTAAATATTAGAAGAAAAGGAAAAAAGGCAGTAGCGGCTTGATAATCTAATATCGTCTAAAAAAAAATACCACATTTCTTTGCATATTTTTCTCTCCTAGCATTCCAGTCCCCCCATCTAGGTCCTGAAAATTTAAAGAAAAAAAAAAAAAAAAAAAAAAGAAAAAGAAAAAAGTCGCATAATTCCCCTTTTTCTATTACACATAGTTTTTCCCTCTTAGCGCTAGTTCTATTGGAAAATCATATTCATTTGATTACTTTTTACTTTTATTCAGTGTATTAAATTTGTAGTTGAATTTTTGTTTTAGCATTTCATCTATTTTATTTTTTCTTGCATTGATTTGAAACATATTTTGTACGGATTCTTCACTAAGTACTCGGATGCGGCAAGTGTTCTCATACTTCAGAAACGTTCGAAACTTCTGATTTCACCTTACTTCTGTTATTTGTATTCCAGCTCATTGTATCCTTTATCTGCTGTTTATGTGTTCAATCTTTCGAAATTCGGATCTTTTGTTTGTCCCTTTTTCCTTCGATGTTTCTCTTGGAAGCTGTCGTCAATACTCATTCATGTGAGGTATCCCTGGCTTTTACAAGATAACTGAGCCAAATATGCGATTTCGTATGCTCTTACTGTAGTCACGTTCATCGGAAAATAAATTACTCGCCTAATTTTCCGCTCTCGATTTTTGGACTATGAAATTAGTTAAAAAGAGGAGAAATGTATGCGAGGAAATACGGTATATCTTCTGTCACCGTTAAAAGAAAAAAAAAAAAAAAGTATTGCTACTAAGAAATAATAAAGCAAGTTTTCCAAAAGAACCGAGGGGAATTCGACGAAAGATATGACGGCTTTTTTCTTGCAAGTCCTTGGCCGTGTCATCCACGCATTCTTTTTTAATAAATGAATCTAAGCAATGAAAATAAATTCTTAATAACATCGATAGCCGCTTGTTACTGTTCTATTTCTGAGAACCCTTAAACGTCACGAACACTGACTGCTTCGTGCAGGTGGCGGCCAGAGAAGCAGTTACCTGTTCCTCTCCCTTCCTTTTACGCAATTTGACACAGCAGTTCCGTTAACTGGTTTTAGAGGTTGTTTAGCTGGCGGAAAAATTACAGATAAATCTGAAGACTTTTGATTCTGAACAGCAGGTGGAAAATGTGGACATGTTATTGCAGTCGTAAATTTTAAATGCAAAATCTCACGTAGTAAGCATATAAATTTGGCTGTTGTTTACCGATGCAGATATTGTCTAAATATTATGACCGTGAAGGTTTATCCTCGCAATAATGAGTCTAGCGATGTAGAAAAGATTGTGTTGTCTTCCATAGCATCTTCCATAGCATAATAATCTTTTTATAGTGTTTTTTTTTTTTTTTTTTTTTTCATTCTTTGTTTGATTGCAGGAAAGGCGCAAAAACGTAGCATTTTGCTCACTCAGTCTAAAATAAACACTGTAATTTTACAATAGGGAGGGGGGAAAGGTATTTGTTTTCAGAAAATGAATGCAGCTCGCATTCATTTTTGTAAGTATTTATCGCAGTTCCAGTGCGTGCTCTTAACATTTAGTTTAAGTGGTTAACAAGTCTGTAAAAACCATTAAGTTTATCGAAGCAAGGGACACGAAAAATGAGCATTGCTTTCGCCGGCATTCGAACTCTAGACCTCCCGACTGCTAGCCATACTTGCTTCCAATTACACCACGAAAGTACGCGGTAAAGCGGGAGAATATATGTTACATTCTCCTCCATTTAATAGACAACTGAAAAGGTGGAAACCCAGGCACCAACTCATGGTGATGATGAATTATCGTCCACTAACATCTTTGTTCGGGGCCTGTTGTAGAGTAATTAGGTAAAGAGGAAATATGAAAATTGTGCAGTAAACTCGTAGACATCCCAACTGCTAGCTGAATGTGCTTCCATTTGCACCACGAAGGCACACAGTAAACAAGGAGAAAATACCTTAAGTCGATTTAAGTCTGAAGCAAGGTTTGAATCATGGCGAGGGCATGGTCGATCTTTATGATTTCATATCATTCCTCCTTGAGCATGGAGCTGCTGTGGTGCGAGTGGTTGATACGTCCAGGTAAGCAAGTGAAAGCTCCTGAAGAAGAAATTTGAATTACGGCAAGGGGACACTAAATTTTTACATTTTCTGGTTGATAAAAACAACTGAAATATTTTCTACAGTTTTACACTTCTTTTGCTTTCTTACAGTGCCGTGGTGGTGTAAACCGAACTCATAACACGCAAGGATGCGTTCCATACGACTAAAATACATTGTCTTGATTTCATTCAACTCTGTTAACATTAAGTTTTTAAATCTGTTTGGTTAATTTATTTATTAGGATAATTAATATTTGTATTAAAGGATATTGATTATTTCATTGTAATTTTGTTATACGTAATAAATTTTTTTTTTTTTTCTGAAGTTGTTCTGCAGAGTAAAACTGTGCAGTTTTTAAATTTGATGTTTGGTGTCCCTTTAGGCATTTTCCCGGTACATTTAAAAGCCAGATGAAGGGTGGCCGCGTAGCGGCTAGTATATTTATATTCTTAATAGTAAATTCCATAAACGGAGGAGAACATTCTAGAACGCATTCTTAGCGGTTTCATTGAATATGTTCTCGAAGGTAGGTTAAAAGCTATATATACCCTGCCTATACGCGGAGTGAGTGAGTATGTTGAGTTCAATAGTAGTATTTTGAGTTCAGAGATTACCTCGAGAGCGACCGAACAGAGTCACGAGTTGTACGTTAGTGCTTTGCCATGAAGCTGTCTTCATCGTTGTAGCCTGAAGCCTGTGTTGCTGGTTGCTTCAGCGTGTTTATCGTAGTTTTTCGATGACTGTAAACATGTCTTTTCAACTCCTATGTGTAATACTGGCGAATAGATTGTGTTTTGATTTGTCATCAAGTGCTGTCATCAATTACTCCAAATGCACGAACCAGTAAAACGCAACATTATTTTCTATCTGAAATCTAAAGTTTGGTACCTGTAAGACGTTTTGCTGGTTGCACAATGTATTAAGAGATAAATATAACATTTTCACACTGGCATTTATTTCAAATAATTCTAATATGTTTAATGAATCGTTAAATAATGTATATTAATTTAAACTAAAAATAAACAAATTATGGAAATTTTCTGAGATTTGAGAGAAAATGTTTCAAATGCTACAAAATTTGAGAATAAATAAAAACTATTTAGTCTATTCTTTTTATTTCTTAAATTGTATTCGACACATAAATAAAACTACATTAGTTTGTATCCTTGGAGAGAAATTGACTTCATTAACAGATTATAGATGCTCATTAGTCAATCGAATTCTTTTCTTATTAATTTTCAACTACAATAAAAAGCTGTTCACTGAATAATCTATTGTCAAACAAAGCGATTACTTCGAATGCAAAGATTCGTAACTGAGCTTTTTTATTTTTTGACAAATATAAATAAAAGCTAATAAAGTATGTGTCTTCAAATCTTTGAATAAGATTTATATGTTAGTCTAAATTCATTAGGTCTGTTGATAGATTTTCTGGTGCGTTATTCATGTTCGTTTTTAATAGCAATGAAAATAATGTAAACTCAGAGCTTCAAACAACTAAAATCTTAATGACTCTGTTTGCTGTAAGATGGGCCTGGTTGAGGCTCATCTAGAGATTACTTGCCAGGCTGAGATTATCTTGTAATGAACGGAAATTCTGTGGATAATCTCGTTCATCAGAAGATAGAGAAAAACATGAAACCTGGCTTTAAATAGAAAAATCTCTATTATTAAATGGAAGCACTTTTTCTCCAGTCATTGTCAAGTCTATTATCTTTTTACATTTAGGCTAAGTGAAAGAAAAATGTTAAGATTGATAGTTTTTATTACATTAAAAGCAGTTTCTAGTTCACCTCAACATCTTCTTCTCTCTCTTCTGCTCTTTGACAAAGACGCATCAAAATGCTGTGCCATTCTTCTAATTTTGAGTAACCTTTCCCTTTTTCATTCCTATTCATCTCTTAGAATGATGATATTGGAGTGAGATAACAGGGAACCAAAAGGGAGGAGCCTAAATATAACTGTTATTGTTGACTACAGGAACTATTTATGACTGTGTTTTCTTTCAAGATATTTATTTCTGGTTTCGTATTTTTAAGTTTTTTAAATATATTTTCTTATTTTGACGTTTGATTGACATTTGATTGAAGTTGATGATTGGCATTTCCTTAATGGAAGGCTTTGAAAGGTAAACCGACCCGTATCTACATTACACATGAAGCAAAATACGAAACTCTTATACAGCCTACTTGACCATCGAGAATAGAACGCAGGTAAAACTGCTAATTTTTCACCGTTTTAGTAACTCGACCGCTAGCTAGCCATTTCTGACTGGACCCAGTGTCTTGGCAATGATGTCCTTCAGAGAGCGGAAATTTAAAATAGGACTAGTAAGTCTTTAATGTATGGTATCTGGACTTTGGGTTCAGGTTTTCTATTCAAGAACATCTAACTTTTGCTTAACCACTATGGGAACAAGAGAATCGCATTGCAGTGCACTAAAACGACCGCTACTGAGATTGCCAAAACATTTTAACTTAATTGCACGTCGCAGTCAAATGTTAAACATCAAATGGTTTAAATGTTTTAACACCAAATAATTGCAGTGTGGTTGGCCTAGGACGCGTCTGGTGGCTATCAGTACGTGTACAACACATTCTATTCTTAAATCTCTAAGTGTAGCAAATGTTTTACTAATTACATGATTAGATCACTGCTTGACCATTATCGTGAACAGGTGAATATTTTGCAAGCGATCTCACTGTCACAGCACAAAAACTTTTTCTTTTCCCTTGCTTCCTATAAATTAACACCAATCGAGCGGCCTTTCATAACAAAAGGTTAACAACATTATAGGGAAAAATTTCAAATTTCAACATTGCATTGTAAAGTGGTAACATCTGTTGCGAAGTTTGAAGACAGGGATTGTTTTATCTTTGACGTCTAGAGCTGATAACTGTTTTTTTTTTTTTTCTTTTTCTTTTTCTTTTTTTCTTTTTTTTTTTTTTTCCGATATCGCAATGAATTTTGAATTCATTGTCAGTTTTGAAATTTCCAAATTTAATGCTATAATGATCAGAGCACTTTGAAGCTGGATTATTTTAAGATTACGGTTATGGATAAAGAAAAATAGTGGGTAGCATACTACCTAAATGAAAGAACCATTTGTTATGAGTTTTGTTTACTCAAACATTAGGCAGACGGATTCGAAATTTTCGACGTAAGTAAAGAATAAGTTTAATTACAAAACAGGTTTCAAATATCTCGAATTTAAGTCATGTTTCAAAAGGCATGCAAAAAAAATGGACATAAACTGCCGCAGAAGTGAAAGAATGTTTAGTAATTAGAGCAAATGTTCCATCTCCTTCGCTTTGCATCCAGAGGCGTTTGCAAAATCATCAAAAAGAGGTTTTACTATTTCGTGACAGAGAAAAGAAATATGGCACAGTTAGACAAAACAACATTATCAGTATATCACAAGTTTATCAATGAGAGATAGTCGTAAAAGACACATTCACAACTGTCGAAACTGTGAGTGCATGAGAATCTAAGAACTTTAGCTCTCTTCGGAAAGTGTTGGTTGTTATTTTATGTGCAGTATGAGTGCTTTGTTAGCATAAAAATTATAGGTAGTTGAGCCTTGGTGAACGCGTGTTTAAATTAAACGCTTCTGCTTAAGTGTAGATTTGTTTATCTTCTGATAAATACGATGAATTAGAAAATTTAGGAGATCTAAAGCAATTTCTAAAAATCAAGAACAAATTACGCAGTATGCCAACATAAATTAGAAATATTTCTGATTTACAACAATTAGAAAATATCTGATTTATAAAAATTAGAAAATATTTGAGGTGTTTTTTTGTGATAAATTAGAAAGTATTGGATATCTAGATCAATTTCTAAAAGTTAATAAACGAATTACGCAATATATCGATATAAAACATCTTAAGAAACCTTTAATGTATCATAAATGCATGAAATTGATGTAGATACTTGCCTGTTTTATCATTTAAAAGGAATGCAAATCTTAAAATGTTAACATTCGTCAAAATGTTATCGCCGACGCATTTGATGCAAACTATATGCGGTAAGAGAGCAGTGAATGTAATGTAAAGATAAAAGGCAAAATTAGCTCTAGTAAATACTGTGTTATTAAAGTAGTTCTACAGGCATCTCGATTGCTAATATTGAGATAAATTCAAGTATTATGTGTATATATTTAAAACGGGCCAAATCACGCTGGCCAGCTTCGCCTGAACTATGTATTGATACAGTAAACCGAGTATTACAGTAAAACGTGATATCTCTTGATTTTGAGTTATTTTTAATCGCTTAAAATACAATACCAAAAAGCTTAAATAACACAGAAAATTTTAAGTGTAATATTTTTTTAAAAAATACGCTTAATTATTTTCGCAGTATTTCTAACAAACAGAAATGTCATTAAATTTCAAGAAAAGGCTTTATTTTTTTATATATACTGCACATTTTCACGTCTTTTGTTGTTAGAAAACTTTTCGTCTGTACTTGAGTAGTAGGAATAACATCTACAGATTTTTTAACCTTTTAGAACGATATTAATGTATGTGGTTACAGATAGACAAGTAGTTTTGCTAAGAAATCATCTACTCTTAAATGGATGAATATAGTTACAGTACATAGTTAAAAACTCTTTCTTCCTCGTTACTTCCTCCTAGACCACTATTCCCCCTCAGCATATTTTACTGCACGAATATATCCTATATAATGTATATATCATAAAAAATGTGCATAAAAATCTGCTATTAATTATACAGCATATAATATCCCATACAGCATTATTTACTGCATTATTATCCAATATTATACGGCATTATTATTCATTATTACACAGCATATTAATGTGCATAAAATTAATGTGTATAAATTAATATGTATAAAAATCTGCTATTAATATTACGGGTAAGAGAGTTTTGACAATAGTGCGCTGTTAATTATTAAGTTATTGAAGGAGTATAAATTTTACTTGGGTTTAGAGCTCCGCGAAATGTTGGCGCTCTTATTTCTGCTTGCTTCGAGGATCGACAGTACATAATTCTGCGGTACCCAAAGATGTAATACAATTATTCTATTTCCTTAGCCAGCCCAAGGAGCGGGGTAAGTAGTAGGTCAAAAATTAAGTCTATAAAATGTAAGAGAAGTCTGATTTTCATCTATTTTTTAATCTATACGAACTAATGTATAAATTTCTTTTCTTCGAGAATAATGATTCCACTATCCGGATGTAATTACAGTTTTCAAACGAGTAGGGAACCATCCATCCCAGAGTGACAGAAGCCGCGGATGGAATGGAAAGTGAAAACATAAAACAGACAGAAAGGAATATGTACGCATCTTAAGCAAACATATGTCATTTGTAGAGACAGTGGGCGTCCGCCGAAAAAGGCAGCAGAAATCGACAAGCGACGCCCAGAAGAGTAACACCGAATCCGCCCTCCCAACATAAGCACCGTTAATCGTTAGCATTCGGGTGCGGGTCGAATCTCACTCCGAAAAGTGCCGAAGTTATATACGAAGGCGTATTTTTCGATAAACAATACAATCGATTCCACATTTGGGAGCCGGACATAGGCGGTAGAACTCGTCTATTATTGCAGACGAAAAGAAAGCAAACTAATGTACCTGAAGAATAACAAGAGGTAAACTCAAATTGCAATCGTTTGCTTTTGCCTATTGAATCAGTGATCATGTTTTTAGTTAGACACTTTAAATCGAAATTCACACAATAAAAATATAAATAATTTATAAATAATTCCTATTTTCATTTAATAAAATAATTATATATAATTATATATTATTAGTATATTTTTGGCGTACTCCCCCCCTCCACCCAGCTTTTGAGCACTACGTTCCGAAAACAAAAAAATTTAAAAAAAAAAAATCGCAGAATTTTTTTACTTTTTCAGTTGTACATAGTTTTTCCTGTGAGGATTAATTTATTCCGTAAATTATAGATGGAAGAAGAAGGGAGGAAGGAAAAGAAAGGAAAAAAGAAGGGTGAAATGTGGAATTTAAAAGAAGGGAGGAAATGTAGAAGGAAATAGGGTAATATCGTAATAAAATGTAATTATTTATGTTTTACTGTGAGTCAAATGAAAATAGTGAATAAATATTAGAGCTAATTATGCCTTATAATTTCTCCAATACGATTTCAATTATGAGCACAATACGTAAATATGCATATATGATTCTGCTATGTATTAACTGCTTGTATTCCACCGAAGTGTGTGCTGTGTTTTTTTTGGAAAACATGATTTTTTTTTCATGAAGTTATGCATGATCCTATCTTATAAGTGAAGTAAATTTTTATTGTTTTGTGGTCTGTTGAGGATGAAACTGTAACATAAAGATTCCTTGTTGTCCTGTGTAACGTGGACGTTGAAAAGTTGTAAGATTGTTTTTGTCATTTCAATCAGATTATTGTATAAGCTATTTTATCTCTATTTCATTACGCTCCGCATTGGAGAATGCTTTTCGCAACGTTTTACGAACGACTTAAAAACATAAACTTTATTGCTTTGTGACATACTGTAGCTGCTGCATTTTATAATTTCTTCGTTTGTAGAGAACAGCTTTCTGCGCAGTTACCTTCTTCAGCTTTAATAATGTGTGAAAGTCACATGGAGCCAAGTTCAGGCTAAATAGAGGGTATTTTACTTTATTCAGACAAATCAAGCGATGCTGACAATGTTATAGCAGCAACATGTGGCTGGGCATTATCCTAAAGAACAAAATTAATACATTTTCAACAAATCTTGTAATGAATGAGGAAGAAATACTTGATTTTCTTATTACAATTAATCCATGTATGAGAAAAAGTGGGGAAAAGTAAGTACATTGTAAAGTTTGACTTGCTTTAGCATAAACTAGTTTCAAACTCCTAACAGATATAAAGTGAATTATTGCTGTGTATAAAATTAATTGATTCCATTCCATTCCATTGACGGAAGACGCGAGCACTGTACCTTTACCATAGGGTGCAAAAAAAGTATAAAATTAATTACAAAAAAAAAGTATAAAATTAATTACAAAATCTTGAAAATGTTTTAAAATAACCTGTTTATTTAAACAGAAAATTTGAACTGTGCATACAGAATCGACACCGCTTACGGCGATGCAACTAAAATAACAGTCAAATTTAAATTAAAGCTTAGGAAAGTAGACAAAGACTACACAATTAAATTTGGCTTAAAACTCTAAACGGCATAACAGATTAAATGTCTGCAGCAAATAAAGCAACGCCGAATCATTACAATCTTATCAGAGATGGCAGGAACTACGTAACGCAGTTACGAGGAGCAGGAATACGCTGTATCCAAAAATATCAGCTTAAATACTCTTACTCATTTGCATTTCTGATGAGGAAACGTAAAGGATAAGTTATAGTAAAGGTTGAAATTATAAATAACTGCTTACTTTCAAATAATAGCCCTAAAAAATAGAACTTTTTTTTCCCTTTTTTGATTTTTGTAATGTCTTACTCTGTGCAATTTGTGATTTAAAGTGTATCCTGCGTATGTATATTACACGAATATTGCTATTTTTGGCATTCCTTATTACTCACTGTTTCTCATTACTAAAATTAATCCTGGAACGTATCCTCCGTTAATAAGGAAGCATTCATGTATGTCTTTAAATTTATAATAATCTTAACTTTTTTTAGATAATTTAAGTTTTTTCATATCATTAAATTAAAATCTATTGAACGCAAAGCGCATAGAGTTAGAGTGGAACCTTAATACAAGATATCCTCAAACACAAAAAATGAGTTATCATTACACTTTTGAACACAATAGCCAAACACTCATAAGCTCTTATTGAACGGTTAAGATTTGAGAAAATTATCTCTAGTTATGAATTTGGTAGTGATTCTTTTTAACAATTATACTTTTCAAACTCAGCACAATTAACATAATGAAAGTTTACATGAAGAAAACTGTCCAGATTTCGATTATTAAATTTATGCTTCCTTCATTTATTAGGGTTGGAGAGGTTTTAAACTCATATTTTAATTCAATTCAGTTATAAATAAACGAAAATATATTAGGGAAAATAAGTGTAGTGCATTTAATCTTAAGGAAAGAAGCGAGCATGAATATAATATATAGCAGGCAAAATAGGATGCTTTACATCCTATTTGCAGTACAAAGTGCACATCACAGTCATTTTGTTTTAGTTAAGTCATTTTGTTCAAGTTACTGAAACTCTAACAAATTAGAGATGCTCCTAAATCAGACTTCATTATTGCAGTTAAAAACACTCCTGCACTGTAGATTTAGATCGCTGCTGAGACTCACTTAGAGATGGGCAAAACCGCTGTTTTATGAAATTGGATCCGAATGGTTCGCTCATTGAAATGAATCGGTTATTATTTTTTATTTTATTTTATTTTTTTTTTATTTATTTTATTTATTTATTTATTTATTTTTTTGTTATTTTTGTTTTTTGACTCACGGCCTCGCTAACAATAACTTTGATGAAAAAGATTCGGAAAGACGGGCGAATTAGGAACGGTTAGCGAAGATAGAGCGAAGAACGGAAGAGTCGGAGGAGTGGGATCAAAGAATACTGAAACAATCACTAAAATCTGCTCTCTACACAAAACTAATACTAAAATTCTAAAATAATAGTTTTTTCAAACAGCTGGGAAACGATAAAAATTATACTCGCTTTTAATGTGGGAGGGCAAGCATTCTTATGTTCCTTAAAATAGAAGTCGAACTTTCCTGGCCCCCTTCCAACAGAGTTCCGTTCTTTGTTCGCCAATCAAGTATAAAGCTTGCTCAGTAAAGTGAATGTGTTCATGAACGATTAGCATGTCTGTACTCCTAGCAGGATTCCAACAAGAGCTCTTCGTGAATTGTTACAGAACTACAACTCCGTTTACTGGAATCGGTGTGAATTTGCTCAGTAAAGTGAATGGTTCTTTGAATCGATTCCGAAACTGATCACTCTGGTTTGAGCGTCAAGGCAAACTGACTATCATCGTGTTTCTTTTTATTCTTGCATCTCAGGCACCAAAATCACGAGTGTCGTTGCTAAGAGAACGCAGTAGTAACTCCATAGATGTTTGGGGTTATTCTCTCATATAATCCAATATCTTTTAGAAAAGTAAAGCATCTATAGTTTTATTAACTGTACATTAAGCACAGCTATTTTCAAAGTACCTGTTGTAAGAGGGCGAGATAGGTTTTTAGGAAAAAAACAATTTCTGGTTTGGGAATGGCTATAGAAAATGATAGCTTTGCAATATATCTGAATCTTAACTAGGGCTTTCAGTTCCCCATGCTCTTTGCCCACAAGTGTCATAAGAATGGCTTCCAGCCTCATTTTTCTTAATCATGCCCCGCACTGTCAGACAGAACTGGTTTTAACAGTAATTGGAAAACTAGAGGTCTGGTTTCTGCTTTTGACTATGTGATTGTGTTTTGGACTTTGCACTGTTAATATATTTTGTGCATTTTCAAAATTTTATAACTTCTATTGAGCGTTTTCCTGGCTGAATGATATTATCCACGAAAATTGCCCATTAAATAATGAATACCGTATTTTCTAATTTATTTCTAATTTATTTTATTTATTATTATTATTATTATTGGGTTCTGAAAATGTTAATTCACATAATTTTTTCCTTTCTCTATGATACAGATTTTTCCTTCTGAGGGCTAGTTTATTAGTATTCCGTGTATTCAATTTGTATTTGCATTTGTATTTTATCTATTTTATTTTCCCTTACATGTATTATTTGAGACGCGTTTTGTGCAGATTCTTCCCTAAGCTACCCGGACGGTTCAGGTGTTCTCCCTCTTAAGAAGCTTTCCAAATGTGATTTCACCTTACTTCTGATATTTACGTCCTAGCTCATTATATCTTTATCAACTACTGAAGTGTTCGATCTTTCGAATCTTTTATTTGACTTCCTTCTCATTCTTGCGATCAATGTCTTGGGAACTGCTGTCAAGACTCGTTCATTCTCGGCCAAAGAAGTTTTACAAGGGAATTCATTCTTACAGCTCTATATCCGTCAGATATTGTAATGTTAATAATACTGTGCGTTTTTACTGGAATGTACGTTTCTTTTAAAGAAATAATAATGTGATATTTATCAGTAGTTTATTCAGGACTACTTTGCATTTGTTATGTTCTTACTCTAACCGCTTTCTTCGTTATTTAAATTACTGACATAATTTTTCTTTCTCGTCTTCAGACGATAAAATTAATTGAAAAAAAATCTGATCTGTACACCACATGACTTCCTTGTACGGAATATTAAATTATACGCATTTTTTCTTGCATTTTATTTAAACTTATTAGACTGAATTAAACCTACTTCGCCGACAGCGCATAAACCACAAAGAATAAATGCATTCTTTAAAATCCACTTTGTTTACCATAGCGACACTCTGGCGCTAGGTTTACTTAACAGTATTATATTTCGTTCATATTATAACTCTGAATGCACAAAATTTATATCATTTAAAGAATTATCTAATCGTTGCCACATGTTCTACTCAAATACTATAATAAAGCTAGAACTATGTATAAAAGAAATTAAGCAAACAAAACAAAAAAGAAACAGTTTTTCACAGACGATTGAGTATTTCTCATTCAATTAATTCAGTTCTCACTTCGCGACAAGGCAAAAATACACAAAAGCTCAAAATACCTGTATTAAAAATTACGAAGTAAATCTTAAACGCTTATTTCGCCGAAAAAATTCCAGAACGGATTAAGCATGATTTAAATAATAAATGAATGCGTTATCTTTGTTGTTGCTAAGCTAAGTTTCTCTAGATTGGCAACAAATCCACTAGTCTCCTGTTTCAAATGTAAACATCGATGGCCGCCATCAAATTAGGCTTAGCGGCACTTAAACAATTTTTAAATTGTTGATGATTCTAAAAATATTGCATGTAGATTTACTAAAGGCATAAACCCTTAACCGGAAGATAAAAACAACATAATTCAATCATTTTTAAAGCAAAAAATGTACAATTTACAAAAATATAAGAGTAAAGAAACTGAGATCACTGAGCCGGGTAACAGAGTGGATATATTTATAAATATATTTATATACGTTTGGCGCGGCCGATTGAAACCAAAATACGAGGTGCACATCTACATGTTATAGTAGCCTTATATACAAAATTTCAACGTTCTGAGGCTACTCGTTTTTGAGTTATGCGAGATACGTACGTACGTACATACGTTCGTACAGACGCCACGAAAAATTCTTTTCAGAATTCATTTTAAAGCAGTTTTTTAGTTTTTTTTAGAGAAAAAGAATCTTTTATTCTGTCCTTACGTGCAGATATCACGCAAAAACATCGTTAAATTGCATTCGAAAGCGGTCAAAGTGGATATTTTCGTTGAAATATGTTGCCTGAAGCTTTTCGCGATTACAATACTTCCTTTTTACTTCGTACAAGGAAGTAAAAAAGTAGAAAATACACGAGAGAAAACGGTAATTAAAAAAATGATATATGCGTACTTCAGAGCATATTCGCTTTCGTATTCATTTTTAATAATGTGCGGTAAAACATACGATTTTTATTTTGCATTAAGTAGCAGGATGCGCATCTTTCTTACTGAAGGCAATGTTTTTTTTTTAGTCCAAAGGGATTTGAATCCCGAAGGACTATTAGTTTCGTTTTGGCATTTTGCGTCGGACTCATAAATGTCGGTTCACTTTTCAAACTGTTGCCACAAAATGTTAGAGTCCTGCATTATATTTGAAGAAATTAAATAATGAAAAATCTGCATAAATGTATGTATATTTCTCGTATTGTGATAAAACAACGGTACATAGAGTCATCGAATTTTGAATAACGTTATCCTCCAACGAATATGAGCATCTGGAAGACCAAATTTTAAATTTGTTTTATGATCGATTTCCTATTTTTTAAAACTTTGACGAATTTTTGATTAACAAACTCAAGGATTTCAAAGCGAGCAATGGCAACGATGTGCAGAAAAAACATTTTTATCTCCAGCGCGTGAGTCTCTGTATCGGAAATTCTAAAGATATGCTCGTTTTAAAACTATTTTGCGATATTGCTGTTGCACTGGATCTTATGGTTTAAGTGCGAGGAACATGATATTTAATAAAGAAAGGTAGCACACAAAATGTTAAAAAACGCCCCTTTGGACGTAATTTAAAATCTGAAACATTTCAGATTTTTTTTTTTTTTGGACAGATTCCTTCTACTGGTTGCTACTCATTCCGCAATACTCTCAGCTAATCATTCCGTAATATCTGTTTAATTATTTGAAACAATTACTTTTAATTTCGTAGTAACTATAATTTGTAAGTTAATTAAATATAGTTTCATTTATAATTAATGACGCTTCTTTAATTACAGGTAGACTGGCTAAGTTAATTTTAGTTCTCCAGGAAAGACTTGGTAAGTCGAATACATTTCTGAACTAATTTGAATTACTTACTTTCCTAGAGTATTTTAGAGAACAAAATATTTTGTAGTAGTAATTAATTTTGTAAAATTTATATTAACAAAATTGTTTTTGAATTAGTAGTTGAATATTTAGAAGCTCTTGTTTAGGAACTTTTGCCCAAGAAACATCGTGAAAATTTTAACGTTCCTATTTTCTTCCTCAATGTTAATAATTTATTTGTGAAAGAATTTCTCATTTCTAGAAGTTTCTTTTTCGAAGTAGATCATATACTCGAATCAAAATTTTTCACTCACTTTCCACGTGACAGAAACTTCTTCCCAGGAGTCTCATTTTCTCTCTTATCTTAGTGCGGGTTTTACCCTTTTTGAAGGTTCTTGCTTACTTTTAGATGATTTATATCATCATTAAATGTATTTTCTTAATTGAAAAACGTGGTTCTTATTGGTAATTGTCACAGCCTTGGCTATCTTCGTTATCTATAGACATTCCTTTTTTGCTATTTTTATATTTTTTAGTTGTTTTCACGAATTTTCACGCACGTTCTTCGATATGTTTTTAAATTCTTCATCGTATTTTTAATTTTAAGTAATACACGAAGTTTTCAGTATGATGTTTCGCTGAAAAATAAGTCTTCTAATATTGATGCGTTTCCTTGTTAGAAATTAATCTTTTCTTATCTATTGTAGGTTTCATTTTGGGTTTTATCACATCCTCATTTATCTGCATAAACGTTTTTATTGGTGAATATGTTTCGCTGTTTCTCTGAACATACTTCCGTATTTTAAATAGGCTAAATGAGATGTAATATTTGAAAAATAAATAAATTATTTTAGATAATGTCAGTAGTAAACAGTAAGAGATGTTGTTTTAGTTCTCATTTAATTTAAGCTTTCATAGTAGTGTTTTTTTATCACTACATCGTAGCTTAGTAGCGTAGAAGCCCCATGAAATGTGTTGCAAATTTTCAAATTCACCTAAAATTTTGACTTCAGAAATTTAAATTAAAATTTTCTCACCATTTTCAACGTTAACTTATGTTAATCAGTATTTTATGTAATGAAGATGGTGAATTTCAAACAGAGAAACAAGCTGGTGAATTTGTTAAAGTGAATTCGTGTGTTAGTCTGCGAATTCAGTGCCTAGGTACCAGGTTCAGATTGTTATTATAATGATAAAGATGATTAAGTCACTTTTAATTTCAGTGTGTCGTTATTCGAAAATATTTGGAAATTCGTGGGTTAAAAGATACACGTATAAGGTATTTCTCCCGCCTTCCTAGCGAGCCTTCGTAGTTCTGCACGCTGGGCCGGTATTCCAGAAGTCCGTGGTTCAATTTCCGGCGAAGGAGGTTGCACATTTTTCATCTTGCCTGCTCCCAAAAAAATAACCTAATGTCTCTACAGTGGCGCCCGAACTAAAAGGGTTCTGGATGATGACTCTCCACACCCAGGATTTGGCGACTGAGTCCCCTAAACTCCAGTCGCCCTTTAAAAGGGGGAGTATATAAGGTGTTCCTCCCGCCTTCCTAGCGTGCCTTCGTAGTGTAGTGGTTCTGCACGCTGGGCCGATGTTCCAGAGGTCCGTGGTTTGATTCCCTACGAATTCCAGAGGTCCGTGGTTTGATTCTGCTTAATTGGAAGTTTGATTCCCTCCCTTCCAATTAACCTAATGTCTCTACACACGTTTGAAAATATTAACTGACTTTTCATAGGTAAAGGAGCATACAAGCAAAGGAAGTTTTTCTCGCTTAGGCAAACTATGCCAATTTAAATATATATATATATAATTATTCAGTATGCTGTAGCAAACCTGAATCCTGTTTTTGTTATTTGAAAATTCGTGTTAATAAATATACTTTGATTGCAGAAAAATATAATTTAAAAATTTTTCGTTTACTTGAAATGAATACATTTTTAGTAACGGGAAATAAGCTTTAATAATAAAAAATATTCGATTTATATTATTTAGATATATTGTGTTCTCAATTCGCTGGTAATTAATATTCAAAGCATTAAGTAAGCAAGCAAGCACTGTGTTGAATGATTTGAAATCATAATAATTTTATTAAAATTCTGTTTTAATTGATCAAGGGTTCAGTATCCCTTCAAACGTGCTTTTGTAGAAGGTCAGACATAATCTTGAATACTCAGTTTATTTATGAAATTATTTCAAATAATCCATGATGTTTATCTCGCCATTTCTTCAACATTATCAGAAAATATTCAACAGGCTTCAAATTTTTTATTTTTCTGAGCAGCTGCGCTGGCGTAGCGATCATTTTAATATTTAAGATTCATTGCCAACGAATAAATAAATATATTATTTAATTGACAATCGCTCATCTTCAAATCTCTGAATAAAATACTAGATAACATTTTGTTGAAATGTGTCTCACAATAAATGTTACATCTGTTACACCAATATCAATTTCCTCGCTCAACAAATAATTATGTACTATTAAGATGTATATCTATATGTTTAGCTTTATCGCCTTTTGCTTAAATAAAATGTATTAATCATTTTTCATGATGTGGAGAAACACTTTTATCTCGATCATAAATGTGAGAGATATTTTGTAAACAATAATTTAAAAATTCCACAAGAGTTCCAGCTTTCTTTACACGTTTCTACAAGCTAACGGGTATGTTTGCTATTGCAGACTCCTGTAAACTCTGCGGAACATTAATGATCATATCGTAATTAGCTTCTACTGTTATCGAATCCTAAGCTACAATTGATTCTTGGAGATATCTCTGCCTAAATTCCCTTCTAGAGACAAACAAAATTAGTTTCAGGTAATGGACTATAAGCAGGTTATTCATGAATGTCATATCTGCCATTTTTATGACCTGAGAAATAATTACGCAGCCAGCCGCTGGCATCATTTGCAAAAAATTTGAATGTGGCATCATTACAAATTGCGATTAAAATGTCTTATAGCCTCATTAACATTCCTAACATTTTATTTTAACTGCATTTTAACGTTCTGTGCTTGTATAGCACACTGCATATTTGCAGAGGACAATATAAGGTAACCATGCGCACCTTTAAATATAGTAATCAACTTCAACAGGGTGTTTCTTTTCGTAAAGGGGGCATACGGGAATTATACCTGTTAACAATGGTACACACAGAAGTATTCCAAACGTTCGCCAGCACTGAATTTGCCCTTGCAAATTTTGAATACCACATCACTGATTAGCTGCATTATAACGTTGCGCGCCTCTAACTAGCACGCAACCAAGAGGTGACTGTGAAAGCTTGTATAAACCACAGAGTCTTATAAAGGGTTTAAGTCCCTTTTTATTCAACGTAATAAATTACAATGGCGTCCTCTTGACGCTTACAGACTGTGCCCACTAGGCAGTCAAATAAAAATAAGAACCTGAAAAGAAACTAAAGACAAGATTCTAACTACGAGGCTCTCTAAAATAACTAACTCACCGCGTTTTACAAATACCGCAGCTAATTCAGCAGACTTGAAGCTCACTGGAACAATTGCAACTACTTCCCGCCAAGCACATAGGCCGCAACGCGGGGTTCTTCAATTCTCGATTTCTACATCCGCGCTCGCTAAGTAAGAATAACTCTCTCACCGAACTCGTTTCCTTCTATTTAAATCATAATACTTCCGCTGATAATTTGAATCCTTGCGCGTTCTACTCAAATTTACATATTCTGGCATTGGCAGTTCCAGGGGAAAGTAAGGCTTGACAGGAAAGATAGTTTAAACTTAAAATAAATGTTAGTTCAAATAAATATAAACCCTACAGCATAATTCAAAAGACTTTCAGTTAACAGACATATGAATAATCCATGCGCAGTCTAATATGTGTGATTTTTATCTCTGGAAGAATCAGCCATGGAAGAGGAGTGCTGAAGAGAATATACAAACTAGATAAATTGGAAGTAAAATTTTCAGTGTAATGAATGTTCCCCAAAGCAAGGATTTTATAATCAGTAATAGCAAACATAACAGTTCATTTAAGAAAATTATCAAAAATGAATGTGTGAAATTTCAAAGTTATAAGAGACGAAACTTTAAAGAATGGATTATGTAATTCAGTTGATTCACAAATAGAGGATATGTTTCTTCAAACACTCCCTAGATAAAACGATAAAAGAATTAGCACGTCTGCCATTTTAATTGAAAGAGAAATGGTATTACGTTACAGAACATTGTCTGTTGCGATAGTTAAAACCGTGAAACATAAGATTCCATTTTAACTATCCTAAAATAGATGTTTAACGCTCGTGTTATATACATAGCAAATGATTGCCCATCGAAAGCACGCAGAAGATTGCTAATCGCACGAAATTGCGATCAGACGTAGTTATATCTCTCGAGTACTATTCTCTTTTTCTTTTACCGCGCATTCATCAATTTCGTTCTCGTGTGGGAACCGCTGCTCGAAAGCAATGACCGCCCCGGCCTTGGGGCTTGGACCCACTGGGTTTCAAACAGGCCGGCTCCTCATCATCATCTTCCGCCCAACCTTCCAACTACTCGTCCATCATATACAAGACACCCGCTTTGTGAGGGGATGAAGGGGGAATAATGTATGAGAGATTATATGCATGAATTATAGGCGGAGTTATAAAATGCCTTATGGGGCGAGGGTTGTTGTGGACTGGCGCAAATAGCTATTAAACGTATTTTCTTTCTTTTCTGTTAAAGAGTTAGAAAGCGTTTGGAGTAAGTTCTACTTCTTAGCTTTGAAAGAATCGTGACTGCATTTATTATTAGATCCTTAGGGGGTTCTTAATATTTGTATATACAAAGTCGAAAACGTGTGCGACTTACAGTTTCACATGGCCTGAGATCATTATCTTCCTTTATTTTTCTAAGTCTGCAACAGAACAAAATTCAATCAATCGTAATGTGCTTGAAATAAGAATTTTGTATGGTAGGGTTCTGCTCGTATAGAAGCTTAAACCAATGTCTTCCAGATCCTACTAGACTGACAAGCGAGTGATCGCTCTAGTCTGAATTCAAATGACAAAGGCCTTACAAAGGTTAAACTAATTATTTTCTTTACTCTTATAAGATATTTTCTTACTCCTTCCAGATGCCTTTTAAATACATACTGCATTTAATCAGATTAGTTAAATATGCATTCAGTTTTCAGTTTTACAATATTTGGATGATAAATAAATGTGTAATGAACAAAAAAAAAAAAAAAAAAAAAAAGTATGACATTTCGTGTGCCACTCTGTATAACTCTGTATTTTTAAAAATAATATTTTCGTAAACCCTTCCGAAACTTCAGCTGTCTTTTGGTATGTTTATATTTTTTCATAAAATTTAAATTTTATCGTGTATAATTTCACGGCTTTATAAAGGAATCCGGTCTTCGAATTAGAGGAGGTTTAATGTAGTGGAGCTATCTTATTTATGACATGAATCTAAATTTTTGCTTTTTTGCTAGGTACGGTATTTACATATAAACAAAAAGGTAACATATAAATGTAACATCGTCAAAATATTTGAAATCGTGGATTTTTGAATGGCATAACAAGAGAGTATCTCATGCACACACGCCCAGGCACAATGCGTTCACGAGGTTTAAGGCCAAGTTTTATAAAGAACGAAATATGAAGAAAACTAATTATATATTCGCTATATAATTTTCTGTATACATTCCTTCTGATACTGTGTTACCTAGTATGTTGCATCTTCTCTAGATTGCTAATTAGAGGCAGTTCTTGCAGTCTTGTTTAACCCCATTTTTCAGATTTTTTAATTTCTGAAATGCTTCTAGAATGATACCTTTTAAGGCAAGATTTCAAAAGGACTCCATGCTTCAGGAAACTCTAGAAGTGGAAACGTAATTCCTTTGTTTGCAATATACGTTACTTGCCAAGAGGTGCATTGTGGAAAAACCGTTCACTCACTCCCCCCCCCCAAAAGAAAAGAAAAAAGAGAAAACGAAACCATTTCTTTGTTCCCCCCTGTTTTATCACTAAAACCGTAACGTCAAGTATTGGCTGCTTAAAATAAAACAAATAATTACATTTACACTTCTTACCATAATTGGATGATATTTTAATGGAATTAAGATGAGAAAAGCTAGAAATGATTTTTGTCAAGCTGTTTCTTTGTATCTTCAAGGGGTTAGTTGAAAGCATTTAGTCCGACAATTTTGTAGACTCACTATAAATATATATCACTATAAATAAATAAATATATATATATACACACATGCATAGAGAGAGATACAGAGAGACAGTGAAGCAGAAAAATATCTATAAAAGAATTACGTATGATACATGCGATAATAAAAGCTACAGTTTTTTGTGTTGCTTTCTTTTTAGTGGGTTTGAGAATTTAGCCATAGAGGAATTGCTGTAGTTATTGTCTTCTGCTTGCATTCCTCGTAAATACAGGTATATCATCTATTTTAGGAAGATCGCGTGTGAGAAATTGCCGCCAGCTTTGAAATGGTAAACATCAGCGGTTGAAGAGACATCTCTTCAGACGACGAAAACATCGCATGTGGTGACATTAATTTTCATGCCACCGCTAGAAGGGAATGAACTTAGATTCCAAGGTTGCCCGTTGTTGACTCACTATATAGGGTAGCAAAAACAAAAGGTATGTTTCTGTGGACTGAAGAATTCTTTTGTAAAGCGTCTTCTTAAATTCGTTTCAAGATTTAGTTAAAATATTCAGCTTCATGAATTAACAGGTTTTTAGAATATTTGACCTTCCTTTTTCTGCCTTTGCATCGCACATCATTTCTTCTACAAAGCGTAGCAAAATGATTGATACACATTTAGTTTTTTTATGTAGAATTACTCTGTTACAGTTATAGATTTGTAACTAGCGCTGTTTTAAATGAAAAAAATAACCCATCTTAAAAGTTGTTTTCATTTTAAAAGTACTGAATGCGAACTAGTCTTCTTATCTGACTTATGTCTAGTCTGCCGCATCTTAAAAGTGAACTTCGATTCATTCTATCCTGACAGGTGAACGAATAATTGCTTTTTTTTTTTACATATGCAGCTTTACATTTCGAATGTGTGAAATCACCTTTGTATCGATTTTCCTGGAGATGAATTCTTACGTAAGTGTCTTCTGAAAGCACATTGAACTGCCGTTAATGAATTAGTTTTATCATATTGAACTGCCCAAAACCTCCTCTCTGCGAGACGACGTTTTTTAATATCATCTATAGAAAAACAATTAGTGATTACTTCTAACTTTTTCCTAATAAATAAATAAATAAAATAAAACCGAAAATAAATATTATATCAGTCCTCATCCTAACACATATGTTTAGCTGTTTTCTCACATTTAATTTCAGAAACTGTAACATTCATTTTGAGGTATACTGTCAATGCATTTCGATGAAAATTAACATTTCTAAATTCGCTGATGCTTTTGTTTGTGTCATTTTTTTAACTTGTAATGATCACATTATCCACGGGCCGATTGCAAATATCAACATCTAATGCCTAAATTAGACATAAAAATAATATCAATAATTCGATTGAATTTTAAACAGGCCGAGTTTTCTGCTTTTACTTAATTATAACTTTGCAAAATCGTATTAAGATATTTTATGTTTTTATATTGCTAAGTTAAAATAGGTGGAATCAAAGAATGATTTGAGTATTTTCACGATACTTGAATTTATTTAGTTGTTGAAATGTAACCGTATCACTCAGTAGCCATATTTTTTCTCGAGATTTCTGTACATTTTCGAACTACCTTTAGATAAAGTTTTTAATATTCAGACACAAATTATCCGTTTTTCTCTGCCCATTTTTCGAATTTTTGTGGCAAAATAAAAACAGTGTGCTCAGTTGAATCCCTGTCATTGCATAATAATGTAAGTGATGCTGTGCTTTTTTATTGTCATAAGTGTTATTTCAAAAAGTAAATAGATATTGCATAAAACTTTTGCTTTTTGTTTGAAAAGCGTGCATGATTCCGGAAGTCTAAATAATGTCTCATTTTATGAGTACGAAAAAAATACGGAATCTATCTGCCGCGAGAGGATTTTCTAAGAGAAACTGATACATGCACGGTGATGGATTTTTCATAATTCAAATGGAATTCAAAAGTTGTTTTAATATCATGATCAACAACAGATGAAGTTCGCCATGTTTAACATTGCTCTTTAACGGTTTATTAATGGTATTGCTCCACAGCAAAAACCTTAGTTCTCCTAAATCATTTTATAATAATGGACTCCTTCATGGTTACTGACTTTGACTAATGATGTACTGTCTTTTCTTCTCAACCGATACATCTTAGAGATTTTATTCTGCACAGTTTATTAATCAATCTTTAAGTTAAATAATTCTTTCCTTGAGAAGAGAAGCATTTAAATTTTTTTATCCGAAGCACACATAGGATTGTTATTATTTCATTTGTTTTCCGTATATTAAAAAATTAAGGCTTTTATGACATTATAAGATATCGTAATCAGTCAAAACGTTTCTGACTTATATAGCACACTCTAATATTTAAAATTAGAGCTTTATGTTTTGATGTTTTAAATCCTCACTTAAAGCGATTTTTGCTCATGACATCACTGCACGTAACAGTTAATATTCTCTGTACATGATAAGAAAAGTTTCCCAGAATGTAAAAAATGTGAAAGAGACGTATGTGTCTTAGTTCTCCGATGAACTCTGACTTGCTAGCAACGAAGTCCTGCAATAATACTAAAATTACACGAGATCAAATGATATCAAAATATACAAGACGCTTATCAGAGAATAAGACAAATCGCGTTTTCAGGTGCATTATCCTTTTCAGAAAAGTTATTAAGGTTTATTAGTCATGCGCTTGTGACATACACCAAGAACCCCAAAAATGTGTGCATGTTTTTGCTCAAGACATCACTGCTCGTAACAGTTAATATTCTCTGTGCATGATAAGAAAAGTTTCCCAGTATGTAAAAAATGGGAAAGAGACATATGTGTCTTAGTCGTGTAAAATAAAAATGTCCGTTTGTATTAGAGAAGACTGCCGGTTAGAATCCAAACTAAGAAAGAAATCCACTCCTGAGATTTTATTTGATCTACATTATCATTAGCTGTGATATGTAGCAGGTAGTGCTGTTCTGTACACCGTATCTGTCTGCAAATTTTATGTAAAGTAGAGATCAAATCAAGTAAGTAGTCTCAGTTTACTGCTTTCAGAGACTCTGACATCCAGCAGCGCATTTAAGTGTGCATGCAAGTCTCTTTTTGCAAAGTGCTTTGAATATTTTTTATTAATGATCATTTTTAAGAATAAATAATTCAGTTTGTTGGAAGATATTCGAAACTCAAGACAGAATATTTGAAACTGTACTGTTTTTAAAGCTTTTAATGCATATTACATAAGCATCTTCTATCTTTTAATCTTATATAGGCGATAAGAAATTTTGAAATTTATTTGAAAACTATTTCTGCTCCTTGAATTTTCAATTTGTCTCCTTGAATTTTCAATTTGTCCAAATGAAATAAACTTTTTCTTCTCCTTACTTATTTAAATCGTCATTTCTCACCGCGAACCTTGTGAAATCCAAGTGAAAATCTTAGATATTCATTGAAGATGAGGATAACTATGTAAGAATGAGAGCTTTCCAAATTATAATGTCTTAGATAATCGAAAATCACATGAAGGAGCTACAGAAAATCCTCACTTAAAGCCATTAATTTTTCCATCAATTAACGCTCTTTAATTTAAATCACATAAAATGACTACTAACAAGAGGAATAATAATTAATTTATCATTTACAGCAAATTGGGTGAAAACTACAAAGTGTATTAGATAAATAAAATCAACAAAGTTGACAAAACTCGATTTGCTTGTATGTTTTTATTCTATATGTAAACATTTACTTGAAATACCTTTTTACAGAAACGTTGAGTAAAAATGTTTTGAATAATCAGGATGTGTTTAATCTTGTCATACACTTTGATGGGGGTGGAAATCATTTTTTTAAAGTTCAACCTGTCTTAAAAATTTCTTTCGTCTTGATAACCCCAAACAAAATTTGTTTTCTCTGTCTGACTGAAAATATAGTTGAACGTAATCAAAATGGTATTTTCCCCTTTAATTAGCTTTCAGTGAGTGTTTCCATTGCAGTCTGAAACTATTAGAAGAATATAAATACATTGCCCGACATAGAAGATACAGCACCATGAAAGATTGGGTAGAATGTGATGTGAATCGATACACATATAACGTTGCGCGCCTCCAACTTGCACGCAACCAAGGGGTGACTGTGAAAACAGTATAACACACAGAGTCTTGTAAAGGGTTTAAGTCCCTTTTTATTCAACGTAATAAATTACAATTGCGTGCTCTTGACGCTTACAGACGGTGCCAACTCGGCAGTCAAATAAAAATAATAACCTGAAAAGAAACTAAAGACAAGATTCTAACTACGAGGCTCTCTAAAATAACTAACTCACCGCGTTTTACAATACCGCTGCTAATTCAGCAGACTTGAAGCTCACTGGAACGATTAACACTACTTCCCGCCAAGCACATAGGCCGAAACGCGGGGTTCTTCAAATTCTCGCTAACTACCTCCGCGCTCGCTAAGTAAGAATATCACACACCGAACTTGTTTCCTTCTATTTAAATCATAATACTTCCGCTAATAATTTGAATGCTTGCGCGTTCTACTCAAATTTGCATATTCTGGCATTGGCAGTTCCAGGGGAAAGTAAGGCTTGACAGGAAAGATAGTTTAAACTTAAAATAAATGTTAGTTAAAATAAATATAAACCCTACATTTGCCGCTGCCAGAATTTGGAAAACTTGGAAGCAGGTCCTACAAACGACCTGTTGTAAATTTCTCTAATTCTGAACTAACTGGCGAGAACCTCGTTTACACAGAAAAGTCTTATGTAACAAATTGTATTCTGTTGCTCGTTTTAACTCTCTCTTCTTACAGCAAATTTTCCTGGACTTCATCAATCAATCTTGGTCTTTCCTTCCAGCATCTGGAAGGAATAAGTATCAGTATCTTTCTAAATACATTATAATTTACACTTTCTTGACACAATAAATTTTTGTTTTTAAACGATTCGTTTTTCTTAGTTATTGCTTACTTCACATTCATTCAATTTTTCAAGCATTAATTTAACTTTACCCTGGCTCTCCACCATGTGTGGTGTCAAACGGAAATATTCGTGTTTTAGTCTTACAACACTTCCCCTAACCACCATGATTTGTTAGAATTCAACGACCAAATAGACACACCTTACTCGACATTCTACAACTCAATGAGCTACTTTAATATTCTTAAAAATTCAAATGTAGGTGGAGAACCCTACAAAACACATTCATTCTAACTTCCCCCTCATTCATCTTTAAACATGCAGGCTTTCGCTCTAAAGCATGACTTTACAGTTTAATACTTAAATTTTGACTTCATTGCTTTTAAGCATTCACTTTTAGCATCTACAATTTTATGCTTCTAGACTAAATTCTACTTTTACCTAACATTCAAGTATTTACGTACATTTATAAAATTTTAATACATATGCTTTTTACAATTTACCATAAAATGAATAAGAGAAAATAAATTTTTACTTTACTCATTCTTCGCCAAGCTGGCGGCACTGAAAGTAAAATTCTTATTAATACAAGAATACGAAGTTATTTTTATCTTCGGCCAAATTTTGGCTTTAACATAACAGAATTAGTCTTTCGACCAACAGAAAATGCTTGTTTTTAGCTTTTACACTTAAAGAAAATAATACTTTTGCCTTAGCTAAATAAAGTAAAATAAAACTAAGTCTCAATCGAGACATATTGACTTTCGTCAAAACATAGAACTTCGTACTTATGCATAACATTTCGGAACAAAAGAGAAAAAAAAATTTATAGAAGGTTTTAACTTATCTTTGAGTTTTCGATGCTTGAAACTCCGTCATTCGTTTTTGGCAGAATTGGTCCCAAGTTAGAGGTTTCATGGATGTTAATCTTCTCCTTACTGCCCTCCGAGTGTCGTCCACCTGACTTTTTCTTTCGCGTCCTCTACATGCTGGCCTCTTGGCGGAGTAATCGTCTGGTTGTTTGCATTTCCGTTTCTCCCTGGGACGGCTGGTCCTGACGTCCTCCGGTCTGGAGTCCTTCTTGAATTTCTTCTGTTCCTCGTATTTTTGTGCCTCCTGTTGGCGTTTCAGTTTCCGGAACGGCGGCCTTGCTGGCACCTGACTCTGTGGCCGTGTGCGCGTTCTCCTTGATGTGTAATTTCTCCTGCTATCCTTTGTAGGTGGTGTTTTTCTCTTTACCACGGTTTCTTTACCCGGTTCATCTGTATTTTTGTTTTTCTTAAACGCTGGAGTTTGAAAATTATTTTTTCTTTTTGATACCGACGTCCGGGTTGTAGAAGTGCTAGGTCTCTCTTCAGTTTTCTGTTTCTTGGGTGGTGGAATAGTTGTTGTCTCTGGCCCTTCTATTTCGTTTAGACTTGAGTCCTGCAAGAAACTTTTAAGGATTTCAAAATCATTTGGATTATAGTATTTTTTCACCTGGTCGGGACTTGCTTTACAGATTTCCCTCTCTCTCGTTCTTAAGATATAAGACTACTCCTTTGATTTCCTGAATTACATAGGGGCCTTCAAACTTTGGAGCTAGCTTTGCCATAAAATTGTCTGGGGCACTTGATAAAGAAAATTTCCGCTTCAATACTTTATCCCCAACTTTAAAATCTGCTTCACGGCGTTTTCTATCGTAATATAGTTTCTGCCTATTTCTTGCCGTATCCGAGCTTTTAAGTGCCTGATCAATTAGCTTTTGCAGATCTTTTTGTTTAAACTCCTGCTCTCTTTGTTGCACAAAGAATAATTTGTCTAAAGGCGTAATTAATTTTCGGCCTAAGAATAATTCCGCTGGAGTTTTTCCCGTAGTATCATGATGTGCCGTTCTTAAAGCATAAGCTAATTCATTTATGTAGCCATCCCAGCGCTTGTGATGTGTGCTCACGTAACTGCGAATTATTTTTACTATGTTTTTATTAACTCTTTCTGCTATGTTAGCCTGTGGTCTATACGGAACCATTTTGATATGGCGTATGCCAAGTCCATTGCATATGTTTTCAAATACTTGACTAATGAATTGTTTTCCGTTATTGCTAATGACTTTTATCGGTGCACCGTATTTTAAAATGTATCTGTGTAAGAATGCATCTGCGACTGTTTTGGCTGACGCGCGTTTAAGAGGAACAATTTCTATCCATTTTGAAAAATGATCTACTATTACTAAAAGAAAACGATTTTTATTTAACTCGCTCTGGGGGAAGGGACCAAGGAGATCTATGCCTAAAATTTCATTCGGAAATGTAGCGCGAATGCTATTTAAGTACCCGGCCGGGCTGTAATTAATATCATTTATTAACTGACATTGACTGCAGGACCTGACATACGCCGTTACTATTTTGTATAATTGCGGGAAATATACCGCCTCGCGTACCCTTTTTAAAGTCTTTCTGACCCCGAGGTGGCCCGCTGTTTTTTTTTTCGTGCAACTCCTTCAAAATGCTTAATCGAAGCGAGGCTGGGATGACTGGCTTATACTCAAAATTTTCGTTTGTTGTTTTCGTATAAAATAATAAATTATCTATTATTTCATAGTTTTTTGCTCTATTTCTTATCGCATCGATATCTGTATGCTCAAAGCTTTCGGGGTCTTTCAAATAAGCATAGATATTTCCAAATTCAGGATCAGCTTTCAGTTCAGTAATAACCGTATCTCTAGAATCTAAAATTTTTGAAGTCAACACAGCGCATTTAAGTTCATTTCCTTCATCGTCCAGTTTTATACGAGAAAGTGCGTCAGCTACATTGTTTTCCTTACCCGGTTTATATTTTATTGTGATATTATATTCTTGGAGTTTTAAAGCCCATCTTATTAACCTGGGCGTTAGGTTTTTCCCCGAGTAAAGTCTACCAACAGCCGCATGATCCGAAAAGACAGTTACTGGCGATTTGCCGAAATAAACTCGAAATTTGTGTACAGCCATTAATACGGCTAATGTTTCTCTTTCTGTAGCTGTATAGTTCCTTTGTGTCTGATTCAATGTTTTACTAAAAAATGCCAGCGGATGGTTATTTTGCATAAGAACCGCACCCACCGCATAGTCTGACGCATCTGCTGCAATTTCCAGGTTTTCGTCCCCCTCAGGGAATTTTAAAACAGGGGCATTAATAAGCGCTTCTTTTAATCTTTCAAAAGCTGTGTTAGCTTCCGCTGTCCACGTAAACTTAGCCCTTTTTCTTTTGATTACTAAGAGTGGTTCAACAATATTAGCGAAATCTTTTATGAAAGATCGATAGTAAGAACATAATCCAAGGAAAGACGAAAGTTTCTTGGCGGTGTTGGGCGGTGGGAAATTCTTAATAGCTTTTATTTTTGAATCTTGCGTTTCTATACCCTTTTGCGAAATTTTATAACCGAGATATTTAAGTTCTTTAGTTGCGAACTTGCATTTTGAGGCGTTAATTGTAAGACCGGCCTCTTTTAATAATTTAAAAACTTGTTCGAGGTCATTAATGTGTTGTTCCAACGTACTACTCGTTATAATTATATCATCTAGATAAATTAAAGTTGATTTTCCTAGGACAGGCTTTAGAACAATGTCCATAGCTCTCTGGAATGTTGATGGGGCCCCACACAACCCAAAGGGCATGCGTAAAAATGCATAAGTGCCCGATTTTGTTATAAACGCGGTTTTATGTATATCTTCGGGTCTCATAGCTATTTGATAGTAGCCAGACGTTAAGTCCAAAGTAGACATATATCTTGTCGATTTGATCTGTCTAATGATCTCGTCTATAACCGGCAAAGGGTAAACTGGAAATTTGGTAATACTATTTAGTTTTCTGTAATCAATAGCAAACCTCCAAGCCCTTTTATCCGAAGGAGGAAACTCGTTCTTTTTCCTACATAGTACGACTAGACTCGCGTACTCACTATTTATGGGCGTTATTATTTTATTCTTTAACATCTCCTGAATATGTTCTTCGATGATTACGTCTTTTTGTTTGTCATAGCGGTAAGGTTTAGTCCTACAAGGTTTTTCGACATTTAATTGAATCTTGTGCGTCACTATCTGGCAGTTTCCTGGTTTTTCTGAAAACAAATGAGAAAAATTACTCACCACTTGCTGTATTGCTTTACTTTCATGGTCATTCAGATGGCTAAGGTCCACTTGAGGTGTCTCCACAGGTTCCACCACCCTCTGGTCCATCTCCAACACCACGGAACTATCTTGAAAATTTAATTTGGCCCTCGCGGCCCTTAAAAACTCCATACCTAAAATAAGAGAGTATTGCAGATCCTTCACCACAAAAATTAATACTTTGAGACTTTCCTCTTTTACCTGTAAGTTTAATGATAATTTCCCGATGCAGTGACATGTTTTTCCTTGCGCCGCTATAATTTCCGTATTTTTGGTTTTAAATAGTCGTATCCTATAAAAATTCTTTTTGAAGAAATTTTCACTCATAAAATTTCCTTCTGCTCCTGTATCGATGAGGGCTTCTACTGGTACATCGCCAACCAGGACTTGTATAATTGGTAGCTGTGAGTTTTTTACGATGACCGTGTTTAAATGTCTATTTGAGGGTTTTTTTAAAACTTCCGGTGTTTGGACCCTCCCTTTCACAGGCCCCTCTATTCGTTTAAAGCTTTCTTTTCAATCTGTGTCTTCTGGGTACGCGGATGTTTATTTTCAAATTTTCTTTTTGGGCCTTGACCTTCGAGTTTCGATGCGTTAGCTTGATAGTTCTTTCCCCCATAAGAGCGATTTCCATTTCTGGTTTCCTCCTTTGAAGAATTCCTTCGGGTACTTTGAGAATATGTTTCCCCTCTCGCTTTTTCCGCTATTCTGCGATTTTGAAACTTCACCGCCAATTCGAAAAGTTCCTGCAATGTGCTTGGGTTTCTAATTTCAAAGTAGTCTTGGACAGCGGGTAACAATCTTGGTAATATTATTTCAATTATCTCCGCATCGGGTTTCTTTCCATACAGCATATCCGTTAGCTTGATTTTTCGTAAAATAAAGTCCGTCAATTGTGCTGTATCCCGTTGATAGAAACTATATAGTTCGGCTTCCAGCCGTGCGCGATCTTTCACTATGGGGAAGGCCTTTACTAACGATTTTTTGAAATTTTCAAATGTATATGTCTGGCTTCCAAATTCACCTAGTAAAAATTTGCCTATGTTTTTCCACCATAGCGCGGCCTGTCCTCTTAGTGCTGATGTGGCGATGGCAACTTTTTGTCTTTCAGGCACAGGGTAGAGCTGAAAGTGGTTTTCTAGACCTTCCAGAAATACTGCCACCGAATTTTTTCCGTCGAAATGGACGTTTGGCTTGATTGATGCTCTCAAAGTCTGGACCAGGTATCCAAATCCTTCTAACTGAGTTGTCATTTCTTGGTGTTGTCCAGCGGCTTCCATCCAGTTTTCGGCCATTTCAGTTCGATAAGTGTTCGGGCGCCAATATAACGTTGCGCGCCTCCAACTTGCACGCAACCAAGGGGTGACTGTGAAAACAGTATAACACACAGAGTCTTGTAAAGGGTTTAAGTCCCTTTTTATTCAACGTAATAAATTACAATTGCGTGCTCTTGACGCTTACAGACGGTGCCAACTCGGCAGTCAAATAAAAATAATAACCTGAAAAGAAACTAAAGACAAGATTCTAACTACGAGGCTCTCTAAAATAACTAACTCACCGCGTTTTACAATACCGCTGCTAATTCAGCAGACTTGAAGCTCACTGGAACGATTAACACTACTTCCCGCCAAGCACATAGGCCGAAACGCGGGGTTCTTCAAATTCTCGCTAACTACCTCCGCGCTCGCTAAGTAAGAATATCACACACCGAACTTGTTTCCTTCTATTTAAATCATAATACTTCCGCTGATAATTTGAATGCTTGCGCGTTCTACTCAAATTTGCATATTCTGGCATTGGCCAGTTCCAGGGGAAAGTAAGGCTTGACAGGAAAGATAGTTTAAACTTAAAATAAATGTTAGTTAAAATAAATATAAACCCTACACACAAGCAGAGCATGAATATGTAAATAAGTGATGTTACTTATAGAAAGGTAATTGTATAGAGTACTGAAATATACAGGGAATCAATAAAATGTATGAACACCTGTGTTGGGCATGCAAGCTTCAACCCTAAATGTACAGATTCAGTTAGTGTACGGATAGTGTCCTGAAGGAAGGAAGTCTAACGCTCTGAGCTTTCCTCCAAACCTCGTTCTCCGATAACGGCTGGGGCAGAACACATAAACGATGACTGACGATGTCCCTGTGTGCTTCATCTGCGAAAGTTGAGACTTCGTTAGCCAAAAAAGGAGCTGAACATTCTGGAAGGCTTGTCGACTAACGAATGCCATGTGCGGTGTCGCATTTTCCTGGTAGAAAATATTATTTCGCAGCCGTTGAGGTTAAGGTAGCATAACGGGATGCAACAACTCATCAACTTATCATCGTTCCTCCATTGTGCCTCTGACGCGTAACAGGGTTGACCTGCTATGATGACTGATAGCATCCAAACCATTATGCCACGTTGACGAGCAGTGTGGCGTTCAGCAAGAATAATCTCCCCGACCATCCAGACTCTTAACCGGTGATTATCATCAGATAAACAAAACCGAGACTCGTCACTGAATACCACATTGTGCCATTCAGATGTCCAAGTGGCTAAGTGGTGACACCATTGCAGTCTTTTGCTTCAATGGCATAAATGGAAACCTTCGCAAAGTGCGGCTTGTATATAAGCCGCTTTCTACCAAACGTCAAGAAGCTGTTGTCCCAGATATAGCAGTATCTAAAGTTTCCCGCAGAATGTCTATAGTAGTCGATTGTAGGGCCCTCACCGGTTTTTTTCGTACGTCTCGATCTGTCCGTTCTGTAGTACGTCTAGACGGACCTGGTCGTATTTATATTTTCTTCATCGATCCATCTAGACCGAATTCTATACACGTTGGACACATCTACGTACTTTTCAACAGCGATACGATGGTATGGTAAGACCAACCAGCCGTACATAGGCCTATAATCTGACCCTTGTAAAATCGTCCGTTTGCTTGATCTGCTTACTAGTTATCGTCTAGTCATCTCTTCATTCCCATGTATCTTCTGGAACGTTGAATTTCTAGAATTTCTGGATTCCCTGAGCAGCAGAGAGTAGCGAATGTTGGTTCGCTATTCGCCAAGTTCCGCTACTCGCCGCGATTAGTTGCGTCTGCGGGCGCTTGAAGTAGAATGAATACAATCGATAGGTCCAAGAGGACAGCATGGAATAGATGGAGAGGAGTATAACCCATTGTAACGTATGCAGGCGAAGGTATCTTATTGGCTCAGAGAATTCCAGGGTGAAATTTCTGGAAAAAACATACTTCGATAAACATAAAGTGAAAAATACAAGTAATAAATCATAATTACAAGTGCAGGGAGTTGTATTCATTGCTACTTACGTGTTTAAATCTGTAAATTAAAGTGAAAATGCATTAAAATTAAATTAAGTACCCAACTCTGTAGTGATGTGGGTGATTACCCACTGAAGTGGTGTCCGTAGAGCATGCTGCTTGAATTTTAAGAACTGCTGCACGTTCAAACGCAATAATCGTTAATAAAGCATGTAAAAGCAAACATAAGTCTACATATATACCAGCATATATGCATGAAGCAGTCCTAATAGCTATGTGAAATGCATAGCTTGTACGATTAAATAGCAGACGTTATGATAGCTCACCGAAAGAGTTCGTGGTCACAGGGATCACATGCTTTACTTTGTAGATCATCAGAATATGCAAATACACACAACAAACATATACTAAATACAAGGAGCATAGAATAAAATGAAAAAATATGAATAAATGCAGGAGGCAGTTCATAAACCTATATACATATCTCTTAATAAATATCTTGAATAAAATTCAGTAACAGTGGTTATGGTAACACAGTGCTTCAGAGTCCGTGGTCACCCACCCAGATGCTGGGTCAGAGAAATGCTGCATAATCTGCAGATAATCACAGAATGAAAATAATTATCAGTTATGTACAAATAAAATTAGTATTAATTAGAAAGTCCTGGCTATCACTAATGAAGGCTGCATGGAGGCAAAGATATTTGTCTTCATTCCGCACTTCACAATGAAAAATTCGGAATAATTTCATTTGGTCTCAAAATTTTGCACTTTCAAAGAATTTTTTTAAATACGGCCAATCTTCACAGTGTTGCATTTTCTATGTCGGGCAGCATAAGATCCAGACACTTTCCCTGCCGAGAAGAAACCTCGAGTTTTTCGTTATGCGATGACTTTTGCTTTTCATTAATATTATTACTCTAAAAATATTTTTTTTTAATATTTATTAAAATCTGATACGACATTTAGCGAATCATACTAATAAAATATACTAATCCGTGAAATAAAACTACTGATAAAAATGAAGATTTTTTAATACTTTATTGAAAAATTTCGTTTGTATATCATTGAATGCCTACATTTGTAAAATACTTATTCAGTGCAATACCTATTGTTATCAACATACTATTTTGACAATGTTGTTAGATTCAAAACAAACGTATGACTCAGACTGCTGCAAAACTTTCGCATTTCCTTAAAATCCATAAAAATTGCCTTAAATCATTAATCACTCGTTTAAAGGGCTAAATTGTGTCATTTCGCTTGTGCTGATTATCTTTTGTATTAAATTTGCGTTAAACAAAGTTTTATTTTATTTCTATGTAAATTAACAAAACCAAGTTAATTTTCAGTTAATTTTTATGACTTGAACTGACTTCTTTATGTTTGTCCTTTTATGTATATTGTGTACTTTATTAATTATATTGTACTCTTAATTTTCCCCGGGGAAGATAGGGCTCCCTCTCCCGATCTAATTAAATACTATTTATACGATTTCCAAAACTCCCCTGAAAGTGATGTATAAATGGGAAACATGCATAATCGAATATGATACGTGTATTAATGAATTTTAATGTTATTGCTGTATTACTACACATTTGCAATACTGTTGCTAGTATTGAAGTTTAATTTTGTCATCCCGGTTTTAATTTTTCGAAAATACTATCGATATTTTTGTTAATTTCCTTTTTAAAATCATAAAAATTTAAACTGTATAATATTTAAAAAATGGGAAGATCATAACTTTATCTTAATTACTAATGTTAAATAAATAAAACTAGGAAACATTTTACCATGCATTTAGGTATTAAGTTATATAAACAAAGGAAATTTTCAAGGAAAATTTTATATGCCGTTTGATTCTAGAATTAAGGCTCTCCAGTGTGCAAATCCGTCTGGTCAATAGACTTCATTGTCTCTTCTATTCCCCCTTTTCACCTTTCCGGGTTTGGATCTTTGTTCAAGCTGAGATATTCTGTGTTCATTTCTTTTTTTCTTATCCCAATGTATAAATTCGAAATACTATTTCAACTACAAAAAGAATTGTCAATGATAATAAGTCAAGGAAAAACGTCGCGTAACTGAAGTTGTGAGTCGTATGAATAAAATATTTACTGTTAACATGAATAGGAATGAATCGGGACTGAGATGAAACGATGTGTAAGCGTAAAAGTTCTAAAGAAGCTGGGGACTGCTGATAACGAATAAAACAAAGGCCCTTGAATTGGAGTAATCAGTTTCCCAAATTCTTTCCCCGATTCCGAAAAGCATTTTGCACACGGATAAGAAGAGTGGAGGCTGGAACCGGTTGTTGTACGCGTCGTGTACTAAGCCAGTATTCATGAGTTCCGATAAGCCGACTTCGTGTTATTGGATAGATCAAAGAACAACAAGAAAAAAATAAAGGCGAATGTTAGAAGATGGCTTCAGGGAAATTTTAAGCAAGGATAATGGAAGACTGATGGGGAAAGATACATTTTTCTTCCGAAGAAGATAAGGTGTGACATCCCGTTGCTGCGCATGCAGAGGCATTTTTTTTTATTTTTTTTAAAGTTTTTACTCTTCGTTAAAAAATGTTTGTTAATTACGTTTTATTCTTTACAACATGTCCTTCTTTTCGGATTATATAATGCCGATTCTTAGATATAAGCCTTCCGTCTTTTCGTAAAATTCTCAATGTCTGGAACGTTACTTAACCGAAGGCAGGTAAACGGAACACGTGGATGTAATCGTGACGTCATTAAGGATTTCGATTAAGTTTGCAAAGTCTAGCTATGCAGTCTCACGCTTTAGCTTCATAGCTGTGGTGCTGTACGATCAGCCTTAATTTCTGAGAGACTTTTTATTTTCTTTCCTGAATTTGAAATATTAAGTAGTTGCATACGTAAATGAAAACAATTAAAATATTAATCGTAACTCGTAAAAGAAACAGAAGGAAGAACATGGATTCAGCGACCAATTAGTTTCTTTGCTATGTAATTTCATGTGATAGTGAATCCATATAAAAGGAGAGTTTAAAAGCAGGAAAAATCCTCTCACCATTCCACATAATGGAATACGATTCTTGATCTTCTGTACTGCTGCTCAGTAGTCTGACCGTGCTCATTAATGTCCCTAATGACAGAATTAATGGAAGAAGACAAAAGATAGTATGAGCATCTAAAGTAGCGCCTTTTCGATGTATCAGTAAGAAAATCATTTTAAATAACAGAATTTTTCACAAACCAAATGGTGCGTCTAACGCATACCTGAGTAGCGTCTTCTGAAAAGTATGTTAGTTTCATAATATCAGTGCGAGTTGGATTTAACCAGTCTGCTTCAAAATATTAAAATATTTAGAGATGGCTATTAACCTTTTCATGTGTACTGAATTAAAATATAGAGGAGAATTAATAACCTTTTAGTTACCTCATGCTAAATTAAATTGGTGATTAATATTATAAACAAATGAAATTACAAATTAAATTTCTATAACTTTCAGATCAGTATTTACGTATTATAATGGTTAATAAGCAGTATACTGTTGTTGCTGTTTCTTATGGCTTTATTCAGAAATCAATCCATTTACTTCAGGCCACTCTCTCCCCGCAAAAAAATTAATTCAAAATTAACATCACAAAAATATTAAAAACGCTTAAAAATTGCAACACTAAAATTCGAGTCTTTACAATACCCATAAATTAATACATAAAACTTTCACAATTTAAATCTCAAAAATCTTTAGTGATTAAATGAGAAGCAACCGTTTGCTCAGGGCATACGATCCCTAGCCATCTAGTACCAAAGGAGAACATCACTTCTGTGTTATAACTTAAGAATCAAGACGAGCAAGAATAAGCAGTATATAGCAAACTGTAAACAGTTCTTTCAATTCCCTGTTCTTAAAGGGATACTGTATTAGCGAAATCTCATCTCATAATCTTTTAAGATGTTAAATTTAACCTCAGCTGCCGATGCTTTAATCAGTCTTTTCGAGAAACCTATTGATGTTGGATTTTCAGAGCACAATTTCAAACAATACCCATATAATAACTAAAAATGATTACTGTTTAGTTTGTGTACTCGAAATGGAATTACGTAATGCAATTGGACTGATGTTAGAAACCAAAAAACGGTTTATTTAACGTTTGGGTTGCCATTAACCACATGGATTTAAGCAGGTAGGTCATACCCAAACAAATAATAATTTTCACAATATATTATCATTTTCTTGATGCCATATGTATGTCTGAGTCACTCGTGTATTAACTAGGTATGTGTATATGTAATTCCCATTGATCACTAATTTTTAAATGTACCTTATATTTTATGTAAATGTGTAGATGTCGTAGTATTATGTTGCACTACAATTTAAAACTGAAGGTTCCTTCTGTTTCTAACACCAAAACTACTTCCAGCATCCTTCTAATATTCTTTTTTAAAAACTTAGACACTCAGTAGCTCCGTTTAAGGCACATTAATGTTTTAATTTCATTATTATGAAAATGGAAACCTTTTTTACGACTCTGATTTACTTCCCATTGAAAATAATTTGTACTTTTATATAGTTCGGTTTTGAATACTTAATCATTTCCCTTATCTTCAAATGTCAAATTACTTCAAATTATGATATCTTTTATGAAATAAAAGTGATTATGCTCAAGACAAGTATACAGTGATTTATTTTTCGCGTCATTTTAAAGATATATACAAAATGACGATGTTTTTTAAAATAGAAACATCTTTTTGTCCAAAGCACCTATATTTGTATCAAAAGTTGTATAAATTTGGAACTTTTTATAGGTTCTTCTGGACCCTACTTAATAAAATTTTGAATTCGTTACGAAAGCTAAAACGCAAGCAATGTGATTGACGTATGAGAAAACTGGCCGGAATATTTGATATTAAAATCGAAGATAATACTCAGGGGCCGTATACAAACTGAAGAGCGAAATGTTTGCATTTATACGGAATCAAAAAGAAAATAACAATTTAGAAGAAAAGGTTTTGATGTTAAGAGATTAAGTGATTACTGATTCTATGCAGATTATCGTAAAAAATATTAATCAGTGTGATTTTTTTTTCAAAATAGAGACCTCACTCAGAGAATCGTACAGAATTCGTACAGAAACACATTGGTGGGTTTCAGTATTGGCACATAACCAACTCGTAATATTGTTTGCATTAATTAGAAATTTAAAATAGTTGCAGTTTAATGAATTTTTGTACTGTTACGAGAAAATGGTAAAAGTAATAAAACATAATTTTATGCTTCCAAAACTTACAAATTTCTTGTGTGACATTGGCTCCAGCAAACCAGTGTAAGAATACTCAATAATAGTACCTTTTGCGGAATTTTCTGATTAGGAGAATATTTGGCTTTTCAGGTTGGATGCTAATTTTCCACTTGCTGCACCAACGCTCGATGATAGTGATTTTTTCCTGAATTTTGACCAGTGCATGATTTGATATCCTGGACTTCGAAATTATCGCGGTATCATCAGCATAAAAGGCAGTTAGCGATTTGATATCCTTATTAAAATGTTAAATGGATTGAAATTTTATGAAAAAAATCCATGCCATACTACAGTAGCTTTTTTGCTTAGTTTTATATCTTTCAGTGGCATGTTCACACGTTGATATCGATAAATTTCCTTCAAATGCTTAGAGGAGGGACTCTTAGATTACTAAGAATAGGGGTACAGAATCAGCCAAATAATTAACCGAACCATTATGAACAATTTATAAGTGAACCTTTGCGTAACACTTGGAAACATTCGACTAGCAATGACATTCTTCCTAATTAAAATACTGTGAAAATACATGTTTATATTACTAGCTATATTTATATTACTTTAATTAAATTCCATTGACTTTTTCTCATCGTTTGATGTTATAATTCGGTTAATGTTATCAGAATAGCCATGAATAATTTAATATGACTTAATCATATTAAGCTGCGTCTACTATATACGCAGTGGCACTTAAGCAGATTTTTAGAAGCGAGTCGTCGCCACTACGATTTACCTCTTTTATGAAACTGAGACGATTTGGTGATGTTATAGCTAACAAAAACTTCATATGAACAGATAAATAACTTTTATCTTTAATTTTAATATTCATATTTTTAGCCATATCAAAATTTATTTCTTTTAATAGCTGTAATAGAATTATATGATTTTGATTAAACTGAGCGTGATATTATTTTATCGAAACTCTAGTAATATAATCCTCTTTTAAATATTATCTTTGTCGCAGACAATAAACAATTTAGCATTGTTGCGTAAAAAGAATGCTAATGGATGTATTTCATTGGTAAACATGCTCTTAATAATGCTAATAGTGGAAGTTTAAACAATATATCTGAAGTTTATTTTATTTTTGTTTTATCCATTTCCTCTGCAAATGCGGAATTAAACCACAAACATCTACTAAAAGCAAGTGTATTTCCACATGCTCAAATTATGTTGTTGATCTGCCAACACCATTCTTGCAATCATACTTTGAGGCTTCTTGTATTAGAAGACCTAAAGCCATATAATGGGAAAATCTATGTTGAAATTCAAGTCGCTTCTTACTTCCTCGTATATAGGGCTTCGGAAACTTTAGTTGCTTTTGAAGCGTATTTACAAGAAAGACTACCAAAAAACAAAACAAAAAAAAAAAAAAAAAAAAGTAATACAGTTGTGAAAGGAAAGGATAGCCATCACTTGTCCTTAGCAATGTGTGCATTTTAACACTGTTAAAAGACCTTTGTAATTTTCTGAGTAAACTATGAAATTATAGTAATGGCCAAATCATTATTGCAGTACATAAATTTGACATTGAATGTAGAAAAGTTGAAGCATTAGGAAATTAAAGCTTTCAGTTCATTATGATCCAGTTTAGAATATAAATCCAAAATGTCACGCAAAATTTTGATATAAGAATATTAGTAGAAGAATTTTCACCTCTAAATAACTCATTTCTGAGTCGACCATCAGCCGATTCGCGCTAAACAATGATAGCTCACGTCAGATTGTATTTCCAGCTGTGGAACCACTTGGCTTCGAAAGTTTTTATGGCTTTTCAAATGTTTAACGTTATTACGGACATAGAAAGTCCTTCTCGGAGCTTCTTTGAGCTTAATTCTACAGATAACCCGAATGTGCGCTCGTATGAAAAGTATTTCAGGGCTGTTTGTTAACCAGATAACCAAGTCACTTGAATTCAAATTTATTTTCAGTTTCTAAACGTTTATCCTCATTCTTTTTTTCTTCGCTTTTCTTTTTCTAAAATAATTAGATTTATATGATTATGACATAGCCTCGAGGGCTATCTTCCTAAGGGGACGGATGCCTTCGTGGAGGACTTTCTTAGGGGAATTAGTTCGCATACACGGGCGCTCGTATACACGTCACACATGGGAAAACCACGAAAACGCCCATGCAGCCGGCTCGTTCGCGGGATTCTAGCCTCAGAAGGCACTAGTAGAGTTCAGCGACTTTTATGCTTGGCCGCTGGTGGGCTTTTAAAGAATTAATTAATTATTCCTTTAGTATATGGGATCGTTGGTAACCTACCTCTAAAACATTCATTGATATCTTCATACGTTAATGAAGTCGCTCTGCTGGTCTGGTGGTAAAGGAGCTGAATGCCATAACTCTGGGTTCAGGTTCGAATCCCGGACAAGACATAAATGCTTGTTAAAGTTCTTGCAGCATAGGGATACTTAAAATATTGTTCAGTTGAAGGTCTTATGAGAGGCTGGTGTTAGGGAAAAAATGTGGAAGGCCGTCAGATTTGTTTTCCGGGGGATACTCGTTCAAAAGTAGGATGGAGGTGAACAAATTTGTCTTGTCACCTTTTAAATTGTCGTAAGGAAACGATAGGCGCAACCCTTGCCTCTTGGCCACGATAAAATTCATGGACTTCTGCGTATTATGGGACGATGTACTACATTCTACAGCGATAGTGCCCTAAACCAATGAAATATTGGTCAATACATTTTTGTATATTTAAAGTGCCCTAAGTCAATGAGAGGCGCAACCCTTACCTCTTGGGCACGATAAAATTCATGGACATTGAATGTATTCGTGAATGAGATACTACATATTATAGCGATGTGAAATCACTTTTGTATCTATCCAAGGCCTATTGAACGAAGTTTGCGATGAACGAGTTTCATAGCCTTATTAACGTGGTGTAGATTTGGATTGCACATTTTTGTACAAAAATGTAGAAAACAAAGGATTTAATGTCAAACACTAGAAATGTAGTAAAGTTTGATGTTTGGGTGTTTTTGTTGCATACCAATTCAACTGTTTAGTACCTGTTCAGAATTGTTAATGCCTGTTCAAAACTAATGTGAGGACAGTTGGATCTTTTTTATTGCCTAAAGGTACGCATTTTGAAAGAATATCGTTTATTATAAAAAAATAATAGGAGGTTTGTCATGATGGAAGCAACCAAATATTTCATTGGATGACTACCGTTTGTAGCGTATCTAAGTTTAATCGCATCAAATAAAATGAGCTTGCTAATTCTTTACGGTACAACGAGCACCATATAATAAAAAAAAGGTCCGTCATGTGTTCTTCTGTGTCGCGAAAGCGTGACAAGTCCACTTGTTTCAAAGGTATTCGTTTCCTGACTGCTTGGGATTAACATGGTCTTCGTACACGGGAAATGCATTCAGAGTCAAGAGTTTGTTTTTGTCACAGGTTGCGATATTCTTCAATGCCATATATGCCGATGCCTCTGTTTTAAATTCTAAAAACTGGATCCAAACTGAATGTAAAGTTAATCAATCATTCTTAGTTGTGTACAACTTTTTAATTTCTAAGAATGTGCAGCTAGTATAAAAATATTTTGTATCTTTTATCTTTATTTTTCTATGTAATATTACTTTGGTTCCATTTTATTTTGCATGATGCATTTTTCATTTTCGTTTTTCAGATCTATTTTATTGGTGATACTTGAGTGAGTTGTAATAAATAATCTATTTTATTGTTATATCACCATCGATTATTTAGAGACTTTATGTTGGGTGTTTACTTGTCCTATTTTGAGTCATATATTTCTAATGAAACTCATATATATATATATATATATATATATATATACACACACACATATATATATTTATTTATATATGGTATTGAAAAATTGGGATAATATTCTTTTTATATTGAAGATGTTATTATTTGCCTCGAGTTCTTTTACATTTCAACAGTCTCATTTAAAAGTCTACTCTTAAAAATAAACTCAAAATTTAACTTCGAAGGAAATTTGTATATCAAAGCTGATAAAAATTAAGATTTTAAGTTTCAATTTATAAATGCAGGTTTCCTTACCGCCAATTTATTTAGCAACGATACATTATTGCGTATGATTTAATTACTCATTTTCATGCTTTCTTAATTTATTGGAGATCGATTTACGTAACTAAAATTTTTCAAGCAAAAATTTGAATAAATATCTTTAAAAAAACATATATAATTTATGTTGTGCAACGTATGCATGTGTTGCCTACATATCTATCTATAAAATAAGCACAATCATTAAAATACAGTATGACTCAGGATCACGGACAAATTTTCTACACGAAAAATGTATTGGATGACGAATAACGTCTGAGATACGAACAAGTAAGGCAGCAATAAAGTACTCGTATATTCCAAAATGCTGTTAATATAGAGGAGGAAATGTCTTCAAAAGAAGAAGGCGAAAAGGAGGATGTTTTTAGTTATTTGATCCAAGTAATTCGTTCAAAATGGGATAAACGTACATATCTTTTATACAACATTAACATCCTGACAAAGCAGTAATAAGTCTAGCACAAATATTTGAAATAATTTGACAGTGGCTGTGGTGCTTTAGGAACATTTAGAACGTCGATAGGAACAAATCACAGTGGAGAAATTTTTAATGCGACCAACAGTTAAGTAGAGGCGAGGGCTGTTAAAAGTAGGAAAAAGAGAAAGTCAACCAGAAAGACAGCAGTTACCTAATATTTTTACGGAATAAGGTTTTCCTCTAAAACAATATTATTTGGCATCTTTGGTTTCTTCAAGGTCTTCTGCTTCATTCAACTTTCCTTCATAGAAACGCCGTAAAATTTAATTCAAGTTTTCTTATTTTTATATCTTTAGTGTTGTGTTTAATATTGTGTTTACATGTTAATATTGTGTATGTGTTAGATTTAATGATTTCCGTTGGATTTTTATTACGAATTTACATACAAAGTATTCTTTTAGAAGCAATCATTTGACATCCAAGATTGGAAGAACTCACTTTAAATTAATTTCTCTGGTAAACGTTGTTTTCGTGTACGAATATTTTGGACGAATATTTTGGATACCTTCAAAAACGAATTAAGTTCGTGAACCAAAGTTTCGTTGCGTATTATTTTCTTTTAGAAGCAATCATTTGGTATCCAAAAATCGAGAAACTTACTTTCAATTAATTCCTATGAAAAAATGATTTGGGCTTACGAATATTTTCGATGACAAACTACCTTCAAGAACGAATTGAATTCGTGAACCAAGGTTTCATTGTATGGTGAGTGCGTTTAAAAATCTAAAACTTTCTCGCGGGTTAAACTAACTTTAGAGTTATTTGTTTCTAATTACATGCTATTCAAAATTATATCAGGCAATAAAACAGTAAATGCATAGCAATAAAATAAAACTCATTTCAGGAAAGAAATGTTTTTAATAATATAAAAGAGACTTTGAAAGAAAAAAGATTAGATTATTCACAAATATAAATGCTTATATCACTTTTGGGGGTGATTAAAAAGATAATAATACATATCTCTTAATTACAGAAGGCTGTGAGAAAATAAAAATTAAACTGTATATTAAACACAGGTGTTGAACCTGAAAAATTAATAAAGAATGCACCAAAAGTAAAATGTGTATGCAAAATGCATTTTTATGTTAAGGTTTCCATAGATATTGTATAAGGACAAATTACTCGTAATCCTCGAATTCCATGAATGTTGGAAAAATTTAGATTTCAAAACTCGAATTTACGTGCTTTTTTCATTATTCGAAGCTTTCGAATCCTAATTTAAAATACTGGTAATTCTTTCATTCAGCCAATGGTGGAGTGGTGAAGACTGCTGAATAATGGTTCGAGTCGAGTTCAAACGTAGGCAAAGGTTGCATGGTTGATTTTCATTGTTTCCCCCATATGTAACGGGAATACGAGACAGTTTTCATTAGAAAATCCTTCACGAAGGCAGCGTTGGTATAAAATATGCTTTGTCTTACGCAAATAACCTAACATTCCGCTTCCAAACTCGGTAACTTTGCTAACACCCAGAAAAAGTGTTCATTATAAAAGGTAGCCTATTGTTAATATTTGAGGGATGCTTTAATCATCAATGTAACCCCTGCGTGTTCCATTGTTTCAGTATGTGGTCTAGCATAATCTAAAAATCTCCACTAAACGTTGCTTTAGAATGTCCTGAAAATGCTTTTATTCCTTTTATAAGTTTTAAAAATAAACAAGTTTTTTTAATGTCCCCTAATTTTCTGAAGGAAATTTAGCGTTCCATGTTTAATATTTACCTGTATTAATATTTGTAATAAATCTCTGTTACAGTACATATTTAAATTTTTAAGAATTGTGAGAACTGTGAACTATAACTCAAATATTGTTTCCAGAATTATGCTAAAAAATTAACCTTAAATATCTAGAGGTTTCTAATTGTTTACTTTATTATACAATTTTTAATAAATAGAGACATATTTTTAAAAACTGTATTCTTAGATAGTTTTCGTTAAACGCAAATTTCAAATGTTGCTTTAAATAAAACTCTTGCTAGCAAGTTCTTTTTTTTTCCTTTTTAGGTTTCTTACATGTTGAAAATTCGAAAGATTTACTTTCTGTTTCTTATACTACTCTTCTCCCCCTCCCTAAAAAAGAATTTTGACCTGTCTTATTTCTGCTCGGAATAATATGAACCCTCTTAGATAGCGATTAGTCAGACTACCCAGATTTATTGACAAAAGACATCTTTTGATTGACAGTTTCCAGAATGAGAGAAAAAGTTTGCTTATCGTTTGAGAATCGTCATCGTATCTGCGGGGATTTATTACAATTTTGCCAGTGTGGGATTTTTTTCGTGAATTGCTTATAAAACATCAACATCGTTTCTACATGGAAAAGTTCTGTAGTATTAAGGGTGGGCACTGTCTTTACGAGGCATTTTTTTTTTTTTGTCAGTTTCAATATTATACTTTTACAAGTAAAAGTTTCTAGGTTAATTAACTAAAGCATCCTCTACATTTTTCACTATACATTTCTAGAATCATTGTCAGCAAAAATCTGTTGTAATTACTGTCTCAGAAGTCTGTGATAAATCTTCACTTAAATTACTTTCCTTATCTTCAACATAAATCAGGTCTTGCCTTCGGGAAAGAGAGAGAAATCTTTCTTTTTTGAACAAACAGACAAAAAATAAATATTTTCTTTCGTGATCAAAATGCATATGATTCTCCTTATCAAGACTTTTTTTCCCCTATTTGAAGGATTTAGTTAAATTTTGCAATAGAAAAGTTAAGTAAATTTCAATAAACTATAACAGATTTTACACTCTTACATGCTACTGAAATAGTCATTTGATATTGTACTAACTTTTACTAAACCATATTCTGTAGAAAGGTTTTAATCAGTTAGATTGTTTACTAGAAGTTCCCTTAAATTTTTGTAGCTTTCGGCTATTTAGTTTTTTATAGTTTCGTTTTTGATTTATGAATTTTATCCTATATCTGCTGTGCAAGTATTTTTTTCTTAAGGTTAAGTTCCATAATATTTGCTGTGCAAGTATTTTCTCCGTAAAATTTCTTTCTTTTCCTTCTTAAAATTAATATCTTTTCTCTTAAACTGTACATCTGATTAATCTTTACCTTTTTTGATCTACGCAGAATAAACGACCCAATGGTTTCGCAGATTTCCGTTGTCAGTCTTCAGAAAGAAATCTAATTTATCTTTCAAATTATGATAATGTAACAAATTGGGAGATTTAAGAAAAACGTAACGTATTTCATCTTTAAATTATTTTTGATACCTTATCTAATATTTAAAATAATTTTCGATATATCAGAGAAAGTTTTAAACATTTTACAATGAGCAAAAGTAATAAAAATGGTTTCTAGTGTTATCTATAGTACTCACTTATAGAAAATTTAGTTGCATTGTGTTGTCTTAATATTTTAAAGATTTTAGTTTCAAGATGTATGCATTATTTTTCGCACGCACATATGTATTTAGAAATTGGTATTTATGAATAAGTAATAAAATTTTAAAAGAATTATATTAAGAGCAAAGATACGGAATAAAAATGTTTTCTGAAGTTACAGTTCTAACGCACATATTTTGCGTCTTTTTGGTGAGAACTAAGATGCTTTAATATGAATTCTCCTTTTGGCCATGGGCATGATACGCCATCCACGCTCCATGCTTCTGTATAACAAATATTAAAAATCGCTTTTAATTTTTAATCGTTAGTTTTTCAAAATTGTCATTTTTATTTTATAATGCATTTTATTTATTCTTAATATATTTCTTATTTTATAATATTTGTATACATATTTTTATAATTACTTTTTAGCCATTATGTATTTTGTAAAGACATTGTGGGAGAGCTTAGTAATTTTTCTCGAGTAATTTATAAAATTTATATCTACTTTCAACCGCTAACCTTCAAACTCCTTTATTTTAATGTAAAATTAAATTAAGATCCATAACAGGCTTGAGAAATGAAGCAGATGGGACTCTGATACTCAGGAAGTGAAAAATTAATATCAGTCAGAGTATGAATATGATATACAGGCATGTGGTTTTCCTGAAAAAGTAAACAAGCAAACCAAGAACAGCAGGCTTACAAATTAGAGATAAATTTAACAAAGGACATATGTGTCGTTAAGTTCATCAGTGATGTTTCTTCGTAGAAGGTAGCTCCAAAATTAATCTTTTTTTTTCTTTCTCTTTTTCTAAAATTCAAAAGGAAAATAGCTAGCAGTTAACATATATCGTTCTTTATACAAATTAAACTGGCATATCAAAAATTAATCGGGGTTGTATAAACTACGGCGAAGATCTTAGGAGTGTGTTGTGATGTCATTTTATCCGTTATTAGCGCTTAATTCATGATATTTGGAGACAACATTCGTTTGTCGAAAATAGCAGGCAGGAAGTGCGTAAGTATAAAATCAAAAAGATTAAACTTAAGAACTTAAGAATCAGTTCATAAGGGAAATTTAAATATCTTAGTCGATTAAGTAAACGAGAAGGCAAAAGTAAAGTTAAATACAACTTTTTTTAAGCCTGATTTTTTTGGAAAAGAAATTAATATTTGACATTGACTTTTTGAAAGAGAAGAGAAATTAATTTTGTTGGTAAATATACACCAAAAAGGAACTGCTCTTCGACGTATATAAGAGTGTAACCGTAGTAGGCAGTCGTATCCTTGGGCCCGGGTTCGAATCTCGGGAAAGGATTTGCTGAATGAAGAGCATGGAGCGCTCAAAATATTAACGAGACCAAATGGATTGAGTTTCGAATCGAGTTTGATGGGTGGAGAGGTTTGATGGTAGACGAGGAGGGATGGGAGACCTCGGACTTGCACCCCCCAAACCTCAGTATTCTATGTCAAAACTGGGCTGGAGCTTCTTCGTTCCCGCGGTTATCGGCAACATTCTTGATGATGAGATGGCTAAATGACCGATGCGTATTGACCGTTCCCAACGTATGCATTAAATTGCAACTGTTCAGTAATTTGGAACAACAAGATTATTACGAGTGTTTATTTTTTTGATGTATAATTTACAAGATATCCATAATATTGACATTATAATATGTCGAGGATGAAAATATATTTCTTGCCCTTCTTATGAGAAGTTTATGTATGGAGCTGGAAAAACGGGAATAGTTACTCACTTTCAATATATTTTTATTTTAAATATATTTTCCTAATCAAAGCCGATGCCAGAGTGAAATAAATTTAAAATCTATCTTTTGTAAACCCAGCATTTGTATTCTGAAACAATTAATCTTTCATCTCTACAGCATTCAAGGACACGTCTCACAACTTGATATTTTCGAAATATATGAAAAATTTTCCAGTTAAAGATTTAATTAAACTATTAAACATTTAGTGTCGAATTTTCAAATGCTAGGTGCCAATGAATATTACGACAAGGTATATAACATTTATCAAAGACCTATATTATGATCCATTTTTGATTAAAAAACAAAGCTGCAAAGAATTTTTAGCGAAAGAATAAAATTTATATTCTTTGTCAGGTGAGAATTCATTACGGTGATAGATTTTCCAGCTGTGTCAATGTTGAATTTTGCCGCTCAACACTAATAATGTAATTAATTTATTGTTTGCAATAACTACTCTGCCAACAAAAACATTCGTCTTTCTAATGAACATAGTAGTATATTTACGAAACCTTCCGATCTGTAGTATTCATACAATTTTTATAAAATTCTGTGTCTTATTTTAATATTAATATATAAGACATATAGCCATTTTTTTCTAACATCTAGTATAATAAAATAGGAATTTTTTGTTCTTCATATGCAAGTTCATAATATCACAAATGAAAACGGTAGAAATTAAATTAGATTTAAATGCAAATTCAGTCTTATAATATTAATGTACAGCAATTAAAGTTAGTAATGCATCCATTCCTATTTAAAAGGAAAAAAAGTGAAACCTTGTTGAAAGTGAAGGTTAATACTGTTTACTATCACATGACTTTGTCTCAAGGCAAAGAATGAATTTAAATGTTAAGTCTGCACTGACGTCCATTTTGTGCACGTACTTTTTAAGGAATAATAGCGTACCTTCTAACTTATTCTAACTAACAATCTTTCAAAGAAAGATATTAGAAATATGGAAATATGAATATTTTTTCCATGTAGGAAGGAAGAATGATAAGGAATGTTATTCGTTTCTTATGTAAAAATTATTGTCCTCATTTTGATGACGAAACAAAAGGAAGTGAACCAATGAGACATTTTCAGTGTTTCTGTTCAAGGTCACGAGTGAGTTTTCAATGAATAAATCCATGCTTCATTCATTTAATTGTCACATTTGTTCATTTTATTAATTTTTTGTTAAAATAATAAGAGTGCATCAGTCTCGGAAAATGTATTCATTAAATTTTATTTTAGAATATATTTTAGAATATATTTTAATCGTATATCTGTAAAATTTATTTTAAGTATATTTGATACATTCTAAAATTATGCTGACATATTTACTTTATTTGAAGGAATTCGCATAAATTCTGAAAAGTCTGAAACTGCATATATAACTTGTAATAGTATCTCCAAAAAGAAATTTATATTGTACACATCTGTCCCTTGTAGTTTTTGTAAAACTAAAAATACATATCTTACATTAGATAAGGCGAAGAGAAAATAATGTGTGTGACGTCAACGCACTCAGCTGTTTATTCATGTTTAAGAATGTTTAACTATAATTTTACCCGAAACTTTGTGTACAGTGAAGTTTTGTTTAATTTCATAAGTCGAATTATTTTGATAATTTTACTGCTCATTGTTGCACAAAATTTGAGCTATATTAGAAAATAAAATAAAATAATTGATCCACCGTAGTTTAATCTTTATTTAATTATTAATTTCATTTAAGCTTATAGCCATATGCATATCTAATTTTAAAGTTGGATTTTTCTCCCATTCTTGTTCCCATGAAATTCATACCATAGCCAGTTTAACTCTTCACGTATTTGATTCACTAGAAAATCATGGGGTTTTAGTGTAAAGTGATGCTTTCTAAAAGGCATGCAAATATTTCTTTATAACTTTTTAAGTGCTGTGTGATTCCGTATGAAAATTAGCACGAACGCTTCCATTATATATTGGGAAACAACGTCTGCTTAGAACATAAATATAAAACAGCACTATTTAGCATTCGAATACTTTTGTATGAGAGTCTAGGAATTAATGTAGACATATGACATTGATAATTATCATCCGGTATAAAAATTAAAGACATATAAATGTTTATAAAGAGCCAAACAAAAATTAACTCTGTTTAAGAGGAACGTTTGGTTGAGAAATGATCACCTTATACAACAACTAACATAGCTTACATGTAACTAGAAAAAGAAGTTAATTAAATCTGTTTTAATTAGGCTTTATTTAAAAATTAAATGTTTCAGTACAGTTAACTAAAAGACTGCTGAAGCAGTGAAAGTGATCAACTTTTTTTTAATCGAATATTCGCGTACATATACTTACGCATTTTAAAAAACATTCGCTGTACTTAAATTTACTTCAGATAAATTGTAAAATCATTAGGTTTATTTCGAAGTAAAAAACATGAAAAATAAAAATACGTTCGGCAAGATTCGAACTCCGAGTCTTCCGATTGCCAGCCGGGTATACTTCCAATTGCACCACGAAAGCGCGCGGTGAGGAAGGAGAAAAACTTCTTACAAAATGACAAAATTTTTCATATTCATGATATTATGCTTGTCAATGAGCTAAATTCTTCAAATATCTTCAAATATACTTCATCAGTTTACCATTATCCCTGTATCCTGAAGACAATAAAATATGTACCCATTGTATTTACAATATTAACTTTTGCATGCGTTAATTCTAAAGAGATAATCTGAATGTTGTAGTACTTTTTGATAATAGACGTTTTTTGTGCATCTGTAATTATCTTTCCTATAATCTGCCAATGTTGATGGATACCCAACATAGCATTTTGACAAATGGTAGTCTTACCATTTGTCGAAATGCTATGTTGAGTACACTTTTATGACCTATTCAACTGAAACTGAGTTTAGGGAAAGCGGTAATGCTTTAGATGGAATGATAGGTCCGTGTATAATAAAAAATCTGAAGTGTACACCACATGACTTCCTTGTACGGAATATTAAATTATACGCATTTTTTTTTGCATTTTATTTAAACTTATTAGATTGAATTAAAGCTACTTCGCCGACAGCGCATAAACCACAATAGAATAAATGCATTCTTTAAAATTCACTTTGTTTACCATAGCGACACTCTGGCGCTAGGTTTACTTAACAGTGTTATATTTCGTTCATATTATAACTCTGAATGCACAAAATTTATATCATTTAAAGAATTATCTAATCATTGCCACATGTTCTATTCAAATACTGTAATAAAGCTAGAACTATGTATAAAAGAAATTAAGCAAACAAAACAAAAAAGAAACAGTTTTTCACAGAAGATTGAGTATTTCTTATTCAATTAATTCAGTTTTAACATCGCGACAAGGCAAAAATACATAAAAACTCAACATATCTGTATTAAAAATTACGAAGTAAATCTTAAACGCTTATTTCCTCGAAAAAATTCAAGAAAGGATTAAGCATGATTTAATTGGCAATAATAAATGAATGCATTATCTTTGTTATTGCGAAGCTAAGTTTCTCTAGATTGGCAACAAATCCACTAGTCTCCTGTTTGAAATGTAAACATCAATGGCCGAAATTAAAATAGGCTTAGCGGCACTTATAAAATTTTAAAATTGTTGATAATTCTAAAAATATTGCATACAGATTCACTAAAGGCATAAAATCCTTAACCGGAAGATAAAAACAACATAATTCAATCATTTTTAAAGTAAAAAATGTACAATTTTCAAACATATAAGAGTAAAGAAACTGAGATCACTGAGCCGGGTAACAGAGTGGATATATTTATAAATATATTTATACACGTTTGGCTGGGCCGATTGAAACCAAAATACGAGTTGCACATCTACATGTTATAGTAGTCTTATATACAAAATTTCAACGTTCTGAGGCTACTCGTTTTTGAGTTATGCGAGATGCGTACGTACGCACGTACGTACATACGTTCGTACAGACGCCACGAAAAATTATCTTCAGAATTCATTTTAAAGCAGTTTTTAGTTTTTTTGGAGGAAAGAGTCTTTTATTCTGTCCTTACGTACAGATATCACGCAAAAACATCCTTAAATTGCATTCGAAAGCGGTCAAAATGGATATTTTCGTTGAAATATGCTGCCTGAAGCTTTTCGCGATTACAATACTTCCTTTTTACTTCGTACATGGAAGTAAAAACATTATGTAAAATTTTAATAACTATAACAAGTACAAGGAACTTGACAGAATAAGTTATATTAAGGTATTACCAAAGTTCCCACGTGAATTATCTTAAAGAATGAATCAGTTTAAATTTTATTTTAGCAGTTATCACATTATATTTCTCGAGTTAAAAACTGTAATCTCTCTTCAAAATTGCCATAAAAATTTATTTTGTAATTCCTGCGGACAACCAAGATTCAAGAATGCCATTAAGTACAGTTTTGCTGAAATTTTTTAAAAATATGTGAAATTTAATTAGAAATTTTGTGATACATTATTTCAGGTTAATGTTCCTCATTTTTTAAAACTGCCGAAATATTTGTTTTGCAATCAACAGTATTTGTTTCATGCTGTAAACCATTTTTTCGTTTTCCTACCTTTTTGCAAAGTTTTTAATTTGTTCCTTGTATATCTAACGTATACGGTCTAATTCATAAAGGCAATTAATATATTTTTCTCGCATTCAGGAAGTTTGTCAACTTAAAATACAGAGGTGCCTTTTGTTAGCTCCTCTGTAGACAAACCCTTTATATGATACTAGCAAAACTTTCCCATTTCTAACACTTTCTGAGTATTCCGTTTGCGTGTTAGTTTCGCATATTGTTTACATGATTATTCTCGCTGTTTTTAATATTATGATTGATAGGGAGACACCGAAGGTTTTCTCATTACTTATGCGTAAAAATTGGTAAATACGGGTTGGTTCGGTACCATTATTGATGTCCAAGTTAGGAAGACCAGTTTAAGTAGTGCTAGCTTTTAAGAAATTCTTTATGATAGGTTGCGTTCGTTCCATTAGGTAAATAATTATGCGCTTGACTGCGTTTAAATATCCAAATCATCTGTTGTTGTAGTGAGAAGTCTTTAAAAGAATTGTTTTGGGTATTAATATTTTTAAAGAAAATAATGTCTTGAGTAAACAGGTGGATGTGGTCATTGCAATCGTCATTTTGTTTTTGATCCATAATCCCTTAGATATTTACGTAGGAACGTGAACCATTTAAATGCAGCCAGTAATTCTTAATAATATTTTTACGCTTTTATGGCAAAATATATAATTAATATGTATACTAAGCTCCGCTCGAGTTAGCCTTTTGTCGCGGTGTTATTCATACGGAATATACGCCAACTCGTCGGAAGAAATTATTAGAGCTGTGGTGTACTAGAACAGTGAAATGAGTTCTGTTGAACTAATGGCATAAAAATAAAATAATGATGACAGCATACGAAGATTTATAGATTTAAGCACATTCATCACTTTGAGTAAATATGCAAGGACAAAATTATAACGTCATGACATCAACATAAATCAAATTGCATTTGATCATGTTAGTGTGAACGCTTATGTAGAAGGACATATGATCAGCACATATGGGGAGTTAATAAACTATTAGAAAAGTGGAAAAAATGCTTAATTCATAGTTGTGTGCAGAGCTAAATATAGTTAGTAACAGCGCTGAGCAAAGTCGGGGAGTGTTCCTCTGTATTCCTGTGCGAAACGTATTACATTATGACGTGTTTGGAACAGGTTGCATGTGGCTAGGATATGGCTGAGTAGGCACAGTATGATAGGATTTTTCATGCAGTTCTGTTAGTATTAGTAGCTCACATTGACCAGCTTGGGAGAGCTGGTCTTTTAAGGTGGTACTCCGATGGTTGTGAGCCATCAAATACGTTTGAAAAGAATAACAGTGGCATACGTGATATAGTTCTTTTATTCAATTCTTTTAACTGTATATTATGTATTATCTGCACTAAAATTAAAGTTGAACGGTGCGATAAAACCCTATCGGCACTAATTTTGCTATGTTTTTTCCTTTTTATTTTATTTAATTTGAATTAACGGATAAAGTCTTTTAATATACGAGAATTGCTGTTTTTCAAGTATAAAAATTGAAGCGAAATATTTTATGATTTATGCTGGTTTGTTTTTCAGTAAAGTTCAATTCATAGAACTATGTAACTTTGCAATTTCTGTATCATACATATACAGCAATATGTCTCCAATCAAAAGTGTGATTTCGATTTGTTTTAATTTGCATATGATCCATAGGTATGACAAAGGTTTCTTTTTTTAAAAAAAAGTTTATTTTGGATTTTTTGATGAGCTCGGTATAATAAGGTCAAGATAATCAAGCTACCTTTTAGTGGTTAAGTAGGAATCTGAAAGATCACACAGCAGTTGTTAGAATTAAATAAAAGAAGATATTCGAGAAAGGGCCCGTGGGCGAATCGAGAGGTGCAATTAAATAGGACATTGGGATTCATGGTATTTCTCTTTAGTTTTCATTGACTGTTGTTAGCTAACACCTCATTGTTTATTTGAACTAATTTTAGCAAAATAAATACAATAAATAAACTAAACGTGTTATCTAATATATGTAAATAATAACTCGAGACGTTAATAGGTGTAAATACTCGGAAAAGAAACTATTTTGCTGACTACAATTTATGTCAAGAGGTCAAGATAAATAAAACTCAATTTCAATCAATATATCCGTTTCTTCCATCCATGTAGGAAATAGTTCTAAACATTAAGAAGACTTGAAACATGACATCTTAGAGCAGGGGTTCTGAGTCACGTTGTAATTCCAAAGTTTCAAGTGAGAAATACGATCAACCTTTTATTTAGCTTATAAGGTATTTCTCCCGCCTTCCTACCATGTCTTCGTGGTGTAACGGCCAACAAACTTGGGGCGTATCGAGCGGTCCGAGGTTTGAGTCCCGACGAGGGCACTGCTCGTTTTTCAAGTCTTCTGCATAAAAATAACCTAATTCTCTACAGTGGCGCCCGAACTAAAAGAGGTGGTGGATGATGTCTCTCCATCACCAGGATTTGGTGATTGGATCCCCTAATCCCCAGTTGTCCTTTAAGAGGGGGAGGTATTACTCCTACCTTCTTAGCATGCCTTCATGATGTAATGGCCAGAACACTAGGTGTGTATCGAGAGGTCCGAGGTTCGAATTTCGGCGAGGGCATTGCTCATTTTTCAAATGTACCGCATAAAAATAACCTAATTTCTCAAGCTGTTAAGTTTTTAGCTTATTAATATAAAAAAATTACTTTTATTCAAGTTTTGGTATTTATCAAAATTTCCTGTACCCTTTTGTTATTTGATTGAAATTTAATTTTGTTAAAAATAATCAAAATTTAAATAAATGGACATGTGTTTTACAAATTTTACAAAGGATGGGGAAGGGGATGATCTAGCAATGGTGAAAGTGATGCATGGGATGAAACAAGTTGAGAAACATTGCTTTAGAGGGGAAAACATATACCTAAATCTATGCGTATAATCGTTTTTACTATAGTTTTTGAGATAAATATGAGATAGTTTAGTCATTATGAAAACTTTATGGTCATTTCAACAATTGAAAAGTTTAATGTTTATTTTGTTTATTTAACTGAGTAAGGTCCCTCCAAAAAAAAAAAAAAAAAAAAAAAAAAAAACACAAAAAAAAAAAACAAGAGATAGCTTTCTAAGAAGAACAAAGTCTTGGTGGAGGGCTTTCAAAGGAAAATTACCTCGTCTTTATCTAAGGAAAGTTAGCTAACTGACACTTGTGAAAACCACAAAAATATCCTGGAAGCCAGAAAATTCGGCGGAATTCAATGTTGGCAAGAATTAGCAATATTCAACGGTATTAACCACATATGGCTACTGGTGAAGTGTTTCTTTTTATAGATGCTGTTGCTAAATGAAATGAAAGATAAAAATGATATCATATTAAAATCTAGTGACTTTTAAGGAAAAATTATAAATTCTGCCACTGAACTCTATAAAAAGAATTTGCTTACTAAATTTTATTAAAGTTACTGAACAATATGATAGGTTTTTCAAACGTCTAAAGTGTTCCTTCTGTCTTTCAAAGGTACAAAGCAAAATGTTTCCTCTTTACCTTTTATGGAAGTTACAAAATTAAAGCAGCGATTTCTGATGGACAGATAGCGACAGGGACACAATTTATTAATTCTTCAAGTAAATTTTTACTTGTTAACACAATAATATTATTTTTTTAATAAAAATTTGAAAGCAAATCTTTATCACTCTGTTGGCTTTGTTGCCGAAAAACGACATTATCAGTTCATTCACCGCTGCAGCCACATCTGATATCAGCTCAATTTGTCCGCAAAATCGAAGTCTGGAGGAAAAACAACTATCAGAAGTATGTAACTTTTAACCATTGCGTCATTGTTAGATCCCGAAGATGCATGAGGCTGTGTCAAAGAAAATAACGTTTCAGGAGGAATTCATTTAATATTTGAACTAAAATTCGTGAAAAATGAGTGTTTCTGTAAAATCTTGGGAACTGTAAGAAAGATGCCCGTAACACACCAAAATATTTTATATTTACTAAAGAAGAGTTATTGTCTTCATAATGTCATTATTATGAAGAAATATAAACACTGTACGATGCTACACAATTAAACATTCAATATTTTGGTACAAATGTAGAAGAAAATAACAATATACTTTGATATTTTCTGTTTTACATACCAGAAAACATAGTAAAACATTAAAAAAAGGTATGTCTAATAATGGTGGGCATCATCAGCAACTGATGCCTGTGTAGTATTGCAATTGATACTGGGTTTTGTTATTCTGACATTGTTTTAAAATATTATATTAGAAAAGGCGAAGAGAAAAAAACTGTGTGTGGTGTGGACACACTCAGCTCATCAATGTTTGTTCATATTAAAAAATATTTAACAGTTTTTTAGCGAAACATTGTGCACAATGAAGTTTTTGATTAATTTCATGAGCTGATTTATTTTGTTAACTTTACTGCTCATTGTTTCACAGATCTGTGTTGTAAAATAGAAAAGAACTGATCCACCTTCGTTTAATCTTTATTTGATATTATTTGTTTATTATTTAATTTCATTTAATCTTATTGCCAAGTTTCAAAATGTATATATAATTTTAAAATTGGATTTTTTTTCTTTACCTCCCATTCTCAGTCCCATGGAATTCATACCGTAGCGAGTGCCACGCGTTCGCATATTCGATTCCTTAAGAGTAGCAGATCGGGCCTTAGTAATTGAAGTCTACTGCTGCAAGTTGAAGTTTTTAGCGAACTAATTGGGATTAACAATGAACGCTGAGTGAATTCTTACTTTATATTCCTAAACTATACGAAACTTTACTAATTTTCCTTAAGAATAATTATTTAAAAATGACAGTACTGATATTTAAAAAAAAATTTCATACACAAAATAACTGAAATAAATGTATTATCGTTACTAAAATTAAGCAGAAGCCAGTAGGTGATTTAAGAAACATCAGTTTCCTTAATACCGTATTCGAAATGTCATAAACATCAGAATGTCTACACTAAATGACCGAAAGCACGCAAACAACTCATTTGATGTCAATTTTCATTAAAAGTATGAGTGCTTTTGAAATGTGCAAATAGTTTCCTGTAAATTATATTACTTCGTTGCACGGAGACCATTGAAAGAAATGCCACACTTTCAACTGCAGTGAACCGTGTAAATCCGCTTTAAAGGATGATCAAAATGTTACGAATTTGTGGATTATAGTATTGTTTTCGGCTTTTTCAGTACAAAGTAATGATATTTTATGATTATTAATTTGCCCTGTAAGGAATAAACAAAAGGATAACGTGAAGTTGCATTATATGAGACCTCATTCAAGCTGAAAAATGGTTTCTCAGCTTTCTCAGTACTGTGTCTTTTAAGAAACTAAACTGGAGCAAATAAAAGTGTTGTTTCTCCCACTAAGCTTTTCCCGTTTGCACTTAATACAGTTCCGTATCAATCTTCTGTCGCAATCAGGTCAGAGCCTTGATGGCGCCTCTTTTAATAAGAATCTGAAACCCTTGAGACAAAACTTCAGTGCCTTGGAAAAATTTGCTTCAGGGCAACTTTATTTCCGTGGTCGCCACAGAAATGTGGCTTTGTGAGCACTTTGAGCGTTTACGAGTTGAAAACTGTGAGCTATTGAGGGCTTTGAGGAGAGATGGTACCCAGATTAAAACTGCACTGTAAAATTCCCAGAATTATAACTACGAGTTACTCAAAGAATACATATCTGTGAAAAATCATGTGATTATTTAACAACGAATTAAAAAAAAATGTTTTTACGCATATAAGTCGAAACAATACGCGCAAGTAAAATATTAAGCAAAGCACAGAAGACAGTACATAAAAAGTAAATAAGTAAATATGCAATACCTTGCAAATATAAAAATAAGCAATCACGAAAGTAATTTTTAAACTTTATTTATTATTATTATTTTTTAATTTGTCATTTATAGTATTTAAGAAAATATGTGATGTATTGATGTGCTTTTGTTTTGCTTTTTTGTTACACTTTTCGCAACACAGAATTTTCTTACAAATTTTGTCTTATTTTATTTTTATTTGTAATATTTATAATATTTGCAAAATTCATATTTCATGTATTTTCTGAAGGTTAGGAATTTGCGCGTGTGTTCTTTCTCTGTGTTTCCATGCATGCAGAGAGAGAATAGGAAAATTCTGTGTAGAACTTAACAAGTAAAGGAAATTTTGCTCATTGTTCTCTATTTTCCCTTCCCAGCTAAACATAACTGTGTCTTAGAAGATTCTTTCTAATCTATTACACAGATTTTACAACGGATAAATATTGCTATTTATAAAAACTGCTAGACATTTGTTTTAGCCTCACCATTGACTGCTGAATAATAGTAGTTCGTCTTGGATTCAAACTACGCGGACAGGCTGGCTGCATGGTTGATTTTTGTGGTTTTTTTCTATGTGTAAGGTGCATATGAGCCAGTTACTTTTAGAAAGTCCTCCACGAAGGCACCTGTCCTTAGACACATAACGCTCATGTGCTTTAGGCAGAACTGGATTAGTCATGCTAGGTTTCCAGACGTAAAATGTAGGAAATCGCAGGAATCAAATCACGGGTCTTCCATCTGCCAGCTGAATGTGTTAATCAGTATATCGTAATGGTATACTTATGAGGAATGCCATGATTCCTTGCAAAGTTATATTTAAGTAAAGGAAAATTTGTCCCAAAATACAGAAATCGGATATCTAGAATTCCGTATTTTCTACGAGTATTTCGGTGTTTAGAAACGTTCTATTAATAACGTTTCTAAACACCGAAATGTAAACATATGTTAATGTGTTTAAAATCCAAGGAACGCTACCTTCCTATCTATATCCATACGTTAACTTGATTATGTAATTTTAGTTCCCATTCATGAAAATAGATTTAAGGTTTTCTGTCTTGTAAACACTAAAATGCTTCATATATGCACGAAAACATGCGCGTGAAATTCCTGCCAGTGTTAACTTAAAATATAATTAAACACAAAGTAACAATAATAAAACAAATTGAACACTGATATTTCGAACTGGGTTCGATTCCAGATGAATAGGCTGACTACATGTGCAACAAGGAAGTTTCCCTCGGAACGTTCTCTACAAAGTCATCTCTCCCTTAAGGCCGATAGAATTCGTACACTTTGCCTTAATCAAATAAACCAAACCTAGGATAAACTAAGTTTTCTGTTTTGCCTAATTTTAAACACTTTATTCTGCGGTTTGAGGGCTTTTCTCATTATTACAAAATTTTAATTCACATTTGATAACAATGATATTAATTTCTGCGATTTCTTGCTAAATGTCTCAAAAACGTTATAATAGAAAAATTTAGAAACCGCTTCCCTGCATTTAGTAGAAAAGAACGACAAGAAAAGTGCAGTTTTCTAATGTATTTCTGTGCCATTAAAAGTGTTAGAATTGAAGGAAAAAGTAAATTTGTCTCAGAAACTGCACAAAGAAATGGCACTAGGAATTGTTTTTCGACCTTATTCTTTGTTTTCCGTGTCTTTGAGACCAACTTCTTGTCCACGGGATTATTTAAGGAGGTTTATCGGATTAGTTTGCCCTTGGTAAGTCTGGGATTTAGATATTTATTCCCTGTTGCTTATAGGCGAAGATTTTATTTTCCTTCAGTCTGGTTTCTGAGTATAATTCATTTCATATTGAATTTTTCGAAGGGAACAAAAATCAAATCAAAATGAAAAAAATCAATCAAATGTGAAATATCTTAATTCCATTTTACTCTGAGCTCGTGGTATTTTCGTGAAATAGTTTATATTTTTGTTTTATGCCTCTTTGTTATTACAAATATACTTAGTTTAAGAATACTGGAATTCTCTAAAAATATTATTTGAAAGCATAATAAACAATCGTTTTTCGTTCTGATTCTAACATGCTTGAAGTGTCTTAAAGAAGTAAAATGAATTCTGATTATTCATAGCTTAAGAAAGTTTGGCTACACTTTAAGAAATCAGATATTAAAAATCTGGAACTTTAGTATTTTAATTTAAGCAGGAAGCAGGGGTAGGAATTTAAGCAGTTGATTCATAGTTATGCCCATGTGATATAGGGTCAGTCATTTTAAAGAAGTTTGTACTATGAAGCTACTCTGTCTCTAACTGTCTCTGCATCCTGCCTGTTGTCCACAACAGGTCTTAAGCAGCCCGTTGTTCTCATGGCGGTACTGAAATAGAGAAAGATAAAGTAGCTTCATAATACAGGGTTTTTTAAAATGATTGACCCTATTTCATATGGGAATAACTCCGTATACCTGTTAACATTAGAAGAACACTCCTGAGATTTTGAATAGAGTAAACCCATTTCTTGAAATGACCTACCTTAGACGACCACTTCTAAAAGTAACCAGAATTTCTAAGAGCTTAAATAAACTACAATACGGATAAATTCTTTGCGAAACCACTCTTTACCCCGACTGGGACTATAACAATACTTATTCGCGCCTACCGCAAATATCTTAATTTCGGTATCAACCTAAAATATTTCCAAATACTGTAGATATTCAGATATATAAATGTACCTCCAAGAGAAAAGTAATTATTTTATGTGAAAGGGTATTATTTATACATTTCTGGAAACAAATTGTTTCCTTATCAGAGAGGAATGTAATTTATCTTGTAGAATCGTTTTTGTTACACTACATTAATGATTAATTACATTTTTGAGCTACTCATGTTAACTTTTCCATTTCCCGCCTGTCCGGTTTGATGTGATAAATTGGATACTACAGTTTCATCGCTAATCAAAGACTATGATTTCAAAATTATGTGCAACTATCTCAACTTAGAGAATCTCAGGAAGAACTCTGGACTCTGCTCATCCGTTATCCATGTCCTCCTTCCTAATTTGTCCGAATTACAGTGCTTGTTTGATTCTTTAAGTCCGCTCTTGGTGCACCACACATTCTTGATCTTCTTCTTTAAGATCATTTTTAGTGAGTGGTAAGTAGGGTTTCCATTTTTGTAGAGTCGCAAAAAAGACACTACAAAATATATATTTATTAATCCCTTTTCTATTATTGTTCCAGTTTGTTGGAACTTGAAAACTTAATGAACTTGATGAACTTGAAAACTTAAAAATTCTCATCAAACCGTGATTAAAGCTTATTTCTTAAATTGTTCAAAACTATGAAAATAATCTACACCAAAATGTTTTCCTCTCTAGTTCTTCAGCGGCTAAGTTGAATATCGTCATTAACCGTCACGAGAACGATAAATATATTTCAATAATCAGTGTGGTTTCTAAGAAATTATCATTAATTAGAAGCAATTTGAATGATTGTTTAGGAGCATCAGTTGGTCTTCTTCAGAAATGAGAACTTATGCATTTTTAATTTCGAAATAAAGGACATTTGATATTTTTTTCTGAACTTAAAAAGAATAAGTGTCGGAAATGTGATTAAAGGACTATCCTTTTCAAAAGCGGACGACTGGCAGCCGTAGTGGTGAGTCATACAAAAGAAATGATTCATTTCAGTGAGTGAACATTTCTAATCTGATCCCATAAAAGAACGGTTTTGCCCTTTTCTAACTTGTATTTTTAACTGTATTTGTTACATCCTGGTATTTGTATACTCTGGATACTTTCGCTCCTTGCTTTGTCTCGGGAAGTTCAAGATATACAAAATTGTTTCTTAATCTTATAATCCATAATTTCTTCGTACAGTTTTTCCCTTGATGTTCCATAATTGATTATTTGATACCGTGCAAACGTAGTTTTTGCTGAGCTCATAATTCCAGCATATACCCCAAATATCCCAGTTTCAGTATGTCGAAATTGAAAATAGAATGGTTGAAATGTTTGAAAATGGTAAAGTTGATGGACGGCAGTTAAAATTTTTTATGAATTCTAAATTCTGTTAAACAAGTTAAAACAATTAACTTAGGAAACACTAAATGGTTCATTTTTGAAATTCAAACATTTTTAAGGAAAAATCAAGGAAGCAAATTTCATGGTATCACTCAGTGTTCTTAAAATTACTGACCAAATTTATAATAATTTGGAGGTTGAGAGTTTTATATGTAAAATTTAATTTCCGTATTTTGAAATATAATTTATTTACAGCATTGAGTAATTAAATCTGAAATAGGATGTTTCGTATATCTTTATTTAGTAATATTATTTTTCATGGTAAACTTAAATACTATATAATATTAACAGATGTACCATACTTTAAATCTGGGACGCCCAATCGTAGTATTGCGTTCTACGGGTTCGTGGATTTGGAGTGATTGATGACAACAGTTGATGATGAATCAAAATACAGTTTATTCGTTAGTATTTCAGAGGAAGACAAGTTACGTCGTCGTAAAATTCTGACAAGCACGCTGAAACAATCAGCAACACAGCCTTCAGGCTATCAGACTATAACGGTGAAGACAGCTTCACGGCAAAGCACTAAAGTACAGCTCCTGACTCGCTGCCGTCGTTCTCAAGTTAATCGCAAAGCACTGCTACTCAACATACTGTCGATACTCCCCTACTACATGTACAGGCAGGGTATATATAGCTTTTGACCTGCCTTCGAGAACTTTCTCGGGAAAACTGGTAAGAATTCTTTCTAGAATGTTCTCGCTCCGTCTATGGCATGTCGTTAAATAGCGCCAAATCTGTCAACTGTACCTTTCCTTGCCACTTTCTGGCAAACCATCCTAAATCCGCTTTGCGGGGGAGTTATCTTACTGCAGCTGGGCATTTGTAACAATATTAAATCGATATTTACATTTAAGATTTTCTTTAACAGCCTGAAAGAGCTTTGAATAGAATAAATTCATTTTTAAAATCGATAATAGTCGTAATCGAAATTTGCCTTCTTTAAAACGACCACCTAGATTAAAAACTGAAATTTAGTGGAACCTTTGGTGGTTTTCTTATACCGGGTTCACTGTATTACCAAAATATTTATAAACATTGACATGTTTGAAGTGTTTCTTCGGCACTTTGGATATGAAATCTCATGATTTTCTTTTCACAAATGGTCTGACTTTTCCATGTAACCAAAGGAGTCGGATTGTCAAACAGCAGTTATTTGATAATGATTTTCACGTTATTTACATAACTAAAGAAAGTGATATAGAATATTCGTAAGTAAATATTAGATACATTTCTTTTCATTATGTATCTGAAACGAATTAAGACATTCTTTCCATATACTCATTTGGTTCAGCTATTAGCATATCGGTAAATGCATATCGGTTGAATGCATATCGATGCCGAAAATCCCGTTTGATTCTAGACGAAAGGCTAGTTAACTTCCCAAAATTTGTCCTTCTTAAATGCCTACTAGTCTTATTATCTAGCACCCAAGCTAAAAGGGAAATGTTAATTAGACGTAAAAATAATAAGGTAGTTTTGCCAATCAAACCAATCCGGATACACTTACTCCAATGTAGCCGGATTGCTTTGAAAACAAATCTGCTGATTTTATACATTCATTAAGAACAGGCTCAGTTAAAATAAGCTGCTAGATACTTATAGATAAAAATAATCCAGGAAAAAAAAAACAACTTCATATGCAATTTATTTTAGGTTTTCTGGAATTCTATTTGTTTGCGAAATCTTTCCTTTTTTTATGAATGAGATTAAACCTTTCGCAATGCTTTTAGTTTGATTTTACTACCTCTTTGTAGTGTAAGGATGCAATTTGCGAAATATTTGTCTCATTCGTAACATTATTTTTAGGCTTTATTAAAAATATGGAAACACCTTTTAAAAATGAATTATAGTTGAATTCCAAATATCCGGGTGCACTGGAACCATAGAACAACCGGATATTTATTTAAACAATTCATATTTTCTTCTTTTTTTTAGGCTAAATTTGTATTTATCGTTAAGCAAGCAAAAGAAATTTACTTTTTCTCCCATCGTATTTCATTTCAATAATGGGTATAAAGTAAATAATAATGATAATAGGAACAAATTAGTATATTTCTCTATCCTTTTCTTCTGATTTTAAAATTCAGTGTTTGATTTCTTTATGGTCTTCCTTCCAAAAAAACGAATGGCTGTGGGAATCGTGCATCGATCCAGTCGATCAACGACATTTTGCCAACCGCAGTTTATCGTTTCGTGTTTCTGTCGTTATTCCTTCAATATTTCCGGTTTTTTGGCATTATACTGAAATTATCTATAATATTTCCATTAATTTTATACATTTAATGCATTAAATAATAAAGTTCATATAATTTCGACACAAATCCTATATTAAAATCAGACCTTCTGGTAATCGAACAGTTCTCTCAAGAAATAAAGAAGAGTTGCCTATTGCACATCTTAAATGAGAAATTAGAGCTACTTAATCCTGAAGAGAAAGTCTCTTTGCTTAGGCAAACCAACTCTGTGGGCCAAACAGTTGGTCATATTTAAACATTAAAGAAATGTTCCTCCCGACTAATATAAATATTAGTAAATCGGATAAGATAGCTTCATATCTACTGCTCTGTAACTTTAGCCTCAACTCTTCATATTGTTGTATCTGCTACTCCTTAGGCCCTCAAATCATCTATAAATAATTAGAGACCGTGAATGTGGAGCTGACTTGACAAAATCGTAGACTGAATGTCAGTTCGTGTTTGCATCGTTGTGATTAGTTGGTCTTTGTGTTAGACTGCCATAAAGTTCAACAGTTAGAATGGGAAAGGTTCGGCATGATCTTCTCCAGGGTTTGCTTTTTTTTTTTTTTTTTTTTTTTTTTTTTTTTTTTTTTTTTTTTGGTAAGACGAAAACACTCATTACGTGGCTGAATCGATTTTAAAATTAGGAAAACTCGTTCTCTGAACACTTTAGAGGACGGAAAATTGTGCGAATATTTAAAAAATTTTTCAAATCTTGCTTTTAAACTCCAGGAGAAAAAATACGCAGATAATTACGTATTATGTAAATTATGAACTACAGTTGTATCCATTACATAGTGATTTGTATGATTCAGAGTAAATGTTTATTTTTAAATAATCATTCCACATATCTGTATTAGGCTGACCTATCAATTGAAAACATTATTACTGACTTGCACCGAATGCAAGCGTTGCTTTTTGTGATATCCAAGCAGAATGGAAATTTATCTATTAACGCTTCTGACTCTCAGATTTTGGTGAAAATGATATAATAAACAGTAACTTTCAATATGCTATTCAGTATATGCCAGTAGTATTCAAACTGATTAAAAAGTCTTATTGCAATGTAGCACAAACAGTGAGACAACGGAACAGCCTCTTTTTATATGTGAATTTCAGTATACTTTAAGTAGATGCAGCTTTCATATGGCAAAGGAAATACTCCCTTTAAGTTTCCTATTTTAATATCCCTTTTAGTACGGTAAAACCGACCTTCTGCAATATATCGAAATAATAAGATACAATAAGACGCCGAACAAATATTAAATACAACAAATACAACAAAAATTAGCTGAAAAATATTACGCTGATTTTTGTTGTTTGTCTTCTAAATTAATATCGCAGTGTACTTTTATTTATATTTGTTGATTCACTTATCTCGCTGTGCGTATATTTTCATTTATCTGTACATCATCGATGTTACTGGAGTGGATAGTGAATCCCCTCTACATTTCAGGAGAAATTAGACGGGGTGTATTACCTAAGGATACATGAAAATACTGTGAATTATTGTGTGTAATACTGTGTGACGTGTTACTTTTTAGGAGAGTAGACTTTTTTCAGAACAATAAACTTGAAAATTCGACCAAGATTCGAATTATGGATGTTCCAATTGCTAGTTGGATGTGCTTTACATCATCCCCGCCTAAACAGCAGGAGAGGAGAAGTAAGTGATCCAGTCGACGCAACCATAGTAGAGACAATAGGTTTTCTGGTGAGAAATCGATTTTTTTTCTCGAGGATTCAAACGAAGAATCTTCTGCTTGTCAGCTAGACGTGCTAACGCTTTACATCGCACGAGAAGGCGCTGGGAAATGCGATAATTCTTTACAGGTCTACCTGCGTATCACTTTCTATTAGTTCAGTCATCTTTTTTATCTTATAGCGCTTATCTAGCTGTCTTTTTTGTTTTTCTTCAGAGTTATTGGTAACTTTTATCACGATGTATATATACCGGTATATGCAGCAACATCTTGTCCATTTCAGCTTCGATCATCTGAATTCATTATAGTACAGTTATTGAAAATTGTTTTTAAAAAGGGAATTTTAACTGAACAAAATAAAAATAAATTATAAGAAAAACAGTACCTAAAATTATTTTTGGTGCATAAATGGTCGCTTTTCCCTCCTTTATACAGTCTCTGTTGTTTATTTATATGAGCTGAGGTAAATATTTCAGTTTTTCCTGAGTTTCCTTGCTGTCGTTGTATATGCATGCAATCAACTAGAAAATACTCTATCGCTCCGTCCTTGAGTATCGCTGGAGTCACTAATAACATAAAGAATTCCTTCAACATACCTGAGAATATAAATTAAAATAATGATTATGAGATGAATGAATAATGAGCTCATGAGGGAAAAAAATTAAACAAAAGCAACTGAAGTGCTTGCATGCGAATTAACAATTGAACTATAAAAAACTGTTGGGGAGATTTAAACCGTAACATTGCATATTATAGCAGTTGATCCCAGTACTGAACTTAACCTTCCAGTTTGCCGTACGATAAACAATGCAAGTCTTTACTGCAAAGAAAGTATGAAGAGAAAAAGTCAAAAATGAAAAACGTGTAGACATATCGATATTGCGATTTTTAGCGAATAAAAGATAAATTTTTTATACATTTATTTTCTCGATTAGTTCGGTTCAAATAGTGTGGCATATTCGGGGAACCGATTACTCGGACTGTACGCAGTATTGCTATATATATATTTACGCACACAGTAATTGTTTCCTATGAAATAGATTACGAAAAGAATGCATTTATTAAAGTTGTTTTCACGAAGACATTTAAATTTATTAATCCCGTTTTCTTTTTTAAAGAACACTTTGGAATAAACTATCATTTTTCGTATGTATTTATTTTCTAGATTAGATCGGTTCAAATAGTCTGGCATATTCGGTGAAACGATTACTCGGACTGTACGCAGTATTGCTATGTATGCATTTATGCACACAGTAATTGCGTTCTATCAAATGGTTATCTATCAGCTTAACTCTAGCAGCTCGACTTTGGTTCAAATACCGATTAACGGGCTTGCTGCATGAGCGTTTTTCGTGGCTCACCGTATGTGTAAAATGAATACGAACCAGATAACTTTAGAAAGTCCTTCACAAAAGCATTTCTTCCCCTAGTATGCTTTGCCGTAATTTAATACACCTAATTGCAACTTTAGAATAGATTAGATAGACTAGATTTTCAAAGCAGACTTTTTTATGAAAACAAAAAGGAATATAATTTTAAAGCAGAATCTGTTCGTATTTTACTTCATTTTAACTAATCTAAGGAAAAGACAACAATCTTGCTTATGGCGCCAATATTATTCATGCGAAGCCATACTTTATTAATCAAAATCGGATTTTTGACGAAAAAATATATACTTTGAATCCTGAAAAATAAACATTAGTTAAATATTTGCCTCTTGTGAGAGCTTTCAAGCAAAAGCAATAAATATTGAATTGCAACATTTTTAGTGCTCACCAGTTCATGACAATCAGCGATGTGTCATCCTGAATTCCTCTGTCGTCAGTAGAGAATTAGCGTGGATCAGACATTTCTGATATCGCAGTCGAATAAAAAGGAATATCCTTCTTCAAAATTGTCTGTTACTGCAGATGAAAGCAAAGAATGTGTATATGAAATGAAAAATATGCTTCAGAAACAAGCACCTGCTAAACTCTAGTAGGTTCTCTCAACTGACTGAAACTTAGAGTAGTGTGAGAAATAATACCTGTATTTAGAGACTACTACGTTTCGGCATGAAACTTTAAGTTTAAAAATTATACAACTTAAAAAAAAATTATATAACTTTAAGAAAAAAAATTAATATTTTAAGCTCCGTAAATGCCCAGTTTTTACCGAACCATACCTTTCCAAATATACCTTTAAAAGAAATTAGTAACTGCTCTTGTTGAGAATAACCCAGGTGAATAAATCACCTATAATTAGTCATACTAGAAATAAATGCCAAAAGTTACCAGCATAAACTTGAAAAGATAGTCAAAGACGAGAAAATACTAAGCAAAATTTTTCGGAGACATGAAAATAAAACTTTTTATGATAATTGCGATGGAAATCGTTGTCTGTGCTAACTTCTTTCCAGTCTCATTAAAATGATAATGTTTTGACTTTGTATTGCATTATACAGGCTGATTCAAAAATAAAGGAAGGTAAAGGAGACGGAAATAAGCAGATTTTTTAATGTGCGCATAGAAATGTGTGCATGGAAAAGACGCGTTGAGCTGGTATAGAGGACTGTTGAGCAGCAGATAAAAACATTCTGGTGGCATAATTTGGTAAAGTTTTAGTTCTTTCATACGAAATTAAAATAGATATGTAAGAACTAAATTATTAACAAATATGGTGTAAATAGGAATATGTTACTCTTAGCTAAAATTATTGCCATTATTTTCTGAGTCTGATTTTCTACTCTTGTTTACTGTAAGTTGCGCTATATGTCATGGTTGTAGGCTTAGTAAGGATATGATTAATGATTTGTGCATGTTGAAATATCTGTTAAATTACCATCCTCTGTTGTATACACTGTTTTTATGCGCTTTTTATATTTAAATTTAATAACATAGGATTTCGATTATTTGTTTCTAAATTCAAAATAATAATCAATAAAGATTTGTCCTTTGTGATGGAAAGTATTGTGAATTAGTTAATTAAAAATGGAATTGCTCCAGAAAAATCTACTTATTTTTTTACACAATTGACGAATAAATAAATAGCAAAAAAAAAAATCATTTTTACTGTATGATAAAGTTTTTGTAACTGTTGACATTTGCAATATATATATATGTAATTTGTTAATGGCATTTTTGTAATATTAATTTGTTTATCATATCTGGCTGTATCAAACGTCTTGTTTTAACAATTGTGGCAGTACTGCATTTTAAACCTTTCAGTTATAGAGTGTGCGGAATGTTCCAGCATAACAAAAAGTGCTAAGAAGTCTGCTAATACTTAAAACAAATGCTGAAATATAAATATGTTTCATTTCAGCATTTGATGCATCATTTCAGCATCAAATGCTGAAATTCTCAGTTGTTCATAACTCATTTAACAACTGAGACTTATTCTAACACCAACATCAAACATTTTATAGCAAATCTTCCTTGTCAATAATTTGTGTAAGGAATCTTCGGGTGGACTAATTTTATCTTCTGAAACTCAATCAAAGTGCTACAATAATTCTCAAGATAGAGTTATTTGATTGTAGATTCTGTATACGTTTTAGATTTATATCTATTAACTTAAGGCTCCAGATCTTTGCCTTTGGACTCATAAATACGTCTGTTTACTGTCTGTTCTACCAGTAATAGTTATCGAATATGGGTAAATAGTATGCTACTAAAATGTAACAGTTAACTGTAATGAGTAGGATTTTTATGTTAAGGGAACGTAGAAATTTCTATCAGTAGAAGGTAATGACAATTCCAGGAAGAGTCAAAGATAAGAAACTATCTTTTTGGTCGAACATCCCGGATAAGTTTTTATCTTGTTCTAACATCTGTAAACAGCCAACCGGATGCAGTATCGCGCGCAAAAAGTTTTAACTTACATTGATGCTATGTTGACTTATGTCTGTCAGCGCTAATTTAATACGCTGGCAAGTAATTTCAAAACATTTCTGGTCATTCCAGTCACTTTATCCCTTCATTAGTACGATATTTAATACCCATTTGCCATAAATTAATAAAGTGTCTTCCATGGCTAATGAGAAATATGGTTATTTGTTACATTTCTGGAAACAATTTTTGAAGCTACAAGTTCTTCCAATAGCTTTTTCATACAAATTGTTATTGTAGATAGATAATCCATTCTTTATAAACTAGTGTTTGTCATTTGCTTTTATAGATTTAAAGTGCCATTCTGTTGATTTTCACACATTGTTTTAAACTGTTAATCCTGATATACTTTTATGAAAGTAGGTACGATTCACAGCGATTTATTATATTTTATATAATAAAACGAACGACTAATAGTAGCATGTATTTGGAACCGTTTTTAATTTAAAGGCAATGAAATAGCATTTATCCCTTACTCCACTATTGGATAGTGATTATAAGATCCCTGAACACTAGGAGTTCGATCCCAGGTGAACGGACTGGGTGCATGCCTGGTTGTGGAATACGAGCAAGTTTACCTTAGGTTTCCACTAGCAAATTTTTTCCCTTAGGTAAATAGCCCTCATATCTTTTGACATATTCAAATAACCTAGCCTAGCATTCATGCTTTGCTATTTTTAGACCAAAGGACCAATTTGACCAGAAGGGCTATTAATTTCGTTTTGGCATTTTGCGTTGGCTCACTATAAAATGGCGTTTCACTTTTCAAATTGTTGCCACCAAATATTATCGCCCTGTATTGTATTTAAATAAATTAAATAACGAAGAAACTGCATGAATATATGTATGTTTCCAGCATTGTGAAAAACCAACGGTACCTAGACAATCAAATTTTGAATAACGTAGTTCTCCACTCCAATATGGGCATCTGGAAGCCCTAATTTGGAACTTGGAGTTTGTTTTATTATCTATTTCTTAATTTGTTAATTTTTAACAAATTTTTGATTAACAAACTCAACGATTTCAAAGTGAAAAAAAAAAGGTTTTATCTACAACGTGCGGTACTGTGTATGAGAAATTCTAAAGGTATGCTCTTTTTAATATTTTGTGATAATATTGCTATTGAATTGAATTTTATGGCTTAAGTGCGAGGAACATGATATTTAATAAATAAAAGTAAAGCACAAAACGTTAAAAAAACGCTTCTTTGGACGTAATATAAAATCTGAATGTTTTTTTTTTAATTATATTAGGAAATATATTTATTATTTTTATTAGGAAATAAGTTGCCATTATTTTCAGCTGATAGCGGTAATTCACTGAATGTTCTATTAGATAAATTTTGTTTCAAATTTATCATACATAATGTTATAATGCTGACACATGCTTTGATAATTTTAAGCCTGTTACTTAGAAAGAAAATATTTGCGAAATCAATATTTGAAAAATTTCAATTTAAAGAAAAGAGAAAGAGAATTCTTCCTGATGCATGATGTTGCTTTTAAAGTAATATTTTAGTAGTAATAGAAAAACAAATCTGCTAAAATACACAAAGATTCAGCAGTTTCTTTTGGATTATAATGTCTACACACAATTCTGTATTCTGTTATTTTGTATACAGTAGTTATTTACCACTGTCCGACTGGATAAAATTATTAAATTAGTAGAATGACCCTAGTCCGGTAATAACTCTGTATTCCATCCGGTGTGGCTGGCTATACAGGCGGCCCTAGCCCGCGTACTATTGGCGAGAGCATTTTGACGGCCATTCATATCTTTAGGTTTCTATCGTTCCCACTACTGTCGTCTTTGAGCTCAGGGAGTATGACCCTGGTTGCCCAGTATAGCAGTGGTTTAGAACATTACTATTTAAAGTCTGCCATCTTGGGATTGGGACCCGCGAAATGGTAGCATGATTGACATACATCCTACTCTTTACTGAGACTTTCACTGAAGCTGGGCTGTGTCCATGTAGTGCTTGACATCGAGTTAGCGGAACACATACAGAAGTACATTACATTCCCTTGAATAAGTTTCCCCCTGGGTCGAATACACTGGCTTATATTACTCTGACAGTCTCGACTTTGGGAGCCATAAAATACAAGTGACATCTGGCATCTACCAGAGGTAAGCAGGTGTATGCCCTTCGTCCTCCATTATTCAGAGGTTATTGAAGAATTTAAGTAAGTTGCATGGCCATACAAGGGCTAGATGGTAAAACAATAGTTACATTTTTGCAGACAGAGTCTGCAAGAAATATGTTGCAATACCAAAACATTAAACAGGAGCATAAAATACAAATCACAAATGTAAAATATAAATATAAACATAAATAAAATTCATATAAAGCATATATAAAAACAAAAAAATACAATATATATATATATATAAATCTGCACATAAATACATAAACAAATACTGAGCAGTTACATGCAGAAGACCAAAGTTTGCTCATAGTTCAAAACAGTTTATGTGTTAAACAAGTTCTTCCGAGTTCATCAGTCGTACTAGACGAAACGCGCAACTTTTGCATAGAGGGATGCTTGCTCAGTGAGCCTGACAAATTTTCTGTACAAGGGATGATATTAAATCCAGAATCTTGCAAATTTTGAGGACTTCTGCCCGATTTATAACCAGGATACGTTTCTATGCTGTCGTGTTGTTTGGGTTATTTGGAGGTGGTAGTAGATGCGAAGAGATGGTAAGAGATACACAATGCAATGGTAAAGGTAATCCTCTTGGCTGCAAACAGAGATATCAGTATTGGTGTTGCTATGCCTTTTGAAATAAGTTGGAAAAGGGTCATGACTGGTGATAAAATGTATGATGTATGAATTTTGAAATGGAGATGTGGGATCACAGAAGACATTTAGAGTGAAGGAGTGAGCACGACGTCCCGTGTTGCTGTTATTTCATACTTGTTGCCAGAGGATTAATGAGTCACGGGCCTAGTTCCTACTGCTCAAAAGGACAGCCTATGCTGTCCCAGAAGATAGTGGCGTTTGCCACCCGAGGAGGTAGCTCGATGGCCAGATACAGTTTCAATAAGCTCCACACCCTTCGTAGTCACCGTACCCTCGGAAGTGATGACCTTGGGAAGCCGGCTCAGTGTTAGGTATTATTATAAAATACAAATTTAAAAGTCTGCCTCCCGTCAAGTGGTACGCAGGGCTGCTGCGGCAAATGAGACTATTGAACCCTTCTCTAAAGAGCTTAATGCAAGCCCACATTCCGCCTAATACGGAGGTAAAGGGCTAAGGCTGTGTAGTAACTAAAGACGGAGTGCGTATGAGACGGAGATATATTATCCCTTAGGAAGAGTCATGAAAGACGGGATACTTGATGGCTTCCATACCTTTTGTCAAAGGACATTTATGTGATCCAAAAAGAATAATCTAGACAGCATTTCAGTTTCAGTGTTAGTACGTGATCGTTGTTGTTTTTCCTGATATTATCTTTTTTCTCTACTGAAAAGGAAATATAAACATTCGTCATTTGATATTTTAAAGAAAATCATTCCTTTACTTTGCATATTAACTCCCTACGCCTCAATAATGGTGAAATATATGAGGAAAGGAACATACAAAATTATTCTTCAATTGATATTTTCAGTCGGTAATGATCACGGAAAAAACGATCAACTTCAGGAAAAATTTATCATTCGTGGCTTTCCTTATGTAAACTGGCGTTACGATCTGTCATACTCGAGGTAAAGGTCATAATGCTAAGGTCAAGATCAGGGCCATAGTAAGATTCATAGCACTTAACTAATTGAAAAAGCACATAAATCTGATAAACAGCTTCTGTGTTCGTATTTCAGAAACGTTATCACCAAATTCCATTTTTTTTCATATTTTTAAATACTAAATGAAATGGTTTTAACACTTTTCCTTAGTGCACGTGTATTTAAATCCACGTTTGCTTTTCAGAAATGTACTAAAAGCCTTGATAATATCAAGGTACTTTTTGTAAGTCATGTGAATCATGAAATTTGTATATCGAATCTAAAGAAGAGAAATATTATTATTTTTTTTACCGTTCTTTCCTGACAAACAGACAGGCAAAATAGGCACCTGTCTTATTTTGCTCCCGTTAAGTTTCTTTCCCCGAAAGGCGGAAAATCAAGTTTAGGTGTGAGAAAAAGATATATAGGCAGAAGATGATTTCATATTTCAGAGGAAAAAATATGCTTCATATTTTTATACGGATTTGAAAAGTCGAATAAAAAAGAGGAAACGAAACAATAAATGAAATGCTTCTCTTAAACGAATTGCTGTTTGCTTATTTCAGTTGTTTAGGAGTTAAGATTACAGTAAACTGCTTTCATGGCTGGAGAATTTAAATAATATGACTAACGAAATGAAATTTAACTTTTATAAGTAAAAATCTGTACTTTTTTTAAACAAACTTAAAAAAACATTTTACTTTTCAGAGTAACTGGAATATATACTTTAGACATAATATGGCATAGCCAGTGTGTAGCCTTTTCTATAAATGCTTTGTACATAAACTGCAAGTGCAAATGCAAATGTACATAAGTAAGATATAACTCACCACTGTTTTTTATGACTTAAAGGCCTTGTAGTGGTTATTTGAGACGTATTTAAATTAATTCGCAACTAATTTGTATTCGCATTATTTTTTATTCTGTAAATTATTATAAGCGCTGATATTTAATGTTAAGGAAAAACGGTATTTGACATTTCCTTGCAATAATGGTTGTAGTGAATGCGATATTTATTTTTAAATTTTTAATGGAATTTGAAAAATACATGTTAAATTATGAGACATATATTTCTCAAACTACACAAAATCAGACATTTAAACTACACAAATACACGAAAATCATGCAGTGCTTACAGCGGTACTGGCTGGAACTAATCGGGCGTGTTTTACTTAGGAAAAGAAGAAGGTACAGGATGTTTGTCACGTAAAAACTCCAAGTTACCATTTACGCAACACACGATATAAAAGACTCGTGAATGCAACTATGGTTGTAAATGACTTAAAAGAGTGCCTGCAGCAATTATATGCAGTCCGTGGAGATATTTCAAATATATATTTGTTACCCATACGGAGTTGCAAAGATTGCAATATTCTAATTATTTGTGTCCAAGTTTACATTTTTTTCATTTCCATTAATAACGCATCAGAAAATTTATAAATGATTCTAATTAATTTACAATATGATATAAATCTTATTAAATGTTTAAAGATATAGATTTTGTTAACTCTTATTCGTGCTTGGCAGAAAATAAGTAAGCTCAGTTATGAATATTTGCACTAAGAATATTCACTTTGTTTGGAAATTCAAAAGCCGAAATGACCAATGAGCATCTACAATCCGTGTTGAAGATAATTTCTAGTAATTTCTCTGTAAGGCGTTATTCAGAATATATAATATTATCAGAATCGAAACGCCATCAAGTGTCAGGCTGTAGAAAGAAACAGAGAAGTTTATAATTGTTTATATACAAACATATGTATTTTTGTTAACGAATAAAAATTTAACATACAAGATAATAATTTTATGTCGTTGTCATTTATACTCAAGTTTTTGTCCTTCTTAGTAAATTTTCTCTGAAAATTCTGAAAGTTTTCATATCTTTTATTATTTTTAGTACAATTAAGTTATTTAAATAATGAATTATTATTATTAAATTAATAATTAATGAATTATTAATGAATTATTAATTAGTTATTTAATGATTAATTAAATACTATGTTAGAATTGTTTGAAAGAAATGGTGATATAATTATTATTATTTACACACGTTTTGACAAATATTTAACAAGCGAAGTTTAAAATTTATTAACTTTTTTTTAAATTTATGTGAATAAAATTTTTCATTTTGGGGGGAGGGGGGGGGAATCTGTTCCGTCAGCTGTTTTCAGATCGTACAGCTGGCCCATATGCAATTTGAGTGTGAGACCATTGGCTTAACAGATGTCCAACGTTTTATATTGCAGCGAATGCTGGGTGCAATTAGTTTCTTTCTGCAGGCTCTTAGTAACTATTCATTGCATTTTGCAAACGCCTCATTGAGCTGAAAATTATCTTCAGTTGCACTGTGAGTTCGTCATTTGCAGTGATGTTTTCTTTCAGTTACTTTATTATGCATGCTTTGTTTTTTAGGCATTAAAAACTATCTTCTTCAATATTCTCGTATAAAGTTGAGTCTGGGGAAGTGAAATGATGTATATAGTCCTTACAAGGTGATGAAAAATTTAGGGGGAAAAAGTCCTGAGCCGAGGTTTCAATTTTTCGGTATGTGGGAATAAATTGTGCATAATCTAGCAGCTGATAAAATATCATAACTGCAGTATTATCTCAATAAAAATATCGCAGCTATGGCTGATAACATCAGATGTGGCAAGTTTTTAAAGACTTTATCAAACATATTTGCTAAAAAAGGCACGCGTGCTAAAAAGTGGTGGACGATAATTCGTCACCACCCGGACTTAGCGACTGAGTTTCCTCCTCCTCACTTGCTCTTTAAGTGGGGAAGAATGTAAGGAATTTTTCCTTCCTTTCCGCGTGAATTCATGGTATAACTAGAAGCAGATCCAGCTAGCATCGGAAGGTCGGGAATTTGAATCCCGGCGAAGGCACTGCAGACTTTTCATGTTTCCTGCTCCGACAAAGTCTTAATAGATTCTATATATTTATTAGGAAGATGCAAATGAAATTTAATATATCGAATATACAATTAAAAGTCTTAGACCTTAAAAGTTCTTTTTTTCATTAAAATTTGATAAAAAATATTTGAATGTAAATGTTCGAATTACTTAAAATGTTTCAGAAACTAAGTCAAATGAAGCGTGTAAGAATGGCTAGATTATTAGAAAAATTATCTAAGATAAACTCAAAGATAAACTTTAAATTCTCACAAGGTAAACGTAAGACTGTGCCATTTGAAGGTAGGAGGTGTTGTTAGTGATATAAGTTCTGGTGAAATGGTTGCAATCGATTTTTTTTAATGAAAGCTCCTACTGAACGTCAAAAAACTAAAGTTTGCAAACATTTAAAGTTCGTTTAGTTTAGGATTAAAGAAATTCGAAAGGGGAAAAGAAATGATGTTGCCAGCACATGACCTCATCACGCCACTTCCATGTTTTAAATTGCAACGAGCTTTAGGTAAAGAATCACTTTTGATTGATCGTTTGTGAACAAAATCTAAATAATTTGTTGCTCCAAGAAGTGAAAATGTTTGTAAGTTTTTAATTATATTTTATTAGGTATGATTGGCTATGTGTAAAAACTGGTTTTCTAAATAAATACCAATATAATCAGATGTTTACCACTTTTATTTTTAGTTAATGTTGTATTTTATTAGGCAGTTGTATAACATATAATTTAATTTGATTTGAAATAAACAAAATTAAGTGTACATATTTAAAACAAACACTTTGAAACAAATACCATACTTTAATTTTCCTCTATATGATTTTCATAGTATCAATAAATCTAAATTTATTTTGGTATTAGTCAATGCGCGCTATTATTCTCCAGTGGTCCAACAATGCTAAGTGTTCAATGTAAATCATAATGCATTTTTTCAAGAAACTCTGTTCAGAGCTTCAACTAAAATATCACTTCCGTTTTATTAATTTTAGCCAAAATCTAATATGTTGTTTTCTTTGATATAAGGGTCTTAAATAGTACATTTGGAAATTTTGAGGTATATTTTAAAATACTTTTAAATTAAAAACTGGTATGAGCTTCAAGTAAAGTGCTACTTCCTGTTGCCTATCAAAATTTATCACGGGTTTCAAGTAAAGTGCCACTTACCGGGTTTCGTTTCCGGTTTTATCCAAAATCTAATCATTTCTTTATTATAAATAAATGCACATTGCTTAAGTACGAAGAACGGAAATTTTTAGATATTTCCGTATAAGATTTATTGAGGACGAAAAAATCGTCGTACACATAGATAGTTTTAACAATAGAAAAAGGCGTTGTAGGGACCCTAATTCCCACTTATTCACTGAATGATTATTATCGAATTTTTGGACCGAAAACTTTACCTCCCTTACCTATGTATATTGATTGGCAGGAGGTTAAAATTAAAAAGGAAAGGGGAAGAAAGCGTTTTCCGAGTCTTTTTCAAGATTACTGAAATTCGGAGATTTATTTATCTAATTTCAAATTTTAAATCATTGGAAAATATATTCCATTGTTACAAATGCTGAAAACAGAAGTGTTTATGATGTGGAAAGTATTTCATTTAATGGGGCATACACAAAATATTGCTAGATTATCTCTGTGTCTTTCCTTCCCTTCGTTTTTATCTTTACCTTAGTTATCGGGATCCTTAGTCATTAAATCTCATTCTTTTCCGTTCGTTTCAGGAAGGAAGGGAGTGTTGAAGATATTCGTCTAATCCATAATCTTATCGCACGTACGTTATTCTCAATTCTCCAGTTTTCATTGTTTTTAAGGCTTCCTTCTAATTATACATTAATACTGCAATTCCTCTATTTTTAGCATTTTATTTACGTTATTTAACACACACATATATATATATATATATATATATATAAATGTGTAAGATAAAAAATGTGAAAGCAAACTTCTAAATTTAATTTTTAACCTCTTTTATAATTTTATATAATTTGGGGACTTCATCTCTCTATCTTAAAAATAGTGCTGTAGGTCTAAACTGTGTCACTGAAATTAATCATGCAGTCCTACGTAACGCATAATGCAGATACCTCTTGCCCAATCAAATAATTGTTAAACCAAAGCTTTTTAACTGGAACTGAAACTTTTGACTCCCGCTCTTCTTCCTCTGAATTGATGCGTCACTTTTCGTTTCAACTTCTGATCTGAGTGAATGCTTTGCTATGTTCGCTTCTATCGCCATAGTATCAAAACATAAAATGTTCTGGAAATAGGCACGATTGGAGTGCCAAGTGAATTTTGGCTACAAATGTGAATTTAAATAAAAAAGGAAATTAATCCGGCTCGACTTGTTCCTCTTTAATATAGATCAAGTATCTACGCTAAACGATATAGATCAAGTATCTACGCTAAAAAAGTGTATAAGGTACTGTGCGAAGAGTAATTGGAACGCCCTGACAAATCGTGTACAGAACTTATCAACAGTGTACAGAGCTCAACACTGACTAATCACAGGCTACTGCTTGCATGTCCATGCTAGTCCATGCTTAAGTGAACAGTGTAAAACAAATGTGTATCCGACTTTGCATTGTGTAACCATTCTGTAATCATTGTGTATACAACAAGCATCATGTATCTATTACAATACTAATATGCACTGTGTATTCTACAACATAGTGTTTCTCCTACAGTCATTGCCAGTACTGTATTACACAAACGCGTCACACAAACTATCTGCAATAAATATGCACCTCATTCTGCACTGAATTTGTCAAATTCTGCACAGTATCTGCTGTATATAAAGCATATAATTACTATGCAACTATCTACATTGCGTGTGCCTTACCTGCAATACCTTACAACCTGTTGTGTATCTGACTTTGCAATGTGCATTTGTTCTGTGAGCAATGTGTATATAAAAAGTACTGTGTACCTACTTTAATCCAATAAACACTGTGCATTTAATATAATATAAAATAAGCTCAGCGCATTCTATAACATAGTGTCTCCACTACAGTTATTGCCTGCACATCATATCTGTATTACTCAAACTATCTGTATTATATCTGCACTGTATCTGACATATGCATAATGTATAATTCATCTATATCTATCAATATTGTATCAGCATTACCTGTATAATCTCATAGCTTCGCATAGAAATATATAGCTTGGCAACATAGCATGCATGGTGCTGCGTACTATAATTGTGTGTATACAATAGTATAGTTTTTTTCAATCTGTAAGTATAATTGTTTTTATATAATTGTGCACAATTGTGTTATATACCGTAGAATAGTGTTTTATTCTGTGTTTTAATACGTTAGTATAATTGTGTTTGCATAATTGTACACCATAACTGTGTTGTATATAGTAGTATAGTGTCTTATTTCGTTTGTACAATTGTGCGCAGTATAAATTCTAATATCTAATGCTTTACAAGCATAGTGTATCTGTTTTTACATTGTGTATCAATTCTGTAAGCATTATGTATATAAAAAGCGCTGCATATCTATTCAAATTAAATAAGTATTGTGTACCTGATATAATGTATTGCATAATGTATTGTCCAGAGTAAAGTTTCATCTGTAATTACTATATCATCTAATAACAAAATTTAATATTCAACAGTGTGCCTGCATGCTTTATGTATGTTTATATGCGCATTTTACATGTGATATGTGATCTAAATGTGTCTTTACTAAGTGTATACTATATATTAGCTTAAATATGTTTCATTATATGTTTTACTTGTATAAGTGTGGGCAAACTATTATCTAATTTCTATTTTTATATAATGTGCTTACATGTTTTATATGTGTTATATATGTGCTTTTATATGTGTTTTACAAGTGTTTTGTATGTATCTTTATATGTGCAAGTGTATGTACTTGTATGTGTACGTATATGCTGTAATTAGTGTTTAACAGTGTCTAAAAAACTAAGATGTAACAAATCATCCGCCTATCGATCAAAACTAATGTATTCCTAAGACGCCTCTGTATGGCCATGTACAATTACGTAAAATTCTTCAATAAACTCCCGAGGTGGCCTCATGAGGCTTCTGGGAGTTGCTGCCACTAGATAGGGGAGGGCGCGGGACATATGCCTGTTTACCTCTGTTAAACATCAGGCGACCCCGTCCTCCGTCACCTGTCACCTATCTACGCTAAACAATTTATTACTATATTTAGTTCTCAGTGTTCTTACATCAGTGCTTCCAAAATTGTGCTTTATTATTTTACAATTTGTTACATGTTTTATTATATCTTTTTGAGTTGTTTGTTTTGTTCCAGTTTTTTTTATAGTTTTTTTATTGTTATGCTATTAATCATCAGTTCTGATTTAATTGTAATATCTTGATTAGTTCCTGAACTTCGAGCACACTGTGGGCTTTTAATAATTTATAATCTTAATTTTGAAATTTCTAAATTCCTTCTAAACTAATATATATATATACATATGCGTGTGTGTGTGCGTGTACCTATATATACACCCATAGGCATATGTATATATATATATATATATATATCATGGAATAATGAAGATATAACAATTAAATCAAAACTGATGATTAATAGTGTAACAAGCAGAACATAAAAAAGTGGGGAAAAAAAAAAAAAACTTAAAAGGATATAATAAAACATGTAACAAATAACTTAAAATTATGTGGCCTTTTTCAAGCAGCAACCGAAAATTTCTCAGCAGAGCCACGTTTATGAATTAATCTAGACGATTATTATTCATGAAATAGCCAAATAAAAAACAAATTAAATAATTTTAAAATAATGTAAGGCCATTAAAAGTTTCTCATAATTAATAAAGAATGCAATAAAATAAAGTATAAATTTTTATTAATCCAGAGGGGCAATTTACCGAGAAGGACTATTAATTTCATTTTGGCTTTTTGCGGTGAAATGTCGGTTCACTTTTCAAATTGTTGCCACCAAATATTAGAGCCCGATATTATATCTAAATAAATTAAATAAGGAAGAATCTGCATAAATGTATGTATGTTTCTCGCATTGTGATAAAGCAACGGTACCTAGAGCCATCAAATTATGAATAACGTATGTTTCTGCCCGAATATGGGCATCTGGAAACGCAAATTTGGAATTTGTTTTATTATCTATTTCATATTTTGTAAAACTTTAATGAATATTTGATAAACAAATTCATCGATTTAAAGGCGAGCATTAGCCACACTGTACGAAAAAAAACATTTTTAAAAATGTTCTTAAAATGATATATAGACAAGAAATAGCAGCGGCTGTTTCCTATGTATCAATGTTTAGGGCAATTCTTTAGTGAAGAAAATAAATTCCAAACTTCTTAGGGAAATTCAGATTTCTTTTAAGAATTGTTCGCGGCTATAGAACTACTAGCTACGAGGCACTTTTTACTGTCGCTGTTATTCCACCCGTAGGTATTGAAATTTCAAGAAATATTGTGATGAAGGACAGCATTTGCAGGCACTCCTCGTCAAATTTTCTTGATAGCAAACTTCCAGTTTCTTCTTTACCGCATTCTTTTAACAGGAACCTCATACCAGTTGTTGGCTATTCCTGAAGAGTACCAATTAATTTTCATTAGAGTCGGAAGTAAGATGAATGATAAGGTTGGTCTTGCTTTTTCTGTTTATGAAGATAAACAATAAAGAGACTTCAAACAGTACATAATTAATGATGAGGGCTAGTGAATTCGGGCTGAGTTGCTATGCTTAAACTTTGCTGTGAAATGATTTCAAAATTCTTGTAGTAAGTTGAGATCAATGCGCATTTTAATAAATAGTGATTTTCTTTCTTCGCTACAATTACTACAGAACATTAGTGCTTCATATATACTTGCAGTTGAAATTCAGGTTATTATTAATATATTGCAAGATCTTGAAATCGACATTAATTCTGCTTGTGCTCGTGGACACTGTGGAAATTTTTAAAATGAGAGGGCCTTTGCTCTTACAAAGCCACGAAACTTGTCACTAATTTAAATCTTCGCGTTCCTGTTTCTCACTTGAAGCGCATTTGTAAGAATGATTTTATCTGTATTTGGAACAGAGAATCTCTGGACTCACCAAAAGCACAAATTTTTTCCATAAATTTTCATAAAGTATGATCAATTTTCAATAACGTTTTGAGTTAACTAGATTTTTCACGGGACATTGCAATTGTAAGAGTTATTTAAAACGATTTGGACTTTCTTCAAGTGCTTTGTGCAGCTGTGGTAGCGGCGATGAAGATGTTAAGCATATTCCTCTCGAGTTCATTCATCATATCCAGCAGAAGATACTTCAGGCAAATCTGAAGCACCTGTCTATACTTTCGCCATCATTTGTTTCTGAACTTTTACGAACTAAAGAGCCAATTTGAGTTTTCGAATGTCGAATCATTTTCAAAATTAATTTGATTCGAGGATTCGGAAATTTTTACGTAGCTTCAGTCCTATAGGTAGGAGGTTTCTGTAAAATTAGTGTCTAACTTTGAATCGTCTCTGCAAAGTAAAAATTCTGTTTGGGGTTTTAAAATTTTACCAGTATGTTTTTTCACTGTAAGGTAACAATTTTCGTGTTTAAGTCATAGACATTTTTTATGCAGATATTGAAACGTATTTGCAATGTTAATATTTTAATCATTTCTGGTTATTTGTTTCTATTTTGTATTGCATAATTTCACATTTGATGCTGAAACTGTAAGTTTTAATGCATTCTTGTTTTTATTTCAGGTGGTGTCTAATACTTAACATATTTTCACTCCAAATGCGTTTATGGCTTCGTTCTTCTGGAAGTTTGCTGCTTATGTTGTAAGTAAATCATTTACATAGCTATAGAAAGGGAGCATGGAAATTTGAACTTTAAATTGTAGGGTTTTGATGTATATAGAACCTTATATCGATGCAAACCGTACTAGAGTGGAAGCGAGTTATCGCTTTAGTCTGTAACAAATGGCCAAATCTTAAGGAGGCTAAAATAATCTATATTTATTTAATTCTTAAATGAACAGAAAAACTGACATTGAAGGATAAAAATCCAATCGCATGCTTGACTTCTAAGAGCAAGCAGATTTCCATTACACATTCTTAAAGAGCACTCAAAACAAACCGCAAGTTTGTCTTAAATCTAACTACCATTTCAAAATTCGTTCTGACGTTTCTAAAATCATTGCACTAATCGATTGTAAGTAATTACTCAGATACGACCTAAGAACTAAAACTAGAAATTACAGATCTAGAGTACCGGACTTAAGAGGGCATCTAGTCCCTTATGAAAAGATGGAAAATTGACTCTGGAACTCCTGAAAGAGTGCTTTACTTAGGGTCACCAGTTGATATAATAGGGCTGTGTAATCAATAGTAATTTTCACTTTTCGTGTGCTTTTTTTCCCCTCAAAAGCGAAAATTATTTTCACAATTCTTTTAGTTAACAAAAATAGATATCAATACAGGACTTCTGCAACGGCAATGTGCATATTGTAAAGATATAAAGAATAATGTCTGTATTACCATTTACATTACATGATTTAAAATTTAAACTTAATTTGTTTTCTATGCTGTGTGCTGCCTTTGAAGGTGGACATCTTAAAGCAGAATGAATTTTAAAATACAAGATAAGGACAAATTTTTTAAACTATTAGTATTTTTGCAACAGAGTTATAATAAACTGGTAAAGTAAATGCTCAGTTCGAATAAAAATTCAAAATTTAAATTCTTTCTCGGTGAATTTTAAATTATGAACGAACAACCTTTTAGGCTTTTCTTATGGTTTAGACTAATAAGAATTTAAATAGTTTCCGGATATTTCTTTGGATATGTTTCCATATTTTTCCGTTCTGGAACAAATACCTTAAATGCTGACATTCGTCTTGAAAAAGAATAACTATGCATTTTTTGTTACTAATATGTAGAACGAAAAAACTATTAATTTAAGTTCAGGGACACTTTTGAAGAGTTGCGCAGCTGGTATGTTGAGTTTTGACGTTGGTAGAGATGCTGATCAAACATAATATTTGCTCTGACGCATTTGTTATAAGAGGGTTAAAGATTTAGCATTTCAGGATTCGACAGATTACCTTTACTTTTGTGAATATTGTAGTATCCAAATTCCTTCACTTATGAAATTACTCATTTGTGAATGCTGTAAATATCTAAATTCATACAATTATAAGTCTTCTGTAAGCAATATAAATTTCAAAATTATTTTACTTATATAGTTCTCATTATGAAATGTGTTGATAGAAGAAATTTTAGTGCTTTTTAAAAGACTGCAATTTTAAAAGACTGCAAATACATACAGTCTTTTTAAAAGACTGCAATTTTTATGCTTTGTTTTTCAGTAATATAAATAACAGTTGAACATAATGTGTAATTAATTCCAGTTTCTTTTTATTTGATCAGTATGTAGCTATGAATAATAATATGAATGCTATGAGTAATAATAATATTAATATGTAGTTATGAATACTCGTTGTTTCAAGGTTAAAAGTATTTTAATGGATTTTGAATAGATTAACGAGTGTTTTTAAGTGATTTCTTATCTTCAGCAAAATTCTGTTGAAATAGACTAAGATGTTATTATTATTGTTTTGTAATCTTGCTTTCAGAAAACAAGCCTGAAATCTAATTTTGCTATAAATCTGGAGTTTATAAAATAATTTACTTTTTATAAAATGTCATACGAATTTATAGTTCACTTTGTAGCTTCACCTAGTCATAATTAAAAACTGTCAATTAAATCTTGAGATATCTGTTTGTCAGAACTTTCGCTGGATTGGCGATAAGAAAAAATTATTTATCTTGTCTATGTAGTCAGTCACCTTCTAAAACAAAATGGCTCATTAATACACGCTGAAGTTTGAAAATCTAAGAAAATAACCTTCCTAACAGACCATTTGAACCACTTATCCAAGGACTGCTGATAGAATAATACAGTAAATTAATAAGGAACTTACTCTAAAACAAGACAAATGTTCTGATTAGAAGTGCGATTTAAGCTATTTTGAATTATGTATTGAACTCGAGAATGAAAGGATAATAGATTTCTTATGGGAAGAAGAGTCAAAAAGTATTCCTAGTATGACCAAAAAAGTAATAATTAGATAGTAGGCAACTTTATTATAAATATGTCATGCCCTCCTACTTAAAATACCAATATAGCAGCTCAATCTTGTCAACCTGATCGGAACTATAATGTCAGTGTCCGGAAAAAAACGAATTGCATAATTGGAAGCAAGTGCGAAGAAAGAATTAGCAGTTTGGCGAATTGAGAGGACAAAGGCGTAGTATTCAGAATAACTTCATATGTATATATTTATATTCATAGTATTAATTATCAAATCAAATGCATTGAAAACTTAAACTAATACATTTTGAATTAAGATTTCGTCTTTAACACAGCTTACTTGCTTTCTGCATCCAGCTTAGATAAACTACCGCTTGCTGCTGCTGCAAAGCTGTCTAAAATATTCATAAAATATTTGAAATAGTCATAAGTAGGCTGCCAATTTGTTTATAGCCGCAAAATGATTACCGAAATAAAAATGAATATTTAATTTGCCTCGGCTGTCAAGTTTTCTCTTCATAATGAAACATTCTTTGCAATCAGTATTTCTACAGCAATCTTAAAGCTAAGTTTGCATCGTTAATCATTACACACACATTGATAGATAGATAGATAGATATGGATAGATAGATATCTATAAGAGGCTTTCTCACGAAGACAGTCTTCAACAAGAAGCTCATTCCGCGTGATGACATAAAAGAGGCGGGGCACATTTTCAGGGAAACTGTAAAAAATAAGTGAATATTTTCTTATCTTATTAGTGCATATCTTAGTAGTAAAAAATACTAAGGTTATCTTTTGGCTCTTTTACGAAAAGAATAATTTAAACATTTAATACAAAAAGGCGAAATTACTTCCATTAAAATTTACCGCAAAACTGCCAGCTGGAAAGTATGATGCAAATACAGAACTACATAATATGTCGATGAAATTTTTGTATTTAGAGGTAGAATTGGGCCTGTTATTTTATTCATAGTATCTGTTTCGCAATTATCTCGAGGTGTGAAGTAGGTGGAAGTGACATGCGAACTATGGTTCAGTGAAACCACGTGAAGCCATGTTCTGTGGGTGGAAAGATGTTTTTGCTATTTTGAGTAGGGAGAAAATTTGTAATAAATCTAAAAACTCTTAAAAGGCAGAACGAATTTTCGAAGGTTAAGTAAACGCTACCGTGAGTGTAAAATAGAGTAAAAATGTATAATAATTACAAGGTTATTTTAATTTTGTCCGCGATCGTCACAAAATTACGAGTGTATTTGAAAGTAGCAGCTTTTAGCATCTTTCAGAAAGTTTGTAATACGTATTAAAATTATAAATTTATTATTATGGTATCCGAAAATATGATAGATATCAGTCCAAAAGTCTACAGAATCGCTTTGTAAGTGTGCAGCGCCATAAGGGTGTTGGCAATTATATGCAAAGCGATCGGCCGAGAAAGAAACGTTCATAATAGTAAAGATGTCTGCACCCTTTGGAAGGTTAGTTTTTAATTTGTTATAAGTACGTGTCATGGATCTGCCAGCTCCAAATGCCTGGACAGTGGTACACAAGTAAGGTTTTAGCAGTACAGAAACAGCAAATGAAAACTGTCCTTACACAACATTGCTTCAGCATAAAGATCGTCGCACTTTAATGAAGATTGCTATTGCGAACCGAAATTTATCTGCATAAAGATACGGACGCCTGTATGATTTTATCTGTTGCAATAGTGATAGACGTGCATAAATGTTCTGGTAAATTAATGTGTCATGTCATGCAACGACAGGGTGTCATTGTATGTATCTTAAATTTAGTGTAGCGTGGAATTTAGCTCTGTATGTAGTAAGCCAAAAAAGAGTAAAAGTAATTTATCACGATGTTCTCTGAGTGCTTGAGAAATGAAAACTGCTGCTTTTCATCTTCACTAAAAGATGACAAGCTGAAAGATCATATATTTATAAACCATTGCTTTACTGCTTGACTAGTATTTCACTGCTACTGACGATGCTTGAGAAGCTGGAATGCATAACCCAGCTAGGCAGATCGAAATGAAAGAATTATTTGTGTAATCAATTGCTGAAAAGGATTTACTTTTTTGTAAAGATCAGCGTTAAAAGTCAATGCAGTGCAGGATAGAAGTAAGAGGACATGACAGCATGCTATCATTATATCAGGACTTGTCAATTCAAGAACTATGTCATACCACTCTGATGCTTTAGGGAAGTTAAATGTAAATGATATTCAGAAAATATCTGCTAAAATGTAAAGGCATATAGAAGAGACCGAAATAAACTGATTTTGTAATGGAATGTATATGCCTAAAAAATGCATTAAGGGGGTGCAGTTGACTGTTTAGTGGCAAATAAAAACGTTCTGCTGACGTGAGTTTTTTTTCTGGTGTGGAGTTTGAGTAATACGTAATATGCGTTGTTACTTGAAAGCAGAGTTCACCGACATGCATTTTATCTGTAGGGCTGCAGATGGGAACAGAGCTGGTGCTCAAAAAGGAGGTACAGGGAAATCGTTTATTGTACATCTTTTAGTAACGTTTCCTTTTAGACGCAACCCCATAGATAAAATACATGTCGGCAAGCTTCGCCCTGGTGTAGCGATGTATATCACTTAAAACCCTCAGGGGGAATGACAATTTACGCCAGCCGAATGCTTTTGTCTTCTGTTGAATGTACACCTGTACCACCTCAACAGGCCATTCTGGCAAACACATTCCATCACAAAAATCTGCTTGTTTTGGTCTCTATGTGCCTTATATTTTTGCCAGATATTTTCCGAGCACCTTGTATACATAAATAGTTTTCCGGATGCACTAAAGTTACAAGCTTAAGACAATTTTTGATGAATACATATTTGCAAATATGTACAAATTATATCTTCGTTTGGAACTTCATCGGATGCGTAATTAGTGATTAATGCATCACAGATTCTTATCTCATTTTACCACGTTGCAGAATTTTAGGTACTTATATTTATTGGTGAATGCAAACATTGATCTAATTTGTTTTTTCTTTTTTGTTACATAACTGTAGGAATTAGAAACTACAGTATAAAAATGAGTAGGAAAAAAAAATAGCAATGATTCTTTTCAAAAGAGGCATGCTATGCGCTTGCCTCTTTTGAGATAGTAATCGTTGTGCGGACGGATAAACGGAGACCCTAAAATAATGGGCTGTACAAATAGATAGCGTCTTTGTATGATCTTTTAAGCGTTTAAATTCAATTAATCAGCTTCATCCAAATAAAGTTGTTGTGATGAAAAAATTGCTTTTCGGTACTTCCGTGCTTCATAAATAAATAACACTAGAAGGTATAAATTCATGCAAGAACTTCTTTACTTTAACTGACGAAATATTTAAATGTAGAAAATTCTTCTGAGTAATTTGTCATCTCTTTTACTCATCTGTTACTGTTATGTTGGGATGGATCCATGATGAGCCTCTGACACTTGAAAGTACTATCATCGAAAAGGAAGTCTGCGGTCAGAAGTTCCTTTTTTTTAATCTGCTTTTGTGAAATCGGAAGTAAGTCGATGTGCCAACGAACTTCTCAAGGTCTTCTTGTAGTTGTCCGTATTTCTTATTGCAAGCATCCTTTCAACGAAATGGAAATATGTATACTACATATTTCCATTTCGTTGAAAGGATGCTTCCTCACAGCGTTAAGGAAAATTTGGAAGGTATCTGTGTGGCAAATGTTTTCATGTTGTTTGTTAACGTGGAAGAAAGTTAATTTCGCCTGTTTCTTGAATTTAGTTTGAGGGAGAAGAAGTTGAAAAACGTTATGCTTTTATTGTAGTGAATATTAGTTACGCTGGAAATAATTTAATTTCTCCTTTTTATGTATATATGCGTAGACATATTTCATTACTTAAGCTTATTATTTTAAATAATAGTTTTAATATTAATTACATATGCTTTCATTTGATAAGATTCCTTTCGTTCATACGTCCAACAATGGCCAAGAGATTAAGATGGCTGAACATTGGTAGTTTGACCCAACTTCAAATTCAAAATATGGTATAAAGTGGAATATAACGGGCTGACAGCATAGATGGTTTCGTGGTTTTCCCGTGAACATAAATATAAGCTAGTTTCCTTTGGAAAATCTTCCTCGAAGGTATCTAGTATGCTTTGCCTTAATCAAAATAATTCAATCCAATTATTTGAGCTGATATACGTGTTCAAATTGGTAGAGAAGCACGTCGATGTAAAATTTAAAATTAGGCATAACAACAACCTTAGTCTGGCGTAGATTTTGATTAAAACTCTTTGATGAATGTATTTTTATTTAAATCATAAAAACATCAATGGAGTTTTATTAAAAATCTATGCTTAACTGTTTCTGTATTGCTTTTCAAAAACTTTGCTATTTTTCATATTATTAATAATATTTTCATATTATATTATTTATTTCAATTTTAATTTGCATGTTGCCGGAACCTGTTGATTTTCTGTTTCGTAACCCATTTAAAATTTACTCGAGAAATTGTAATTTCTAACTTTTAATAGTGTTTGTTTATTTGGCAACTTAATTACTGTTTTGTGCCAGAGGAAAAATTTTGATCACTGGCTGACAGACACAGAACTGTTTCAGTTCTTCAGAATTTTGATTCCTTGCGAAATGCCTGCCCTGAACGGAGAGTTTCACGTTTTTCTCATCATCTAACTAAATTAAATCAAGTTTCCCTTTCAGAGTCTTTTATCTAGGCATATATATCTATACATGATAAGATGTCTGCCAAGTGCTTTGCCTTTATTGATTAACTATATAAACCAACAACTAGGGGCAAAAGTTTTGCTTTTTTGAATCAAGTTTTAGATCTACCATTTGTCATTTGTAAATATATCGGATAACTAAAATTGAGAAATTAAAGGTTTCCTATTAACTAGTCATGGTGACTTTCACTCATTATTTTGCATTTATAATAAAAGCAATTAAAAATAAGTAAATGATTTAATATTTCATCTAAATATAAAAGCTTTCTTCCTGTTCTGTTAATCATCCATGCATGTAACTTTTGTAGCTTATGCAATTTCAAATTGAAATAAATTCTATAACAGAATCTGATCGCACGAAATCTTCTAATAGTAAATTGAGCAAAATTAACAAGACAGCTTTCTGGCAAAGATAAAAAACTTCACATTTTCGTTCTTGTTGGTTTTAATTATTAATTAAAATTATTTGAGTATTTGAATAGAGCAGTTTTAATACGTTTTGCTGCTTTTTTTCCTGTGAAAACGCTTATTATAGGCGAACATTCACCAGGGTCGATAATTGGTTAAGCTGCAGCGTTTGAACACCGTTGAACAATGCTAGTCGGATTTGAATCCCAAAGAACAGGTTGGGTGTAAGGGTTTTTCTCGGCATTCCTATATGTGTTAGATGAATACGAGGCAGTTTTCATTAGAAAATCCCTCACGGAGGCACACTTTCTCATACGCAGATAACCCTTGTGTGCTTTGCTGTTTTCAAATAAACAAAACTAGACTGGACAAACAAAGCAAAGACAAACAAGCAATTTAAATTTTAATCTTTGCCTTTACCTTTCTTGATGGCTGTAAAGAATTTTTTGTTTCTTCACTGTACTTTTTTCACTAAATTGAAAAGCACTAAAAGAATTGAAAAACACGGTCGGCTAGAAAATCGGTATTTTCGGAGTTATAATTCCACATATGACTAATAAAGTTTACAGAGTCCAAATAAGAAAATGATCTTTTAATAGGTTTAATAAATAAAATAATTAAAATAATATTTAATTCAATAATTTTTACTAAATTCTCTGTTATTTAAATACGCTGGTGGTAAAAATTAAAGGCAGAACTCTGAAGACTCATGTAACTTAAATGCAACTATAAGAATACAGCTCAAGATCTTCATTTTGTCATGCATGGCATAGTTTCCAAAAGTAAAATTGCTTATTTCTGCAAAAAATTAGTTTAAACAAGAATATAGGAAATATGACATAAGTGAAGTTGGGAAAAGTTGGTATTATAGCGTTGGTACATAGAACCGAAATGCAAGCTTTCCTGCAAATTTTACACTCTGTGATCAGTTGTTCGAGCGACGACAAGTACTATTCATCGTGAATAGATCAAAGTCTATTCACGATGAATAGCACTTTGAAGCTTCTGAATAGTGCTAGCTGAGGGCTGCAATGGTGTAATTTGTAGTCTTACTGTGCCCCATATGTGCTGTATCGGATTTGAATCCGGAGAATGTGCAAGCCATTTTATTCGCTGAGTTTCTTCGCCCTCAAGATAATTGTTCATTAGTGCAGCGCATGGGACTCGAGCATTATCGTCTATTAATAAGAAAGTGTTATCGATTATCCCATAAGTTACATAACATATGTCTCAAAAACATCTTCTCTGAATATTTTATATTCATAGTTGCAGTTAGTCATTTAAGAGTACTCTGCTGCAGTCCATGGTACTCAAATCCTAATGATCTCAGCACCTTTGAAACCGGGCGCATTTCGCAACCCGAGACTGTTGGAAACAAATCTTAGGTTTTCTTAAATACAGACTGCTTTTATATAGCCTATTACTCACGGTATATCTGCGAGTCAAATTCCTGTAACAGCTGTGAACGTTTTGCAATATGGGATGTAGTCGGTGGTTTTTTCCTTTTGCAACTGTTGCCCTATAATAGTGTTGGGAATCTGCTGTGGGACATTTTCGGTTTGGCAGTCTGCAGAAAACATCATTGTCTATAAGTCGTTTCCAAATCCTTGACATAATGCTTTTGGACTGTTTTAGGATTTTACAGGTTTGTGGTAGTATTTGTTCTGCAGCCATTCTCACAATCGCACGTCATTTGTTACAATCCGTCAAATGCCTATAGAACAACATGCTTCACCTTCCATACGCAAAACTTTTATGCAGCTGCTTGTTCAGTCCTTGAAATTGATTTCTTTCTGTACTTAATCAAAAGAAAGAGTGCAAAAATTTCTGTACATTTTGTGTAGCAAATTTTTTATATTTTGCACAATTTTATAGCTGGTCCTTTAATTTTTTCCGACATTGTAAGTCTATGCTTGTTTTTTTTTAATGAAATTGTAAAAAATTAAAACCATTCCTCCTATATATGCCTCTGAAGTTTCATGCTCAGCATATGCCTTTGTAGAGTGGAAGGTCTTAGTTTTGTTTTCTGGCAAGCGCATGGGAAATTTAAAAACTCAGTATTCTACTGTAATATCCAGGATAAAAATTTCCGGTACGAGAATTTTTTTAAGATTTCTGCTTGCGGAAATCCTAATAATTTTACAGTGGCCAGAACATGCTGAAATTCAACTCTTTGTCACTGAAACTTGCCCGGCTATCCTGATAAATCTAGCTTTCACCTCTCCTATTGCATTGTAAGTGATGATGAGAAGAATGTAAGGAATTGCAAGCATTCTTTGCACTCTAGCTGGTAAGCACTTGAAATTACGAGCACTCTAACTATCGTCCGTACAATGTAGTGGTTAGCACATTCAGATCACATCTAAAGGTCTAAAGCTTGATTCCCAACGTAATCATTATTACCATTCTAAGATTTCTACTCACAAAAACCTAATGATTTGATAACATAATCAGATATGTTTATATAATTATGTATGAGGGTAATTTATTAAGTTTTTAAGGTAAGTTTTCTTATCGGTAGAGTTAAGCGCCTGTTGAAACAAATATAGAAATTTACAGTTACAATAATATATAAGGCAACATGTTCTTCTGGGTGTAACGATGGATTTTTTTTTTTTTTGATAAATTTCTCGTTCACTCGTAAGTAAGCATCGTAAATCGAAAGCATATCTAATACGCATATTTACTGAACATCATAATTAGTCTAGTTTATCATACCATATATATGTTCAAAACACTTTTATTAACCTTGTATCGGGCTAAATCATTTAACGCAAATTTATTTCATACGTAATGTTCAGTGATATTTTTAGTATCACACATTTTCAATTTTCACAGCTGAAAATTTTCTAACAGTCAACTCTAGAGAAAATTTTAGATATTGAACTTTATTGACATATGGCAGAAACACAATAAATGAATAAGATCGTAAATTTTACTCTCTTCTGAGGCGGCTAGCAAGGTTGTAGTTGATATAATACTTGTATTTAAGTATTACAACCCTATTAAACAACTAATATATTATCTCTGCATCTAAATTTAGTATAAGAGAATTGCGAAGGTTTAAAAACAACCTTTTTATTAAACTCAACTTTTAACGTAAAAGAACGAATTGTGCTACAAATAAATCACTACTTGTGGCGATGTAAATTAATCAATAACAGTTATTTAAACATTGATAAAAGTAGTCTAAGTCTACACAGGCAAAACACTAAGCTATAAGCTGTTTACCTGTCTTTACCAGAGTGCAAGTTTAAAGCAATCGGCTGCGAGAGAATGGAAAGCCGAGATAACTACATTTAAACACAGCTGGCTAAATCTAACAGAGCTACTCAAATGCCAGAAGCTCTCTCTCTCTGTCTGTGTAAGATCTAAAAATCTTATCTTAAATACACGTAAAGCTAACTTGCATTATGGTGATTAATATGAAAAGAAGAAGTTCGGAATCATGATAACTGGTAATTTAATGAAAACTGAAGAGAGAATCGTCACTGAAGAGGGAATCGTAGGAATTAAGGTTGGATTGATACTTTCTGAGATTTCGTCACTGAAGAGAGAATCGTAGGAATCAAGGTTGGATTGATACTTTCTGAGATCGTGAAAACTGAAGAGAGAATCATCACTGAAGAGAGAATCGTAGGAATCAAGGTTGGATTGATACTTTCTGAGATTTATTGAGCATAAAATTTCAGGAAAACGTCAGAGATTGACGGGACAAATTGTTTCATGTTTAAATTATTAATATATTTATCGTAGCAAAACGTACTGTATTTTCTGGCAGTGTGCTTGATTGTAAGCATTATTCACATGTGCATGCTGTTATTCCTGAAATTTGTAAAGGTTAAAAATTTGAAATGTATTTCTAATAATAGCCCAGAGATCGGATTTTTTAATCACCGTGTAAGGTTTATTTTAATTTACACTTTTTACTTAGGTTGAAATTTCTCCTGTGCTCCTTTGTTTCATTTATTCCACCTTAATATGTAAATGAGAAGACTTTTAAATAGGAGTAAGACTCTAAATTTAAGAGATAAAGGATTGGCATTTCTGGCTAGCATCAAAGAAGCTCCTCTATATGTGTCGAAAATGAGCGATATTTGTGCCTGCTGGTGTGTTTCCCTTTGCTTTGAATATTAAATAATGTTTGCTAAAACCTAAAATAGCGAGATTTAGGATATAATTTAGCATGTTAATTTTTAATAATTAAAATCCGTGTTGTCTATTATTCCCGCGAGACGTGGAACTCAATTTCTGTTAGTTTATTTCTGTACCCCACTCAATAAGTCAACATTAAGTTTTAGTTTTTGTTACTCGTGTTGTATTCATTTTAGTGTTTGGGGGTATTAGTTAAAGGCAAGACGAAATTCCATCTGGCAGGCTGAAAGTTAGACCAATATTTAAAATTTCTGGCTCCTCGTAAACAGTCGGGGGGTCTATCGTCCCGTCTTAATTTTTCAGAGAAATAAGAAAAACTCTTAATAGTTTTAAAATAAATCTTTTTTATAGAACTTAACAACTTACACGACTCGTGTAATTGGCAGAGCAATTCACCGCCTCTTGCAGGATTTATCATAAACCTTAATATAAACATTTAAGTAGTTAAAAGTATGTGAATTCACAACAACTGTAAGCTTTGACTCAGATCCGCTTATAACGTTAAGTAACACTGCAAGCAAAAGGCAACAGCTGATTCAAGTAAATCTGTGGATTAGGCGTAAACAGTTCGCTGAAAATTAGCAGTCGCTACGAAATTTTTACTCTTATCATCAGGAACACTCTCCTTATATACGTTAATTAATTTCCAGCCTGATGGGTGCGACGAAAATAGGAAAAATAAGACAATTGGTTAATAAAGGTAAAACTCTACAAATTCCAAGTCAAATCATACTCATAATAGTATGCACAAATTAAAAAAATTTTAGTGTTATCTTAAAGGTTATGTGTCACTCCATGAGAGCTCAGAAGTCTGTAAATCTAATAAAAAAATCACTTAGTTGGTATTTGTCAATCTTCTACATTCTTCGCAACATAGAGACGTGGTCCTTTCCTACCTGAGACTGTCCAATAAATATTTTATGATTTATAAAACTAATATAAATCTTGATGCCGGTTTTGTGATTATCAGTACATGTAATTTGTGATTACAAAATACAATACGTAGCTAATATTTTATTGTGTTGCTTTGTTGCACTTTAATTGTAGTTTAGAAGGGATCCCTCAATTATTTGCGAATTTCCGAAGGGTTCGTAATGCCCAAAAAGCTGAGAAATAGTGGTTAAGAAAAAGAACAAAAAGAATCAGGAAGTGCATTTACACTTCATATTTGTAAGCCCTGAATCAGACAGTCATATTTAGGGAACTATAAATATGCATATAGTTTTCAAGATAAGAATTTTGAAGGTAATCACAGACAATTTGAAATAGTTTGACATTATTCAATAAGTATGAAACTAATCACCGTTACTTGATAGCACGTTATTATTCTGACGAATTCTCTTTTAGTCTAAGTTACTAAGCATCAAGTTTCCGGTGTAGAGTAAAATAAGATAGCATAACCGTACGTTTTCTGGGTGAAATCTTGAAATACTTGTTTTTGCTGATATGTTTTCGTCGATGCAGAAGACTGTCTGCGAGCACATTTATTATATAAAATATATATTATTCATCTCTAGCAAAGAATTTTAAAATTAGTTTTCATAAATTCTATAACTGTACTTTCCTTGTAGGAATAGCATTCTTTTATTTGCATTTAAAAGCCAATGAGCAACCTCAAAAGCAAGTGATTTACCTTGAGTTTTGGATGTAACAAAAAGAATCAGGAAGAATGCTTTGAGTTAACACTACTGTGCACACAGTTCCAGTTAACTTTTTTATATATCATGACACAATTGCTATTCACTCTGGTCTTGGGGGAGGAGAGCTACGAAAAATTTCAGACAACACTGGCCGGTTGATTTGATTTTAATAGCTCGCAAGTCGTGATAACTACCCTGAAGTAAATGCAAAGTACAAATTTTACCTGATTCTCAATTTCTGTTTAAAAATAAAATAAGGTCATGGCGGCTGAGACGTCTCTAGCTCTATTGTAAGAGTATGTGTAATAAAAATTACAAAAAATAAAGACTGTAAAATTTATTACAACTTTCTTCTTCCACAGTGGAAGGCAATTACTAGTATTAAGGATCTGTTGTCGGTAAGTTCCCCCAATAAGGATAAAGTTGAGTAGTCATTGAAATGAGTTCATTCCGGACACCCGAAGGGAATTTTTCATATTATTGTTTCTCGTTAAACCACCACTGTAACCTTACCTTGCCGAATAATGCTTCCCCTTTACCTTAAAGTTTAAAAGAAAAGGTGCTATATTTTACTTTCTGAAATATGTAAAGTAAATGTACTTGATCTACGAAAAGTGTGGAAACTGTAGATTTTGTAAAACAAATGAGCGATAAAATCCATTTTTCATTAACTTAATTTAATGCAGCAACTGTTCAAAGGCTCGAAGATTTTTTATGAATTTCGAACTTCATTAATAAAACATAGAACATTTTTCTGAAATGGTTACATAAATTAGAAAGTTACGAGTAGCATTGTAGTGTTACTATGGCATGGCATCTCAACTTGCTTTTGATAAAATATCATCTGCTTAGGAACAGAATTTTCTACGTACTTAATCGTTTGATTTGACCTAGTGAACATCTGTTGTCATGGATTCAAAAATTGAGCACATAATGACAATAACATTCTGTTGTGAAACGTATGAAACAGCAAATTTATTCAAAAAATTGTATCTGGTTACAAAAACCTTAAAAAATAATATTTTTAAAGGTTCTCACTGTTGCCTCATTTAAATCTAAACTTTTTGCAGCGACAGATCCCTTTTCTCATTTCAACAAACGATTCAAAATTTGTATTTTCATCTTCAATCAAATAAATTTTATTCTAAAAATTGTTTTCTTGCATTCAGACATAACTTGAAGTTGAAATCTAATTTCATATTAATTACTCTTAAAAAGAACAAAACTAATTAGTAACACATACCACCATTTTTTTACTTTTTTTTTTTTACAAAATCACAGATACGCAATTTATGTAGTCTACCAACTGAACACTTAAAGCACACATATAATCTATAAATACTGGGCCCCTTTCTAATTTCAAAAGATTTTCGATGTGTGAGAATGCAGGTATTCCCTGAATTTATTTTATTTTTGTGCATGCAAATAAATAGCCTGTTAGTATGTGCTCCATAAGATTGCGTAACATGTAAAATGTTTGGGATAAAAACCATGTTATCGAAATATGTACACAGGGTGATTGTAATTAAAGTTGCGATTTCAAAACTCTCTAACTTTAAAACTACCGATCAGAATGACTTGATATTGTATCAGAACAATCGTGAGGCAATGGAATTTTGTTTGGCAAAGAAAAAAAGTTCTAAAATGTGTCGATAGATGGCGTTGTCTGTTGAAAGAGCTAAATGTAGGAAAGGGGTAAGAACATGAATGTTGCTAATCGAAAGGAAACATTAGACTCCAAGGGTTTACGACTAATTTAGCAGCGAAAAGGCAAGAATATGTGTTTACAGCCTAAAGAGTGATAGTGACAAGAGAAAAAGAGGAGCTTTGTTAAACTAACATCTTTCGAATGGTTAATGAATAAGTTCTTTGATATGCTTTCCGCCTTGCTCCGCTAGTAGTTGGAAGCACATAACATGTTCCACAACAGATCGGAGGTTATTTTTGCTGATGCTATGAATTTGGTGAGTGATGCTGGCCTTCAAGTCGGCCAGATTCACAATCCTCCCGTTATAAACAACATTCTTCATGTATCCCTGAAGCCAAAAATTGCACAAGTTTACGCTGTTGGATAATGGCGCCTTATGATTCTATCATTTCCAAAATAAGCGATCAGCAATTTTTTCATACGAGTAGCATATGTGCGAGTACATACGAGTAGCGGCATCTTGCAGGAATATTGTGCGATCCACGCATTGATACGGCTGAAGTGCCGAAAAGAATTCTTACACAAAAGTGCTTCATACCGCTTACCAGTAACGGTGCAGGCAAGGGAATCTGCAGGTGTGACCTTTGAAGAACAGACTGACGACAAACGCTGCCCTTATTTCGCACCATACATTCACATTTTCAGACTGAAGAGGTAATGGCTGTAGCGGGAACGGATTCTCGATCGCCCATATCCTGCAATTTTGTGTATTTACAGAATCTTGCAAATTGAGAATTTTCCATGGCCATCCATTGTCCACTTCCATCCAGGTAAGAAATCGCAGTGCAAGCAATTCACGTGTTTCCAGGTCAACAGGTAGCAACTGCTGCACATGAGTTATCTTGCATGGATAATAGCACAAGATGTTCCAAAAGGTTTTACGCACGGTGTTGATAGGCAAATATAACATTAGGTCAATTCCCGCATCACTGTTGCCTATTCTTGTAATGTTTTGTCCACATTTTCTACTTACACCGCCGAAACTGGTTTTCGTCCTGTACCTCGTTTCATGTTAAATGAACTGGTGTCTTCGAATTTATATATCATTTTCCTCAGGTCATATGTGGTGAATGGGCCAAATTTTATGCCTTTTCATGCCCAGAACTTCCTGATAGTTGTTAGTGCACAGTCACCGTTCTGATAGAAAAGTTTCGCGAGCAGAGTACGATCGTTCTTTGTCAGAGTCATGATGAAGAATTCTGGCAAAGCGTTATCTGTCCTGCTAGTGCTTTGCATTTTTAGCACAGCTATGTCTGCGGTTCGCGTGCTACTTCTTAGTAATTTGCATACCTCCACAACAGCAATGTGAATCCTGACAGAGCCGTCTATCGGCAAATTTTGGAATTATTCTAAAATTTCCATGAAATAAAAGATGCAAAATGCATTCAAATATATAAGGAAAACGATTTACATCACTGCATGTTTTATATCATATGACATTAGGAATAGGTGTACTCAAATCTAATGAAATCATAAATTGTGAACTTAAAATATTTTTTTCCTTCGTCAAAAAAAATTCCATTGCCTCATGGTTATTCGGGTAAAATATCAAGTCATTCTGACGCGTATTTTGAAAGTTAGAGCATTTAATTATAATCAACCTGTTCATTCATACATATAGTGCTATAAGAAGTTTTACGCGTATTCGTTAACGTACTAGAATGAAACCATATTGCCATGCTAAACGAGAGTTTCCGCAGTTTTCTTATCGTGGAAGAGCGAAACCGTGTTATAAGAGGGATAGCTTTACTTTAAATTTTAATTTCATATTTTGTATTACTCGAAATCTCGCAAACAGCTAAGATTAGTTGCAAGCAAAAGCCGTGCAATTTAAAGTGTAAATGAAAAAGATTTGCTTAAAGCTCCTTCTGACTCTATTGCTACTAACACAGGCGGAGCGATACGTCGCCTGACAGTCTCAGTACAGTGTAAATTAAGCTAACTTGGGAGTGGAACCCCCCAGACTTATTAATTAAACCAGGGTTTCCCAACACATTTCTTGCACCGATCCGTTTTAAAAGAATGGTTTTCTTCATCGAATCCCCCCGTAGTTTTTCTCTTCATAACACAAATATCTGCACATAAAAAATTTAAAGATAACAATGAGCCTAAAACTATAAACGAAAGTTTTGAAAAAAATAGTTTATTAAATTTATGTATTGTTACTTTTTATATTATTATTTTTAATTTTACAAATATGAGCAAGTTCTTAGAAACTAAGTCACAGATTCCTGTTGCACCAGAAGTTCACTTTTAATTAATATGCTGGCTGCTCGTCATGTATTGATGCAAATTTTTAATATGTAAAACTGCTTAACTTTATTTTTAAATCGCTATCAATGCTTAAAAATGAAGCTATTGTTTACTTAGTTCTGAAAGGGAAGGAAACGTGCATTTCATTTTATGTTAACTTTTTAAACTGTTATTTATTTAGTCTAATTTCGGTTTTAGTAAAGAACGAAAATATTTCAAGACAATATCTTGCGATGTTTTTGCTTTCAGAGATAAAAATTCTGAAATTCTGACCAAAATTTGAAGCAAAAGTTTAGGCTTTACTGTTAAGTGCGATGATTGTTTTCTGGATACTGGACTAATGAAAGAGTATATTTTGATAGAGACGAATGAGGGAGACCTCAGAATTGTCAACTAACTGTGTGAGAAACTCGCTAACGTGAAATAAAAAAATTAGCTTTAAACTGACGCTTCTGTTATTAAAACATTCTATGCAATTTGAGCGAGATTAGCGTAGGTTTGTCGTTTTCAAGAAGCAAAACTATTTTGGTGCAGAAGTTCACAACACAAATGCACAATAGAAGTACTAAACAAACTCCCACACTCGTTGTTAGGTGACACACAAGTGATTATTCTGTACTGATATAATATATGGCCTTGAAAATACTATTAGAAGTAGTGCAAAAGTTATTATAATTGTCTCTTTAATGCATTATGCATTATATTATTAAAAATAATATAAGGATATAATGCGTATATTCTTATTAAATCTATCAATTTATGAAGCAATATAGCTTTAATTTCAAAATAAATTAAAAACTTATGGCATGTTGAATGGCAACACCCCTGAAAACTGGTGTTTTACTAGGTTATATGGGTGACACATCAGAAACTTGTAGCAAAGACAAAGATCCAGAATATTTTTAACTTAAGAAAGGCACGAAATACAACTGTACAGAAAACAAAACAAAGGTCTTAGAAGCAGAATGTTAAATTCAAAACTCAAAATTTGTTTTCCGAAATGCCTGCATTGTAACAGTTAGCGTAAACATCCGATTATTTTCAAATCCCGATTTTACCCCAGGTAACAGCATACTATTTTTTTTCATATATTCCTGACCCTCAAATATTCTTGCATAGTAATTTCCAATTGAATTAGACTCTGAGGGCAAGTAGTTTGTCCTAGAGAACGGTTTGATTCTCTTTATATATATATGTGCATTTATCAATATTTCTCTCTGTCTTTATATAATGAAAAAACAATTAAAATAATACGTTTAAAATTCATCCCATATTCATTTCGAAATAAAATATGAAAAAAAAAAAAAAAAACAGAATGCAAAATGAATTAAAATAATATATTTAAAAATTCATCCCATATCCAATTTTAAACGTATTATTTTAATTTATTTTACATTTCTGTTTTCTCGTTTTTACATATGTTTATTCCTAATTGAATGTGGGATGAATTTTAAACGTATTATTTTAATTTATTTTGGATTATTACCACCGTTTGTCTCTACTTTCAGCGTGCAATTGTATTAGGTTTTGAACTACTTTGTATTTATTCTTTAATATATATATATATATATATATATAATAAATCGATCCATCACCTTAAATTCTTGTTTTCTCGACGATATTACTAAACATTTTAAAAGCAAAGATTTCGGAAAATTTAGCTAAAATAAAATAGCAGAAGAGATCAAATCTAAAGCGAAACAATAATTACTATTAATCGCAAGCTAACAAAATTGAGCTGAAAATGTAAAATGGCGTGAAAATCAAAAATTAAAAATTGTTCAAGAGACAAATTTTTGAGAAAGAAGCAACAGAGCAACATTAGAGGTGAATTAAAAATCAAAGCAATACCAGAAGATTGTTAGTTAATTGTAACAATGACACAAGAAAAGTGAGCATATGTTAATTTGAAAGCTAAAAAAGCAGGATAAATTTAGAAACTGGCATTTGCATTGTAGAAAAACTATGCATTTCTGGAAGTAGGTAGTAAAAACGAATTCCTGTTTTTGAAAGAGCGAAAACATTTCTATTTTTACTCCTTGAAGATAAAAAATATGGTCTCAGTCTTTCTCGAAACGCATGGTGCTTTTTTATAATAAAAATGTCAATTTAAGATTGAATTTTGCTTTATTTGAAACCTAGTTAAATACCGATGGTTCAAAGGTAGTAAATCTGAAGTTAAATTATTAAAATTATGTTTGTACCGCATGGAACAAAATTTTAATTCATAGTAACAATGGTATATGTCTGGAAGGTTTCATCATTTATAAAACCTTAATATCTTTAATCCGTTTTTTTTTTCTTTTTTGTTATTCGACGTGACTGGAAATTGAAATGAAAGAGAAAGAAACTAGAGTTCCATATCTCTGAAAATAGTGTGACCTAATGTACCTCAGGGCGGAAAAAGGCAACATATTTTTCAAAACAAGGAACTTTCTTACTTGACTGACTTTCTGAAAACCATCTTTCATCCTGCCACCGAGCACAGAACCAAAACATTTACTCTTCATTAAATAATGATAATTCCTTTCTTATCACAGAAAGTTATTTGAGGATATACCGAGACCTAGATTCAAGAATTTCATTTTTTGATTTCGAGTAACTTCGCTGCCTTTTATGTTAGAAAATTACGGTAAATTTATGTGTTGTCTCTGTTTAACATTAATTGCTTTCGCGAGGGAAAAGAATGTCATCACACCTAATAAATTCTCCTACAAGTATGTGAAATAAAATATTACATATGGGCATTAAAATATCTCTATTTTTTATAATTTGTTTTGCCAAATTTACTCAACGTTAGAATACCAAAGACATCATCCATGCGACTTAACAAATTGCCTGTCATATATTATTTTTAAAATTGACAGATTTTTTAAAGTTTCAAATGTAATTCTTTCATGTTTTCAGTCTCGCATGGTTTTATAATCTGATTACTGAATCTGCCTGTTTCCCAGTTGTTTAGGTCCTTGATCTTATAATAAGCTTTGTCTTTGCTGCGAAAATATGAATAATTTTATTATTGAAATGTATTACATATTCTTAGCGATGTTTTTAAATGTTGAGTAAAAAGCACTTCATAAACTCTTAATTTACTGTGCAATAAGTATATTTATCACCAGATATAGGCAATTTCAATCTGTCTTCGGCTTCAAAAATTTATTATCATCATTAGATTTCATTTCAGAGCCTTACCTATAGCTGAAGTATATGATATGCATAGCCAGGAAATTTTTTTAAAATTATTTCAGTGGCACAAATATTATTTCTATATAAAAATAAGCTAATTCTCTCTCATTATATCAGCAACAATGGCACGCAGTTTTTAATGATTTTCGTCTTTCTAATCAAATGATCTTAAAGGCTCAGATTCCTTCCAATATTTCACCTATATTCAATTTTAGTCGATTAAATGTGGCAAAAGAATATCATAATTGATCAGAAATCAATAACGCGAACAAACAGACATTCTACTTTATATGTATAGATTTTGTAAAATTTATAAATGTTTGATTAATAAGCTCTACGATTTGAAACGAGCAGTAGCAACACTTTGCGAAATAAAGCATTTTTATCTCCAACGCGCAACATTGTTGCCACTCGAAAAAATGACTGCGAAAATTAGCGCTTTTATAGTTTTTAATTAGTATTTCGGCTGATTTAAGTCGAATCGGAAATAATGTATTTAATGTTTGGCAATGCTGTTTTTATTTCATCGTAAAACGTAGAAAGTTTTGATTAACGAATTCTAGAATTTGAAAGCGAGTAGTGGCAACAACTTTCGAAATAAAGCAGATTTTCATCTCCAGCTTGCAAAACTGTTGCCACTCGGAAAAATGCGGACGAATATTATCGTTTTTACGAGTTTTTAATTAATATCTCTGATTTTAGCTTTTTTTTTTTTTTTTTTTTTTAGTGGACATCGACCTTTTTCAGAACCCTGAAAGTAGTGACCGAGTTTTAGAGGACAAGTACACAGACTTTTTATATATAGATAATAGTGGTTATGTATAAATTAATGTCTTTTTCTTCTTTGAATTTTGTTATAATTTGTAAGATGCATTAGATATATTATGCTACATGGACTGGCAACAATAATTTACTTTTGCCCTTGCCAGAAACTTGCTATGAGCAGAATGAAAATAATAATGCAGTTTTTTATGTATATTTAAATATGTATACTCATATTTTTAATACAATAGTCTGCTCAAAAATTTCATAGAAAAGTCATGTCACGGATGAGAAACTCACAATAATTAAATTAGACTATATTGCACCAGTTGGCTCTCTTCAGAAGAAGGCACGAAGTGATATGATCGGAGCACCTTAATTCCTATTATAATATATTATTATTATTACTGCTACGCAGACAATTGTATCCGTCGAAGGGAGGGATTCGCCACTGAGGACATCAGGGCTGTGAAGTCGGCAAGGAAAATGACAGACTCTGATTCCGACTCCTGGAATTTTAAAGACTCCGACTCCCTCACATATATGTAAATATATACACATGGGTTGCAGCTTATTTTTTTAATATAAAAGAAGTAATAGATGTTACAGAAAAAAATTGATTTGCATAGCAAATTATTTACATTAATTAGCATTTATTATGAAATGGAAAAACTGGCATTAGTAATTTCTAAGAAACAGTATAGTTTCGGCAAGATCTTCTCTGATAAAGGACCATAGATCCAATCTGATGAACTTCAGAGCTGAGAAGAGTCTTTCCACACTTGAAATAGACTTGACTTGAATAGGAGGAAGAGCTTGCTTGACTTGAATAGGAGGAAGAGCTTGCTTGACTTGAATAGGAGGAAGAGCTTGCTTGACTTGAATAGGAGGAAGAGCTGTTACTGTTAGGGCTACTTCTTTTAACTTTTCAGGCTAGATTAATAAGATCTAAAAGAGGTGTCTTGCAAGAGCAATCATATTTCTCTATTTCCTTCAAATGCCGTAGAGAAATTTTGTTTCTATTTTTTTCATTTTTATATATGTGAAGGCTCTTGGTTCTTCATTTTCATTCGCTTTGCCTAAGCCTTTTCAATATTATCCAGATATTTCTCAAAATCTCATTCATCACTGGAAGAGGATGATACAGACTCAGTTGCAATGTCTGCAGCTTGACTATCCAGATTTGAATACTCCAATTGTTTTGAGAATAATCTCATTCTTAATGAAAGTTCATAGATGGCATTCTTTGCCTTTTTAATTTGTTCTTCATCCAACAAAATTCGGTGGATCTACATATATTGAGCCTAGCAAGATCTCATTGCCTAGCAACCTAGTTTCTCTTTTCTTCATTGAAGAAATGATTCCTTCTGCAATAAAACCTCCATTTCAGAAAGAACAAACATCACATTCTTCCATTCTCGCCTCCTGGCAATTCTTCAGATTGTAGCATTTTTGTGGCTATATTCAGTGTAGAAAGAAGAGTTTCCAATTCTGCAAGATCATTCCACAGTCTTTCTGTTAGTGAAACATAGGGTTATCTACATCTTCTAAAAATGTTCTTAATTCTAACAACCTCTATATCATAAAATATTTACTTCTCCATCTCATTCCTTGATTTTGGGGAGTTCTTGCTGCTTACGTACGTTGTAACTAAATGAAGCAGTTTAATTAATAATGGCAAATATCACATCCATCCTTCTCCCTTATATTTATTTATTAATATGTCAATAAAAAAGAAAATAACTTTTTTAATGTATGTAGTCCATAAATAAAAATAATAACTCAGTTTGTGATTAAATCTTTTTTCAATTCACTTTAATTTCAAATTCAAACTATCCAACATAAACTGGAGTCAGAGTTGGAGTCGACGTGTTTTTAGCGACTCCAACTCCGATTCCTTTTACCCAAAAATCTGCCTAACTCCTATTCCGACTCCATGACTCTGACTCCACAGCCCTGGAGGACATCTTAGGGAAACTGGATCGAATCTATATTACATATGGGGAAAACCACGAAAATGTTTATACAGCCACTCCGTTAGCCGAGATTTGGACCCCGAACCGAACTACTACTGTCCAGCGACTTCTATTTTGGGGACTTTTCATTATAATACAAACGAATTTTAAAGCATCTTTTGACCACACAATGCCATATTTTGAGAAAAAGGCATTTTAGTTAATAAGCTTCAATTTCGTTGATCAGATAAAGATAAGTTCTTTGTCATGCCACAATCACTTTATTTGCCAGATGCGTAACACTCTAATTCTGCTGTTCGGTTTTATGAACATGATCTTACGAAGCAAAGTTTTCAGATAATTCAAGCTGCCCAAAACAACACGAAGGCTAGTCTATGACATTTAACAAAAAGGGCATTATATCTGTACTTCCAGAATGTCAGGAAAGCTAGAGTAAGTGCGTGTGTTTCAAAATCTGTTAAGTGTTAAGGTATTCTTCTGCCTTCTTAGCATACCTTTGTGGTGTAATGGTTAGCAAACTCGGCGAGTATACGACAGGCCCGAGGTTCGAGTACCGGCGAGGGCATTACTCGTTTCTCACGATTCCTGCTTCAAATTAACCTAATGTCTCTACAGTGGCGCCCAAACTAAAACAAAAGGTGGAAGATGATGATTCTTTACCACCAGGATTTGATGACTGGGTCCCCTAATTCTCAGTCGCCCTTTTAAAAGGGGGCTTATATAAGGTATTTCTCTCGCCTTCTTAGCATGCGTTTGTGGTGTAATGGTCAGCACATTCGATGCGTATTCCAGAGGTCCGAGGTTCGAGTCCCGGTGAGGGCACTGCTCTTTTTTCATCTCTCCTGCTTTCAAAAAATACCTAATGTCTCTACGAGTGACTATGTAAAACTCTTTTTCATGCCTTTCTTATAGAGCTGACCTACAAGCAATTTCTGTGAACTTTTAGAATTACGTATTAGTAGACTTGAAATGGCAATGGATTTTAGAAAGATATTTCAAAGAATCCAGTGCAGTCATCAACGTCCTTTGCGCTGAAACTAGATGTACAAGAAAGATGTCTGTAAAATCTAGATGTGGTTTAGTTAAGTGGAACACTATTGTTGGAGAAAAGGTTTTTTTTACTCTACTAAAGACTACAGAGTAATTAGTGCATTTTGACATCATAACGTTTATTCAGGCTAAAACATAACATTTTAGCTGTAATAAAAAGTACTTTCTTCTTGTCTTTCAGAATCCTGTGACTAGTTCTTTATACTTGAAATAAAAATTAACGTTATTATTTTCCCCCCTAAGCGTGGACTGATTTAATAAGAATCCTACGTATAAGGAAAGGAAAGTGCTTTCAATACTTTAGCCGTCACAGAGCTCGTCTGCAGACTAAATATCATTCAATGGACTATCGAAGGAAAATATATTTTCATATAAATGAAAACAATAATGAAATTTGTGAGATTTCATTAAACAATACAACTAAATAAAAATAACAGATGTGAATAAATATGAAGATACATAAAAAGAGTAAAAAAGTTCATTTTGATAAGCTGAGTTTAAATATAAAAATACATAAAAATAAAAACAGGATATGAATATGCGAAATACATTGAAAGTTGGTAGAAGAAGAAATGCTTCAAATTTCTAATGCGAAATTATTCTCTCTCAGGATAGCGCTGAATTATAAAAAAAGTTTTTCTCAATATTGCATTGTAGATCTTTCTACTCTGAGCCACCGACTTAAAAAGGAGTTTCCACTTAGCAATTTTATTATTTAAGCAGCGAGTACTACGTTAGAAAGTTTTTCTTATATTGCAAAGTGAGTTTTCGATCTGAGTATATAGTTTCAAAGAAGTTTCCATTAATTCCATTAAGTGTAGAAATTATATATCACGATGCTGTTATTTGAAATGTGAGTAAAGCGATGAAATGAGTTTAGGTTAAAACAACGCACCGAATAACGATTATTGGAAAAGTTAAACAACAAGATTCAGTGTTGCTTAGAATCAGAAATTTAGAAACATTGCGCTGATTCTTGTTAATAAAGAACAGACACCTTAGGGCCAAAATCAGAGACGTTCTTATACATATCCAAAGACTCGGACTGGATATCTGTCATATCTAATGCTTATTCATCTCCATGTCTTACTAAAATATATTTATTTAATTCTTTTTAATTTATTATTCCAATAATTTCATTTTTCTATGCAATGCTGATGGACGGATCTCCAGAGACTTGCTTATTACACCTTCCGCCTTAGAAAGGACATTAAACTTTTGAAGCATCAGTTGTTGAACTTTTCAAGGACAGTCTTTTCTTAGTATGATTTGTGTACACTATTAATACCAAAAATCAGTTATCTCAGAAAGTCCTCTTAAGGGGTTGATGGTAAAAAAGAGGGGCAGGAGATCCTGGAACCACCCCCCGGGGTGTTCTTCCTCAAAATTGGGGTAGAAAATTTAACAGTTAGCTAGGTTCAGCAATACCTCAATTACCTGTGGTACTACAAAGGTGCTAGCCTAGCTTCTACCTGTACCTGTACCTGTTTAACTTCTTCAATAATCGATGAAATGAGTGTCAGTCGTTGAAACACACGCTTTATGTGTAGGATTATAAACGAACATTTATTCCGTAGTTTTAATAAAAAATTTTACTCAAACGCATATGGATTGAATAGAGCAAATTCTGAACGCTGTAGGTCCGAGTTTCTTAAACTGTGGGTCGCGGACGCCTGCAGTAAGGGGTCGCCAAAAATTTTATCAGTTTTGATATTTCTTTAATTTGTTATAATAATTTTACAATTATCAAATATTTATACATATTGTATCTGAAAATAGAAAGATAAGATGAAGAAGAAATGAAAACGTGTTGCTCATTTTTATAATAGAAAAGTTCATTTTAAGGTAATGACTTAGCAATAGTATATTACAGTACAACGGAAGAAACTGATAGTTTCACTCACGCGTGTATCCGATTTGCGCAATGCTTAAGGGGTCCCACAAAATTTCATAAGTATTATGGGGTCCCCATACCAAAAAGTTTAAGAAACCTGCTGTAGGTTATTAAAAGTAGGTTTTATATCTCTACTCTTGTAAATGAACCTATTATTGAAATATTTCTTGCAAAGGTATCAGTTATCTTTCCCGCGTTACAGAAATCAGCGTTTATTTATAAAATTAGTGTCCTGAATTACTAAAAAATTCGAGTCATGCTTACGATTTGCAACTAGATCAAATGCTGTTTTGAGAACAAGGAAAATTACCCTAACCCACGGCCTCAAGTCATTGAAATCGGAGAAAATGTAATATTTTACACGTCACGACGGACGAATTAAGTATTTTCGTCTGGTTTTCTAGGGGCTGCTTGGCGATCGTCGCGCTTGTTTGGCGTCATAGGTGCTTTCTTTATGATAACCCTAGATTCATCGTGACGGAATGTAAACAAGACTTACCGTATTATTCTCAGTCCGTTCATCGTGAGCAGATGCGTGAGATGACTGTCCCGTTTTTTGCCTCTTATTGGATATTATACTCCCCAGCCGCATTACGTAAGTGATCCATGTGTTTTTTTCCTTGTGCATGCAAGAGTGAGCACCTCAGCGATTATGAAATGTGAAACGTTTTTCTTCATTTGTCATACTTTTAAAGTTAAATAGCTGTATTCACGTGTCTTTTATGCATGTTCATCGGATTATACGAATGCAGCGTTGTGAAACCGGGGAGGGGGAATCCATCTGTGAGGGGGGGAGGGCTATGTTTAAATTTTATTTTGAATAAATAGGTAATTAAAATATGTATGAGAACAGAACTAATGTTTTGTGCTCCTTTTGATGCTTGTATACTAAAGAGTATCTCAAAATTATTCCATAATTTTTTTATTTAATTTTATATTAAATGTAGGAAATGTGTTTTTAGATATCATTTCTTCATTTTTTTAGCCTTCGAATAGTACGGTAGGGATCTACCAGACTGAGTATCACGTCTACCTACGATCTAGATAGTATTTTGTATATCATGATATTTTTATCATTTTAACTCGAAATATTGAATACACTTTTTCAAGTAACTACAAACTCTTACAAAATGCAATTTGCAGGAATTATTTTTAAAAATTGTGATTTTTTTAGGGGGGGCATAGGATTTTGTATTTGAAAATTGATTTCATTTCTTCCTTTATGCACAGTTGTCTCCCATTTTGTGTTACTCTTTCTTGTATATTGCCTGTTGCACTGAATAGTAAGGAAAGAAATTTATTTTAAAATTGTATGCATTATTCAATACTCGTAAGCCCCCGATTCTCAAACGAATCGAAAATGCAAACGCATGAAACTCGCTGCGGTATGAATTGCATGAGAATGAGAACAGGAGAATTAAAAGTAGAGAATAAATCCAATCTTAAAGTTGTATGTTTATTAAGAGACTCGACAATAAGATTAAACGAAATTAAATAATAAATAAATAATATTAAATAAATATTAAATGAAAGTGGATCATTTTTTATTGTTTTATTTTACAACATTACTTTGCACAGCAATGACCAGAGGGCGTAACAAATAATGAATCATGAAATTAATCAAAACCTTTATGTGCACAGTATTTTGTATGAAAACCGTTAAAACATTAATAAACATTGATCAACTAAGTGCGTCCACATCACACAGTAAATCTAACCTTGTTGCTCTTTGTAATGTGTGATACCTATGAATTTTTTCAAAGCTGCACCATAGTAGTTTCCAATCTTATTAACACAACAAGGAGTCTCGTACAATTCTTCATTTTTTGCGTAATATTCTGGTGAAAACTGAATCCCTCTCCACATTTTTTTTGCAGTAAAGTTTTATGAAAAACGGTCTAGGGATGAATTTAAATAGTGATATTTCATACTTATTTAGACTGTTGATTGTCTAATGATTAGAACCTGGTAGTCGATTTTGCACAATATAGAACATTTACACACTTTTCATATTATTACCCAGTAATAGCATCTTTTAGGGCAATCCAAATTTCTCTCATGAAGTATGTTTTCAAAACATAAGCTGCCGCACTCACATATAAAGCATGGAAGCAATATAACCAATTGTGGTCCGCTGATCATCCATTTGTCATCATTCTCTCTGATATGCGTCAGAACAGATTTCAAATTTTCATAATTTTCCTGGAGATTTACGGAGAGGACAACAGGTTCTCTAGGCATAGTTGTTCCAAGTATTCAAAAGAACAAAGCCAGAGCTATTTTATAAGAATGATCTACAAAAAGTTAAAAAGCTTTTAAAAATTTATAATAAAACCAGTGCAAACCAGTTTACTGCCTATTTATTCAATATTGTTCATCAAAATTCCTTTACATTTATTTAAAGTATGTATTGTAATTAAAGTAGGCGAATAAAAGTATAAACATGCTTAGAATGATATTAAAAAAATCAGATTTTTAAAAAACAAAAAAGATACAGGGCTAATAATTTTCAGTGCCCCTTTTTAATTTAATTTCCAAAATGGCATTAAGAGCAACTCAAATATAGGATCCGATACTATACCAGTAACACCAACTTTTATGACCCTACCAGTTAAAGGATAAAATGCCGAAAGTATGTGTAAATTAAGGAGTTTTGAAGGCGGGGTGAACAGGCCACAAAATATTTTCATGATCAAAAAAGCAAACAAAAAAAAAATAGAGAACCTTTATATTGTGTTAAAATTAATTTGGGGCAGGAAGCGTTGTTAAGAAAATTTTATTGATTATTTGATGAATAGCAGGATGCAATTTATGAAACTATATCCTCTGAGATACATTTATAAAACTCACAAAATATTCGTTGTTTGGAGATCTATGATTTTCAGTTCTATATTTTCCGAATTGGTCATAGCAATAAAACTGCACATTTCTTTGGACAACTGTAATTGTTTTTAGTGATCAAGTATTATTTAAAATATTTTTTATTTTTTCTATAAGAAGTAATAGGAATTATTAATTGCGTATTGTTAAAATGTGTGGCATGAAAAGGGGCATAATTCAGTAACAATTGTTAGTAATATATGTGAAATTGAATGCAGATTGTTTTATTTGATTTTAATAGCGTATAAAAAGAAGAAACCCTAAAAACCAAAAGGTGGCATTTCAACAGAATGATTTCTTTATCACTGCAATATTTCGATGTGTAACTGTAATTATAAAAGACCCGTTATACGTTTCCGAACTTTTTTAGGCAAATTTTTTCAGCAAAACATAGCGATGCTGCCAAACGATAATTAGTAGATATGATTCCAAATATATATCAGCTTGCTTTCTTTTTCAAAATATCAGCGATTACGAAAGAATGATTGAATGTACTTAATTGTATATTTTATGCAGTTGATATCTACGGGTAATGATTAAAAAAGTATTCGTGAGAAACAATATAAATTTTCCTCATACAATAGAACTGTCAGGACCTGTTTACGGCAAAGAAAAATTTAACAGTTTTTAAATACGCAGCTCAGAAAATGTAAGATAAAATATTAATTTGCTGACCCGACTTCTCTTAGATTTATCTACCTTATGTTCAGAGCTAAATCGCCTCTAGATTACTACAGACTGTGAAAAACGTTTCAAGAGTACCTGGAAAAGATAAACTGAGTGAACTCTATGAAATGAATGCATATGAATGTTGGAAACAAAGCCACTTCTCATAATCCCCCGCCGTCTTAATGAAAAATATTTACTTTACGTTCTATTAGTTAATTTGAATTACGCAGATGAGAGTTAGACTCGGTGCAGAAAGCGACGTATAGTATATAAGGTATTTCTCCCGCCTTCTTGGCATGCCTTCGTGGTATGGTGGTCTGCACGCTGGGAGCGTATTCCAGAGGTCCGTGGTTCGATTCCCGGCGAAGTCATTTCTCATTTTTCATCTTTCCTGCCTCGAAATAACCTAATGTCTCTACAAGTATTAGTCGCAAATATTGTCTTATTTAATAGTTCGTGATAAATTTATATTTTATAAAGTTGTCTTGTGAAGCTATATAAAAAAACTGGCATGTTTTACTATTGAATGATATCCAAGAAGTTAAAATATCAAATAGTTGAAACGATCGTCTCTGTCACCAAATTACTGACAAACTATGGTGTGAACTGGATTTCAATATAAATGTTATTGAATATGTGTGAAGTGGAGTACATTGTAAAATATTTCATATATTTTTGCTTAGAATCCGCATGTTTATGAGCCTGATTTTTATCAAGTTTGCGAACAGTAAATTATTGAAAATAATCCCATTATTTATACAATCTATATTTTATTCCTTTTTTATTCGAAAGAAAAAAAAAAGAGAATGTTAGAACCAAATCTCTGCTGCTGACTCCTTTCTTTTTCTTTTAATATGAATAGTTCTTTGATACAGATCTTTTTGTAAAAGAACTTAGTCTTATAATTTGGTTTTATTAATCCTGATCAGTGTCCTGTAATGTAATTAAATAGTATTAGGCTATCATTAGTACGTTATTTAAGGCCTCTTGAAACCTTATTATTGAAAGTCCCTTGACAAGCAACTTATGCGACTACAAGCATAAACTGCAACAAAAGTAAACCCATTGACTAAAAATGATCAGAAAATTTTTCAAGGAAAAATAATCAAGCATTGAAAAGAGAAAGATTTTGGAAAGGGTATCACTAAAAATTACATTATAGAAGTAATACTATGGTGTGAAAGCTCTGCTTGGCATATTTCTGCAAACTCCTTTAAAATTACGATTATATTATTGCAGATTTATTAATATTGGTAAAAACAAGGTTTAGATATAACTTTCAAATGAATTTTTTCTTTCTTTTATAATATTATCATTTTAAATTCTTTAATATGAATATATTTAAATTAAAAATAGATGCTATGTAATCTGACATCAAAAACCGATTACATAATTAGTTCTTAACCTTTGAAAATCTGTACCGTTTTCACTGACAAACATTTCATTTTCAGTATATTACAGCCGTCTTATTATGCGGGTTTAATTGCCGACTATGTGTCTAAGGCAACATTATTATTTTTATTTTAATAATAACTTAATCATTTTTAAAACTAGTCCTTTAATTTTATTTTTAAGTTATAGAGGTTAAAAAATATTTTTGTATTATTACTTACGCATATCATTTTTCAAAAGGTCAGTGCCTTGGGTACTAATGTAAGCGGTTGTGCCTTTCAAAATACCTCCGTTGGCATGTCGTGATGGCAGCGTAGTTTTGGTGAGAACAAGTTTTCAGCTCTTTTGCATTTTATGTTCTCTCCCCTCTTCGTTCTAACCGTCCTGTGTATTTCATGTTTCGTAAGCCCTAGGCGAAGCTATTTATTTCCGAACTGTCAGACAGTTATGTTGTTGCCGACCGATTATGCATCGTCATCACGTTCTGTTAGATGGAAGTAAAACGTAAGCCTATACTCCTTTCTTTCTCTCTCTCTTTATATATTTATATTTAGAAGAGGATAAAATTTCACTTTCTGTGATGGCATGTTGAATCAAAAATTGGTAAAGTGTGAACATTTAGTATGATGCAAGTACCAGAAGCATCTTGATGCAAATCATGATCTTGCACTGGAGACGTTGAAAACAGCCACATCATAATGCAAATAGGGTTAATAAAATAAAGACGAGTAGTAAAAGAAAGTTCAGAGATTGCCTGAAGGACATCAGATAAAAAAACGACTTTGCTGTCTTCCGCATTCGGACACCTCTGCATCTTCCTTCCCTCCCCTTGTTGTTTATTTCAGTGGACTACGATGTTCGTTAGTCAGAAATGACCCGCAGTCTTTTCTATGGTATATGAGAAAAACTGGAGAGAATATAACTTTCCACTACTTTCCAATGTAATCCACTTCTCTGCTTTACATTACACTTGTACCGCCGTTCATCAAGCTCGAATATTCTTTCATAATATAGCGTTTCGTGTTGATCACGCAACATGTATTGCCTCTTGCATCTAAGGATCTAATAAAATTCGGAAGCATTTTAGAGGGGTGATGGTTATTTTGTTTATATTCTTATAACATTATTATTTATTTGTTTGTTTAACTAAACAAATCAAAATCTGACGACGCGATACTTGGATTTTATGTAAGATGCTCCAGTATGTTAAATCCCTATTCTTAAGTGTATTAACAGTGTTAGCATTCGTTTTGGAACCGTCATTTGAACAGTGTTAGCATTCGTTTTGAACCGTCATTTTGGAACCGTCGTCACCGTTTTGGAATTTGAGTCGTTTTGGAACTCACCTCCTACAATTTTACAAAATCGAAATCTTGTGAATAAGCTGATATTTAGGAGCTTGGCTAATTTGGCGTTGCATCGCCTCATTATCGATAATTACTTGTCGGTTGCCAACATATAAAGTGAGCACTCATTCGACCGTGTCTTCTGTAATGGAGGTCCAAGTCCATCTTCTGTATGATACGTGCCCAGTTATTTCTGGATATCTCTAGCCATTCATATATGCTACGCCATTATAGAACACTTGTCCCATACTGCGATAAATGATGTCTTTCTACTCCTGGTACATATTCGAATCATAGGCAAAAAAGCACGTGTTTTTCTCCCCCCTCCCATCTTTGGTGTAAATGAACAGTGGTTTAATCTTCTTTTCACCAGAAATAGTAACAGTAAAACGTTCGATTAAAAATAATTAAGGTATAAATGGCGGATAATTTCTGATTTACCGTCATATATTTCCCTGCAGTGCAGAATTCACATTCCATTTCAGATTTTCAATTCAATTACGATTTATTCCATTTGCAAAATCAAATTTCAGTTTACTAAACACCATTTCGAATTATATCTATAATATTAGTTAAAGCTCAAAGATGTCTTTAATTCATCGTATCTTATGAAAAAAGTACAGGCTACCATTTTTTTTTAGTTCTTCGTTTTGATGCGCTGGTATAGATACTGCGCTTTTCTTTTTACAAACTAAAAGTTTTTGGCAGTCTGCATCGAATTAGTGAGTCGGCGTTATTTCTTACCCTCGTTTGCTTCTTTCGAGTTTCTGTATCACATTTGGTACTTTTTACAGTGTTTTAAATCTTTACAGGTTATTACACTTAAATTAGTTAAAGAATAATGTACTTAATACTACAACATCGAATTGTGCATATATTTGAAATTAGTGATTGGTAGTGTGTACTTAACATTTATTTTTCATGCTACTAATATGCCATATTTCCTTGCTATTTTCCTCGTAGCTTATTAGGACAAGGTTCTAAAAACCTGAAAAACATTCGCGTAATTTTCCCCTTCCTCAATGCGCTCAGAGAATTATTTTCCCTAAATGTTAAAATCGAGTCGTTTACGTAGTGATAGTTTTGTCTTACCGACAGAGCCTACAGAGATAAACCCTCGCAAACTATCTGCAAAGATATGCTGAATATTTTCTTCTACTTGTTGAATTTTATGGCAGCCTAATACAAGAACCGACAAATGATAACACTGTGAACGCGAACTAACATTCAGTCTGCAAATTTATTAAGTCATTGCTCATTCACCTTCTCTAATTATTTATGTGTGATTTGGTGCCTCGACAATAAAACGGTCGAGATTCAAGTTAGAGGGAAGTAGAAATGAAGATATCTTATTAGATTCTGTAAAGTAAATAGTTCTACATATTCTTATTGGAATGCAGGTTTCTTTTAAAGAAATAATGTTGCGATAGTTACCTATAGTTTATCCATGACTACTTTACAATTGTTACGATTTTAATCGTATTGCGCCCTTTGGAAATTAAATTATTCGCAAAATTTTCCCCTCTCAATTTTAGACGATAAAATCAATGAACAAAGGGGGGAAGATACCCTAAGAAATATAGCATTAACTTTGATTTGATTGGTTCCAGAAAAGTCGTACGGGTTATGTCTTCTGTATAAATGAAAACCTCTGATTACGATGGTCACTTATAAGTACTTTACAAGTTATTTTTCAGTTCTTTATTGGAAGAAAAAGGGAGATTTATTAGAAGAAAGAGGTATCTGTAAGATGAACGTGCATGAATTACCATATAGAACCGATATTCGTTTTCCAAACTTAACCGTGTAGCGCCAAACCTTTTTAAATACGTTTTCTTGAAGTAACAACATTTGCAGATTCCTGATGGTGGCACACTGTCGACCGATAATTTAATTGTTCACGTGTCGTTATGTTATTTAAAATTCTGTCTCAAATGAAATTTGCAATTCAGATTTCTTAATAAAATAATTTTGAATCATAACAAATGTTGAAAATTGCGGTCAGCCTTTTCTTTAGCTGTTAACTAATTAGTTTTCGTTTATAAATGTACAAAAAAAAAATAATTAAAGTTTTCTTATTTATCAACATTTTCTATAGTTTTTGTTGTTTAATTTATAAAAACACGTTAAAAAGTAATCAAAATCTAAATAAATGTATAGTATTTTTTGAGTTTTAGAAAGGGAGCGGGAATGATCTTCTAACAATTGCAAAAAGGATACACGGGGCAAAACGAGTTAAGAACATTATTACTAGTATTATATTCAGTATTAAAATACTATTAAGTTTTATTTTAAATGTAAATTATTTTTCCTCTGATAAATTACTGATTGATGTTTTACTTTTTCTCATTTTATGCTGTTAAATAATTGTGTCTAAAATAATGTTTTAAATAATAGTAATCGTCTCGTTTAATAAATATGCTGTATAAAATTACTTAAATAATAATAATGCATTCGTTTTACTAGTACTTCTACTTTCTACATCTGTCTGAGTTCATTTTATTCATATTTAATTATTTTTGCAATTAATTATAATTTCAGTAACACTTTAACTATGGCTGGTCGCTATAGTTAACACACTATGATTCGATTATATTTTATGTAATATATGAATGCATAAAGAATTGTTTAAATTCTGTTTGGGAGGGAAAGGAGATGCAGCAACGTCTCCACACCTTCAAATAGAACCGTTTGAAAATTAGACATTTCTAAATTTTGGCGACTGAGATTTTGAAGGTTTCACTTACATTAGTCTACATTCAAAGCTTTTCTTTTCCTCCGTCTGAATGAGGTATTAAAAATCTACATCTGTCACAGTCGACGACACGTGTTTGTTTTCCATCTTTCGATGTCATTTTGTCACTAAGTGGTAGTGAATCTATTATCCTACTGCAGCTAAAAGCATTGTGTCGTTAATATCGAATAAAGTGTAGATTATGAGTTGAAACGCCTAAAAACGTCAAGACCTACTTCGGATGAATGGTTAAGTGAGAAATTTACTTCCTGTGACTTTCCTCAATGTATTTTTGTCCTTGGCAGTGGAGAAAACGGAGAAAACTGTCTTCTGAGTGTGTCTAATTCCTATTTTCCTTTTTTAAATGGTTTCTGAATAATTCAGAATTCTTTCAGATATCAAGAGCTATTTTGTATAATTTCAGTATTTAATGAAAGCAAAAATGCATTCTTTTTTAGTGAGTTCTAAAAATAGTGCCATTAGAAAGAGTAATTTAAGATGCAAGAAAGAATAATCTGAATTCTAAACAGTGAATGAAATAATAAACGTTATTGGAGTTACAGGTATCCAACATGATTTCCTAGGCACTAAGAATGTATTATGTAAGGAGCTCAGTAATTTGCAATGAATCGCGTATATCTCCTAATTACAAAATAGACTTCAGGGAGACAGGAAAAATACAGTACGTCATATAATTATCTTGAGTTATATAAACTAACACTTTTATAACTAAAACCTCTAGAACTCTTAAAACGTAGAAACTAACAAACTGCCATTCTTTTCTTCAAAAGGTGTAATGCAAAGTTATGACGTTACTGGTAGCTTATAAATAAAAATATCGTCGATCCTGATTAAATTACAGGAATTTTAATTATCATTACTTACAACATTAACCATTTTTGGTCATGGATGCAAGAATTTACGTCCTTTGAGCAATTCGGATCTTCTTAAATTTGATCATAAATGGAAATCGCTTCATCAAACCGGTTCGAAAGAGAAAAAAGTGTAGTTTTTCGGTCCGTTCAATCTGTAACTGAGGCCAGTCTACAACAGTCATATTTCAATTTTTTGACATTTTTCATCTTGCATTAGAATAACATTATTTTAATTTATATTCTGATCTACATAAATGAACGATCTGGAAATGCTGTCTTTTGTTATGCATTCAGATGCCTGTCAACATCATGGGCATCTATAATATGTGATGTACATGCTGTAAAGAATCATTTAGTTTTAAACTAACCAGTTTTTGTTTTCAGTTACTTATATTTTTCATCGTCCCTCATTTCCGTTTCTTGCCAGAATGAGATTTCAGTGTAGCATGTTAGCAAAATAGTAGAGAAAGATGCTATTTAAAGAGTTACTTCAGACACAGCGTGTTCTACCCTTCGACCACGTTGTTTCATTGATTTAAGCTTGCTATTTTACGGCCGTGCATATTAATTACCGGTTTGTGTACGTCGGTGGTAGGATTAAGAGCCAACTCGCGTTAGTTTTCTCTGTGCAGCTTTGGCTGATTATTTAGTTTTAATTTTTATAATTCTATTTCTATTTACAGCCAAAAGTGTTGACTCACTTTGTAAACGCCAGAAGTGGGAACTGTACATTCCTTCTTGAGTTAGTAAAAAGGTCTTTTCACCCTTCTTACGTCTTGTCATTCATACAGTTTGAACTAAGCGAATAATCGCTTCACAGTTCAAGTAAAGATCCAGCCAGCAAGTTAATTTACCTAGAATCTTGCAATATATTTAAAATACTATCCAGGTTCCTTAAATCTGGCTTAATCTGCCAAAAACCCATGAAGATATCACATAAAGTTGCTTTTTTACTTAACTTTTAATTTTACATTGACATGATCTGTTTCACCAAGGGATTCTATCAAGGTATGGGGACTCAGCATGGATTAAGAAATTTCTTGAAACATTATGAACAATTCATAAATGAACTTTTGCATTAAAGATATTGTGTATTCATTCATAAACAAATTGTAGCCTTTTTCTAATTAAAACGCTGTAAAACTATCGATTTATATGTTTCTGGTTATTTTTATATAAAATTGGTTAATTGCATTGATATTTTGAAGGGCATTATTTTTTCAACGTTTGATGTTATCGTTCGGTTGATGATATCAAAACAGTCTTGGACAAACGTGATTACAAATTAAGTGAGGCCTATGGTAACATAAACCAGTTCCAAACTTCTAACAGAATTGAAGCGAATTATGCTTGGTCTGAAATTAACCGCAGTGATTTGAGATGGCTGAAATAACCTTTTTATTAAATCAGAACTTGAACATAAAATAAAGGTTTCGCGATTACAGAAACAACAACCTCTTGGGGCGAGGCAAATTAAAGTAACAGTCAAATTCAGAAAGTAGTCGAGGAATGAACAGTTGATTTTAATTCTAGGTTGGCTCACAAATTTTCACCGGCGTAACAATTAAATGACGGCAGCAATGACGGAAAGCCTAAAAATTACAATCCTACCTGAGCTTTGCGAAATCTAGTAACGTGCTAAAAGAAGCAGAATCATGATCTGTCTTACAAGCCAAACCCTTCGACTTAAATTCTCTCTCACTGATTTGCATTCTTCTGGTGGGAAAACGGAAAGGAGAAGTTATGGTAAAGGTGTAAATAATAATAACTGGTTAATTGAAATAGTAGTAATGATGCAACTTGTAATCAAATATTGTATCTGTTATTCAGGCTGATTAGGTTTTTGCCTTTTATAAAAATTCGGCAATGGATACGAAACATTATCGAATAAAATCTTGTCCCCTATTCCTCCATCAAAATTAAATTTGTAATCATTTCAATATGCTGTAAAGTAAAGTTAAGGTTTTTAACAACGTCAAAATGATTTCATACTATTTTCAGTTTACTGAAGTCGCAATAAGTATCAGCGCATCAATAAAAATCAGTTACCCAATAGCAATTAAGATGGGAGATTATCGATAGTAGCAGGGGCATTATTAGGCCTTGTTGCCCTCCTATCCAATTAAAGAACAATGACTCTCTTAGATACAACTTCAAAGACTCGATCATCAGGTCTTGTCATTCTTTTGCCAAGTTTATAACACAAGTTCAGAGTGCTGTATTTTCGACTGGTAGTAATTATACCCTTTGTATTAAGAACGCGTTTGTCATATGTCTTCCCAGTTGTCAAAACCTATTGAAGTTTGTCATTATCTTCTCGAATTTTATTAATGTTCGGGTGTGTTATATTTCTGATTAAGAAATATAATTACAGTTGGTGGTATAAAATCAATAAATTACTGCTACAATTTCCAACTTAGCAGATCCTAAAAATAAGGATAAATTTTATGCAAAATATTTCTTCATTACTTTGTGTATTTTCTCCCATAAATTTCCTTCAGACTTAATAATAGCACCCTTTAGTTTTATATTAATCGTGTTGCCATATTCAATACGCAAACTTTATAACGTCAACTTATAAGAATGTTCTATTATTTTTAAAGCATATGAAGCGGCCAAACATTCTACACATAACCCCTTCGGAACTCGGGGTTACGTCATTAATACATTTTGCGTACAGCAAAATCGCGTTTCGCAAAGTTAATTTTCTTTGGGGAAAAATGTGTTAGATATGATTCAGGTTAAGAAAGTGATGTGTAATTTAAACAAAACTAAATATTGTTGTAATTAAAAGGAAAGAAACGAAATAAATAAAAGGATTTTTATTGCTGCTGCTTAGCACGTGATATAATTATTTTATTTAAAAAGCTGGTAAAATTTGCTTGGAACAATTATTGCGGTAGTTCTTTAGAAGTTTCATAGTAAGGAGCGCAGAGACTTGCAATGCTTCTCATAAAGTGCCCTTATCTTTCTTTATTAGGGTCAATCTCCATTAAAAAATCAGACAGTTCCCGTGTCTCTTTTAACAATTTTTTTACCCTTCTTTTAAGTTAAAGGCTGTCTTTCTTATTCTTATTACCACTTCTCTTTCACTGTCAGCTAGTATTATAAGAACATCTAGTTCTTCGTTCTTTTTTCCCCGATTTATTTTTTGACTTCTCCTCCTTCCATACCCTATGCTGCCAATTTTTTCCCCCAATTTTTACGATTTCTTTAGGTTGATGATAGCAAGCATTTAGTGTTTATAAATGAACGTTGAACCTCATATGAAGGAAATTCTAGCGTTTGGCAAACTAAAGAAAACAGTTAAGATAACAGGTATATATAAAATCATGTTTCGCGAATCTGCATTCGGCAAGAGTTTACTGCACGCATACTGGCATTTCGATTGGGGACCGAATCCTTATGAGCTGGCTAGCTGCGTGGATGTTTTCGTGGTCTTCTCCATGTACAGCATAAATAAAGACCAGTTTCTCTTTAAAATGCTCCACGAAAGCATCCTTTCTCTTATACGGATAGCCCTTGTGTGCTTTGCTGTATTTAAATAATTTCTTACGGACATATAAAATTACACAGTATATGGTGGCATTATTTTTGACTTCAGTAAAAATGAAATTATTTTAGTTTATTATTACATTTTTATTAGTTAATAAATTTATTAAATATAGAAACTTCCATTATCGATTTTACTTATGACAAGGAAGATTATGATTAGACTTCCACTGCAATGGAGGGTTTAACATAACGTGATTAGTAATCTGCTGAAACGAAAGATTGTGTTATCTTATTTTTGCGTTATTATGTCGTTTTATAATATTGATGTGTTATTATCTCATTTTAGTCCAAAATCAGGCGGTTTGATTCTACTGAAGATTTTGAAAAAATTTGAAGCTTTTTTTCTCATAAAACCAAAATATTTTCCTATAGCTAGTTTCTTAAGAATTTTAATGTTTGCTTGTAAATACAATAAAACATCTTGCCCGAAATTGATTGATTTTGTTTCTTGAGGTATAAGGTCCCGCATTCGTAGCGTGCCTTCGTAGGATAGTGGTCTGCGTATTCCAGAGGTCCGTGGTTCGATTCCCGGAGAGGGCGTCGCTCATTTTTCATTTCTGTCTGTTTCAAAAATAAGCTAATGACTCTACACTGGCGCCCGAACTAAAAGGGTGGTGGATGATGATTCTCCACACCCAGCATTTGGCGATTGGTTCCCTAAAAACCCCACTCGCCCTTCAAACGGGGAAGTATACAGGTATAAAGCGAGGGCGTTGCTCATTTTTCAGCACTCCTGCTTTAAAAATAACCGAATGTCTGTACAGAGGTAAGAGAGATATTAAAACAAATCTGTGTGTATAAGTTTAAAACAGCAACTGATTTAGTAATGTTGAGAGAAACTATCAATTAAATGTCACGTGGTTGCATTTCATTGAGGGTAAGTAATTGCTCATTAGGTTGTAAATTATGTAGAGTTTGCGGAAGCTTCGAACAGAAGGAAACTGCGGTTACCACCTCTTCACATGTGCTAATGATCTCAAACCCAAATTGGTTGCGAACCGTTTGCACAATCTGAAAAAAGATGACAAGCGAGAGTTTTTTTCTTTAACAAAATGAAAAATTTGCTTTACAAAATAAACAAATATTTAAAATAAATTTTAAATTTTGCTTGCTGAATATTTTTGAAAATATACATAAAAATAATAGTATCGCAAAACAAAAAAATCTGATGCGTACACCACATGACTTCCTTGTACGAGATATTAAATCAAACGCAATTTTCCTGCATTTCATTGAAACATATTCAATTAACAGCTAACGAATTTTGAATTAAATCTACTTCGTCGATAACGCATAAGTCACAACAGAATAAATGCACGCTTAAAAATTCACTATGTATATTTACCATAGAGACACTCTGTCGCTAGGTTCACTTTATTAAATTAGTAAAACTAATAATGAAATATACAGAAGGTGTGTGAATTTGGAAATTTGCAGTAGTATTTTAGATGCAGTAACAGATCCTTCTGACCCCTCTTCCCTTCAGTGTCCAGTTAGACAATTTTTTGTTTTTCCTCTTCTCTTTGCTTTATAGTAATTTGCGGGAAAAATCTTCTCCTGCTGAATGTTATGCGGTTTTTCCTTTGTTAATTTCTGAAGACGAGTAAACAAGGTTTCTTTGTCCTGATAAAAGGTGCTTTCATTCATGTAGGGCGTTTTAAGGAGAATTGGCTCTTATTTACCTCACAGGAGAGAAAAAAAAAAAAAAAAAAAAAAAAAAAAAAAAAACTTCGCATGAGGTATCTTGTGTTGCCGGAGGGACCGACCCAAGAACTAGTGATCCACGGCTTTAGTCACTTGGGCGACTCTTGATTAGAAACGTAACTTCCACTCTTATTCACGTTGACGCGTTTCTTTTTGCTGGGGCTTTACGCAGAGTGAAGAGGCACCATGTAACGATTTTATTAAAAACTGATACATGCTTTATCGGTTATATCTTGGTCTTTATGTTATCGGTTAGTCGGAAATGAACTTTCAGAAAGTCACTCTTCATTTTGACCGATTTCTTCACATGTTTCGAATTATTGTCGAAAAACTGATAGCGAACGCACTTAAATTCTACTTTAATAGTTCTACCAGTTCTGGAAAGTTCTGCACTGCTCTAAAGTGTGAACGAATATGACGTCATCTAATGGTTTTAGTAAAAACTGTTAGCAGAAACGCAACAACGGAGACGTAAACCTAACATGTGTGACATGATTTCAGAATTGAAAGTGCGTAGAAAATATTAATATGAATTTTTTGTAAAAAAAATTATAAATTACTTTCTTAGTACATATGACTTCCACTGATAGCGGGAACCCAACAATGGCGACATGAACCTAAGATAGGTGATGTGAGCTCAACTTTCTAATATAAACTCCCGGACTGTGGTCCCCGTGGAGTGGTTTTACGAAATAAAATATAGGCAATGGCCTTTCTTGTGTTCTGAAGGTCAAGGAGTGCAAAGTTTCATTAAAATTGGTCTGAAACTGCAGATTTGTATGAATTACACACATACAAACAGACTAACATCTTTATATATTTATATGATTTTAATGGATCCATCTAATGTAATTTCACTGGTCCATTTAATAATTAATGATAATTTAAATGAATTTATTGCTTTTAGATCGCGTAGCTTGTTAATTAATAACAGAATAAATTTGGAAGAAAAATTAAATACATCACGGTTTTGCTGACTGACAAAACATTTCCGCGCGGAACATAAAAATAGATTAATTCCCACTGTGGCAACACAGTTTTTTTTATATCACCGAGAGTTTCGATTAAATCTAAAACATAAGTATATTACGCTTTGCAGAGTCGCAACACAAAGCTTTCCTGGTGAGTAAGAACACACGTCCTTACCGCGTTATATTATATATATATTCTCAGAAATATTAGCAATTTTCATAGGTGATTGTCATAAGAAAATTGTCATCTCATAAGAGGTTTCATTGTAGTGTTCTTGTAAAACAGCCTGTCAAAGCTGTATGAGGTTTCCTTATATTCAAGCCATTTTTCCTTTCTTGCATAACGGCTTCAAAATTGCAGGGTCATTTTATATAAAGGCATCTTATATTCAAACCTATACGGTAATTTATGGAAATCATAGACGAACAAAAAAGCACGAGGCTGCAGTTTTATGATTGCCCATTTAGTAAGGATCACATGTTCAAACAGAAAGATAAAATATCGATTTTAATTTCATAATGATTTAGTACGTAAATGACCTTGAAGAAACAATTGCGCGGTCGACGACGCGCCTTCGGTATTTTTAAAACTTTCTAATTGTGGTTGCCGTTTTATCAGCGAGCACACCACGGTCAGTGGGTCAGCTGTGGTCTCTGTTTTGATGGCAGGCTTGTGCCTAAAATAAATTTATCGGAGAGTGTATCGCGCAGATTTGCAAGGTCATGTTGTTTTGTTATGTCATAATGCTCGAGTCTTGAAAATGTGTTCCACAGCTGCTTTGCTTGGAAGATCTCGTATGTATGAAGCGACTTTTGAATTCTTTAAAATAATTCATCTGCTGTAAATATAATTTGTTGGTATTTTCATGCTATTAAGAGCTCTTAGTTCGTTGTACGTTAATATGCGAATTAATATACATATACTTCTGCAGTAAATGCTATCATATTACATGTTTTTATCATGCATTTTGAATATTACATAGACAGTGATTCAAAAGCCAGGAAAAATTTAAATTCCAGTGCCTAGTAATACAAATTGTACATAATTTTTTTATTAATTATTTTTAAGAATTTTAGTTAACTTGTTAATTGCAATAATCTTTGCCAGACGAGCATTAGATTTGGAATCTTGAATATATCGTTCTTTATTTGAATTGTCACTATACTGAATTTTTCGAATAACATTAATCCTCATTTGGAAGAAAAGCAAACAGTGGACATTAAGGTAGTTAATGCCCAAAGCACGGTATGTTGCTTTCCTTTTACTCTGAACTTTCGGCCCGAAACTGGTTCAATGTATATACTCAGTTAGTTTAGATATAATTCAGTTCATATTAATTCAAGATATACGGTGGAGTTATATAACATGCGGGCCGAATGCTCGATCTGAAGCCGTCTGAGGGGCCAGAATATTCTTTTAAGAAAATTTAAAAACATTTTTAACAAAACAAACATAAATTAAGTAAAATGAGTTTTAATTTTCACTTACTGAATATTTATCAAAGCATACATAAGCAATCATAATAATAAACAAAGGAAATCATTCAAATTTATATCTAGTTTCTATTTGAAGGTAGGTACCAGCAAGAAATTTCTATGTGTTATACTTTGTAATTAAACCTCACTAAAGCCAAGTATTAAATTTTAAACTGACATTTATTTCAGGCAAACGCCATTACGCTGAATTAATCACTAAATAACTTTCTTTTAACTTGGCTTGATGCTGGTGTAATGCACTAAGGCGACTCCGCGTAAGGATTGGTATCTAACTGGTTTGCGATTTGTTTAGATTGCGTATTACTTACTGCATATAGAACTAAAACACGTTTGTTACAAATCTGTGAGAAGCACATTTAACAATACATAACGATACTGGCAATTAATATTGAAGACATAAAAAAATTAATTTAAGTAAAGTTATTGCTCTAATTATGTGAGGATCTTGCTGACGGCAAGGATTTCTCTAGTCGAAAGTTTGAGACCATTCTGATATGTTGCTGTGTCTGAAACAATCTTTAGGCTGAATTAGTTATTCCGTCTTAATATTTCTGTTGTAGTTTATATCTTCTAATTAATTAGAGTTGAAACGATATCAGAGGTGCAACATGATCCTCAGCCACTCTGAAATCTAGTGATTTTGATAACAAGCACGGTGTAGATCGCTAAAATCTCTTAGCAATGAACGTGAAGTTATGACTCTGTAATGCCAAGTGGATAAGTTACTGAACGAATTATTTCTTTTGCAATGTCAGAGCATGTCATCTCATCCGCCACAAAATTTAACCGGACAACTGGTAATTTTAGAAAACTGAAGCGTCACCAGCTATCGGCTGGGAAACTAAATTTACTAACTGCCTTCATGGGGGAAATTCTCCTACGATACCTTAATCATGTGGTCTGACGTACAAGCATGCAGAGACAAAGAGGAGGACTCAACCTATTCATTGCACCTTTCTTTTTTTCAATAGCAACCGCACATATAAACTGAGTCCATATCTTTATCTCTCTAACACCGTAAGCGATGGTAAAACTATTCAAGCATAAACGTAGGAATTTGCAACAAATGCATATTAAAATGTATTTATATTACATTATAATATAAATATATTCGCATTATACGCGGCCCCCGTTTTAGACATTTCTGGTTAAACATTGATTGGTTTAAGTATCACGTTATCATCAGTAAAAACTTATTACCATGTCTTGAGAATCCCATTTGTCTTTCATTAACTACATTGATATAAATAATTTACTCAAAACTTGATTTTTAAGATGAAAGTTTATGTTGCAAACTCAATGGAACTTACTGTGAATCTTAATTTACGTTGTATTATAAGTTCGTACAATATCTGAAGATCGTAAGTGCAAGTTTTATTTCATTAAGTATTAATTCTAAACTTATACTTTGAAATTTTCTTAACATAATGCAGCGAATTTCGTAAAAACAATTTAAACATAGTACGTAAGAGGGCTTTATAACTATAAAATCTAATTTATTGTGGTTCATGCAATAGACACTCCATTGACTGAAATATTCATTATGCTTTAACGGGCTAAAATTATTAAACTCATGCTCACAGTCAACATGCATAATTTGCAGAGATACTAATGTTAATGTGCAAATGCCTAACTACAGATTTAATAAGTTATGTTATCTTACCCCAAAGGAAATCTTTAATCGGCAAAACTACTAGCTTTCCTTTTGCTAGTTTTTCTGTAATTATGTTAAGTGAAACCTTGAAATAGGTATAAAATTGGCATGGGAAAATTATATATGACAGTAAATTAGAAGTTTGAATGCTATAATAAAATTAGTTATTTTGAAGTTATTGATACTTTTTTACCTCATTACTTTTGATAGTGAATGCTTCTTTGAGAAACCCCTTCACAAACCTGCTAGTTTGATGTATTTATAATTTCCAATCTTCTCTTTTTATCTTCTGATTAATATTTGCTGACTTTTTTTAGTACTCGCAAAATCGGTTGGTCCCACTAATGGCCGAGTGGTTAAATCCACTGAATACTAAGAGTTTGACTGGGTTAGGTCTCAAGCGAAGGGGCTGACTGCATGGTTGGTTTTCGTGCTTTGTCCATATGTAACATAAATACGAGCTAGTTTCTTTTAGAAAGTCCTCCAGGAAGGCATCTTTCCTCATAAGTAGGTTTGCCATGCTCAAATAACCAAATCTAACTCAAACTCGGATAATTGTTTAATCCCCTTTTCTTACATGCTTCCAGAAAAGGATGGCTATCTTGGTTATTGCTTGCTTTTCTCGATGTCATAATACCCATCAGGACAACTAGCAAACCAGCATGCTGGCAAACTGCTGTCTCATGTTAGAAAGTATTACGTATCTGTAATGTTACTCATTGAAGAATCAACCTTTTCATAACTGTTTACGATCTAATTTTTAACTTTTTATCTCTTTTATGGAAGTTTTGTTTTTCATAATAATTGTAGACTGTTTCTAGGACGACACATTTATGAAATCTTTATTACTTTACCGTATGCTGCAGATGTAAAACTTTAGTGACTTAATAAAGCTAAATACATTAAAGAAATCATTAATAGTCCTACCATACCTGGCAGAACTTATCATTGCCATACGAATCGTATTTCAAGGATTATTTTTAAGCCACACCTACTTCTTTCCTGGAGGATATTCTCAGAAATCAGTCTACTCTTCTTATTAGAATCGGAAATGTTTAAGATGAAGAAAGATTGCACAACTGAAAAAAGTACTATTCCTTTTTATTGTCACCTTGTCTTATTCCTTAAGTGTTTGCTTTAAATTATTAAAATACTTTAGTAATGTTTTAAACATATTCCTAGTAAAGAAACAGAAAAAAGATTTTAGAATAATGCGTAGGACAGAATGGAAATTTTCCTAATTTTATTTAATATTTTGCAACTATATTACCTCTTTTAAATAGATTAATATAATCATTTACTTTTCTCTTTCTTTTTTCTTCTTGAGTTTTTGCTTTCTTAAAAATGGTTTGTTTCTTAAATGTTGATATCTTGTTGATTTTCTTTTCAGTTATTAATGCTCATGTTGATGAAAATTCTGTATGATTCAAATTTCAATTTGAATTAAATAGGAACTGCTATGTGCGTTAAAAATTAAAATACTTCATTATACCCATATTAATGCTTTTTACCTATGAACAGTCTTCTTTTATAAGCTTAACGTAATCACGCCTGTATTTTGTTATATTAGTGGTTTATAATTTAGCACGTTGACTGCCTCAGGCAAAATTGAGTAAAATACTCTATCAGGCCATTTTTAATTCTGCTGTTTTCTTGTCCTATTTATCCTTAAGATCAGTTCAGTACCTAGTTTTCTTTTGTTACTGCAGCAAAATACATATTAAAATCAACGATTTATGAAAAAAAGCTTTCAGAAGCTGCAAACCAAGAATACAGAAGTAGCTTTCCCGAAGGAATTTTAAGCGTATAAATCTGTGTATTTGTAAAGCACTTGTGACTCGCACGGCTTCAAACAATGCTAAACCTATGAATCACATTCGATGCACATGGCTCCGAAAAGTAAGGCCGCTGCGAATCATTGGTGATGAACGTAGCAATCAAGATTTTAAAGATGATAAACCATACATATCAGATGTTATTAATAGATGGAAGGTTACAAATTTCCTGTACATTCTTAATATTTGCGCAAATTGCCGTAATGCTTAGTTGCAAAGTGCTACGCTATAATCTCCAAGAAAAAGGCATGTACAAATAGAAGTAAAACTGTAGGTAACGATTATAAAAACAAGGTGTAAAAATGAGTTATTATGCTTTCAGAAAATGCTGTCTTTGATATCAGTGGATAATAAAAAATAAATTTAAATTTAAATTTGGAGTAAAATTTTTAAATACATCATATGCACATCCACACGCACACACATACTCATAAAGGAAAGTTTTTGTTAGAAAAATTCTCGTCGTTTTACGGGTGACTAAAATACAGAAATAGCATCAATGGGTATAATATTTAGACTTCTGGGTGGAAAAATAGTTGCTTAATGGAATTCCAGGTCAATATAAACAAATTTGGCTCTAAATTCCTGAAGCTTAATTACAGATTCTTCTTCCTTAACAGACAATCCATTAACCTTCAAAGCAAGGATGTCTTGCTTTCAACTCCTGTAACTTTGCGTAATAAGTTTTCAAACTCCTACAACGCCCTTTTGTTCACGAATACGGCTTAAAATAACACAAATGAAAGATTTTTCTCTGTGATAAAATATATTTAGGTTTATATAAGTTTTGAAGAGGTAAGGAGAGATCCCATCATCTAGCTAACTATTTTTCCCCCAATGTTCATATTCAAAAAATGCGATTAATGTCATTTTTCATATTATCGATAACAGAATACCGATTAATTTTTGAAACAAAATAAGCAGAAATATTAGAGAGCCTTCCGATGGTTTAAAAAGCACGAGCTCTGATCTTATTAAAGATAGATTTATATTTTTAATTGCATCAAATATTCTGAGTAATTACTTCTCAGTCAAAGTTTAAGGTGAATAAAACTTCTGAAAGTAGGAAAATCGATCTAGATTCGATTCCCAGCAAATGAGATGGGTGCATGGGATTTTCATCATCTCTAATATGAATACGAGTCTATTGTAAGTAGGTAGTTTGAACTAGATTCGTTTCCCAGCAAACAAAATGGGTGCATGGGATTTTCATCATCTCTAATAAGAAAACGAATCTATTTTCTTTTGAATATCTTCTACGAAGGCACATCTCTATTAGGCAAAGTGTGCTTTATCGTAATAACAGAATTTTTAATAAGCCTATATTTACTGAGATGAGATAGGCAGGTTTTAACAGGAAATTATTAGAAGTGTGTGCATTTGAAGCGTTATTTCTTCGAATCATTTTCTGAGAGAAATTATATTACATTGAAATTATACATAAAGAAAAACGAGAAAAAACCGTAAGTATATTTTGTTATTCCCTCTATAGACGAACCTGTCACGTATGCTGTATTTTATTTATGCGATCACTAGTGGGCAAGATGTGCCGGAAATGTCAGTGGGTTTTCAGATTTCTCCTTAACACTTTTTTAATACCATGAAGTAGGTGTTATTGTTTTCATTCTGAGAATCTGATGGCCTCAGAAAATTATAGTATCTATTATAAACCTCATATATCTGTATTTCCTTTAACTTTGCTGCAAGGAAAAGATCCAATGTAAAAAATATACAACTGAGTCTTGAACAAGTGACTTTTTTTGTTACTAAATAAGGACAAAAATCGCAGCATGGTGTTAGAGTATTTGAGATTTTCTTTCTTTTTTGAAGCTGAGAAAGAAAGAAAATCACCTTTGCCCGCTAAGGTTCGAATTCCGGACTTCCCGATCGCAAGCTTTCATTACACCAGGAAGGCACGCAGTAAAGAGGGAGAAGTTACCTTGTATAACGTAAAACGATTAATGCACTAAATTTTATTATTGCTGTCGGCATTGCCAGTCAAAACAGATCGTCTTTAATATGTGATTTTGTGGTTTGTGTCTTGATTTTCTAGGAAGCCCTTTTTAAATAGTGAATCAGTCGTAGATGTTTAAGTTGAAATTGTTTCAGGTGCTTAATTCTAATCTAATTTAAAAGATCAGACTGCAGTTGTTGTTGCAGCCAGTTGTCTCACTTGTCGGACCTAATCAAAACAAGCTCACGGATTTTATCGTGGCACGACTGCGTCTGCCGTTGATATGAGATTTGTGCACCATATAGGTGACAGTCCAGTTTTGACGAAGAGCACCACAGGAAATGGGTCTGAGCGTCTTTCACCCTTTTTCTCTTAGCACCTAACCACTCGAAAGGCTTTTCGGCTAGACATATATTTTCATTGCCCCCATGTCGAACAGACCGAATACATTTAGAAGCATCCGTCCCGTTCTTCAGAATTCGAGCCAAGTCCTTCGGTACGGCAATAAGCGTCATTAACCCCTATCTTCTTTAGGCGGCAACGTGCAGCTCTTTTAATTTATGACATTTTTGTTTTTTAATTGTTTTGAAATTATTCATCATAAATTCTTTTTTGACATTTTAACATTATAAGTTTCCAGACTGCAGTTTTTTTTTTAAATTTCTCTTGACCTTGTACCAGAATTGAATCAGAAATAACCGGAAAAATCATTGCTTTGTAGCCAGTCATGCCAATAATCTAGTGTGTACTCATTCATGACAGAAACTACTGGCAAAATGACATTGATTACTTTTTGTTGTAGGAAAGAGACCGGCGTGAGGTTTCCTCGAAGTGCAGGAAATCGCTCATGTAACAAATTCCAGTCTAAGGTTGAAATTTGCCTAATTTATAATAATAGATGTTATTTAGCATTTTTTGCAATTTTCTCCCAGAAGGGATACCGTATTTTGCTGTTGAAAGCTCCCTTGCTATATAGATCAACTTTAAATAAATGCTATACATAAAGAACATCTTAAAAGACGAAAATTTTTGCCATATTGTCATTTTACTGTACCAAAGCATACTATCTGATTAGTGAAAACTAATTTAAAAATTTCATTTTATAATTTTAAATTATTGATGTAATTGAAAATCGGTTAGTTTGGATTTATCTAAAATTTCTTCATTCAAAATCTTAATTGATGTTCTCTGTGGTTCAGCTGTAATGCAATTTAATACTCATTTCTTAAGAAATGCAAACTAATTTTAGCTTAACGGGTAAGTAAGTCCGATAGTAATCAAAAGCACAAAACTACATTTTGGGCTTCTTAATTCTTTAAATTTATGTAGAAATTTTTATCTTTTCGTTCCGAAACTGGGAACAGAATTTCCAGTAAGTTTAATAATGGAAATAAAGCCTCTTAATTATATGGATTGTGGGAGGATGAAGCATTTTTCGAGGATAACTTTCTTTTCCTTCCTTTTTTAAGTCTTCTTTTTATTGCCTTTTTATTATGCAAGTACAATAGCAGGTTCACATGCCCTTTTTTGCTGTGTAATTTTCTCATTTACGAGCAAAATTCTGTTTTAGGTTTCTCCTCCACGAAAGCATCCCTCCCTTTAGGCAGATAGTTCTCGTGTGCTTTGCCATAATTAAATAATCCAATCCAATCCTGTTTTAGGTTTCATTTCTTATTTTTATCATCTGATACCCGGTGTTTGATCTTGAATATTTCACGCAGTATTTATAGCACACACATTGGTGTTATATTTGTCATTTTATCGTCTCAAAGTTGCTTGCTTTTGTGAAAATATCTGTTGCATTTCGTAATGATTAACACAGTAAGTATATTCTCTGTTTATTTTGTGCTTTTAGCACGAAAATATACGTAGACAATCTCGTATATCTTATTGTAGAAGAGGCGAAGAGAAAAAAAAACCGGGTGACTTGGGCTCACTCAATTTATTCCCTTTGATCTTACAAGGGTCAAAGGGAAAAGCCTCTTCCCTCCTATCCTCCCGTAACTGAAAACAGCGGCCCAAATTTTCCCTATATGCATGCGGTGTGCTTATCACATCAAGTGAATGTGCATTCTTTAGCATTAAGTTTGGCGCAATTTTTTATTACATTTTAGGCATTATTATTAATGTTTAACAATGTCTAAAAATGTTTACCAATATTCGGCAATGTTTTTAACCGAAGCATTGAAGTGAAGTTTTTTTATTAATGAGTAATGAGATTAATGAGTTTTTAATTAATTAACATAGTAAAGTTTCTGATTAATTTCATGAATTGACTTCTTTTATTAACTTTACTTCTCATTATTGCTCAAAGTTTGAATTATGTTGTAAAACCAAACAATAAACTAATGGATCCACCTTCATTTAATTTATTATTTATTTATTAAATTTCGCTTAATTTTTATCGTGAAATCTCAAAATGTCTATACAACATTAAAGTTGGATTTATTCTCTACTTTTTAATTCTCCCATTTTTATTCTTTAGCAAATCATACCGTAGCGAGAATTCCATAGAGTGCCACAGTGCCACAGATGCTTTAATTATGGACATATTAAAAAATACTACACATATAAAATAAATTAAGAGAATATGCATATTTTATCGGATTGCATGAAAAGAACTGAACTGAAGGGAAAAAACACTGCTTCTAGATAAAAATGCAAATCTTGTACGGCAAATACGTAAGCGTACACGTGTGTGTAAGCGGAGCCAGCAGAAAAACAGGCTTTAGAAGAGCTTGGAGGATAAGACGAATTGCGTTCGCTAACACATCTCGGCGAATTTCTTGGTGTTATCTTGCAGCAATCGGTTAAATTCACATCGGAACAGTAAAAATGAGTAACCACCAATGTTTAGATAATGGAATGAGGTGGCGAATTGTGGGGAGGCTAGAGTCTGGCCAATTCCAAGTCCAGATATGTAGAGAGTTTAAGTTAACGCCCAGCGTCGTGTGTAACCTATGGAAACTGTTCCAGGATACTGGATCCATCGAGAGAAAGCCTGCGCAAGGTCTTCCAAGAGCCATGACGGCCAGAGAAGATTGCTATTTGTCCATTTTAGCGAGGCTTAACAGAGGGAGTACAGCTTCTCAGCTCTCTCGGGACCTGTATGCAGCCACAGGAACCCGTGCAACAAGGGTGACTGTTTCCAAAAGACGGAATGAGAGAGGATTGTTTTCCAGAAGACCGGCTGTTTCCGTTCCGCTCCCACGTCTACGGACAGGAGAATCCGATTAGCATCGTGCAGGCAGTATAGTGATTGGAGTACGTAGCAATGGGCGACCGTTCTGTTCACCGACGAGTGCCGTTTTAGCGTAAACACCGATTCTCGCCGTACTTTCATATGCAGAGAGCCAGGGACCCGCTACCTCCAATGTCCGCGAAATCAACAATTATGGCGGTGTCGGTGTAATGGTCTGGGCAGGTATCATGTTGAATGGTCGCACACCTCTCCACGTTTTTGACAGAGGCTGTGTGACTGGTCTAGGGATGAGGTCTTGGAACCCTATGTTCGCCTTTTCCTGGGTGCAGTGGGCCGTGAGTTCATCTTACAAGACGATAACGCGAGGCCACATAGAGCTCTTCTGTCCGACGAATTTCTCGAGAGTGAAGAAATTCGCCGGATAGATTGGCCGGTCAGGTCTCCAGACCCCAACCCTATAGAGCATGGGACGCTCTGGGTAGGACAATTTTTAACTCGCAGCCCCCTTCGAGAACCATCCAGGAACTGAAAACAGCGTTGCTGAATCAGTGGGACCAATTGCCACAGACACTGATAAACTGCCTTATTTCCAGTATGACATCACGCTACGAGGCCTGTCTGGCTGTAAGAGGGGACCATACCCTCTATTAGCCGATTTCTTTCGTGTCTTCTGCAACCGCTGTTTCAGTCCTTCAGACTCCTATGAGTTTTACACATGAACATGTGTGTCTATTATAACTGTTGAATGTTTATTTTGTTCGTATTATATCAACCTATGTTCACACCAAATTTTAGTAAAATCTGTCCAGTAGTTCTGGAGATTGTAGATCAAATATGAAAATTCTCTTAATTTATTTCACCAGTGTATAATGCCTAGCAAAGATGCTCCAGCTGCGGAGAATGGGACATATCAGGGTAGATTGTTTAGCTGCGGTATCTTGCTGTACCAATTGTACAAGCAAATCAAAAATATAAATTGGATCCGAATACTGTTCAAGATGCTAAGGCCAAATTGTGTAGTTGTATAAAAATATAATTAGAATTATACGAAAGAAAAATATACGTATGGATATATTTTGTATTATTAAATTAAACATAGAGTGAAGTAGCTGCAAGAGAAGATTATATCCCCATCTGTATATAATCGTATATGTTTTTCTTCCTTACTCCATTATTGTAGCATTTTACAAGTAGCTGCAAGAGAAGATTATATCCCCATCTGTATATAATCTTGTATATGTTTTTCTTCCTTACTCCATTATTGTAGCATTTTACATGCTTTTACGGCAATTTTAGCACGGGATTCAAAATTCCCCTCGCAGCGTTCTTCAATGAAACAGACGGGAGTCCAAAATATAGTTAGACAGATAGCATAACGTGTTTCACGCATTCTCTTATTCGATTCATTAGTGGATTGGGGCTTTATTAGTTGTGAACTAATGTATTTTAGCTAATATCAATGGGTACTTAACAAAGTGTGCGTTTGTGATTTCACGTCCAAAGTAAATTTAGTGTATCTTTATATAATTGCAGATTGTTTTTTTTCCTGGGGATATTTTTTTAAAAAATTATTGCCTCTTTATTTTATGAAATGACTAGTAAGCTCTGGATTCTCATTCGAATCAAATAATGCTTTAAATTAAAATGAACTCTGTGTCCTCCCAACTTTCAACTCTTTTTTTCAATCCCCAATAATCTGTCTCAAATATTTTTTTTTTATGTGTTAATATTGATGTTAAGTCTTTGAGCGCATGGAGAGGAGTAAACTTTTTTAACTGCTTCATTGTTGATGTTAACTTATCGAGCTCACGGAAACAAGTAAAACTTTTTAACTACTGAATGACCTCTCAGATTGCTTTGATTACCCTCATTTTCGAAAACTGTACAGTACACTCCCGATTATCCGCGGAATTGGGTGGCGCGGCCGCCGCGGATAACAAAAAAACGTGTATAATCCGAAAAAAGTTAAAAACGGGTATAGCAAATAAGAAAACAGTCATTCAAACTTCGAAAAATCGTTTTTGTACAATAAAACGTAAAATAAACAGCAGGAAATGTTTAACTAAAGCTTAATATTTTAGCTTATTACGCTTAATATATTCTGTTTCTCGAATTTCATGTCGCTGCTTAAAACGAGTCAACCAGCCAGAAGACGCATCAAAATTTCCTTTCAGGGCTAACCACTCAAAAAAGATTTTTGCCTTCGCCTCAATGATAGGATCATTTACAGGAGTACCCTCTTTTCGAACTTGAGTTAACCACTCTGTCAATGCCGTGTCTAGCTCATCAAAGGTAGAATGCTCATCAAAGGTCTTCCTTCATAGTTTTTCGCGTTTTCATTGCGGAAGCACTGTCCGACATTGATGCAAAGTTCACCAGTTTGTCTTTTTGCTTTAGAATGTCACGCACTGTTGCTTCCGCGATTCCGTAATCCAATTCCATCTGTTGCCTTATAGCGCCGTTTGCTACTTTGGAAACTAATTCTAGTTTTTGCGCAATCGTCAACACAAGCTTCTTTCGTTTTCCTGACATTTTAAATCGGTAACGAAAAACACAAAACCAAAAAGCACAAGCACTGAACACAGTAAAAGATAAGAAATTAACTCCGAACAGTTCGCAAATACTATCAGGCTTAAACTAACAATGGCGAGTGGGAGGAAGTGGACGTGTCAGTAAGCTTAAGACGAGAGAGGGCGGTGGAGCGGGCACTGCAAGGATGAGTAAGAAATCACTTACTCATCAGAGGGGAAGGTTCCGAGTAGGGCTAGGATATTTTTGCCATAAATAATCACGATCTTAGCAAATTTAACGTTTCTCTCAGTTTTGGGAGCATTTTTATTTATTTCCTTTGCTTTACGCTTGGGAAAAAAAAAAAAAAAAAAAAAAAAAAAAAACTTTGTGCGGCAGGCGCGGATAATCGGCTCCGCGGATAATCGGCCCGCGGATATACGGGAGTCTCCTGTACTTATAAAGGTAAATATAAATCAGCCGAGTACGTCCACACTACACACCGTTTTTTTCTCTTCGTCCTGCCTCTTTCTTCGCCATTTTTTTCCTTACGCCTTTCTGAATTATCTTAACCAAAATGCTAATGTCACTGCTAACGCTGCAAATAATAAATATAAAGTAAAAATAAATAATAACCTAAGTATGTATTAACTAAATTCGGCAACTCAAGCTCTTAAAGCTCGTTCGTTTTCTAATACCTTAAAACCAATATCAAAACAGTTCGCAGGATGCAAATTATAAATTAGATCATCATAATAAGGGGTATAAGATCCTGTTGTTTGTATTATTAAAAATTATCTTAAATTTCACAATTTTAAATATATCTGTTTTCCAAACTAAAAATTTTTAAACTTAAGATTCCATTTTAAATTGCTTTACAAATCTTTGCCATTCACAGTTTCCAAAAAGTAAAATTGAATTAAACATGGTGATATTTTCGGGTGTTTTCGAATATTGAGTTAAGGTTTTTGTGTGGTAACAGCTGCTATAAACTTTAAGAATAAACATGTCAGAAGAACAAAAAATTTTAAAAAAATTATGAAGATTCCGGATACCTTTTTCATCCAGATATTTTCATCACTTTACATCCGAAATATAAATAGTATGTATGACGCATATAAAGAAATGCGGCAATATTTAACACTCTCTGATCACTGATCGGCAAATTACGTCCACCTCACAGGCATTTTTTTCACTTCGCATTTTCTGATATAAGATGATTCCTTACAAAACAGGAAAGGGCGGCGTTGAATAACAGTTGGGTGGAACGTTCCTCTTTGTGAGTTTATGCAATTGTTTTAATAGGTGATTAGTAAACAAATTTCTGGTCTGTATTTTCATATTTTCATGTCATTTATGTCATGTTCGTTGATAATACCAGGTGATTCTATTGCAGTAAAAATTTTGAAAGTCTGAAGTTAGCAATGCTTTTTTTTTTAATTTTCTGTATGCTTTCAGTATGTAATATTGTGTTATAAAGTATGCATTTCAGTTTTCGTGACTCTACTTTGACTTGTAGAGCGGAGAAAAAGAGAAAATAAACGTTTTTTAGCCCAAATGGGCTTATAAGGCTCGAAAAGGGGATTTACGTTAAATCACTATATAGGGCTGTACCTCTTTTCACTTTGCTGCCACCAAATATTACCGCCGTGTATTATTTTTAACAAAATTAAATAATGAAGAATGTGTATGTATATATTCATGTCCCTCGCATTATAAAGTTGACCGCAACTAGAGCTATCCAACTTTGAATAACATTAAACTCCTTAAAGCTCTGTTAACGGTTCACATTAAGAGAGAGGAGTTAGTGGCAATTTCGTTTCTCCTTTCTTACCTCAGTCTCACAACTCGTTCTTTCTTTAAAGTTATGTAGATTTTGTGCAGCAAGCGTAGATGCATAAAAGTCTTAATCGGAATTTCAGAAGAGAGCGAGCAAGGAAGAAACAAGGGAGCCGCGCTCTGAGTAAGGAATTAGCTGTTAGAGAATATCTGGTGGCAGGGCTGACCTGTTTTGAATAACTTCATTTGAACCATAGGTCTTAATTAAGAATGTAATTTACTTATAGGAATGTATGCATTCAAGTAAGAATTCTAAGAAAACTGACCCATATTTACGTCGCACATGAAAAAAGTCATAGAAACTTTTTGCAGCTATCATGCTTAACTGTTGGAAATAGAACCCCTACTCAAACTACCGATATTTCACAACTTTTAGCCATTTGCCGGCGCAATTTAATACATAATTCAAATAATGTATACTTTTAGACAATGACAATTTTAGTGATGCGACATGATTTAGGAAGGGCAGATGAACATAAAATTTGTATTATGCTCTTCTTCTCTAGGAGAAAAGCATGAAAAAAAGAAATATATTTGTGGCCAAATAGTTCAAACAAAACAAAATTATTCGAGATACCATTAATTCAGTTTTTGGAGAGCCGTAAACAAATGCTGAAGACTTTCACTTCAGAAAACTTGAATATGGAAGAATAGGCTCGAAATTACATTGATAAAATAAAAAACTTTTTTCATTCAATATTCTTTAATTTTTATCCGGAGAGTGAAATTTTCTTTTCCTCTTGTTCTTATCGTCAAGTTGCTGTTCTTTACGTCACGTAATTCTAAGAACTTCTTCAGAATTATGCATGGTACACCAATTAAACGATTTAATAATTATAAATGTTTTCGTAAAGGTCAAATGTAAAAATTTAAACATGGTATATTTATACTGAAAATTTTCAGTAGACGAAAACTGTTATATTCTGAAAACTTATCGTAAAGCTTAAAATTTAACCGATTACTTCGAATTAGAACAATGGATCTACCCTCATCCATTTCCAAAGTGCTTACTTGTTGTGGCCTACTGACACGTTATAATTTTGTACATTTAAGGATTGTTTCATGTTAATTATCTATTTGTAGAAGTTTAATAGATGTTTTCTTGTTAATTATAAAATTACAGAGTATTTTAGAATGACACCTCTTTCATCTTTACTCAGGCAAATTTATGGTAATTTTAGAAACGAGCTGAATAACAGGTGCTCATGAAAGTGGTTACTCTAGCGATAACCCATTTGATCTCATGGATTGATAGATATAGCCCAAAGCGAAATTAGCTGTAGAAATAACAAGACAGCTTATATGGCGAAAATGAAATCAGGAATCAAAAAAATTTGTTCAAAAGCTTGCTGTGAACTAAACGCCTACGATCGTAGCCTATACTTTATAACGATTTTGTAATTCAAAATCCCGTGAGCTGACGTTGATTCAACTTCATTTACAAGACTCAATTACTACTAAAAAGTAATGATTCCGGGGTTCGTACTTGACAGTGATGTTGTCAACGATTCAATCTCCATTACGAAACAACTCATACAGGCCAAATGAATATTTTGACGTTGGAAGCTTATCTATTCTAACGCCAGCTGTTATCTTCTTTGATTGTTAAAAACAATCATAAATGTATTGTAGAGTTATAATGTATTACCGGGAGCTCTTCTCCGGCTGCTAATGTTTTTTTTAAGGCAAATTATTATCATTCAGTCTTTTAGATGTTTCCAAATTATACATTGCTGCTACTATGCGGAATCCCCACGAATCTGAGATAACTTGTTATGACAATTAAGCAGGTTGTTTAACACGTCAAATGCCAAGCCTATTTTGCTTAATCTAAGGCCGGTTTCTAAAGATTGATATGTCGTTTAGCATATTATTAAAAGAGATTGCACGGTTAACTATCACTTGAATAGTTGTCATAAACTCATAGTTTCAGTTTAAAAAATTAACTGAATAAAGTAAACATTCTGGTGACACGGTTTTTATCAGATAATACGTTTTAGTAAAAATATGTAAAACTTTTACAGGATATGCGTGGAAGAAAGAGGTATCAATAGGAAAGGTGTGCTTTCATGCGGCACCGACCAAAAACTACAACAATTCATGCCATATTTGAGTTCTTTCATATATAGTATATGTAATAGTTTCTGTAGTAGAACACAGGCGGTTGACTTCGTAATGAACAGCCAGAATATTAATGTCGTAGAATTCTGAAACGCCCATTCACTATGAGTAAGAAATTTGGCAGTCAAGGTATATTTAATTCAACTTTTATTTCAGCAAACATGATCGGCCACAAACAAGTTGGCACATTAATTGTGCCTATTCCAAAAAGCTTACATTTTTGATAACTTTGCAGTAAGAAAGGAGGAACAGACAGACTGCAGTCCAGCCAGGCCAAAGCGTAGAAAGCAAGTGCGTTGTGTTCAGCGTGAAATCTTAATTCAGATTGAGTTAGTTTCGGTTCTCAGTGCATTTTAATCGGGCAGTTAATACTGCTGTAAAATTACTATTGGCTGCTTTAGTTCCATTTACATCATCAGAATTATGTAAGAGTCACATGACATGGATTTAATCTAGAAATGACGCAGTGCAGAGGGAGAGGTTACTATTTAGAATTGAGGAGAGAAATTTACGTTAATAGTTTAATCTCTTATATATTCTTTGTTTTTCTTATATATATATATATATATAAGAAAAATGTAAACACTCAAAAAAATGTAAACACTTTAGCGAAAGAAGTTTCTTTACAGTGCATTAGTGCAAACTTAACTGTAAGTTAATATAATTATACAAATCATAGATCAGGTTAGGTTACACAGTCTTTCTGCACCTTACTAGAGTGCTATTAGTATCCAGAAACATAGCACAGCGGCGAGCAATTGCTTGAACATTGTTGTTCAATGTGTCCGCGGGGATTGCTGCAAATATCGCTGCAATGTTTTCGCAAAAGATCTCCAGCGTAACCGATTTCCTGAACTACTGGACATACTTCAAGATTCCGCAAGAGAATAATGTGTCAAGATTCCCCAAGAGAATTTAGATTCACTAGCATACGTCGTATGTGACATATTACAGTCATAAGAGTACCGACATATATTGAGCAAACACCATACTACACACATTGCAAAGGTAATTCAACTTCGAAGCCAGTACGCAGATACCATTTATTTGTGTATATATATTCTGACAAACCTTATATTATGTGTATATTTTTCATAGAAACGAAATAGGCTGCAGTTAGCTTCATGCTAATAAAATGGTATTTGAATTCGTGCTTTTAACACTTGAAATAATGTGTTACTGTTTACGTTACGAATACCTCTTCTCAGAATAAACAAAAATCGCGTACTGGCAACTCAGGCACTGCAATCTTCGATTTTTTTAAATATTTATTTATCTTTTTAAAAGAAATCAAAGGATATATCTTAAATCCTCATTTATTTCAAATCCAAGCAGTGCAGAGTTTCAGCCGGATTAAACCGTCTTACATGTTACTTTCAGGCGTATTTTAGGGTGCAGACTGTAACATAAGTTAAGACACATGACCTCAAAGCTGGAAGCTGAATGTGACTTGTACATTATGCCGCACGGCGAGTTGTTAAAACTTCGTGATCCCGCGTTTAGGTCACGCAGCATTCAAAGTAAAAATGAGACTGAGCCGGAATTTTTGTTAGGTGTTCCTAATAAAATAGTCCCTTCTTTGAAGATGTGCTTTATTTTTGTATATATTACAAATGATTTTAGCAGCGATACACCTGTCAAGAACCATTCACGCATTTCAAATAGAATATTACAAATCACGGGTAGCCAAAAGCGCTGTTTTTTTTTTTTTTTTTTTTTTTTTTTTTTTTTTTTTTTTTTAGGTCATTGACATCCTTATAGCACCTCACTGGCTTTGAAATCGTGCTTTCATTTTGATGGACTAGGTCCCCTCTTTCTGAGAAGAGGCGGTGAACCCGGATTGAAAATGAAATTCAACAGATAATTTGTTGTGTATCCCATGCGCATTGCATCAACCCCGCCTAAAATTAGCATATGGTCATGAGCTTGAAGTTTAATTATCGTCTAAAGATGGAAAAGCTCTACAGCATAATTGCCAGATACATCAAAGTGTCCCTTTGCTGGAAAAGGGAGAAAGCACGCAACTTTTTTCCCTTTGCTTATTTCTTTGCCCAAAAAAAGGAACGTATTAATTTGTTTTCATCTCATCTTTTTGTTTCTTTTGATGCGTATAGTATCTTTCATTCACTATCAGTCTCATTCCACAAAATATTGTAAAAGATGTGTAAAGGATGCGTAACATAATAACTTTTAGACTACTTTGTAGTGTTAGGTGTGGCTTCTCTCTTCCTATCCCGAGGTTAGACCAGCTGGTTGCCACATGCAGAGAAAATGTTGAAAGTTTTAAACAGATTATTATCTTGCATTGTTTGCCTTCTATTCATAAGGTTTCATTTAGATCATAAAAATTTTGAAGTGCAGCAAAATTAAATAAAGAAATTACTTTATTTCCATCTGTTCTCTTTGCCATGCAAACTGTTGTGAATTCTTTTGTCCACAGGCTTCTGGCAATGGTAATACCTTAAATGTATTGTTAGGTCTTTCTATCATAAATTATTTATACGAAAAATGGACTGTGTGAGGCATTTGATAAGTGTTCACAAGACGTTGAATAAGTTAAATAAAACTATTAGTAGTTGGTAAAAATGAATGAGTCTGAGTTTAAACAGTTGTTTAAAGCCCGTCTATAACCCTAAAATGATTAAGTTTATGTAAATACACAATTTTAATATTCTGTATAAATCTCGGTATATTAAACTAGCATTTAGTTAATAATATGTGTAAGTATATTCATGAAAAACGAAAACGTTTTTAGTCAAAATAGTTTTTTTTTATTTTAATAAGTGTCGTACACGTGAGTTAGATCTTTAACAAAGGCTATACTTCTGTGTATGCTCCTTGAAACGGATTTTCTCAATATGCTACGTTTAATTTCGAAACGAAACCTACCTTGCGATAAGCACACTTTCTTTTCCAATGCATGCGCCGTCATGAGAAAATGGAATCTCATGCGAGTTAGCGATTTAGTTGTGTGGTTACAATTTCCTCAAAACGGGAACACCGGAATGATTGGAAATGCAGGGAAATAAATGGCTACGGTAAAACGCTGCTCAAGCCACTTGGAGCGCTATGAGCTCAAAAGTGGAGCTCCTTTGTGTCAGTTTCATTGGGTATCAAACTTGTGGCCCGTGAGCCGTATACGGCCACCGAAGCACTGCGAAGATATTTCAATTGCGTTTTTGTTGCAAATACAGTTTTACAAAGATTTCAAGATTTTATTTATTTGAAATTCGAGTTTATATTACTTTAATTTCCTTTAAAAACGAAAGGAAACAATGTGCCAGAAAATCTATAAACGTAAATAATCAATTTTTCAATGTGATGTAAGTCTTATTCAACGATTTCAAGATATAGATTTAGAAACACTTATTCACTATAAAAAAAATAAAAAATAAGTAATCAAAAAAATAAATAACCTCAGTTGCGGAATTTTTCAATAAGAAAAATAATTTTGTTTCAGAATACATTTATATGCGAACTACTTCTTTTTCACAGTTCAAAGTTCATAAGGAAAGCACCTAGTTAACCGATTTGCATCTATAAACCTTGATAATTTTCAGTAATTTCTCTTCAAGGCTACAAACGTTTTCGGAATTTAATACTATCAAATGTCACACTGTATTAAAAAAAAAGAATTTAATTATTTGTTTACAAGCATGTGAATTTTTATTTATGCGTCGAAGAAAAATTTAATAAATAAGAGAAGGAATTTGGTTGTCATTATTTATTCTCAAATTTTGTTCCATTTGAAATGATTCTATGAAATCGTAGACATTTTTCATAATTTATTTGTATTTAGTTTAAATTTAAGTAAATTATCTAATTATTCATTAAAAATGCTAGAATTATTTGAAAGGAATGTCTGTCTAAGAATTTAATATTTGGCTGTCAATATGTTTGAATTACAACGTGTTAACCGACAAGTATCTCTTGAAAATGCTACACTTTAGATTTCAGATAAAAAATAAATAGAATTTTGAGTTTTTTTCCTTTATGATATTATTGTTTAAATCACATTTTCATAGATATTTAGTAAACGAAATTTAAAATTTATTAAAAATAATTTTTGTTTTGCTAATATTTTAATTTATTTTGGAAAAAACTCCTGCACCTCAATTGTTTCCAGATCGTTCATGCGGCCCACATGCAATTTGAGTTTAACACTAGGCTAGGTAATACAAATCAAAGCTGAACTGCATGTACTAATCATACTGATACGTCATTCGAGCAAGTGGTGTCATTACAGAGCACCATGAGAATCAGAAAACATCAGAACTCCAGCTTTGTAACATAAGAATCCCAATAAGCTTGAAAACAGCAGTATCAGAGTTATTATGATTCTTATTTTTGAATGTAATCTAATGTATATCGAACCTCAGGGGTAATCTGCAGTGCTATTGTTTATTTTTAAGCTGACTAGCATTGTAAAAGAAGCAACGATACTCTTTGAGGAATTCTTCCATCATTTTGCTGAGTGCATGCGGTTTATGCAACCTGTGCCTATTTTATTTGCTCAATTGGATTGAGAAGTGTTCTAACTCTCATTTGCTATTTCTTGGATTTAAACCCTTGTGACTGTGATTTAATAGTGAAGATGAAGGACTCAGTTCTTGGTATTCTCTTCCGAATAGTCTTGAAGTTGTTTTTTATGGTGGTGGGGGGGTGGAATAGACAGCTGTTATTTAATCATCCAACAGAGCAAGCGTTTCAGTATGATGATAGATACTTGTTACCCAGAATCTATTTAGTTACCAATTACTTATGATTTAGATATTGCTGGCGATGAATTGTATAGGTTGTGGGTATATGAAGAGATTTTGTGATATTTGTAAATCATGTTTTTCATATGCATCTATACAAGAGAATGACGCGTAGCAAAACGTTTATATACAACAGAAAAGAAAATACAAGGGATGGAATTTTTCTAAATGATGAAAAATAATGCTTGATGAGAAGTAATCTTTGCTTTGTCAGCCTTTACTGAAGTTTACTTAAAGCATCAAAAATTTTAATAAATGAGCATTAATTAAAATATTGATTAGTGATTAGTAACCTGTTCTATTTTGATTAGCTTCTACATTGGCATGGCTTCTAATTAGATTTTCTAATTCAATTTAGTTGAAAATTGATACAAAGCTAAAATATATGGCGTTTGAGATCTTGCCTGGAATTCTAACTACTTGATTCTTTCTGTAGCTGTTGATGATTAAGTTGTGTAGGCAAATTTGTGCCTTTACAAAAGTTAACCGAAAGTCCTAAAAATGTGCACCTGAAATATTTATGGATGGCTAAGAATCTGTAATTATTTCTCTCAAATTTAAAGGCTTTTTTTCCTAGTTATGGTTTATCATTTTTAATAATTAAAACAGCTTTATACGTTATAATCGAACGAAACATTTTTTGATAAATGTCTGATTGGTACGTTCAGTTGTACGTTGTTTTTTATTCCTGTTTAATACTGTTAGGTCAAAACTAATATGATATTCGAAGCTATTTGACGTCAAACGGAGCATAATGTGAAATATATGCGTAACAGGAAATTTTAATTATTATTATTATTATTATTATTATTCGCTTTTTTGAAATAAAAGCTCTAACATAAAAATCGCTATATTTTTCTCCTTCGATGCCCTGGTGGTAGTTATGGCCTGTTTGCTACATATTTAATTTGATTATTCACACCTGTGCTTGAAATCTAATTCTTTATATCCTATTTCCAGTTTAGGCTATTACGAAATTATAGAAGATTCTATCATTTATTGAAGTTTTTTATTGGCATTTATTTTTGTGCTGTACAAATAATACGAGAATTGATTAGTAGTTCCGGGATTGGATACTCTGTTACCGAGTACAAACAGTTTTTAATTTTTGCTTTAACTGCTACCGCTACTTTCAATCTGTTGAAAGCGGAGGGTTCTAAGAGAATAATTAAGTAGAATTACACGTCAAAAGTGGTCCTTGCTGTGACTTCCTAAGAGCATCCAGCATTCATCAGGAAGCGCTGCGTATTATCTGTCGTTATCAGTGGGTAGCAGGAACGACGTATTTCCGTCTGTGGCACTAGTTACCTACAGAGTTTCTCTATTGTCATTTGTCAAATGTAACCCTTTTTTTTCCTTTTATTTTGTTTTATTCTTTTTTTTCCGTCTGTTTCACGTCCTTTTATACGAAACAGAATAAGCACGAGTATTGCATCTTGATTGTATATATCAATTTTGGAATATTTATGATAAAAACCATGTTATTATTTATCATTGTAAAATATATTATTATTAATTGTTGTTAATTAAAATAATCATTGTTAAATAATCATAACTATAATGATTATTATAACAAAAGTGATATAAAATTGAATAATAATTTAGACATAATTTAATGCGAACATTTTGTTTACATACAGTATGAAGTTTATATTTTCAAAAATCCCGCCTAGATGGGATAGTGTTTAATGACGCTGACTACCGTAATGAAGGCCCCGGGTTCGAATCCCGGGGAAGGCATGGATGTTTATAATTGGGTAGTGTCTTTAAGGCATAGGATTACACCAAATATACTGAAAGTCCTGTCGCGTAGCTTGGTGGTAAGAGACAAGCAATGGGATACCCTTGTACCTGTCCCGGAAGCTGCACTCTTCAATCGTACTAATCAACTGAGGTGGAATTTAGCAAATTCTTGTTGTCACCTATATGGTGCTCAAGCCTAATGATAGATGTAGTCTTACACTCCTTGCCATGGTAAAATTCGTGGACTTGTTCGTGTCCTTGTATAAATGAGATTAGCCGCGATTGTAACATTTTAAAAATGTCTGTATGCTTTGATGGAATGAAAATTTTTTGGTAAAAGAAACTACATTATCATTTGCTACGAAACTGTTGCAAATCCATTTTCCGTAGCCTTATTAAGCATGAATTAAGCTGAAACGTACAACTAAGGCACATGTTATTGGATTCTTCTTGTAATGCGTGAAACTTACGAGCATGCGTTAAGTAAATAAATACTCAGATTAAACAATATTTTTTTTCTTATCACAACAAAACCGGTTTAAATGTAGCATATTTCATGCGAAATTGAAATTTAAACCTTTGAGATCTACTGGATTAACCTATTTTTAAAGTATGAAATTTGTATAAATCCTTTTCATGGTTGTAAATTATCCCAATTAGTTCTCGTAAAAACCAGTTGTACAAGTATATTTTAGTTAATATATAGAAGAAATGTTCACCAATACCGAATCTGAATATAGATTGACATTCTTTTTTATAATTTTTTATGGCTGCGTAGAGCTTTCCTATAAATCCAGCGTCAGGTTATTGAAATTTGCGTGATTTTAATTTATGGGTAATTAAATTCATAGAAATGAGAGAAAGCTTGATCGATTCACTCAATATTTTAATGGATTTAAATGCAAATTCTTCGTTATCTAGACACAAGGAAAGTTTAGAACAAGAATACACAAGAAATTTAGACTCAAGAAACTTTTCCTGCTTGCATGGTGGCAGGGGACCAGGCTGCCGTGGGCCGAAGTTGGAATCCTGAAGAAGGCATGGATGTTGGTAAACGTATATTGTCTTCGTGGTGGTGGAGGGGGACGCTAAAAATATTCCCGAATTTGAAAGACCTGTTGTTGATAGAGGAAGAAGAAAGGAGAATTTCGGTTCAGTCCACCGGGACGTTCTTCATCAAAATTGGGATGGCGCAGAAGAGAAGTGGAACTACCACGATGATATTACCGAGAGAATAAGAAGCAATAGAAAAGTGCCGATCTTTTAATACCCTAAATGATTAGTGATTTTATTTGTAGATGGATGTTATTACATATATAAGTAATAATACTTTATATGGTATTTCAAAATGTCGCAGTATTGATCTTTGATTTATTATTCAGTAATAATTTACTTTACATTTTTACTTGAAAAATATTTCATGAAGCTATCGCTGATGATAGATAGCATTCATGTGTTTTGTCATTATTAGTAAGCCTTATTTAAATTACCTTCTTCCTTTTTTTACGGTTAAAAAAGTTAAAGTTATTCGAATTTTTTAATTTCATGCGCGTAATTTTAGCAATCGTACGAGATTATATTGGAAAAATCTCCTTATATATTCACATATATGCTCTTTATAGTACAATTATATGTTTAACTTGATTAACTTGCTCCTGTCCCATTGCAAAGAAAGCCGCTAATACTAATTCTAATCAGAATGATTTCATCTTTGATATTTATTGTTAAAATACGTAAAGAAATCTAAATATACTAATCTAATGACACTAGAAATTACTCTCTTTTTATTAAAATAGTAATCTTAAGTTTTCGTTGTTACAAACCACAATTTGTGTGAATCTGATCCCTTTTTGTTTGTTATTAACCGTTATTCTCATAACTCCCTACAGCGTCTCCGTCTTTATGTCAAGTTCATCATCTCAAGAATAATAACTAATATTATTTACGCACTGTTTTCGAATGCAAGAATATCCATATGTCATTTTGACAGTAATCCGTTCCCTTAGCAGAGTAATAATATTTTTAATCGACGTGCTCCCAACTTCATACTTAAAGCTTCTGTTCTGTTTGCGTTATTAAATGTGACTATCCATTTATCATAACTTATAACTCTTGCGTTATGCTTTTGAAAAGCCAGTAAGAGTTTTATCATCTGTGGTTTTCTCAAAGGTCGAAATAAATGTCAACTTTCTGTGAAAGTAAACATATATTATACCTCTTTCCTAATATTTGCTTTGTGATTGTCATTATTTATTTTCTTCTCTTTCTATCGCAAAATACTACCAATCAATGCCATCTTAAATCGTGCCTCGTGTCAAAATTGTGCCAGACAAAGGTTGTCCATTTACTGCAATTTTCATTCGAAATCTCAAATTATAGCACTGGAAACCTCTTGCAGTCACCGCCTGATGCACTCCATCATTCCGTTGCTCGATTCTAAAATGCGTTCGAATACTTCTTGTATCATCCCTCAAACACTGTTTAAAATAAAGTACTTTTGTAAGGTAAATTTGCACTAGATATTTTTGTATTTCAATATTTTTGCCTTCTGTATGATCATTTTGCGTAATGATCATACAGTTGGTTTCGATCAATATTAAAATGAATCGCACGTTTTAATGGAACTCGAGAAGCTTAGCTTAAATATATTTCAAAATGCTTAACGATAGACGTTAGTTTCGATATATTTCAAACTATAAGAATTAAGATGAATCGCACGTTTCGATGGAATTGAAAAGCAAAGTTTAAAATGGATTTTCAAATATTTAGGATTTATAATATGCAGGTAAAATTAATTTTGAGAAACTATTAACCGCCCTACAATATTTCTTCATCAGAACTTCGAGTTAGAGAATGAGCTAACCTGAAAGATATGACAAATTTTCTGTTTTATTTGTGGGCAATTTTCAGCAATAAAATTTCTGTAATCTTCAGTTATTTTATATTACGCTCAGTTCATAATATAGTAATCGAGAGAAAATAGTTAGTTATCCGTTGTCGTATTTATATAGCGATGCTAGGCACTAGCTGTACACTATTCATAGTTTGTTGTTAAAGACCTTTTTATTCAATTATTATCTGTTGCACTTATTTTAATATCAATAAAATTGAACTGTTCGAGTGTACTTCATTATTGAAGGCATGAACAACTAAATCAGTTGTCACTATCGTATACTGTTGGTAGTAAGTTCGTTTCCTTCATGTATACTTTTCATACAGAAATTATGGCATTGTCAGTGACGAGTGACTCGACTTTTTGTTTAAAAATGTTTTAACTGAAACTTTTTTTAAATTCGAAAACTTATTTAAGTATTTTAAAATTCAAGTCGTTTTTAATAATTTTAAATTTAATACTTTTATTCACATTAATCGAAAATTTGAATTTAATTTTAATCATTGCATTAGTTTCTTGCACCATATTATGGATAATTTGGTCCTCGGGGAGAATGCATAATACTGTAACATAGTTTTATGGATAGTGTAAGATAAATGAATTTCCATCTAAAATGCAGCATATGATCTTGATACCATACTTAAAATTATTATGTCCTCTTGAATTTTTATTTCTTCTTTTATACATTTATTTTTGTGCTAACGTTTGCATGCAGTGTCTGTGTGAATTATCCCCACGTCTTATTTCAAGTTTTTTCTCAATTTCTAATATTAAAAACGCCCGAGTCGTAGAAAACTCTCAGATGCATCGAACAGAAATGAATATATATAAACAAAGTAACGCAGCGAAAAAATTGAATAAAATAATAAAACAAATGCTATATGAATATGATAACATAATTTAGCACTAAGGTTTAAAAGAAGGTTGAATACTATTTTGAGAAGTAATCATATATAACTGCTTCTTTATTTCTTCTTCTAATGCATTTAAAGTCTTTTTTACGTCTTCTTCATCTTAGGTCTTTCTGAATGTTACAGTGGTTAAGAGAATGCTGATAAGCCATAACTATACCTCTTCCTTAAGTGATCGACTTCAACATAGGGTATTTCTAAGGTACTGCCCGCATATTTTCGCAATTCCGAAAGAAAGGAAAGCTACATTAAGGTATTTCTCCCCCCCTTCTTAGCGTGCCTTCGTGATATAGTGGTCTGCATGCTGGGCGCATATTCCAGAGGTCCATGGTTCGATTCCCGACAAAGGCGTTGCTCATTTTTCATCACTTCTTCTTTAAAAAACCTAATGAGTCTACAGTGACGCCCGAACTAAGAATCGTGGATGATGATTCTCCACACCCAGGATTTGGCGATTGGGTCTCCTAAAACTCCAGTCCCCCTTTAAAAGGGGGAGTATATAAGATATTTCTCCCGCCATCTTAGCGTGCCTTTGTGGTGTAGTGGTCTGCATACTGGCCGCGTATTCCAGAGATCCGTGATTCGATTCCCGGCGAAGGCGTTGCTCATTTTTCATTTCATCTGCTTCCAAAAAATACCTAATATCTCTACACATTTAATAGGTAGCAAAAATCTCAGTTTCACTAGCTTCTTAAAACAAGTGTTACCTTAACTACAGAATTCTTATTAATATTGGAGTTTTTTACACATCCAAGTACTGATGTTCTTCTAACGATCCCATATGCTCTAGTTATAATTATAATTTCTGGCCAAAACTGAGAAATATAATATGGAGATGGGATCTGGCGGATCCGGCTAAGCTCTGTCATTCCGAACTTGCTGCTGATACATATTTGCATATTATTTATCTGTCGCAATCAATTATTTCAGTTGACGAAAGCCATTCATTTTGTCCAAACTTTTAATAATTTCCAATGTTGCTATAAATAGAAAGAAAATGTGCAAAGTATCAGTTCTCTGAGTGTGATGGAACAAAAGAATGTGAACTTAAGTTCTTCAGGTTTAGACACTTCTGTTTAAACGACATCAACTTTCCCTTGAAAATTCCTGTTTTAATAATAAATGACTAAATAAATAGCAGTAGTAAAATCTGTTAGAACATTTCTGAGGAACTTTATTTTGATACTAAGCTTGCGAAATCCAGAAGATTTCACGTTAATGATGGCCAGTGAATGATTATTGGCATTGATTGTTTGATAATGAAACATCCATTATGTCTGTTACGTGCATCATAGGTCATCTGTCCACCCAAGAAGCTATTCGATAAGCGAAATAGTTGCTGAATCAAATGACATTGACATTGTGGCTTTAAATTACTTTCTGAATAAATTTCGGACAGGTAACCAATAGATGAAACAAATCCTCGCGTGTCTTATCAAGCTGCTCACTTACCTATTATTCTTATCTTTTAGTTCGGACCATTAGAGACTGGCAAATTAGTATTTTGCTCGGGCGTGACCGCGAACATTGGGTGAAACGTTTTTAATCTCTTGCCAAACAGCTGCTAGTATGTCAAGGAAAATGCAGTGAGTCATTAGCACTACTATGAGGAAGTAGAAATTAGCTCCCATTAGCGTAAGCCCGCCATTTATGATGTAATGGCTTTCGGTAGTATAAAAACTCACTGATACATTTTATCTGTTTCTGCGTTTTGATTTATTGCCATGGTTAAAATTAAATACGGTTTTTTCAGCGAAATTCATTTCCTCTATTTTTATTTATTACTATTTGGTAATAAATGTAAAAAAAAAGTCTGAAAGGTTTCAGATTTTAAAGGTCTCCCAAAAGGGTTTGTTAAAGTTTTTTACGCTCTGACTGAACTTACAGTTTACTAGTCTGCTGTTGCACTCACTCCTGCTAAACCCATTTTCTTTTTTTAATGTCTTCTGCCTTTTTAGCTTTATTACTAAGCGTCGTTTTCTGTGCATTTACGACATATACAATTCATCAGCAAAATCAAAAAAAAAATTAAAGGAGTATAGTAGCATATATTTAGAATTCTCGATGCTGTGTTGAGTGTTCGCATATAGTCTATTTTTTCAGTATTTTCAATATTTTTCAATATTCAATATTTTCAGTGTTTTTCAATATTCTGTTTTCTCAGTAAGATGGCTTACAAAACTTTTTTATTAATTTTTTTGTGTTAATCGTATTTATTAAATATCACGTTCTTCGCACTTGCGGCATATTAAGGAGGTTAGAATGAATGAAGTAAGCCTTGTTTGTATGTCCCGTTCATTGAAATTGAAGCCATGATACGTCATGGGTATGACGTCACGACTTATCATGGCCGCTCTAATAGGCGAACTTCTGGTTGGTTTTGTTTACATTCTAATTTGCGTTGTCTATACGTTATCTATACATCATTGAATATTTATCAATCCCCCGTTCTAATTTTAATACTTAACGTAATTGATTTTCTCCTTTGTTTGTTAACAAATCGCAAGGATTGGAAGTAACTGTTTAATAAAATTTAATAAAATCTAGCTACATGAAAATGCGTAAATTTTAACTATAAGACAAAGGTATACATGCTAAAACTTGGAAGATCTGTGATTCAATAGTTAACTTTGCCTGAAGACACTTTTCTGAACCTGTGGACGTTGATATTTGCTCTCAGAGTCAATGTAATTTTATTTAACTCTCCAAGTATTACGGGTTTAGCCATAAAATTTTCTCAAAAATGTCATGAATAAATGATATTTTCTTGATTATGATTAAGAAACGACTCTCTCACTTTGTACCTTAATTATTTTTATTCCAATATACATCCAACCCGAAATCGGATACATTAAAAGCTGGCAGAAAATTTCATGTGCAATGAATATGTTTCGAAGTGTTATAGTCTTAACGCTGAATGACGGCCATAGTAGTAGTAGTAGTAGTAGTAGTAGTAGTAGTAGTAGTAGTAACGGAGGACGTGGGCACCATCCCCCTACCATTATGGTTAATCAGTTCTGACCACGTCCGCCCTTATCTAGTATTTATTAATAAATAAAAGATTTTTACATTGCCATATAGTGCTATATAAAAAAATAAATAAAAATAAAAATCTTAAAGTAGTACTTCAGAGTTCTTCATGAACAATTGTTGATATTTCCTTGATTTTATTTTTGTGACTTCATGCTTACTTCATCTATTCTAACCTCCATGCGCCACATAAAATTCAATTCAACAGCAAAATTCTAAAATATAAGCAGCATATCTTTAGAATTTTCAATAGCTAGTCATTCTAGATAAAAATGTTTTATTCCGTATAGTGTTGCCGTTGCTCTGTTTCAGATCGTCGAGTTTGCTAATTAAAAATTCATTAAAGCTTTACAAAATCTGAAATAAATAATGACGAAATATATGACGTCATTCTTTGTAAATACCGAATACTTTTAATTATATAAATGCATTTTTATTACTCATATCAATCCGATTTAAAAGTAAGAAACGGATATTCTTAAAAACTGCATTTGTTGCTTTTAAATAGCTTAGTTCGTTAATCCACAACAGACAGATTCCGTTTGAAAGATAAATATCATACATTTTTCTAAATGGCAACAGACTCAGTTGAAAAGCAGAAGGATGCATTTATAGTCCATTCGATACAAAATCCTATTTCGAGAGTATAATATTTCCTTTTCGGCTAAAAAGGTTCCTTTTAAAAAACACTCGTAAACTTGATTACCTTAAAAAGATTTTTCTGGCCATCTTATATGAACATAGTCAGAATGATAGGATGGCCATAAGATCTAAGGGAATCAAATTTATGAGAGTTTTTTAAAAAAATTTTTTTCGATTTAATATTCTTAGACGTTCGGTAGAAAATTCTGCTTTCTAGTAATATTTTATTATGAATAATATCCTCGTTTTGCTTCCCATGTTCGTTTTACTTCCCGTGCTATTTCCCTTTAAAAGAATATTTTTTCTCATGTAGTATTACGTAAATGTTCCTTAAAATTTAAATGGGTATCATGCTCCCTTTTAAATTCCTGTTCGGTTTTTTTTTTTTTACCATATCATACTTATCAGTATATCTTCATAACAAATTAAATAAGTATACTTCTGAAAATGCGACATTCAGGCATTCTTACTGTTACTTATCCTTATTAATATTTAACATACCATTCAAATGGCTTTTAAGCGAAGGGTAAAATGATTACAAAATTCGCTACTTACGTATTATCCCGTCGACCAGGAAACTCTCGCCAGGCAGCGCGATTTAACACCATTTATGGATAAGTGTTTCTTAACAACACCCTTATAAGAACTGCCCTTTCGACTGAGGTAACCTTCCTTAATTCTCGATGTGGACAAGCCGCCTGTTATTTTTACGATCGAAGCTATAATTATTTATTATTGCTGTACTTCTTTCTTGCATTTTGAAAAAAAAAAAAAAAAAAAAAAAAAAAAAAAAAAAAAAAAAAAAGATAAAGTTTGATGTCTTCTTTTTACAAAACAGTGAGCAGTATATTGTTTTCAAATTCATGGAATACTACCATTAACACTTTGACTTCGGGTGATGCCAAAAATTCTGATCAGGCCGCGTCATTCGTATTCAGGTGACAGTTCTTAAATACTTACGAGGTAAAGTAGGTATCTGGAAATAAAATGATTGTCGATTATTGAAAGAATGAAATTTGTTAAATTGTTTTGAAACGCAATTGCCCCATTCTGAAATTGTTTTTCTTTGGATGCGTCGAAAATTTGGACAATCTCAACTCGATTTTTGTTTGAAAACTCTTTTTTCATCTTACAAGTTGATATTCAACTGAAATAAAACAATTTATTTCGCTCCATGGATGAAATTAGTAACATAGTTATAATTCCTAATAATTAGGTTAATCTAAAAATTGAAAGATGTGTCAAATGACAGATGTCATGAAACATTGATTTTGATTGAAGGCTTCGCTATTTTGCGATGTGACATAACGTAAGAGCTACATTCGTCAGTAATTCCCGTTTAAATATTCTCATGCTACTATTATTATGAGACAGAGGGAGTAACTGTGAATTCTTTATTTAAGAAGAAGTAAATCGAAAACTTCAAAAACGTTTAAAATGAATTCATATGTCAAATATTGAAAAGACATATAATACTAATTTAACCGTTTTAAAAAGTAACACCAGTTTTACTTTTTAGCTGGCGTATTTGGTGCAGGATCATTTCCCAAAAGACCGAATGATAGAATTGTTAAAATGGCTAGATGACTCACAGTTAGCATTTTTGGAGCATATGTCATCGAAGTTTCCAAACGCATTATGCAATAAAATACGATTAAAAAAAGATTTTTTATACATTAAACTTTATTCAAAATGGGTATGATAATAAATACATTAAAAGATAAAAATAATTTTATCATATAGCTTAATGGGAATAATCCTTACGATGTGCCCTACCTCCCCCAGAAGTTCGTCGCGACATTTACGGGACACCGTATATATGTATAGAGAGAAAGATTATGAAACGATTATGCATATATTATGAAAAGAATGTAAAATAGAATATCAAAATCTAATCCAATTATACATTGAAAACTGCAGCAACCAGTAGTAATACTGAAAAAATAAAAGTAAATCATTTGAATCCATTATATATTCTGCTCGAATCAATCCATTAAGAAATAAAGGAAGTAATTGTTTCCATACACAATCAAACACGCTGAAAAAAATTTAATTTAAAACGGCATTGAAATCCATAGTGAACAAATATATAAAAAAAGTGGATAAAAAAAGCAAAAATGTGTGAACTAAAAATGAAAACGTAAAATAAACAATTTCCATCTTTCACCACATTGAGCGGGTTGGTGTACAAAAGAGATAAGTGGATCAGCCTTTTTCTGAACTGACAATGATACAAATTTATAAACTAAACATTAAAACCTCAAATAACTACAAAGCAGTTTGTGTCCTTATCAGTCCAGACCATAGCGACTGGATTAGGTAGAGCAATGTAACCAAGTATCCCAAAATAGGAAATAATTGCAATATACTGCCTCATCAAAACCATTCTTCGGCTTACAATAAAAACACGTGCAGCAGACCCAGCCTAAAACATAGAAGAGAGCAAGAATTAGTTCTAAGGCATCTAGTCAAATTACGTCATCTTGTACTTAATCTAGTAAGAGCTAGTCAGTTCTGCACTTCTTTATAACATTTGTTCACTAAGGATCTCAAAGTTGTTCTAATTTTTAATTTTTTTCGCTATATTTGATGTGTATGCAAACAGTTAACAAATGATTATTTATTAGTCCAAAGGGATTTCAGTCCCGAAGGACTATTGCTTTCGTTTTGGCATTTTGCGTCGGACTCATAAACGTCGGTTCACTTTTCAAACTGTTGCCACAAAATGTTAGAGTCCTGCATTATATTTGAAGAAATTAAATAATGAAAAATCTGCATAAATGATTGTCTATTTCTCGCATTGTGATAAAACAATGGTACATAGAGCCATCGAATTTTGAATGACGAAATCCTACTGCGAATATGGGCATTTGAAATCTCAAATTTGGAATTTGTTTTATTATAGATTTTATATTTTGTAAAACTTTAACGAATTTTTGATTTACAAACTCAATGCTTTAAAAGCGAGAAATGGCAATGTTATATAGAAAAAAAAAATACTTTTATCTCCAGCTCGCGAGACTGTGTATATCGGAAATTCTAAAGATATGCTTAATTTAACATTATTTTGCGATATTGCTCTTGAACTGAATTTTATGGTTCAAGTGCAAAGAACATGATATTTAATAAATAAAGGTAACACTCAAAACGTTAAAAAAACGCCCCTTTTAGACGTAATTTAAAATCTGAAAAATTTCAGATTTTTTTTTTTTTTTTTTTTTTAATTTTATTTTTGATCTGGGTGGAACATGTAATGGATTTAAATGTCTTACTTATATGATTATATTGACTGAAAGATCTTTCTGTCTGCACTATTAATTATATTCAAGCCGTGTTATTCGATTTTATTTAATATTTTTCTATTTATGTTATTTTAAGTCAGGAGAACGAAATTCAGAAACGAACATAGGACATCAACAAAATTACTTATATTAAATTGTTCGTTTTGGGTTTTATTCTTATTCCACAGCAAAAGATTAATTTAATGAGTCAACTACAATCGATAGGTATTCCTGTTAATTACAAACAGAAGAAAAGTATTTGTACGTTTTTTTATTTAATTTTTAATTTTTATGATTTTTGGGGGTCGATTCTTTGGAATGTTAGATAGTTAGTAATCCGAAGTTTTCAAATTGCAAGTTCTTTTCTTTTCTTTTCTTTTTTTAATTTTTGGTAACAGAAGAATTTTTGCGTAAGCTGTTAAAATTACACTGCCTTTATACTGTTAACTAAAATAAGCGTCATCAGAAATGTTGCCAAAGTTGTATGAAATATTTCTATTTTCACCAATTTCTCATCCTGTAGGGTGCCTTCCCCCCTCTCTTCCCTGTGGTATCGTGATTTCGAATTATTTTTTTGGTTTCGAACCTTCTTTGATGAATAAGTACTATATCCGGATTACTAGCGAGTTCGATTTCGTTGCTAATCGAATCATTTCCTCGGAAACATATTCGCAGTGGTGAAGTGACAGCAAAATCAGTAAAAACTGTGAGCTCTTTTAAGATGATGAAAATACTTTGAGAGATTATTTGTACTTAATCTCAACTTTCATATGTTTAGAGGAATCTAAAGAACGGATGATTTTAAAGTACAGATTATATCTAAAGCAGTGTTTCTCAACCGCTGGTCCGCGGACCGGCACCGGTCCGCAAGAAATATTTGCCGGTCCATGAAATATCCAGCTATCTGTCCAAAATTGTGCCAATGGATCGAATTATTAAACTAACCGATCCGGGAGAACGTACCGAAGTATTTTATCGGTTCTTGGAGTAAATCCAGTTGAGAAACACTGATCTGAAGTACGGATTATTTTAATAAAGGTATATTTATATAATTGTGCTTATGCATGTATAGCAGTCGATATGAATTAAGTTATTTTTCAAAACTGACAAAATTTTCTTCTTATAGTTTTTATTCTCATTTTTTTTTCAAATTTTTTGGCTTGTTTAATGCACGATTTTGCTAAAAGCAATGCAGAGGTTTCACTTCAGTTTCTTCGAATTTATTCTTTGGTATCTAGGTATTATATTATTGCTGAAATATATTGATAAAGTATAACCGTTCACAAGAATAGTGTTACGTTTGCTTCATAGAGCAGATAAATATAACGAGTAGATGACTCCATGTATACACACGAAGATGATACAGAAGTGTACAAAAGATCGCGTAAACAGATGCACAAAAGATGATACAGAGAGTCTGTAACACTTTTGCTTGGACCATATTTGGTTGGACCATATACACACGAGACTGACACTGAAAATAACGAAGAGCCGCCATGTAAATATTGGCATACTTTATTTTCAATATTCTGGTTTTATTAAAAACTGTAACATTTTGAGTCTAGTTACGAAAAAGTGTTTTCGTTAATTCAGCCACAAAACATCGATTTAAAAAAAAACTGATTTTGAAAAACATTTGTGAAATTCATTATCGCTGTGAGTAATAAATTTATAGAACCTCATAATGTTTGATTTAATCACAAAAAGCATTGCTTGCAAAAACTTAACATTCATGGACCATAGTAAACATTATTTATTGACAAAATACACCAACATTACTCATTTTTGTCATTAAGAACATCATTTAACATGGGCTAAAATTTTTTAATTGAAACAAATGTTGTAATTCCTCTGGTAAAACCACATCAAATTTGATGAACAATTTCATTAAGCGTAAATTTTGACATCGATAACTTATATATACGTAATTCGTTTTCAAATAAACTTATGTTGAACATGGCTCTCTAGAGCAGTTTTCCTTCAAATTAGTCATAGTTACTGATATCATATATTGTAATTAATGCCATTTATATATTACGATTTGTATGTTTGAATGTATTTATTTGAAATTTGATAATTCAGACAATTTTTCGCGCATAAGAACTTAACGATAAAATTACATGAAACTCTACAGTAAATTTTCAATAATAGAAAACATTCAGGCAACAGTCATGAACCAAGTTAATCAACAAAATTACTTATATTAAATAATAGTTTGTTTTCAGTCATTTACGATCACGTTATGTAGTTAATTATATGCCCTTCTAAGTGAACGTAATTTTTTAAAGAAAACGAAGCGAGATATTTCTTATAAATTGTCTAAATTCAACCTCATTTTTCAGCATAAGACAACTTCCTTCCAAATATACAGAAGCAGTAGCCGACTCCATCTATCGAGGCCCGTAACCAAAATCTCCCTGGGCCCGCCTTATTGGAATGATCACCAAACAGAATCTCAACACAAATATATAATAAACAGTTATTTAATTAAAATTAAATACGTTGTACTTAGAAATATTAAATTTTAGAAAGATTTCTTTGAAGAATTTACAGTTTCAATATTTTTTCATGTTAAATTATGAAACATATCCATAAATCGAAATTCTATGCAGCTTGTGCATCGTCAAAAGCACGCAAGATTGCAAAAAATTTAGACATTTAAGATTTCAGTTGTTCTGCTTCTGTACCGCTTCTAAAAGAGACACTCGATTTTCATCATTTCGTATTTGTGGTGACGCAAAAAATCAATGAAAAAGGAGCAAATATCTACTTTTTTATTTCGAATGGCGGGCTCTAGCCTTTGGCCAGTACTAAGGCCGGAAGCAGTGGTCCCTTTATTAAGGAAGCACCTATTTGGTGGGCAACCGTTGTCTCCTATGACAAATTACATCGAAGCCTTCTCCGAGATTTAAACCCGGACCCTTCAGTACGGCAGTCAAGTTCACTAACCACTTTCCCGTCTGGGCGGCCAGGAGCCAAGAACTGGTCGCGTGAATTTGACTAAATGAGAAAAAGTATGCCTCATGTGATGTCTGCAATATGAATTAAACTGGACTTTTTTTATAATCTTTTCTCAAATTGTTACCTCGAAATAAAAGATGGCAAGTGGCATGGTGGAGCTTTCAATGAAAAGCATTCTACTGTTGTCCTTGTGTGTAATGCAGACAGTAGTAATAAACACTGTCCTAGGGAGATCTGTAAGTCCGTAAAACCACGTTGTTGTAAAAACAGGAATATTAGTTTACCTTGCGTCTACTCTTACCGTAAGAAAGCTTGGGTCGACAGTTCATCATTTCCTAATGGCCTTCTTTGTTTTAACAGTCGAAAGGTGGCTCAGAATAATCATTTTCTTATGGCACTGGGCAGGGGTACAGCCCATAACTTACATGACCTGAACTTAACCAATGTACAGGTTCTACACTTTTGCCCGCTAAATATAACAAGTCATCTTCAACCTTTGGATCAAGGCATTATTGCAGTTATGAAGAGGTCTTATCACAAATGATTTATGAGAGCTGCAATTTGCGCTGCTGAAAAAGACACGGAAAGCCAGTTTGAAATGTGCTTGATACAATAAACGCTCTCGCTTCACCCTGGAAATCCGTATCATCACAACACATACAGAACTGTTTTAGCAGAGCCTGGAAACATAAAGACCTAATTCTGTTGCCGAGTTCGATGCCTGTTCACCCGACGAATGAAATAGTCTACAAGAACTCTAGTGTGAGGAGTTTGTTAATGCAGATGACGATGCTGCTATATATGCTGCACTGGAATCTGATGTACAAACAGTTGTGTCTGAGTTGCAAGAAATACAATTAGAAGAACTTGAGGAAAACAATATCAAACTGCCTACCCGCCAGGAAATTTTATATGCCTTGGACACTGTAGAATGTTTTGCTGCAACATCCAGTTAACCACTAGTTTTACGAAAGCCATGAGTACAGTTGGCTATGAAGTTACCAAACATTTTCGTTCCCATCTGCGGCAGCGTAATATACAGTGATTTTTTACTAAAAAAGATTTGTGAGTGTATTTTGTTTCAAATTACACTACAATAATTAATGTATTATTATAGTGTCTTCTATTATTAAATACATAATATATTATAATGCTTGTGTAACTGTGTAACTATATACTGTATATGCTTAATGTGTAAAACAAAAATTATTCCCAAAATTTAATTCCTCAGTTATCATGAACATTTTAACGCAAATTCATGATTTTTTGGTGCCTTGAGATCCGTGTTAACGAGGGTTTACTGTACTATGTTATTTATAAACCGAATTTTTAAGTCATAGTGCTATAAATATTATAGGCGTGGTCAGTGACTTCAAGATCGCCTACAGCTGGAGGGATTTTCTGCGATTTTTGATAAAACTGACATATTTTAATTCATATATCTTATGAAATTCATAGCCACTCAGAATAAACCGTTGATATATTTATCATAATATGTAATTTTACTGCGTGATCGACATTTATTTATTTTTATTTGTATTTTTGTTTTGAGTGTCAAATTTCAAAATGTGTTATAGATTGTTGAAAATAAACGCTTCATTGTTAAAAGGAAATCACATAATATTCTGTTTGAGATAAAGTGTAATTAACTTTAAATAATAAACTTTAAATAAAAGCTTTAGCATTTCTAAAAGGTTTTATGTTATTTATTCTTTTGCATAGTATAGAGAATACTGCTTAAAACCCTTACGTTATTAAATTACAATTCTTTCCTATGGACCACGGTTCAAAGCAAGTTTTTTGGATCATATAACTCTTTATACGCCACTGTCTTAACTAACTACTTTTTTACATAGCCATCTTGATTCACACAGTGATTAGCGACACTGGCTAAGATACTGATGAGCTGGGTGCGAATACCGGAGAAGGCATGCATGCTTACAAGTGTATAGTGTCTGAGCAGCATAGCGGCACTTAAAATACTGGCGAGCTGGAAAGCCTTTCTAGTGGTTTGGTGGTAAGCAAAAGAGGTAAGAGAACTCTGAGGTATCTTCTCCGGGCGTTCTCTATCTATCAAAATTGGTTCGGAGCCTCGCAGTTAATGCGATGATATTAATATACTTGTTGTGACTCATCGTTATTCTTTTATCTTCACTTTTTATTCTCTCTTCATCTGTTGAGTACACTTTAGTCATTGCATCCAGAGTAAATAGAATTCCAAAGCATTTATCTTCATCAATCTTCACATTTTGGCAGCTTTGAATTTCAGAAATTGTTTTAACGAGGCCCATTTCCTCTATTGAACTAAGGACTGTTACCACTGTACCGGCGGAATCTTTCTACTTTAAAATGTAATGGATAAATTCTTTTACAGAGATAAATTAGCTTTAATTTCATCCTACGCCTTATAAGGTATTTCTCCCGCCTTTTTAGCGAGCCTTCGTGGTGTAGTGATCTGCACGCTCAGCGCATAATTGAGAGGTCCGCGGTTCGATTCCTGGCCAAGACGTTGCTAATTTTTCATCTTGCCTGCTTCCAGAAATACCTAATGTCTCTACAGCCTTAACAATAAGATTCAGTGCATGAAAACTCATTAAGGTATTTTCTATAACTTTTTGAAAGATGTACAGATAATTCACTAAAACGGATAATCGGAAATTCAACATTTTAGGAAAAGAAAATAGGAATAATCATTGATGAGTAAATAAATTTGAAAATAAATTATAATTATTGCTTCATATACAATTCAGGTGCTTTCTTCTTTTTTGCTTTCTATTATTATAAACCCCGCGATGCAGAAAACATTGAATGCATTGCTTTTGTAAAGCCTTAATAAATTCAAAAGCTTGCACATCTAATCCAACTAATTCAGTGTCAGTCCATCATTGCACTGGTATCTTCACTAATTTCAACATAGAAAAATATCTCATGGAACAATTACAGTCAAAATTAGGATGCAGCTTGACAGATAACATTCATGCTCTGTGTTTAAATTCGATTATCCAATCCAACTGAAAGAAAGATGTTTGTTCCCAGAAGGTATATTCACTTGTTACTATTTTTAGCAGAGTGTTATACGGTTCAGCATTAAACTTTTCAGACTCTTGGAAGACATTTAGAATATATATGGATAACAGACACTATACCCTTGTAAGCAAGCATCCATGCCTTCTCTGGAATTTGAGATCGACCCATCAGTATCTCAGTCAGTGTCGCTAATCACTATATCAATGAAGACGGCTATGTAAAAATGTAGTTATTTAAGACTATAGAGCATAAAACTGCTGCTTTTAAAGAAGTTGGATAGATTTTTATAAATTGTTCTAAAGGAATCTATTAAACTCCTCATATCCTATATGTCGAAACATGAGGAGGATTTCGAAGATTTTCTGTATGGGTTTTGAAAGGTTTTTTTTTTTTTTTTTTTTTTTTTTCTTAATGTTTTCTTGTTAAGTGCGACAATTTTATTTATTCACCTAAATGTTATTCATATTCTCCTTTCAGGATCATGACTTGAAGCAAAGACTAATGAATGAATTACGAAAATTGGTTCTGCAGTAAGACAGCAAATTCAATATCTTACGCAAAATGGCAAAAAGATTTTCTCTATTTGGACTGAGTCGGCGCAACTGCAACTTTAATCATACTGTTTACTTACTTCTGTTATCTTTCTTTATTCATTCTTGTAGTGCATGTTGGGGAAAGTCGGCAACAAAATATGGAGGTAAGTTTCATGTTTTTTGGTGATTTATATTTGGGGACATGTAATATGTGTCGATTAGAACAAAGTTCACTTGTGCCACACGAAACGCCTCGCGAAAACTCCAGCAGTCCGGATAATAATAAAATAACCCTTGCACATACGAATGTATAAATATTGTAATTATTTTGATATATATGCATAAAGATAGTGGCAGTGGTCGAGTTGTTATTCGAGCCTTTCTTTTATTCGTGGTGTATGCAGGTACACATAACTTGCCGCAATAAGCGCTCCTGTTCTTGAAGAACTATTTCTGTACCTTATAGATTTTTGAAGAGATATTTGAAGACAGACTGCGCAGCATCACAAAGGTAAGCATGTTAGCAGGATGGAAGCGAAAGAGAAAATGCGACGTGTTCAATCCGAAATTTTGTTTCCGAATGATTTGGTTTTTGTTTAGCTTTATTTTGATTGGTTAATAATAACTTTCTAAATTTACTATTGGCTGAAGCCTAATTTAAGTATCTGCGTTAACATTATGCAAGAATCATAAGACGTGGATTAATTTAAAAATAACTCAGTTTAGAGAAGTTTACTGCATAAATAGAATCGTTGGCTAAACTTTTACAGGCCGATAAAAAAACTTTTTCAAGTAGACTGGCTGTCCCATCGGCGGCGAAAAGGAAATTGTTTGTACGCGTTGATTTATAAATAATGTAGCTACTTTTTATTGCTTAAAATATTGTGAAAGATCACTTATTAGTATTATTTTAAAACATAAATGAACATATTAGCATTAATTTATGATGTCTCTGCTCAGTGTTGATTTGAGAATTAATAATAATATAAGCTCCAAAATGCATGTGGCCTTCACTATTAAAATTTGGGGAAAATTTCAATGTCTTATGATTTTTAAAAATACGACTTCTAAAACATATTTAGAAGCTAATTTAGTTCCGTTTCATGTTTTGTTTTTATTTTTTACAGACATGACCGAAGATTACGACCTGCTTGTAGGATCTGATTTAATTCTTAATTGTACTCTCTTCACGAAAAGCCCACCCGAAGCTCCGGAAGGAGTCAACTCTTCGAATCTTGTTTTTAAAAAAAGAAACCAAGAACTTACTGATTTCACTCACCAGATTGATTCTCATACTGCTCAACTAAAGATACCAAACGCCAGTCAAAGTGATTCTGGTTTCTATCACTGTAGTCTCAATATTCCTTCCAAAGAGTTAGTCTGCAGCAGCAAAGTCAGCGTTGGCTGTAAGTTGGAAAATGTTTTTGTCCTTATTTATAACAACATTTTTGTAACAGAAACATCGTCTTTAAATTTTATCTTTTCTTACAAACCATGAGCTAATTTTATCCTTCAAGTGATAAGTAAAAATCAGCAGATTTAGCTTTCTCTAATTCAGGAAGATTAGCCTATCATAAAGTTACTTTTTCTTTCTTGAAAGAAATTTTATCTTATTCAAGAACCAATGGAACAAATGAGATTTATTCATGACTCATTTTAAGCTGACAGATTAAAATGGTAATGGGAAAAATTGCTTTTTATGAATATTGTGATGGTAACAATAAAAAAAAATTTATAGTGCGGGAAATGTTATACCCAAATCTGTATTGCAGTTTTCATCTGTCAGCTAAAACCATAGCTGTAAAAGTTCAGAATTTTGAATGTACGTTAAGTGCTTTCAGAAATGTCTAAATGTTTTTAAAAGTATTTGAACAAACCTTTCGCTCTTTTTATATTCATTGTTCATATTTCTAAGTTAATTCATCCCTGGAACATAGTATAATAACATGTTTCATATATTAATGTATAGGATATCTTTGATAAAGTTTTTTCATCCAAAGAATTAGAGGAAGTGTGTTATAGAAAAAAATCTTCTGTTAATTTTTTTTTTCTGTCTGTTAGAATAATATTTTTCCTGTAGTACTAATGAAATCTTCATAATTTTGTCATTATAATTTCGTTTATTTTATTGTTTTAAGTATTTTGTCTTTAAACGCAAAAAAAAAAAAAAAAAAAAAAAAAAAAAATGTTAACGATGATCTCAACATATTTTATTTTTCTATCTAAGAAAACGCTTCTTGTAAACTTTCCAATAACCGAACAGACGGTTTTATAATTTTTAAAAGCTGCAAAAACTTCAAAATTGTAATATTGATATGCGGGTTTTTTTTTTTTTTTTTTTTTTTTTGTAACTCTAGGATGCCTCTAGCTGCTTATGAATGGTTGCAGATATTGGAAAATTATAAAATTAAATCCGAAAAGCCAACTCTAAACACTTCAACAACGTGAATTACGTATACAAAATTTTTTTATTTTTAGCCGCTTATGTTTTAAATCTGCTGTTATTTTGGAAGGATTTTAAGTTTTACTAACGTTTATTTTAAAACTACTGTCCTCTCTTATTTTCCATTTCTGACCAGAGTAAACGCGAACAGGTTTGGCTATGCAAACTGTTAAATGTTTTTAAGTTATGGCTTTTAACCAGGAGGGAGGGAGAGAGAGATTTCTCGCTACCTTACCTCGCCCGCGCTTTTCAGTCAGTTCTTGTCTGCCTTTGTGGCCAGAACTTAGTTCTCATAGATACTTGAAGACATAACGTAGTTCCCGCATTCTGCTCACTACCATACGTAAAGTTTAAAAGCGTTACTAGTCTCTGTAAAATATCTGAGTTTAGTTCTTATTTAATTAAGTAGTTTTAGTTCTTTGTACGAACATAGTTTTAAGTAAGCTCCCTGTTCTTACTCATGACTGCAGTTATGTTTGCAAAGGCAATTAGAAGAAATAGCAGTCCTGATAATTTTACTTGTATATTACTTGTTATTTATCTGACAATAAATGCACAAATCTTTTTTATGGGATAAATTTACTAAAAATTAAAAATTTCAATTTATACATACATAGTTTATCCTTTAGAAACAGAAATATCCAATCTCCGCACTCCAAAGACCCAGGAAGTCAGCAGAAATATTGAGAAATGTGATGGTCGTTATACATGTGTTTTTTGTATGTCTTTGCTTTATTATTTGCTGTGTGGTCTAGTATCCGCACCAACTTCTTAGATCAATTTTATATCCATTAAATAGTTTTTATTTTATTCTGTGTTTTGTTTTTGTTGCTTATTTTTTGAACTGGAGTGTAGAATATAGAAAATCTGATGTGGGATCCACATGACTTTCGTGTATGGCCTATTACACACATTGTACCCCAAGTAGCACATGACGTAGCAAAGACGTTACCACGACCACTTTGCAACCTCTGGGACCAGTTTTGCAACGTCTTTGCTACGTCATGTGCTACTTGGGACACATTTTTGCTGCACTTCATTTAAACTTATTTTCTCCAAATTGCATTAGACGTATCATTCATTCTCATATTCATTCTCATCAAAAAATATTTTCCTCGGATGATAATGTAAAATTAGAGGATATTTTAAATTCTGTTTTATAGCTATTGTGTCACATGCAGATGTTTCCAGTTTACGATTTTACATTTTCATAGAAGAATATTAATAAAAAGTTTCCTTCTATCAAATGATTGCATTCTGTGAATCAAACTATAAATATCAACAAATATCAGCGTAAGGATGAATATATCTTTTAGGATATCATATATGTTATTACCGTGGCGTTTCCATTGCACATTCTTTCAACCCATTTGGTCTTTCGCAATATGATAGTCGTAATACATGTGTTTTTGTATGTCTTTGCTTTATTGTTTGTTATGTTGTCTAGGAATGCCACCCCAACCTCTTGGATCAGTTTCACGCATATCCATTAAATAGTTTTTGTTTTATTCCGTGTTTTGCCTTTTTTGCTTATTTTTTGAGCGGGAGTGTAGAATATAGAAAATCTGATGTGGGCATCAGATAACTTTCGTGTATGGCCTATTACACACTTTATACGCAACTATACAATCCGGGGACTCGTTCTCTCTTGGACAGGTGGTCAGCTTGTAGGTAGATAGGCTACGAAAGAAGGGGGCGCCTGGTGTCTAACAGAGGTAAACAGGCATGTATCCCCCGCCCTCCTCTAACTACAGCAATAGCTCCCTGGAGCCTCACGAGGCTGACAATTTTTGCTGCACTTCATTTAAACTTATTTTCTCGAAAAGCATTAGAGATATATTTAAAAAAAAAAGATAAGATATAAATGAGAGATTAAAGAGATATATTTAAAAAAAAGATCCCATTCATTCTTATTCAATCAACTGGCGGCAAGGCAACAATACATGAAAACTCAAAACATCTTCATTAAGAATTCTAAAGTAGAAAAAAACTTAAAACATCAAACACAGTTATAAAAAAAATTTGCAATTACAATTTTAGTTTCAACCAATTAAACCAACGAGCAAAAAGACAAAATATTCAGTGCACAAACATATGGCCGATTGCAACAAAAAAGGAAGTGCTCACCTAGATGTTACAGCAGTACCCATATTCAAAATTTCGACGTTCTACGGCTAATCGTTTTTAGTTATGCGAGATACATACTAGATACGCATGTTTAGACGTCACGAAAAAATCTTTTCTGAATCCCGGATTTAAAAAACGGATTTAAAAAATCCGTTTTACAGTCCCAAAACAAATATAGTACCCGAAATTTTTCGCGATTACAGTACTTATTGGGCCTAATTAGAGAATGCTGAGTTAAAACTTCAAAGATCGGTATCTTCAAACTTTTGTTAAACTTTTTATAACTTGTTTAAAAATCTTCCGATACCGGTTGGCGCAAATGTAATTTTATCACGTTTTAAGTGAGGTAACTAAAATAATTGGCGAAGAATATAATTGATAACAAACGAAAATAAAAACTATGGGTTTTTACAAATATATGAAAACGTAAGTTCCCATTTTCCTGTGCAATAATCAAGTAACTTGCCTTCAAGATCGCAGTATGATTATGGAGACAGAAATTCTCACCGGCACAACAATATAAATGCCGCAACTATAACTCAAAACCGAATAATACAATCCTATCTGAGCTAGCGATATCCAGTAGCGTGGCCTCGAGAGGTACAAACATGCTTTATTTTAAAAACCGAAAACCTCATCTTAAGTGTCTTTAACCTGATTTGCATTCTGGTAGGAAAGAAGGAGTAAAAATCAGAATCATAATTAACTGGCTAGAATAACATAATGGAATCTTATAATCTTGTTAAATTTACCAGCTGAAATTCTCTTTATGTGTGTAATAGTAGGAGAGTCAACAGCCATAGCCTTGCGTCCGGATTCAAATCCTCAAGAAGGCATGGATGTGTTGCAAGTATGTTTTGTCTTTCCATCTTAGGAGGCACTTAAAATGCTGTCGGGTCAGAAGACCTGTGGACAAGCTGGTGGAAGGAGAAGAGGAATAGGTGAAGTTCGTATCTGTTTCTCTTTCAAAATTGATATGAGTCGGTCGTAAATTGGTCGTTTCATCACTTATAAATTAAAGGCTTTGGTCAATGACAAAATTTGCACCTTGGCCAAGACGAATTCTTGAACTTGATCTGATGTTACTGTCAGAAAAATGAGCTAAGTTTCAAAACGGAGAGCGGAGTGGAAAAAACTAAAAGGGAAGCCCATGGCCAACCCAAAGACTGCAGAACGAAAGAAGTGCTTTAGCATCAGGTCAGGTAGCAAAGCAGCTTTTGTACAAATTCCCGCATTTTTCAGTGCATCAATGTCAACGATTCTTTTGATGTACGTATTAAGAAATGCAGCTTGCCGAAATCCGCATGTTTTGCATTTTGATCCTTCCTCTGAACGAATCGTGTCGCAATCGTAAGTGTTTTTCCCTTTTTTTTTACCATTTGCTGATGTAAATTCTTCTACCTTTCTAAGTCAGCCATTTATGATAATGTTCGGCAAGCATAAAATAATCCGCCATTTGTAGCATTCAATTATCACTAACCGTGGAATATTACGCTCAACAGGTGATGCTGTCGTTTGTCCTGATGTTAAACGTTCCACGGGATTTATATTGCATTATTTGCAAGGTTTTTTTCCCCCACTGTGATTCAGATATTTTTTGCTGCAAAATTTTGATTATTAAGCGAGATTTTTATTTTTAAATAAAATCGAAAATAAGAAAAAAATTTTTAAATAAATATCTGTCATTACTTGGTGACAGTTGGTTGCAAATGAGGTAAATCACTCAGTCAGCAGTAATTTTTAATAATATTGTACGTTAGAAATATTATTAAAAATATATTTATTATTTATCTTTTAATAATATTGTCTGTCAAAAAGTTATTTATTTCATATGTGAATTATGATTACTTTTCTCTTATCAAAAATGCCATTCTTTAAAAGAATCAGTATCTCGGAAGCCAAGAAGTCGGGGAAAGTATAAACGATTTTAAAATCTTTGGCCCGTTAGAAAATAAAGAAGGGAAGTTATTTTTACTTTCAGTAGCTTATCAGTATCCTCCTTCGATTAATTCTATAAAATCATTGGAAAAGTCAAAGTCTTATCCAAGATTACGATATGTCCTTGAATTCATCTTAGTGTAACTGCTTCTATAATCTTTTCAAAGTTGGAAAAGCTGATTTTCAAGTAGCCGTCTGATACATTTGTCTTTTCGAGGATTTAGAATTAAAAATAAGTCTGATACTGAATTTGTCTTTTTATTTATGTCTACGACAGTTTTAGACAAATTTCAGTTCTAAATAAATATAAAAAAGTGCTTAAAATCGCTGCAGATCCTAGCGTGTCCATGTTGTTTGTTTAAAAATGGATTTATATGTGTAGGATTGTGCGAGTAAATAGCTCTTGAGCAACTGGGTCGTAGACACATGGTTCCACTTTAAGAAATTAATTGAATAAGGCAATTTTAAGATTACGTCACATAAAATTTTGCAGAAAAAGTATATGAAACAAGCTTTTACATGAGTCTTAACAATCTACGGTACTTATCGGTTTTATCAGTGACCAAGGGGAAAAATTTTACCAAGCTTAGGGGCCGAACTAGCGGGGGGCAGATAGGAATGTGATTTTTGGAGCAACGAGCTAATTATCGAAGCGAAGACATTGGCTTTTTTTTTTTTTTTTTTTTTCATTGGATCTGTTTATGGCATCCGCAGTGGTAAATAACTTCATTTCATGCCTTCTTTTGCAAATTCCGGCAGGGGTAAAATTCCTCCTCCCTTTTGTTTTGGTACAATGCAGTAGCTTCACTTTCACTTGATGAAAATAAATAGAAAATTATCATCATTCCGAATCCCCCCCCAAACAAAATTTCTTACGAATGTAAATGTATTTCACAATTCTTATTACAGAATAACCCCGAGATACGAGCACCCCTATATACGAGAAGTTCGAGATAAGAGGAAAGTGTGAGCGAAACCATTGACTCAAGTAACGAGCAATGAACCAGGCTATTGGTATGCGTGGCTCCATTTCCTGATCCGGCTCAACTCGGGGAATACCCTCGACAGATCACTCAGTGTTGTTTAATCTACGTGTTTGTGCGCTTGTGAGTTAAGTGGTTTTTTTTAATTACATTTAACGTGAAAACAATTATTTCGCGATGCCTCCCAAGAAGATTGCTTTAGATAGTGCTGCAAAGAAAAAGAAGGAAGCCATGGCTGTTGAAATTAAAGAAACATAAATGTGGTGTAAAAGTGACGGAATTGGCGAAGACTTACGGCCGTTCCACATCGACGATCTGCACTATTCTGAAGCAGAAGGAAGAAATTAAGAAACTTAATGTGGCCAAAGGAGTTACCTTTACTTCCAAGCACCGTCCAAAACTCCTAGAAGTAGTTAAGAAGCTATTGTTGATGTGGATTAACGAGAAGTTGTTAAAAGGCTATTTGGTGTCGGAAGCTATCATTTGCGCTAAGGCTAAGCCGTTCTTCGTCTACCACTCAGAAATTCTACGATTTTTCAAGAGGAGCAAGATGCAGAAAACCAACTAAATGTGATGTGTCGGGGAAACAACAAAGCCTGAGTAACACGGCAGTTTTTCATCGAGTGGATCAATAAAGTTTTTGGTCCCTCGTTGAAGAAATACCTTCATGAAAATATGTTGCCACTCAAGGCTTTGCTCGTCCTTGATAATGCTCCTGCGCATCCTCCAGGGTTTGAAGATCATTTGCTGGAGGAATTTCAGTTCATAAAAGTCAAGTTTCTACCTTCCAACACCACTCCACTTCTCCAGCTTATGGACCAGCGAGCTATTTCCAACTTTAAGAAGTTGTACACAAAGACCTTATTTCAAAGGTACTTTGAAGTGACTGCAAATACAAGTCTGAACCTCAAAGAATTTTGGAAAGATCACTTCAACGTCCTAAACTGTTTAAACTTCATTGATAAGGCTTGGGAAGGAGTCTCAATGAGGACCCTAATTCAACATGGAAAAAACTGTGGCCTCAGAGTATTCCTGAATTAAGTTTCTATTTTCAACCTGTGGACAACACAGTGCAGCTAGTCGAAGAAATTGTTTCCCTGGTGGAAACGTATGGGTCTGGATGTGGATAGTGCTGATTTGGATGAGTTAGTGGAGGAGCATAGTGAAGAACTTATCAGGACTACTATTTCTTCTTATCTGTTTTGTGAACATGTAAGTGTCCTGAGTAGAACAGCGAGTTTACTGGAAAATATGTCCTTTTTCAATTGTAGAAGAGATGATAAATAAAAGGAAGGGTTTAATTACCCTTTATTCTCCACAATTTATAGATGCTTCTGCACTTCGGGATACAGAGGCCAGCACTTGTGGTCTGAACGTAAGAAAATAAGAACTACAAGCTAACTAAATTTAAGTGAGAGCTAAGCTCAAATATTTTACACAGAGACTCGTAGCACTAAGATTGTGCCCTTTTAGATTTTTACGTATGTAGTACGCAGAATGCGGGTAAACTACAATACGTCTTCATTAACAATAAGACTAAATTTCTGGCCTTAAAGGCGGACAGCAACTGAGTGAAAGCGCGCGTGAAGTAAAGTGGCGATAAGTCTCACGCTATTTCTCTCTTTAACTCTTCTTGGCGAAAAGCCACAATTTAAATACTTAAGAGTTTGCAAGCACAATTTGCATAAATAAAACTAACGCGTTTATTCTGGCCGGAAATGGAAAATAAGAGAGGACAGTAAAGTTTTTAAATAAAATAAACGTCAGTAAAACTTAGGATCCTTATAAACTCACAATGGATGAACTTAAGAACTTCACAAGGAGCAGCAGTAACAGGTGGTAGAAGAACTTTCGTTAGGGGCGGATGGAACAGGAGTTGAGGTCCTCTCTTTCAGTAATATTAAAGGAGTTTTGGCAAAGTGGGAAGAAGTGAAAACTTCTTTTCCACTTTGCCAACTTTCCCACTTCTTTGAAGAAAATCACCCTAATAAAGCAGTGTGTGGGCGCACCATAAACGTGTGTAATGACAATGTAGTGTCGCATTTTAGAGGCATCTTGAAAAGGAAACAGAAGCAAGTGCTATAAGCTATTGGTAAAGCAACTTGCAAGTAAAAGAAAATTAAGGGTTTCTGACCCAGAACCTGCTTCTAGTGGGTAAAATTCAATCCTGAAATAGAGGGGTGGGTCTCTCCAACCCTACAGTCAGGGTCAGTCCGCCAGTCAGAACTCTTCATAAAGGTAAACTACAGTTATATTATTTACCAGTGTTATTTATTAAAAAAATTTATTTTTATGTTATGTTTTCGGGGGTGCAGAACTGATTAAGTGGATTTTCATTATTTTCAATGGCGAAGTTTATTGTTTCTAGATACTAGAAATTCGCTATACGAGGTCAATGCTGGAACGAATTAAACTCCTATCTCGAGGTTCCACTGTACTAGGTTTCGATTATAGTTTTGAGTTTGCTGTATTGTTTGACAATAAGAGCCACCAAATTTGGCGATTAATCGCTGCTCGCCGGTTAAACCGATGAATAATGCAAATTTTTATGACGTAGCTTTTATTTAAGAAACAAGCAAAGAAGCTTGTGTAGAATTGCTTTCAAATTTGAATTATCTAATGAAATTCGATTCCTCTACGACTCCTAAATTCAACGTTTTGTTCTTTAAAAGACTGGGTTAAATTGGTATGGTTTGCATTTAACAGATTTGACTTTCTTTTTAAAAATATTCAGTTGAATATTTAAAAACCTAATAATTACAGATTTCTTTGTAGAAGAGCGCTGCAAAAATTAAAGTCGGTGCATTTTTAATAAAAGGTGTTATGTGATAAAAACTATAGTAGTTTGAAAGCGCATTTTAATTGATTCCATTCTTTAAACTATACCAATGAGCCAATGTTCGACTATAGTAGTCTGAAATACTATAACTTGCGATTACTATAATAGTATAGAAATTAGAAAGAGAACCTTAATTGATTCATTTTGTAAACTGGACCTATGATCAACTATTCAAAGATAGCCAATCTCTTCAGACCACATTGTATAAATGGAATTTTCTCTCACTCGAAAAGATATGCAATTGCATCAATGGTAGCGTTTTTTATCGAAAAGAAAATAGCAACAGGTACTTTCTTATGATTTTTTTTAAATCATCTTTGCAGTTAGTATGATGTGTTGCTGTTCATGCCCAGATGTCAAAAAAAGTAAAGAAGCTTCTGATGCTTAAATACTTCTTTATTACAAAAAATATGACTTTTCGCGAATACTTAAGACCCATGCAACTAGACTGTTTGAAAGACTTTTTTTTTTTCACTTTCTCTCCCAGCTGCGTTTTTGGAAGCCTACCAGTGGCCAAGCAGTAAAACCAGTGAATACCAATTGTTTGTATAAACTCAGGGAAACAAACAGGTTTTGTTTGGCTATTTGAAATGAAAAAGCAAACGAGGGTTATCTGCCTAAGTAGAGAGCGTGGAGACCTTTCTAAGGAAATCTGGTTTGTATTCACGTTACACCTGGAAAACTGCGAAACTAACCATGCAGCCAGCCCGTTCAACTGGGACAGAACCGAAGTCGAATCCCTAGTATTCACCAGGCAAACGGGCTAGTTGCTTAAAGATTTCCGCGGCTGTCCTTCATATGGAACTTGAATACGAATCAGTTTTCCTCAACAAGTTCCCCACTTTGCTCGTATGCTTTGTCGGAATCTAAATAATCTTAAGTGATTAAAAATCTTTAAAAAAATTAATAAAATTTATGCAATTTTTTAAAGGAATTTGTTATTTGTATTTAAGTTACCACTTCTAAAACCAATTTCTGTTTCCTCATAGGTCTTCTTGTAATCTTTTTTTCCACAGATTCTTTTTTTCTCTTTATTTTATTTATTCATTTCGGGGATCATATAAAAATGGAACTCAACTTTAAAACACAATTGCTGTAATTGATTTAAATGAATTAAAATAGGTATCTCTATAATTTTTAGGAATATGTATGTTAGTTACTGTAAATCTATGCTTGCACGTTCATAGAATTACATAGACTACATATAGTAAATTCATAACGTGAACTTTCGTGTAAGATCATATTTCCAAATCAAATGTGAAGTGAAGTTGTGTTATAAAAACACTTTTATTTTATTATATTATTATTATTATTATTATTATTTTGTGTGTGTGTGTTTGATTAATTTCAAATTTTTATATATCTCTTTCAGATCCTCCTCACAATGTTTCTAACTTCAAGTGCATTAGCCGTAATTTTGATAATCTGACATGCTCCTGGGATATTGAACCTAGTGGGGTTCCAACTAACTATTCACTGCGCAAAACATGGATATCTAAATCGTAAGTTTTAATAAAATATACAGTGTTTTTCAGATGTAAATTTAGTGGTAAATAGCATTATATCCTAATTTCTGTTTTATTCTAAACTTACACCTGCATTCATATGAAAGATTAAGTGTTCTAGTTAGCTGGTAAATACATAAAAGCAATGAACACTCGACGTTATCCGAATCTGATTCTTGGCAGTTGAACCGGCAGCCTGCACTGGGTTTTCGTCATTTCCCCATCTGTAATCACATTGCAAGCCAGCTTTCACTAGAATAAATTCCGAACAAGTTTTCAGTATATGGTAGTTAGAATTTATGTTCTTTGCAGTAATAATAAATAATCATGATAATTTTCTTAATTTAACTTGTAAGAAGTGCTGTAATGTATAAATATTTGTTTCGTAAATGTGTAATTATTTTATTATATTCTTTTATTCAAAATATTGTGGATATTCGAACTTGCAGTTTGCATATAATTGCTGCCATTGGAGGTTAATTGAATTGATAGATTTCTCGAATTTAGTGACATTATCAACTTATTTATCTGAAACTTTGATCGCTTAACGAATTATTAGTTAGGATCGCAGAATTCAAACTTCCATAATTCTTCCTCTCTTTCACAATTAATAATATAAACATAATCTGATTTTCATGAATTACAATCAAGCTTCAAGTCGACAGGCTTTCTCATATTACACACACTGGCCAATGAATTAGAAACACAAGGTCAGTATTTTATTGGGCTTTACACGGATAACTGCTCTGATTCGTTTTGACAATCTAATCTACATGCTTGTGGACTGCATTTACGTCCAGAGAATACCATGCATTAGCTATGCAGCTTTTTATATTTTGTAAATTAGATGGAAGACAAGAGTGCTGTCGGATGCGTCTTTCCACCATATCCTACCGAATTTCGATTTCGATATTCGATGGTGTTAAGATCATGACTATGCAGTGCCCAGGAAAAGTGTTAGAAGTCATACTGATGTTCAGCGAACCAATTTTGAACATTTCTGGCACGATGCATTGTCGTCCATGAAGTTCCTGTCGCCATCAGGGTAAAAATACAACATTGTAGTCTGCACTTGATCTGCCAGTATATCTAGGTATCTCAGGGTTGTTTGTTTACTCTCGAGGAACACTAAGGCACCACCTGCATGCAAGCACAGCATGCCCCATACCATGATACTCCCACCAGACCCTTGCACAGTTCGAGTAAGGCAAGATGGATTCATGGGTTCATGGAGTTCTCGCCAAATACGACGTCGTACATCAGTGCAGAATAAGGTGTAGCGTGATTCCCGTGACCACATTACCCGCTTCCAGTCCTCAGATGTCCAGTGTCTTCTTTCCCAACCCCACTGCAAATGAATTCTTGCATGTCGGGCAGAAATGAGTGGTTTTTCTCACATGCGCCCGACTATGCATTCCTATCCTATGCAAATCTTTGCTTAGGCTTCGAGCTGAAATCTGTTAGGAAAAGCCATGGTTGACGATCTGTATCAGTTGAAGTACAGTAGAATCTCTGTTCTGCCGTTCAATTCGTCGGAGACGACACCGATCACTCTCTTGGAAAACTGTGTTCGAACTGCAGCTGAATCTTCTAAAGAAGGACTGTGGGTTCTCATTCCGACTTTTGAAAACCTTCAGTAGAGGAGCTGTTTTTGAGAACCCAGTGGGATTTGCTGTCTTCAAAATTGAGGCCTTTGATAAACGAGCACCAACAATATGCGCTTTTCAAATGGTGAAAGATCTGTAGTTTTTCCCATTTTACTCATTCATCGTGAAAAGCATTCTTACACCTGACTTATACTGGCATTTTAACCACGTGTGTAACTCACATCATAAAACAAAATTGCATACTTCATCCTTAGCACGCATTCAAATGAAAATCTCAAAGGTTTCTAATTCATTGGTCAGTGTGTGTATATAACGTCTGGGAAAAAAAAATGATTTTGTTTGAAGGCAATAAATAAATGACAAAAGTTTCAAGCTTCCTGTTAATGGTGTTAGTATTCCTGTTCTGTCTTTAATGGCGTAGTCAGCTAAGTTCATACGTGAGAATTAACTCAGTGAATTCTAATCTGCATACGTTGCTGTTCAGAGAAGCTGCCCACATTAAAAAAAAATTGAGTTACAATGAAGATATTTATTGTAACTTAAGATAGTTATTACGGAACTTGCGTTTGATTTGAAATATGGAAGATTAATATTTGAAAACTTATTCAGAAGAAATAAATTTAGGGTTTTATTTTTATTCCCGTTTGGCACACCAGCGGCCGAGCGGTAAAGTCGCTGAACACTGTAGTTCGGTCCGAGGTTCGAATCCCGTGAACGGGCTGGCTGCATGGGCGTTTTCGTGGTTTTCCCCATGTGTAACGTGTATACGAGCCAGTTCCCCTTAGAAAGTCCTCCACGAAGGCATCCCTCCTCTAAGGCAGATAGCCCTCGAGGCTTTGCCATAATCACCCAAACAAATAAACAAATTATTCCCCGTTAGTGCGTTAAGTGATCGTACGCTGCGTGGTAGTGACACATACAGATTTTGGATATCTGTCTGTGGAATGTCTTTATATGCAGATTGAGTACGTATCTATAACTTGTAGGTTGTAATTGCGCAGAATGACATAGGACTAATCTTCTAGCGGTCCATGTGTTTTATGAGAGACAAATCGGGTGACCGCGGAGGCCAAATAAACACACTAGAAACATTGTGTGATATGTGAACATGGGCAGTAGCATTGCCGTGTTGTAACGTAACCCCAAGATAATTATATCGTGAAGGTATTCTATTCAGACGGTATAGTGATTAGGGAAGCCGATTGCGCCACCAAAGGGCCCGGGTTCGAATCCTCGAGAAGACATGGTTGTAAAAGTCCGTCCCTTCATAGGCAAAGGTAGACCACTTCTTAGGTTGCCCCCATAATAAAGTGACCTTCACTTCTGGCCTTAGTAGCGGCCAAGCCAAAGTAGGCTGAGAGCCCGCCATTGGTTAAAAAAAATTGCGATATGTTAACATGGGCAGTAGCACCGCCGTGTTGTAACGTAGCCCCTAGATAATTGTATTGTAAAGGTATTCTATATCAAAGGTAAAACGTTTGATTCCATGAATATAGTAGTTAAAATTTAAAGGACCTGCGGTTTGTAAAAGACGACAACGTAAATGAAATCGGATAGCATCTCATAACATGACGCTGGTAGTAAGAGCAATATGGAGCTCTATAATATTACCGTCCTAAAGGCGTTATGTCAGCGTACGAAAGTCAGCCATGAGTCTCTGAACTGTGTTTATATATGTCACAGAAGATGATTTACTGCTATTCACGGTCTCATTCTCTACATCAACGCAGCCTTTGACTGATGCATTTAAATTATGTATTATGATATAAAAAATGTAACTAATTTAATTATTATTATTTAAAATTAATCTAGTTAATGATGAATGTGGGACAATATACCTGTTAACCTTTGGTAAAGACCATATATCCCCATTCATCGTCAATTGAACTGGATCGTATTGTCTGACTTGGATGAAAGGTCAAAGGAAGTCACAAGAGAGAATGCCAAGTTACAAGCCCTTACTGCAGCAATTATCGACGAACAGTGCCAACAGAGTTTCACTATTCTCCATTGTTGTATGAATGCTGAAGAAGTAGTGGCCAGATCCAGTATTTCCATACACGACATATATCTGTCTTTTCGTTCTGTCATAATGGTAGGTGTTCCAATCCTCTCGCATTCGACGTGTCGAATCTTCTTCCATCTATCGACCGCAAGCACTTACTTCTAATTGTACTAGCACCGATCTAAAACATGCTACAATGCCAAGGCACAAATTATCCTCTTCTCTTGATCCTAGAATTCTGTCTTTTTAGGAGTCTGTCAGTTGTTCATCATGTTGTTCTCGCTCTACAGTCTACAGGAAGACCTGCATAAGGTCAGTGTCAGTGCAAGGACAATTGGTTTGTTTTTTATGACCATCTTCTACATCTGTTGAATCAGATTTAACTGTGATACCTCATGCATCCTATTTGCCTAGGCACCTGAAATTTTAATCATTTTCACCTCGTATGATAACAAATACAGACTCCAAATTTGGGATTTTTCCAACTATATTTTTTGGCGCTGCAATGTGAAGCTTTATCATTTCGCAAACTTTAGCAATTTTCCCTTGCTTGGTCATAGATCATGAATTTTCATTCATGATTCTAATCAGAAACTGAATTCTGCTGTCTTGTTTTTATCAATAAATCATCGCATATAAGTGAACCGTGACCATTTATTTGGAAGATATTTGTCTTGCTCTTGGATGACTGTATGCAAATGATGACAAAATAAATAGCATAATAACTAAACATATACACTTAAGCGAATTGTATTATGAAAAACGTGCATCTGCCCCAAAATAACAATATGATTATTAATGTCTGAAAGAATTACCATAAAACCAGAAATCTTATAAGTATGAATTGAAGAGGTATCTTTAGACGCAAAATATTTGATGCAGAGAAATAAACCCATGAAGTATACCTTTGAAGACTTATTTTCAGAGCAAATCTAATGATCCATATTTTCGTTGTAAATCTTAACCGTTCATTTTTTTCATTTAGTTCATTCTTATTCTGTGAATTGATTTGAATGATTAACATATTTTATATTAATTGATAATCAATTTTTTTTGATAAATTGCTATAGTACACTAATTTTAATGCCATTCATATGTGTGTATTTTTTTCCAGTGTATTACAACTGTGTCCAAGTGAAACGTCTAACAATACTTTTTGCCAATGGAGAGGTGATACTGATCCACCATATCAGATTAGTACTCGAAATCTTACATTCTTTGTGCAAGGAAACAATAGTCTCGGATCTTCATCCCAAGAATTTTCTATTGATCATTTTGAAATAGGTTTGTAGTAATTAATTAGATAGTTTGTAGCAATATCTGAGATTTCTGTGAATATTATAACCTATGCCATTAGTAACGTCACCTCATAAAGGCGCCAAAATATTGGGCTGTATTATTTGTGAGGTAACGATTGCGATCTAGCTAAAATTAAAATTTATCTCAAAAACTAAGTACCGAAGTCGGGATTCGGTGGGCTTTGGCGCAATTTAACTTCTGCGAAAAACAAATATTAAAGATGGTGATTAGCGTCAAGAATCAGTGAAAAAGTGCCAAAATTTATAATTCTGTAGTTTCTGAGGTTTAATTTAAACTTCTTGAACTGTAGAAATTAAAATGACAGAGAAACTTGACCTAATGTGATAACAGTAGATGAAATAAATTCATGGAAGTTCCAGTTAAAGAAATAAGGGAAGGAAATTATATTGTTTATATGTAATTTCTCAGCAGCTGTGAAAGTTAAGTCTTTTGCACTGAATTCATCTTGGAACACTGCATGAGTTTAATCAAGTTTGCATAAACGAATTTTTATATTTGCATTAAAAACTTGGACTAACTCCGTTATTGAATTAATATTATCAAGCTTTTGATGAATCGTAAATGTTTCCATTTATTTCCATTTGACCATTTTTACTAAGTTTTGAAAATATTCTAAATAAATAAAGATAAAGAAAGCAAATTATGGTAGTTATTTTATACATCACCACATGATCATATATTAGCATCGAGTGCATGTTCTTATACTTCGCCACGTAATTGTATATTAGCACCGTGTTGTATTTTTGATCTGGCCTCGTTTTCTTATATTATTTATTCATCGTGATGAGGTTTTCGAATGCGCATTTTTTATTTAAAATTTTATTCGTTCTTTTTTAGTCCAAAGGGCGTCAGCCCAGAAGGGCTATTAATTTCGTTTTGGCATTTAGCGTCGATGCACTATAAACGGCGAATCAGTTTTTAAACTGTTGCCACCAAATATTATCGTCCTCTGCTATATTTAAAGAAATTAAATAATAAAGAATCTGCATAAACGTATGTATTTTATCACACTGTGATAAAACAACGGTACGTAGAGCCATCAAATTTTGAATAACGTAATCTTCCACCGAAAATGGGCATCTGGAAGCCCTAATTTGGAATTTGTTTTATTATCGATTTCATATTTTGTAACACTTTAAAAAATTTTTGATTAACAAACTCAACGATATCAAAACGAGCAATGGCAAAACTACGATTAAAAAAAAAGAAAAAAGAAAAGAAAAAAAAATCTTCGCCGCGCGTGACTGTGTATCGGAAATTCTAAAAATGTTCTCATTTTAAAATTATTTTGCAATATTGCTGTTGAATTGAATTTTATGGTTTAAACGCGAAGAACATGATATTTAATGAATAAAATAAATACATAAAACGTTAAAAAAAATGCCCCTTTGGGATGTAATGTAAAATCTGAAAGCTTTCAGATTTTTTTAAATCCTAAATGGCATTAGCCCAGAAGGGCAATTAATTTCGTTTTGGCATTTTGCGTTGAAAACTTTAAATGTACGTTTCACTTTTCAAATCGTTTTACTTTTCAAGAAACATTATCACCCTGTGTTATATTTAAAGGAATTAAATAATGAAGAATCTGCGTAAATGTATGTATGTTTCTCGCATTGTGATAAAACAACGATACCTAGAGCTATCAAATTTTGAGTAACGTAATCCTCCTGCGAATATGGGCATCTGGAAGCCTTAATTTGGAATATGGAATTTGTTTTATTATCGATTTCGTATTTTGTAACACTCTAACGAATTTTTGATTAACAAAGTCAACGATTTCAAAGCGAGCAATGGCAACACTGTACGAGGAAAAAAAAAAAAAAAAAAAAAAAGGAATTATCTTCAGAGCCCGAGACTGTGTATAAGAAATTCTAAAGATACGCTCATCTTAAAATTATTTTGCGATGCTGTTGAATTGAATTGTATGGTATAAGTGCGAAAAACATAATATTTAATAAATAAAGGTATCACACAGAACGTAAAAATAAATAAATAAAGCCTCCATGGGCGTAATGTAAAATTCATTTTTTTAAAAATTGTTGTTGTTAATATGATGTTAATAATCTTCGCCATGTAATAAAGTGGATGCCATATCGTTTTTTCAAGAAAGAAGTCTTTTTACCTGACAAAAGAATGCAAAAATGGCCGCAGCATGAAACTTTATATTTTATTTGGAGGTGCTATGTTAAAAATTGCAATGTATTCTTGGGCAGAGGCGTTGACGTCTGTGAAATGGTGTAACAAACATGTGTGTGAAAGTGCTGCAGTTGGGACTGGAACAATTACATGCTATAAAATAATAATTATAAGGGTAAGAATTCTTAAAAATATCCTTAGGAAATGACATGTGAGTATCATTGTTGTTATTATTTATTGTGTTGTTTGTTTTTCCACTTGCCCTTCACGAGCTTGGCAAAATTGCATCTAAGATGTTTACGCAAATCTAAAATCTCTAAATATGGTTGGGGGCCAATATGATAAAGAAGCACCCAAATAATGTATATATATATACATCGAACTTTGAGTAAAGACAAATTAGAAAAGTCCGAAAAACGTGAAGCAACTGACGAGGCTCTTCGAATGCTAGTGCCGCCATCTTACGCCAGGAATGTCAGTGAAAAGCAAGGTTTAAACCTTGGTTGAAAGGAATGCCGAATTACTGGACTTTATTATTATTCCATATTCGAAATATGTATATACATATATACTGGGCATTTTAATGTGTATTAACGATAGTTTCCCTAAGTACCTCTTGAAGACTTTGCGAGATAACGCTAAAAGTTTGAGAATCGTAAAGCAGATAGAATTCTTTTGAACTGGTTTGATCGCCGATGTTGTAGTCTAAAGACGAGTTATTCCGTACTGAAGAGAATTTTTAGCATGTTTCAGATTTTAAATTACGTCCAAAGGGGCGTTTTTTAACATTTTGTGTGTTACCTTTCTTTATTAAATATCATGTTCCTCGCACTTAAACCATAAGATCCAGTGCAACAGCAATATCGCAAAATAGTTTTAAAACGAGCATATCTTTAGAATTTCCGATACAGAGACTCACGCGCTGGAGATAAAAATGTTTTTTCTGCACAACGTTGCCATTGCTCGCTTTGAAATCCTTGAGTTTGTTAATCAAAAATTTGTCAAAGTTTTAAAAAATAGGAAATCGACCATAAAACAAATTTCAAATTTCAAATTTGGTCTTCCACATGCTCATATTCGTTGGAGGATTACGTTATTCAAAATTCGATGACTCTATGTACTGTTATTTTATGACAATGTGAGAAATATACATACATTTATGCGGATTTTCATTATTTAATTTCTTCAAATATAATGCAGGACTCTAACATTTTATGGCAACAGTTTGAAAAGTGAACCGACATTTATCCGTCCGACGCAAAATGCCAAAACGAAAGTAATAGTCCTTCGGGATTCAAGTCCCTTTGGACTAATAAAGTTGAGGAATGCTTTCAAGAATCCTCATAAGCTGTGTTATGGCTTCATGTTTGTTTTTTAATTAGAATTCAGAATCCGCTTATTGTGCCAAAATTGAGCTGTACACTTAACAGCTCATATAAATAAAATCCATTAACGATTTCAAAATGAAGCAAAGCTTTTTCTTAGTTGTTGTCTTATTTGACGCCACCTGCGTCTTGAAGTGGCTGCTTTTATAGTCTCGATTGCTATACTATCGATAATGTATTACTTTTCACTTAGCTCACCTTATTTTGTAATGCCAGAACCTGTTAAATGCTATCTACTGGGCTCAAAGTACATTTGCATAATTGAATTTTTTTGGTTTTTATTTTTGTTATTAGAATCTAGAGCTGGAAGTCAAAGTATGGTCACTTTTATGACTAAATTCATAACTGTCAAAATTATTCTTTATAAATTAATAATTAACTCTGATTTAAAGATGACAGTATAAATAAAATCTTTCAGAATCAGTCCTAAAGTTTAACATTTTATTTTTAACTCTTAGCTTGCTATAATATCATTTTGTATTTCTTCCCTTGAAACATTGTTTACCTGTTTATTTTTATTTGAAAAAATTATTTGAATCTAAATATTTTAGCTAAACTTCTTGATGGAAATATCTTTAAAGTGTTTGTTTTCAATTCATGGATGTCATATCCTGACAAAATAGAAAGCATTGCCATCTATGGGAACATTTTCATTAAGCTTCATATGTAAACATCCAGTCACTAACATGAATGTACAACTAGGTCTGATGAAATAAACATACAAGTTATTCTAATGCATTATGCATTCTTATTAAAATATTACTTTAATTGTGTTGGTAAATTTCATATACTGTAATATGTAGCTGACTTAGTACAACAAGAACTTAATAATGCAGTACACAGTAGAATAAAAATGTCTTTTCCTTTTAGTTATTCCAAATAGCCCAGAAAACCTTTCAACATCAGAAACTGGAAAACAGCATATTTCAGTTTATTGGTTACCTCCAGATATGCATGATGTGATGGACAGTTCTGATCTTCAATATCAGATCTGGGTTGAAGAGATTAATTATGAATCTAAAAAATTAGTAAGTTAATAATTTTATTTTACTTGCTAATTAGTTGGTGTAATATTACTGAAATAATTTTTATTTAAATGCACATGCTATTCTTTATCTAACTGAAATATAAAAATTGGGAGTTTTACTGTTATCAGTATTAAATAGATGTTAAATCAGTAATATTAAGCATATTTAAAAATAATTAGTAGTTCTTTGTTGCTCGTGATTTGGCAAAAATTGTGTCAGGAAATTTATTTGAATTTTTGGTTTTTTGTATTTCATTAACATATTAAATTATTTACTATATGCTGCATTTTATAAATAAAAAAAATTTTTTTATTTACTATATGCTGCATTTTATAAATAAAAAAAGATTAATTTTTAAGTATTTTTATGTGAAATCAATAATATAGTGTGATAAAATATGTTAGTTTCTCAGAAAGAAACCTTTTTTGTGGTCTTTCATGAAACTCACCTGATACATATGTAAAACAAAATTTATGTGAATCAAAATTATAGCCTAAATTAGCAAAAGCCCCCTTAATTCCTCATTTTAATTTGGGTGCTTCCCCTCTCTATTCTAAAAACAGTAATGACTTTTTCTGAATTGCATCATTTCTAGATTATTCCATCATATGACTTTTAGATAATGATGAGAATACTTTTTATATAATAATTTGGAACTTAAAATTTTCTGAATCAAAATCTTTCTCTTAATAAGCTGCTATATTGGATAAATACACACTTTGCTTCTAGCTCTGTTGGCCATAAAATGCTGCTTACTTCCAATTGCACTGATATAAAAATGTAAATATTTTGGAAATAGGCAGAACCAAGTTATTATTAGAGAACCAAGTTTTTTCTTGCTGCAAATGTTAATTGGAATAAAAATGAATATTTAACCTGCATTGGCTGCCAAGTTTGCTGTTTTTTATGGATCAACATCTATGAAATGCAATATTTCTACATCTATGCAATCAATACAACAACATTTGTTGCATTTAATTCTACATTATTATATATATACTAGTATAAAATAAACTAGAATATTTAGCAATGGGAAAAAGCAGTTGATTATTAATAGTTCAATATTTATTGTAGAAAAAAATTAGAATTAGTTTGTATTAAAGGAATCAACTTTTTTAAATGTGTTTTTATCACTTTCTCCCAGCTATATCTTCACATTTGCTTGACAACAAAAGAGATACTATGTATTACCATTTTCATTTACTTCTGTTTTCTGTGCTGACAATTCATTGGTTCCTTGACACTTTAGCATGGTCCTTTTGCTTAGTAAATATGTTTTTCTGAACTTCCACAATTTAATTTTCTCCATCTCTCTTGAGATTTTTTTTTCTCTCAGTAGATGGCAAAGTTCCATGAGTGAAATTGGAATCTGTAAACAAGATGAGATCTGGTGTTAACTATTTGTGATATATTCAACTGAACAAGTTAAATTTTTATTAATCTCTTTACTTTTTATTTAATTTTAATTAATTATTCTTTATTATTTTATTTACTTTTGTTCATGTACCTTAACAGCATTTATATATTAAGAAATTAAACCTTGACATAAAAAATTGGGAAATTATATTTATAAAATGATGCTGATTAGGAATTTAAAATAAGTCAATATTCAGCCTTTTGTATTTAAGAAATGGCTTCAACTTGCTTCTTGTGAAATCTTAGTGGTTATTATCATTTATTGTCGATTATTAACCTTTTTGTATTTTAAAGCCAAGTAATGGTTTCTCCCTGTGCTTATATTTCTTTTAAATTAATAATGATACTTAAGCTTTATAAGTAATTTGTTTCATTATGGATAAATTGATTAATTTATTACTAGGTTATTAATGCAGGAAATGGTACATCAAACTACACAATCGATGGATTGATTCCTTTTATTTCATACAATATATCATTACGCTGCCGCTCAAAATACACAAATAAAGATGATATGTGGAGTCCTCTGAGATCATTAATTGTCAGAACTAATGCTGATGGTAAGTACAGATCATTCTATATTTAAATAAATATGTACAGTTTAAAGTAATTAAATTACATTTAGATTTGAAAAATAGTGTGCTGTGCCATAAGCCTTAAAGAAAGGTATAAAAAATGGCCTGCTTTAACTACTAGCAGGCTGCAAATCATAAATCAGTTATTAGAAATTCATTATGAGAATCAAATGATCTGTTAATTTAGAAAATTAGTTCTGTAATTTGTTACATTTTATTTTAGTTACATTACATTGTGTTGCTAAATTTTAAAATATTTGATTGCATTGTTCTGCAGAAATATTCTTTTGATTTTATCCATGAAAATTATGGTACTTTTCCGTTTTGCCGGCGCAAACGATAAAGTCGCCAATTATGGTACAACTGATGCCAAAAGGAATATCTTCACTGGTAACCTTTTACGCTTCATTTTCAAAACAATTCGCAGCCATTTCTTATCAGATTGTTTCTTTCAATACTGGCATATAATTACATAGAAATTTTACAAAAGATAGTTAAATTTTATACCCTAAGACCATTTGTGATAATTAAGTCAATTAAAATGCAATCAGACCGCTCGCCCAAAGGCGAAAATATAGGAAAGGCAAAACTAAGAGTTAAATTCATCAATATAATGAGAATGCACTAGCGAAGTAAAGCACTGCGGTTTTGCATAATTTCTGAGTAACCTATTTGTACGAATTGAAATAATTCTTGCATTTAAACTTGTACTCCAAATAAAGATTTAACTTGAAATTAATGCAGATAATTACCGAGAGAATTATATTTTGTAGCGTAGTTTACGTGAGATGAGATCACTTTGTGTCACGTGATACGAACCACCGAATCAGGATGTTGAACCATGAAAGCATAGTAAATTCTTAAATTTGTCTTTTTACAAATTTATTGTCTTTTTTATTGCCTTTTTACAAAATTTTAAGTCATATTAATATGTTTATGCCTTCAAAAGAAAAAAAATTTAGTTCTAAGAATATTTTATGCGTATACTGTATGCTGTAAGTCTGCTTGGCGAGATTTGCACCGGCGAAACGGAAAAGTACCAAAATTATTTATTAGAGGCATGTACAATTTTCAGAACAGTTAATTATTTCAGATATGTGACATTACATTTGGAAATATCTGAAAGTTGCACATATTAAAAATTAGTTAATTTTCATATTGAGTTGGAGGTTGTGTTCCATGATTATTGATAATTCATCTACAGAAGGTAGCCAAATGATGATAGAACTTATGTTACTTATGTTAAAAAAATGCATACTTATGTTAAAAAAATAACTATGCCATTTACCAGAAAAGAAAGCATTTTAGCTAGAATTTATCATCTGAATGTATTGCATGATAAAAAAATAAAATGGTTTACTGTAATTTAAGTTAAATTTAATGTAAGAAAAATATTAAAATATTAAAGCTTTTATTATTATTATTATTTATTTGAAGAGAATCAATTTAGAAATAATAAAAAATAATCTTCCCATGGTAAGCAAAGGGAATTTTGGTCAGAAATAAAAAGAAATACTTCCAGTATAAGTATTATTTTTTAAATTCTTAGTTTTTAGATGGTATTATCAATCTATCTTGCTATCAACAAAATGAATTAAAAATCCTTGTAAAAAATTTTATGGTTTCATGCAAGTGAAACATAATAGTTCAACATAATAGAGATTTGACTGTGATAAATTAAATTAATTAAATAACACTTGAGATGTATAATCTGAATGCATGAATTTGAAAGATGCTTTTTAGTTCATAAAAGAGTAAAACAATGGTCAAATGATACTTTAGTCATAATAAATTAATTATCTGATAGAAAAAAAATTCAGAACTTAACTTTTATATCTTCTTCATGAAAAGGTATTTTCTCCCTCCCTTCCAAATGCATACTTGACGCATCCATACTCGATGGTCCAGGGTTCAAGTCTTGGTGAGAGCACTGCACATTTTTCACACGTTCAGCAAAAAAATCCTAATGACTCGACAACATCATTAATTTACCCAAAAAAGTTAAATATACTGAGTGAAGTTAATTGTAGAATGCAGCCATTGTTCAAGAATATATGGAATTAATATGTGTTGCGCGATAGCACAGATCATAGAAGAATATGGAAGAAATGAGTATTGTTACAGTGTAGATAGAAATCATAACACTTTTATAAAAGATAAACAAAGGAGCAAGGTGGACACAGATTATAGAGGTACTATTTCTTGCTTCTGGAAGCTTCAATACGTGCAAGAGAATACATTTTTGTCTTTCATAAGAAGATTCTCCTTCTCTAAAAAGGGCAAGTTAGCTGCAACAGTTAAATATCACCACATTATCTTTATCCATGTGACTCATGTTACAGTAGGACACCATTGGCAGGGGCATAGCTGAAGGGAGCTAGAGCTTAAATCTACTCTGTGCAACAGATTCATGCAAAGCGTAATTAAACATTGGTTAATCATACAGATCATGGGAGCAGAAAGAATTCAGATCTATTGAAATCAAAATTATTTATATAATGAAAGTGGCATTGGTTTATATTCATGTTACACATAAAGTAAACCACGAAAATGCTCATGAAGCTAGTCCATTCTCTGAAATTTGACACATCACATTGAGGTACCAGCATTCAGTCAATATAATCACTTGGTCATTGGTGAAATGGAAATTTTCAGGTTATAAAACTGTCACATTGAATACTCGAGGAAAGAACTGTTCTTATACTAAATGTATTATAGAAAAAATCACAATAAAACTTCAGTAGTTTTTTGTTTTACTATGTTTTACTTATTCTATTGATATTTTCAAGTGTAAAATAGAATATGAATTAAATCACAGTCACAGTGACAGACATAAATAAGCAAGAATTCCAACAGAAAAAATAATGCTTCAGAGTTATAAAGCTGTTACTGCTTGAGAAGACAAAGGCGAGAAGAGGAAGAGTAATCATCTTGAGCTTTCGCAGTTTATTCCAGAAGGGAAGGATGAGAGGAGTTTTCCTTAATAAAAGTGAATTAACAAATGCCAAAACTTAAACAGGATCATTTTACATTGAAATCTTATTGTAATCTTTACAGAACAGAAACTGGATTAATGAAACACAGACTTCTAGAATATCATTGACAAATCAGCTAACAAATAAGCGAGCAAAATAGTACTTTACTTTAGAATGTTGGAACTAAGGCTTTATTTTGGAAATAAATACAGAAAACTGATTTACTTCCCTATGCATCATTTTGGAATTTTTATAGATTTTTGGTATACATCAAAAGGAATGGCAAATAGATGATGCTGGGCAATAAAAGCACTGACTGTGCCTCTGACCATTGGCATTGAAAATGCACTGTGTAATTTGTAATTTTCTCCTTGCTTAGATTCTTTAAAATTTGTTGTTATGAGCCTTTATTAATAATATGAATTTGGATTTAAATTGTAGCTTGAAAGGAAATTTTGCTTTTGTGTTTAACTTTGCTAAATTTTGCTTTTGCTTTATTTGTAGTGAAAGGATGTATAACGTTGTATATTTTTTCCTTTAAATCCTCTCCTTTGAAGCAGTATACTACAGAATTTTCTTCTGTTGATTTTTCAAATGGTAAAATTAGAGGAAAAATGGGTAGGATTATATGGTATTTTCTGTTATCAGTACTGGACTCAGAAATGTATGTATGGATGTATATGTTCATATATATATGCAAGTAAGAATGTATGTGTGTGTATACATATACACATATATGCACATACATACACACACATGCACACATTCATACATTTCTGAATCCAGTCACGATAACAGAACAGTACCAATTATGCTGGTAAATATGATTTTCTTAAATTTGACATGTAAATTTTTTACTTTGGCATTTATATTTTTAGTCCCATATTTAACACCGGATGTTGCACCTGAAGCTTTTGAACTTCATCATTTTGAACATTTTCGATCAGTTACTTTATATTGGAAGGTAAGCAATATTCTTATTACAAATATAATTAATGAGATGTTTTTTGACTTTTTCTGTAAAAGATATATATCATTTAGTGTTTAATTCACATTATTTGTAAATTTTTTAGCCTGTTCCAAAAAGGCACTTCAATGGAGAAAACTTTCGTTATTACATTGTGTGTTTAGAAAATTCAACAAATTTAACTACTAGTGTTGTGAACTCTTCTGTTCCATATGCAGAGCTTAAAAATTTACATAAAGATTTAGCTTATAACCTTCATATCTATTCTGCTAACAATGAAGGCATTTCAAGTCATTTCAAGACTGTCATGGTGGATGTCCAAAGAAACAGTAAGTTTTTCCTTTTCTTTTTTAAATACTTTATAAAAGAATAATTAAAATCACTATTTGATGAAGATAATCAATAACAATATGAATATTTCATTAAAAGTATATACAACTATGGTGTTACCCATTGTGATACATTTTGGGGAATTAAACATTGCCAATGAATTTAGATTGATAGCAGGTCCTCGAAAAAGGAAGATATGAAGAATTAGTAGGAATAGAAAAATAACTCTTGACCACCAAGTATAAAATAACACAATTATAGTTAGTGGGGCATCTGGAATATTCCAGTTCAGTATATGGGTTTAAATAATAATTAAGTTGGGAATTTATGTACTTTAGAATTTCCTTAGATATGCATTCTCTTTCCTCTGAAAGAAAGAAATTTGTATGCAACATTATATATGTGGAAAACCGAGGAAATTCATGTATAACTAGTTTGCTTTCTCTTATATCAAACTTAATATGAAATTACCAATCAATGATTTATCAATCAGCCAGTAGTAGCTCGTTTTAGAGATTAGAAAGAAATTTTATGTAAACCTTCAGATGGCAATGTGAAGTTAAATGAATTTGATTTTTGCTGACTAATCCAAGTGTAATTATCATCCTCTGTGAAGTGAATTTAAAAATCCTACCTTTATCCTTTCAATATGCAGAAAATGCCTTTTTTAAAATCATATGCATGTTAGCCAAAAAAAAAAAATTCAGACATATGTATAATTTGTTTACATGGTGATGACTCAAAACTATCTCTAATTTCTCTTAATCACTCTTATGTAACATGAACGACTCCGAAGTTTCATTTCTGGGATAGTTATTTATTTGGTATCTGAGATTTTCCTTGCTTAACCAAATAGACGATTTCAGCAAAACATGTAATCAAAAATAGCATTAAACAAAGGATTATTTATCAATAATTTTATCTAGGAAACATTTTCAGCCTTCCGAGGTTACCAGAAAAACTCCTATCATGTTGTGTAATTTCACTTTTCCTAGTTTTCAGACACTGTATTGGAAACCTTAGAAGTGATGCAATGTTGATGATGCATTTAAGCTGAGTTATTGGAGATTAGATGTGATGAATAAAATCAATGATCTTCATTCTGTTTACAGGATATAGAAGTGTATCCTAATAAAGATTTGCCATGAATTTAGATTAATGAAAAGGCTGGAAATCTGACTATATGCTAGACGGCATGGACAGACACTTTTTTTTTCCTATCACGCAGTTCTTCATATGATTTCAAATACATTTGGAAAACTGTAATAAATTACAGGCTTTTGCGATTAAAATCATGTTTTATTCATCCATTTCATAAAACAAATACTATATGATATTTTCTCTTTTTTCCTTAAACCAAAAATCTTTTTTTCTGAAACCAAAAATCTTTTTTGGACTACTTTTGTAAACTGTAAAAACATACTGGTCTTTTATGGAACTGAAGTATCAGTAAGTATTGTAGCTGCTTTAAAAAATCGCTTGCAGTCTTTTCAATTACTTTTAAGAAATAAGATTATCTTACTGACTTTGAGGAAGTGTTGCATAATGTGTAATACTGTGTAATCTTTTCTGTAAAAGCTAGGGTTTTTATTCTGTCTTTTTCTCTTTTTAAATGTGTTATGTCTCTGAAAAAAATTTCTTCTTTTCATGTCTTGAGTTGAAAATGCATACACATTTTGAGTGAATTAGATTCTTGTAAATTATTGTTTCATTAGGTATAATGAAGAATTTCTAAATGGAAGTATTTTAAATGAAAATTAATATCTGAAGTTCTATTAACTGGTTTTAAAGAAGCATTTCTAAAATCAATTGTAACAAGACTATTTTGCTAATTGTAAACAAGACTATTTTGCTAAAAGTATCTAATAAATTCATCAGTGAAGCATGATTACGTTTCTATCTTTAAGTTGTTTCAATTATGTGCTGCATTAATTATGAAGTGATTCTTTGAATTTGAAATTCTATGATAAAAGATGTCAAAAAATCATTGCGAGAAAATGCAGAATTTTCATAACACAAGTTAGGTTTGAGATAGAGATACATAAAAATAAATTGATTGATATATTTTTGCACAAGTTAATATTTCATTTTATTTATGCAGTGACTTGTATTAGACTAAAAGTTTTCCTTTTATTCCTACAATTACTTGTTTTAGAATAAAACCTTTCCTATTTATTTTTACAGTTATTGTGTGTTTGAATAAAATTAAATAAGTATTCCAACAAACATCACTAATAAAGTGAGCACTATTTCAACTAAAACTTTAGTTTTTGTGAAGTTCTTAGATATCTTTCCTAAATAAAGCATCCAATAATTATTGTTCAATTTAAAAAATTTTATAAAACATTTCTTTAATAGCTGCACAAAGCTAAATATGTGATATATAGTGGCTTCCAAAAGTGCTCCTACACTTTCAGAATTTGTAGAAAACGTGCTGTAGCCTAGAACTGAATTCGAATATAAAGCCCAATATTTTTTCATATCATCTCCATGCAATTTTTCTTTTTTAATACTGATTTATTTTCTTTCTCTAAAATTAAGAAATGTAACGAGGTGTAAATAAAACATGCCACAAAAGTGATTCTGCACCGAAATATTTTCATAAAATTATCACCTGCCACTTTTTTTAATATTTTTGCATTTTGCTGACATTTAAAAATTCGCTTGGCTTTGTTCTTTGCTTGCTTCATTATATTTGATTTAATACTTAAAAATGGGTTATACAGTCAAAAGTTGTTAATTCGGACGTAAGACCTTTACGACTGCGCATATGTGTGTGCGCAAGCGCAGAATACGTTTTCGCGTGCACGTTTTATGTATAACGGACGGTATAAGCTAAAATTATCTAATTATCTATTTCAGTTAATGTTGATGATTGCGTTGTTCCTTAATCTTCAAATTGGATCTGGCTTATTATTTTTTGCAGACTGTAAGAGCAATTTTATAAAAGTAAACTTGAACTTTCGATTATGTCAAATAGAATTTCCGATGCTGGAGCTCCCAAAGGATCTACAAAACGAAAGTAAGTTTCGATGTTCATCAAACAAAAAGTGGAATTGCTGCAAAAAATGGATAAAGGCATATCCTTTGTTTATCTAAAATTTGTTTATCTTTAACGCCGTGGCGTGGCGCGCAATGAATTGGAAGTTCATCTGTCAGCACTATCCTTATCTTCAGGGCAGATGTTTTTATTTTATTTGGCTTATAATTCCTTACTAAGTGTAGTATTTCATTTCAATGTACTCCTTCTTTGATATGATTTAAATCAAATTCCTCATCATTATAATTCGCTTCCGATAGCGAAGAAAGTGACAGAGGTTATTGAAAACGAAAAAATTTCGATTGACAAATTAGTCGGTATTCTCGACACAGCAATTATAGGACTTGAACAGCGGAACTTTGTAACTGAACAAGAAATTATGTTTGTTTATAGAATTAAAGAGAATGTATTATCACATAAAAAACGAAGCAACTTAAACAACTTACATTGAAAGAAATGTTTAATGAAGTAAACAAATAAATATTAATCTTTTTTTTTTTTTTTGTAAATTTTGATACCCTTTAGATCATAATTGTTCTTTATTTCATAAATTACGGTTTCATATTTTTAATTTTATAATTTCTGCATGCAATCTTACCAGATTTAAACTGATGATCTATAATCCGGAATCGCCGAAGTCCCGATGAGTCCGGATTAACGACTTTTGACTGTAGTAGTAAGGAAAATATCATTCAAAAATTGATAATTTTTCATCATAAGGGTAGAAAATCGATCTAATTATCATAAGGGTAGAAAATTGACTATCGCTAAATTAGTAAATCTGTGGAGAACTCTTTATTATTATTATTTGTCCGCTGCCCCGAGAGAGGGCGCTACCAGCTTTCTCCCTCTTCCTCTCTGGAGGAAAATTCGAACTCGTTACTCGGTTCCTGGCTGCTGTCGGTGAAGTACGCACTCACCTCTCTTTCCCTCCATGATGTTATTGTAGCTGTAACATGACTTTCTTGATTTTTTCTCATGCGGACTTGCGAACTGAAAAATGCTCATCTTGTAACTAAATGCAATGTGATTGTGTATAAGTGAATATATGTTAAAATATATATCATCCTAGAATTAAATATAAATGTTAATATTACCGAGTCAGATTTTGTTAACATTCAACGTGCAATCAAAAAATGGCATCCATTAACAACAGCCATAAATCTATCCGCTTCTACAGTGCAGTGCACGATAAAACGCTTTAAGAAAAAAAAAAAAAAAAAAAAAAAAAAAAAAAAAAAAAAAATGGAAAATGAAGTAAGAAGAAATCGTCTGGCAAAGTTAACTCAATGTGATGAGAGATTTATAGTTAGAAAATTAAGAATAATCCATGTTTGAGTGCTGTAAAGATTTCCAGAGAATTTACTGAAAAATTTTCTTTTTCAATTTCACCTGAAACTGTTCCACAAGTACTCAGATCAGATGGATTCCACGGGTGCTCTGCTTCAAGAAAATTTTTGTGAAAATTTTAAAATTTCAAGTGCAAAATTTTTTTTACAAACAACAGTTACAAAAATATTGTTATTTCTTTAAAGTGTGTGAAGACTTTTGTGAAGTAACTTTTCTGTTACTTTTTGATTACTAATTTAAAAAAAAAAAAACTTTTACTATGCTCATAAAGTACATAATGCGTTTTTTTGCTAAGAGAAAATTGCAGATACTATTAAAAAATTCTCACTCTCAAATATTAATTTTTATTAAAGAATAAAGGAATATTTTACTGGAACTTGAAACGAACACTTTTGGGAGCCACCGTATAAGTACTTTAGTATGGCAGTGAGCAATTAAGAATATGTAAACAAAAATAAATCAACAGTTGCTTGCTAATTATTAATGTGAAAATCTGTGTTTTAATATACTTCATTAATTATAAACTTAATTTATCTAGTATTGTTACATTTGCTTTCATCATTTTTATTATTTTCAGTTGTGCCTGGACCAAAAGATATAAGAGCTATATCACATGATCTTGGATATTATAATTTGTCATGGACAAAACCCAACATTTCCTCTCCAGTTACGTATATGGTGTTCTGGTGCTCTAGTTTAAAACCATGGCAGACTCGTTGTGGTGGTCCAATTCAGTGGCTAAATGAAGCTTTAATGGAGGATAATATAATTCTAAACTTAACTGATATTATGATGAATTATCAATTTGCAGTTGTTGCTAAATCTGAAAATAGAAGTTCTGGCATGCACTGGGCCTCTTGCATTGTACCACATAAAGCTGGTAAGTATTTTTTTATTTAATCATATGCATTATAAAAAATATTAATTTCCCAAATTCTTCATGTTTTATGCTTTGCTTTACAGAATTATAGAGCATTTGTTAATCATTTGCTTTTTGTTAATACTATCAATATTATTTACTAATAATACTTACATTATTTAAGAATCTCCAAGTAACTCAAAATACTCTTGTACTCTCTTGCACTCTTGTACTCAAAATACTCTCTTGTACTTTTTTTGCTATCCTAGTTATGCTCAAGATAATATTCAGCAAATTTTAAATAATCTTGGTTCCATTTGCCTTCAAGTAGGATTCCATGCAAATTTTATTTAGGCTTTAATATTTCAACTAAAATTAAAATCAAATAAAAATTGGTTAGTCAGTAATTTTAGTAAAAGAAAACAAATTAAAACTTAGTAAGCACTAATGCTGAAAATGTTGGTTGAAGCCATAACTTTTTATTTCACTTTATATATTAATTCTCTTCAAAACAAAAAAATATCGAATCGTGAAATCATGTCAAATGTCATAGATTCCATAAAGTTTATGAAGCTTAAAAATCACATTTTTATGGCATTTTCAAGCTTATTAGAGTGCTTAGCTCTTTGATTTATTAATGTATTTAATTTAATTCAAAAAAGAGATATTTATTCTAAATTTAGGTGCTGTTCTGTTATTGGTACTAGATTCAGAAATGTATGAATGTATGCCGTGTGTATGTATTTGTATGTGCATATGTATGTATACACACACATACATTTGTGTTTACATATATACATCTTGCACACAAAAAAATGAGACAGTTCTGTATCTCCTGTTTTACTAGACTGATTGTCGGAATTTAACTTGTGTTTTTCATGTCTTGGAAGCAGGACTTAGTATACATATATATTAGATTTATATATGGCATTATTCTAACATAGGTATTTTGATGCAAAATCGGACTCTTTCTGAAATAACGTACCAATGTTTTTTTCATGTTTACATTCTTTGACTCAAATTATCAAATTATGCCTAGATATTAAATTTTGTAATATTTGCAGAGAAATTAAAAAATTTATCTTTGCGCATTTTTTTCAGTTTTTGCCAAGAATAACTCACTTGGCGAACTTCTTAATTTATGGTAGCTTATTTTCTTTTCGCTTTCACTATGCACAAGCGGGGGAAAAACGATGTGTCTTTCATTCTTTCAAGTAATTTTAATAAAGTGGGTAAACCATATTTGGCATTATTATTGCTCAAGACAAATGTTGGTAAATCATATTTGGCATTATTATCGCTCATGACAAATATGCCAAATTTAAAAATGCACCAATATGTAAATTCACGTTATATCTTAGGAAATTTTTAATAAAAACTTTAATTTATTTTTGCAGTATGCTTAGAAATAAATACATCTACTTAAAATGATGGTAAAAATTTTAGAGGTTATATTTTTTCGAAAAAATTATAAAAATTATTTTAAAAACAAATTTTTTAAAAAAATCATAAAAAATTGGCGAATTTAATTTGGAATGAAGCTAAATATCGAAATATGAAAGGAAAATCAAGTAAGTTTTTTTAAAAGAGAGATATTAATAAATATATACTAAATTCAATTAACATGAATAGTTAATTTTGCTAAAATTTTGAGAGCTAATTTTTTAAAAACTATTCGTGTGATTTTTTCAAAATTGGAACATTGGTGTCATTTTAGTTGTGGAATCGAAATTTGGAAAAAAATTAGCATGCCATTTCAGAAAAAGTCCGATATGGTGTCAAAATACCTATGTTAGAACAATTGCTATGCATAAATCTAACATATATCCTAAGTTACGCTTTCAAGGCATGGAAAACGCAAGTTAAATTTAGACAGTTGTTTCAGTAGAATGGAAGATATAGAACTTTTTTTGTTTTTTTGTTTTTTTTTGTACAAGATGTACATGCATGCATGAACACATACATCCATAAATACATGCATATATAATTTCTGGATCCAATCCCCTGATAACAGACCAGTAGCCAAATACGTATATATAAAAATAGGAGAAATGTATGTTGTGCTGACATAAAAATTATTTAAAAAAATGTCTCAAACCTGGAAGTATTATGATCGAGTAGCATAGTTATTTTTTAAAGAAGGCACTATTTTCTAAATTACTAGCTTAAAAATTTATTACATGGAGACAACCATATTGATATTTCATCAAGTAGCCATTCAGTTTAGTTTATTTTTTGTTAACTGAGATAATCCAAGTGGTTATTATTATCCAGTTCAATTTGAACAGTCCTTTATGAAATGCAAATTGGCATGTTTGACAAGAATTTAGCACTGGGTGTGTAATTCAGTGAACATTTGCAGTTCAAGATTTGAGTTCAATAGTTATTGAGTCAAAATATTTTTTGCATTGCTGGAATGTCCTATGGCAGAATCACTGAATAGAGAACTATCTTTCATCTACAAACAAGACATAATCATGGAAGAGGGACAGCTGAATGTTACATGATAAATTTTAAATCTCTATTAACAGTTTAAATACTTCAGAACTATAGTTAGGACGAGGAGATTAAGCTTGTTAAAGAAAGACAATTGCTGTTTGGTTTTTCTCTGTAATGCCTACTATTGAATTAATATAATTATCAGACATCTGTTTTTTTAGCTTGCATCTACTGCTGGAATTTTATTTCACAGAAAGTTAATTGAGAAAGCTTAATGAAAAAGATTGTAATACATAGCAATCTTACTTTCTTACAAGAAAGCTAGTGGTCTATGCTTCAATGATTTTGCATCAACAGAAGATAGCTATGAATTAGTGCATGAGAGCCGTTGCCAATAATATTGGACATGTCATCACTCTAGAGATAAACTGAATTCATTTTGATATTGATTCTAAATGCATTTACATTTGGAGGAAGCAAGGAACATATGTGAAATATTCCCACCGACATTAGAGAATATGGCCATTATCAGCAGTGCTATTATGGTACAAGATATTAAAATGGAAGTTTTCTCATCTTAAAAGCAGTATTTGAATCTGACTCTTCTAAATCTTTTTGTAGATGGTAATGTGTGTTTACATCAAGAAAACACAGCTGATGAATTTCTTGAAACTGACCAACCAAATCTGCAGATTTGGATGTATTAGAGAACTCATAGGACATTCTTCAAGACTACACTGGGGGAAGAATTACACTTTCTCCTCCAAACTCTAATTAACACCCTTTATTGAAAGCATAAAATGTCTGTGAGTTAGAAAAAACTGCACTTCCTATTGATGTCGGAAGTCTGCTTTTGTTTTCAAAGTGCTGGTGTTTTCCTAAATCTTTTTTCTTAAGTTTTTTCTAGTTTCATTTATTTCAGAATAGAGTTTACTCATTGACAACTAAATTTTTTATTTATATTTACATGTTATGTGTTATCACTAATAATGTTATTCAATTATATTCAAATATTTTTAAAAGTTAGTGTTTTTATGCATATAAAGATGGCCTTGACACCAATGTAGGTTAATTATGTCTTTAAAAACAATATAATAAAGTAAATCTCTTAAATTTTGTGTGAATTTGTTGAATCCAATTCCTTAAAGATTTTAATCTTTTGAATCTTGAGTCCTACATATAAATATAATAAGAAAAAGAAAATGTTTTCTTAGCAAAAAGGTTAAAGTAAAATTTTGAACTTGTGTTTAATGCAAAACAAATTTCAGAAAACAGATTTTAAATAAGCACTTGGTATATTTTAGGAAGACAGAAGCAAAATTTAGTAAATGAATACATAATTAAAGCTCTTGAATATTCAAGGATTCAAATGTTCTATCTCTCATTTATACTAATAACTTTCATATTCGTTTTTGCATTACATGTAAGTAATGTATTGTGCTTTTTGAAAGCTTTGGGAAAAATACCTTATGTACGAGTTGAGCAAAAGACTTCAACTGAGTTGCAAGTTATTTGGAATCTGGATTGTAAGGCACAAACAGCTGTTGTGGATCATTATGAAATTTCATACTGCCGAATTTCTAAATATGAAGAATGCAAAGGTATTATCCAATTATTTTTATTTTTTGCTTTTGATATATATTATTTAATTGTTTCAGAAATTTATGAGTGTTCTGAATTTTTTTTTTTAACTTATGACACACCAAACTTGCTTTTGCACACAGTGTAACTACACAAAGAGTGTAATCTTTCTTGATTAAGTAATCACTCTCTCTTTATGTATATATATATAAACACAGAGAGAAAATTTTTTTTTTTCATTTTAGTTCCGACTTTTCTTTTTTAATTTTGTTATTATCTGCCTAGCAGCATTAGCACAGATTTCTTTGTTTTTTAAAGCTTTATTATATATATATATATATATATATATGTACATACATGCATAAGTAATGTATATTGCAATAAAGGACATTTTTTTTTTCCTTGAACAGACTGAAATTGATACTCTAAAGTAAAAACGAAAATCTAAAACAAGAACACAATATATCAAAATGTAAGAGAACAGAAGTAAAAAAATATGATGAACAAAAAAATACAGTACAAAGTCTGTAATCCGGACTCATCGACGACTTCGGTGATTCCGGATTAGAGGTTTTTATGGATTATAGATCATCAATTTAAATCTGGTAAGATGACATGCAGAAATTATACAATCAAAAATATGAAACCGTAATTTATGAAAAATAGAGCAATTATGATCTAAAGGGTATCAAAATTTACAAAAAAAAAGCTTAATATTTATTTGTTTACTCTATTAAACATTTCTTTCAATGTAAGTTGTTTAAGTTACTTAGTTTTTTGTGCTAATACTTTCTCTTTAATTCTATAAACAGATATAATTTCTTCTTCAGTTGCAAAGTTCCACTGTTCAAGTCCTGTAATTGCTGTGTGCAGAATACCGACTAACTTGTCAATCGAAATTTTTTTCGGTTTCACCTCTCTGTCACTTTCTTCACTATCGGAAGTGGTATTTTCTGGATCTAGAGCCATACTACAAATTTTGCCATCCATTAATTAATTGATGATTGTGGCATTGTTGTCGCAATGTAAAACTTCTGTTATATTATCTTCATTTATTACCACTTCTCCACATTTTTTTACAAAATCCAATAACTGGAAAATTTCACCTTTAGTTTGCGATGTCCGAAAACCTTCAAATTTGTGGCTACCATCTTCATCGTCCTCACCATGAAATATGGTAGCTGGCCATAAATCATGCCAAGCATTTTTTAGCGTGTCTGGAGACACATCCTCCCACAATCTTGCGATGCTCCACACAGCAGATTTTATCCTAAAAAATTTTAAAAGGTCTTGAATAGTCCTGCCATTGTTCGAGAAATTTAACATAGATTTTAAAAAGGCTACTTTATATTTGCATTTCAGCACCACTATTCCCATATCCATAGACTGAATGATAGACTTACATTTGGAGGGAAGAATAATATGGATACATTATCTTTCACTAAAACTTTAAGTGAAGTATGTGGCAAACAGTTGTTAACAATCAGGACTATTTTTGAGTCATCAGGTAAACCAACCGAATTCAAATGTCGCCGAACCTCGAGTATAAAATGATTTTCAAACGAATCATTCATCAATGCTTGTGTCATCCATGCTCTTTTATTTGCGCGATACATAACAAGGAAAATCATTACTCCTTTAAATGTTCGAGGTCGTGCATGTTTTCCAATTACGAAAAGTTTGCACTTGTGTGTTCCTGCAGCATTTTTGCATGCTAAAATTGTTAGTCTTGCTTTGGAATCTTTGACACCAGTTGCCACCTTTTCTGTATTTCACGGTACATATTGCCAGAAAAGACCAGTTTCATCAGCATTGTAAATTTGTTCTGAAGATAATTGTTCACTAGTAATGAGTTCAATGAATTCTTCTGCAAATTGTTCAGCAGCTTCAGTATCAGCTGAAGCTTTTTCACCTGAAATTTTTAATTGTCTTATACCATGGCAATTTTTAAATTTGGTTTACCAACCTATTGAATATGTGCACTCAGTGTTTAAGTTAATTTCTTCATGAAATATTTTGGCTTGAGCCATTAGCATTGCACCTGTAAATGGCACGCCCTTGCTGCAACTCTGTCTGACCCATTCAATCATCACTTTGTCATGATCATCACTTTTAGCATAACAAACCTTTTTCTGTTATTCATTGCAAGTGGGGTGTCGGAATCCACAAAAAATTCAAAAAGTTCCTTTTCCTTTTTGCTTATGTCATATACAGTTTACTTTCCAATGTCGTACTCCTCGCATAATTTTGAGACGATATGCCTTTATCCATTTTTTGCAGCTATTCCACTTTTTGTTTGATAGACATCGAAACATGCTTTCGCATTTGTAGATCCTTTGGCAGCTCCAGAATTGGAAACTCTTTTTGACATAATCGAAAGTTCAAGCTTAATTTTTATAAAATTGCTCTAACAGTCTGCAAAAAATAATAAGCCAGTTCCAATTAGAAAATTAAGGAACAGCACAACCTGCAACATTAACTGAAATGCCTTAGAATCAGTAAAGATAATTTTAGCCTAGCTTATACCATCTGTTATACATTAAATGTGCATGCGTAAAGCACACACACACACAAAAAAAAGGTTGGGTCTTTGAGGTCCGGATTATAGATCATTTTGGATAATGGATGTCTGGATTACACACTTTGTACTGTATTTGTTTATGTTTATTAACTTAATATTTTTTACTTTTCATATCATTTGTTTATATTTATTTATTTATTCTCTTACATTGTTATCTATTGTTGTGTTTTAAATTTTTCTTTTTGCTTTGAAGTCTGTAGTTCTAGTTGCCTGACCTAACACTTTTCCTCTGTTGTATTATTCTAATCAAATCTATTAAGCTTTTATAAAATTAATCAATTCATTGTTCAGTTTGAGCTTTTATATATATACTAATTTACACACATGCACAGAAGCAAAATGTTAGTGTCACTGATTTGTTTGCATTCATGGAAATTTCTTTTGTATGTGCTTAGATTGTTACCCATTCTTAATAATGGTGATGTATGTACTTTATTTGATCCTTTAATTATATGCCAAATTATTTTCATAGTAGTTTTTCTGTTTAAGGAATACCTTAACAAATGCAACATGCTGTATCATAAAAATATTAAGGCTATTTTGGTTGAAAATTTTTAAATTTAACAAAAACTATAAAATATTAATACCTGCGTATTGATAATACACAGGTAACTGAGATGTAAACTGAGAACAATAAATAATTTGCTCTCCGTTTCTAGAATTATATTGCCAATGAACTATACCATCTAATAATCTTCTTTTTTTTCCCCTTGTGTGTGTGATTGTATAATTAAGAATTATAAAGATTTCCGTTATCTTCCTAAAAAGGACCTTCTACTTTTAAAATAAATAAGATTTTTTTTTTAACCTAAAAGGAATCCATTTTTTCTCAGCACATAAAGTTGTGTAGTTTCTTTTTGAATTAAAATGGTTTGAATAACTTTTGGCCTGTTTTAAAAAGTTAAATATCAATTATTCTAACAAATTTTTAGACTCATTTGAATTTTGTTACTATCACCTTTACTTGCAGTCCTAAATGCAGAGCCAAAAGCAGAAAGTTTTCTTCTTCACAATCTACATCCTTTTTCAAATTATAGTATCAAAATACGAGCATTTAATAAAGAAAATGTGTCAAGTGAAGACAGTGAAGCAAGGTACCAGACTACTTTAGCAGGTGGTAAGTAATATTTTTTAATATTTAAAGTCATTTTGCTTGAAATATTTAATTTATTTAAAAATAAAAATTGGAAATTATAAATAGTTATTATTATGTGAATCTGCTTTAATTGAAATTATAAATTGTTTTCAAATACAAAAGAAACATGATTACAAATAACAATTTTAACAAGAAAAATTAGTGAAATGCAGAGTTATCTAATCCATGTGAAAGATTGTTATTAAATCACACATAAAATATAAATTAATATCCAATGCAGCAATTATAGATGCTGTTCCTCAATTCGTCTTCTAAATTTATGTTTATTTTATTTAATATAATATATGTGCTGGTCAAATCAGTGTTATAGAACTTTTTTTATAATTGAAAGAATTTTCACTCTTTAAATCTGTGATTAGTTTTAATAATATGTTTTGGGAATGTTTTAGTTTCTTTTATTAGGAATCTGTTATTTACATTTCAGTCCTAAAAGTCAATTAGGACTGAAATGTAAATAACAATATCACAGTCTATATATGAATGTTGTCTATAGTCATTAATACGAAAGTCAGCTAGTTCTACTGCATTTAATACATACTCAACGGATTTCTAGCTTGTAGATACAGCAAGACAGGGTTCAAAAATGATAAATGGCAACAGTAAGAAAAATTTTTAAAAGAAAAAGATTTTTAGAATACTGACAGTAACTGACAAAATAGTAAGGAAAAAATGTTTAACTATGTTGAAATGAGCACACATTGAAGCATAAGTGGTAATGATGAGACAGGAGTTCTGTGGATATTTGGTCTTCTGACTTTAGACTTTTACATAACCAGTAATTCTTTCCTTTATAATATCAATAATAAAATGTGAATGTATTTTAGCATTCAAATTTTCTATTATAATACCAACACATATAACTTCAGTGTAACATTAGTTTTAAAGGAGAGGAATAAAATATTTAACCCCTTGACATATAGATAAAAATAGGGAAAAGCATACAAAACAGAATATTTGTCTATTGAGAAGGGGAAAACATATTGTTACGTGTGTACGGGTTCGTTACGAAATGAATCCACAAGTCCGATGGAAAATGAACAAAAATTTATTATTATCACAACAAATATTTCCTCAGATATTCTTTCAGTATTACAATATCTCACAGTAGTTATCTTTTAACTACTCAAACATTCAAAAGAACTTAATTCAAAACAGCTAAAGAAAGCTAATCCACGAATTCGCAACCAGAGCAGTTTTCTAAACAAACTCTGAAAACAACAAACTAAGTAACTACTACGAACTGAGAGGTTTTCCTCCTTTTATAAGATTTTAAAATCGTGCGCGAGAATTTTCTAGTACTTTCTCAAAATCAAAAAGAGCTATATATTAAATGTTAAATGCACACGCTCTTGTATTTTCAATTTTCTGGCTTAGCTTTCTTTTAATATTCGTCACGTGCTGCACTGCGTGGGAAATAAAACCATTTAATTTACAATTCAACTAACATTAGCTATTTAAATACCAACTCCGTAACAATATGAAACAGGATCAAGGCATGACTGCAGCAGTTAAAGAACCTAATAATATACTACATGGCATTCACCGAAGAAAGTAGAAAGTTTTTGCCGTCTCGGAGACGTCAAAGTCTACAATGAAATATGAAATGAGTGATGTCTCCCAGATGTATATCAAGAGGTCATTGTATGTCAAGCTAAAAATACTTAGAAATATGTCCATTTAGGTTATAGTACTAAATGCAAGTTTTTGCATTCTGGATGTAAAATACGGTTTTTATAATGTAGAAATACAGTGCGCAAAGTCAGAGATCCGCATTCATCGAGACTTTAACAACTCCGGATTTAGGACTTTTCCAGATATTTGATCATCAATTTAAATCTAGTAAGACCATATGTAGAAATTTAAAATATAAACTAGTGGTTTATGAAGTAATAGAGTATTTATGATGTTAAAGGAATCAAAATGTTAAAAAATAAGCTCAATACTTATTTGCTGAGAATTCTTGTGCTAATTTGTCAATCAAAATTTTTTGTTCTCATCTACATCTCTGTCACTTTCTTAACTATCAGTAATGATAGTGTCTGACTTTAGAACTATAATATAGATTTCACCATCCCTTAGTTGATTGATGGTTGAAGTATTGTCACCACAATTGAAAATCTTCTCCTGTTATATCATCTTCATTTATTATTACTTCTCCACAAATTCCTTTAATTGGAAAATTTCTCTTTTTTTTTTTTTTCGATATCTGAAAAACTTCAAATTTGTGGCTATTTTCATAAAGCTCCACTTGCATCTGCTAAACACTGTTTGCAGTGCATCATGAGATTGGCAACTGAAAACACAATGTTATGCAAAATTTTGTCTTGCATGCTGATGAAGTCTGAATTATATTATAGTTAAGCCTATTTCCATCACAGGCTCAAGGCTTATCTGAGTACTGAATTAAGTTCCCACATATACTTTACACTTACATAGGGCTGTTGCTAGACATTTTGTGGCTCGATGTAGTTTTTGGAGGTTCTAAATTCTGTTGCTAAGCACCTCCCTAAATTCAAAATATTTCGCTGCCTGTAAATGTTGCATTCCAATGCTTTCCCTAAATTCTAAAGATTTTGCCATCCCTTAATTTTGTTTCTTGTCTAAATTTTAAAAATGTGACCACCCTTAAATTCTGCTCCCTGCTGTGGCTGCACCAGGCCTGGTGCTGGGCTTATCTGAATAACAAATCAATTTAAACACCACTAAATGTAATCTTTTTTGCCTGTGAGAATAATTTGCAAAATCTATTTTTTTGCACATGGAAAGAAATTTATGTTAAATTTCTCTTTATCAACACATTCAACACTTTGCATCACAGTAAGCCAATAATTATAATCATATCAAATGTAATGTCAAAGTATGCTCTTTGATATTCAATTACAAATAGTTTAAAAAAATGTTTGGACATTGCTGCCTGAGTCATTTCTTAAGCTGTCTTGTATTCATAGTTATGTAGTGATAAAAAAATAAATAATGGTTCTCTAAATTGCTATTAATTAATCAGTAGATGTCTAATCAATGGTATTTTGATGTAAAATATTTCTATTTGAGAAGTATGCCAAGGAAAACGATTGTCACAGAGCCAACTTATTGCATATTATACATATATTTTTGCATATTATACAGGTTTATGCTGATTATGGTTTTACTTAGTAATGAAGTGAAATTAAGAATCAAAACTCTCTTTGTACTTTATTATGAAAAAATAGCAGATGCATATGAGTAAAGTATGCAAAAGCTTTTTTGGGAGAAAAAAAATCTTAGCTTGTTGTCCAGTGGACCATATTTTAGTTCATTCCAGATTTTGCACTTTATACTGCATATATCCTCAAAATCTAGCTTGTTGATGAGTTTGGAGTATTTTTCTTTAATAGTGACATAATTTATTTTGAGCATTGATCAAAATTTTATTTTAAATTAGGGGGGGAACTTAAGACTGACATAGATTTTGAATAAAACTCGATTGACTTCAAATGGTAATCGGATATAGATCCATCTTTTTCAGGATTTTATTGTATATGATTTTATTAAATATGGATCCATAGTATGAAGGGTGAAATATAACTAAATGTAATCTCTGCTTCAGAGGTAAAATGAGATATGCTATGGAAAATATATTTTAAATGTCGTGAAACTTGATATGCTTGCAGCGAAATGTGTTCTTAACATATGGTTTGAATTTCAGAAACACTTACATGTGTCCAGCGAGTGTAGTAGATACTATGGCTACTACTTTAGATGATGCAGTTGTTAACTGTGCATAGCATTGATTTACTGAAAGCTGAAACTTTGCTCTTAGATAGTGTAAATTATGTATTGCAGTATTTAGCAAAGTTTATAGTTCATCCTGATTGCAAGGGCATTGGAGAGCATTTTCTCAGTGATGTGTCATGTTTTTCAGGTTCTTAAATGATAAGATATTTCAGGAATGAGCTGGGTAAGGACAGATACTTTGGGAAAAGGGATTTATTAAAGCAGTTTGGAATCTTGAGCATATATTGTACTGTTTTTTGGATACAGGATTGTAAAAATTATACCAGAATTTGTGGACCCTTAATTTTAAACCTATGCCTCCAAGTCATGCAGTAATTCTGTAAATCGAATTTTGTAAATTTGGCCTTTTTTGTCTGTGTACTATATGACACAGTCACAGACTGTTATTACAGATTATAAAGTTTTTTTAGGTACTTACATCAAATGAATTAAGATTTGTTACACATAATATTATATATTATATAATTCAGTTAGTTTTCAAGAAAATCTAATTTATTAATATTTTTAAAATTATTTATATAGCTCCTTCTGATCCTCCAAGAATTGTTAAAGTCAAGTCAGAAAGCAATGCATCATTTCTTGTTAGCTGGTTTCCACCATCTGAACCTAATGGAATAATAACTCATTATGTTGTTCATTACAATAATTCAAGAAAGCAAGTAAATGCCAGAAAGCAGATGAATGACCAAACACGATATAAGTTGATAGTTGCAGAATTAAGACATTACAATATTTACAAAGTGCAAGTTCAAGCTTGTGTTAGCATACATTGTTCAAATTTGTCTTCACCATCTTATGTCTTGACTGATGTTGGAGGTAAGTAAGAAATATATTAGACACATAAAGTAATTTTTATTTATTGTAACCATTAATTTTATTAATTGTCATATAGTTCTTAAATTTGTAAAGCTTGCCCTTAATTTGTGAAGACTGTTTGATAATATATTTCTTCAATATACAAAACATAAAATATTTCTATAGGCATGTAAAAAAATGGTAACAAAAGAAATTATTTTCCAAAGAGAATTAATCATTCAGAAAGGAATCCATCCTCAGTAATAAAAAATAACCGTATCATTAATTAAAATTATTAGATGTTAATATCCATAAATTGCTAAAAGATGCACCCTTCATAATAGAAAAATATTGATTTTAAAGCATTAGTTTCAAATCAGTCTGTCCACCAGTGGTCGTGTTGTAAAGTCGATGGACACTGCTAGCTGAACATGACTTCTATGCCAAGCAAATGTGCTGGCAGCGTGGCTGTTTTTGTGGCTTTCTCCAATGTATAATGTGAGTACCAGCCAATTTTTCTTAGAAAGTCCTCCATGAACACATAGCCTGTGCATGCTTTGCTATAACAAAATAAAACTAAACCTCCAAATTAATATCTGTGGAACTATTAAAATTCAAAAGTTCTGTATTTAATAAGATTTGATATTATGCGAGTCCTGAATCATGCTTCCAACCTTTTTTTTTTTTTTGGGGGGGGGAGAGTGAAATAAGTTCAAGTCATATAATCTTGCCATTTTTTAGTGCCCCTTTTGAATACTGATTTGTCCCCCCCCCATCCCGAGCAAACTTTCAGTGAGATAATTTCTAATCGATATTTTTTCGTAAAGCCTGCATAAAAATTTCAATTTTATACATTTTTACTAAAAGCTTACTTGACAAGAACTGTATAGCAAAAAATGTATACCTTATTTCTCATTCCATAAAGCATGTGTTTATGTTCAACTTTCACAAGATATTTAGTTATACATTGGTTTAGAAACACTCTGTATGTTTAATATACATCTGTGATGCATATTAATGCATTAACATATGTGTTCTCTTTTTAAACATATTGAAAATAGCAAACATTAAAAGCAGAACATAGAAAGAAATAAAATTATGAAAGTATTGAAATTTTACTGAATTCTTTTTCTTATAGAGGTAAATGAAACTGTTTATAAAAATGTTCATATTAATATTTTAGAAAGTTTTTTTAATGGGTATATTCTTCTCTTATGCATATATTCTTACTTTATATATTCATATTTATACCTTCTGGTAAAAGATATATTACATAAAAATGTATAACATAAATGTGAATAATGCACAGAGAAATCTGATATGGAAAAATGTGAAATTTCAGGTAAAATGAATTAAAGAATTTTTTTTTAAATTGTCAGGATTTAATGGCCTCTAAAAATTTGGTAATGGTTAATTCAATAATTGTACTGATCCTTTTATCATCATAAATCTCATAATGCTTTTATATTGAATTTTTTTTTTGGTGATGGGGGTATAAAGTAATTTTTTTAAAAAGGATTAGTTTTGATATGTGAGTACAACTGTTTCATTAATAATTTAAGTAATTGTATTATCCGTTTTATCATAATAAATCTCATAATGCTTTTAAATTGAATTTTTTTTTTTTTTTTTTTAGTCTGAAGGGCATTATCCCAGAAGAGCTTTTAATTTTGTTTTGGCATTTTGCGTTGATTGACTTTTCAAACTGTCGCCACCAAATATTACACCTTGTATTATCATTAAAGAAATTAAATAATGAAGAATCTGCGTAAATGTATGTATGTTTCTTGTACTGTGATAAAACAAGGGTACCTAGAACCATCAAATTTTGAATAACGTAATCCTTCACGGAATATGGGCATCTGGAAGCCCTAATTTGGAATTTGTTTCATTATCAATTTCATATTTTGTCAGACATTAAAGAATTAGTGTTTAACGAATTCAACAATTTCAAAGCAAGTAATGGCAACATTGTAGAAAAAAAAATTATCTCCAGCTCACGAAACTTGTACATCAGAAATTCTAAATGTATGCTCATTTTAAAATTATTTTGCATTATTGCTGTTGAATTTAATTTTATAGTTTAAGTGCAAAGAACATGATATTTAATAAATAAAGGTAACGCACAAAATGTAAAAAAAAACGCCCCTTTGTGCTTAATGTAAAATCTGAAAGCTTTCAGATTTTCTAAATTTTTATTTATTTATTTATTTATTTTAAGTGCTTTTTTTTAAAAAAAAATGACTTAGTGGTATGTGAGTAGAATTGTTTCATTGTAAAAGAAGTTATTTGAATCATTTTTATAATCAAATATTTTACACCACTTCAACACAGCTGCCAAATTTAAATGAAACGTTTGAACATTAACATCAACAGTTTTTTTTTTTTTTTAATATGTAATCCATTTTAACAGTGGTAGTTAGTTACACAGACTGAATCATGGGCATTTGTCTTTCATCATTTAAACAATCAGCAGTATTTTAAAACTATTCCATTATTCACCCCATCTCCATAAACTTTGGCAATAAATTGAATTTTTTATTAAGTAAATGCTTATTGCATTTAAAATTGAAGTGTAGTTTGTGATAGCAGTGTAATTAAGAAAATTGTAAAACATGCAATAAAATAATTTGAATGATAAATGTCTATGGATTAAAAATTTTGCATATAGCTACAGTAATTTTATGATCCTGAGATATCCTGCCCTGAATACCAGTGATGTTGTCAGAGCATTTGCCATGTCTATCATTGCATGCTAAAAATCTGTAAAATATTAAAATGACATATAGAGAAATAAATAAAAGCTCTGCATTGATTTTTTTAAACAAACTTAAGGTCTTATTTTTCAATTGACAAAATTGTGGTTGACATTCTAGAAGCATATTTCATTACTTTTACCAAAATTGAGTATTTTGTCACAAAAGCACTAAAGGTAACAAGTGCACCAGAGGAAAAGAAAGAGAACCCCATTTATTTATTTATTATTAGGTATATTATTTGATTTTTGAGGTAAAGATTTATATAAAATGTAAAATATGTATGTACTAATATCCATGTATGCAATAACCAAACTGTAGATGGTTGTACTAATGTGTAAGTACAAAAAGTCTACTGGAGATAGTTCAAATATAATTATTTTACTTAAGCTTGTTGTTAACATTTTAATTAGACTTTGTTATATTATATTTTGTAAGTATAATCTCCTTTTAACAGACTTTTTAATTGTAAAATTTTTTCTGCAGAACCTGGAGCTATGGATCCTCCACGTATAGAACCAGTAAATTCAACTCATCTTAGAGTGAAGTGGTCTCGTCCAATTAATCCCAATGGTCCGATTGATTTCTACGATGTTCAGTGGATGCCAGTAGCAGTAAATGATTCATCATATCACAATACAATTGAGAGAATACATGTCAAGAGTCTATCAACATTTGTGAAGCCTAAATGCTCTAAACTCGGAAGTGGAGGAATAAAGTACCTTTTCTATATACGGGCAGCAAATCAGAAAAATGGAATTAATTTATATAGTCCTTTATCTGAACCTACTGAAACCACAGCATGCAACATATCTGAAGGTAATTAAAATGTGTTTCATGTATAAAATTCATTAATGATATTCCAAATTTTCTTATGAGAGTAATATTATTTTGTTAAGCATTTTGGGTGAACAGATTGAAATAATTTATTCTAGTTGTATTGCAAAAATTTGAGTGTAAAAAATCTTTAATTAAAACTGAAAAAGTAATAATTACTCATTTGTGTAAAACATTAAAATGTTAGCTAATTTACTTGATATCTCTGAAAGTGTTTTATTGATACAGTTTTTTTAATCAAAATTAAAACACAATTAACATCAATTCAAATATTTAATTTGAGCATATATAGTATAAGAAATTTGGCAATAGAAAAATTTATTTTATTACATGCACTGTAGTGAAGGTTGTAATATAAAAAGATAATTCTTATTAGTAATTGAGAAATTATACATTAAATACATTAGTGTGTTATTAATGTATACAGTTTATGTAGTTCAACATTTTGTTAAAAATATGTATGTCTGTTAATAAGATTTTGATCTTTTTATGAATTTACCATTAAAAATTTTTCTAGCCTGTATTGATTTCCTTTTAAACAGTATAGGCGGATAAAAATATTCATCTAAGAGGAATTATTAAAAGTTTTTATTCAATTGTAGTTTGATGGAATAAAAAGCTGTTAATTTATATTGCAGTATTAATCAGTGCAAAAAGTTGAGTTTAAAAAATTATTTTTTCCTTTATTATTATTTCATGAAAAATAAAAGAATTTTACATTTAAAGAGGTTGAATTACAAAGCAAAGTACAATACGAAAAATAAAATGTCATTTTATAGTGGTCTCACGTGACGTACTAATAATTGAAGAATATATGCAAGAAAAGCATCTATATTATTATTATATTTAATATTAAAATTATAAACATAAAATTTTAAAACAAAAAAAAAAAAGAATATGCATAGGAAACATTAATAAAATTATAATTGTTAGCAGTTGAAAAATAGATTGATAAGGTCCATTCAAGGAATGTGAGAAGTATTTCTGTTATCTGCATTTATTTCTTTTGTTTCTTCCAGATAGCCAATGAATTCTAATTGATATATAATAATAATTATTATTATTAGTCTCTCATTTCTTTACTTACTTTTATTTCTTGGATATTCAATATCTTTTTATATTTCAATTGAGAAAATCAATCTGCTAATCCTTGAGTAGTCCAAATCAGTATATATAACCATACATAGAAATAAATATATGTATATATTTCCTAATATTTGTCGTAATGTTTTTAAAATCATACATACACTATACCTCCTTTAATGTACACAAGCCAATAAAATAGCGTGTTGCGAGCTGCTTATAGGTTTAAAGTATCTGAGGTATTCGGAAATTCTAGTAGAGAAAATATACCTTTCTTATGAGATTTCAGAGACAAGATCAAATATCAAGAGAATTAAACTGTAATTACTTCTGTGTCTAATTAATTCTCTTCCAAGTATACATTTTTTCTCCTTTCAAGCAAAGCAAACAGCACTTTTTCTTTCTGTTTTTCTTCCATCTTCAGCCTTCCTTTTCCATTTATCAGGTTTGAGAGTCATTATCTGATTACCCAGAAAAATGCATTCCTCAAGCAAGAATCACACACACACATATATATATATATATCCAAAGTGTTTTTGTTGAATTTTTGCTATGTTTCAATGTTCATATTTTAAAGACTAGGAACTGTATTTAGTAAAATCATAACACTATTTTAAAAATAAAATAAAAATAATATTAATAAATTATGAAGCATACTTATAATAAACAATTCAAATAAATTCATATGGATTTTATGACAGATAATTTATGGATTGTTGAGTTATGTATAATTACCACTATTGTACACATTTAAAAATTTGCTCTTCTTATGCGAGAAAAAGTTTCACATTCAGTTTTTGTTTTCTGTTTTTTAAATATTCCAGAAAGTAATGTACATCTTTTAGTGAGTCCTATAATAGGAAAGGAAATATTACTTAAACATACATGGCTGTTTTTGCTAATTATTGAATTATTGTACATTACTGCTATTGGGAGCAAAGCAAAGCATAAAAATTATAAATGCGTATTTTCTATGTAATCATAAGACAACAAATTACTGATTGAAATACTGATTTTATTTCATTGACCTTGTCTTCAGACAACCTATTTGCAAAAGTCACCAAATGAAAAGTGCCCTCTAAAATAAAACCAAATCTTGCCCACTGAGATAGCAGTGTCATTTCTTTAACCTTGATTCGATGAAGCCTGTTCCTGAGGCCTTCACCCACTCCTTTAATCGTTTTATTTTTTATTCCTTCCTTTTTATAGCTGTCATATCTGCTGATCCCTTACTTCCTGTCACATTTTTCACAAACATCCTACTTGAAGCTGTTGGCAGATTGAAAATAGATCATTCCCTTAGTTTCAGAAAAGATAAGAACTTCTGTCCAGTAGCATTATTGCAAATTGTTCACACCTTTTGTGATGTCATTAATGGCAAGCTGATTTGTGAGATCTAAAAGAGGCAGTTATTATTTTCTTGTTCTACCTGCTGGTTGTTCCAGACACATTTCTGTGAAAGTGAATGACACTTGCTGTGTATGTTTCTTACCCAGTAAGTTATGTAGATGATATTATATTAAATTTTGCATATTATGCTCTTCCATTGCTTGCAGCATTTGTATGCCTTTTTAGGACAGTTTTTTAATAAAATAATTTTCATACTTAAATAAAGTATGTTTGGTATCCCTGCCATTAATTTCTAGACTTAAAAATGCAATAATTATGAGCCTAGGTCTGTAATAAAATGTTATGTGCATTGAATTTTATAGTTTTGTATTAAAAAAATATTTTTGCGAGTAAATATTTCTATTACAGAAAAAAGAAATTATTTTGTTTTAGTTAAAATATGTATTGTAATAATTAAGAAGCATCTGAACTGTTTTGATTAGATGTGTTCATCAAAGTTAAGTAATAATTGTGACTTTAAAACATATTGTATGGGTAATATAGATAAAGAGCAAAGCATCTACGGGGAATTGTATATAATAGTTACATATAATGAACTATTATGATATCATGATCCATAAAAGTATATATAAACTTGTATACCAGTTTAATATTTTTACTCCTACTTAGGATTGGCTATGATCATAGGAGCGGCAATTGGTGGAACACTAGCATTAGCTTTGTTTTTGCTTCTCATTTATAAATTAGTAAGATGGTGAGTATCTTCTTCATTATGTAAACTTATTTCATACACAATGAACATAGTAATATTTGATAGCCCTCTCTGTCAAAAGTTAAACAGATTTCAAATTACACATATATATGCAAGTAATAAGATGTTGTACTGTTTATTATTAATTTATCCAAATGTAAAAAATCTTTCAACTTACATGAAGACTGTAATTAGCTAGAAAAGAATTGAATGCTTATGAAAGTTTTGGATTCAAACTCATTCTGATGAAGTTCATAGTTTGACATCTGTAATTCTATGAAGTTATCTTATGTATTCATTTATAAGGTTTTCTGTCAAAAATTATGTGACCAGTATCATGAAATTTATGTTTGAATTATTTATAAAAATACGTGTAAAATATATTGCTTATGAGAGAGAGAGCAGTAATGGTTAAATCAAATCTTGTAATTTTTTAATCATTTTAAAATAGAAATGAATAGTCCTTCCCCCCAAAGAAAGTATATATGAATTTTGTATAATTACAATATTACAGTTGTTAAAATGTATGCATTAAATTCTTTCTTATATTACTTTCAATACAAAAGTAATAACAGTAGGCATATTTTATAATTGGTACATTAAAAAATTAAATTAAAATTTTATTTCTGAATTAATCATTTATGTAATGGTAAATATGTAAATGATTAATATTATTTGTATTTATTCATGCAACAGAAAGTATGTTTACATTCTGCTGCATGAATAAATACAAATAAGCGATATGTGTGCCCCTTAGTAATACCACAAAATATAGGGGAGACAAGCATTAGAATATACAGTATATCCATAAAATATAGAAATCATATATTAGATTTACACAGTGGAGTATATATTATATTTATAGAGTACTTTGAAATACTGTTCAAGAGATTTGTAAAATATTTGAAAGTACACCGTATCATATAAAATTTTTCTCTTCATTTTAAATCTGGGAATTATATTTTGCTATAATGGGGAATTATTTTTGAAAATTTTACTTTCTTCATTGCAGGATGAGTGAAAAAATTCATCAAGTTAAGAGTATTACTGTTCGTTTGCCAAAAGGTTTGGATGGCCCTGAAATGGTAAGTAGTAATATTAACACATCACAAGCAAATTTATTATTAATTCTTAATGCTGAGTTTGTTTAAAAGTTAATTATTATGAATCAAATAGAAGTATTGAAAATTTATTTAAGTTAAAAAGATTAATGACTATCCAATAACTTTTACAGGTGAAAAATTTTAATGCTTAAATATTCACTTAAAATTGTTGTATTATTCTATTTAATTATATATAAAATGTTTTCAGCAATATAGTACAAAGTTTGATCTAGACATCCAATACCCATACCTCCAGAACACCAACATTGTTTTATTTTAGAATTATTTCAAGGAAAAAAAAGAATTAGGTATATTTCAAGAATAGTATCTCGCTTTAGCATATGTTCAGTGCTTCATGCATGCACAGTACACATTTTTTCATAATAAAGTATGTGAAGGTATACTTAATTTCACTTAAGAACTAAATAAAATATCTCCATGTTGCAGAAACATATTATTATTAACATAAATCTGTATGATCAATAATTAGCTCTGTAGGTGTCTTTTTGCTTTGCATACTGAAACAATCTACTGAAATTCACTGCTGATTTTTCACCTGCTGAATAACTTATACCTTGACACCAACCTGGCGAATCTTTTTGATCACCATGACTATAAACTCATGTTAAGAAATAACTAATGCAAAGATGTCTGAAACTTTATTTTAAATATTATCAATTGAATACTAAACAGCATGGTAACTTTTTATGTTGACATCATGCTTGGTGGTGGTTAGACTTCAGTCATCTTCCTCCAGACTTAACTTCCACAGCATGCGATAGAGGCAAGACAAAATTCAGCAGAATAATATGTCTCTAGTCTCATGACACATTGCCAATAATGTATAGCAGATGGTAGCTAAGCTTTATAATGATAGCTATGAATTTGAAATTTTTAAAATATTGCAAACAAAAAGTGAAATTTCCCAGTTCATGGAATTTAGGAAAAAATATGGAAAAGTAGTAATAAATGAAGATAACATAATAGAAGTTTTCCATTGCACTGGCAATGCCCCAATCAGCAGATGGCAAAATCTGTAGTACGGTTCTAAAGCCAGAAAATATCACTACTGACAAGAAAGTGACAGAGAAGTTGTTAAGAAAGTGACAGAGAGGTTATTGAGAATATTAACAATTTAGTGGGAATTCTTCACGTTGCAATTCCAGAATCTGAACAATGGAACTTTGTTACTGAATGAGAAATTATGGCTGTCTATAGAATGAAGGAGAAAGTATTAGCCCCAAAATGAGCAACTTGTACAGCTTACATTGAAAGAAATTTTTAATAAAGGAAGCGAATAAATATTTACCTTTTTTTTTTTTTGTAAATTTTGATTCCCTTAAAATCATAAATGCTCCATTATTTCATAAACAACTGGTTTTTACCTTTAGTATTATAATTTATGTAGCTTATCATACTAGATTCGAACTGATGATCTAAAATCTGGAAACTTCCGAAATCCGGAATTACCAAAGCTTTAATGAGTCCGCATCTTAGACTTTGTTCTCTATTATTACCATGCAGGCAAACTTGTTAATACTCTGCAGAGTATCTAAAGTATATATATGCTAGCTTTTAAATGATTGATTATGGGCCTAAAGCATTTAGTAAAAATATGCAAAAAATTAAAAATTTTGTGCAGTCATCCACAGGGGAAAAAATATTAAAAAATATTTTTCCTAGCTCAAAAGGGTTGAAAAACAACAATAGAGTCAATTGTCTTCTATTCTTTGTTGGAGGAAACTTTAAAATTTCATTTCTCCAACTTTTATTTAAGTTATAGTTAAATGCGTTCATTCCTTATTTAGAAAGAGCTCTGATTAGCTTTTTACTGCTCATCCAGTATATATATACACTTCAAATGATAAAAACAATGGATACTGAACTTGATTTTATCAAACATATGTGAACAAATCAGTCTGAAAAGATTCTGTACCAGAGGTATAATACATAGCATTAAAAACATCTTTTATTAACGCTGTAATGTTCTTTTAATAATGCTGTAAATGTTCACAAAAGTTATCTGCTAGAGTTATTAAGAATTAAATATACACTGCATTGTGAAATAATAAAAAATCATGCACTACAAAATCACAATGGAATTTGACATTATTTAACATGTGGGTACCCATAATGCAGCTAAGCATGCCATTAAACATACACAGAGCACTTGTACAGCACAATAGAACAGAGCAAGTTAGCAGATGCAAAAACCACAGCATTCTTCAGCCATATAAATTTGAACTATTTTCTGTGTAATGCCATTGACTGTAGCTAAAGAGAGTGCCTCAGAACCCAGAAATCACACACAGCTGTTAATTCCAGAGAAGTTGCATGGCTGCTTTTTGAGAAGCAGCTCTCATCACTATTCCAGAATTAGTAGAGTGTAATGTTAATCTCTGTTTCTTGAGTTGTGTTCTGCATCAAATATTGTGAGTTTTATAGCAGAAATATCTGTACTTTTGTACCTATTTTTCTTGCTCAAATATGTTAAAATTATGAATTTTTTTTTACATGTGTGTGTGCTTGCTTTTTTTAATATTGCTGTGATAATGCTTACAGTTTTTCCTGAAATAAAATATTTTCTTTATTTTTTAATTATATATATGCAGTCAATTAAATAATTTTGTCACTTACATCATTGTATCAAGTTTGACTTATCTGTTTCTTGCATGAATATAGTATATAAACTAATTTGGAAAAAGTTAGTTTATTTATCATTATTCTGATAGTTCTGAATTCTTTCATATAGAATCCTTTGAACAATTATGAGAGTTTTAAGCATGGCCTTGTTCAAAATGCACAAATTAGCAAGACAGAGAGAATATCGTATATCATTGATGAGAATGATAACAAAAATAGGCATGGTTCTGGAAGCTCTCAGTACAGCAACTCTTCAACAGATGAGGTATATTGCTTTATTTTAAATTCAAATAAGTGTATATTCTTCAATAAAGTTATTATTATTTAACTTCAATAAAGTTATTATTATGTCAAACAAATGAATGTAAAAACCATTAGTTTAAATAATCATGAAAGATAATGTTATAATTATACCAACAACTTTACATTATAGGACTCCTCTCTCTAATCGCATAAATTGCTTTATTAATTACTTTCAAAACTAAATCCTAAATTATATTTTTGGGCTTGTTCAATAATTATTATGCATAGACTAGAAGAGAAACACGCTAATGTGACAATCAAAATCATAAAAAACAACCTTGTATTTAGCGTAGGTATAATGAAACACTCAATCGATTTCGAGGGCAGCTGTTTCTGTGACTCCTTCTCCTATTTTCTTCTTTCTATGTATTTCTTTCTCCTGATGAGGAGGGACCTTTAGCTGCCCTCGAAATCGATTGAGTGTTTCATTATACCTATGCTAAATACAAGGTTGTTTTTTACGATTTTAATTATTATGCATATTAAACTTTTCACTTTTCAGTACTCAGTGTTCATTTATTCAGGTAATATTAACAGAAAATATGTAAAATATGATAAAAAAATAATATATTAAGCATAACAGAATAATTATCAGCAGATTACATATGACTTATACATTTGATTACAGTAGAAAATATGGTTTTCTGTAATAACAGTGTAAGTATGCTATATAATGTGAAGATATGTTCATGCTTATGGCTTTCTTCCTGTTAGCTTACTTCTTTCATAAGCCATAATGATTCTGGAAATGTATGTTTATTGTACTCTTAAGGTACATAATCTTATTTTCAACACATCCGAAAATATATTTAAAGGTACTTTTATAAAATAATTGTATCCGGCTAACTTTCATAAAAGTTGCTTGAACTCCCTTCTTTCATAAACTGCAAGTTAATAATATTTTCTAAAATAACGTCACCTTGCTTTATACGTAGCGTTGGAAACTAAGTACCGTTTCATTCTAGCACCGTCGCAGTGCTGTGGTAGGCATCCCGTGCATGCGCACTAGTCTTTCTTGTTCACTGACTTTCAATTGTTGCCATTTTGGTTGCTCTATGTTGTGTTTTCAGTTTGCTGTGCACATTCAAAATGTTTAAGACAATTAGTTCTCCCACTGACTGTGAAATTTGAGCCGTGATTAAATTTTTGAACGTGAGGAATGTTAAACCGGCCGAAATTTATCGTCAAGTGACAGAAGTTTACGGTGAATACGCGATAAGTGATGGAATGGTGAGAAAGTGGGTAAGAATGTTTAATGCAGGTCGAACAAATGTCCACGCCGAGGCTCGGAGTGGTCGGCCTTCTGTTGTCACCGATGATTTGGTAAGGAAAGTTGATGAAGCAATTCATGAGAACAGACGCTTCACAATGACAACTCTTTCAGAGGCATTTCCACAAATTTCACGTACTGTTTTGTTCGAAATTGTGTCTGACCGCTTGAATTATCGCAAACTGTGTTCCCGATGGGTTCCAAAAATGCTCACTGATGTTCACAAAACAAAGCGACTTGGTAGTGCCCTGACATTTCTCACACGGTACAGTGATGAGTGAGAAAACTTTTTAAACCAAATTTTGACATGATGATGAAACTTGGGTGTGTCATTTCACACCAGAATCAAAACAACAATCGATGGAGTGGAGACACACTCATTCTCCGAAAAAGCAAAGTTCAAAGTGACAATGTCATCACAAAAAATCATGTGCACTGTCTTCTGGGATAGGAAAGGCATTTTGCTTACTGAATTTCTTCCCAGAGGTGAAACCATTAATGCGGCACGATATTGTGAGACTTTAACAAAACTAAGGTGTGCCATTCAAAACAAATGAAGAGGAATGCTCAGTAAAGGAATTGTGTTGCTCCATGACAATGCTCGGCCCCATACTGCTGGTGTCACTCAATCGTTAATTCGACAGTTTCATTGGAAGCAGTTCGATCACCCGCTGTACAGCCTGGACTTGGCGCTATCCGACTATCACTTGTTCCTGCACATGAAGCACGAGCTTGGTGGCAAGCGCTTTGATCTGACGATGACACGAAAAATGCTGTGAAGTTATGGTTATCGAAGCTGGCGGGAAGTTTCTTTGATGATGGTATACAAAAACTGGTCACCCGCTATGACAAGTGTTTGATCATTGGCGGAAACTATGTTGAAAAATAGTTTAAGACATGTATTTTCATGTAAAAATAAAATTGGATTCGAAAAAATTGTTTTACTATTTTTTTTTTTTTTTCAAAACGTTACTTAGTTTCCGAATACACCTCGTAAAACTATTTAGCCATTGGTTCCCAAATTGAAGATCACAATCAAACATGAGATAAGGAGATTATTGTTGCTGGGTTTTGAAATGCTTGTCCATTTCTTAGTTGAATAATTGCATATTTTTAGCTATAATTAACAGATTGATTTAAAATTACTGTTACTTATCACCATATATGATGATCTTCAGATAAGACAAGGTATAAGATTTCATTAAAGGTTTATATTTTGAGCATATATCTGTTCTGTAAGACAATCCCAAATTATCAGTTGTCTATGACTTTAGTTTAGCTCAGCAATAATCATCTGGAACAAATTTTATTTTCTTGCATCTTGCACTGCTGCCTTTGATATTTATTTTATGAATTATGTGCTGTGCCATTTGGCATTACACAGAAAGGGAGGGATGTCTCTAAGCGGACTTTGTGAGAGAAACTGACTCATAAGTGTGGAAAGGCAAGAAAGCACCCATTTACATTTACTCAGACTCAAACCCTGGACCAAACTACCAGTGTTCAGTGGCTTTTACCGATTGCCCAGTGGTGAGCCAGCACTGCCTCGAAGCATGTGCTAAATTATGAACTCACGTTTACCTTGAACAAGTTTATTTTCTTGCATCTGGCAGAATTGCCTATAGAAGATTAATCAGTGTCAAATTAAAGTGTCAGCCCAGTCATTAAACCAACAAAAAACAGAAATATGAATCAAGTTTAAAGTCATTAAACAAGCTAAAGAGAACAACTGTGCTGCAGCAAGACCTTTCAGTATAACAGAAGAGAGGAAGAGTTAGGCGAAATAATGAAGATGTTATTAAAAAAAGGACAATGAAAAAATGTTCTTAAAACGAGAGGAAAAGCTTACTGGCCAGATTTAGAAAATAACATTGTAGAATTGGTACGAGAGCAGAGGCAAAATTGTTATGTTGTTACAAGAAACATAGTTAGGGTTTATGCATTGAAGTGGGTATGGGCCAATCCAGAATAAGGCAAAGAACATAAAGCAATAGTAGTTTGGTGCAGTTTTTTCACGAATAGAAAAATCTGGTAATATGGACAGAAGACAAAGATTTTCCAGAAATTGTCACAAGATCTTGACTATAAAGTCATGAGTTTCATAGGTTTATTATTAGTTTGAGCAAAAATACAACTTTCCTGTATCTAATATGGGAAATATGGATAAACTGCCAATGAACTTCAGCTGGATAAACAACAGAAATGTGGAAACAGAAGGTGCAAAAACTGTTCAAGTCAGAAAAGCCATGAAAATAACAGGTTTACAGTAGTATTAACATGCATGGCAGATGAAACAAAATTAAATCCCATGGTCATTTTCAAGATGAAAACTTCCACAGAAATTTTTATACATTTTCATGAAAAGTGGTGGATGGATGGATGAGAATGGTGTGTGTGAATTGTGGATGGAAAATGTGGGGCAAAGGTGTTAAGTCCTCTGTGAAATCAACACAATTTGTTGGTGTGAGATATGTTTTGTAGTTACATAGCTGAATATTAAAAATTGCTTAGCATGGAACAATACTAAGATTGATGTTATACTGAGGGGTTTAACTTAGATGCTACAGCTTTTAGACATCTCTCTAAATAAACCATTCAAGGATCACATGCGTAAACAATGGAATAACTGGATGATGAGGGGGGAAAAGTCATTAATGAAAGTTGGAACTATGTGAGCTCTGTTACCTAATGTGCTCTGTGATTTTATGAGCAAATAATGGGAAAAATTAAAAATGGAACTAGTGATCAAATCTTTCAAAAACAAATGTGGGATTTCCAATGCAATGGATAGCACTGGGCACGATTTACTGTGAGATACAAATGACAAAGCAGAAATCGAGTTATTTAATCGACTTACAGAATGGGATCCTTATGAAGAGCATCTCAACAATGAAAGTGAAGAGTTATTTGCCTGTGAGGATTTTGCAGAATTTTAAATGCATTGGGGAATAATTTGTTTTATTTTGTAATGGTTTTAGTTTATACAAAGTTCAGTTTAAATTTTTTTTAAATATCTGGGTGCACTTTTTATGACTCAACATAAATATTATGAGTCTTATCTCTGGTAATACATAGTAATATCTGTACATGTTTATTTATTATTATTTCCTTATTATATTATTTTCTATAGGAATATTTTTCATCTGTCTGCAAAATTTACATGTAGGTTGCAATAAAATACAACAGTATGCATATGGGTTGGGAGGCTAAGAGGTTTGGGAAACACTATGTTAAGCTGTTAAAGAATGAAATGTGTTATTATTATTATTATTATTATTATTATTTGAAGATCAACTATGAATTATAATAGTAGAACAATAATTTAAAAAAAATAGTTTAGTGAGAAAATTAAATTTTTTTTTTTTCCCCTTTGAGAACATACAGACTCCCCGTGCACCACATATGTACAACACGGGGCTCACAGAAGTAAGTTAACTAGAACATTAAAGGTTACATGTATAAATAAACTTTAAAAATTACATGCATAAATAAAGCGAACAAAAGCAGAGAACAGCAGTCTGGATTTCATGAAAACAGATAAGTTCACTGGCCAAGTCACTCCGAACATTTTCAAATCATTCTCTAAGCATAATCTAGGGCCATCAAATGTAGGGCACGAGAAAATCAAATGTTCTAATGTTCTACATCCTGAGGAACTTAATGCATTATGTCTTGTGATGAATGCTTGCATAAAATCTCAAATCACAGTATTTCTTTTTCTTACATAATCCTGTTTTGTACTTTGTAATGTTAATTTGGAAGTTTTACTTGTCATTTAAAACTGCTAACAATTTTAATAGGAGTTTGCAGTAGTGTTACTTGCATATTGTATAAATGCCAATATTATTGCCATAAATATGTTCATTATTCATTTATGACACATGGTGTCGGTCATGTGCATACACTAAAAAAACAATATGTTAAAAAGATAAAGGTTTAATTGAAAATTATATAAACATATTTATGGAATCTGTACCATGCAATATATTCTGCATATTACTGCTTATTAATATGATTAGTATTAAACTGGTTAACTAAATGATTATGTATTAACAGGTTAATATTCTTACACTAGCAACATTATAAATCAGAATTTAATTCACCTTCTTCAAATAGGCATCCTTTCTTTGACACTGGCAGGATTTAAATTATAGCTCATGATTAAAATATCTTGCATGCCTTTCTACACCAGATTATCAGCATGATTACCTTTAATTTTAAATAAAATGTTATTTGAAATTATCAGCATGATAACCTTAATAACTCTATTTTAAATTAGAGAATTGCTATTCACAATAAAGGAGTTAATGTGCACAATGATCAACTTGCAGTTATAATATTTGATAATACAGCATTGGTATTTAATTAGTTTTCCTTTTTAGCATGAGTAATGTGAGCAAGTTTAATATCCGTATATTAATTCTGGTTTCAGTTTCAGAGCTGATTTCTTTAATGTATAAACATTTCTTTATATTAGAGATGTGTTTCGGTGAGGGAAAAAGTGAGTTGGGAGAAATGAGAAATGGGATTTTAAAAATGAGAATATATATATATATATGTAATATTAAAAGCACAAAGGAAAAGACGGAACACTGTAGATGTGTGATTAGACCCATACTGAAGAAGAATTTGATTGCGTAGTATGCTAGTAATGCTAACTTGGTAATATCTAAAGAACTTGGCAGTCGAAGCAGTTTTAATTCCATTTTTATTTCCAATTGATATTTGTGGCCACAATCACTTGGCACTCTAATCGTGCCTTTACACAGAAGATTTACATTTTTAATATTGTTGAGATAGAAAGCAAGCGAAATTACATCTTAGCACAGTAGAGAGCTAAAGCTGAAGTGCGTCGTTATGAAAGATGAAAGCACGCGAAGAGAAAAGTTTTGGTTTACAATTCGGTGATTGTTTGTCAAGAGGCATCTGGTATTAACGGTTACGTAAGATCGCATGATTAATTTGAATGACGCAATGCAGATAAGTTATTACGATTTTAGAATAGAGAGGAAGAATTAATGTTTATAGTTATATTATAATTCTGATCCATACATTTTTATCTTACATATTTCCCCCCTTCAAAAAGAAAAAGGCGTAGCGACAGAGAAGCCTTTTTAAAGCGAAAGAGTTAAAACACTAGCAAATGTAAAAAAAAATAAAAATAAATAAATCATAAAATTTTTGTCCTGTAAAGTATAATTTATAAATATCAATTTTTTTTAAATAAATTTTTAATTTTTAGAGTCCTATTGAATTTTTCAGCATTTCAGTCCAAAAGTCTTTTTGTTTGAGAATTCACATAATCATAATTCTTCAGGGAAGGTTCTTGTTATTACAGAATATCACAAAATAAACTTTTACATAATTATTACTTATAATTAAATGTAATGCACATAAATATTTATGATACTTATTTTTATACTGATAAATTATAATTTAACATGCTAAATAATAGGATTAAAATTTTCGGAATTTATGGTTTCACCGTTATCATCTTTCATTTACAATTCCTGATTTTACCAAACTGGAAGCCTCGCAATACTTCTAAACAAACATATCCATCAATAGGGCTGTCCTCTTGAGCTAACCAGCGTGTTCTCTGCACTGGTGGCCCAGGGTGCCTAGGCAGTTACTTGAAAAGGCCACCGTTCCTTGCATTAAGGTAACTGGCCTTTCAGAACTGCACTAATACATTCCATAATAAAAAAATATAATAATATAAAAAATTTACATGCATTCATAAAATGAGAGCCTCCAACATTATCTTGCATGAAGAGGGTAAAAGGAACAACTGTACAGAGGTAATTACAGGCCTCTGTTGAAGGAACCAGTACACCCTCATCATACTATACTTAACACACAATAACCCATAAATTTTAACATGCATTTACCATAATTTCATATTACTTATCTGTAATAATTTCACTCATTTTTTTACACCTACTTCATTTTTAGAATAATTATAAAATTTGTATTCAAAATTCTCAACAAATTTTCAAAAACATAAAAACTTATCTTAATATCCTTCCCTATGAATAATTTAAATAGCTTAAAATTCGTTACTTAATTGGCTCACACATAATTATAAAAAATTAGAAAAATTAATGAACAAGAATTTCAGATTTTCTCAAAACAAATTGCAGAAAATTTTAACCAAAGTTGAAATGAAAACTATAGAATTCGCAGCATATTAAATGATTTAGTTTTTGAGTTAGAGTCACACGAACGTAACAATTTTTGAGCTGTTGAAAAAGCAGAAGCGCAAATAATTTTCTGTCACACATACTTGCAAACACTTAACTCAGATCGACCTTGAACCCACTGTAATGCTGAATTCCTAAACGGTAATTCACTGATGATTTAAAGCACTTTTTTTCTAAATATTGTAGAGATCGGCGAAGCAAATTAAATATTCCTTTTCACTAGGCATTCGAACTTCTCAATTTATCGAGAGATGACTTTCAATCTGTAAACACTACATGAGATTATTTTTTTGAAGCACTTGCAAAACACCACAGCAGAAGAATGATCTGTTATTTTTTAAAAACTGAAAAAAACAAACTTTATGATTCACTTTCACATTATCTTGGATTTATCACAAAACGATGATTTAAAGAGCTGAATTAAATTTTCCATTGAGGTTTCAGGCTGCAGGAAACTATCCTGCCGGCTTAATTGACGTAATAAAAGCAAAAGGAAAAGGAAAAGACAGAGCAGTGTAGATGCGTGATTAGACCCATACTGAAGAAGAATTTGATTGCGTAGTAGGCTAGTAATGCTAACTTGGTAATATCTAAAGAACTTGGCAGTCGAAGCAGTTTTAATTCCATTTTTATTTCCAATTGATATTTGTGGCCACAATCACTTGGCACTCTAATCGTGCCTTTACACAAAAGATTTACATTTTTAATATTGTTGAGATAGAAAGCAAGCGAAATTACATCTTAGCACAGTAGAGAGCTAAAGCTGAAGTGCGTCGTTATGAAAGATGGAAGCACGCGAAGAGAAAAGTTTTGATTTACAATTCGGTGATTGGTTGTCAAGAGGCATCTGGTATTAACGGTTACGTAAGATCGCATGATTAATTTGAATGGCGCAATGCAGATAAGTTATTACGATTTTAGAATAGAGAGGAAGAATTAATGTTTATAGTTATATTATAATTCTGATTCATACATTTTTATCTTACATATTTATAAATGAAGCAGATGATCTGCCTAAAGCTAAAAAATGGTTGCCATAATCACTGTATGCCATTGCCATCATTAAAATTATTTCAGACGATAACTGATTAAATATTGCTTAATTTTATGGATTAATATACTCAAGTGTGGGGGGAGAATAATACTAAAATATCATGAGAAAGGTGAAACACACATACATGCAAAACGAATACAGTCAAAAGTCTTTAATCCGGACTCGTCGGGACTTCGATGATTCCGGATTATCGGTTTTTCCGGATTATAGATCATCAGTTTAAATCTGGTAAAATAGCATGCAGAAATTATAAAATTAAAAATATGAAACCGTAATTTATGAAATAAAGAGCAATTGTGATCTAAATGGTATCAAAATTTACAAAAAAAAAGCTTAATATTTATTTGTTTACTTTATTAAACATTTCTTTCAAAGCGCATGCGTAAAGCATACATTACACATAGTCGAAATTAGAAAATTGAAACCAGAAAACTATTTAATGTGTATTTGTGATATTTATAATAACGAGGAATTTGATTTAAATCATATCAAAGATGGAGTACATCGAGATGAAATACTACATTTAGTAAGGAATTATAAGCCGAATAAAATAAAAACATCTGCCCTGAAGATAAGGATAGTGCTGACAGATCAACTTCCAGTTCATTGCATGCCGCAACATCCCCCCTACCCCCGCAGAGCAGCGTGAAATTGATAATCAGATTTCGGAAAGGTTATAGAAACAAAGTATATGCCTTTATCCATTTTTTGCAGCTATTCCACTTTTTGTTTGATGGACATCAAAACATGCTTTCACTTTGTAGATCCTTTGGCAGCTCCAGAATCAGAAATTCTTTTTGACATAATCGAAAGTTCAAGCTTACTTTTATAAAACTGCTATAACAGTCTGCAAAAAATAATATGCTGGATCCAATTAGAAGATTAAGGAACAACACAATCTGTAACATTAACTGAAATAGATAATTAGTTAATTTTAGCTTAGCTTATACCATCCATTATACATTAAACGTGCATGCGTAAATGTATTATGCGCATGCGCAGAAATTTTGTAGCTTTGAGGTCCGGATTATGGATGTCTGGATTAAAGACTTTTGACTGTATATTACAAATAAATAAATCCATTTGAAAATGACCTTTTTAAAAAATATTTATAACTAGAGTGATATGTAAGTTATCAAGTTACTGTGTTATTTAGTTATTTTTCTTTACTTCTGGTATTCAATTTATCTTATGTATCATGTCTATTGCAATGTGCTTCATTCTTTCATATTGTTTAATTGTCTGATACTTTCTGATGAGATAATTAACTGTAACACTCAATTTGTAATTTCTGCTTCTTTATCTGAGCAAAATAATTTTTGTGCTTTTGTATTTCTCTCTCTCTCTCTTTTTCATTTAACAGTGTTACCTTAAAATTATTATTTGGCTGTTGAGCTGTGTTGCAAAGCATATTAACACAAACTAATTTTTTATTCTTTAGTTGATTTTCAAAAATGGGAAATGCACAAAATTTGGGAGGAAACCTAGTGGTGATAGCAGTGGATGCAGCAGTATGTCTTCAAATACTACACCAAGAATGCATCTCTCATCTGATTCTGGAACTGAATCTGATTTCATTGCTTCCTCTCCTGATTCAATAATACCAGATCAAAATATGCATCATCTTCCTAAACCTCCTTTGCCAATTTTGATGGAAGTTCATGATCATTCAGTGCCTGAACAGCTTCATGATACTCTACCACAACCAGAATTGAATAAGGAAGCCGCAAAAAATGATGCTTTCAATAATGGTGTGGTTTTGAAAATTGACCAGCCTTACAGTAAATTTGGCATTTCAGGTAATGGTCCATCTACAGCACAATGGCGAGTGAATCCTTTAGTTTTTTACAGTTGCAACTTAGCAAACAGTGAACCATCTGTGTTCGAGGCACAAAATTCAGAAAGACAAACTTCTTCAGTTTTGGCACCATATTCAAAAATTGGCTTGGCTAAAAGCAGTGGTGATATACTAAGCATTTCATCTAGGAACAAAACAATGGGATATTCGAAATTTGGACTTTCACAACCTTGTAATTTTTCTGCTGCAGGAAAGCAAACACCTACTCTTGCTATGATGGTTATTGATGACCATGCATTTAAAGAGTTCCAACACTCTCAAAATACTCCAGCATCTAAAAGATTAAAGACTGATAACCTGGCAAATATTAAAGAATCTCCACACATATCTGCTACTCAACATGCTCATGAAACTGACGATGACTGCTGTTATATTAAAGTTGGTAGGGGAAGTATTATTCCCCAAAAGCCATCACCTGGTTATGTATCGTTTGGTGAAGTGAAAAGAATGCCAGAACAAAATTCATTTTCTTCACCTCCAGTGAATTCTGCTGGTTCTGAGTTAATACAAAGTACTTATCCTCAGAATAATGCAGTTGCCTTGTGTGATCCTGAAGTAGTGTGTAATAAATCTGCACATATGCCTAAGCATAAGGATGCAAATGTAGAAGTGTGTGATGGCAATTTATCTGAAGAACAATTATTTAACCATGCACAATTAAAAAAGAATAGTATAGATTCACATGTCATTACAATACCATCTACTCAATCTGACACTGATAATTCAAAAGTATCTCATGAGAAAGTACCTGTGAATGACTTAATTCCAGAAACAATTAATACATTTAATCCTTCTGTGAATAATCTCAGTCAAATGTATTGCAATGACAGTACACATTTTCTTTCAGATTCTCAAAATATTTCCTCTAGTTGCAATAACTCTGACCCTCCAGAGACTTCCATTTCCTCTGATGAGGAATCAAATAAAAATTGTATGCCTGAAATGAGGAGTGTTGTTCGACCAGAGGAAATATTATTGACCCCAGTAGTAATGAGAAATGGTTATGTGCCATTTTCTACACTTTCAGATTCTGCAATTGAACGAACTGTTTTAAGTGTGCCAAATGCTGCAGAATCAAATGCTTCTTTGCCTGTTTTTCCCAGTGGTGTTTGCTCTGAATCAGATCAGAACTACATTACACCATCGAATAAAAGTGAACTGAAGTTGTTACAAGAGGACTCCATTTCAAAACCAAACCCAAACTTGCCAACAATACATTGTAATGGGAAAAATTCCATAAACAGTCCCAAAACATCTCTTCAGAGTGGAGTTGGATTCATAAATGGGTCATTAAAATATATTTTAAAGCCATTACCGAAAATGGAATCTGAAATGTGTGAAGTGTAATGATATCTGTACATTGGTGCTTTTTTCTTTTCTAATTATGTAACAAATGTAATATAGTGTAAAAAGATGTTAATTTCAATTACAATGCTCCAGAATTCAATAGCTCTATAGCAGGGATTTTGAATTTATTTTATCTCATGCACTCCTTTCACTACTGCTAGAAGATCAATAATATCATCATAAATATATATATTTATCTAGATTTAGATGATTTTTGACAAGTTTTATAAATTAAACAGCAGAGTGTAGAAAATGTTGATAAGTATTAAAACTTGAATAAATGTATTTTTTTATCTTCGTGAACTAAAACTAAATACTTAACAGAAAAATAAGAGATTATCTGCATTCCTCTCCCTGAAACTATGAAATTCTCTCCTAGAGAACTATTCCTCCTCATTGAGAACCCCTGCTCTAGAGCATTTATAGTTGTTATGCTGAAGAGTTCAATATCTCTTGAGGTCTTAATTTCTACTTTTTAAAGGGGCAGATCCCAAGGTTTTTCATTTTTCTTTAAATATTGCAAATTTTATTTTAGCTTAAGGACAAAATTATTATAAATAATATTTTCTTATTTTCCAAAAAGTTAATTTTTACTTTTAACATATAGAAAATTATCTTAAAAATAATAAATATTAAAATTTATATAACTGACTATTTTATATAATTAAACATTTGTTAGCTGTTTATATGTGCTCCAAAAACTTTGTAATTAATGTTCTAGTATCATAAAATTTACAAGACAATTTTATTAACAACAATTTATTTAGCAGCAACAACAACACAAAACATTCTGGCCTAGAATTTTAAAATGATTTATTTCCGTCCCGCATCCTTATTTGAATATTTAGTGGATTTACCCCATTATATCTGTTTTTGCTTTCACTAACATTGTTTTACTAAAATATATGCACAAAATTTTATTCATTTCAAAACAGTAAAGTGTATTAATTTTGTTACAGAACTCCCCCCCCCAAAAAAAGAAATTATAAAGTAGTTTAAATCTGAAATTTTACATTTTTATTTAATTGTTCTGTGAAATTTATTTCAATGAACACAGTGTAATGTATTTGATTTCATAGGATTTAAAATATTTCTCATTGTATGTTCTTGTATTACAGAAACTCAATTTATTGTATTATTGTAAGTTATTGTAAATTAGCATTGCAATTTATTGTAAATTAGCATTGCAATTTATTATAAGTTAGCATTGCAAATGCAGTTTATATTCGCATTTTTCAGGTATGCCATTATATAACATTAAGAATAAAGATTACACTATTAACGAATGATAATGGAACTTTTTGATCCCAGCATGTATTCAGTGTTGAGAGTTTAAAATACTGCCATATATTGTCAGATATGAATTTTCAGTTAAAGAAATATATTAATTGTTATTAGAGAATGTAAATTATTTAGTCAAAATTATTGATATTTAATCAGAAGAGGTATTTTTATTGATCTGAAATGTTAAATGAAATGAGAGAATGGAAATGTTCCACAAATTTTTTTTTCTTGGTTCATTTCCATGAAAAATTTTCTTTTCTTAATATATATATATATTCCAGTTCACTTACTGAATACTCATATTTAAATATTTGGAATTAAAAATGTTGAGTAGTAATTACTAAATTCTAAAAAAATAAGTTCCAAAATAGGTTTTGTTTTTCCATTCAGTATGCTAAATATAAATACAATAAACACAATAAACTCATTGAGATGATCATCTGAAAATAGCCAATGTATCTAAAAACATTAAAAAAAAAAATCACAATCAAATATTAAATCTTATACTTAATGCTGGTTCATACATATATCAAGAACCTCTATTCTACATCTTTGTTCATTAAATAGTTATTGCACTAAAGCGTTTTTATTATCTTGTTGCTGTAAAAGTAATACAGTGCAAAGTCCCTAATCCGGACTTGTCGGAACTTCTGGGATTTCGGATGAGGGGTTTTTCCGGATTATAGATCATCAGTTTAAATCTGGTAAGATGGCATGCAGAAATTATACAATTAAAAATATGAAACCATAATTTATGGAATTAAAGAGCAATTATGATCTAAAGGGTATCAAAATTTACAAAAAAAAAAAAAAAAAAAAAAAAAAAAAAAAAAAAAAAAACTTAATATTTATTTGTTTTATTGATTGCGGCATTAAAAATATTTCTTTTAATGTAAGTTGTTTAAATTGCTTCATTTTTTGTGCTCTAATACTTTCTTTTTAATTCTATAAACAGACATAATTTCTTGTTCAGTCACAAAGTTTCACTGTTCAAGTCCTGTAATTGCTGTGTCGAGAATACCGACTAACTTGTCAATCGAAATTTTTTCGTTTTCAATAACCTGTCTGTCACTTTCTATTGGAAGCGCGCATGGGTAAACACTTTACGTGCATGCATAGCGGACGCACACATTAAACATACATGCGTAAGTTTGTGGCTTTGAGGTCCGGATTACGAACTTTGTACTGTATGAGAAAGCCCTTTCATTGGACAATTTTACAGTGTATTGAGAAATCTGAATTTCCTTCCTTATATCTTAAAAGATTATGCCAAATTTTTGAATATGTATTTATTCATAATTCAGTTTAATTTTAACCAATTTAATTTCACTTGTCCTGCAAAAATCTTTTAATGCACCTGTGTATTTATATAAAAAAAGTATTTATTTTTCTGTTCTTTAACGGTTTAATAATAATACAAAATTTGTTTATATTAAAAATTCAAAGTCAGTTCTTGGATGCTGTTTATCCTGGATAGTATATAATTAATTTATTTTAGTTTTCTCTCCTCATTTGATTTTTGAATTTAATTATCTTTTCTTTGTAGATATAATTCATCGTATTTATATAAGCACTTATACATTAGGGTATATATCAGTATAGACTTAATAATTTATTTATTTAAAAGAATAAAATTTTATTTTCAGGGGAATTATTTTGATCTGCAGATCAACATGGGCTTAAATTATTAGATATAGAGATAAAAATTGAAGGTTTTGAAAGAAAAGAGAATTTATTACCGGAAAATTGTATTTGATAAATAATTTTCATTAAAAATATTTATAGCAATGTTTAGACTTCAGTTTATTAAATTACAAATTATATTATTGGTTGTAATCATTAGAAAGACCAGATTTAACAGGATGTGCATTGAAAAGTTAATTTGTTAATATATTAAAGTATATTAAGAGAAAGAAAAATGTCTACCTGAATCGCTAATATTTAGAAATAAAAATAAATTTCAAAAGACAAAAAAATCAATGTTTGGCATTGATTGTGGGAAAAAAAATCAATATTTTTATGACCTGCTTCCAGGAGTATAAAATATGGAGAGAATAATGTATTGATTTATAATGTAAGATAAAAATTTGCATTTTTATGAATTAGGAAACAAACTGTTCTAAGATTACTATTATTATTATTATTACTATTTGAGGGTTTTAAAGGAAAACGAAATGTCTCATTTGGTTAATTAAGTGAACTATTGCAAGAAATTATTATCATTTGGTTAATTAAGTGAACTATTGCAAGAAATTATTATCATTTCTTTAGAGTTTATATGTTGTTATTTATTATATTTAAAAATTCTAAGGGAAATAAAATGATATGTTTTCCCTATTTATTTTACTTTATGAAACCATAAAAAAGGCACCTTTTTAGTATTTTGCCTTAAATTACAAGTGATTTTTTAGATATCTTCTAAATTGCTATTTTATTAGATTAAGTTTCTGTAATTTTTGTCTGAAACAAAAGTGATATTTCCTATTTTTTAGCTTCCTTTTAGTTAACAAACCTTTGCCATATGTAACTTTATTCATTAGTTGTATAAGAACTTTAACATTTTGTGTTTTCATTAACATTTCACTTTTTAGCATTAAAAGACATTGGCTAGAATAATCTGTTAGTCTCGAAACGGGATTTGGCGGTGTATCATGATTTTAAATGTTTAAATCATTTTTCAAATTGTTGTCATGAAATATTATCACCTTATATTCCTTTAAAAAATTAATTATGGAGAATTTGCATGAATGTGTGTATGTTTTTCACACTGTGAAAAATTAAATGGTGCCTAGGGCGATCAAATTTTGAATAATGTAGTTCTCCACCCGAACATACTGAAAGCCCAAATTTTGAATTTTATATTTGATATTTTGTAAAACTTTAATGAATTTTTAGCAAACTCAATGATTTAAAAGCGAGAAGTGGCAACACTATATGGATTAAAACACTTTTATCTCCAGATGTAAGACTGTATATCAGAAATTCTAAAGATATGCTGTTTTTAAATATTTTGTGATTTTGTTATTCATCTGAATTTTATATGGTGTAAGTGCAAAGAACATGTTATTTAATTAATAAATTTACCACACAAAACATTAATAATGAAAAGACAAAAAATGTTTCACAAGCTATCTAACTAAGAAGGACTATACATTGATATGGTAAACTAAGAAAAGACTGGACAAAATAGAAAAGTGTATGCCAAAACTTAACACTTTATCAGGAATTCTAAATACATGCTGCTTTTAAAATTTTGTAATTTTGCTGTTAAACTGTATATTGTGTAAGTGTGAAGAAAATGATGCTCAGTAATAAAGTTAAAAAGACAAAAAGAAATGGGTTAGCTGGAATGAGTGCAGCAGCAGACTGATAGACTGCAAGCTCATTGAAAGCATAGGAAAACCTTAACAAAACCTTTTGGGTGGCTGTTAAATCAAAGTCCTTTGAGATTTTCTCCCCCCTTCAAATATTATTGCAAAAGTAGTATATTATAGACTGCCACCCTAAAAAATTCCTTTTACCTTTTGAACACCATAAGTGTTTGTGCTATATAAATTATAATATTACCACCCCCCACAGAGTTATCTGTTTTTGTTACTAACTATTAAATATATATATAAATAATCTCTATCTAAATATTATGTATTAATATTTTTATATTATATTTTAGCTTTCAGCAGTCATTTTTGTGCCAACAGAAAATTTATTTTTGTTTTGAAACAAAAATACACTGTAAATTTATTGCTAACCTAGTTCAGTTTTTATGTTAAAAATATTGATCAGAAAGAGTATTATGTCATATATCTGCAAGTCATAATTGTTCATAATTAAAGTAAAAATTGTTTAGTGTTGAAAAGAGTTTTATCTCATTAAGTTTAATGTTAATTTTTTTTTTTTCTGATAAAATAATATTATAATAGATTATCCATCTGGCTTTAAAACATTGATTTTAAAGGATTTTCTTTCTTTCTTTTTTTTTTTTTTTTTTCCCATCAAGAACAGGATTATGTTAAGAGTCTCTGAATTACTTTATCAAATTATATATGCATTTTAAAATATTTTCTTATTGAACTAGAATTGCAGTGTATTCTTATGCTGTTGTGAGTTATTTTTTAAAGTTGTATGTGCATACTCAAAAACTTTATTAAGTTTTAAATCTTTAGGCTACATATGTTAAAATATAGTTTGTTATTTGAAGTTTTGCTAAACGAGAACAGAAGAGTATAAAAATTGTAATACACTAAACAGCGTTATTGATGCTCTTCTTTTATCAAAATTTTAAAGTAATTCCATAATACAATGAATAATTTCCTCTTTTCTTTAGTTAAAATGTAAAAAATTATCATATACATATCTCTAATACCTTATCTTTAGAAATTTGATTGATATTTAATTGACCTGATACTGATCTGCTTATTAACAATTAAATTATAGTATGAAATGCACTAAATTTAAATAAAATGTTTATTCTTTTTATTATTCTACATTAATTCATTGTAATAAAAAGGATGGATTTAAAGAATATTAGCAACAAAAATTATGTAATAAATTATACATTTATTATGTACTATAGCTAATAATGAAAAGTTGCTTAAGAAGGTGATCTTCTATAAAAGCAGAAAATAATTTGAAAAATTGTCTCTTCATATATAAGACCTATATTATAATGGAAATTTGATACCACAATTTTCAATAGAATTATTTTAACAATTTATTGTATTGCATAAACTGAAACTTTTACACACTTTGTATATTCTGTGGTACTTTGAATTATTATTGTTAAATGTTCATAAATTATTTTAGAATATGAAAAAAAAAATCTTTTTATTTTTGTGCAATTAATAATTTATAATTATATAATAATAATTTTCTTTTATCATGTGTCCTTTATTGAATGCTAAAATGTAAAATTAATTTCATGTAGTATTGACAAACACGTATATTTCATAGCAGAAGCGCAATCTAGGGAACAATGGTCTCAGTCGAGTAATTTATGTTTGTGCTCTTTTTTACATACTGAAATGCAAAATTTATTTCATATGATTTTGAACATCTATTATATTATTGATGTTATTAAAATATTTTTAATACTGAAGTTGAAAGTAGCTACATTAAGTGCAAATTATATTTCTTCAGTGACTAGTTGTAGTTAATGTGAAGTTATTTTTAAATTAATGAGTACAAAAATTTACATCATCTCATTCCCAGTGTATTTGTTTTGTTGTGTGTTTTATTATTAACAACGGGTTTTTTGTTTGTCAAATTTTATTATGCATAATTTTGTGCCATGATCAATGTTGTACAATGTAACATTTTATGAAGATTAATTAACAAAAATAAAATTCTTATGAGATCTTCTGTATTGTCTTATGCAAATGCCAAAATAACAAACTTCATTAGACGGCTGGTTGACATTATTTGAGTAATTTAACCAATTAACTGTTAAGTATTTTTTATATTAGTGGGGAAATGTAATAATTAGAAGACATAATGAATATCAAATTAATAACATTAATTGATAACAATTCCAAGTTCTTTGAAGTACTACTCCATAAAGAGAATGTACAGATGGGAGAAAAGCAAAGCTTAAAACAGATTTTCTGTAGCATTTCCGCAACTGACCAGTCTGGAGTACTTGCTATAAATTATTATACTCCATTAACAGATCAGGGCTGTCCGACTGGCGGCCCGCGAGTACATTTTACTATAAATAAATTTATGTTACTAAATTATTATTATTAATATTACAATTATTTTACTATGTGAAAATTTAAATATAATTTGAATTTAAAGTGTATTTACTTTGTGTAACTTCACTTAACTTGGCTGAATACAGCAGCAATCCGTTTAACGTCTGATGATGCTTGGCTCAACGTTGGCGCCGTATATTATATTTGTGGTTGATTGTTGTTTATTTATGGTTGGCGCACGTGATGCACACACCACACCAAAGAAAGTCTATGTATAAACACTTCACCAAAGTCTATGTAAAACAATACATATTCTTTGACTACACTGCGCTATTTGGTTGGATTCATGCAATCGTGCGAGTGCAGTCTTGTCTAGAATTTGTTGAGGGGTGACTGTATTATAATATTATTAACTTAATTTCATATTTATTTATTAATTAAAATAATTATTGACTATGGGTGCTACTAATAAAAAGAAAAATAGACCTCGAAAATCGAGAATTTCAAGATCGCTGGGAGATAGATTATTTATTTATTTTGAACAAGAATGGTAAACCACAGTGTTTGGAACATTTACAAATCATAGCTGTGTGTAAAGAATATAACTTGAAGCGCCATTATCTTTCCATGCATGAAAAAAAAGTAGAATGAAATAGCCACTAGTGAAAAAATGAAAAAACAGCTGGATCATCAAACGATTTATTTTAATCAAGAACCAAATTTTCAAGAAGCATCTGTAGCTGCTTTGAAGTTTCTTTAAAAATAGTAAAGGGAAAGAAACCGTTTTCGGATGGAGAATTCATTAAAAAATATGCCATAAAAATGGCTCAAGCATTTAATGACAACGAAAGGGTAAGAAAATTTCAAATAGTATCACTTTCTCACCAGACTGTAAGCCGACGTGTAAACGAGATTAGCATGCATGTCACTAATAAATTAGAAAATTTAATCAATAGTTGCTGCTATTTTTCGGTAGCAAATATTGATGTGGACATAAAAGATATTGTTGCTAAACAACTGCGGCCACAATGTTCTCATTAACATATTACGAATATTTTTAAGTTTTTTTTTATTTTTTTTTTTTAGTATAAATAAAATATTTTTTTTTAATTAACATAAACTGACTTTTCATTTATCAACCTTCTTGGCCCCCGAAATGTTTGGTGAAGAAAATATGGCTCGCGGGCTATGGTAAGTTGGACAGTGCTGACTTAGATCACGGAAATTTATCACCAGTTTGGTTTTTAGGAATTACAGGTATTTTTTTATGTTTGCAGGATAGATACCCTAACATCTTCGGTACAGACAGACAGACAAAGTAGACAGATGTCTTGTTTTGCACCTGCTAAGTCTTTCTGCACCGATGGGCGAAAAATCAAGCATAGGTGCGAAGGAAAGGTATATAGAAAGAGGGGCAATTTCGTATTTGAGAAGAGTAAAAAGGAACTTCGTACATCTTGTACGAGTTCAAAAGGCCAGGAAGAAAAGATGGGACAAAATAAAATTTAAAATAAATGGCCCAAAAATAATAGAGGGAAAAAGGAAAAAAAAAAAAAAAGGGGGGGGGGGCCTATAGAAAGAAAAGGAAAAGAAGTAGAAAATATCCTAAAATACGATTGTGTCCATGAGTGTAGTTAAAAGGAGAAGAAACTGTCTTCATTTACAATAAATAGTGTCTCACAGGTGTGTTTGTGTAGTGAGTGTGTTTGGTAATGGTGAATAGATGTTTTACTGAGGAAAAAACAAATATTGACGGTGTTAAAATGCTTCGTATCAAGGTATTTAGCATGAAATATAAAGTAATATGTACGCTTGCACCCTGAGATATCAACAAAGGTCATCAAACAAAAGTATATATTAATTTAACCAAAGTAACTTATGCTGCTTTCATTCTCAACATTTTCATACATTTTTCAAAAAGCAGCAGCAGACTAACAACATAGAACCATATACAATACAAGACCACAACCGCATACACCCAAAAAAATAAATAAATAAATAAATAATATATATATATATATATTTATGTGTGTAAATTACTGAGTATATGTATTAAAAACACAAATTAAACAGTATTTATTAATTTAACTATCATAATTTATTACAAGATTAATTATTTTACTATCATAATTTATTACTAGTTAAATAATGTTACTATAACACAATGAGGCACACTGTTATTTATATAAGCTCATAGTTCTAAAAATTCATTTAAGGCGGTGAAGAATAAACCATCCCTTACATATGGACATTTAACAGATAGCAAAGAACAGTATGAGAAAAAATCGGTGAGGTATAATATTATTTAAAGGCGAAACTATATTCAAGCGATCTAAAAAGAAAAGAGAATCCAGAAGATCCGAGAGGAAAATAGCGCGATGCCCAAATTTTCCCTCTCATCCCCAAATTTTCCCTCTCTCGAGATTCCTTAAGGGCTTTGTAAGTGTTGACAGACGTGAACTGATAACGCTGGCGTCTGTTTCGAGTTGATACACAAAGGAAGCCACAAGCAGTGGCAATTTCAAGTATTTTTTAATGCTTTAAACTGATGAAAAATTAAGATTTATTGATTTAAAGGCACTTATTTATAGAAATTTGATTTAGTTTAGATGAAAGAAAAGTACTTATCTTAAAATTCCAGGCTTTTGGAGTATATCCTTACATTGTCCGCTGTTTTATTCTCGTCAACATCGGAGCCGAAATTCATTGGAATGATATAGGTTTTGTACGGGGAAAATAAACATTTTTCAAAGAAATTTAATTGATAATCACCAAGAGGAAAGGAAAAATTTTCACTTTTTTACGGAGCGCAGCGATCGTGCTGCCGCTTGCCTCGGTAATCACACAGCCAATCCCCCACATCTTCGGTACATAGCTTTTTCATCTCTCCTTTAATTCACAGTTGCAGGTTACATGTTCTTACCCAAAGAATATGTATTATTGACGTAATTAAGATAAACTAACACGCCGAACAAGTATTAATTTAGAACTCAAACAGCAACAACCAGCATTATATACAGAAAATTTGCATATAACTCTGATTTTTGTTGTTTGAATTCTAAATTAATAATGTATTGACGTTCTTTGGTGTTACCCAAGTTTTAAGCAACAAGACTGATTAAAACATGCTATTTGCTTGCGAGCAAAACTTTGGCAGCGGAAGCATATCGGCTGTCAACTTATCACAACTAAAAAATCTTCGAAATGAAGTTTTGGATTAAAAACTTAAAATTCTTACCTATATTATCACGGGCGGGCGTTTTATTTGAAAATAGATTGGGATCTTTGCCGATTTCTACAGTCAGAAGTCAGCTCTGTTTCAGGTGTATTTTCGTTCTTTAATTTCATATTATATTAACTTTTGAATAATTCTCAAATTCAGATTTCGATAAATGTGAATCCCCCCCGTTCGAGTAAATTATATATAAATAAATGAAAAGGGAAATTAAATAAATTCATGCTTAGTTAAGCATTTATTAATGCTACATATTACTTACTACAAACATTCGAGAAAAACATGACATTAATGAATAAGAAAAAAAGCAAACATAAAACATTCCGGAATAATACCTGAAGTGGGTTCTATGAAATATATATATAGTATAATAGAAGAGTTTTTATTAGATTTTATTAGAACTGAATTTTGAAAAAAATGTTGTGACATACGTAACCATTAACATAGCTGACGAAGTTTTGAATAAGTTAAGAAATGTATTAGTACTAACGAAGAATTTGAATTGGGAGAAAAATTAAAGCTTCAAAAACATAAGTAACGCAATAGAGAAAAATTCAGTCGAAATTGTGCTGGAAAACTACTGATATAGAAAAAATAGAGCTCTAACCTCTCTTCGGAGTAGGCCCTGACAAACATTGTTCCATGTAATATTATGGACACGACAATAACAACTATTTCATATCGGCGTTATATGATGGACTTTCTCCCGAACACCTTGAGAGTGTAATGTATTGTTCAGTTGCTTTGATTAGTCCCTCCTGGTAAACCATTCCTCACGAAACAATGTTCCCCACCCATTTTTTATACGAGTTTTTTCTTTACTTGCCACTCAGATGTTCATTTGTACGGACCCTAGCTACCTAAAATGCTCTTTGGCTCCATGGAGGCAGCAAAGCGACTTATTGTCACATCCTAAACTTGCCGTAAAATTACACTAAATCAGAAGAATGTTTAAAACAAGCCTTTTTATTTAGTTCTTCTGCCCAACAATTTATACAGGTTATGTAATAAAAGATTTCGATGCTTTCTGGATTAACATAATACAAGAGTTAAAATAAAAATGAGGTTTTTAAAGTGGGAAATTAAAAAAAAAAAAAAAAAAAAAAAGGTTTGTCTATGTAATTTGGTTCAAACTCGCGGCTCACGTGAGTAAATACAACATGTGAGCAAAAAAAAGGCTAAAGATGGTTTAAGTAAATTTAAAAAATAAGCAAAAACTGTAATCAGAGAGTCAGAGGTTGCTGCCAAAGATCTTCTAAATTTAAGTATTCTGTTCTTATTTGCATCTGACAATGGTGAGAGACGACGAAAGTAGAAGTGATAAAACAGACGAAATATTAAGATAATTTTGTAATAAATATAAAACCCTATCAGGTTCAATGTTCCGTCTTACTTTCTTTGGGAACATGCACAGACCTGACTTGGAACAGGGAGCTTACTAAAGCTATGTTCAATAAATGTGGGAAGTAGACAGGATACACAGGAAGGGTATACAAAACCCTTTATTTTTCACTCTTTACAATAATTTCCGTACTTCGGAATACAGAGACCAACTACTTGTGGTCTGAACGTAAGAATATAAAAATATAACTAAACTCTAACTTAAATTTGGAATAATAAACGTGGAAGATTGGCCTTATATTAACAGGAAGCCGTATGTAGTACAGAGAACTGTTAACACTACAATACGTTTTAAAATTATCACGAGGATTAAACCTCTGGCCTGGAAGGCAACTAGCAACTGAGTAAAACTTCTAAGGTAAGCGGCCTGCTTCGACTAACTCCTTCCTCTCTCTCTCGCTTGGCAAAAAGCCACAACTTAAGTACTTGGCGTTCGCCAGACAAATTTTGCATAAATAAGTTAACGCTTTTAATTCTGGCCGGAAGTAGAAAATAAGAAGTGATAGTAAAGATTTAAAATAAAATAAACGTTAGTAAAACTTAAGATCCTTACAACCCTACACATTAAATGAGATCTAATAGATCCTATTGATGGTACATGTAAAAACGTGTTTCAGAATAGAAGCTGCGGAAAATAAAGTTTGCTTACGCACCCCTCTCTCTTTTCACTTGAGCTGCTGCTAACGACATGTGGTGTTGTGCGTCCCGACACCGAAGAATTTATCTAATGATACTAGGACTGCAACTGCTGTAGCATTCCTAGACATTGTATATGCTGCAAGAATTCGAGACTTTTGATTCACATGCTCAGTTGAACTGCCGATTGCTAATTTAACGCTATCACTTGGATTTTGTTGGATTTTATAGTTTAACATAGTTATCTCCAAGCTACCACATCGGGTGCTAAATAGAGGCCTTGGAAATTTTTATCCATGTTTCCTGCAAGGGGGATATCTTCGAGTATGACCATAATAAGGGCACAAATTATTCATTCACTTGCTTGAAAATATTTGATTAGGTTCCATTTCCATACCTGGATTTAATAACATGGAGAAAATATGTAGATTCTGCAAGCAGAAATTTAGTGAGCCGAAACAGCGTAGAATTAAGTTAAACTTCCTTAAATCTTAAGTGTGAAACAGCCAAGTGGGCATGTGGTATTAAACGATTTATGATAATACTAAATGGTGATACAGACACAGAAAATGAGACAGTTATATATGAAAGATTATCCTTAATAATAACATTCTAGAGTACTGGTTAAATATATAACTAAACTACTTTATTTTACTGACATGAAATAAAATGAATGAAAAGATGAATTAAGGTGAAAGTGAATTTTACAGTTGATAACATCAAAACTAAGGTCTTTCCAAACAGGATTCATGTAATGATGACCATTTCTCACGCATTATCAGTTCTTGATATAAACATTCATAAGGCACATCTGCCCTCATATGGCTAGCTCTATACCCAACATAATCAGCTTGGCTTACAAAGAACTTGATTCTATAAGAAAACAACCAAAGCTTGGAGGATCCGCAAGCCGTCTGCTCACCTGTGTTCCTTTCTGCATCTCGAAGCTATCTGGACTAGACTGTGCTATTCCACACTGTGCTAAGCTGTGAATGATGTGACATGACTTCAGCTCGCTGGGTATTTGCTGAATCAGCAGGCGTCGATGAATCTACTTCCATATGTAATGACAAACACATCTCTAACGCAGATCACAGTAAATTAAATCTATGAGACATAAAAGCATATGAGACAACTGAACGACATGAGGGAAATATGTTACGACAAAACACATAACTTAGAAAGAAATTGTGCAATTTTCCGATAAAATGGCATCCAAGTAGTACTCTGAATGGTAGGGCGGTTGACAACAGGATGCTGATGCTGGATAAATTCTTTTGGAAGGGTACCTATTGTTTTACTTTATCGAATACTGATTCGTCTGCGAAATGAATTTTTGTTCCTGTTTTTGTATCGTTTAACCTAAATGAAATTTTATTTCTGTTTTCTTTGATCTAGTTTAAATGAATTTTTATTCCTGTCTTTGTATGGTCAAGGCCAGTGGTCGGCAAACTCATTAGTCAAAAGAACTAATTTCGATTAAAGGGAGAAAAATTAAATTTTATTACATCAGCATCGAGGTTTTTTTAAACAAAGGCTAACGTCTCTATGCTATATTTCTGAATTCTTTAAAAGTTTCCTTCATATTTAAAATTATTGCTCTCAAACAGTAGATGCCAGTTACCGAATTATTTTCTTGACGATGTTTTAGCATGCTTGGAAAATTAATAACTCTTTCAAAATCTTGTTTAAAAAGGGATAATCTGTTTTCGAATGAAATAACATCTTCCAACATTGAAAAAATTGTGTTTCCTTTCTCCTGCAGTTTGTGATTGAGATTATTTAGAAGAGAAGTAACGTCTAACTTAAAATAAAATTTTGGATGACCTGATCGTCCGTTACTTCAAGATAGTCAATACCTTTGCCAAGGAGAAATACTTTATTTCCTAATAATATGAAAGCGAAGCGTTTGAAAACTTTTCCCATTGAAAGCCTCGTACCTTATCATACGCGGAATATCTGTCTATTCACTGTCCATTTCAACTAAAAATCCTTTAAATTGGCGATGGCAAAGAACTTTAGCTGCAATTATATTGGTAGTCTTGATCATCAATTTTATAATAGTACAAATTTCTTTTGTAAATATCTGCGCATAAAGAACTTCGTGACGAATAATTGTTAAAATGTACGGTAATAGGAGGTGAGCTTTCGTGGGCATAGAGAAGCTTTACTGTGCGGGATGCAGATGCAAAACCTTGTATTTCAAATTTTACTATGTTTCTGTTGGACGCAGCAATGGAAAGAGGGCCCAGCTGCACGCAGAGATGTGCTGATGAAGTCTTTGACTTGCTCTCGTCTTGAGAAGACGAACAGATGCCCTAGGAGCAAGTGAACTACTATGCAGTGTCTCTGTTTTATGTCAGAAACAGCATTTAACCTAACTGACATGAAAAAGCATGCACGCGAAAAATTACGCCGGGAATTCGGTCAAGGACGATTCCTAGCCAGCAGTGGTAGCTATAGCCAACCGTCAGACGGAACATTCCTACCCATAGACGTAAAACGGGAAAGCAAAAATGCCGTTCGTAAAAGCCAGAACGTAAACGAACTCACCTCTCCACCAGAGGCGTAGCTAGGGTTTTCAGCGCTCTGGTACAACTGAAGATTTTGCGCCCCTTTCTCTGTTCCAAGAATGGAAAACATTTCATTCTAAAATTTAATAACATGAATTTGGCGCCCCCTGAATGCTGCGCCCGGGAACAGATGTCCCCCCCCCCTTGCCCCACCCTAGCTACGCCACTGCTCTCCACTATAGATCATACAATCGCTCTGCGCACTAACAAATCCGTGACATCTGCTGTAGAATCGGAGCGGATGCCTCGACAGTCCTAATGCCTTGATCCTAATGCCTCGACTGATTTGCCCATGAAAGGCTTTAATGCCCAGGAAGATTTCAGCCGAACAGTAGACAAATTAATGCAACTGCTCGAGTAAATTTTGATCACGAAAGTGCCTATTCGAAGCAATAATCCTTGATCAACTACTGCACTTCCGTACCTGAGCGAGAAACAAGATTCGACGCATCTCGTGATTAATTATTTCCTTAAAAATGGAGATAAACGTTTTCTTACTCCGGTCAGATATATATTTTGCCCTATCTCTTGAAACTGAAACAGTTTTATTGAGTAGAAAATTATGTTAAATGACAGCATTTGCAATATCTTCGCCACGTGTTTGGCCTTTCAATGGCAATAATCCGAAAAGTTCTGTGTTGTGTCACTTGTCTAACAGTAACATCAGAACGAGCCCACGCAAATCATCTTGGCAAGAAGTACAGAATTGCGCCTGGCGTTAGCAATAACCTTGAGCACCATACAAGTGACAGTACGACTTCGCTCAGTTCTTTCTCCAATTTTGATGGACAGAACTCTGGAAGGACCATAGAGCTGTAATGCACTAGAGAGAGAAGCGGCAACCCTGAGGGGGAACAGGAATACGAACCGCGTGACATATGGAACATTTCCCAGATCGTATTTCTCGCGAATCTTCCTTACCATTACAGTTCTATGGAGAATTAGTGAGAAGCAAGTTTTTACGAGTACGCGCATTGTTTCGGACTTCAAAAATGGTACTTCCGTGCTCCGCATATGGATATAATTCCAGATACGTGAAAAGTGAAGGAGTAACATTTCACAGGTGAGCTTTTTTTAATGTTTTAAAAGCTGTTTTTTATAAAATACAGAGGTTTTTTGGTACTATTCGGTTTTGAAGGCCGTAAAAAATCGCCAAACTATCGTAGATGCCAGTGCTGCCAAAAATAGTTGCGGCAACCCTAACGCAAGAAAGGAAGTATAAAAGTAAATAACTATCTAAGATTGATGGTTAATTTCATATAATACTTTTTTATTATTATAATTTATATAAAAGTTGCTAAACGTAACTGAACGAATGCCTGCATCCTTATTTCTCTACCGAGTTATCGCTAAAGCATAGTTTTATCTCGTTGGTTGTTCAAACATAATTTTCTATAATAAATGATGCTTGAAAAAATTCTCGGTAAAGTGCAGAATCGCTCACTTATTTGTTTGCCGCTTTTTACAAGAGTAAAAGCAATTGGATTTTTGTCAATTTTCTTTTACTTTTTAAGTGAAAATAGGTCGATGTATACATAGATAAAGTCAAGGGTGTGCGCAGTGCCATTTTGGTGCAATTCTGGGATTTTTTTTTAAAGTGAAAAACAGGTCGATGGTGCATGGATACCGAGTATGTGCAATTCTTAAAAACGCGTCAAGCAGTGAGTGATTCTGCACTTTACCCAAAATTCTACTGCAGACTTTTCGTCATTTCGTCCCAAATTGTTAAATCCATAGGATATTAAAAAAGGATTTAAAATCAAAAAAGAATTTAAAAATTAAACTAGTATTTAAATGGCGTCCTAAGAAATATCGAACTATATAAACTTGTGCAATATGAAATCAGCGCGTACGCTAGATTTGGCGCGCTGTTAAATGGGCGCGTTTGCTAGATTGGGCGCTTTTGCGCATACATTTTCGCTGTAATTTTTTTACGTTCCTCAAAACGGAATAGTACCGGTTTTTTTAATCCACTCTACTTCCCGTTTTCTAATAAAAATAGATTTTCTAATTTTATATAATATATGCATACTTGAAATAACATTTAAATAAAAGTATCTTAATATATATGTATGTTTTTAATAACTGTGTTCTGAAAAAATGGTAAAATTTTAGTAATATGATATAATTAGTCCAAAGGGATTTGAATCCCGAAGGACTATTAGTTTCGTTCTGGCATTTTGCGTCGGACTCATAAATGTCGGTTCACTTTTCAAACTGTTGCCACAAAATGTTAGAGTCCTGCATTATATTTGAAGAAATTAAATAATGAAAAATCTGCATAAATGTATGTATATTTCTCGTATTGTGATAAAACAACGGTGCATAGAGTCATCGAATTTTGAATAACGTAATTCTCCAACGAATATGAGCATGTGGAAGACCAAATTTTAAATTTTAAATTTGTTTTATGATCGATTTCCTATTTTTTAAAACTTTGACGAATTTTTGATTAACAAACTCAAGGATTTCAAAGCGAGCAATGGCAACGTTGTGCAGAAAAAACATTTTTATCTCCAGCGTGTGAGTCTCTGTATCGGAAATTCTAAAGATATGCTCGTTTTAAAACTATTTTGCGATATTGCTGTTGCACTGGATCTTATGGTTTAAGTGCGAGGAACATGATATTTAATAAAGAAAGGTAACACACAAAATGTTAAAAAACGCCCTTTTGGACGTAATTTAAAATCTGAAACATTTCAGTTTTTTTTTAATTAGTCTAGTATTCTGCTTTGGCGACATTTTTTATACGCCAACAGACTTTGCTTTAAATGCGTTTGTTTATGTATTCTTTGCATGCGTTTGCTTATGCGGACATGTACGAAGTAGTAATGTATGTATTTAATACTTGGTAATGTCGATGTAATACACAGTGTAAGAACTGCATCAAATTAGAAATTTTTTTTTTTTTTTTTTTTTTTTTCAAGTTCATGAAGGGAAATAAACATACCATTTCTTGTGAACACTATTTGTTTGTAAACTGCTAAAATATTCCTCAGTTACTCTCATTTCTACATATCTGAATAAGATATTAGATAAATCTGAATTTTGTTTTAAGTCTGTTCTTTAAAATTTTGCGAGCGTCATATAAACTCATTTCTAACAGCACGAAGTGAAAAATGACTTTATGGCCATAAAAATTGTCGAAAAGTTGCTGAGGTCTTTAATATACAAATTGATTTTACTTATTTAATCATGAATGCAAATATATTTAATAAAAAGATATTAATTATAAAAATACAAATCCATGGTTGATTCTTAGTTGATGATTTTGCGATGAAAACACTGAGTTTGGTATTGTTTTATGAAACTAATTTCACAGCAAAATATGAATAAGTCTGTGCATTAGAATGCATCAGCGTCGTTATTTTGTGAGGTTGGACAAGAAAAGCTTAATTTATTCAAAGAGCAGCCTTATGTATTAAAATTTGACACATTGTATGATATATGGTAGTGTAAGCAAATTTTATTAAATTATTTATTTAAATTTTTAAGCATTAAAGCGTGTAGCAAATTTGTTTTTGAAGGAGAACATGTAGGTTTTCTAGACATGCCAAGAAAAAGTGTGTTTCCTTTTTCTTTTATGTGTGTGTACATTTAATGAAAATGATCTCACTTTCAGTAATGTATATGAATTCTGTAGTAGAAGTTTAATGTAAGCTTGCGCATATTACGACTGTTTATATGACTTTATTGTGAACAGAATGTACATACTCCTTTTCTGGGCTTCACTTGTAGCTTTATTGCCTCTGATTTTTTAATGTCTATGTAATGTATTAATTATTTTTTATTATTAATTACTTATTTTTATGCATTTACTGTGTTATAAAGAAAGTTATATGTAATTATGATTAGATGTCATTAGATGTTATTTATTTGGAATGTGCAAGTTTTTTTAGTTAGATTCAGTATAATATATGCATTGTGATTGAAATAAAATTCCTTAAACTTATAGTTAACTTGGAGTTAATTACAATAAAAAGTTTTTCTTGCACAAAATTTATATTTTACGATACTAAATTCGTCAAGAATCTTTCTACATTTGAATCTATCACTGAAAATTTTGTATTTTTAATTTCAGAGTATTACAGATTATTATTAATTTAGTTTGTTCTGTCCAGTTTATTTTATTTTATTTTTAATTTTGTAGACGCCGATGGACATTATATTACAAAATGTTATTCTACAGCATGAAAATTATCTTGTTAAATTTTAAAATAAAGTGTCCAATTTTAGGGAAATTATTAACTTTGGCTGGTGTTTATCGATTTAACCTCTTCTGCAAATTCAACGGTAGCTTCTGCGGAGTGACATTTTTCTAAGTTCGCATTTCGAATTGAGAGAAAAGAAGGGAAAAAATCGCCAACCGTGGCGATAGTACGCCAAAGTCTGGGTTCAGTTCCATTTCATGCCCAAACTCCTGCAGCTCATTCTTGTGCCGCTTTTTCACCGGGTTTTGAATGGCGATGCTCGATCTAGTATATAACAGGTCTATGGGAAGGACGGGTCTGAGAGTCTCTCACCCCTCTTCCCGTACCGTCAACCTCTCGAGAATACTTTCGGCTCGCTGCATATTTAGAGTGACCACATGCCGCACGCACAATATACATTTATAAATATCTATGCTTTCTCCGGGATTCGAACTTGGGCTCTTCAGTACCGCAGTAGACTCCCCTAAACAATATACCGTCTGGGCGGCCCCGAAAAGTTCTTCCAGTGCCATTCCGATCAGTCCCACCAGTAGCCGAGTGGTTAAGAATGCTGAATACTGATTGCTCGAATTGTTTGTGTTCAATCCTATGCGAACGGGCTAGCTGCATGGTTGGATTTCGCGGTTTTCCCATGTGGAAAGTGAATAAGAACTAGTTTTACTTATATAAAGTTTTCCACGAAGGCTTCCCACCTCTTAAGCTGATAGCCCTCGTGGTTTTGTCGTATTTAAATTAGCTGACTTAACCTAATCTTCTTTAGTATCCGCAGACGAAGTAAATCGAACAAAATGTGAAACTTCATCTTTGTCATTTATTCCATATGATTCGTCGACGGATATTGATAAAGGTTAGCTAGTTCAAGATGTTCGATTTTCTGACTGGTAATATTCGATGGCATTTTGATTGTTCTGTCTTTTACTTTCTTAGCAGACAGTATTAACTAATGAATTTTTTAAGAATTTCTGCCTAGTTCTTAAAATTCCGGAATAACTCTTAGGATGAATTTAATGTATTTACTGTCTGTGTGCAGTTTGCCTCTCTTAGCAATCTCTTGACTAACAACAAAGCTTGCAATAGTAACACTGCTAGAAGACTGCACCCCATAATAAATATAGAAGAGAATTTTTCTTGATTCTTCTGAGGATCCTCAACTGTTTTCTTCCTCGCATCATTGGCAAGATATTTACTGCTAAATGACATGTGTTTAGTTGTAAGTATTTCTCCAAATTTGACTTCTTCTAAAGAGCCACTTTTCCTTGATAATTAAAACAGGTCGGAAGGCTATTGCTTTCTGTATAAGAGCGAACAATTCAGTCCATTCAACTTTAAATTCACGGTTTTCATCTTCCGTTTTCATTGCTTCTTATTTGTAGCTACGTCAAATAAGTGGCACCTAAAAACATTTTTCGTTTTGTAACAATGAAAGCAGCAACACAAAATTATAAAACTTATTAAATTGACGACAGAAATATCTGAGACAATGAAAGCAGCAACACAAAATTATAAAACTTATTAAATTGACGACAGAAATATCTGAGACAATGAAAGCAGCAACACAAAATTATAAAACTTATTAAATTGACGACAGAAATATCTGAGACAATGAAAGCAGCAACACAAAATTATAAAACTTATTAAATTGACGACAGAAATATCTGAGAGAGCTGCAGCTGGTTAAAAGATATAAGTAGTTTAATGCCCCGTGTAAGTACTCTCGTCGCTCTGGTGAGACTTCGCCACTCTAGGTATTGAACATTGTCCCCACCGATGGACAAGTTAGCTTTCAGCTTGTGCGCTGCCTTTTCCGCGCCGCATACCCCGCTCTATCATGGCATTACATCAACCCGACCGACATCCTGCTTGCCGGTACATAAGTTGAAATCTATTCCTGCCAGAGTCGCACTCAAGTGGCTAAAGAGCCGCGTGCGGCTTGCCATCCGCGGTTTGCCGACCACTGGTATATTGAATTTTTGTTCTTGTTTTTGTATAGTCCTTCGTATGATTCAGTCTTTGTTTTTCTTAAAAGCTTTAGATGTTACTTTTTTCGGAGAAAGGAAGTTGTTACATAATTTTTTCAAGCAATGATCCACCAATAAATTAGAGCAGGGCTTAAATTGCGCCGGAGCCTGGCTCCGGTACTTCTCAGTTTTTAAGATACATTACTATTGGAGCGCAGCGGAGCCCTAAATAAGATGAGCTCTGTTACTTCTTTTTATAAAACTAAACCACAATTTGAAAAAAAAAAAAAAAAAAAAAAAAAAAAAAAAAACCACTTTAGAATTTGTAATGTTTTACTTTAACAATAAGTAAGACTTTTCAATACTCTGTTTCCCTAAGATACAAACTCATGAGACATTCAAGGAAAATCCCCTCACTCACACGTGGAGATTTTTCCGTTTAAGAAGCACAATAAATTTACCAGAGGTTGCTTGGGAACGCATAAATTTCTCGTCATGCCATCGTATCTAGCGTTTTGTTATCGATGGTTACAGTTCATTATCCTCGTCCTCGCAGAAAAGGAAATTTATATGAGTTAAGTGACAACGACCATAATAGAGTGAAATAATGGGATGAACTGCTCAAGCACGCCCTATACTATCGTCTTCTCACAGTATATACTAATGTAACCAAATACGGGGGGCGAAAAATGTCACCAGCAACTTTATGTTCGTTTTTAGATTCAGAACAGATTCAAGTCAGATTCAGAACTGTTTTTGCCCCTGACGCACATTCCGGTTGATGACTATAATTATACTAGTAAGGGGACGTGGTCAAAGAAAACGCTCTCTCTCTCCACGATTCCCCGGCAATTCTTCCTTGTTTCTTAACCGCTCAGTTCAGTTCAAAATGTATCTCACACCCTCAATCTGTTTCACCCTGTTTTTACAATTATCTGTGCTTTCATCAGCGATAATTTAAACATATTTAATATTTGTGCTGGTAAAAGAAAATTTTTTAACCTACGACACCTTGAAATAGTGTATTATATTTCACAGAAAGTGTATTTATTTCTTTTCTTACTCGGCTTTTGGAAGATTAGAGTAATTCATCAAAATCCGTTATTTTTCCATACTTACGAAACAATATGAAGTAGATTTTGCATTGCTTTATGAATCCCTGCACTATGTAACATAGTGCAGCCTATCGGCTACTTCATTTTACTTTTCCTTAATTTTCAGGCTCACATATTAGTTAATCTTCGGTATTTTTTTTTCCGTAATTTGAAGCGTAAGGTTTGGAATAATTATAAATGGTCATTACTAAAAATTTAACTTGGATAAAATTTAATGTTCAAAATATAACTGGTGTGAAGGTAAATAAAATTAAAAAAAGTTACTATTTTTTTTGCATTTCTGTAGAAAAATTATTTAGGATAATTATTTTTATTCAAATATGAAGATCAGTATTGATTAACTGAATTAAAAGCAATAACGAAAAGTGAAAAATTTATTATTTATAGTATTTACTCATCTTTTATCCTTCGTAATCTACCGCATTTTTAATTTCTTGATATCACATTTGTTTCACGACTAATTTAATTTTATCAATGTATTTGTTATTTATTTAATTGAATTATTTAATTTATTTAATAGCAATTAATAATGTACTTTATATTTTATTTATATTAATTAATTTCTCGTATTTTAGTGTTTTATTTATTATTATTTTTTCATCCAGTTTTTATATACCGGTTAACATAGGGTTCCGGCACGGCACTCCCCTGAAATAGAGTAACACAGAACTGAGATACGCGCTAGCATAATTTGATGATCCTTTAAAGGCGGTTATGTTTGCTTTCGACTATTAAATATTTATCTTCAGTTTCTGAAATTATTAGAACTATGCTTTAACGAAATATTCTTTATTTCGTTTCCTTTGATTAAAGAGTTTGTTTAGAATGCTATGCATACTTACTCACGAAAAATTTTTGGGAAGCACTGATTTTACAAAGCGCTGTACCAGATTTTCTTAGAAATGTTCTTCGATTCATGCATCACCAGATAGTTAAGCAATCTGAAGCAACTTTGATAACGTTTCTAAAATAAAGTGTTAAAAAAAATCTTTGTTTTGAAAATTGCTTCTTTTCTTATGTTTCCTCTTTAAGTGATAATATTCAGTCAACGGCTTGCATATTAATTTTAAGCAACTTTTTCTGACTTTCTTCTGTTTTTTCAGGTATAATAATAATATAAATATGTCCAACTATCTATATTTTAGACAGGTGCATAAAATTTATTGCTAAATAGTACTTTTGTTACCCAGTGATGATTTGTGAATAAAGGTATCAAGTTCTTGAATGTTAAAATGAAAAATATGATGGAAATTTGTCAATTTATGAACTATAATGTGTATGAATGCATGAATACATGTGTATGAATTTTGACCTTTTCTATACATTCAAAAATATAAATATTAAAATACAAGTACTATGCTTCTTCCCTCTTATAGCTGTATAAAGGAACAAATTCTAAGGAATGCATTCAAAAACTGAATACGAAATAAAAGAGCGCAGTATTAGTTTAACTTAGTGAAACAAAAAACGTTAAATTGTTGAAAACAGTTTAGGCTACATGGGAATATTCAATTCATCCTCAACTCATTCCTTTGTGAAATATTTAACAATTTATCATGCTTATTCTTTTCTTCTGTTTTATTATAAAGAATTATTTATTTATAAATTATCGTTTGCCCTTTTGCCTAGTATTTCTAGGGATTTCTTTTTTTATGAATTTTAGCTGCGCTATTGTTTGAGAAATCGATTTACTAATACTATTCTAAGAATAAATAGAAAAATAACTCTCTTCATGCAATGTTAAACAACATCAAATGGAGGTTTTGAGCAACTAGCGATTTTTTAATACTGAAGAGCATGGGAAGTTACAATTTCCAGCATATTAGATACATTTATATTTTTTGTTTCAAAAGCTGTAAATGTGATGAATTTAAAATTCTTATGATAGCTATGAATGTTATGCTTTATAATGTAGAGTCATTAGCTTTTTTTTTTGAAGCAGGAGACGTGAAAAGTATGCAGTACCCTCACAGGAACTCGATCCCTGAACCTCTCGAATACGCTTCGAACATGCTTCCAATTATACTACGATGGCATGCGGAAAAGCGGGAGAAAATACCTTGTATACTTCCCCTTCTAGTCATCGAATCCTGGTGGTGACGAATTATCGTCCACCACTTTTTAGTTCGGGTGCCACTCGTAGAGTCATTAGGCATTTTTTGAGAAAACAAATAAGGCGTTCTTATTAAAACTAACATTCATCTAGTTTAATAAACTATAATTAATAGGGAGAAAACTGAGCAGAAGTAATAATGCTGTGGTGCATTAAGTAAAGTGAAATGAAGGAAAACCGCGGGTTTCATAGTACTTTTAAACGTTAAATCAGATGTAAAGTGCTTCGAGAAAATGGCTAAAAGATCTCTTTCTTTTACAAATCATGGCGTATTTTGTATCATGTTATTAAATAATAAACTTAAAGTCGACAGTGAGTTACTTTCAGCTTGCCGGTTTCCTGCAAAAGGATCTGAAGCAGCTTCTATATGCAGTTTTGTTTGATGGACTTGGTCAGTTTTTTCCCCGTTTTTTTGAAGCATATTTTCAGATTCTCATTACCTTGCAGGAATTATTTGCATCCCGAACCATAGTAACTATCGTAGATTCCTGTTATTTTATCTTCAATGAAACACTCATGAAAAATTAAGGATTTATTAACATGGTAAAGAATAATAAATATACGTGACGAAGTGTCTTTTGCATCATGTAATAGGAAATCCAGTCAGAGGAATTCAGCCCAATTCTTTCCATTCGGTCTTTTTTTTTTATAGTCTTCTAGCCCTCTTGAACATCTTCTAGCCTCCTTTGGCATACTTCTTATCCACGCTCGTAAATTTAGGTGTTACTTCCGCCAGACGCTCTAGACGTAGATCCAGCGGTTACGTACGCCGTCTCAAGGAGAAATAGAAGGCTTTTCGCCTAATCGTCTTCATCCACGTGTTTCCATAGTATGTTTTGAGAGTTATGTTCCTCTTCAGACTTTCTCAGGAAAATGGGCCCATTTCAGCCTTTTACTATGATGGCAATTATGAAGGCTTCTCATTTCAGATTTTTAGTTCAGAGCTCATGTTAAAGCGAAATCGCGATGAGATCGACATATGCTTTCATTCAATTCAAAGAATGATATATACATTTATTAAATCTCCTAACGGATTTAGGAGCCAATAAGAAGTAAAACGTCAATAATATGAACGATGCTCCGCTATTTCAATTTCGTGTTCAGTCATTGTTTGGATACAGCATGGCGTATGCAAATAATATCTGTAAATGACGATGGCAAATCACTGACCATGATACTTCTTAATGAAACAATAACAAGTGGTAAAGCAACTGATATATTTTCCTCCAGCACCTTGAACACTCGTTTTCCCTCGCTGACGTCTTCCCATCAAGTTTAGTGCAAGTGAAAATAGAAAGAAAGGCTGAAACAGAATGATTTTTAATATTCTGATACTGAAAAATTGCAAAAGGAAAGCAAAATCCTGAAACCTGGTACAATTTTTGTTATCACCTCTGAAACGCCTGAAGTGGGAATGGCCGAAATGAAAAACCATGGTTTTAAGTTTATCAAAGATATTAAATAGGAATATTTGCTTTGTTAATACAAAGTTGAACTATTTCTTTAGTTTGTACAGAAACGATGATTTATTTCCAATTAATTTTGAGCAGCATTGGCAGAATAATATGAAATCATTTTTACATCTTTCAAAATATAACTTACCAGTATGGATGCACACTTTTAAAATAATTCTACTTTAATTAAACTTAGGAGATAATATAATCAATTAATCAATACTGTTTAGGAAATAAATTATTATTAACTAACTTTGCAGCAATTGCGCAAGTAATAATAACTAGTATTCGCACTAAATGGATTTAAGATCATACAACATTTGATATGCTAAATAGCAGCTATTAGCGCTATTTATCTCTTACCTAATGTACCCACTTTATATATTATCTCCATCCTTTTTAAGTTTTAAAGTTCTTATACAAAAACTTTACTGTATTGAAGGTTAGCAGCCTCCTTACTTTTATATCTTGCTAGTTTAACTCATATTGAAATCACTAAATGTCATTCCACTAGATGACAAACTTGAAAATTTAACGTCATGCCTGCTACAGGTAAACCCAAAAAACAATTTCTATGAAAAACATTTAACTGTATTTACATGATTACATGCGGTACTTGACATATTAAATATATAGGACAGACTAAAAACAATCTTAACTTTCGAATCAATAACCATAGAGCTCAAATCAAAAAATTCAACGCACAAAAAATAGCATTAAAATAAATACACCATCACAACTTAATACAGCAGAATTAGAACACTTTAAACACCATGACTTCAACTCTATTCAACTTCAGATACTAGATATAATACCCAATCACAAAACACGAATCTTTCAGGAATCTCTCTATATACTAAAACAACGTTCACTTTATCCATATGGACTTAACACTTATATACATAGTCATAGAGATACTTCTAAGAAGTCTATTTTCAGCCAATTTAAACTCTACAGCATTAAAACGCAGAGAGGAAAAAGAGGAAGCAAAATAAAAAATAATGCGAGATTTTTATCCACTTTGGATACACTTGCATTGAAAAAACAATTGAAATGCTTTTTTGACTCAGACTGCTTTCCCAAGAAACTTCTCAACTGGTTACCCTCCTGTACTAATAAATTCCTTATCAAACTAAATAAATTCATTCAAGAAAGCTAAGACGACATACAAATCATTAAAGACATGATTCTTGATTTTATTCTTTTCAGACTCTCTAATAGTCTCACTCAAGCAAAATTTATTTTAAAGTCAATTTTCTGCATCTGCAGTTTGACAATATTCATTTCTCAAGAATCATCAGAGATTGTAAAGATTACTTCCCCGCAGTTGACACAATACCAATGATTGCATTTAAATATCAAAGGACCTTAAGCAACTTGCTTACTAACCACCATGAAATAGATGAAACTGCAGAATGACATTGTAAGACACCAATTTACAGCAATTACGTAGATTCTCATCACCAGCACATAATTACTGGCAACCTGAATATCATACAAAACCATCAACTAAAAACACTAATGAGTTATGGTACAAAATTTAGACCAGTCAGAAACATGACTACAAATTACTGTTACAAGACTTTCGAAAACAACATCAACGAATTTATAGTTAAAGCAAGCTATCAACTGAATTTACCCATAGATACCTTCTTAAAATGGAAAGCTAAAATTCTTCAACGCATATCCACAGAAATCAGTCACCTCAAATTTAAAAGTACACTGAATTGGTCGCAACTTACATCAGATATTAATAAATTAAAACAGCTTTTTACTATTACAAAAATAGATAAAGCAACTAATAACTTTAGCATTATATGAAAACAATTCTACACTGAGATTATTCATAAAGAACTTCTCAACGCAACTACTTATCAATTAGCCAACCTTACAGAAACATCTATAATAAACAGGATTAAAACTTTTCATAAGAAACTCAATATTACTTTCAATGCAAACTACAACAGATTTACTAATCTTTATGCGATTCCCAAATTCCATAAAACACCATTAAAATTTAGATTTATAGCTAATGGAACTAATAATTACAAGAAAAATATAGACTATTATTTTTCAATTCAACTTAATAAAATCTGTAAATTTATTTTCAATGATTGTAACACTAATCATAACTATTGCTGGATCATTCATAATAACACTCCTGTCATTAATACCATTCATACCATTAACATCCAAAACATTAACTGCTATGATTTTGAAAACTTATATACCTCACTTCCTCTAGAAGAAATCTATACCAGTCTACTTGATCTACCAATACTTTTCCCTAATATACTCAATATCATGACTCTTGACAAATGGAAAACCTACCTAAAATACACACTTTTTCATAACTACATCAAGTTTCAAAATCAACTTTTTAAACAAGTCAGAGGATTGCCAATGGGCTTACATTCCAGCACCTCGATCTGTAATATCTTTTTATTTGTCAAAGAATTTAACTTCCGAAAAAATCTACAACCACAAGAGTTAAATTACTACAAACACACCTACAGATATATTGATGACCTTATTACAATTAATAATTTTGGTAAAATTGAAAACTCCGACATTTATCCGAATTGTCTTAAACTTAATAAAACTAATAATTCACAAAATAGCATAGACTTTCTAGATCTTCAAATCATTAACTACCAAAAAATTTTACTTTTTGACAAAACAAGAAACTTCAATTTCAATACTAACAAATTAATAAATTGGAACTCCAACATATCCAAAAAAGTAATTAACAATACTATAATTAATCAAATACAACGAATTAAAACTATATGCACAGATACAATAGATTTACAACGCGAAATTTTGATCCTTATCAAAATTCTCAAAAATAATCTAATTCCCTTTCAATTTATCAACCATTGCCTTAAAAGAGCAGGCGTTAAATACTCACTCTAAATCATTTAACTGATAGGGATATGATAATTTATTCCTAAACCTGAGAAGGCGGTATAAGTTGGATGACTGTCAGTTGAAAGATTTGTATATAGTGTAATTACTCAATTGTATATATTGTAAAAAGCTAATTGTCTTCAGACATATACTGTTACTATACTGTTACTAAAAAAATGGGCCTATTTCCTGCCTTTAGACTGTCCATTAGCTCTTGGACAGCGAAAATGCCTTTTTCCTTTCTTAAATTCTTAATCATTGCGACACGACAATTAGCCAGAAATTAAATAATTTCCATTCACTAGTATTTTCAAAAAATCTTAACAGACGGTCTCTCTCAGATAAGAACTCCACAAAATACATCCCTCAAGAATTCCAAGTCCCACCCACTACCATAAATTACTTCACCCAAGTCTTACCGACTGATATTATTCAAAGCCCCTACTGCCGCTAAGAATTTTCGGACACCCTACACTTCTGAGTCAGACACGAAGAGAACACTTTGCCAACTCCCCCACTAGAAAGAATGTAAGTTACTTAATACCTTTCTGGCCTTTATATCTTCATGTACATTCACTTATCTTATTTATGTTACTATTATTTTTATATTTTCTTTGATTTGTTTTTACAAAGTTTGCATTATTTATCTTTCTTATAATCTTCTATGTTTATTTCAACTTTACTTTGAATTCGATTTCATAATGACAATTTCCAATGTTTAATTTCTACAAATAATATAGTACTCAAATGCGTAACGATGAAAGTGTCGGGGACGGTTACTCGAGTTTTACAGGATTTCTCTACAGTAATTGATTTTTACTCCAATTGAATTGACTAAAATGCTTCATGAGAATAAGTTCTTTGAGTATCAGCATTAGTTCATAATTCCTACTATTCGCGGAAATATTTGGCCTGACTAGAATTGTCGGTTTGGCTTTAACTTATAACTCGAGTAATGACGAAACACTTTCGTATTTACGTATTTTTATCAATTATTGTTCATTGAACGGGAGTTGGTTTGTTCCCCTTGAAAAGTCAACTAATTTCCGATCAATGACAATGATTACATGTTTTAATTTTTCCTTTTACAATTGAAATATTATTCTTAGTGATGATTTAACTCCAGTCCCCGTTAAAACATTATTAACATTTTGCTTTCAAATTACTTCAAAACATCTTTCAAAATATAACTTACCAGTATGGATGCACACTTTTAAAATAATTCTACTTTAATTAAGCTTAGGAGATAATATAATCAATTAATCAATACTGTTTAGGAAATAAATTATTATTAAATTATTATATATATTATATATATATATTTGAATTTAGCTACCTAAATTTTTAAGACTAAATACACCGCGAAAGAAGTGAACCTCCCGTCAAATTGCACATTTCTTTACACATTAAAGGGAAATTTATATATCTCTCTTATTAGTAAAGCAAATTACACACCCTTCTTACGACCAGCATCACAAGTTCCTAACTGTTCAAAATACATTGATTTCACTTTTGTTATAGAGACATCTCGCTGCAACATCCTTTCCCTTTAGGTCCAAAGAAGTTGTTATAACGAGTGTCAGCTAGCTGTAGTCCATTCTGTTCATTTCATTCTTACCTTTTACTGCTAGAATTGAGCCACACATTTCATATCAAAACTGAATAGTTGTGATTATTAATATCTACAAGTGTCAGTTATTATATTGATTATATAATTGAGAAATTAACTTTCTTCGCTAATTAATGCATTAAAAATGTATATTTTCCTGTACAAGGTAGAGATAGAGTGTTTTTTAGAAACGCTTTTTCATATAAAAATTAATTATAAATTTTAACAGTTTGGAGTAAATGGAGGAATTGATCATTATTAGCTTACAAGTTCAGAGCAAAGGGCTCTAGATGCTTTAGAAGACCCAAAATCGTTCTATAATTTAGCATTAGTCTGTTACTTTCATACAAAAATATATAAAGTGGGTATTATGATCTTATGTCCAACAGTCGCTGCCGAAGTTTGAATGAAGTCGGAAAATTTAAGTCTGACCAACAATGTAGTGGTGCCATCTATCGATGGTTAATAAAATTGAAATCAATTAATATCGTATCAAAATTTTGAAATTTCTGTATCAGCAATTTTGAATCTGCTTCCTAGGTTAACGAATAAGAATTTATATTCCCATATGAAAGTTAAATGAATGAGCTACAGACGTAAAATAAGTTTAGAACAGAGATTCTCAGCTAGGAGAGAACTCCTGAGGGAGGGGGAGAGTTTCATAGTTTCAAAGAGTGAAATACGGCCAGTTTTTTTATTTAGCTCTTAAGTATTCATTAAAAATGCTTTTATTAGAGTTTTGGTATTTACCAACATTTTCTACACTTTTTATTATTTAATTTATACAACACATTCAAAAAGTAACCTAAATATAAATAAATGTAAATATTTTTCTAGGGGATAGGATAATCTCCTAGGAATGGTGAAAAAGGCTGGATGGAGGAAAGCAGGCTAAAAATCAATGGTCTAACCGGAAAAGAAATCGCAATAGTATGCATTTTCTAATCGTGCCAAAAATTTCGAATCTAAAATTATGTTCAAAATTAAACTGAAGACAACCGGTTGCTTTGTTGAAGAAACGGTGTCCTAGGGCAGTACTGTTACTCATCACTACACTGCCTTTCTCCCACTTCCCGGCTGGGATTTTTTCCGTTCATAGTTTATAATCTGATCGTCTTAGGGATTAGTTGAGCATAGCTTATAAAAGCCACCAGGCTACATAAGCATAAGAAAGTCGCATTTAAGCATCACGACCACAGGATTGTATCCTGAATTTTCATAAAGGGAATGGTGCTTAACATCAAGCTTTTAAAAAGTTGTATTAAGCGGGTCGGGGAGGGCGTTATATATATTTTGAAGTTGGCTGCATTATTTGTGCATTTGTTGAATATTGGATAGCATACCAAACAATGAAATGTACATCCTAAAAATTTAAAATTCAGCGTGTGTGTGTGATTATGGCAAAGCCTCGAGGACTATCTGCCTAACGAGAGGGATGCCTTCGTGGAGGACTTTCTAAGGGAAACTGGCTCGTATACACGTTACACATGGGGAAAACCACGAAAACGCCCATGCAGCCGGCCCGTTCGCGGGATCCGAACCTCGGACCGAACTACCAGTATTCAGCGACTTTACCGCTCGGCCGCTGGTGGGCCCTTTAAAATTCAGCAATTTGGAAACTTTTATAAAATTTTAAAATTAGTTAAGCTTGATAGAAATTCGAGTCTAGTTTTCTTTAAATTTTTATAAAACACAGACTTGAGTCAATTTTCTCTAAATGTTTTTAAATAAAATTTTCAGAAGAAAATTTCTGTTGAAGAAGAAAACTTCTCCTCATTTAGTAAGTTCACAGTTCAAACTTATAATAAGAATGAGACTTTTCGCATTTCAACTTTGATATAATATAATTTCTCAGTACATTTAATTGATTTCCCATTTTTCAACTCATATTCTATTTTTCTTTATTTTGGAGTCGTGGGGCGATTACTGTTTTGTATTAATTGAAAATGAGAAATTGAGAAATCCCTGAGAATTACAGTTTATTGAACAATAAATGTATACAGATAGCTCAATTTTTTTTTCTTATCATACCGATATTTATCAGTTTTATGTAATTTCACCTGCTTGTGGTGTCAGCAGACTGATTAAGATCTCTAGTTGCTTTTCGAATCTCTAGTTGCTCATTTGCTTTTCGAAGAAATTTTTGTAATTTATCAATCGACTTTAAACTTCATTATTTTTCTACTGAGCGTTTAAAAAAGCTTTGCAACTTTTCATTCGCTAATTTAAATCCGGATCTCTTCTAAATTGCTCGTGTATGGAAAGCTCTAAACTTAATTTTAGTATTTTTATAATTCAACAGCGAGATTGTTCGTGTCAATATTGGTACCAATAGCATAATGAAGTTACGAAATTCGTCCTTAATCTAAGCACTTCTTATGTTATTCTGCCACTATCAAGCAACTGAAAAGAGCAAAACAAAAAACCGTTCTTAAATATCTTCAACCCCCAAATGGCTAATTTTTTTTTTTGGCTTTATGAAATCTTCTGCTTATTTTTTGATATTTATTGTAAATGCTGGTTAATAAAGAGGAAAGCCTATTATTTTAAATTATTTTCTTCTTTTTTTAATAGAAAGTTTAAAATCTGAATATCTGTTGAATTAAGTCTTTTTAAAAGCATCTTAGTTTCATTTTCAGCTATATTTCAAATTTCTAGGAAAATCCTATGGATCGAAAAATTGTCATATAGAACTAATTCATATAGTCATATAGAATAAATATTTAATAATTTCTGAACTAGTTCTATAATAATTGTCATATAGAACTAGTTCAGAAATAAGGATTAAAGACTTCAAGTTAAATAGATAGCACAATGTAAACCTGGAAGCAGAAAAGCGCTTCTAAAATACTATGAAATAATAATAAATTGCTTTAAATCTTAACTAATATTAATACATAATTAATATTCTCTCCTTGTAAAGCAGCAATATGTAATTTGACCAATCTTTGGCGCTGTGGGTTCCAGCGGCCGAATGGTAAAGTCACTGAAAACTAATAGTTTGACTTGGGTTCGATTCTAGGCAAACGGGCTGGCTGCATATGCGTTTTCGTGGTTTTTCCCATGCTTAATGGGAAGACGAGTCAGCTCCCCTTAGAAAGTCTTCCACGAAGACGTTCCTTCCCTTAGGCAAATAGCCCACGCATGCTTTGCCATAATAAAGTAAACTAAACCACGCCAGTGGGAGGGAAAGGGAGAAAATCCTCTTACAAATGACGGATAGACAGAAAGAAAGACGTGGCCTACCCCTGCCAAGAAATTCAGGTTCGTTAAACGAAACTCTGAAATAAATTAAGGATTCCAAAAATGAGAAAGAAAGGAAACTTCCGGTTAATTAAAAATTTAAATTCTAAGACTTTGCGGTGGATAGAAAAATTTCGCTTAAAAAGTAATAATCGGAAACTTGATAGACGTTATTTTGTAAAATGGCTTTAAACGTGATAACTTAGAAAATTTAACTTTTGGCACTTCGAAAGAGAAAACTTCTACATGATGACATCAGTTAGGCAGGGTTTCTTAAACTGTGGATTAAGACCCCCTGAGGGGTCGCCAAAAATTGTAGCAGTTTTGATATTTCTTTAACTTATTATAATAATTTTACAATTACCAAATATTTTACGCAATGTATCTGGAAACAGATAAAGATAAAATAGTACAGACAAAGAAAAAAAAAAGAGAGAAAAAAAAAAAAAAAAAAAAAAACGAAAACGTTTAGACGCATTCTTTTCATAATATAAACATTTATTTTCCTTGCTTTGGACGAGACGTTGTCATTTCGTCTGTTACTTGTTTAAAATTTTCACATTGTTCTATGTCTTAAAATTAGAAATTAAAGTTAATGACCTAAAACTGCAATAGTATATTACAGTACAAGTGAAAAAATTGACAGTTACACTCACGCGTGTGTCGGACTTGCGCAATACTTATGGGATCCCACAAAATTTTTGTAAATATTATGGGGTCTTGGAGGTCGAGGAAAAATCTCAGAGATAAAAAGGGGTCGCGACTGGAAAACGTTTAAGAAACCCTGAGTTAGGGTATCGGTTAGAATACGAAAACAAAAGTAAAAGATTTACGAACTCGCACTTGCGAGTTCGGTTTATTTTCATCGAACATATGAATGTCCTCTGTGGTCAATTTCCACTATTAACAACACCCTTTTGTTTTCTATTTACATTTATTTACACACTATTGTTCGCATAAATTTCAGTAAGGAAAACGTATTTAAGTACTGCGCACGCCAATTTGCTTTCTACTGCACACGCACCTGTCACTCTCAAGTCTCCATTCCAACTGTCCAGTTCACCTTGTTTAAGCTTCATATTGATTTTAAGTTTCCTCTGTCACTAGACGTTCTAATACTGCTTAGTTATAACAAAAAAATTTTCAAGAATAAATTCTCTTACGAATTATGGGAAAAACTTCGTAAATTCTTTATTCAAAATTTAAGGACAAATGTAACTAATTAAACCACATGGCTGGAAGGGAAAATGTCTTCACACACTGCTTACCTGACCGCAGGGTATAACAAGATTAGTGCAGGTGATAGTAATCTCACCAAATGTGATCATGAACTAAATTTTCTAATAGTAGTTGAAAAATAATAAATGAATAAATCATTTCCTCTGAAAGGTGGCTTTAACACTAAAAATACTTGCGTCTTTCATTACCTGAAAAGGCTTTCATACGGAGGAATTTCATTCGAAAGAAAGTAACTTGATCAAGTATCCCCAAAGCTTAAGCAATTGCTACAACGTGGGAGAATCAGCTTGAACAACAAGTAGTGTATTACAAAGTTAGAACGCCTAGAAGAGAAACAAGTAAATCAGAATTATGCTTTTCATCATAAAGAGGATTAAAAGATTGTGAAAGGGGATAATTCTTTTTGCCACAAAGCAAGCTTTAGTACGCGAGCTTGCACGAAATAGCAAAAGTAATAAAACATTCCGCTTAAATGTTAAAGGAGATTAATCATAACAGCGGCGCAAATATCTTCGCAGTCGTAATGGATCAAAACGAATGGCAAAACTGTGTTAAAATAAATAAGTGTCACTTTTGCATAATGAAACTCGGCGACATAAAAAAAAAAAAAAAAAAAAGGCTCTAAACGATATATACTGGTGGGAGAGGATTCTACTTATTTTTCTGATGCAAAGGGAAGTCTTAAAAAGATTTTGTGTTAACGTTGTATTTGTGCTTTATTCATTTCAGCATGTTACATTCTTTTATGGAATATACTCCTGATAATATTGCCTAATAGGTAAGCCTGAAGATATTTGAAACTTAAATATATGAAGATATTTAAAATAAATCTCCTGTAAGTTCTATATTTTAACACTTTGATTTAAATGTTTGTAAAGACTGTTAACTTTGATTTGTATTCTGTCTGAGGTACGCAACTCTCTAACTTGTTAAATAAAGATTTCATTGTTATTTTAACTTATGATAAGTGATATTTTACTAATAAAACTGCGCTAAATAGAGGATAGGGTACTCAAACGTCTTAACTGTGTTAAATGCACGACATATCAGTTTGTACTGCGCAATTCTGCTGTAGGAACCGAACAGTCTGATATTCATAAGTGTGTTGCGACAAGAACTGACAAGACTATATTTCTTACGTTACAGACTCTCATCAACCCGCATTTCAAGCTGCCTTATACCTTCAGTCGATACCTAACGAAGAATACACTAGTTTATGTTTACACAGTCAGTAAGTCTTGCGTTTGTCCACGAAAGCTGTTACTGTGCAGGAATCTGAAGTGTTCATGCGCCTCCTAGCACAATAGGCAAGGGTAACTAATGTTAGTACTTTTGCACTATATTTAGTACATTTTATAAATTTTAACCTTTATAAAAAATCCAGTGGTATCTGACTTTCTGCTTTCATGTAATAACAATAAAACCGAAAAAATAACACTAACCCCTAAAAAATGACTCGAGCCGACAATGTTTGCAAATCCAGGGAGCGAGAATGCAAGCTCATCTGAAATGAGTCTAGATGAAAATAAAGTTGCAAAAATAGATATCAAGACACTTTAAGGTGGCCATCTAAATTGTATTCTTAAACAAATTTTGAAGCTAATTAATTCCAAAAATCCTGCACAAAGTTTATCTATCTAGAAGTTCAAATTGTGCAAATAAATTTCCTTTTATATCATACTGTTTCATGTTTTGAATTTTCCAAATCTTAATGAAGAAAACTGATTGAAATAAAACTTTGAAGATAGGCATCTATTCAGTCTTGTGAAGCAGTGAAAAAAGCTCAGGAACTCCTCACGCTTTAGAACAAAATTTAAAGTGAAAATTACTGTAAAAGAACAAATGTTTCTTTATATAACTTTGTTCATCGTTAAAATTATATTGCGTCTTTCTTCATTTATCAACAGCTGAAAGAATAACACCAGCAACGGCAGTGAATAAGAATAGTGTAAACAATTAATAACAAGCTTCTTTGAAGAATGACGTCTTTTGACCAAGAAAAAATTAAGACGTTCAAATGTGACATCTTTAAGCACTTCTTAACAGTTTATTAGTGTATCAAAGTCAGTTAAAAAAAGACAAATAATTTCAGTTCATTTGTTTTTTAGCATTATTTGATATAAGAATTCCCTTTCTAAGGGCGAGTATAGAATTATGAAAAGACATTTTTAATAGAGTTAATGCCTGCTATTAAAACCAGAAAAAAAGCAGGAAAAACAATATTTTAACTATTGAAAAGCGCAATTAAATTTTATCTAAGTGGAGGAGAATAGTCAGAAATTCCCTAAGTATCGTTACATTTACAGTAACAAATTGAAACTAAAAATAGAAACTAAACAAAAGCTACATGAAGATAAAATAAATTATTTGTTTTCCCCGGTAAATGTTACATTTTCAAAAACAAGTAGTATTCATTTAAAGCATAGGCTTTTGAATTCACAGGTAAAGCTTATTATTATTATTGAGATTTTGCTATTATGCTTCAAAGCACTAAAAGTATATTTCATCTGCTCATTAGTTTTCAAGATTAAAAATAATATTGATATCATTAATCCTATATGTAAGACGATAACTTTCTTCTCCCTGAGACATGAATATTTACAATAAAGTAATTGATCTTTGGGGGATAAATCTGAGGATTGTATTTCGCATATCTAAACTTCTTACGAAACTTAATGGCTTGGAAATATTGAAGGATGAAGGCCTCTCTCTTTTCCAGAGGATTATAAAACTAGACGAGAGCTAAGAAGAGTATATGTGATCACTCAGTATAGTTATAAAAATAAAACACTATTCTATCGGAATATTCATTTTGAGATATTTTAACAGTAAAACAAAAAACAAAAATGGGAATTGAGGCTTATTATTTGAAAAGCAAGTTGTTTTTAACAGCAGTTTGACCATTCACTGAATGGAACATCAAAACAAAAGTTAACAACAGAGCTAAAATTGACAATTTATTCCCGTTCGAAAGTAACTTCAGAAGAAACTTCTTAATTACTTTAAAAAATGTTGAAACAGATGCAAAAAGAATATTTTAAAAATGTAATACCTTCTGTTCATCTCTAAATTTCTCTCTTACTCTGAAAAGAAGCTGCTGTCTTATATCATCTTAGAAAATATATTTTGTCTCGAATACAATTTTTATGTTAACACTTTTTATGGATTTGAAAGTTTGCATCTCACAATGAAGGCTAGCTCTGAAGAAGTAACATAATAAATAACATTTACCCGACGTTACTTCAGTAACTCCTAAAGTGAGGAGATAGTATGACACATAACAAAACATAATTTAATTAATTGAAAACCGACAGTGAATACACAAACATTTTTCAGATTACATCTGGCTGCTACGAAAATTACATAGGTCTCTGTATTCTAAAGAATTTAAACGTATCAGCTCACCATGCATCGTCAGTTCTTGACTCGTGCTGATTGGTGAGTAAAATGATGCCATTCATAACATATTCTCCTCCCTTTTGAGTAGCTCTATAGTTAATAAAAATCACTTAAAATTTTAAATTCAGGCTTTGCTGTTTCTTGCGAGCATGACCATTTAGAATCATAGTCTTTGAAGACTTTGCGGAGTTATCATCTGAATCCGGGGATTGTGCTGTCCAGCCACTTGAACAAGAAACTGCTCTAGAAACAAGTTCCATAGGTAAGTCTTGACTGCGAATCCCTAGAAGAAAAATTCTTTGAAATTAGTAAATTATATTGTGTTTCTAGTTTCGCAGTTCTTACTTTGCTGTCGTTGCCTGGAAATACTTCAGTAGCTCTGGGTAAAGAGCAGTCTAAGCATTTATTGAAATCATCTCCCACTAGGATGATGTCGCCGACTTGAATGCGATATACATTTGACGATTTTGTCTATGTCTTTAGATAAGTTGTCCTAAATATTCCTTCTCAAAGGGTAATCTCACATATTTCATTAATCTAGCGCTGTACGTTATTTTTTTCCGTAAGTTGTTAGTATCAACATCGTCGATGTTTGTAATTTCTGATAAATATGTTAAAGATCGGGAATTTATGACTCCTTTCTAAGTCACTTATTATTGTCGGTAACTCTTCGTAAGTAATGACAGCTTTTTCTAAATATCTTCTAAGGAGCTCTTTAACAATTTTAACAAGTTTCTCACACCGGCTTCCTTATCAGGTTGCCTTAGAAAGAAGAAAAGTTGTAAATAATACGTTGAATCTGAGGTAATCGATTTATTTTTCCCCAGTCTATTTCTTAGATAATTATAAGTACCTCTAAAAGTTGTAGTTGTCACAGTACACAATTCTAGGTCGTCCTCGTCTCGCTGTAAAGCATCGAAATTAAAGCAAGAATGCTTTTGTCGACAGGGATGAAACTACTTCTAAGTGTACAGATTTGTATAGGGCACATGCAAAAAGAATTCATATTATCGGTGAAGTTAAGCACTTAGTCAAGTGCAAGCACATAGGCAGTTGAAGAAGATAATTCTTTATTTAAACCATCGAATTTAGTTCTGCAAAATTTATAAACATTGCGCTGATTCTTGTTGTTTAACTTCTCCAGTAATCGTTATTCGGCATGTTATATTAACCTAAACCAAACAATCCATACTTTATTACCTTGTTATACATATAAGGATCCTGCTCGATCTCTTCCCACAATCTCAAACACAGATACATTTTCGAATCTGCCTGCAGGCATTGCGGCTTGATCTGTTGTTAACGACTAAGACTTAAATCTTTGACACTTGATACAATATTTCAAAACATTTCGAATTTTTTTCTTAGCTTTAAGGATCCAATAATTTTCACGTAATTTTCGTAATTTGTAGCTCTGTTTCTAATACCGGTTATATCACGGTGTTCAAAATGAAAAGCGTATGAAAAATGCCAGCTAGTGGTCGAAATATGAAGCACTATTTTTTATTGAACTTTTCTTTTCCGCATGGTCCATATTATATATACACCAAGTGTCAACGAAATGTATTTATATACGCGTTAATCATGTGCTCTGCTGCACGGGGCAGCGTCAGCGACACGTGGTTGCGGTGAATCAAGGGAGGAGTTGGCTTTCACCTGGTACATCGATCGAATTTTCACTAATTGCCGCGTGACGCGGTTACGATTTCATGTATGCGATTAGAATTTGTGCACAATCTTCCCATTTAGTACACTGCCAAGTTTTTCCATATCTGTCTTGTTTTCAAATGTATGATCTCACACATGTACAATTTGTGGTTCTTTTTTCTCTGTCCTCAGTTCAAATCAGTAACAGCTTGGCCAAACCCTTTTGCATTACCTTGTTTTTTTAGAGGCCATATCAATTTTATCGGATGACAATTCACAGTTCGTTTGCGATATTGAAAGTTCTTGTTCGTCATTTTGCACAATAGTTTTCTCCAAGTCCTGTGAAGTTGTGATTTGGTCTTCATTTGGTTTATATATTTAAAGTAAGTTGTGCGGCTGTTCTGTGATGTCTTCATTTTGAACATGTAAAAGTTATGTAAAAAATCAATTATCTTGTTGCCACACATAAAGTTCAAAACTAAAGGAAGAAAAAGAAAAGAAATTTACGCTGTTTGCAACAATAAAATGAAGCAAACGATACTCACATAAACATCCTGGCCCTCGTTGAAATCCCAGGGGATAACAGTTGGAGCATTTTGAAACTTCTTAGTCTCACAAAGTGGAGTAATTTTTCACCAACCATATGCATATTTGCGTTGTTAGAATACGCTTAGACACTATCTTCACTAGCTCTCCGGCTCGACGGACCAACAATAAATGTTCTTTACTTAATATGTTCTTTACTTAATAACTAAAATATTTTTTTCCGAGTTCAATTGGCGCCAATACATTCTCAAGCAAAGGAGAAATGAAGTCAACAAAAATCATATCTAATCACCAGGATGGAGTTTCTCCTGCATTTGGCTGAAATGTAAGGCTTAATGCGGCTGACCATTCGCTTTTCAAGCAGTGCCAGAATTTATCTGTCATTTAGCCATATCATTGCCGAGAAAGTTGCCCAAAGTGTGTTGTAGGGACAGACATGTAGACAAGCACTATGCTTGCAGGAAGACAAACCCAACATCTATGTCTTCTCTGTAATTCGAGGAAAGGCTCAAGGCTGTGCACTGGTTCCCTACCAAAGACAAAAAAAAAAAAAAAAAAAAAAAAAAAAAAAATGCTTTTTAATGGAATCGGACCAGACTCATTCGATTACTGAAATGAATCGGTTATTTTTTATGATTCACAGTTCACCAACAATGACTTTGAGTGAAACGCTTATGGGGATGAAGCGAACAGCAGAAAGAATCGAACGACAGATGGATCGGAACCGGTTAGCGAGGTTGGAGCGGAGAGTGTATAAGGTATTTTCTTTCTCCTTTCTGCCCACCGGCGGCCGCGCGGTAAAGTCGCTGAACACTGGTAGTTTGGTCCGAGGTTCGAATCCCGAGAACGGGCTGGCTGCATGGGCGTTTTTGTGGTTTTCCCCATGTGTAACGTGTGTACGAGCCAGTTTCCCTTAGAAAGTCCTCCACGAAGGCATTCCTCCCCTTAGGCAGATTGCCCTAGTGTGCTTTTCCATAATTAAATACACACACACACTTTCTCTTTTCTGCACACCTTAGTGGTGTAACGGTAGCACACTTGGTGCGTATTCAAGAGGACCAAGTTGGAGTCCCAGCGCGCGTATAGCACATTTTTCACATCTCTTACTTCAAAAATTCTATTGACTCTAGAAGTGAACAGAATCGAATTAACTCTGTGATCGGATAAATTAACTCAATCAAACGCTTACATTCTGAACTATTTCTTTCAATTCTAGTTTTGAGATTCTCTAAAACTTTCTTTCCACACAAAATTAACAATAAATTTCTAGAAATGTTTTTTCAAAATGTTGGAAAATGATAAAAATTTCCTTTCCTTTTAACACTGGAAAATAACCATTCTTTTCGCCCTTGCAACGTGAATCAAATTTTAATGACACGCTTTCAACAAGATCTCCGTTCTTTCCTCGCGAATCAGATTGTAGAACACTGGTCCCGGTATGCTTCCAAGAAGAGCTGTCCCTGTACTGTAAAATAGCCACAAATCCGTCGTTTTCTTGAATCGGAGTAAATTCACGCAGTAAAACGAATCAGTTCCGGAGCGAGAGGGGCGGATCATCCAACTTTGTTCCCTAGTACCACACAAAATGTGTGGCACGTGTACGTATAGTAACGAGATCCAAGCATTGAAAATAATTTAATGTAGTCTTACTAACAGTAAAATGTAAATACAGATTTAATGCAATATGGAATTTTTTAAAGGAAATTTAACTGAAATTGAGGGAAAGAAGAACGAAACAAAGATACATATAAAGTCTATTTCTTAAAAGCTTCCTTTAGAAATAATATTTGAAAAAAATAATGACTCATTACCACAGTTAATGCATCTCTTTTAAAATCCGTATGACGAAAATGAATTGAAATTTCAATGCTAAAATATTACATTCGTAACAAATTAACTTTCACCCAGGAAGGAAATGGAATTTCATCATCCATAAACGAAACCTTTCCAGTTGAGTGGATGGAAAGTTTTGCATAAAATTTCAAAAGACAACATTTAATATTCATAGCCTTGAAATATAGCGAATGCACTTCGAAAACGCCAACGAAGGTAATTTATAAACGCAAAATTCCAAGAGCTTGTCGAGCCAGAACCAAAAATAGTCTCACTTAATTAACAAAAGTTAATGATTGATCACCTGCGTCTATTCTTAAATTAGAGACCCCTTGGGAAGAATGCGAACTCGTTTTCGGGGATCATAGGGAATTATGATAAAAGTAATTAAGTGTCCAGACTTTCACTTCTGGAAAACTAATTGGCACAATTAATTTTTCAATTTCGATGCGCAAGCTAAAAAACTATTCATTTTCATTTCGATGAGCGACGCTGTTTTTATACCGAGTTTTAATAGAATCGTTTGATCCAGTTTGATATACAACAATAATGCTAAGCAAGTTTGGAATATTAGAAAAGATTAGTTTGGAAGATAAGACTTTTTTTAAAACTTAAAGACTGGCTATCCATACGTAAAAATTCTTTTTAGTGCAGAAGGATTTAATAGAACATTGTAAATTTTCATCTTAGCAAAATGTGTATGCAAGTAATTAAATTTTAATGACTGCAATGAAAAATAATTGATATCAAAGTTTTATAAAATACCTGCATTTACCTTCGAGAGAAAAAAATTGAAACATAAGATATTTCAAAAAGATTTTGTCTTAGTTTTATGAATATCACATTTATAACACTGTTTTTAATTTTTTTATCCAGGCCAAATTATTTAAAACTGTTTTTTTTATCTTTATCATTTTGTAATGTAAATGGCAGAAAAATTAAATTATAAACTGTTTATACTGTTATAAATTAAAAGGAGCGTAATGCCACTGTCAGTTGGAAAATTAAGAACTAATTTATTTTATATTAATTAAAGTTACAATAAAAAAATATAACTGAAGCAACTACAATAATACAGCAAAAATTACCTTTATATCTTTAGAATTTGTGCTGTCACTGAAAATCTTGAAAAAACAATCTTAATTTTTTTTGTAAAATAAACTGTGTAATGATTTCCAACATCCCGCCCGATATTGAAGTGTCTTAGCATTTCAAAATAAATATGTAAATAAACAATTTATAAACAGTATGACAAATATATGTAATAATATCATTAGAGTTAATCAACAGTCAAAATGAAATCAAGGTTAACGTTTCTCACTGAGCAAGCAATATACAAATATTTGAAATATATCTTTTAAAGGTGCCAGCTGGTGTTCTAACGATCACCACAAGAATTTTATCATAAGGACCAGCTGTTACTTCTTCTGTTAGACAGACAGGCCATAGGATAGATACTAGTTTAAAAAAACTGCCATTTAGCGCTTTGTTGCAGGTGGGTAATGTAATCATGGTGCCATACGGTAAGTGTTTTCGAATTGAATATCCTCAATTTGAAACGAAATAGTAAACAGTTCTAAGGGTAGTTTGGCTTCCTCAACTGCTCTTTTTAGGTAGTGTTTCAGAGATTTAACGCCAGTTTCCCAAATCTCTGCAAAGTTTGGAGCCCTGCGAGGAAAACATTTTCCCAGAACTTCCTCAGGAGCCGGAAAACCTGATAATTGTCATCGGGCGTTCTTAGACGATTTTACAAACGTTTCAGTTCCGACCTTTGACATTGGACGCGTTACCTGTGAAAATTACAGAACTTTTGCCTTGTTGTGCTCCCCTCCAAAAAAAAAAAAAAAAAATTCAGAGTTGCATTTAAAATTCAATTGTTATATCAGATACTACCTCAAAATGTATGGCTTTCGTAGACATACATACGAAAATTGCAATATATATGTTTTTAGTACGACGCCTGTTCTTTGCCCTTTATACTGAACATAAAAAGGCCGGAAAAACTCGATTTCAGTATTGATCAGTGGGAACTCTGAATTGCACTTTCGTAAAAGGGTCAACCCTCATTGCGAGACAGCGATAGGCTTTTGTTGATAGCATTGCATAAATTCATTAACTATCTGCCTCATCAAGGTTTTTCCATTCGTAGGCCAATAAGTTTTAAGTTTGACGTATGCTGCTAAGAAGAGTCTGAGGATGTTGAGCCCACCTCACTACAATGTTGTTTGAATCCATCGGAAGGAATCTCCAGGATTCACTTTCACTGCAATCTTACTACTCCTGTAAATAAGAAGGACTTTATTATTGAATACCTAAAACAACTGACTTTGGAGAAAACAAGCACCATTTTATTTTTTTTAGAAGATTTTAATAGCACCCAAAAATGCTATTAAAATCTTCACAGATGGCAGCAAAATTGCTGATCTTGCAAGTAGTGGCATTTATGTTGAATCCCCTCGGGAAAAAAAATGACTCCCTATCATCGTAATCCAAATCACTGTTATGTCTTTTGGAACTGATAGCGATCAATTTGGGGCTCGAGACTATACTAACAGAAAAGAATTTTGGTGACCTATAGATTTTATCTGATTATTAAGTATCCAACAATTTATCCAATTATCAAGTATCCAAAATCTTGATAAGTGGATACTTATAAGCGACAAAATCAGTATTTCCATGAATTATTATTTTCATACGTATTTGTACTCGCATTTGAGTCTCATAAAAACGAAAGAGAACCGTAAAATAGAGGTCCTTTTGAAAAATGAACTTACCAAGAAATGTTTTCTACAGCCCATTGCATCTTTTTGAGTTACGGATATTATAATTAGTATAAGTGCAATTAAAATTATTTCCAGTCCTTAGAGCTTCAGTTAAAAACAAATCATGTATTAATTAGGAATTTTCTTTATGTATTAATGCACGCTCTTCGAAATTTGATTATCATTTTATTTTTATCTGAATTTGTTAATACTTGTGTAAAAGTTTAATTGAGTTAGAATTTGTTTGGGTTTAGAATAAAGAAGTAATTATTACACGAGGATTTTAATTCTAGATTATATTTAAGCTAACAGAATTTCTAATGACAGAAAAATGAGACTTTCCAGTTTAAAAATGGAAAATTGAATTATTGTACTTACGTAAGCCCTAAGTTACTTGTCAGCATATTAAACTCCAATCCTGTTGTTCCATTTACGATAGACTATTTAGCTTTTTATATTTACCTTTAGAAACATTCATTATATCAATATAGAGGTAAAACTGACCACTAGTGAAACTTCAGGGGGTTTTGAAAGAAGAGAGAGAAACTACGTTGAAACAATTCTTTTGCGATTTTTTTGAGAAATTTAGTGTTAGATTTGTTAAATTTAGTGATAGATGTTAGATTTTTATAGTACAATTAACTCTGGCGGGCTTACGTCACTAAAACACTGAGCGTACGGAAAAGTCACGTTTTGCAAAGTTAATCTTCAAGGGATAAAACGGTTAGGTACTGTTCAGATTAAGAAAGTATGCATAATTTATGCAAACTTAAATATTATTATAATTAAAAGCGAAAATGAAAGAAATGAATGTTAAGGATTTCAATTACAGCTAATAAGTAGGTATATTATCAAATTTTTTTTAAAAAATAGATGATGATTTTTGCTTGGAGCAATGTCTGTTGCAACGCGTTCAATTTGAACAACATATAGGGAGATTGTGAGCTAATAGTTGGAATTTAAAAAAGTATTAAAAATCTACAAACACAATTTTTGCATCTAAGAAATCTTTCTTTACTATCTAAATAGAAGTAACGGCAATCAAATAGATCTGTATTTGGTGACCGATGATTTTGCTAATAAAGAAACAAGCAAAATAATAATAATAGTTGGAATTAAAGTTTGTCTTCAAAAATAAGCCTAGAGTTTTAATTTGTTAATTTGTTTCCCTAAATATCGTTTTGACATCTTTTGCTCGCAATTTTGTTTCGTGTATCGAGAAGGGTGGCGAATTTAGAGATGGCCCCAGGTGGCAGATTCAAAGACCGTACCGGGGGGTAAAAGTTCTAGCTACTCCACATGTAAGAGCCTATCTTCTTGAATGCATTATCAAACTGTAAACAGTAAACATTATGTGTATTTTTCATGCACGCTTGTCGAAAGTAAAGGATTTTGGCAGAAGTAAACGTTATTGAAAAATGATGAAAAGGAACTGAACAAAAGCATTATTTCACATAAATGATCAAGTTTGCTAGTTGAATAATATCAAAATACTGAATTTAAAACCAAATTTATGGAAAGTAAAAAGTTATGAAAAAAGGAGCTCATTTATTTTGCAACAAATCTTTGTTTAAGATGATCACCTCTGCCATGAATACAAATGTCGCATTTTGATTCATAGAATTTACGAAAGAACTGATCAAATATTTTGATTTGCGCACCACAGTTCCAAGTGCACTTTCCGGATATTAGATGATTAGGGGAGGTATCTGACTTTCTGCAATTTTGCAGCCTGTGACATCTTACACATTGTAAATCGGTTTCAAATATGGTGAATAAGCTGGCCAGTTGCTTAGAGTAATGTTTTCTTTTTCCAGTATTCTGACTCTAGAGATGTTCCATTTGTTAGAAGCATTATCATCTATAAGCAAAGAATCTGCGCCAGGCCGCTTCCCAACAAACGAGATCTTTCGCGGAAAAAGAAGGCAAATTGCATGCTTCTCACTCTCTTTAGATAAACACAGCAGTTGAGTTAAAGATTTGCTTCGGGCTAATGTAGCAACCTGAATGTCTAAAACAGAGATATCAAATCTTTCCCTTGCATCGACACGTTTTGAAAGAACAGTTTCCTTCATCGACTCCTTTATATTTTCTCTGTAATATATTGTCCATGTTATGACTTATCTCACTTAACATCAGAAAAGCCCACGAAATTCCTCGTGACAAGGAGTGCAAGATTGCGCCTGCCCTTGACAAGGACACAGAGCACCATACAGGTGACATTGCGACTTTGCTCAGTTTCGCCATTAATTTTAATGGAAAGCACCCAAAATGGATATGTCCGAAGGTCTCCCGACACACTGTAATATACAGTATATAATATGAGGCAATAAGAGAGCCGACATGTTGGCCAGAAAGAAGCTCCTATGGGTGATGCCGGGCATAAAAAATAATTGTTAATAGTATAATTAAGGATTTCTATTATGATTGCTGGGAAGAGGAATGTAACATATTGGAAAAAGAAAGATATTTTGTTGAACTTTGGAGTTTCTGAAAATATGTGAATTATATGTGATTTTGATTATAATCAAATCATTGCTGGATACGGGCGGCTGACGGCGTACCTGAAAAGATTTAATTTGCAAAATAGCAGTATTTGTAATCATTGTAGTTCTGAAAGCAATGCATGGCATTTCTTCAAAAACTGCATATTATTGCAACATATTAGAGAAAAACATAGTAACATAGAGAAAGAGTTTAGATTTGTAAAAGATTCGATGAAATTTATAAATGGCAATAGAACAACATTTGGAGTTTTGATTTGATAATTTTCAGTACATTTGTGTTTTAATCTGTGCTGCGTAAACTATAAGGCCGATTATAATCGGCCAGGGGCATTGCAGCACGCTCCTATATAACATTACATTATAGTGTGTAGGGTTTACATTTATTTTAACTAACATTTATTTTAAGTTTAAACTATCTTTCCTGTCAAGCCTTACTTTCCCCTGGAACTGCCAATGCCAGAGTATGTAAATTTTAGTAGAACGCGCAAGGATTCAAATTATCAGCGAAAGTATTCTGATTTAAATAGAAAGGAAACGAGTTCGAGGTGTGATATTCTTACTTCACGAGCGCGGAGGTAGTTGGCCAGAAATTGAAGAACCCCGCGTTTCGGCCTGTGTGCTTGCCTGGAAGTAGTGTTAATCGTTCAAGTGATCTTCAAGTTTGCTGAATTAGCAGCGGTATTGTAAAACGCGGTGAGTTAGTTACTTTTAGAGAGCCTCGTAGTTAGAGTCTTATCTTTAGTTTCTTTTCAGATTATTATTTTTATTTGACCGCCGAGTTGGCGCAGTTTGTGAGCGTCAAGAGCACGCACTTGTAATTTATTACGTTGAATAAAAAGGGACTTAAACCCTTAACAAGACTCTGTCTTTTATCCAGTTTTCACAGTCACCTCTTGGTTGCAAGTTGGAGGCGCGCAACGCTACATTGGCGCCCGAACACTTATCGAACTAAAATGGCCGAAAATTGGATGGAAACCGCTGGACAACACCAAGAAATGACAAGCCAATTGGAAGAATTTGGATACCTGGTCCAGACTTTGAGAGCGTCAATCAAGCCAAACGTCCATTTCGACGGAAAAATTTCGGTGGCGGTATTTCTAGAAGGTCTAGAAAACCACTTTCAGCTCTACCCTGTTCCTGAAAGACAAAAAGTTGCCATCGCCACATCCGCACTAAGAGGACAGGCCGCGTTATGGTGGAAAAATATAGGCAAATTTTTATTAGGGGAATTTGGAAGCCAGACATATACATTTGAAAATTTCAAAAAATCGTTAGTAAAGGCCTTCCCATAGTGAAAGATCGCGCACGGCTGGAAGCCGAACTATATAGTTTCTATCAACGGGATATAGCAGAATTGACGGACTTTATTCTACGAAAAATTAAGCTGACGGATATGCTGTATGGGAAGAAACCCGATGCGGAGATTATTGAAATAATCTTACCAAGATTGTTACCCGCTGTTCAAGACTACTTTGAAATTAGAAACCCAAGCACATTGCAGGAGCTCTTCGAATTGGAGGTGAAGTTTCAAAATCGCAGAATAGCGGAAAAAACTAGAGGGGCAACGTATTCTCAAAGTACCCGAAGGAAATCTTCAAATGAGGAAACCAGAAATGGAAATCGCTCTTATGGGGGAAAGAGCTATCAAGCTAACTCATCGAAACTCGAAGGTCAAGACCCAAAAAGAAAATTCTAAAATAAACATACGCGTACCCAGAAGGCACAGATTGAAAGGAAAGCTTTAAACGAGTAGAGGGGCCTGTGAAAGGGAGGGTCCAGACCCCGGAAGTTTAAAAAAAACCCTCAAATAGACATTTAAATACGGTCATCGTAAAAAACTCACAGCTACCAATTATACAAGTCCTGGTTGGCGATGTACCAGTAGAAGCCCTAATCGATACAGGAGCAGAAGGAAATTTTATGAGTGAAAATTTCTTCAAAAAGAATTTTTATAGGGTACGATTATTTAATACCAAAAATACGGAAATTATAGCGGCGCAAGGAAAAACATGTCACTGCATCGGGAAATTATCATTAAACTTACAGGTAAAAGAGGAAAGTCTCAAAGTATTAATTTTTGTGGTGAAGGATCTGCAACACTCTCTTATTTTAGGTATGGACTTTTTAAGGACCGCGAGGGCCAAATTAAATTTTCAAGATAGTTCCGTGGTGTTGGAGATGGACCAGAGGGTGGTGGAACCTGTGGAGACACCGCAAGTGGACCTTAGCTATCTGAATGACCATGAAAGGCAAGCAATACAGCAAGTGGTGAGTAATTTTTCTCATTTGTTTTCAGAAAAACCAGGAAACTGCCAAATCGTGACGCACAAGATTCAATTAAATGCCGAGAAACCTTGTAGGACTAAGCCATTCCGTTATGACAAACAAAAAGACTTAATCATCGAAGAACATATTCAGGAGATGTTAAAGAATAAAATAATAACGCCCATAAATAGTGAGTACGCGAGTCCAGTCGTACTATGTAGGAAAAAGAACGAGTTTCCTCCTTCGGATAAAAGGGCTTGGAGGTTTGCTATTGATTACAGAAAACTAAATAGTATTACTAAATTTCCAGTTTACCCTTTGCCGGTTATAGACGAGATCATTAGACAGATCAAATCGACAAGATACATGTCTACTTTGGACTTAACGTCTGGCTACTATCAAACAGCTATGAGACCCGAAGACATACATAAAACCGCGTTTATAACAAAATCGGGCACTTATGCATTTTTACGCATGCCCTTTGGGTTGTGTGGGGCCCCATCAACATTCCAGAGAGCTATGGACATTGTTCTAAAGCCTGTCCTAGGAAAATCAACTTTGATATATCTAGATGATATAATTATAACGAGTAGTACGTTGGAACAACACATTAATGATCTAGAACAAGTTTTTAAATTATTAAAAGAGGCCGGTCTTACAATTAACGCCTCAAAATGCAAGTTCGCAACTAAAGAACTTAAATATCTCGGTTATAAAATTTCGCAAAAGGGTATAGAAACGCAAGATTCAAAAATAAAAGCTATCAAGAATTTCCCACCGCCCAACACCGCCAAGAAACTTTCTTCTTTCCTTGGGTTATGTTCTTACTATCGATCTTTCATAAAAGATTTCGCTAATATTGTTGAACCACTCTTAGTAATCAAAAGAAAAAGGGGTAAATTTACGTGGACAGCGGAAGCAAACACAGCATTTGAAAAATTAAAAGAAGCGCTCATTAATGCCCCTGTTTTAAAATTCCCGGAGGGGGACGAAAACCTGGAAATTGCAGCAGATGCGTCAGACTATGCGGTGGGGGCGGTTCTTATGCAAAATAACCCTCCTCTGGCATTTTTTAGTAAAACATTGAATCAGACACAAAGGAATTATACAGCTACAGAAAGAGAAACATTAGCCGTATTAATGGCTGTACACAAATTTCGAGTTTATTTCGGCAAAGCGCCAGTAACAGTCTTTTCGGATCATGCGGCTGTTGGTAGACTTTACTCGGGGAAAAACCTAACGCCCAGGTTAATAAGATGGGCTTTAAAACTCCAAGAATATAATATCACAATAAAATATAAACCGGGTAAGGAAAACAATGTAGCTGACGCACTTTCTCGTATAAAACTGGACGATGAAGGAAATGAACTTAAATGCGCTGTGTTGACTTCAAAAATTTTAGATTCTAGAGATACGATTATTACTGAACTGAAAGCTGATCCTGAATTTGGAAATATCTATGCATATTTGAAAGACCCCGAAAGCTTTGAGCACACAGATATCGATGCGATAAGAAATAGAGCAGAAAACTATGAAATAATAGATAATTTATTATTTTATACGAAAACAACAAACGAAAATCTTGAGTACAAACCAGTCATCCCAGCCTCGCTTCGATTAAGCATTTTGAGGAATTACACGACGCGAAAACAGCGGGCCATTTAGGGGTCAGAAAGACTTTAAAAAGGGTACGCGAGGCGGTATATTTCCCGCAATTATACAAAATAGTAACTGCGTATGTCAGGTCTTGTAATCAATGTGAGTTAATAAATGATATTAATTACAGCCCGGCCGGGTACTTGAATAGCATTCGCGCTACATTTCCGAATGAAATTTTAGGCATAGGTCTTCTTGGTCCTTTCCCCCAGAGTGAGTTAAATAAAAATCGTTTTCTTTTAGTAATTGTAGATCATTTTTCAAAATGGACAGAAATTGTTCCACTTAAACGCGCGTCAGCCAAAACAGTCGCAGATGCATTCTTACACAGATACATTTTAAAATACGGTGCACCGATAAAAGTCATTAGCGATAATGGAAAACAATTCATTAGTCAAATATTTGAAAACATATGCAATGGACTTGGCATACGCCATATCAAAATGGTTCCGTATAGACCACAGGCAAACATAGCAGAAAGAGTGAATAAAAACATAGTAAAAATAATTCGCAGTTACGTGAGCACACATCACAAGCGCTGGGATGGCTACATAAATGAATTAGCTTATGCTTCAAGAACGACAAATCACGACACTACGGGAAAAACCCCAGCAGAATTATTTTTAGGCAGAAAGTTAATTACGCCTTTAGATAAATTATTCTTTGTGCAACAAAGAGAGCAGGAGTTTAAACAAAAAGATGTGCAAAAGCTGATTGATTCAGAAGTCAAACAACAAATATCAGCGTTATACCTACAAAATTATAACGCTGATATACAAAATTATAACGCTGATTTTTGTTGTTTGACTTCTGAATTAGTATTTATTCAGCGTGTTATTGTGTCTTAAAAGCTGATTGATCAAGCGCTTAAAAGCTCGGATACGGCAAGAAATAGGCAGAAAGTATATTATGATAGAAAACGCCGTAAAGCAGATTTTAAAGTTGGGGATAAAGTATTGAAGCGGAAATTTTCTTTATCAAGTGCCCCAGACACTTTTACGGCAAAGCTAGCTCCAAAATTTGAAGGTCCCTATGTAATTCAGGAAATCAAAGGAGTAGTATTATATCTTAAGAACGAGAGAGGGGAAATCTGTAAAGCAAGTCCCAACCAGGTGAAAAAATACTATAACCCAAATGATTTTGAAATCCTTAAAAGTTTCTTGCAGGACTCAAGTCTAAACGAAGTAGAAGGTCCAGAAATAACAACAACTATTCCACCACCCAAGAAGCAGAGAACTGAAGAGAGACCTAGCCCTTCTACAACCCGGACGTCGGTATCAAAAAGAAAAAATAACTTTCAAACTCCAGCGTTTAAGAAAAACAAGAATACAGATGCACCGCGTAAAGAAAGCGTGGTAAAGAGCAAAACACCACCTACAACGGATCGCAGGAGAAATTATACATCAAGGAGAACGCGCACACGGCCACAGAGTCAGGTGCCAGCAAGGCCGCCGTTCCGGAAACTGAAACGGCAACAGGAGCAACAAAAATATCAGGAACAGAAGAAATTCAAGAAGGACTCCAGACCGGAGGACGTCAAGACCAGCCGTCCCAGGGAAAAACGGAAATGCCAACAACCAGACGATTACTCCGCCAAGAGGCCAGCATGTAGAGGACGCAAAAGAAAAACTCATGTGGACGACACTCGGAGGTCAGTAAGGAGAAGATTGACGTCCATGAAACCTCTAACTTGGGACCAATATTTCCAAAAAAGAATGACGGAGTTTCAAGCATCGAAAACTCAAAGATAAGTTAAAACCTTCTATAAAAATTTTTTTTTCTCTTTTGTTCCGAAATGTTATGTATAAGTACGAAGTTCTATGTTTTGACGAAAGTCAATATGTCTCGGTTGAGACTTAGTTTTGTTTTACTTTATTTAGCTAAGGCAAAAGTATTATTTTCTTTAAGTATAAAAGCTAAGAACAAGCATTTTCTGTTTGTCGAAAGACTAATTCTGTTATGTTAAAGCCAAAATTTGGCCGAAGATAAAAATAACTTCGTATTCTTGTATTAATAAGAATTTTAGTTTCAGTGCCGCCAGCTTGGCGAAGAATGAGTAAAGTAGAAATTTATTTTCTCTTATTCATTGTATAGTAAATTGTAAAAATTATATGTATTAAAATTTTGTAAATGTACGTAAATACTTGAATGTTATGTAAAAGTAGAATTTAGTCTAGAAGCATAAAATTTTAGATGCTAAAAGTAAATGCTCAAAAGCAATGAAGTCAAAATTTAAGTATTAAATTGTAGATAAAGTCATGCTTTAGAGCGAAAGCCTGCATGTTTAAAGATGAATGAGGGGGAAGTTAAAATGAATGTGTTTTGTAGGGTTCTCCACCTACACTTGAATTTTAAGAATGTTAAAGTAGCTCATTGAGTTGTAGAATGTCGAGTAAGGTGTGTCTATTTGGTCGTTGAATTCTAACAAATCATGGTGGTTAGGGGAAGTGTTGTAAGACTAAAACACGAATATTCCCGTTTGACACCACATATGGTGGAGAGACAGGGTAAAGTTAAATTAATGCTTGAAAAATTGAATGAATGTGAATTAAGCAATAACTAAGGAAAAAGAATCGTTTAAAAACAAAAATTTATTGTGTCAAGAAAGTGTAAATTATAATGTATTTAGAAAGATACTGATACTTATTCCTTCCAGATGCTGGAAGGAAAAGACCAAGATTGATTGATGAAGTCCAGGAAAAGTTGCTGTAAGAAGAGAAAGTTATAAGTATACACAGAATTTTAGTATACAATTTGTTACATAAGATTTTTTTTGTGTAAACGAGGTTCTCGACAGTTAGTTCAGAATTATAGAAACTTACAACAGGTCGTTTGTAGGACCTGCTTCCAAGTTTTCCAAATTCTGGCAGCGGCAAATGTAGGGTTTATATTTATTTTAACTAATATTTATTTTAAGTTTAAACTATCTTTCCTGTCAAGCCTTACTTTCCCCTGGAACTGCCAATGCCAGAGTATGTAAATTTTAGTAGAACGCGCAAGGATTCAAATTATCAGCGGAAGTATTCTGATTTAAATAGAAAGGAAACGAGTTGGAGGTGTAATATTCTTACTTCACGAGCGCGGAGGTAGTTGGCCAGAAATTGAAGAACCCCGCGTTTCGGCCTGTGTGCTTGCCTGGAAGTAGTGTTAATCGTTCAAGTGATCTTCAAGTTTGCTGAATTAGCAACGGTATTGTAAAACGCGGTGAGTTAGTTACTTTTAGAGAGCCTCGTAGTTAGAGTCTTATCTTTAGTTTCTTTTCAGGTTATTATTTTTATTTGACCGCCGAGTTGGCGCAGTTTGTGAGCGTCAAGAGCACGCACTTGTAATTTATTACGTTGAATAAAAAGGGACTTAAACCCTTAACAAGACTGTCTTTTATCCAGTTTTCACAGTCACCTCTTGGTTGCGTGCAAGTTGGAGGCGCGCAACGCTACAAGTGTACAACATATCATATTATTAATAATTGCATAAAAATAACTTGAAGATAACCATTAAACTAATAGTATGAGCAAAAGGTTTGAAAAACTTATTCAATATATTAATATTTTATTATTTATGTATTATTATCGGAAGCTAACAGGGAATTAGAATCTTTCATATGGATATTTAGTGACCAGATGACCGAAGGAGTTTTGGTTTTCTTGTTGATTGTGTTTTTTTGGCTTTTCGCGGTAAAACTTGGGATTTCATTATTGTAGATGAGTAGCTGTTGTGGTAGGTTTCGGGACTAATTGGGGAGGGTGAGAAAACTAAAACTTATTGATCATAATTTAATTTTAACTTTTATCTTGTAGTTTTCAGTATCTTGGCAGTTGAAGATCGGAGATGCAAAGGAATTATCAATGCAAAGAAAGTTTCGTTAAGGGATTTATAGTTGTCGCAGGATTCTTTTACAATGGGAAGTTTAAAATGCTAGGAATAGAAAAAGTGTTAAAATCAACTCTACTAACAAGAGAAAATTTTACGGATTGTTATTTACAGAAGAAATTTCCTTTCTTTATCCTAATGACTTTAAAGGAGTTAAACTTTAACAACACAAAACAACAAGCCATACTTCGAAGTGGCACTGCATTATATGAAAAAATGAAGTGTGATGCAGTTATTGCACATATATAACTTTTCAATGTATTTTTGCAAAGCTCCCTGATGTTTCACGTACGGAATATTGTGTCTTTGGCACAATCCTTGGATCCTTTGCTTTTGAAAATACCTCTTTCGTAGCATAAGCCCACCATGACTGACGGAAAATGGAAAGTAGAAGAAGAGGAATGGAAATCAATAAACATGGAAATTTTACGAAACGCTCTTTTAGTATGAAATCACGATGCAGATAGAAGCTAGAAAATCTGTCAGATAAAGAAAAATGGCTGTCAGATCAATTTTTTAAACATACATTTTATATTTTGAACATTAATTAAAATAGTCCGGAAACAGTTCAAAAAGTGTGTAAACATCTTGTGTAATATTTTCGGGAAAAAATATATAGTATGAAAATTTTATAAATAATAAAAATTAGGAATGGCGTAGAAAATGTCATTGTATTATGAAGAGGCATTTCTAAAGTTTCTGTTCTAATCACGGAATTGCATTCTGACGTGTAATAAAAGAATGTATCTTCTTACAAATCCTTTCTGGAAACGTTTCAAAATTCGTTAAAATTTAGTTCATTTCACATACTTTCGATCTACTATATAAAATACTTCTACTTCTAAATATGAGTATTTCTAAATATGAATATTTGCGAGAAAATCGTCGTGTAGATTCCTCAGATTTGCGAAGTATTGGCAAATTGTTCCGTATTTTGATCTTTGGCCAGTTTGGTGGCCAGTAGTAGTGATAGGTCATTTTGCGATGGGGACGGACTTCGAATTTATGCCTTAACATATATGGAAGAAGAAAATCTTTTTAAATGGCAAAAGAATGTAATCTTATTTTGCATTTTTCTCCTTCTTTATTTTTAAAGTATAATTTTTGTTATTTTATTGATATATTTCTATGTAAATGTTTTGTTAGTTTTATCAAATATCTCAGTTCTCCAAAAGTAATTAAAAACTCCGTATAAGTTGTAAATCCAAGAATTTCAAACAAAAATTTTGAAAGCTTAACTATGTTACAGAAGAAAGCCTTTAACCGCTATTTTTAAACTGCTCATGGCTATTGAATATGTTTTTTTCCAAAGTTATTTTAAACAGAATTCAGTTCTTTCCATTGAGTAAAATAAAAACTTGCAAATATTTAATGAATAAAGGTGTCTCCAACTTCAGAGAAATTTAAAAGTAATGTCACTGGAAAATGTTCCTTTCCGTTTTATTGTTATAAAACTAGTCTAATTTTTGATAGTTAAAAATTATATTTGATTTGATATTTTTCTTTTTATTTATTTCCGTTAGTAAAAGCAGTTTACTTAATTGTGCCTCCAGGACTCGTTTCAGGACAGCAAGACGGAAACTTTTCGGAAACAAGAGGGACAAATGGAAACAAGAGGACAAAAAAAAAAAAAAAACAGGGAGACTTCCGCTTCCTAGAAAATTAATTCAATGATACGCATTTTAGATTTTTTGAGTAACTTTTCCGAAATTCATGATGATTATTTTAATAGTTTAGGAAGTAAGGTTGTATTTATAGTAAATGCAGAGAAAAGTAACGACAATTTCGCAACGAAAATTAACATGATTTGAATTAATAGTTCCCAATTATATTATAGAGAATAAATAATATTTATGTAGAAAAATTGTGCCTTTGGAAATGACTAATAGGTAAATTTAATGCAAAATTTGGATATTCAATAAACCATACCTAGTGGGTTAATATATAATTATTAACGCAAAATACCTTAATAGAAATTGTCAAATTTTCAAAATGTCCAAATTCTGGCAATCATGCGCATAACCATTCTTTAGGAAATAATATGATGGGTTTGGTAGATAGCCTGTATTGTCGAGGTTTGCGCCAATCTTGATGCCGATTTTGTGTTTTTTAAACGAAAACAAATCGCCGTATACTCGAGGAGAAGAATAGGGCAAAAAGATAACGAAAATATTTGGAGAAGAATGTAAGTATTTTTTTTTCACGTAATTTTTATTTCATAATTAAAATTTGCATTTTTAAATTGCTAAAACTACGTTTTCCTTCATATGTTGATAATGTTTGCTGACTTACTATAAATATCAATAATTTGGAAATATTTATATATATATATATATATATATATATATATATAAAAAACCACCAAATTTTGCCAAGATGTTTGCGTTAATACCTATAAGTATCTTTATTTAAATGGTACTTTTTTAGTAGCAGGGCGGAAAATGATGAATGGCGATTTATGTGCTCATTTCTATCATATTGCAGAAAGAGGGAAAATCGCTAAATTAGTTATCTTACCGAAACGTAAACAATAATTACAATTTTATTCTTCCACTAACGATTCTATGCATAAAACCTTTGTTATTCAGATTTTTAAGGATGAAGATTTGGGTCTAACAATTTAATTTATTATGCATTTTAAAAAAGCATTTTTGAGTACAGGACCGTTATTAATTTTAGGTTTTAAATATGAATATTTTAAGTTTATCCTTTCTAAATCCTGAAGAAAGAATGCAAACATTTTTTATGAAAAATGAATTCTTCAATTCTGAGTAAAAATCCCCAAAATAGCTCACAAATGAAATTTTACTCCTCTGATGGAATTGAATGGCGATGCATGTCGTAGGGTGAAAACGCATAGCTGCGATAGATAGATGGTGTCTAAATTTTATATTTTCTCTGGGGGAGGGGAAGAATTCTCTTCAAGTAAACAGACTGAACAGCCTAATAAAAGGAGCGAAACATTCAAATAATTTGAAATCATATTTGGTTATTTGAAATAGCTGAACATTTGAACACTTTAAAGTTCATAAATACAATCATTCATGAACGATTGTTTCAGAAGTCCAATAATAAATATAATCATTTATGAACGATCGCTTCGGTAATCCAATCATAAATAAAGTCTTTTATATTCAGAAATCGGCATATGCACTCGAAAGTTCGAATGATTGCAGGTAAAGGTAAAAAGGCTTAATGAAAATTTCCTGGACACAACAAAATAATATGCTTTCCAATATTAAAGATTTTTGACATTTAGCAAGTAAATAACTATTATTAAGTAATAATAAAATATCGTAAATGCAGTTTCATAGATACAGAAATCGTCAGCTGACCATATGTGATTGCCTAGTTTGTTGGCCAGTTTGATAAGGCACAATATTTGGCAATTTATGACATTGTTTGTTGCATAATATCAAGAAAAGGTTTTGTGACTTGTTGTTAAATAAGTATATAAAGTATTTTCTCCTTCTTTCCATCATTCCTTCGTGGTGTAACGGTAGCACACTCGGCGCGTACTTGAGAGGTCTAGTGTTCGAGTCCCGGCGAGGGTATCATCACTCTACACATTTACAGCTTATAACAAAGCATAGATGTTTGCATTTGTGCTTTCTGCTCCCTTTTAGCCTAGCGGTGTCCCCTGCTATAGCAGGCCCTACTTAAAACTCTTGTTGTTGAAATGGCACAAGGATCAAGAGTTTTGGGTATCTCCCAGCGCATGTCTAAGAGCTAGACCGTTAAAAACTATAAAAACTTAATAAATTAGAGCTTTTATCGTATTATTGGATGATTCTTTTCGCCAAAAGTGAGACGGCCGATCTACTGGGATTTTACATGTCCGCCGACATGCTCCACTTTTGTAACTGTCGATAACGCAATATCTAGAACACACACACTTGCATCAGGGTCTTTGCCAGATACATAGATATATATTTCAGTTGTTGAAAATAGGGGAGACGACTGAACACGATTGTAACAAGTTACTAAATATGAAGGGCTGAAAAGGACGGATATGCAAATACTACAAAAATAAATATAAAATAAAAGATAAGTAAATAAGTAAAAAATAAATGCGTAAGGAAAGGGGTTACATAAAATGAATTAAAAGTGTACATTCAGCAATGAGTTACATAAATAGACAATGGTGAGGCTGTGACATTTTGTTAGCAAATAAAAGCAGAAAAATATGTCGAATAAAATGCAGTTATGATACAGGAGAATTCAGGGAAAAAAGCGAAACGGTAATTGCATTATAAAGTGACAGATAATGCGCAGGGAAGAGACTAAAAAACAGATGAATTAAATGGGGACTTTATTGTAATTATGACAAATGCAGAAGGAGCAAATTTAGGAAGGCCTATATACAACGTAATTCGGTTACACAATCCCGAAAAGATACTCAAAAATGAGAAAACAAATTTCACATTAGTAATAATCTCACATGATGTATAGGGAATGCCGTGGTGAAAATAAGAAGACAAATAAGTGTAAAATACATGTCATATTTTAAACAAATGAACGGTGGAGAGAATCACATTAAATAATAAAAAAAATATTACAATAGAGAACTTTAACACTAGAAGCGCCGTTGGGGTCATTTTGACCTCTTTATCCAATTTCCCGCGTTTTTTTTTTTAACATACAGCTGAGCTTCGAAGCTGATATTTTTTTACTTTTTCTAAAATGTTTCCAAGTATACTATGCCAATTTTTCATATTTCTACGTTAATTATTTAAATAAATAATCGCAGATATACCTAAAACAGCCAACTGGGGTCATTTTGAAAGACATATTTTTACAACGACATTTTTTAAAACGACATATTTTTAAGCGAATGTCCGTTTTCGAATTCCCGATGACACGTTTTCGTTTTCTGCGCATTGAGAAACACGCAGCTCTTATCGCGATGACTCAGGGAAGAAAAATAAAATCGAGAACGGAGCATATTCTCTCTCCATTGAAATGCCGAGAGGAAGAGGATTGAGTACACAAGAGTGCCTTCTGAAACCTGGTACAAGCTAATGGAAAACTGTTATTTATGCTATAATCCTGGACCAGAAATAACCGTTGATGAACCATTTTTGCCTTGTGAATCGAGATGCAGATTTATCCAGTACATGGCGAATAAACCGGACAAGTTTGGCATCAAATTCCGGCTAGCAACTGATGTAAAATCCAAATATGTTTTGAATGGTTATCCTTATCTGGGCAAGGATGAAGAACGACCAACTAATTTACAACTTGGGGAAAGTGTAGTTCTCAAATTACTGCAACCACATCTAAACTCCGGACTCAATGTCACAACTGACAATTTTTTTACTTCTGTGAAACTTGCAGATGAACTTTCTGCGAAAAAAACCACAATTGTCGGGACGATGCGTCTGAATAAGCGAGAATTACCCCCTATTGCTTGTGACACTTCTTCGGCACGATATTCATCCTTTGCACTGAAAAATGGAGACAAAACACTCACAATATATAGGTGTAAGAGCAAAAGGAATGTCATGGTTCTGAGCACGATGCACAGTAATGTGTTTGTTGACGACAGCATAAAGAAAAAACCGAACACTGTCACTTACTACAATAGTACAAAATGTGGCGTTGATGTCACAGATCAGATGCTGAGGAAATATAGTACAAGTAGCGGAAGTCGCAGATGGCCTTTACATGTTTTTTACAACGTCCTTGACATTGCTGCACTCAATGCTTGGATTTTATTCAAAGAATCCTTGGGCACCTCTATTTCCCGTCGAGAATTTATTCTTGCACTCGTGGAAGAACTACGAGTTGGTGCACTACGATGCCCTCCAATTGCTCTAATACAGACACTTAAACGAAAGAAATGTGCATTTCAAAGTTGCAAGGGACAAAACAAGACTGTTGTCAGCTGTGAGGGATGCCAGAAACCAATTTTTGGTAAATGTGTTGCTGTCACTGTCAAGCGTTCATATTGTATCACCTGCGGTAATGTATAACAAACTTTGGAAAACATTGTGTGTTTATTCCCAATTTATGTTTTTTTTGTAATTTTTTGCATATGTTCTATTTTTTACTTTTTGCATTTGTATTTGTTTGTTTTTCATAATTTTTTTTTTTTTTGTAATCTTACATTGAAAGATATTGTGTGCTAATTTGCACTAATTGCACGAAAAAAAATTCTATATAAAAATAAATAAAAACCTCTAAAAACTCTTTTATGCGGTCATTTCAGCATCATTTCAATCATTTACTGTGTTTATACTTACATTTCTTATGAGGGTCAAATTGACCCCCAATGTCGGTTTTCGGTTAGTCTGAAATTCGGCTGTTCTAGTGTTAAGAAAACAACTTAAAGAAAAATTGCATAGTGCACGATACTAATGAACTAACGAGTAAATACTAATGAAATTGTAATAAGACATATTTACAATTTTAAGAGAGCGAGAAAGGAGAAAAGGACGGTAGAGCCAGTAATTCTTGCAGAAATTTATTTAATCCAGAATGCTGGAAATGGAAATGGCTATTTGTTGGAAAAGGAATTGGTTATTCTTATGCATTTTAGAGAAAGATCATTTCTATGTGTGTGTCTGACACGTTGTTACATTTACATCCGTGAGTTTGCGGAGATGATAGTTGGAGGTATCTCAGAAATCTGAGAAGTAGTCTGTACCTCCGATTATTTCATAAGCACACTGATCATTTTCAAGAAGACCGAAAGTTGCACGTAGCAGGCTAAATAAGCCATGACCAATTAAATGCTATATATAGGGCGAAGAGTCACTGGTTAGCCATTTTCCAGTTTTAGAGAAGCATTTATGTATCATTATTCCTATTTTTTCAGGATCTCAAAGAAGCTACCTTTGTTTGACGCGTTCTTTATTTAATATATGCTTTAGATCGGAGCCTAGAAATGGCAAATTTAGAATACTTGCATGAAACTCGACGGCTGTTATTTTCACGACCATGTCAACGTTTTTATTTACAGTGATTCCTGTATAACTCACTGCAATTTCAGCCTAAGGCTGATTAGCGTGCCAATGATTCGTCTCTGTATCTTTTTACGAAAATATTTAACTTTTACGGCCTATAATGGCTTGCAGAATTTGTGTAAATAACTTAATTTACTAGGACTAGGCGTCGCCCAGACGGTATAGATAGGGGAGTCTACTGCGGTACCGAAGGGCGCGGGTTCGAATCCCGCAGAAGACATGGATGCTTGTAAATGCATAGTGTCGGTGCGGCACGGCGGCACTCTAAATATACGGCGAGCTGAGAGTCATTTCGTGTGGATTGGTGGGAGAGGAGAGGGGTGGGCGAGCTTCAAAATTGGGGGTGGAAAATAGAAGTCCAACCTCTCTTCGGACTAGGCTCTGGCAACCATTGTTCCATGTAATATGGACAAGACAACAACTAGGACCAGGACAAAAGTAATTCACCGGATTCTGAGAAATTAAGCAGCATTAATGAAGATTAGCATAGTAATTCACGTACCAGTGAAACAGAATGTACTTTCGTCGTAGTGTAATAAAAGTTGAAACAACGACCGGAAAGTGTAGCAACATTTCTTACCGTAAACATTCATCGGTTTGCCTTCCACCACACTTTAAATCATGTCATCCGACTAAACCAAAGTTAGCTTCATTTTATTCCTATGTTTTCCGTGCTCTTCAAGTTTGCTCCTCCAAACTAGCCCTTGATGAAGAACTAAATTATTTAAAAGCAATAGCTATTGACAGGGTTTTTTTCACCCAACATCATTAATCAAGCAGTTAAAAAATTCTCATCTCAACACACTAAAAGGCACACTCTTGTTTTAGGAGATTATAACAATTCTGTTGTCATTCCCTTCTTTCCATCAATTAGCTATAAAGTTGCTCATATTTTGCAGAAATTTAACTTTCGGGTTGTTTATTCTCCCATCAATAAATTCCGAGTTCCATACTCAAGGACCCCATTCCGGATATGAATTCCTGGGGTATTTATAGGATTCCTTGCCAGTGTGGTTTAATTTACATTGGCCAAACTAAGAGAGCCTTAAAATTTCGCGTCAAAGAACATGAGGCATATGTTAGAGAAAAGGAAACACAGAAGTCTTCTGTTGCTCAACATTGTTGGTCCGAAAATCACACTTTCAATTTTTCTGCTGCCAAAATTATTCAAAAAACATCTTCCATTGGAGAACTGGAAGATAAGAAAGCCTGGACAAGAATAAGCAAGTGGCGCCATCTGTTGGCGAAACCAGAACTAAAACATAATTTCTCTAAAAGCCGAAGGCAAATTTGGATTGGAATTAGAATCGTTAACTAAAACAGAAAGATTTTTATGAATGTGAAATGCCTCTAGAAAATCCAGTTCTCCAATGGAAGATGTTTTTTGAATAATTTTGGCAGCAGAAAAATTGAAAGTGTGATTTTCGTACCAACAATGTTGAGCAACAGAAGACTTCTGTGTTTCCTTTTTTCTAACATATGCCTCATGTTCTTTGACGCGAAATTTTAAGGCTCTCTTAGTTTGGCCAATGTAAATTAAACCACACTGGCAAGGAATCCTATAAATACCCAAGGAATTAATATCCGGAATGGGGTCCTTGAGTATAGAAGTTGGAATTTTATTGATGGGAGAATAAACAACCCGAAAGTTAAATTTCTGCAAAATATGTGCAACTTTATAGCTAATTGATGGAAAGAAGGGAATGACAACCGAATTTTTATAATCTCCTAAAATAAGAGTGTGGCTTTTAGTGTGTTGAGATGAGAATTTTTTAACTGCTTGATTAATAATGTTGGGTGAAAAGCCCCTGTCAATAGCTATTGCTAGCCCTTGATGAAGAACTAAATTATTTAAAAGCAATAGCTATTGACAGGGGCTTTTCACCCAACATTATTAATCAAGCAGTTAAAAAATTCTCATCTCAACACACTAAAAGCCACACTCTTATTTTAGGAGATTATAAAAATTCTGTTGTCATTCCCTTCTTTCCATCAATTAGCTATAAAGTTGCTCATATTTTGCAGAAATTTAACTTTCGGGTTGTTTATTCTCCCATCAATAAATTCCGAGTTCCATACTCAAGGACCCCATTCCGGATATGAATTCCTGGGGTATTTATAGGATTCCTTGCCAGTGTGGTTTAATTTACATTGGCCAAACTAAGAGAGCCTTAAAATTTCGCGTCAAGCAACATGAGGCATATGTTAGAGAAAAGGAAACACAGAAGTCTTCTGTTGCTCAACATTGTTGGTCCGAAAATCACACTTTCAATTTTTCTGCTGCCAAAATTATTCAAAAAACATCTTCCATTAGGGAATTGAATTTTCTAGAGGCATTTCACATTCAAAAAATCTTTTTGTTCTAGTTAACGATCCTAATTCCAATCCAAATTTGCCTTTGGCCTTTAAAGAAATTATGTTTTAGTTCTGGTTTCACCAACAGATGGCGCCACTTGCTTATTCTTGCCCAGGCTTTCTTATCTTATCTAATCACTATTTCCTATTTTGTTCATTTGCGGTTTTGCAGCTGAGGATGGTGGTTCGGTAAAACAATCGAAACTAGTCCTATGAAAATTTTGAAAATATAACGCTGATTTTTGTTGTTTGACTTCTGAATTATTATCTTAATTTTTGTTAACACTATTCTACAATTTTCTTGTATTATTTTGCTGTTGATATATTTTGTGCTTTTCTATAGTTACGAACATTTCATTCTTACTGAATTTTAGACATTTACGTAGTTTAACCATTTTGTTCTTTTCCCCTACTATTTCATGATAAAAATAGAGGAATCAAGTAAATAATTTACTCACGAAAACGGTAAACTACATTATTTTTCAGGAGCAACAGACTAATAGAAAAAATAATTATAGCAATGCTAACCTGAAAAAAAGAATGTTTGTGATGAGAATGAATTAAAAGGAAAAGAACAATTATTCAGTTATCCTTTTTTTTTTTTTTAACAGATAATTTTATGATGCGAAGGGTAAGAGCGATCACTCTCTTACGATACAGAAGACGTGGCAAAATTAAAGAATGACATAACACATAACTGCGTTAAAAATGTCACTTTTTAATTTTTGAAATTATAGAAAAATATAAAAAAGTAATTAAATCAGCGTTTTTCCTTTTTTAAACATATCACAAAAATAGACTTAAAAACAAATAAAAAGTAATTAAATGTGCCTGGATTTTAAATATAAGAAAATAAACATGGTATACGTCTTTCCCAAATGTTCCCATTATTATTGATTATGATAACTACAGAGTGATAATCCTTCCTGAAAGCTGAGGTAAGAAAAGTTTAAAAACTGTTAAAATAAAGCAGTTATGCAAGAAAAGTATGAAGTCGTTAAGATTTTAATTCCCATGGAAGCGTCATTATTATAAAAATGATGATGATAGAAAGGATTTTATATCTAATAAATTCCTATAATCCAATTTTTCTAATGCAAATTCACGGTGATTTTTATTAAAAATAATTGTGGAAGACGAGCAGATAACCGCTTAACAGCAAAGGAAGCAATTTATATTAGCTAAATAATTATTTCTCATTACTTTCAAGATATTCCATAGCAACCGATCTTATCTTTAAGCTTACTTTAAAACGTTTTAAATATTTTTTTATTAAAAGGAAAAGGTTACCAAAGCAAGTTTCCTTATTTAAATAGGACTTTTATTTTAAATCACTCGTTACTTATAGCGACTAAACCATTATTAATTCTTTTATGTGGAAGAACGAAGGATGTAAATCTGTATTTTTATTAACAACAAATATAGCCTTGTAAGTACACTGCTTCCTGATTTTGTATTTAATAATTTGTTGAAAAAAATCAATTAAAAAAATCTAAAAGGTCTTAAAATTTAACCGTCACCCAAAAGAGTTTGTTAAGGTTTTTACTCTCTCGTTGAGCTCGCAGTCAACCAGTCTGCTCGTGCACTCACTCCTGCTAAACTTTTTTTTTTCTTTTTAGCTTTATTATGGAGCATCGTTTTCTTCTCGCTTACGATCCATATAGTTCAACAGAAAATCACAAACATTTTATTAGAATTCCTGATACAATATTAAGTGTTGGCATACATTTTTCTGTTTTTTTTTCCAGTCTTTTCTAAATTCATCAAATCAATGTTCAATTTTCTTTAGATAACTTAAAACCCTTTTTTTGTTCTTTATATTATTAACGTTTTGTTTATTAACTTTATTGATTAAATAGGGCATTCTTCGCCCTTACGCTACAAAAAATGTTTGGCAAAAATTGTCTGGCAAAAACAAGCAAAGTTATCAAAACATTTAGCTTCCTTGGAGTGCCATTATGAGCTTCAAATATTAATAAAATATTACATAATAAGACTTTAAATTTTAAAACAAAATCGGGTACTTACGTATTACCCCGTCGACTGTTGGCGAAAATTTCGAGAACCGCCGCCAAACATTACTGCAGAGTTCTAAAGAAACTGGTCATCCGTAATTGGCGTTAAATCGTGCTACTTGGTCGTCGACGAGATAATACGTAAGCACCCAAAATTGTAATAATTACTTACTTAAATGATAATTCAGATTACATCAGTCAGTTATTTGGTTTGATAACAAGTTTAATGATTATGAAATGCCCTCATATACACTATGTAAGTTGTCTTCCCTCGAGTGCTACTATGAATTTTAAATATTCCACAACAGCTGATAAAATATTACGAACAGGAATTTCTTTCTCTTAAAAACACTTTTTCAAAGTATAAATATCGAATCTCCCTTTGCATCGTTTCCTAGATTCTTAGATAATAATAACTTTTGGCAAATATTTTCTACTTTTATGAATCAAAAGTATGATAATTATAGTGCTTCACTATTTGGTACAGTTGATTCATCGAGCTGAATGGAAAATTTGCAAATCTTTAAGTAATCACATAATGATATTTCAATTTATTTAGCTATTTCATCTATTCTTCTTTACACCGAAATATTACTCAGAGGGATTTTTCTGGTGATATTTGACGATGTCTTATAATTAATTACATTATCTCTCTAACTGCTGAAAGATTAATTTCTCGCCATCTTTGTGTGGTTTTCTTACTTTTGTAAGGGGGCCCACCAGCGGCCGAGCGGTAAAGTCGCTGAACACTGGTAGTTCGGTCCGAGGTTCGAATCCCGCGAACGGGCTGGCTGCATGGGCGTTTTCGTGGTTTTCCCCATGTGTAACGTGTATACGAGCCAGTTTCCCTTTGAAAGTCCTCCACGAAGGCATTCCTCCCTTTAAGCAGATAGCCCTCGTGTGCTTTGCCATAATTGAATAATCCAATCCAATCCTTTTTGATATGATGACACGTAGATAATGATTGGGATTGGTTTCTGGGCTAGTACGTAAATCCATATTTCCGATACTCAGTACTGTGCCTACTAGCGGAAGACCGGTAAAGCCGCTGAACACTGGTAGTTCGCGGTAGAGCGGTAAAGTCGCAGAACACGGCTAGTTCGGTCCGAGGTTCGAACCCCGCGAACGGGCTCACTGCATGGGCACTTTCGTCGTTTTCCCCATGTGTAACGTTGTATAGCAGCCAGTTTCCCTTAGAATGTCCTCCACGAAGACATCACTCTCCTTAGGCAGATAGCCTTTGAGGCTTTGCCATAATCACAGAAACCAATATTGTGCTGCTAGAATTTCTTCTCAGATTCAAACATTTTGCTACCACTTAAATAAATCAACTTTTCAATAGATTTATAGATAATTATGAAAATAATGGCTATAATGATTTCTATCCCACTCATGCATGAATATGAATTATTGGCGAAGCACACGAAAATGACAAGACATTCCTACAGCTATTCCTGTCTTTTATAGATTTGATTTCGTGCACGCTTCAGCTTGCACGTTGAAGCGTGTTTGCGATGTCACTGCACTTGCTCTGTGAACAAGTCGCCACGAACTCCCAAATTTTTATCGGTATATACTAGACTGCATGAACCGCGAGCTTGCTTGAGAACTTGCAAAGACTTGTCAAAGACAATCCTAAACCGAATTAGGTATACGTATAACTAATGCTAATTATAGTTTTCTGATGCTTATTTACGCGATAACAACAAGTTAACATTTTTAATAGCCACATAAAGCATTTATTCATAAATAGCATAGGTATTTCCAAAGTATTTTATTGTATTAGTTTTCTAAACAGGTAGGTACGTCACGGCTGGCTCTTTTTATTGTTTTAAAGCCCCCCCCCCCATTTTCCTCTGAACCGACTACTGCCTCATGGAAGGCTCCAGCGGCCAGCGGGGGGGGGGAGACACCGCCACCATTGGGGATCTATGGCCGAAACACATAATTCATTTCTTCTATTTCAACTAAAATATTAAAAAAAAGATTCACTTTGTTTACATAAGCCCTAAATAGAGATGGACAAAACCGCTCTTTTATGGGATCGGATCGGAATGGTTCGTTAACTGAAATGAATCGGTCCTTTTTTACGACTCGCTGCTCACTAGCTTTGATGAAAAAGATCCCAAAAGACTGGTGAATCAAGGGTGGTTGGCAAGAAAGCGTAAGAGTCGGAAAAAAAAAAAAAAAAAAAAAAAAAAAAAAGCGCAAGAAAGGGAAGTAGTAACGGACGAATTTCACTCAAACAACCGCTAAAACCTCCTTTTTGCACAGAACTAACATTTTCTAAAATAAAAATTTTCCATATAGTTGGGAAATGATAAGAATTAAACTTACGTTTAATATGAGATAACAAACATTCTTTTCTTCTCTGAAATGGAAACGAACTTTCCTTTCTCATGCTTCTAATAAGACTTCGGTTCTTTTTTCGCAGTAAGCTGGCTCATTAAAGCGAAACAGTTTGTGGACGAATAGCAGATCTGTATTCCTGGCATGCTTCCAACAAGAGTTCTTCGTGAACTGTAAAAGAGCTACAACTTCATTTTCTGGAAACTGAACAAATTCACCCAGTAAAGTAAATATGTTCTTTAAATCAGTTCTGGAGCGGATCATCCATAAATCAGAAGTTAGAATTAAGCCTATACACAGCACATAAATAGTTTTGATTTAAGTTTTAGGGACTAATTGCTTATTGAATATATTATACTCATCTTTTTGACAAAGCTAGCTAATATTAAGTTTCTGCTCTCAATACTCGTAGTTTGTAATAAAGTTATCATTTGAATACAAAAAGTAAGAAAGGATTGTCTGTTTTATCGCGCAGTGAAATAAAGAAAGAATATTAGACCTACATACAATTATGTAATTTTTTTCATCAATTTTTTTAAGTTACATTAGATGTTTCTAAAGCTATGTTGTAAGTAACCAACCAGTTTTTTCCTATGCATTTCGGAAGTAAAACCAAAATTTTAAAGAACTTTTGAATAAATATGGCCTAAAAGCTTATCATCTAAAATAAGTAGTTAAATAATATTTTTTGTTATTATTTTAATAGACTATTATCGTAATGATTGATTGATTAATAACTACACTTATGAAACTTTACTTAAGAATACTTGTGAATTTAAACTGCACTATCAAAAATTACAATGAAAGAATGATTTTACTTTTATTTTCTATAAATGAGTGTTATTTTCATTCCTTTTATAGCATTTACTTTTCTAAGGTCTGGTCAGGTTATTTAACCATTATAAAGCACATGAAAGCTACTTGCCTAAGGGGATTGGATTGATTATTTAATTATGGCAAATCACACGAGGGCTATCTGCCTAAAGGGAGGGATGCCTTCGAGGAAGACTTTCTAAGGTAAACTGGCTCGTATACACGTTACACATGGGGAAAACCACGAAAACGCACATGCAGCCAGCCTGTTCGCGGGATTCAAGCCTCAGACCGAACTACCAGTGTTTAGCGTCTTTACCGCTCGGCCGCTGGTGGGCTACTTGCCTAAGGGGAGGGATGCCTTTGTAGAGGATATTCTAAGAGAAAGTGGTTCGTATTCACGTTCACATGAGGAAAAACACGAAAAACATCCAGGAAGCCAGTCCTTTTGTCTTGGTTAGAGCCCAGTTCGAGCTACCATTATTCAGTGTTTTTGATTGCTCGGCCATTGGCGAGATCTACTTTTTTTAAGGTTAGAAGAGGTTCTACAATGGTGAATACATGGTTTATGGATTTCTGTAATCAGCAATGTTTCAAACCTTCAGGCTTAGATGCTTATCACACAGTGGAAGTAATTATAGATCTCACACACCTTCATATAAATCACCTTAATAGTTTCTTAAAGCCTATTATGTTATTATGCTATTTAAAATGGCAAGCATAAAAAGTGTAATTAAATCAAAACAAACTTAATAATTTTACTTCTTGCAGATTAAAATATGTTCAAGATCCAATCCGGAACTGAAATTATAGTTCTGTAGTGTTAGAATGCACTGAAACAAAAAGTAAGTCTAGCATATATACACGTATACGTTTACTCGTATATATATATAGTATAATGTTATTCTCTTTCTCTCTCACACACATATCCATATGGGAATAACTTTAAACAGATCACATTGCTAACAAGTCAACAGAAGATTGTTAGACTATGTTTATCTTCAGCATTGCAAGTACTTTCTAAGTTTTAGGTTGCTTACGTCATGCATTCCTGTTTTAAGTTGTCGTTTCTTGCATAAGTTGCATTCTTTACAAGTTAAGCTAACTGTAACTTAGATACTTTGCTAACGGATTGCGACGCTTTACTACGTAATCACATTTAAAGATATTTAGATGTTGGCATGCAGAATTTTATATCTTGCTTTTAATATTTAACACACTTATCTCGTTTCAAGAGTTGCTTTATGACACCTTGATTTACATTTATGCACTACAGCATTCTTTCTACTGAGAGCTGGTATGCTGCTTGCAGGCGGCGACGCAAGCATTTAATATATCCGAAAAATATTTAGCAGGATGCAGATTCTACTGGTGGCAGTCTTCAGTAGAACAATTGAAATGGATGACGACATTTAATAAATTGGCTCAAATCTGTTTATTTTTATTCTCTGGCTGAGTTAGTTGAAAAACATAGTTTGGCGCACTTCCAACAAAACTGCATTCATAAAGACCTAAATTTTACGGAAATGGACCTTTCCCAAGTGACCTTTATAAGACGTTCTATTTCATTTTCAGAAAAAAAAAAAAAAAAAAAAATAGAGAAACATTAAACATTTCTTCTGCTACTCCGTACACAATTTCTTAGGAGTCATTCTTTTAAACCTGGGTCTGTATTTGCCTATTTATCTATTCTATTATATCGGTTTTAAATTAAAGTTCACTGAAAAATTTAAATCTGTCATCGTGATAAGGTTGTTTAAAGCGTGGAAATAACCTTAAAACTATTTTAAATAACTCATAGTTGGCCATGATTTAAACAAAAATCTTCAAATAGTGTTGTAATAATTTTAAATAATAATAATTAACAAATAATAATAATTAACAAATACTGCACTACATTATTGCTTATAGATAATAATAATGCACAGAAGGCCTGAGTGCATAAGATAATTTTATTATGGTTGTATAGTTTTCATAGTATGGAGTGCATAAGTGTCCTCATTTGACAAAAAAATTCTTTCACATATAGAATCCGTGGAGGACAGTAACAGCTTTATTTTAAAAGAGTTTCCCTAATATCTATTTATTTTGATTAAAAGATTTTCCATGATCCATTGATATACAAAAGTGAAACTATTTACATGTTTATGAGCCTATCATGCAAACTTGAAGTTCTGGATAGAGGCATGCGGAGCAGCAGACGTTCGTGGTTGAAACAACCCGAGATCATAAACTGCCACAACTCTTAATGGGCAGATGGTACATTGGATCAAAAAGTAAGGATAATTTTCCAGCATTTCGGGCAGTTTACCAGATTCCATAAAGCACATAACAAGAGACTCGTTGACTACAGAGGATACCTCGAATCTCACAGACACATTATGTTACCCTATCGTAGTCTGCAAATATGGGCCTGGTTCACTTTATTTGCCCTGCTATGAAAATGGGTCATTTTACATGTGTTTTTTTCCCACATGCTTCATCGTCTTTAATTATTTCAAAGCGATTCTCGTTGGGAAGGCCGATAGATTTTCTTGTTAGCTCGCAGCTAGGTTGACACGAAACACGAACACATAGTGGAGTCACATGATTCCATTTCATTATAGTTAAAACACGAATTATTCAACCGTTAGATTACTGATGAGTGGTAACATCAAAAACTATAAACAGCCCTAAGGACATTTTGATTCCCTCCTCTCACTGATGAAGTACTGAATTCATATGAATATAGGAATATAATAATGTTTAGAGCGCCTCAACGTTTCTTGTTTTTAATGGTATGAAAGGTATACAATTACTTTTGCAACGGCCTAAAATTTTACATACAGTAAATCTCGATACTATGTCACTATTGAGACTGATCAGAGAGTGACGGATTACTTCTAAAGTGGAAATTTAAAATAATTTAATAAATGTCTTTCTAGTTAAATTCAGAATTTAATCTATAAAAACAAAATTTATGTAAAACTATTATATTTACTATTATAACATGTGTCTAATCAAACTTTGGTTATGTAAATTACTTTTACATTTCCCCAAACTAGAACGCTACTGAGTTTTGCTTGCTGAGAGTATTGAATTAACGATGCTTTTGGTTCATCGAAATTCGATGGATGAATAATTTTCTTCTTTCCATTTTGCACAGAATTTAAAGATTTATCTTCAGAAGCAAGTTCGAAGAGCTCTTCGGTACACGTAGTTTATCAAAAGCAGTTTTATTAATGACCACTCTTAGTAAACATTAAAACCTCTTTACTTTTCCATTTCGTATTATCGATGCTAGTGTCGTTTTTCTAGACGTAATTATTAAAAACGTTTTTGATGATAAATTGGTGAATATCTGAGCAGAATTAATTAAAATTTCAGGCATTAATAAACTGTAGCTGATTCAAATTTGCATAAACAATTTAAACAAGTAAGAAAAAAATCATAATAACCTGTCTAAATTTTGCATGTTGTCGATAATATCATTAGGAAACCTACTTTTCAAACCATCTGGTTTGTAACATCTCAGTAAAACAGAGCACTTCTGACGCTCAGTCTAAGGAATTTCAAGAACACACAACACTCTTCTCATTATTTTATTTGTTTAGAGTTGCAAAGGGTATTTTAAGGAGTGAGAAAATACAGACGTTCTGGAATTGACTCATGCTGGAACTTTTCACATGAATAATTTTGAAAACTGAATGATTTTGCTGTTAAAAATATTACAATAACAGTGCAAGCTTAACATGACACAGTAAGTTGAGTTCCTCGTTTAGCAGTGAATGAAGCCGGGAAGTAAATTACATTGATAAGCAGCTCAGATACTTTGAGATATTGAAAAAGTTACAGGATAAGTGGAATGCAGTGCTATCTAGTTAAAGAATAAAATATTTATATAGGTTTTATATCCTTATGAAAATCAGGCATTGAAAGCACATTGATATGCCTGTAAAACCATCATAACTCACAATTAGGTTCATAAAGGCCGAGTTGTTTAAATCTTTGGACACTGGTAGTTCGACTCAATTTAGAATCCCTATAAATGCTGACTATATAGATGTTTTCGTGGTTATCCTATCGTACTACATAAATACGATTCACTTTCCAATAGATCGCCTTCCACAAACACATCTCTACCCTTAGGCAAATAGCCTCCATGTTTTTGTTGTATTTAGTTAAACGAACAGATAAACAAAACAAAAGAGGCAATTTGCATTTGAGAAACATCTGCAAAGAAACAGTTGGTTTTTACCTGATTGTCTTTTGCCTTGTTTCTAACAATATGTTTAACCGAATAAAGCAAGATAACGTAGTTAATCATAAAGTATAATAATGTACAGAAAAACACCTTATTCCACAGTAAAAATATTTTATGTATAAAAATGTATATCAAAGTAATTAAGTGAACTAATTTTGTTGCTTAAGAATCTTTTAGATGCTCATTTCCGTTAACATTTCGTACTACTCTTCCTTTAAAGGCAGTGTCATTAATTTTTCCTCATTAGCGTAATCTATCTTCTCTTTGAAAACGGTGTTCCATTGTTAGAAGATTTTACTGAAGTTCCCTTTATTCTTCGTTGACAGCCCCAAAATTTCAGGGCAAATATTTGAACATGAATTCAAAAGTCAAACATTTAAAAGCCATTTAGCAACCTGTTTTTTAATTAGAGTGTACAGTTTGTAGTTTTACAAGTGGTTCGTGTTTTTATGCCCTTTTTTTGTTTAAAATAAGTTTTCGAAACTTTTCTGATTTTCAATTATTTATTTGATAAGTATTCACAATTTTTTCAAACGGCTTATCTTTTATTATTTTTTTTAAAATTTAATAGAGACAGAGAGTGTAAGTATTTCAACTTTAGTAAAAGCAAACCGTTGCGTAACATTTTATTAAGAAAACTGAACCATGTAAGTTGGATATTTTTTTACCCTAGTTCATATTTCTGAAAAGTGGTGCGAGGAGAGAACTAAATGCTTATGTATCGGAGTGCTTTTTATAAGGCATAAGAAATACCTTTTATTAATTACAATCATTTTGCATATGCTCGTAGTATTTAACTGGATGTATTTCAAGCAAAGTAACATTAAACTATATCAGTTTAACGTACTGCTATAATTTAAATTATAAAGACATGCGTTTATTGTTTTTAAATTTTTCTACATGTGAAACAGTTTTGAGTTAAAAATTAAAGATTATTTATCAAGTTAGAACGACAATTACTCTGGAAGCTGGAAATTTACCGGCCAAACAGAAATTGATAAACAAATTATATTGCATTTAGAAGCAATATTTGATGATTCGTTTGGGTAATAAAAGCATGACAGAATGTAATACGACATAATGTTACTTGCACAAATCTTTTTAAAAGACTCTGCTAAAGACATTTCTGATGTAAAAAAACTAGGTAGAATAGATAGATCTAAATAGAAGGAATCATGTTTTAATGATTTGTAATATAGAAGGGCGTTTTACAAGTAATTTATTATTTCTGCATTAAATAGAGGATACAATATTTAATGCAGAAATAATACAGTTTTATTATTTCTGCATTAAATAGAGGAATTAAATCTCGCGAACATATATCAGCTACCCAAAATATTAAAATTCACGTAAATTTGTACATTAAGCGTCAATGGGCATACGCCATTATCGTAGGCGCTGTATATACGCACAAAGGATTATAGTATGTTCCTTTTTCCCGAGCACAGGGAAGACAGAGGGTTTGTATGATTTCGCTAAAGGCCAGAATGTTATAACAAAATACGTTGAAACAAACATCTTGAAACAGTAGTGCTGAAACATATCATAGCAGTTACTACGCTTGGCATTTCCAGAGATTTTAGCTGCAGTTATGAATTCAATGTTCCCGAATATAGAATTTGTATTCGGAAACATTGTAGCTTTTAAGTATGAATATCTGGATTTCCGTGGCTACAGACTCATTCGTATACCTTTGTTCTCAGCCATTCATGATCAGTGCTTACAGCGCGTGGATGTATAAGAGTGGAAGGAATGTAAAAGTTTGGATAATATTTATCTTAGAAATATTTGAATGCGTCAAAACTGCAGAGCTGACGATTTACACCTACCTCCTGATCATCGTGAATGACAAAGTGCACTTCTGAATATTGTGACTAACAAACAATGTGCACCATTTTATGTCCATTGTATTTTGTGATGAGCACGCGTCTTTCGATCAAATAATACTATACGTCACCTACAAGTAAAGAATGATTTTAAGAGCAGATCAAAGAATTCCTTTTATTGCTATGACCTTCTAATTTTCCACACAGAATGCTTTCTTGATTTTTGATATGATTTATTGATTTAGTTGATACAATGTGATTTCAAAGGAATTTGGTTGCTTCATCCTTTCAGTGCATAATAGCATTCTCAGCCAGGTGTATTGGGGATGAAAATGCGTGAAAAAGGGTGTTAATGCAGATCCTGTCTAATTTGAACAAACGAAAACCTTCAAAAGTTTGAGGATATTTTTTAGCAATAATGGTCTCTTCGATGTTTCTGATAGTTCCAGACGATTTCGATATCCAGAGAAGATACCAGCAAGCAGGGATTAGTTATGTGAAATTCAAGTTCTAAGCAAAAGCACAAATGTTTCAATAGATCGCGGTAAAGGCAAAGCCATTTGACCCTTAATCTTCGTGAATTACGATTTGGGATCTATGGATTGTGAGTGCTGTGCTATAAAAAGATCCTTTCACACAGGTCCTTCCTAGTTTCTATATTTCTCGCCAAAATACAAAATATCAAATGTTAAAAAATTCACAGAAATACAATATTTCCCTTCCGTATCCACCATATTCACCTGATTAACGTTTCTGTCCAATGTAAATTTATCTCTTTCATGAACTCGAATAGTGATGTAAAAGGTTGCTTTTATGACACGATAAGAAAAGTGCCGCGATACAATATACGATGGACACAACGGTGTAAGATAGCTCGGAATTCTGTATTATATGGTTACACGAAATGCTGTTAAATACATTTAGCATTGGAATACTCGTGAAAATTAAATGATGCGGAATATAATTAAAGCTTTGATCCGAATATAACTTTTCACTTTCTCATTATCTTAATTGAAAACGGTAAGTTGTAACCGAAACTTTGTTAGACTGAATTTTGATCCTCATTATGATCGTTTTATTTTCAATTTATTTGTCTCTTTACCAGAGAACCGTCAAGGAGATATACGAATTATCTCTTTACTAGACAAAGGTCAAATTATGTGCTATATATCTGACATTTTGTAACATTTTTTGGAGGTCATTATTGTAAAGCACTCATCATAATTAGAGAGTTCAAAGAAATGTTAATATTTCTAGTTCAAATTTGGTTTTCATAAAGAACTTAAACGTACATAGTGACACAATATCTATTTATCCCACAAATACGTCAAATTAGAGAAAAATACAATTATTCTCTAATTCAATTGATATAACCTTTTTCGTTGTGACTCGAAAGGCTAATAAAAATGTTCATTTAGCAGTGTGCTTAGTTTGCTGTTTATTTCTTTATCTCTTGTAGAGGACATCTTAATCATTATACATGTGAAACAATACAAAATTTTAATTAGCCTTACAAGATCGAACCATAATGAAATTAAAAATAAATATTTTTTTATAAAACAATATTACAAAATTTACTGCTCCTCCTAAACTAGCTACTTCAGTTTCTTTCAAGCACATTGAATGTCTAAAAATGAAAAAGAAAGGGCATCTCACAATACGTTTTGAAAAATATAAGGACAGCATTCAGTAAAAAAGGTCTAGAAGAAATATAAAATTAAAGAAGACCTTGTCTAAATTTGATTAAAAATGATAGATAAAATATTAAATCCAATGTTAACAGCATAAATGGTCACTTAAAATTAATATGCATCTTCGAGGATTAGATGTGAGAATAAATACTAAATATTTGCAAAAATATAGCCGTAATATTACGTTTCACCTCGATGGATTCCCAGATTTGAGATGATATACTGTACTTTGTTTTCCGGTATGGTACTTAATAATGGAGGCTCACACGTCTCATCGATACCACAATCATAATTCAAGACTATATTGCCAAGAACAAAGTAACGGAGAAATCTATCGTAACTTATCTAACCATAATTAAGTAACAAAAAATTTCTCAAAATAAAATTCTAACATTTAGCCAAAGAATCTTTTGATTGTTCGACCTTTAAGACAATTATGGCAGTTACGTTAGTCATGTTGACGATGTCAACGTATTTTTTTAATAATTTCGAATTTATTATATCCACTCACTATAATTTCAAAACTGAATTATTCTGGAAAATATATTATGGTTTTGTGAAACAAATATTCCTAGAAACAAACTCGGTGGAATCGTAGGACACTTACACCATGTCCATAAACGTCTTTACCTGACCTTTATATTTGCAACCTTTGGTCATAGACATATTTTTTCAATTCTGTGTTTTGATATTTTTAAATTAAAGAAATCAATTTAGTAAACAATACGAAATCTAATTTTTCTATGCTACTCTTGCACCACTTGTTTAGGAAAATTTTCTACTCGTTATAAAAATTAAAGCATGAAAAGTTTGATAATAATTACACAAAAATCGACGAAGTTTTGTAATTTCAAGATTTTGAAATTTCTGATGTCGTTTTTAGCTTGCTTCCCGGGAAGAGTCAATAAATAAATTAATATTTCGAAGAAAAATTTCCAGCTTATATCCCAATTAACGACACTTTTTTTGCGATTAAGTAATATGCAACATTATGTAATTTATAAATTTGTTGAGCGTGATAAGTTTTGGAGCGCTAAAAGTATGTTATTCACACTCTAATGCGGTTTTGTTACTTCAGAATCATAACCTAATAGTAAGAGTAATAATAACAGAAAAAATAAGTTGATAGAAATAGTTTTATTATTTTCTCAAAGTAATGCTATGAATTGGATATGCCATTTAACAAAGAAGCCTGCCAGTGTTTTCTAGGACACAAATTCTATAAGATCATGTGAATAGGATCTTTTTTAAAAAAGGTACAAATTAATAACTATCACGATAACATATGCCTGTCATTTATTTTATTAAAAATAAAAATCTCCTTCAATACTGATAATTTTTTTTTTAACATTCAAATACAAACATTCCACTCTACAAGCAAAATTTATGTAGGGTTCCCGATTATGATTTTCAGGTTTAAAACTGAATATCAGTCAGTTTTTGCTGTACGGGAGTCACACCTTTTATATTTTTATATTTAATTTTTATAACGAGTATAAAGTTTTCTTAAATATAAGCATAAAAACCGGAGGAATGTATAAAAAGTTAAAATTTCGTAATTTTTACAAAATTGTTATTCTTACTAAATTTAAAAATGCTAAACCACGAATATTTGAATCGTCTAAAACATTTTTATAACTAGAAGTATATGTTTACGACCAACGGTTGCGAAAATGCATGCCAGGTAAGAATTGCGGATACGGTGTTTTAAATTTTAATATGTTTGATTAAATGTTTCAAAATGTATTTTATTTATAACTGACCATACAAGGTAAATATAATTATGCTAAACTAGTCACCATTTAAAGCCTCTGAATAATATGCCAAGTTTTGCTGTCGCTTGTCTCAATATAAAAATCAAAAATATATCTTTAAAGAAGACTCACTCTCTTAGGAGCGGCTGAGCGGTAAAGTCGCTGAACACTGGTAAGCCTGTCCAGGATTCGAATCCCGGCAACTGGGTTGTCTGCATGGGAGATTTCGTGGTTTTCCCATGGGAAACGTGTATGCAAACCAGGATGTAGCTGTCATCATCAACGGCCGCTCCAGGGAACAACTCCAGGAAAACTGCAATAGCACCCTTCAAATTTTCAACGCTTTATGCAAAAGAATAAAGCTACAGATCTCACACCAAAAATCGCAGGCACTGATTGTCCACAAACCGGGACAAACTATAACTCGAAATCCCACATTTAAAATAGACAACCACAGGATCCGATGCCTGAAAACCATTAACTACCTCGGCCTCACCATTGATAACAAGTTCAACTGGATTCAGCACTTACACAATAAAAAACTCACCACTATGAAAATAGCATAAGCTCTGAAGACAATGCGTGGTTACTCATGGGGATTGAACCATCGAATTATGAAAATACTACTTACAACCGTGGTGAAAAAGATCATCACATATGGAGCCGCTATTTGGGAAATAGCTATGACCACCAGAAAGGGGCGAGCTCTAAACGCCATACAAAGACCTTTCCTTATAAATGCTACCAGAGCATTCTCAACTACCTCTAACTACGTCCTACAGACACTGGCAGGTGTGCTCCCGCTCCCAATCCAAGGACAAATGAACGCAATCTCCGCAATAGTCCTCCGACTCAAGAAAACAACTAACTTTAATGATACCACATTCCATCCAACAGACTATGAAGATCAGCCTAAAAAGTACTTTCATCACCCAGCTTTGAATGTTCAAAACCTGCACTGAATTTTCGACAAACCACCACCCACAACGGAATACACGGCTTTCACGGACGGCTCAAAGATCGTACAAAATTTTGGCAGCGCTGCAACCATCCAACATAACATTAGCTCACACACAGAATGGCAAGGGCACCTTAGAGATCTAAACAGCGTGCACCAAGCTGAACTGACAGCAATCCTCTAGAGTATGCAAGAGTTCCACCAACTACCAACGGACACAGTACATATCTTCAGTGACAGCAATGATCAATCTATGCTATTAAAAATCCCTTCACAAATTCACCAATAGCCCAACAAATACAAACAATTATCAATTCCAGTCAAAAGAACTTCGTTCTTACATGGACGAAAGATCATAGCAATTGCACCGGGAATGAAAGAGCGGACTGGCAAAGCAGGCAGCCCTCGAACAATCAGGCACTACCATCCACATCCCATGGCCACGCTCCTCACTGAAGTTTACGCTAAAGGTGATGGCCAAAGAAGAGTGGCAGAAACAATGGGGATCAAGGACCGTAAGCATTTTTCCCATGTGTCGATATTGAGCGCACCATTTATAATTATTATCTCTCTCAATATATCTTTGTCATGGACCGTACCCTAAGTACTTCTATGAACGAAACCTTTCAGAGACTGAAATATGCATTTGTGGCAATCCGGGTGATCCAGAACATTATTTATTCCAATGCTCAATAACAACAGACTATCATATCCGCCATCCCACAGCACCAGGAACAGACTTCAAATGCTTCCTGATAAAGCACCGGAAAATCCACCTTAGTATCAAAAACATAATTGACACACTCCATCGGCATGGCTTGGAACTGTGTGCGCCATAACTATTATAAGTGTTTCTTCTTCTCTGGTACAAACGCCAGTTTTCCCAATGGGGGTGGCTTTATAGTCATTGCAATAGCTTATCTTAGTGTACTAATTCAGAAGTCAAACAACAAAAATCAGCGTTATACCTACAAAATTTTCACAGGACTAGTTTCGATGGTTTTACCGAACTATCATCTTCAGCTGCAAAACCGCAAATGAACAAGATAGGAAATAATGATTAGATAAGATAAGAAAGCCTGGACAAGAATAAGCAAGTAGCGCCATCTGTTGGCGAAACCAGAACTAAAACATAATTTCTCTAAAAGCCGAAGGCAAATTTGGATTGGAATTAGGATCGTTAACTAGAACAGAAAGATTTTTATCAATGTGAAATGCCTCTAGAAAATCCAGTTCTCCAATGGAAGATGTTTTTTGAATAATTTTGGCAGCAGAAAAATTGAAAGTGTGATTTTCGGACCAACAATGTTGAGCAACAGAAGACTTCTGTGTTTCCTTTTCTCTAACATATGCCTCATGTTGCTTGACGCGAAATTTTAAGGCTCTCTTAGTTTGGCCAATGTAAATTAAACCACACTGGCAAGGAATCCTATAAATACCCCAGGAATTCATATCCGGAATGGGGTCCTTGAGTATGGAACTCGGAATTTATTGATGGGAGAATAAACAACCCGAAAGTTAAATTTCTGCAAAATATGAGCAACTTTATAGCTAATTGATGGAAAGAAGGGAATGACAACAGAATTTTTATAATCTCCTAAAATAAGAGTGTGGCTTTTAGTGTGTTGAGATGAGAATTTTTTAACTGCTTGATTAATAATGTTGGGTGAAAAGCCCCTGTCAATAGCTATTGCTTTTAAATAATTTAGTTCTTCATCAAGGGCTAGCAATAGCTATTGACAGGGGCTTTTCACCCAACATTATTAATCAAGCAGTTAAAAAATTCTCATCTCAACACACTAAAAGCCACACTCTTATTTTAGGAGATTATAAAAATTCTGTTGTCATTCCCTTCTTTCCATCAATTAGCTATAAAGTTGCACATATTTTGCAGAAATTTAACTTTCGGGTTGTTTATTCTCCCATCAATAAAATTCCAACTTCTATACTCAAGGACCCCATTCCGGATATTAATTCCTTGGGTATTTATAGGATTCCTTGCCAGTGTGGTTTAATTTACATTGGCCAAACTAAGAGAGCCTTAAAATTTCGCGTCAAAGAACATGAGGCATATGTTAGAAAAAAGGAAACACAGAAGTCTTCTGTTGCTCAACATTGTTGGTACGAAAATCACACTTTCAATTTTTCTGCTGCCAAAATTATTCAAAAAACATCTTCCATTGGAGAACTGGATTTTCTAGAGGCATTTCACATTCATAAAAATCTTTCTGTTTTAGTTAACGATTCTAATTCCAATCCAAATTTGCCTTCGGCTTTTAGAGAAATTATGTTTTAGTTCTGGTTTCGCCAACAGATGGCGCCACTTGCTTATTCTTGTCCAGGCTTTCTTATCTTATCTAATCATTATTTCCTATCTTGTTCATTTGCGGTTTTGCAGCTGAAGATGATGGTTCGGTAAAACCATCGAAACTAGTCCTGTGAAAATTTTGTAGGTTTAACGCTGATTTTTGTTGTTTGACTTCTGAATTAGTATTTATTCGGCGTGTTATTGTGTCTTAATTATCTTAGTGTATTAAGGTCAGTACTGATTTAGCATCTAGACAATACGACCGCAGTTATGCACATCAAAAATGGCATAACTGGAACTGGTGAACTCTACTGTATGTATGAACTCTGACCCAATCCATGAACTTTTCACGAACTGTGAACCATCTATGAACTGCTACACTGTCCCAAAAACATCACATTTAATATCACAATAACTTAGCCAAGATAATAATGTTTAATGTTTTCCCGTTCAATTCTATTTGTTTATTTGTGTTTATTTGTGTACATATACTTATATTTATATTTATAATTTCACCATTAACTGTAATGTATGGTATTGTAACGTCATTGTCATCAGCAACTGTATCTCCCGGCCGTGCTGTGTACCACAAGTTCTCTATGCCCTAATGATTAACATTTCAATTAACACAGATGCGTGGCGTAAATACGCCCTGTGGAGGTGTTCATCTTAAGACAGTTAGTCTGAAGGAGCGACACCAGTTCTGCCAATGGCGATGTGTTGATGCTTCCCACACATAGTCCTGTCCTGTCTATAAGGTATTTATCGCGCCTTCTTAGCATGCTTTCGTAGTCTAGTGGTCAGCACTCTGGGCGCGTATTCCAGAGGTCCATGGTTCGAGTCCCGGCGAAGGTGTTGCTTATTTTTCCTCTCTCCTGCTTTAAAAAAGATACGTAATGTCTCTACAGTGGCGCCCGAACTAAAACGGTGGTGTATGATGATTTTCCACACCCAGAGTTTGGCGAATGGGTGCCTTAAAACCCCAGTCGGACTTTAAAAGGGAGAGTATATAAGGTATTTCTCTCGCCTTCTTAGCATGCCTTCGTAGTGTAGTGGTCTGTACGCTGGGTGCATATTCCAGAGGTCCGTGGTTCAAGTCCCGGCGAAGGCGTCGCTTATTTTTCCTCTCTCCTGCTTTAAAAAAATACCACAAGTCCTCCACGAAGGCATCCCTTCCCTCTGACTCTAACACCTCCAGTATTTTGTCATAATTAAATAAACCAAACCAGACTCTGTTAGGATCTCAAAGAATGATTTCATGTAAAAATATTAGCAAGGGGTATTGTTGCAATTATCAGTTCTCTTGGTTTATACAATCAACTCCCGACTAACCAGTTCGCGGTCCGAGAAAACGCAAACACTTCGTGTCATTTTTCTCCTCCAAAGATAAATTATGTCCAAAATTAAACTAAAAATATTTCTTTTCCCCTTTCATCAGCTGTGAAGATCTATTTAGGAGTTCTATTTAAAACAACTTGATTGCGTACTTGTAACACTCAAGGCCGCTGAATAAGGATCCCCTAACGAGGACCATAAAACACAAAGAGTGATGTATCATTTAGATCAGTTATTTTTTGCTTTGACCTCACTTGTACCCAACCACAAATCGATTGCAATCTATTACAATGTAAACGCAATTTTTAAATGACAAGCAAGAGCACTATTCATTGCAGTAAAAAATAAGTTCATTAACTAGTATTTTCTATTTGAAATATCCTTAATTTTGTTTTATTATTTTCTTGATGCACTATAACAAAAATAATGATCGAATTATTTCCCATATATTTTTATATAGTATTTAATTAAAAATTTAGTTCTTTTATATAAAAAAAACTCTCTTTAGCTTAGATGTTTAAGGTTCTTATTTAAAATCGCAATTATTTAATTTAGAGTTTTTTTTAGCTTATTGTACTTTTCCTACAGCCAAGAAAGTTTGAATTATGTGAAGTGCCAATTTCAAAAAGTAAGAAGGTAGTAACCTTTTGCTGTTGTATATCCGAAGGGAAGAAAGTTATCTCCCATCCTTTACTTTCCTGATAACCGCTGAGGAGATAAGTGGACTAAATAACCCATCAATCACCTCTTTTCATTTTCCACTCGTTCTGAGGGGTTGGAAAAACACGATGCGACGAATGTGTCTCGGTTGTCCCAGTCCAGCCCACATTTTACCCCGACGAGAGTCTGCCGTTACTAACTGATGAAGATGCATTTACTGTGAACGACTCTTTATCGAGGCAAACGGTGAACTGGTTAAATGTAATAATATCGGGGACTACGTCCAGCGTTACTTGGAAATCACGGTTAATCTCATAGCAATTAAAAAAGACAGTAAAGAGGAATAATAACATTATAATTAATAAAAAAATTATTAACACTTTAATTGCATTTCGAAGCAGTTTAATTCAGAGAATACCTGCCTTTACTTAGAAAAAAACTAGATTAGCATTCAGAGCAAAACGAAGACAATATAAATAACTGTGGGTGCCAAAGGCGACCTCCAGAAGCGAAGTGTCATCCCTACAGGACTTAAAAATAATCGAGTTACGCATTTAGCTCCATGTCACCATAAGCTCCACCTTATAGAATGTCATTGAATCTCATATAACACGACAGAATGTTGTCCAAAGTGCCAGAGTTAGTCCCAAATATTTCAGTACAGCGATTCTGAACCGGTGGTATGCAAGAGAAAAATAGGTAGTACGTAAAAAAACAAAGTATTTTTAACTATTAAATTCAGAAATCTCGTGAAGAAAAAGAACAATTGATAGAAATTTTCAGTGATCGAACTGTAACTGAAAACATAAAAAATAATACACTTGTAGCACACACATACACACTTTTGGGTGAACCTAAAAAAAAAAAAAAAAAAAAAAAAAAAAAAAAAAAAAATTTAAAGGCGTTTCAGATAAAGTTATTAAACTTTTCAATCTATTTGTATGAACAAGGATTTTCTTCCACGTTTTATTTGAAAAATGAATACAGAACAAAATTAAAAGTGAATCCTAATTTACGGTTAAAGTTAAGTGAAATAAGATCAGACATAAAGAAACTGATCTCTCTTAAACAGGCCCAAATTTCACATTAAATTTTAGAAATAAAGTATTAGATTTTAAATTTTGATAATTAAACTAGCAGTCAATTTTTAATCTCATATTTTTTATGCGTGCATATTTAATACAAATAGCGAACAGGTTGTGCAAATGGCAAAATATATATATTTGTAAATATTTTTATTGAGAAATTGAAAAATAATCATTGTAAAATTTAGTGGTGGTACATTTTACAATGTTTTTCACTGTTTAATTAAGTGGTACGCGTTAGTCAAAAGGTTGAGAACCGCTGGTCCAGTACAATTTACGCCTAATACAAGGATTTATTAGTACGAAGCATTCTAGAGTGTTGAAGGTTTCAGCAAAATCCACACGTCTTTCTCAAAACATTTAATTGAAAAATATTAAAAAGTTTAGTTAATGCATTTTTCATTCAAAAAGGTATATAAAAATGTAGAGTGAACTTATAAACATCATAAGAGCTAAAGAAACTAAGTCATCAGTTCCATTAAAGAAAAAATTTGATAACGTAATTTGAAAAATGTCATTGAGTTCAAATGAGCTTATAATGATTTCATTGAAAAAGCACAGTAAGCATTGTGAAAAGAATTAAAAATCTTGTATTACTGCTTGCTATCAAAACATTTTCCAGACTAAACTAAAAGGTAAAGAAAACAAACAAATGTCGATTCATCTAAAATTAGGAAAAAAAAATATCACCTGGGAGTTGAAACAAGAGGTGAAAAAATAATGAAACATATTTTTAATCTAAATACATTTCTGCATACAACAGGAGATCTAAATCATCAATTTCTTAAAAATACTTTAGTGAAAGTTACAAATTCCCTTGATAGAAACGCAAAGTTATTAAATAATATTTGTCTTTTAAAAATATATAAAGTTCGAGAAGATATTTACTTAACACTTTTTTTATTTTTAACTTCGTTTACATGTCAGCAAATTCTTTGAGTTTGATAAGGACTTCGGATGCAATTTAAAATGTGGTCTTCTGTTTTTACTGTGCACGCATGTAAGAGGGAGCCGAATACGAAAATCTCTTAAGTATCTCATTTTCTAAAACTTGCATTTTTTTACTCGTCCTACTTTAACTGAAGCGTAAGAGATTGGTAAACTGGGAAGAACTTACAATTTTCTTTTAAATTTGTTGATGAAAGTTTTGCTATCCATTTCTGCGTAGTAGTTTTTCATTTTCCACTTTTGTTCCTTCTGCTTGATTTACTTTCGGGATAAAGCATATTATTCTTTTAGATACTAGAGACGATTCGCTTTCTGTGTGAATGGCATTTTCGTTTATGGATGTTAGAATTTTATTGTTTTTGATCTATGCTGCTCAGAAGCTGATGCAAAGGAAAATTACAGATTTTATTAAAGATTTGTTTCGTGGAATAAATTGTTTTCCAATTTTTGGTTTTGGTGAAACTAATTTTTTTCTGCAAATCGATAAAATTCCTATCCCTTGAAGTAGACATGGAACTTGGATTATTTGGATCTATTCTTTGTAGAGCAAAATGAATGAAGTTTCTTATTAAATTATTTACACGTTTTTAATTTTTGCCATTGATTTAGATATTTAAAAGATATCACACTCAGTATATACCTTTGAAGAAAATTTAAAGGTATGTGTAATAATTAATTAAATTATTTTAAATGAATGATAATTCACTTGAAATGGTAGGCCAATATATACATTTTGCAAACGTTTATGGAAAAAAAAATATGTCTGTATATAGGTCTGTTGTAAAAATTAAAGTCTCAGTTTAATTTTAATAGAACAGTAGGAACAGTAATTTAATAGTATTTTATTTCACGCATATAGGCAATGTTTCGTTTACATTATGCCCAAATTTCAACATAAGCTTTTTGAAGTAACTTAGTACGAAGAGATGTAGGAATAAAATTTTTTTTTCAAATCTTGCTTCTTTATAGTAATACATCATTGTGGGTTAAAATATTATCTAAATTTTGATAATCTTTAATTTCTTCCAATGATAATTAGTTTGTACACCTAAATGTTGACAAATGGTGTTTCTAGTTATCATATCAGCTTCAGTATTAGTAGAATCCTTTATATATTTCACATCAAAATAATATACAGATAATTTTAGAGATCATTGAAGTAGTCTACTATAGGGTGCTTTATATTCTTAAGCCAAATAAGGGCAGCATGATCAATATGTAGAGTAAAATGGTTATTATGCAAATAGTAGCAAATTTTATCGATAGCATATACAATGGCTAAACATTCTAATAGGACCTCAGTTTTTGAGAATGGAGAGGTATAGGGTGTATTCCGATCTAGGTGGTATTTAAGTTTAAATCTACACTAACAGATGTAGAGACATTAGGTATTTTGAGGTAGGAAACACAGAGAGGGGAGCAATGCTTTCGCCGGTACTTGAACCTGGACCTGTCGAATACGCGTCGAGTGTACTTACCGTTACGCCACAAAGGCATGCAGAAAGGAAGGATAAAATATCTTTTAAAGGGCGACTAGGGATCAGGGGACCCAACCCCCAAATACTGGTGGTGAAGACTCATCATTCACCACCATTTTAATTCGGGTACCACTGTAGAGACATTAAGTTTTTTGAAATAGAAAATTTGAAAAATGAGCAGTGCCCTCGCCGGTATTCGAACCTGGAGCTCTCGAATGCTCGTCGAATGTGTTAAACGTTCCATCACGAAGGCATGTAGAAAGGAGGGAGAAGCTTCTATAAATACATGAAAGGGATATTTGGTGTTAAGCAGAGTTAAAGGTTCTAGAAACTAAAGCATTTTTCAAGTTTCTAAAGGCTCTTTAGCATTCAGGTGTCCATTTATATGGAGTACCGTTTCTTAAGAAAATTTGTTAGAGGGTCTTTAATTCTTGCATAATTTGGAATAAATTTATGATACTCATTAATACTTCTAAGAAATCTTTGTAATTCTTTAACATTTTTAAGGGGTTGCAACGTTTTAATAACTTCAATATTTGCATTACTGGGTTGAAATATTCCTGCTTGAATTTCATATCCTAGGAAATTAATTTCCTTCCTTAAGAAAATGGTAATTTGATTGCTTTAATTTTATACGTTCTTTTTCATATATTTAAAGTATTATTTTAAGATGTTCTAAATATTCTTCAAAGTTTTGAGAAAATACTATGACGGCATCAAAATAATTTAAAGCAAACTGAATTTGGTATTAATTAAAATTTGTCTGGGTAATTTTCCCCCCCCCCCCAAAAAAAAGATAAACTGCTGGATTCATAAAGACGAAAAGTTGTTCTAAATACTTTTTCAGTATCATTTTCATTTAATTTATATGCTAATAACCATATGCTGGGTTTAATGTAGAAAACACTTTAGCATTCATTAATTCACCTTGTACTGCATCTATTCTAGATATGTGTTCAGGATCTGTTTCAGTAATTTGATTAAGTTACCTATAATCAATACATAATCTAGTTTTTGTATTTTCACCTCTTTTGTGGGCTAAAGTTGCAGGAGCAGCATAGGGGATAAATAATGGTTTTCTGATACATGTACGCAATAATTCGTCTATTTGATTTTTATTTCACTATTATCTTAAAGTGAATGCTCTTTACGGAAATTGTAAAGTCAGTATTACTCTTTAAGATTCAAGATTAATACAGCTTACATCATATTTCATTTTGAAAATGTATGACTATAATTATTTAATAATTCATTCAACTGGTTATTTACACAAGAATATTCACACTCATTATTTTCAGCATTGTTGCTACAATCTTTTACTTTTTCATTATTTTCACACAAATATAAGAAATTATTCTTAAAAGAATTATTTAGACATACATCTTCAGTTCTCTTAAATTGATACACCTCATAATCTGTAAAGTTCAATTGCAGTTTAATAAAACAAACATAAAGAAGGCAACAATAAATAATCCAAATGAGAATTTACCACATAAAACACCACATTTCTACTTATTCTTTTAACTTTGCATGATAACGTAATTAATTTTCTGAGATAAAGATCTTCAGATAACGAGAATAAGTTTTTTGAAGTTTTATGTTGCAGTAGTTTCAAACTTATCAATGAAACTTCAAGTATTTTCCGAAATTACATTAACTTGAATACCTATTTCAATAATATCAGGGAAGTTATTACTATCGACCTTAATATTTAATAAAAATATTCTGAGGTTTTAGAAAAGCTTGGTTTTGATGGGATGGGGATTGATGATAATTTAAAGCAGGATATTGAGAATTCGGATATACAGTGGTGGTACCAGAATATTTCTCCCGACCAGAGTTTGAGCAAATAAGATCTAGGATAGACTATGGAGGAGTATTTTGCCTAGGAACAGTAAATCTGTGCACATGAACTGGTGTTATATGGTTATTCTGGTGAACTGGAAGTTGGAAATAATTTTCTTGCTAGAGAAACCCAATTTCGAAGTGAACTAATATTTTAGACAGATAGTAGCATAGAATATTGCTCTGTTAAACTCTGAGTTAACGAGTCAATAAGAATTTGATCACCTAAATGTAGTGTAAAACCTAATTTTAGTTTCTGGCGGAAATACCTGTCAACGTCTTTAAAGATATTGCAAGTAACTGAAACAAAGTCACAGAAATTAATATGTTCGAAAATGGGAAAATACACTAAAACTTTCTCTTTTAATAGATTCCAGTTATCTCTCTTGACACATTCGCAGACATAGAATGACAATGTTCCTTCTTTCGGAAAATCGGGAAGTAACGCTAACTTTGTTTTCGGAAAAACCTTTTAAACTACATCATTTTTCCAAAATTATCAAATATTTGTCTATGGGATAATCATTTATGTCGTCAAACACTGGACATATAAATTTATCATTATGTATAGAAACAATTTCGTCTTGGAACATTTTGGAAAGATCGGGTCTCGATAAAATTTTGTCAAAAACAAAACAATAAATTTACTTAAGCATAAAATTATTTAAAACATTTTTCAGTGAATCATGAAACATTAAAGAAAATATTGGATTATTACATTTTGATTCCATCAACAATAATATTTTATGTTTTTTCGAATCAGCAAAATCAAAATAATTTTTGAAAAAAAATTCTTGACGTGAACAATAACGATATACTTCTTAATTATGTATCGCTAAAGCAATTATCATTTCACACACTTATATTGATATAAAATATGGAAAAATGAAATGGATGACATAACTTTTCGCAGACATACTTCGCAATCACAGTTACGTTGCACGATATTTAACTTTTGGGATGACGAAGAAGAACGAAATGGTAAAAAATTCTGGCAGTTCGAAGGCAAGAAGATCTCTAGCGCAACGTTTTAGATAAACACATGACATAGACCTGGATTCCGCAAGCAACACTTTTCGCTGATGTTATGCCACTTTTTTTTACACTTTCACTTTTGCAGATACTCTTCTGACGCTAGTCTTGATCACTTGTAGCATTAAATCAATGATGATTTAGAGAAAACTTTTGATGAGTATAAAATTCTAGTTAAATTGGGTGTGTTTGGCAATTTAGAATACTTGAGAAATGTATAGCGACTTTCTTTCTTTTCACCATCGACGGAACAGCTGACCCACTGGGTTAGGTGCTTTTCAGTCTGTTGGATCCCGTCGATGGAATTAAAAAAAATACATGAATAAATATAATTAAAGAGCTTAGTGCTGTGTCCTCCGGGGACTGGCCACGAAACGAGGAACATTGAAATAAGGACCAGAACATGGAAAGAAGGTGCATGGTGGGGACTGCTGAGACTAAGCGGAACACTTTTTACTATTATCGTATTATCGTACATATTAGGCATACAGTTATATTAAGGATGTGCTATAAAAATCAGGTACAGATGTAAAGATGACCAAATACATTGCAAATTGTGGAATACATTAAATGAGTTCTGGATTAGTCATAATATTAAATATAGTTAAAAACTGCAAAACAAACAAACAAACAAAAAAAAAAAACACAAGACATTAAGTAAATTAATATATGTACAGAGCAGGCTGCTGACGGCATGGTGTCCAAGGAAAGAAGTCACTCCAGGTTGTCAGCAATGCTTTTAGCAATGATAGTGCAGTCTCTAATGCGGCTGATCGCATATTTATTCTTAATTGTGTTCTTGAACCATGCTGGCATATTGATTGCAGTTGGTATTTTCAAATGTGAATTCCTTGTGTGCGAGCAGTCAAACAGATAGTGATCTGGGTCACCAGTACTGCCACAAATACATTGGTCACTGTCGCTTAGGCGAAATCTGTGAAGATAGGACATATATGGGCCATGGCCTGTCAGATACTGTGTGAGGTGCGAAGAACTGCTATTTAAATTGTGGTTAACTTTCGGTTGGAAATCATACAGTCTTTTGCCTGTGGTGCTTGTCTCCCAGTAGTTTTGCCACTGCTTCATTAGTTCACATTTGAGAGTAATTTTCAGATACGAATGCGGAAGGGGCACACCAATGCTACTCACGTGGAGTTCATTGGCTGCGCCCTTCGCAATTATATCCGCTGCTTCATTTCCTTTAATCCTCGTATGGGCCGGAACCCATTGTAGCTGGGGCCTCAGACTTGCAGGAATCGAAATTAATAGTTTTTGTATGTCTCTGACAATGGATATCTGTTGCAGCTGCCTTGGATGGCCTGCAAGCTTAACATTGAGTCTGTGTAAATTACTTTATACCTGCCATTGTTAGCAGTGAAGTCCAGAGCTGCGTTTAGTGCTGTAAGTTCTGCCTGAAACACCGAGTTACTGGGACGAAGCTTCTTAGCCCAGGAATGGATTATGTTATCACCCTCCATTGCACACCAGGCACTGCCAGTCCCGAGTTCTCCTTTGGAGCCATCAGTATATACGGCTAAGGATTGTAATGCACTTGGAGGATTACATTTTGCTTCTATATCGAAGTCTGCAGGGTGGCAAGGAGAGTGGGCAATGTGATTCTCGTAGTCCGAGGATACATAAGTCTTACTCCAAATAGTAACGTCTTGTTATAGTCTGATCACTCTCACCACAACACTCTCGCTCTGTACTATCAGGTTCAGGAGCGGAAGCCCAGCCAATACATTTAATGTAGTTGTAGGAGAGGTACGGAATCCTTTGCAGATGCCCAGAAGAAATGGTCTTTGCGCGGATTTCAATGCGTGTTGCATGTTAATCGTGACATTGACGCTCCATATGGAAACGTCATGAAGAGCTATGCGCTCAGCGACTGTGACATACCATATTTTGAGCATCTGTGAGGAGACACCCCAGTTAGCAGCAGCTTTTCTCCGCATTGTATTAGACAATTTATGTAGCTTTTCTTTAAGATCCTTGATGTGAGAGAGCCAGGAGAATCTGTCATCTATAATCTCACCCAATTAGCGGAAATGTCTCACGAATTGTATGTTTCGGCCATGAAGGTTTACCCACGAGGTACGCTCGTGCCTTTTTCCTGAGCTAACTAGCATTCCTTTGGATTTTGCTCTTGAAATTGTGAGCATATGTACACTGGCCCAGCGGACTATTTTGTCTAACGCTTTTTGGGAATTTACCTCGTAACTGCTACGGCTATGACCGTTTGAAATTAGCAAGAAGTCGTCTGCATACGCTATTATTTCTGATGTTTCATCATCATCAAACAGGTTGAGCGCGGTGTCTGCTACCAGGTTCCACAGAAGTGGACCTAGGCAGGAGCCCTGCGGGCAGCCTTTCGTAGTGTACAGCGACTATTCGCTCACTCCCAAAAGGCTGGAATAACAAGTCCAAAAAAGGGTTAAATACCCCTTTATTTGACTCGAGAATATTTATAGATGGCCCTTCTCGGGTTTACAGAAAGTCTCCACTTGGGCTTTAACTTAAGACAGAAAATGAGAAACTAATACTAACTAACTAAAAACTAGCCGAAGCTGTACAGAAATAATTAACAGAGTTGACTCTTAATTAAACTTCACCAGTGAATAGGCATGTAACAATACGATGGTAGTAGTATTTGGTTTAAGGCAACGGCGTGGCTAGAAAGCAGAACACGCTTTACGAAGCTCTTCTACGGAAGTAACCGAGACTTCTCCTTAAAATGCTGGTTCTACCTCATTTACACAAAACGCAATCCTGAAAACTCATTCTGTTAGGGAATTGTATGTGGGAAACAAGACAGGAAAGGAAAGTGGTCCAAAATTAAAGTTAACTATTATGAAATTTAAATAACCCCTACAGACTTTGCAATGATTTCGAATCCCGGTCGACTTGAAGATGTGATATTTTTGGATAATATGTTGACAGAACTTAGAAGAGAAGACAGGAATTATTTTTCAATCATGGCCAAAGTCGGGAAAGATGTAGCTCGTGGACTATAGAAGATAACTTGATGCTGTTACGTAAATGCATGAGTTCGGAAAAAAGTGCAACTAGCTTTGATTGTTAAAATATTTCCATTTCTGCACCACGAATTTCATAGCACATATTTTTACTAATGAAAACACTTCACAGTATTGGAACTTTTCACAAAAATACGCGTACAGCTTTTCAGAGTATCACAGAGTTCAATCAGTAATAACACTTCAAACTACTAAAGACGTTAACACAATGCAGAGCAAAGCGCATCTAAAAGGCGAAGCTCCCTCGGATATCTCAGTACTCTGAATTCAGCTCTAAAGTAACAGTAACTGAGAGAAGATGCTGTCTACGGTCTTACATAATTTTCATCCGGCCGCCGAGAAATCCCTAGAAAATTTTATTTCACGAAATTACTGAAATTCATATGCATATAAATATATTAGCTACATCAAAGGGCCGGATACGGTTGCAGTTGCATATATAGATTAATTGAGTTAATTAATTGTATAATACCGCTTGCTATATACAGGAACCGGACCAGAATGTCGCGAATTGATAGCGAAGTTTAGCGAATTTTGGAGATTTCTTGCCAAATTTGGCGACAAATATTAGTTGCCAAAACCATTGCCAGCTTGGCGATATCTCGCAAATTTAGCGAGGTAGCCATTTGCTCAATGTTATACTTACCCGTGTACTCTTAAAGGTTCCGCAGAACATCGTCTCTTGAGATTTTCATACTGCATTAAACGAAAAACAAAACAGCAACAACAACCCCCCCAAAAAAATAAATAAATAAATAAAAAATAAAATAAAAAAAACCTGTAACAATTTTACATATAATTTCATGAAATTACCTATATATGTACGAAGTTTGTAACTCTTTCTATATATACATATTAGATATATATGTATTACACACACTAAGCATTATGATACTAGTGCAATAGTGTTACAATAATACGTTGCAAATATGATGAACTGGTACAATACTTAAGAACTGACATTAATGACGTTGCATAGCATTTATAGTGAACATACGCATTAGTACAAAATTCGTAGTGATTTGCGTTCCATTATACCAACTCTCTTTAAGACCGTATAAATTGCACAATAGTAAGAGTGAAAACAGTTTTATACAAAACACACTCTAAAAACTGTACGCATACATACAAGCGTGACATCATGGCAGCTGTGCATACCAAAGTAGCTGATTTCTAACTTGCTGCAAGACGTTGATGCAATTCATATGCTTAACTGCATATGAGTTGTCGCAGATATTTTTAGCCCAAGCAAGGCGAATAGTCTACTATGATGATAAGTACTCGTTTGGGGCGATCGAAGTAAATAGTTGTAAGAGTCACCGACATTTCTAGAGTGCATTTGTAACTGTTCGAAGTCGATAGCTCAGATAATGGCCATGACAAATGAAAAATTGCGTGATTTCAGATACACTGCCATGCAGCTTTTCATTAGTGCAATTTCCTGCCAGAATCATCCTGAATCTGTTGCCATTGCAGCATTAACAAGGCTTATTCTCCATATGAGGTTGAGATATCTTCATATGCAGTTTAGAACATGGTAAATATAGCATCCTTGTGCTGATATCTCTTAAATGCCAATTTCGCAGTTTCATCTGTTTGTTCATTACGAACAATTCTAGTGGAGAAGTGGATCTACTCTAGGCTTGGTCTATGATCTGGTATGGAGAGTAGAAGCTACTGAATTCCTTTGACGATGTTATTTCCGAAGTACCGTCCTTGAATTGCATACAGACTTCATACAGAGTGAAAAAATAAAACATTCAATTTAGTGCTTCATAGTCACTCTGATATAGTCCGTTTTTATGGAATCCAGTGTTATCGCGATCCAATCTCCGTTATTGTTATGTTGGTCTTTTGTAGTACACATAAGCTGCAGCATGTGCTCTATGTATTGAATTTGGCTTCAGGAAAGAAAGGGCTCTTAATTCTATTGAAGTGTTCAGTTCCAGGAGATGACATGGCAACACAATATACTAGGTTTATAGACCGTGTAGAAATAAAGAAGGTTACCAGATTGTATTGGTTTTAAACTTAATGTGCGCGACAAAGCACATTCCTTGTGTACCACACATGAAGGAATGGGGTGGAGAGTCCAGCAAAGTACATCTGAAGCTTTGGTTGGAGAAATAGGATGTCCCGTCAGATGTTCAGAAGATACGGTTGTTGTGTAGAATTAAATAATTGTAGTGACAGATTCTAGGTAACATAAAAGTACTCAGAGAAACCCCATGCAGTTTTAGACGCTCTGCTACAATCTGAAATTAAATTATAAGTATCGTTTCAAGTTTATACAAGGATGGAATAGGAACCGACCAATCATTGCAAAGGAAGGACGTGTTGATATCAGGTTGACTAGTCCTGTACAGATGCATATTTAAACATGCAGAACTTTACTTTCCTTGATCAAATATTGCTTAAATTCTGCTCTACTGGTATGAAAGGGGCTAATATTTTTACATCCTGTGACTATGATGACAAATTTAAGAATACACTGCATAAATAAAATTCCGAAGGGAGGCAGTGGTTGAGGCTGCTGCTGGAAAATGGAGCATCCTGTATGAAAATCAGGTATTTCCAGGCACCAACCTGCGTCCTGATCTGGTGCTCTGCACAAGGGCCACTCTGCGCTTGTGCTTCACATCACTGTGCCCTTGGAAAACAGGATAGCTGCTTTTTCCGCAGCCAGACAAGAAAAGGTCTCCAAATACCGTCCGGTGGTTGAACTACTGAAGGAATCTTACCCCGATGTTCAAGTACAGGCCATTGTCACTGGCTTACTCGGATCCTGTGATAAACACAACGAAAAGATCTTGAGGCGCCTATGCAGTAATAAATACAGCAGCCTTCAGCTTAGTGACGTCATAAATGGGTGTGACTAAGCTCGTCACGTCACAGTGCATTCTCGCATTCTACGCTACGTGTATTTACTATTTTCTATTGAACATAACAATGATCAATCGTTTATTACTGTAAATTAATATTAAATTCTACATTTTAAATTTACATTTCTAACAAAGTTTGGTTTTACTGAAAAAAATATAGTAAACTGTTTATTTTAAATTAATAGAATAATTCAGTTGTGCCATTTATTCAAATGGTAAACGGCAAGTCTCGCATTACTTGTATATCAGACGTCTTCAATATTTTCAAAGATTTTCAAGCTTTGGCACTAGCACAAATAAAAATATTTCTTTTTAAAATTTAAATTTAGATCGCAGAAGCCTTCAGTTCTACCATTTTCATAAGTAATTTTATTGCTACACAAAGTCACAGTCCCTTATATACTGTTAAATAGGCGACATTCATTATTTCACACACACACACACACACACACACAAAAAAAAAAAAAAAAAAAAAAAAAAAAAAAAAACAATGAATGTATTAATGGAAAAAATATACTATTTTTACTACAAATGAACATCATATAAGTTTTCGTTTCACTTTCTCAGATTCCTAAATATGGTTAAAATTTCTTTGCAATAGAAATGCAAAAGTTAGATATTTGCCAGTTACTGATGTATGGAATATTAATTTATATCAGTATTCCATACATCAATAACTGGCAAATATCTAATTTCTCACAATAAGTAAAATAATATACAAAAATAAAAATCATAAATATTTGGAATAATAAGCAATGTTTAAAGTAGAAAATATACTATCAAGTGCAATTACATTAGCAAACACTATGTATTAAAATAATAATGCAAAAGTTATTTATCGAGTGCAAGTTGCGATTTTCGAGACTTGTCTTTTGACTTAAACATCGTCAAACTATCCACATTAATCGGTAGTCGGGAAATGTTATCAACATACCAAACGAAAACAATGTAAAATCTAATTTGAAATACAAAATTATTTTTGTTTGATTAAAAATACAATTTACAACTAATACAATAGTACAAATAAAAATAATCAAAAGATGTATTAAATGTTGTACATAATATACAATACAGTACTGCTGCTCTCTCCATGTACACAGCGATCTGTTTTCGCTTAAAATATCACAAAACTGCACAAACTCGGCATCGCGCACAACCTCCGCATTGTGCAGTCAAGATCAAGATGTCATGATCAAGATCCCTCTAGAACAGTTAAAATTTCAATATGCACTCTAATGCAAAGAAAATAAAAGAGGATTTCTGTTTTTAACCTTGTAAAAATAATAGGTAGCAAATAGAAATACGTAGCAGCTGACGTAGAGAGAAATATTACACAATATCAGTAATTCAGGTTACGAAAAAAGAAAGAAAGAAACTCAAGTTTCTAGAAAAATGACTAAAAGAAGAAAATAAAACTACCAGAATAAAGTTAATTAACCTTGTAATCATGCCTTGTAAGCCATGCCTTGTAATTCGATGCTTTTATTCGCCTTCCAAGGCTCTCTGCATCCACTCGAAACCATTTATAAATTTCTTTCGCTCTACCAATCTAATATTCGTTTCATAAATCGGACATTTATACAACCTTACAATCAACATTTTCTCCATTCACCACCCAATCTAGCTTTTATTGCCTTTTGCTTCAACTGCTAAAAAATCCAAATTCAAATATTCACCCATACTCAGAAGAACCATAGAGATGAGACGTATTCATCAGTATCAAAATGGTCTTTAAACCAAAGAATTATTTTCTGTATTTTGAGCAGTTACGGTTATAAATTTTAGATTATTCATTCGATATTTTCAATCGTTTGGTAAATCTTAATAATGCATTTTAGAGAGCTAATTCGTTCTGTTGAATGCTAACAATAGAATGTAACATACAATAAAGTCGATTTAGAATAAGAAAATTTTGAGCAGTGACATTATAAACCTATCATTTCAACTCAGTCAAAATATAATTTACAGGTTATTTAAATATGAAGCTACAGCCTAACTATAACTTGCTTCTAGAAAGAGGCGTAGCCAATATTACGTCATAAAAAGGTGTGTAATGACGTTTTAATTTGCGCAAAGTCTTCTAGGACTAACAATTATGATAGCTCTGATACTTCGACTATGTCAACTGTGCTATACTTTATTTCAGCCTTCCTAAGGGTCAGATACAGAACAACTTCGAATAAAGGACAGATAATAACCAGTCCAAGGGGTTTTCTTTGATATTGTTACTGCGTTCTTTGATGACAGATTTTTCAGGAAGTATTTAATCTCTGAGCAAGTTCAGAGGTTAGTAGGAAACAAACGGTAGAGCTTACATCTTATTTTTTATTTTCCGAAGAAATCAGATTTTTCTCTTCCATGTCCATTATAATCACTTGAAATACATTGTTAAAAAGTTGCTCTAAAGAAGTGGGCGCCCACTAAAGGCCAAACGGTAAACTCTCTGAACACTAACAGTTCGACCTGGGTTCGATTCCAGACGAACGGGCTGGCTGCGTGGCATTTTTCCAATTTTCTTCATGTGTAACATCGATGCGAACCATTTCCATTTGAACGTTGTCTATGAGGTGTCTATATCCTTTGGCAAACAGTCCTAGTATATTACACCATAATTAAAATAAACCAAACCAAACTGTAACGAAGTGGATAATCTCCTTATCTAACATCTTAGTTTCGCAATTCGGGAAATGGCATTCATTCTATTAGAAGCAGCAAAGAATATTTAACAAAATGCGCGCTAAAGAACGAAATCGAAAAGAAACTAGAATGAAATATACATTTATTTCAGTAGATTTAACAGGTCTTCTTTAATAGTCTTCATGTATTAATTCGGAGTTTAATGATGACTGCAGAAAAAATAAATAGTAATAATTACTTTATTATTAGTAATTAAACTTTAATAAAGGTACATTTTATAAGGTTCAAAAACAACTTGTGTAATTATACGAATTTTATTATGAAATAACGAAAATAAACAAATTACCTTTCTCTCCTCAGGAGTAATACCGTAGAAAGTTTTTCCGATTCTTCTTTTTACCGTTGCATTTTTTTATTTTTTTATTTTACGAGTGGATAGAGTGAGTATTATCTCTTTTAGTAATAGCACTCTGCCGAGTTCCCATGGGCAATGAGTCTTTCTCTTTTCCTTTTTTTCCTCTCAAGTTTTCTATTTAAAAGATACCTGCCTCCCAGTTTATGGACTTATTTCATGGTTCTTGTAAAAGTGCATTTTGCTGAAAGTGCGAAAAGCACTCGAGTATCCGAGTATTCAAAAAGAATGAATCAAATGTATTACATTTCCAAGAATTTCTGGACTTAACTATATTCTAACTATATACTATTTCGCAACTATATTTCTTAAATATATAAAAACATGTTATGTTTGCGTTTATAAAAATTTAAAACAGTTTGTAATAACATGAAATCTCAGAGTTCAAGGCATTTAAATTAGAAATACACATTAAGTTGCATATTTTTTGGTAGCTTACAGCTATTACGTTGAAACTGTATGCATCATTTTCAATGATCTTCTTTAAATCAGGCAGCCACGTTATTAATATAGTAAGCATGGTAAGTGCTAGTAATGATATGATAACGTTTTGTAGATTAATGTAGACTGCTATATACTACTACTAGTCCCTTTCATAGTTGGAAATTAGCAGTTGTTTGTTGTTAGTTAGTTGATTGTTCGAGAAAGGAAAGAAAGGAAGTAGCATGGGTATTTAATCATCAGTAGCATTAATGCATTACTGTTAATGAGTTGTCAGATTATTTGTAAGAAGTCTGGACAACATGATTAAAGCGGCTGCGAGAGCAGGCAAAGCTGAGATAATACCTTTTAGACACAGCTGGTCAAATTCTAACAAAGCTACCGCGAATGCCCAAAACTTTCTTTCTCCCTCTGAGATCCAAAAGTCCTCAGTTTAAATAGTCTTAAAGTTAGTTTGGATTCTGATGAAGAATATGACAAGAAGAGGTTGAAGTAAAGATCAAAATCATAATGACTGTTTAGTTTAACATACGAACTTTACATTTTCCCCACCAGAATTTAAGTTATCGCAACGAAGGTCTTTAACGACCTTAACTAAGATATTAAGTTAAAAATCTAATAACAGGAGTAAACCTTTACTAGCTTAATGTCTAAAACTAAATTTAAGTTGTTACAAAATTTTCTTTTGGTACAAAATCACATCGTCATTCCTTCGACAGCTCATCTATGAGGAATATGGAAAAATAATTAAACAAATATTACAGTTTACACTTTTCCAGCTTGTCATCACTATTTCATAGAACCTATAGCACTTTGCTTTTATCTAAACGCAATGTTCATACCCCATCTCTCCATCATTGTAATAAGTGGACGTATGCAGAGCGTCCGATTAAGAACGACTCTGCACAGTCAGATTGTTTGCTTGGAATACATAAAAAAATGCCCAAATAATTGTAGCTCTAAGACCCCTAGCTCTTGAGATAAATGCAGGAGAAATGTATGACGTCATATTAGGAGCAAGAAAAAAAAAAGCTCATTGAAACATATACATCCGTATTTGCATTACGTTTGCATAAGAAGATGTTCAAAATGTCCACCGTACATATCGAGACATGCAAGCGTGGCATGGCTGACTGCACAAGTTGCAGCAGTGTGGTGTCCACCATAGTACACACAACATGAAGACGAATGAGTAAGTCACTTTCTACAGTAATTAGGTATCGCTAGAGCAATTACTTCAGATAGGTCCATAGGAAGAAATCTAAAGGTGTTAATATAGCGATCGCGGCTGCCGTAAAATCGAACTCCAACATCCAATCTAGCGGCTTCGGTGTTCCATATCCGGATATTTTTGAACCACAGGCCGCTAAGGTTATCTCATCAAGGAATTCGGTTTAAACATAAAGAGAAATACCAAATGTTCGTGAATGTCTCACGAGCCGTTCAGGCAGCAGATAGGGTCCAATCATGCGACTGCGTAGTATGCCGGCCAACGCATTTTACAAATCAGCGTACCTGATGTCTCTTCGGGCGGATTGCATGAAGATTAAAATCTAACCACATATGGCTGTTGTTACTGTTGAAGAGCAGGCTTCATATCTCCACAAGATATGTACAATGAAAATATTATCTCCTTAAGGTTGTTGCAATAATTATACATAAAAGTCAATACGTCGCTGAACGTCATTTGGATGTGGATCTTGAACGATTGTCTAGCAAAATGAGTTTAGTCCCCTGACGTCTAAACACAATGTCGCTAATCACGTTCGGCTCCCTGGCTAGCGCGCGTCTCTTCAACTCGAGAGTTTCTTCTACCTGCCGAAGTTACACACCAGCGGCCGAGCGGTAAAGTCGCTGAACACTGGTGGTTCGAATCTTGGCGAGTGGGCTGGATCAATGGGTGTTTTTGTGGCTTTCCCCGTATATAACATACATACGAGAAATCATATAAGGTATTCAGTTTCCCTTAGACAGTCGTCAACGTAGGCATACCTCCCCTTTACCAGATAGTCCTCGAGTGATTTGCTATAATCAAATAAATTCAAAACCATACGCCGAAGTATCGCATCTTCGCGTGTTGGGTGGTGCTTTCAAGATTCTTAGTCTGTCTTCAAACCTGCGGATAAGTTTAACATTAGGAGGACGGCGTAAGAGGCGGTGATGGGCATACTCCATATCAAAGATTGAACAACTACCTACGAACCAAATTGCTACATTGTCAATAGCATAGACACGAAAGCCCCCTATTTCAAAAATATATACCTAATGTCCTGAGTTTACGTTTCATTAACTCTATAAGTTTTGGCAGGAGAGCCTAAATTTAACTATCCTCGTTTAGAAAATGCTAGGTTTTACTTTAAATCATATCTTTATCATTTGCAAGCTTTAAATTTACAATGTATATCATAATAACACGTTAAATTTTATAAAATAGTTATCATAACAAACTTCATGGAATATAAAACATGAAAGTTTATTCGCATACTTTGCAGTCATTCTAAAATTTTATTCATTATAGTCTTTGGGGCTAAAAATCACAGAATCGTATTTTAACTCACAAAATAAAAATCCTGCAAGATAGATGCATTCATTAAACGAAAACGTTTCTTTGCTGAACAGGAATTGTTGCAAGCAATTCAGGTGCAGCTGGTCTCTTCCTTGCTCTCGTTACTTCGAGTTAACTTTTACTCATTATTTCTCTCTACTTGAATTCTGGCAGTGGAACTGGTTACTCTTCCGTTGACCAGTTCCTCTTCCACAGCCGCTTGAACCGCTTAGATTGCAGATTGGCAGAGTCGTCATTTTGTCATTGCTGTAAGACTGCTGCTTTCTCTACTGCTATTTTGTTTTTGCTGTCTTTCCAAATGTTGCTGTTTAGCCCTCGGTTGATCGCAACAACTCATGGATCGTTGAAAGTTTTCATGATTCTTGGGTAAATTCCTTATTCTTTTTTTTGTGCTTGGCCCACGTTCGCTGTCGATTTGCTCCTTGATGTCTCCACGAGAAGGGGCTTTTTCTTTTCTCAGCTTTTCCGGCATCCCTTCTTTTTCTTTACATATGTTGTACTATAGACGTCTATGCTGTATCTCCTGTATTCCTTGATGAACCTTTATTACTCAAACTAGATGACGCAATGCATAACTTAAGAGTGGCATATGAGGGTGCTCATAATAACACTTAATCTGGTCCACATTTGCATTTGCACATTTACTAATTTGTCTTTTCAAAACCATTATAGTTTCACTAATTTTCTCTGTTAAAAAGGAGCCTTTGAATTTAATTTAATTAAAATTTCTCCACTTTTCCTTCTGGTATACAAGAAAGAGAATGCTTATATTTTAAGATTTTTATCTCAACTGATAATCTGCTTCCTGCGTTTTCTTGTCATAATAAAAATTTGTCTTGCAACGGCCATATCCGAATTTCTATTTGCCTCATGCACTAATTTATGGATGTCTGCGATCTTAAACTCTACAAACCACTTTTCTACACATACACACACAAAAAAAGCTTATTGAGTGGCGAAACCAGCTTTGTATAGAAATAATTATGTCGGTGTCTTCTCAGTTATATATTGTTTGGCCGTTCTTATTGCAAATGACAATTCATTGACTCAAACATCTAATCACTGGTGATAATTTCTTTTAGAGCTGTGGATGATTTAACGGCATTTCTGCTGAATTGCTCTACAATATTCGACTGTCACCGGTGAAGAACTGTTTTATAAAGTGATTTGTGGCAAAACATTTAATCAAAATTTAATTTACGAGTTATTTTACGCTGCTTGAGATTACTTTAACTAGAGCTCCATACCTTAATATAAATTTATTTAAAATGAATCAGTTTATTTTTAAACCTGCTTCTTTTAGAAGCGAAAACACTTAGTGGAAATCCCGAATGTGTTCATTACGTAAGTTTTAAAAATCATTACTTTGTATTATAATCTAAGTTTGATTTAGAGTTCAAAATTTAACTGGTAGCTCACAAAAATGCTCTGAAGTTTTATTAACATAAAAAGGAATTCCAAGTAATTGTTTGCAATAAAACTCTGAATTTACCTTAAAGGAATGCCTAGCTTGGTTTCATATATTTATAGTAACTATTGAAGCTGTGTGGAATTTGGGAAATCGCAGTATTTATCAGTTTATTAATTTACTATATTAACAAGTGGAAGTATGGTGCTCTGAGAAAGCGATCGCGGATACTTAGCCGACGGGACACTTAACCGACACCAGTTAGCCGACAGGGACACTTAGCCTACAGGACGTTTAACCGACACGGACACTTAGCGGACAGGACATTTAGCCGACACGGACAGTTAGCCGGCACGGACAGTTAGCCGACAAGGACACTTAGCCGACAGGGCATTTTGCCGACACAGAGAGTTAGCCGTGAGGACATTTAGCTACGCGACACTTAACTGTCAACACATTTAGTCAACAGGACACTAAGCCGACAGTGACGTTTAGCTTACACAAGGCCAACTTATACTCAAAGCCTGCCAGACTGAACGAAATTCCGGTTCCCAGTTTTCAGTGCCTTTCGCGAAACTCATCACTAGGTGGCGCTCGCATTCTGCTACACTTTTGCTATACGTTCTCTATTTGTAACGTGGCTCGCTATTAACAAAAAGTGTATTTTATTAAAACGTGCCGCTCTAAGTAATAGTAACATAGGATGGTATATTGCTGCGTGCTATACTGCAAAGTTTTCTTCCTTTTAAAAAAATGTTTGCGATTGTATTTAAATAATTATTCGCAACATATAACTGTTGGACGGATAGCATTTCCATCAGTTTTATGGAATGCAGATTTAAATACAAATACATAATACAAAATTTCTTAAACAAATGCCATCATCACGTAAAATTTTAAAGCTTTAAAACTCTTTTGATATGTTTCCTTCCCTCAGCTTTTGTATATAAACAAGCTTCTTAATATGTGTGTGTAACGTGTGTTTAGCTTCATGTCATTTTTTCGTCTTCATGAAATAAAAATATCAGAAATTTTTTTTTATCATACTGGAAATAATCTCTGTTTTTTCTATAAATGATATTTTAACCTATATATATGAGTTTAATGTAATTAAAATTTAAGATGGTATCTACGTATATATTTTATAAGAAATGCTAATTGCGTTAGCTTTTTTACGAAATTTATTACTTTTTAGCTCTCGTATTTGTTATCTTTGATCCAGAAATATTTGAAGCTGTCTGTACTAGCTTCAAAATTTTAAACCGCATATCTCATTTTAATTAGTGTGATGTACCATATGTACTAGTTTAGATACCTTAGACTGAGCTAAGTTAAAAGGAAGAGAAAAATATGTACAACTTGAAGTTAAGATTGATTAGCGTTATATAATAATGGTAGATTATTCAGAAAGTATAAAAAACGGCACAACGGCTATCTGACTAAGGGAACAAATGTTTTCGGGGAGGACCTTCTAAGAAAACTAGCTCGTAGTGACGTTACACATAGGAAAAACATGCGAAATCTTACATGCAGCCAACGTCTTTACCTAAATTCGAGCGTGGATGGAACTAAAAGTATTCAGCGATCTTAACTATTCGGCCAGTGTTGAGGTCATAGTTATGTATAATGCTGAAATTATGTATAGTTAGTTATATCCAAGGTTATAACATGAAAATTTTTCTGCTTAGTTAGTTATATATAATAGTTATATCAAGTTAGCAAACTTTTGAATGATTTTCACACCTCTTCTTTACTGCTAATGCTACTACTTTCACTATTGTGTGATAACTGGCGTTAGCAGTAAACATAAACAACCACAGTTCTGTTCTAATGCCAAGCATAGGCTTCTTTTACAATTCGTGACTTACTGACCTCTTCTCAAACCATTTTTTTTCATCTTCTCTTCAATTTAAATATTTTTACAGACAAAATTTAGAAGAATCGAAAGAAAAGTTCAATTAAATTAATAAGCGTTTTAAAGAAAATAATGCAATTTTACATTCACCTGTAAAAATAACAATAGAGTTTGTAGAGACATTAGGTTATTTCGAAGCAAGAGATGTGAAAAATGAGCAACGCCTTCGCAGGAACTCGAACCAGAGGCCTCTCGAATACGCGCCAAGCTTGTTGACCACTACACTACAAAGGCATGCTAAGAAGAAATACCTTATATGCTTAAGAAAAATTACCTATTTGTAAGAAATTCTGAACAGTAAACACTTGAATATTAAATAAAATATCGAAAAGTACGTGTGTTAAATGTACTAGTCATTTAACTCGGAAGCTCCATTAGACAAAATCTAATGGAATAACAAGGATTAGAGAACAATATATATATGGAAAACTTATGCAAAGCAAATAAATGAGAGATAGTATTGTCGTACAACATTCCTTACAATTTAAATTTACTCTTAAGTTCAGCAAATTAGAGCGAAACATGTATCTTATAATTCAGAAGAATTTTCATGCTTCAGTGTATTATTTATGCTTCACTGTGTACCTGAATTAGGGAAGTAAAAGAACTTTAAGAAAAAGTAGGATAGATAAGCAGAATAAAAGTTCATATGTTTATAAATGTAAAAGCAAATACCATTATTTACATACATACGTAATTTGGGTAGACCTGAATGAAGCTTTCTTCGAAGAATTCTAAAGGCAGAAGTCCTCTTAGAAATTAAAAAAAAAATTTCAGTCCTTACTGTTCAGTGCTTTTTTTTTAAACATTAGTTTTTTGGTTCAACGAAACAGCTTTTTTTTTTCCCTCAAGACATGACATTATCTTATGTACTTTTCTTAGAATATTTTTTCTCCTTCTGCAGTCAAAATGAAAACACGCGTTTCCGTTTTTGAAATGAGGTTAATTTTTTTTATTGAAACTAACACCAAGTTTTTAAGCTATTTTTTAATTTCTTTAAAAATATTTCTCAAATTTAATTTTCTTGTGAATGTCCTTACTAAAGAAAAATAGTTTTTTCTTTTCAGAAGAAAACTCAAATATAATATTTTAATATCAAACGTTAAGTTTCGTAGAAACTCTCTATGAAAGAAGGAGTTAAAGGATAATGAAAGCGACCTGCGAACAGATCATTACAAATTAGCTGTGTTAGTTTAATTAGTTTTCCTAATGAGCACATCTATTTTGCATCTCTCTAAAAATTTTAATTCACGTTAAATAATTTTAAACTTTAACACATGTTTCACTTTTGAAATAAAACAAAATCAGTGTAAGACAATTATTGAATCTTAGAGTGTCTTTAATACTGTTTAATAGTACTTTAGTTTAAGTTCAATAATATTAAAATAATTTTTCGAGTTCTTAGGTTGAATGTTCTTTGTTCTAAGAAAATTTCGAGTTTTTTTCTGCTAAACTCATACAAACTTGTCATCTTTTATTAGCTCAAACAAAAATAATACATGAAACATGAGAAATAAGTAATACAAAACAATACTAATAAAATACAGAAACAACGAAACAAACATAAACTGAGATAGATGATTTTGGTTTTTAGAAACGGAATAGTATCTGAAATAAATTTCTGCTAATTAATGTTGCTTTACTCTGTTATACTCGCTGCAGTATTCCTTTTTCCCCTGACTGTTTGTCAAGGAAAGGAAAGGTTTTTAAGTGATCAAAATTCTGTAATTTTCGTAGCTAAGCAAGTAAGTTTTGTAGCAAAGTAAGATAATGAGAATTGAGAAACTCAAATATTAACAATTCAGAAATGAGAAAAAAAAAGTACAATTCAAAACCACAAAGGGTGTCACAGTAAAAGCTTCTATAGCGTAATCGTTTCAACAGGTTTCAGAAAACGTTTCACAGTAAATGTACATATTTTTATTAAACTCCTACACGCACACACACACATGCAAACACACACAAACGCACACGTATGTATATATATGCTACTATAAAAGCCTGAAGTATGGTAAATCCTAGATATTACCGTAAAACCTGGCTTTTATCAAAATTTCTTGGTAAAAATCCGAAGTAGGCTTTAAAATGATTCCATTTCGGACTTTTACCAAGCCTTTGCAGTAAAACCTAGGAGTTACCAACGTCTTCCGGTAAAATCACGAAACGAGGGATTACTTATGATCGGATTTTCCATTCGCAAATAGTATGTTAAAAAAATTCTTTAAAAAAGGTAACCTGGTTTTTTGTGTACAAGGATTTTAATTTACCAAACCTAATGCCAAGAATATAAAACTCATCATCTTTAATGTCTGTAATAACGGCTGTTACTGATTTTGAATCCATTTTCGATCTGTCAGTATCAGGTACATCAAATATCAGGTGCATACATTTTGTCGTAGACTAGGTTTCGGAAAGTTTCAGTTTCAGCAGACGCAATTCTTCATCTTCTTTGCCTGCTTCTCACCTTCCTTAGCTATCTTTCGAAACACTTTCACATTTTGAACTTTATTGATAATCGTACCCATTGTGTTAGAACATATATTTTTTTTCCAGAGTTTGAACTTCCATCGTTATGCAGCATTCTTTTTCACATGTGTTATTATTATTATTATTATTATCTTGCGATTTTAAATCAACTGTTTATTCGAGATTAGTGACTTAATCTTCTGTATTAACCATATATTCAGTATTAATATTTATAATTTTTTCTAAGTCTCTTCAGTGGCCATGTTACTAATCAAATTAGGTGGGAGAACCGAGTTAGCAAATCTCGGCTTCATAGGGCAACCATATATAGCTTTGTAAGGTGAACATATCATTCCCTCGTGATATGCTTTGTTTTTCATTTTTTTCCTTTGAGAACATACAGACTCCCCGTGCACCACATATGTACAACACGGGCTTACAGAAGTAAGTTAACTAGAACATTAAAGGTTACATGTATAAATAAACATTAAAAATTACATGCATAAATAAAGCGAACAAAAGCAGAGAACAGCAGTCTGGACTTCACGAAAACAGATAAGTTCACTGGCCAAGTCACTCCGAACATTTTCAAATCGTTCTGTAAGCATAATCTAGGGCCATCAAATGTAGGGCACGAGAAAATCAAATGTTCCACATCCTGAGGAGCTCTTTTTGAACATTCACATAAATTGTTTGATCGTAGATTAAAACGAAACAGATAACTTGCAAATTTACCGTGACCAGATAAAAACTGAGACACTTTAAAATTTAACGAGAGGAAAGACTCGGAATTCAGTCTATAAATAGAAGGAAGGAACTTTTTGGTGACTTCAGCATTACAAGATGAAATGTATTCCTTATTCCACATAGCTAAAAGCTACATAGCTTTGTTTTGTTTTTCATTTGCTTGAACAAATTTTAATCCTTTCGACCACTTTTCTGTCTTATTTGTTTCCATCCATGTTGCCAACATGTTCAAACACCTTAGTTCGCTCGTTTTACAGAGCCTTGTGTCGTCTTACCGTGAACTATTTTTATATCATTCCACATTTCACATAAACGGTTTATGATTTGGTTGCAAAATTCCATCCCATTGTCGGAATGAAGAATGTTCGGGGCTCCAAATGTTGGAAAATATTCAAAATGTGATATGTTACTTCATCAGCTCTTCTATTTGTTCAGACTTTGGAGTAGACGAATTTTGTAGCATGATCTTTATTCACTGAAATGAATTTCATATTGTAAGGTATTTTGTCCCTCCTTGAAGCATGCCTTCGTGGTGTAACGGTAGCACACTCGGTGCGTCTTCGACAGGTCTAGGTTCGAATTCTGGGAAGAACATTGCGCTTCTTTACATCTTCTGCTATCCAAAAATCCTAATGACTCTACAGGGGTCCCCGAACTAAAAAAGATGGTGGGTGATGATTCTTTGCCACCAGCATTTGGCGACTGGGTCCACTAAACCCCAGTCGTTTTTTAACAAAAGGAGTATATAAGGTATTTTCTCTCTCCTTGCTGCATGTCTTCGTGGTGTAACGGCAGCACACTCGGTTTCCAGAGGCCTTCGAGAGGCACTCGGCCTTTGATAGATCCAGATTCGAGTCATTGCACATTTTTCATGTCTCCTGTATCCAAATCCTAATGACTCTAAAGTAGCGGCTGAAGTAAAAGGTGGTGGATGATGATTCTTCAGCACCAGGATTTGATGATAGGGTCTCCTAATCATCAGTAAAAAAGGGGAAGTATATAAGATTTGCATGTGAGAACCGCTACGAAACTCCACCAGAGTCTCCTCTGGCTTTAGGAGTATATAAGGTAAGAATGAGAGGAATACGACCCGGTCCACCTGGTCTAAAAATAGACCGTATGATCTTGTTTGGGTCGCCTAAGAAGTATATAAGGTCGGTTCGGTCGGTTTGGAAAGAGAGTCGAAGTATATAAGGTATTTTCTCCTTTCTCTCTGCTTGTTTTCGTGGTGTAACGGTAGCGCACTCAGCTTCGTTTTAGAGAGCTCCAAGGTTTGAGTCCCGGCGAAGGCATTGCTCATTTTTCCCGCCTTCAGGATTAAAAAAATCCTATAGACTCTACAGTTACACAATAAGGATTGGACTGCATATCTATTAGGTCGAACTGGCATCGAGAATTAATTTTGCTATGCACAATTGGTTTGATTACAATCCGCGTTTTCACAGTTTTTCTTTTTTTCTGACATGGTTCACATAGTGACGATAGTGACATGGTTCACAAAGTGACTATTATATTCTCCTACTCACGATTCAGTTCCTTAATCATACGGGTTCTTCCATCATGGCCAACTACGATATGAGCGTTGTGTATGACGTTCAAGATGTCATCAATTGTAACATAATACAGGATTTCTGCTTTTTGCAAATGGTGGTGCTATAAGTTTGTCATATCCTCCAATGTTTAGAATATCACAGGGTTTCAAACTTCTGTAAAGAACTGATTGTTTTGGTTTTTTTCGTTTCATTTATTAAAGAAGTGTATTTCTCATTTGTTAAATAAAAGCAGTTATCGTACTTACTTTTTACAGATTAAGGCAAAATGTCGTAAAACATTTTTCGCATAACATCACTCATTTCCTTTCAACAAAATATATTGGAATAGAAACAAACTGCTTCTATTTCAGATCGAGCCGCTTATATATATATATATATATATTTTTTTTTTTTTGAATTTCCTCGAAGCTAGACTGCAAATGCACAAATAAAAAGGAGCAGGAACAGAAAGTTGTCGCGACGGAATTTACGTGCTCAGATATATTCAGAGTCGATTTAAATCCCTCGTTTCGGGCTTTTACTGGAAGACGTTGGTAATTCCTAGGTTTTACCGCAAAGGCTTAGTAAAACTCCGAAATGGAATCATATTAAAGCATACTTCGGACTTTCACCAAGCCACTTTGGTAACAGCTATAGGTTTTACCGGTAAAACCTAGGATTTAGCTAGGACTTCGAACTTTTACAGTAACATATATTTATATATGTATGATTTCAAAATGAAGTAAAAAGTCGGAACATAAATTAAATATAAAGTTAGTTTCAAAATATATAAATGCGACCCTATTTTTTTGTCTCCGTGAAATTGGTAACAAACGTCGAGTAACGTCTGAGTAAACATAAGTGATAAACATAAGTTATCCAAAGAAAATCTGAAAAACTACCATGTTAGAGACTTTAAAATAAAGTACAAAGTGGTATAAAAATGTACGAAAAAGGTTAAACGCTTCAAACAGAACTTGTCAAAGGAAAAGTGTTTTGAAGCTTTAAAAACTGAGTTGATTAATGACTTCCGAATACATGTTTCGTTCCTCTGAACAATTTGAGACTCCATACTGCTTTTGAAATTCTTTAATCATAAATTTTATAATGCTGTTTCAAATAAGCTCAGATCTTTCTCCTACATGCATTCGTACTCAAAGAAAACAAATATACATAAAAATACAGTAGTAAATACAAAGGTAAAATTTTCTTATAAATTACTTAAAAATTCTAAAACTAAGCGATAAAACAAAATCCAAATGGGCAAAAATTAATTGAGCAAAAGGCTTCTAAAACTAGTAATTTAAACAAATAAAATGACGAAATTGTCAACTGTCGAAGTACAAGATATAAAACAGAGAGGCTCGAATACATAAAAAACGATGTTATTTTTGTGAAAATCTATGAGAAACTAATATATATATATAGTTATTGCAGTATTCAGTTCAATGAATGGCATAATTTGTAGCGTTAATTACCGAAGTTATTAAAAAACTACAACTGAATTGAGCACTACGATGTAGTCCACCCGTTGAAATGAAATGAATTAGCACTTCACTTGAACTCAAATTAGAGACATTTTGGGATTCCTAACACGGGTAATTCAATATTTCCTTCTTTTTCAGATTATTAAGTTTTACTCAGTTTTAGATTATTAAGTTATATTGTATGTTACAACATAATTTTTTTCTAATTATTTGTGTCCAATTTAATCAATTTAAAATTCGTAGTTTATCGAAATGTATTATTTAACACATTTTTAGCCTTCGATACTATACAAGCGATTATATTTTTTCATTTCAAAACTTTTCTTGCTCTTGTGTCATAGATTTTAAGAATTAATTACTCTATTTTTTATGTTATATCTTTCGCATCAAATTTTCTTTATTTTACATTTTTTATGCTGGATTACTTATAATTTACTTGCTTTTAGATTCAATCTACCGAAATAGAAAATTATTATTAAATTTTTAAGCATTATTGCTTGTTATACTTTTATTTTTTCAAATATTGGACTAAAACATTTGCATATGGTTTCGTTTTCAAGTATTGGATTATTATTCTTGCAAGTTTTGTTTTTGGAGTCGGCCTACTTAAAATAATTTTATATCTGCTTATTATTTTGCAATTTGTTTTGAATGTGTCTATCTTTTTGATGTTACAATTTTGCAATTTTTTGCACTGATCACTACAACCAGTAGGGATTGGATTGATCACAATAATTGTTTTTAAATTTTTAAATTTAAATTGTATCTTTTTAGTTTTATAAACAGGCTGTTTTATTTATTTACTTGCACGAACCACCAGATGACGATTCAGCGAAAGATGTAAATTTATTTCAGTTTTGATTTGGGCATATTTTGGTCCTCTATTTCTTGCAGTTTGCATCTGTGCTTCTGCGTTTTGCATGTGATTTATTCCGAATTGGATATGTGATGAATTTGAAAGTAATTTTTTACTTTATTTTACATTATTACTACTATTTGGTGCTGCTATCATGGCATATTGGATTATGTTTGGAACTGCTCTTTACTTTGTGTTTATTCATTTACATATATATATATATATATATGAAACAATTTGGTTGATGAAGGCAGATGTTAATGTATAAAGAAGTAGTTGCATTGTTATATTCTCATTGACAAAAAGTATTTCTAATCTGGTGCAGATAAATCAGGGCAATAACCGCCTGCTCTTGAAAAACTGATTTTGGTACCTTCTACATTTTTGAACATATTTTGAAGAAAGGAGCAGCGACACACAGAGCAAATTGGCAGAAGCGAAACGAGAACTATCATGCGAAATTGCCAACATGTTTCAGAGTGATTTATTTTTCGTTGAGCTTTATTTCTAAAATTATCATTGGTTGAAACCTTATGTAAGTCCGTGTGTCATTAGCATTATTGGAGAATCATTTGACATGGATGAATTTTGAGGTGACGTAGCAGAGATTTATGATAAGCAATTACAAATTTTAGGATTTTCAGGGAAATAACCATATTAAAATACAGAGACAAATTAAAGTTGGAGTTTTAATTTACGTATTGTTTTCCCTATGTGGGCATTAATTTCATTTTAAGCAAACGTTTTCAACGGTAGTTAAACACAGTCTCAACTACTCCGACAATAGTTTGTTCAACAGTTATACTTAAACTAAGCTTTATCTTTTCATGTGCATACCTGAAAAACACATTTTCTGACGTAATTCCTATTTCTAGTAAATAGCACAATTATAATATTACGCTCACCTAAAGAGATAAAATATAAACAATATCTCCTGTTTACAATACTGCATTCATAAGAAAAAAGTCATAATTTCATAGAATCACATAATTATAATTTTATGTTTGAGACTATGCTGTAAAAAAAAGCCGATATTGTGGTTAGAAATTGATACCCTTAGTAAAATTAGAAAAGAAAGAAATATCTGTCATTTTGTGGAAAACATTCAAATTTTAAAACACTTTATAACCTTTAAGCCAAATTTCCAGTTAAAGAAACATTCTTTCTTAGAAATCTTCAAGAAATATTTTTAGAGTTCCTGAAAAGTTTCGTGTTTCTGCTTAGGCATTGCCCTGGAGAATAAGCTTTCCATCAAAGCAAATGAGATTCTTTACCCGAATTCCAGAAATGCTACAGATGTTATAAAAATGCAGAAACTTCTCTTCATCCAAAGATTTCAGAAACATTTTAAAAGGTTAGTCTATTTGGATTTTGAAAGTTTAATGTAGTTTAACGTTTCTCGAAATCGAAATAAATAGCTAAAATTTTAAAATGAAGTTTTAACTAATTGTGTAGTCCCACTTTCTATTTTAAGATATTTCTTTCAAGAAATATCAGTATTATGTATTGCTTTATGCAAAAATTCCCTTCTAAATAGAACTATGTGTTCTATAGATTGAATTACATATTTATTCAAAATTAGTCTGAATGATAACTTATCAGGTTCTAATGTTTCTTCTAACCTTCTTCGGAAACATACAATGACCTGACTAGAACAGAGAGCTTACTAAAGCTATGTTCACTAATTGTAGTAAGTAGACAGGATACAGACGAAGGGTATACAAAACCCTTTATTTTTCTTTATATACAATGACTTCCGTACTTCGGAATACAATGACCCTCCACTCGGGGTCTAACGTAAAAGATATCAAAATAAAACTAAACTCTAATTTAACTTTAGAATAATACACGTGTAAGATTGGCCTTATAGTAACAGGAAGCGTATGTAGCACAGAGACTGTGAACACTACAATACGTTTAATTTATCAAGAGGATTAATACCTCTGGCCTGGAAGGCAATTAGCAACTGCGTAACTTCTAAGGTAAACGGCCTGCTTCGAACTCACGGCTTCCTCTCTCTCTCTTGGCAAAAAGGCCACACTTAAATACTTGGCGTTCGCCAGACAACTTTGCATAAACTCCTTCAGGCTTATAATTCTGGCCGGAAGTAGAAAATAAGAAGTGATAGTAAAGATTTAAAATAAAATAAACGTTAGTAAAACTTAAGATCCTTACATACTTCCCGCCAGAGTTAATTAGTTTGAAACTGAGGTCTAAAACGACCTTGTTGAAAACTTTTAGCTCTAGAAACTAACGCGAGGCCAACCTTTTACAAAAAAATGCTTCGCTAGAAACTAGAAAATTTAAAAGAAAGAAATTTGTTACAATAGCAGCTCCCGGGATATACAACAATCTTTTTTTTTTTCATCTGTACTGCATCTAAACAGGAGCTTTATTCAATTCTGGTTCCTTCCAAAGATCTGGAAGGAAAACTAGTTTAATGAAATGTTACAGAATGACATTGCAAATAACATATAGAATATACTTCTCTTAACATTCTTATTTCATTCATGACTATTTTAATTATCTCTCCCCGTGCTCTCTGACATGTGTTGTAAAAGAACACCAAACACGAATGTGTTTCTGTCTACGTGTTCAACACTTCCTCCTACAATCAAAACACTAACGTGTTAAAATTCAACATACCAAGACCTCGTAACACACCCTAATTTCAACTCTAAACCCTGAGGTACTATTCTGAAAGTGGCTAACTCTGAAGTGTAGCGTCAGAGAGCCTAACTACACAGTCCAGTCACATTAATGTGACCATCTGTCAAAAGCCAGAATAACCACCTTTCGCAGAGCGGACTGCTGCGAGACGTGCAGGAAGAGAGTCACATAGGTCCCTGAAGGTGTTCTCTGGGATGTTGAGCCATGCCGACTCTAATGCCGTGGCCAGCTGCGCTAGATTACGCGGTTGAGGATCCATGGCGCGAACAACTCGATCGAGATGGTCCCACAGATGCTCGATTGGGTTTAAGTCAGGTGAGTTTGCTGGCCAGGGGAGGACGGTAAACTCATCCTGGTGCTCTTCGAACCACGCACGTACACTGGCAGCTGTATGGCACCTCGCATTGTCCTGCTGGAAGATGCCATTATCCTGAGGAAAAACAATGCGCATGTAATGGTGAACATGGTCCGCAAGGACAGATGCGTACTTGTATTGATCCATTGTGCCTTCCACAATGATCAGTGAACCTAGAGAATGCCAGGAAAACATTCCCCAGACCATAATGCTCCCGCCTCCAGCTTGGACCATTCCGGCAATGGTTGCAGGGTGGTTCCTTTCAGAGGTTTCACGCCTTATACGCCAACGTCCATCTGTCCGATGGAGCATAAAACGCGATTCATCCGAAAACGCAACCTGTCGCCACTCAGTGGACGTCCAGCTGCTGTACTGGCGTGCAAATTCTAGCCTTCGCCGTCGATGAACAGCAGTCAGCATAGGTGCACGAACCAGGCGTCTGCTTCGGAGGCCCAGACGCAGCAATGTTCGCTGAATAGTACTTTGGGAGACACTTTTGGTAGCCCCTTGGTTCATTTTGGTGGTCAGTTGCTCAACGGTAGCCCGTCTATCTGTCCGAACGCATCTCCGCAACCGTCGTTCGCCTCTGTCATCTATGGCCCGTGGTGCACCACATTTGCCACGTCGCTGATTTTGGACAGTCCCATTTTGCCATGCACGGTACACTTTTACCACGGCGGCACGCGAACAGTTCACAAACTCAGCCGTTTCGGAAATGCTTCCAGCCTTGGCCCGAAAGCCAATGATCATGCCCTTTTGGAAGTCGGATAAATCGCTTCGTTTCTGCATTACGCCAACGATTGAAATGTTTTCCGAAGCCCTCATACACCCTTTATATACGCTCAACTGCACTGTGCTGCCACCTGCCTTCTGTGATTGGTTATTTAACTCTGACATGGAAAGTACGTGGTGGTCACATTAATGTGACTGGACTGTGTACATCATTCAACCTTTAACACATATTCACCATGATTTAGTCTTTTTACAGTCACACGAATAAAAAAAATTTTAACATTACTTTCACTTTTACCATATCACGGTATTTTTTAACATTTAAAATAACAGTTCACATTGTATATAAGAACATATTAACATGCCGTTAATTTTATACATTTGAAAACATACATTAGTAGTACATTGTTAACTTCTATTCTTTTCAAAGCAAGTGCCAATTCTTTCTACATTGAAATAATACATTTCAAAAAGTCTTTCAGACTAAAACTTCTTTCTTGCCAGAATGTTTTAAATAATATTTATACAATAACTTTTTACAATATTTAAGTCTTTACACAACGCTATTATACATCAACTTTAGTTTTACGCGCGAGTAATTGAAAAACATAATACCAAAATAGGTAACAACTCATTTCTCGCCCTTTTGGCGATAAAGGTAGACCTCGCATGAGGTAAAACTTCTTGAAATCTGCCACTTGCAGTAAGAATGAAAGATTAACTTAAGTTTGCAAAGTAACATAAAATTTTACTTATCTTTGTAATATTCAGACATCCTTTTCTGGGCCCAGTCTTTAAAGGTATAGCAGATAGTAGCTTGGTTGATCCTCCTTCTTGTACGGGCTCGCCCTTCAGTGCTTTCCTCTGGAAGCTTCCGTTTTTCACCAGTACGGCCACCCTTGAACACCTTCCTTTTGTCCTCTGCTTGTGGTCTTGGCCGTTTGAAGGCAGCTGGTCTTGGCGTAACCGGGAAACTTCTGTCGTGATCCTGCTTGGACCTCGTTGTTGGCCGTTCAAATTTTTCTTGTACTTTTTCCTCCGCCGCTGATGGCCCTTCCGCAGTTCGGCGACTTTTGCTGCGGACAGTTCTGTCGGATGAGTCGATCTTCCGTTTTAAAGTCGGGTTATAGTTGCCGTCCTTTCTCCCGGTCCTTTCCACATACGTCGTCCTTCTTCCTTCTTCATTCTGGGGGTGTTCGTGAACTCTGTTTTCTGGACGGTGGAACGGCTTCTTTTTCTTTTTACCTTAAATTTTTCCGCGGGGCAATTTTCTTTTCACTTACTTCTGTCTTTCATTGGCTTGCCCTTGTACTTGTCGTTTTCCCACCTCTGGAACTTGTACCTGCGGTGTCTGCCGTACCGGATCCTGCAAAAGATCTGAAAAGATTTGCATTTTATTACGGTCATAGAATGGTTTTATCTGGTCAATGTTTGCGGAACAGGTTTCACCATTTCTTGCCTTTAACACTACAACAGCGTGAGTTATTTTTTCTATAACATATGGTCCTTCAAAGCGTGGAAAAAATTTAGCAGTTTTATCTTCTGGTGCTGAAGAAAGTGAATGCTTAATTTTTAAAACTTCATCCCCTACTTTATAAGTTACTCCCCGTCGTTTCAGATCATAGTATAACTTCTGTTTTCTTTGTGCTACTTCCGTATTCTTTTTTGCTTCTTTTATTAGTTTTTCTATATCACCCATTTTAAATTCTGGGGCTCTTTGTTGCACATAAAATAGTTTATCTAACGGTGTTATAACCTTTCTGCCTAGAAATAACTCAGCAGGAGTTTTGCCCGTTGTATCATGTTTTGCGGTCCTAAGGGCGAAAGCAAATTCATTGACATAGTTATCCCAGCTTTTATGAAAATTTTTAACATAACTACGGATAATTTTCACTATATTTCTGTTGACCCGTTCCGCTATATTTGATTGCGGCCGATACGGGACCATTTTTAAATGACGTATGCCCAGTTTTTGGCACATGTCTTCAAATATATTACTTACAAATTGAGGACCATTATCCGATATAACTTTTAGGGGCGCCCCGTATTTTAAAATATATTTATTTAAAATAGAATCGGTAACTAATTTCGCGGAGGCTCGTTTTAAGGGAACAATTTCGGTCCATTTACTAAAATGATCAACCATAACAAGGAGATAGCGACTTTTGTTTAACTGACTTTTTGGGAAAGGGCCCAATAAATCGATGCCGATTATTTCATTTGGAAATTCGGATTTAATACTATTTAGAAACCCGGCCGGGCGGAAATTAATATAATTAACGGCTTGACATGTTGGGCAGGACTGGACATACGCCCTTGTTAACTTTTGCAGTTCAGGAAAGTAGACTGCCTCGCGTACGCGTTGAGTAGTTTTTCGAATACCAGCATGAGAAGCTAAAGGGCTGTCATGGAGCTCTTGCAGGATATTTAATCTAAGACTAGCTGGGATAACAGGTCGAAATTCGTTGTTGGAATTCGTAGTTTTTGTGTAGAATAATAGACCATCTATTAGTTCGTAATGGGCCGCCCTATTTTTTATCGCCACAATATCTTGGTGGCTAAAATTTTCAGGATCCTTCAAATACTCATAAATACTTCCAAACTCAGGATCCTTACCCAGTTCGGTTATTACAGTTTCTCGGGAATTTATTGTACACGCTGTAAGCATTTCAACTTTTACGGTATTATCCTGTTCGTCTAACTTAATTCGTGATAGGGCATCTGCTACGATATTTTCCTTTCCGGGGGTATGCTTTACCAGATTATATTCTTGCAGCTTGAGTGCCCATCTTATTAACCTTGGGGATAAATTTTTCCCTGAGTACAATCTAGTTACCGCCGCATGATCAGAATATACTGTTATCGGCGCCTTTCCAAAATAGACTCGGAACTTTTGCACTGCTAACAGAACTGCAAGTGCCTCTCTCTCGGTCGCGGAATAGTTTCTTTGTGTTTGATTTAAAGTTCGGCTAAAAAATGCCACGGGCTGCTGATTTTGCGAAAGTACCGCTCCTACCGCATAATCCGAAGCATCCGCTGAAATTTCTAAATTTTCATCCTTTTCAGGAAATTTCAACACAGGGGCTTGCGTTAATGCTTGTTTTAATTTTTCGAAAGCACTATTGGCTTCGGCCGTCCACGAGAATCTTGCCTTTTTCCTTTTTAATTTTAACAATGGCTCAGCGATAGCCGCAAAATCTTTTATAAAGGACCTATAATATGAACAAAGTCCTAGAAAAGAAGAGAGCTTCTTTGCCGTGTTTGGAGTCGGATACTTTTGTACAGCGATTATTTTTGATTCATCTGTCTCGATCCCTTTTTGCGATATTTTGTAACCTAAATATTTTAATTCAGGGGCTGCAAATTTGCATTTTTCGACATTAACTTTTAGACCGGCCTCATTTAATAAAGAAAACACCTGTCTTAAATCCTGTATATGTTGGTCGAGATTATCACTAGTAATAATGATATCGTCTAAATAGATAAATGTGAACTTTCCAAGAACAGGTCTTAACACAATGTCCATGCATCGCTGAAATGTTGCCGGGGCGCCTGAAAGGCCAAACGGCATACGCAAAAATGCATAAGTGCCAGACTTGGTTATAAAAGCAGTCTTAGGCACGTCCTCAGGCCTGACCCCTATTTGAAAATAACCATTCGTTAAGTCTAAAGTCGGCATAAATTTGGTTGATTTTATGTTCCTTAAAATTTCTTCTATGATCGGTAACGGATATACCGGATATTTCGTTATGGAATTTAATTTACGGTAATCAATAGCGAATCTCCACCTTTTTGGATGCTCCAAAGGATAATCATTATTTTTCTTACATAAAACCACCGGACTAGCATAACTACTTGAGATAGGCGTTATGATCTTTTTACGTAGCATATCGGTAATATGCCATTCTATAAATTTTTCCTTATTCTTATACCGGTATGGTTTTTGACGAACCGGCAATGCATCTCCGGTGTCAATACTATGGTTAGTAACCTGAGTAAATCCTGGAATATCACTAAATAAGGAAGCAAATTCACTTACCACTTGTCGGATTCTATCTTGCTCGTCATTAGGCAGGTGGTCAAGATTTAACCTTGGCGGTTCAACCTTTTCTACACGCACTGGTTTCATCGTCAGCTTAAGGGACGCTTCATTAAAATCCAGTGTAGCTTGTGCGTCTGAAAGAAAGTCTATTCCTAGGATTAAATGTGCTTGCAAATTCTTTACTATAAAAAACATCACCTTTACTTGTTCGTCCTTGATACGGATGTACAAAGGTACTTTACCTACGCACTTACATTGTTCTCCTTGCGCCGCTAATACTGTCGTATTATCCGCATTATATATGCGGTATTTGCGAAAATACTTTCTAAAAAAGACTTCTGCCACACAGGAACACTGCGCGCCGGTATCCAGGAGTGCGGTGGCCGGGATATTATTTACCAAGACTTCAATCTTCGGAAGAGTTAAATTTTTCACCATTACTGTATTTAACTTGTAGGAAGAGGGGTTTTCGTGGCCTTCGGATTTCCGCACCCTCTCGTCAGCAGAAATCCGTTTTAGTTTAAATTATTTTTCCTTTCCGTGCTTTCCTTCTTTTTCCCCTGGCCTTGAGACTTTTTTCTTGGGTTGCTATTGAACTGTCGACGTTCGCCGGCTGTTTTTGAATGCTCGGGTTTCCTTGCCCACTGATTCGCTTTTTCTCCGTAGCCATGTGCTTGAGTTTGCTGTAGTCTTGGCGTACCAAATTGGTTTCGCTGATGATATTGGCGTCTTCTTTCGACGTCCGCCGTTCTTCTACTTTCAAACTGGATTGCTAGCTCAAATAATTTTTCCAGTGTAGTCGGATTTCTCAATTCAATAAAGTCTTGCACTTGGGGTAGTAACCTCGGCAAAATCACTTGAATTATTTCAGCATCCGGACGGTTTCCATACAAGAGCTTGAAAACGTGAATTTTTCTTAAAATAAAGCTCGAGAGGTTTTCCATTCTTTGTTGATATATACTGAAAAGTTCTGTTTCTAATTTGGCACGATCCCTTACAACAGGGAAGGCTTTTAGTAGGGCAGTCTTGAAATTTTCGTAAGTATAGGTGGGACTTCCTGCTTGACCCAAGAGACTTCTGCCGATACATTTGAACCAGTTAAGCGCTTGGCCCCTCAAAGCGCTGGTAGCTAAGGTAACTTTCTGAAACTCGTGCACGGGGTAGAGCATGAAGTGGTCATCCAATTTTTCCAAAAAACTGGTTACCGGTGAGTTTCGGTTAAATGTTGCTTCTGGTTTCATCGAAGCGCGCATGGTCTGGACGATGTACCCAAATCCTTCCAGGGCGGCAGTTGGCATTTCTGGATTCTGAGCCGTTTCTGCAGGCAGCACAGGTTCTTCTTGAAACTCGGCCATGGTTATTCTTCTTCGTCGGGCGCCACTATCAGGTTCTAATGTTTCTTCTAACCTTCTTCGGAAACATACAATGACCTGACTAGAACAGAGAGCTTACTAAAGCTATGTTCACTAATTGTAGTAAGTAGACAGGATACAGACGAAGGGTATACAAAACCCTTTATTTTTCTTTATATACAATGACTTCCGTACTTCGGAATACAATGACCCTCCACTCGGGGTCTAACGTAAAAGATATCAAAATAAAACTAAACTCTAATTTAACTTTAGAATAATACACGTGTAAGATTGGCCTTATAGTAACAGGAAGCGTATGTAGCACAGAGACTGTGAACACTACAATACGTTTAAGGATTAATACCTCTGGCCTGGAAGGCATTTAGCAACTGCGTAACTTCTAAGGTAAGCGGCCTGTTTCGAACTCACGGCTTCCTCTCTCTCTCTTGGCAAAAAGGCCACACTTAAATACTTGGCGTTCGCCAGACAACTTTGCATAAACTCCTTCACGCTTATAATTCTGGCCGGAAGTAGAAAATAAGAAGTGATAGTAAAGATTTAAAATAAAATAAACGTTAGTAAAACTTAAGATCCTTACAAACTAATGCTTTTTATTTTAAGTATTCTCATGGATAAAGGATTTTACTTTATTATTTACCTTATATTTTATATTACATAAGATTTTAAATGAAAAAACTGACTTGAAATTTGCAAGCAACTTTTGGGGGAACATTCTTAATTTAGCAGTAGAAAGCGATTATTGATAGGTTCTTGATGATCTTACGGGTCATGAGTGAAAAACGTTTAAGAAGTGGTAATCTATACCTTATACCCTAACCTTCATTGAATCAATATCCAGCTGAAATAATGGCAGCACTATATGCTATTCTCTCTGTGTATTCAGAAATTGGGAGCACATAATTTCTAAAAATTAAAAGCGTTATGTCAAAACCTACTACTGTGTTTGTATGGCAAATACTGACACTTAAGCATTTTTATTTTCGTGCTAAAATGTGTCCAGGGAGCAACATAAATTTTAAATATAAACTACACGCATAAATGACCATGGGTTCTGGACAAACATCGAAATTAACAATGTTATTTTGGGGACAATAATACTCTACAAAATTTGAAATTTCTGATTTCTTTTTCGCACTGCTAAAACTTGTAGAGTATTAATTAAACTCAAAATCTGTTAAATTTAGAGAATACTGTTTTTTTCTAAAATAATTTTTTACTTCTGAAGGGGTATTACATTATTAAGAAAACGCTGATTTAAAATTAACGCATGTCTTAAGAGTTATTTAATTTCTAAATTGGAAACTGCAGGAACAATTTTGCTTGATGGACACTTGAATGATACTTCGAAAACATAAATTTTTCTGAAGCGATAAAACGGAAATGAATGTGATATGAGAGTTAAATAAATGAAGTACTGAAACTGGTTTTTTAATTTCGCAGTCAGCTTCATGACATAATATTTTCGTGACATAAAATATAAGAGCATTTGTATAAAAAAATTATGTTTTGAAGACTTATGACGGTCAACCACAAGATGTTGGAATAACGCAACCGATACACGGAGTGATTCAGCACTCACAAACATTCTGTATTCAAAAGAAAATATATTTTTAGCTAAAAACTAGAGATACTAAATGATAATTTTCTTTTCTTAAGAATCGTGTTAAATAATTTGCTCCGAAATCCATTGCAGGCTCAAGACTTAAAACATTTATCAAGGCACATTCAGGTGCATCACTGCGAACGGTCTCGTTTCGAATGCATAAGATTTTTAGTTTACAATTTAAATATATTTCTTCATATGCAGGTACAATATTTTAACACATTGTCTCATGAAACTCGAAGCGCACTGGAGATTAATTTCTTAGAACATAGTATTTGCTAATTCTGCTATTTAACTGTCATTCGATGCCCTGTATTATTTTACTTGCTTTTCAAATTATAGCAGCACATTTGTTATGGTAAATTGAAGCAGTTGAAAACAATATATTTTTACAAGTTTTGTATATGTGAGTACTTTTAGTGGAATTAGATGCAAATTGTAGTATCTGTTGTAAATTGTAATATTTAAGGCCTCAGAAAACAAATCATACCTGAAAAAATAGAGTAACAGGGGTATTTAAAATTGAAGTAAATGACTATCTTACGAATTTGGCGAGATTTGTTGTCTCCGAATTTGGCTGGAAATCGCCAAAAGTTGCCAAATGTGGTTATCGTTTGGCGACACTTGTGTCCTATACCTATGTAACTGTTGGTCATAGCTTGATGCTTGACGTTGTCAGCTGGGGAGGGGGGCTGGGAGCTTCGCCCATTACATAACCTATGTACTGTAACTGTGTTTGCCTTCAGCAATTTCGAGAAATCAAAGATACTGGAAATGTTTCGGTGAACAGGGGAAAACTGTATAAGACGGAAGAGAGCATCACTTTTCTTTTGAATACTGAGAGATCACATTGCGAGCTTCGCTTTCAGAACCGTTTTCTTATGGTCAATATTTTTAGTAGTTTGAAGTGGTAACTACGGATTGTGCTCTATCATACTAAGAAGAGCTGTTCAACGAAAAGCTCTAGAATTGTATCGTTTTTGGAAAAAACATTCATCAAGCTATCAATTCATTATGAACCTTTCTCAAATAACAAATTTCGGTGTCAGGAGAGATGTTGAATGTTAGTAAAAAGAGCGATGGTGAGCAACTAAGACAAATCTGTTCAAAGCTGTTCAAAAACAGATGAAAGCGAGCCAAGAAAAGGTGGCAGGGGCTGCTAAGGTGACAATTTAGGGACACTTTGGTCCGATCCATGTGTAACTCTTACTGGTACGATTTCTGCGTAACAGTAACTGTTTTCGGCCCTATATAACTGTGACTGCGTATGACTTCCGTCAATTTCGAGAAATTGAAAGCACTGGAAATTTCTTGACGGACTGGGGAAAATTATATAAGGCCGGAGAGAGCACAGTTTTCAGTTGAGTTCAGAGTGTGAGCTTCGCTTTCTGATGCGCTCTGCATTGTTTGGTGTTCAACATCTCTGTAGTTTGAAGTGGTAACTACTGGTTATGCATTGCCATACTGCTAAGAAGAGCTGTGCGATTAGATTTGCGTGAAAAGTTCCAGAACTGCAAAGTGTTTTTAGAAAAACAAATTTCACCAAGTTATAATCAATTCTGTGTTCATTCAATCCATTAGGAATCCGCACGCATGTAATAATCAAAATGTATTTACAAAATTAGCTTCCAAAAGTTAAGCAAGAGATGGTAAACCGATAAAAAAAGTAAAGTTTCGATTGTACACAAATTGCCCATGAGGTTAAAAAATGTGTTTTTGAATGAGAGAAAATAAGCACTATGATCAAAGATGAAAAAAGATTGATGTTCGTCAATTCTATGATAACATCCTATTTGGATCATTACAAATCGCTGTCAAAGAAACAAGATTTATTTTAATAAGATATGTGACTACACCGATACTTTACACAAACTTTACAGCGATTGCCTATGCTTTCGATGAGGAGACTGACCCAATCGTCATTTTTTAGTTAGGGTAGTTTCCTACTATGAGACTGCCTGGAGGAGGTAAACGTGAAAAAACAGGTACAGGTAGAAGTAGACTAACACCTCTGTAGTACCATAAGTGATTGAGTACTGCCGAACCTAGCTAAGCGTTAGCAGCACGTCAGAGAGCATCCGAAACATTTTACATGGGAAATATCTCACAGATTTTCTGTTGCCAGGGGTATACGGCGGCTAATTCATACGAAAAATGCCTGACTTTTTAGGTACTCGTTAATAATGTAGCCTCGATGGGGACAGGAATTGTCATTCATAAGAAGGAAATCAGAACCAACTGCTGCAGTGTAGAGTTTCCTAATGGGGTATAAAATTTTAATCCTGGTATTGTGCAGTCGTCCACAGAACCATCTTTAAAAGATATGCAGCTATGGGTTATATCCCTTTAAAATTCCAGCACATGCCATGATGAATGCGTGATGTTCTAAGCCTCATTCCGTCTACCACATACTTTTAAGATCCGTACACGCTTTTCACCTATCCCAGGGCAAATCTGGGCTCCTCCGTCAATAGGACGTTGCATCAGTCTGAGACAATCGCGACACCCCTTTGTTGTTCTTGACTGAGCGTTTAATGAAGCACAGACATTTGGTAATCGAGCTTACAGTACCTTCATGTGAAGCCTTCAGCGTGGAATACAGCAAATGTTGAATTATAAGTAATACTGCAACTATAATTGTAGTATTTATGGAGATTCAACATGGCTGCTGTAGCAACATACAGATCTTCAGAAGGTATAGCTACCGTTGGTCGATAGGGCGCAGGTCTCCGGACAACTGTTTGACTCATTTGGAATTATTTCCATATTCAAGAAAATAACTGAATGATAAACGTCAAACCAAGAGCGAAGTCTTTGATTGAGTTTTCGCATTCAATGCGTTCGACATTCGGACGCATTGAATGCGAACGAATTAAAGGTGGACCCTCAATCGAAGATTCCAGCACTCACTATTTGCCATTTGTCTTCTTTCAGCCATAGAAGCAAGAAAGTAATAAAACATTATCCTACAAAAGTTACATACAGTTGATATTAGCATTTTCAGTCACTCAAATTTATCTGCGTTTTTGAAAATTGCTAATTTGGTTTGCGTGTTTAACTTTCGAAAGCCAATGTAATATTAACATTTATATGAAAAATATAACCAGTCTAATATATTTAAAGTTTCATTAGTTAAAAATTCAAAGGACTTTGATATTTTCGAATTCTTTTCTAATAACAAGTTTTAATAATCGTTCTTACTATTACAAGCTCGAAATACACGTGCTAAAAAAAGTGTTTCCAAGTGTTAGAAAAGTGCAACTAAAGTCTTTATTTCATTACGTATTGTTGGAAGTGAAAAGTTTTAAACATTTTTGATTGCATTGCATTGTTACCTTTATGTATTGTTATGGTGCTATGCATTGTTTTATTTAGGTAATGTTTTCCTTTAAGGTAACAGTTATAAGTTTTATTTTACGTGTAATTGTACTTCAGGCCATATGGTTTGCGCATAAGTGTTTATTTCTTTTTCCGAATTCTATGTTTTTTTTATTTCTGAGTCAAATAATGTTCAAATTGCTAAAATAAGTCAACTGGAACACGATATACGGGCAAAAATACTCTCCTGACTGGGCCTGGTGACATTTCGCAATTTTCTGCAAATCTGGCATCTTTCTGGAGGCTTAAAGAAAACGCATTTTTAAAGCTTTTAGGAGTGAGTTTTCCAGAAGTTTTCAGAATTCTGCGCAACATCTCATAATATTGCCTAGTGAATCTGTTTGAATCAGTTGTTAAATATTTCTGAGTATTTCAGCTCTGCTGCTGTTCCGAATGTTAGTTGAATTTCCTTTTATAGTTTTAATGTTTTAATTTATTGTATTTCCTGTGGGTTAAGAAGCATTTGTCTATTATATGCATTACTATTGAGTTATTTACAAGTATTTATTTTGCTGTGTTTTCTTATTAGTTATGTATTTATTATTAGTTTATTATTACTAATTTTTATTTTTAGGTTATTTTTATTATTTTAGTTTATTTTTAGGAAATACCTTCCTCAAGTTCTAATGCTTTCTACGTGGCCAGAACATGAATACAAAAACATGAAAATAATTAATCACCTAGAAGAGTACGCCTCGTTTGTTAATCTGTACACTACCCTTTAGTTGTCTGCAACACAGAAAAAGTGCAAAACAAAAAATATGCATATTAATGGCTTGAAACCGCACAGCGTAGAAATGCTGTTTTTTATAAACTTTTTCCAGTCAATCTAATACTTCTTACTTCTAGACAGAATATCAGATTGTTTCGTATTTAAATGACCTAACAGTTGCTTTTACTAACTGCTGCGTTTAGGACTAAAAAAAGCGTCAATGGCAGTAAGTGTTCAACTAATTAGGGATATTTTTTATTTTATTACTGTGTTATTTAAGCAGTAATGTAAATGGGGCTTGCAAAAATTCAAAGCATCGAATAGCTTCTCTAGCAGTAATTTAGTTAGTAGGTTGATGAACTTAGAAGAGATACTGATTGTTCTCGTAAGGTACGATAAAAATTTTCCCACTGTATTCAGTTGCGATTAGAATTTTATTAATTTTGCTTTTATTTCCTTTCTATTTTTTTATGGCATCAGTAACTAAATAAAGTAGGAAAGCGTAACTTTTAAGAAGTAAAACTGTACTCTGTTCTGTTTTATTAGCTTTATTTTGGAAAAACCTAATTCACGTTCTTTTACCCATGAATATATTTGTACTACACTTTCATAAATACAATCCCATGGAACGTCAATACATATTTATAAAGTATTTATTTTGAATTCAATTACATTTAACTTTTCACAAAAGAAATTAAAAAAAGTATCCCAAGATTTTTTGTTTATAACAAATAATAAATAATCATATACTGAAAGCAAATAGTTATAGTTTTCATAACATTACAATTTCCCATCTGGCACTGCCACTTAACTTACATATGTTTATACTTTCTTCGGTAAATAAATAGACTTGTCTTCAAACCAATTTTCGTAGCTATTGTAATTAACTATTTGTAGTGCGGTTATGATTATCCAGTGGGGAATAAATAGACTTGTCTTCAAATTAATTCTCGTAACTATTGTAATTAACTATTTGTAGTGAGGTTATGATTAACCTTAGTAAAATGTTTATGATATAATTCCTTTCAGAATCAAATTTTGCTTGTATTATTATTTATGTTAATAGTATAAAAGCAAAGCTTATAAAATGTTGGTCCTTATTTAGACAGATTAACCCTGTTGATGAACTAAAATTCGTTTTCTGTAATGGTGAAAACGAGCTTGATGGAATATTCGTGACCTAATACCATTTACAAAAGCAATATATTAATTTTATTTATTACAGGATAAGTATTATTATTAATATATTATTAACAAGTAAAAATTAGCATTTTGTTACACATAAGCAATTATTGAATTCAAATAAAAATTCTTATTAATAATTTAAGGCTCGATTCTCGATATTGACTCTACAAGTCATCTCTGTTACATGTTGTATTCAACAGTCGCAGATTTCTACTCTAAGATGTAATAAAATTGTCATTTTTCTTCTGGAATGCGTTGTAAAACATTATCATTCATTTTAAAAATGGTGAAATAATAATTCGATCAATCACCCAGAACGATATTATCGTACCTACTCGGTGTAAGAACATAGCTAACTTGAAAATGACGGAAGTTCTTGACGCAGGGAAAATATGTTATAAAGTATTCGTAAAAGCAGAGAACTTTCATTTTCATTGAAGGAATGGAAAAGTCACAAAATGAAAGTTCTCTTTCATCTTAAATTGAAGTTAATTCATCTTCTAATTTTGGGCATTTGTCTAATTTTCAATGCAGATAATTAGGTTATTTATTAAATCGAATCAATCCGTTGGTTTCCACTTGGGATGTAGATATTACACAAGTCTCGTACGGAGACAATTTGTAAGATCTAACCTTCTTTGAATATCATACAGTTAGAGTGAGTGATCTCATTAGGACACTTCACGACTTCCCGCATTGGCGTGAGTAATACCAGCAAAGAGGTAGTGTAAAACAAACACTTTGTTACTCATCAAACTCTTAACACAAATGCACGTACCTAATGCTCACAATAACACTGACGACTTGTGGTAGGAACTTAAAAATAATTTAACCGTAAATACAAAGATAAGTAGTAGTGCTGGACTAACAGTTTATTTTAAGGCTAACCAGACTGACTCAACAAACTAGCCGGCAATAGACTTATTAAATGGCCAAAAGGCCTATCAGCAACTCAGCGTAACAGCAGGACAAAATAACAGCACGCGCTAGGCTAGCGAAATGACGTCTCGGAATAAAATTTTGGTTTCGTCTATTTTTATGCTCTCTTCATTTGACTTTATTTTGCATCCTGGCAAGGAAATGCGAGGGGAAGTTAAGGAGTTCAGCAACGATAACAAAAATTATAATATTTGGTTATTTAAACTAAGTGAAACCCTACAAATTGAATAAAAATTATATGTTAGTGTTGCAAATACGTTAAAGATGCCTTTTATGAGCTGAATCTCATTTCATTTGTATTTCAGATTGTGAAGTATATTATTGATCAATTTAACTGAAGAAAAATACATATTTATTAATAAAATTCTAATACAATAGTTGACCACAACTTTATTTTTACTTCCTTTTTAACGTAAATAACAATTTTATTTGGTATCCTGATAGAAAATCTAGCTCATTTTACAAAATAAGTTAACACGAAAAATCTGAAAATTAATATGGGATATAAATATTAGGGGATGTCAATTTCAAAATGTATAGCCATTTGGCAAAATTTAGCTATTTTAAATTTGCCTGAATAAAACTTGTAATAAAACAAATGTATGATTGTTACTCCTTTTGGCTATGATTTATTGCTTTTACATGGTTTAGAAACAATGCTTATATAAAATTTTCAAAGAAAAATAAAAAATATCTTTCACTATAGAGTTAAAAGAACAGTGTGGCATATGGTTGATAACCTACAAAAGCATACTATCCTTATGATCTTAAAAAATATCAGTTTTGTTGATAAATTTTCGGGGACTACATTAAGTGTATGCTTTTTTTTTTTCTTCCAATATCGTCCAAAAGTTGAACTTAATCAAATTTCTCACCTGGAGTAGTGCTTCTTCATGGTTGGAAAGCTTTCACCATAAAAGAAAAGGATAACAGCAACTGATTCTATCTCTTGCAATTTTCTGGAACGACATGCACTTTAGGACTGATACTAGTCGTTGAAGTTTACGTTGGGTGTTTGATGGGTATTGTTGCTTTTAAAAAGGTCCGTTCATTTCCTGATAGAAACTCGGATGTAAACAATACACGTCGTTTTCTTTTATCAGGAAGAAGTTTTATGAAAGTTTCTATTAAAAGGTTTCTGAAAAAAAAAAAAAAAAAAAAAAAAAATCTTATTATCGAAATTATATTTTAATATTTTAGTTAAAAATTATTAAAATATCTAATAACTTCTTTATAACTTATTTCGAGAGATTATTACCTTTTAAAAACATAGCTTAAATAATGGCTTTTATCAGTTCAAATCCTATGGATTTCATTTAGAGTTATATTATGGCAAATATACATTGCTTATCAATTTAATAAAATGGACCGTTTAAAAACAACCTGTGTTTTACTTTTATTTTGTTTTAAATTTCTTTTTATAGCTAGGCAAAATTACAAGTCTATTCCGAATGTCATACTAACTTATTCCTATCCCATTTTGACGTATGTACGTAAATCTATAAAACATGAACTTCTGGTATTACAAAATGTTATTGTACAAATAATCTTTTATAGTCTCTGCTTTCAGGGAATTTAGAGATCCACGAGGATTTGGGAGCTGAATATCGTAATGAAAATTTAAGATATTATTTAAAAAAATTCATGACGAAAGACTAAATATTGACGATCTTGTAACTAACGATTTCGCAATATTAAAAAATGAATGCAAGAGAAATAAAAGAAAACCCTTTTAGTATGTCACCAACTTGAGGTACAAGTAAAATTTAATTGGGCCTACAACATTAAATATAGAATTGAATGCATGAACGAATACAAACTGACTCCTACTGTTTCGCAGGAATAAGAAGCAACTTGAAACAGTTATTTACTGGGGAGAGTTTTCAGTATATTCTAAATTTGATTGGATTAATTTCACGAATTACTGTTACATATTTAAAGAAAAAAGAAATTTTATCAACTACTAGAAATATTGCTCATGTTGGACACAATGAATGGAGTGTCTTGATGACCGGGTGAAGTTGCCTCTCTTCCCTTCTCTTTATATTTTGATTTTGAAAATGTATAAAATAGCTCAATTATTATAACTTTACCATTCTTGTTTTAAGAAAGGGCGAAAAGTTTGTTTAAATTTCAAAACTTTGCATCCGATACATTTTTTGCTATAGGAATTTTAAAATCATTAACGGCAAATAGCGTAAAAATATCAAGGGATTTTTTATCGAGGGATTCAAGTTACAATTTTCATATAAATTTCACTGAAAAGATTTTTCCCGCTATATTCGATGGTGTAAACAGTAGAATTCTGATATGTTTAGTTTGTGAGCGAAGATGCGTGCAAAAAAGTCGTTTAAACATTGCATTAAAAATATAAATAGGATTTTGAAAAAATCGCTTCACCCCCATTGCATTGTCGTCGACAAACTGTGTGCGTAAACAAAGTTTGAGTTCAGTAACGTAACCAGGAAATAGATTAAAAATCTATGACAAAATTCTGTAAGTGAATTAAATAAAATCGTGAAAAATGTCATTCTTGCTTTGGATTTAGACTGGATTATATAGTAATGAACAAAAATTAATTATTTACTCTTTTGTTTTCTAATGGCGGCACTTGCCTATAACGGCCGCTCCTAAGAGCCAGAAGTGGTGGCCATTTTTTTGTGGATGCACCTATCGAGCGGCCACCGTTACCTGCTATGAAGAGACAGACAATTTTACATCTGTGCCAAGAACTCGAACCCGGGCCTTCAGGATCGCAGTCAGGTTCCCCTAACCACTATACCCTCTGGGCGGCTTTTTAAAAATTATTTATTTAAATTTTTTATTTCTGCTTATAAGTTAAACTTCCATTTATTTCTGTTAAACCTTCCATAGAACATAGAACTTCTCTGATTATAATTTTCAAAGTTTATTTTGTATCTTTTTATATTTATAGCAGTGAACATTTCAGTATCATTTTAGAAGCAATTTCGTTATTTTCCATGGCAAAGAATGGAAGCAAACTGAAAGGAAATAAGTCACATTTTACTAAATCCTCTTTTCCGGGCAGAATATGATCTCCTGGAGTATCTGGGAAAGAACAATTCAGAAAACAGTCTTTTGAATTTAGGAATTCATGGAAAAAAGTGACTTATTTTTCCTCAATTTTTTTCAGCAGTATGTTGAAAATGTTAGTTCCAAAGAAGAATTAATATTCTTTTAAATATTTTCCTGTGAAGTACTAAAAGAAAAAAAATAGAAGAATAAAGAAAGATGAGTGCACTTGTTTCATCCCGATCATAAAAGAATGAATTATTGAATATTTAATAACGAATCCTTAAAAATGGAAATAAAAGCTAAAATGGGACAGATAATATTAAAATACCGAATTCACGTTTTAATAATAAAACTTTAAAAATTAAGCTAAAATCTATTTTCAGTTTTTCTGTTTCCTTAAGAAATAAATATGTTTGTATAAGGAACATTTATTTAAAAGAAGAAAAAATGCAGATCTAAAAGTAATAACATAAAGATAAATAATTGAAAGTGACTTTGCTCTTAATACATATAGCTTTGGATTTTGAAAGTTTTCCCTATTTCTCTATCATACATTGTTCGTAGTAAAGCTTATTTACAAAAACGGCTATTGTTTCGAAAAGATTTATTCACTTTTAACAAAGTTTTTATACGAAATCACATATAAACACTGTATAATAATGTTTAATGTAACAAGATAAATATTGCGATAAAATCCTTAATGCACTTAGTAAGAAAATAGTTAAGAGAAATGCTATCATATACCGAAGTATACTTTTACACTATATTTTATCAGTTTTTCCTTTTTGAAAAATATACGTTTCATGAAAATTTCATGAATTAAAAGATCAGTTGATATTCCAAAGAACCTTTTTTTTCTCTATTTCCACTTTCTGATTTCAGTACTGCTTTAAGAAGAAATTTTATAGTTCTCATTATTAACCGTAATAAGCTTATCCAGTTAAAAATTTAATTTATACCGATATTGCATATAGAAAAGTTTAGAGTACTAGTTTAAAGTATAAGTACTAGTTTAAAGTAATAGTTTAAAGTACTACTTAGGGACGTAATCCGACCCATAAGTTAATAATAATTTTTAAACAGAAATTATCTAAAGAAAAATGAATCTTCAACATTTTATTCAACGGAAAGTTTTCCAAGTAATTTAAATATAAAATAGCACTAAGTAGCGAGAGACTGAGATTTATTCAAATGTGGAATATGAAAATATTTGCCATTGTAATGGGAGCATTTAGATCAATACTATTGATCGAATTTCGTCAATGCAGAATTTATTAATTACTTCCCGTTACTGAATTTACTAAGGCAAGAAAAATCATCTTAATATTTATAAATCTGCAGGACTAGTTTCGAAGATTTAAGTACGAAACCTTCTTCTTCAGCTGCAGAAGTGCAAATGACTAAAGACAAGTCTGTGCTCAGACGGTAACAAAAACAGAAAGGAGGGAAAAGCTACTGGCGCTATCTATCTACGCAAAATACAACTACGAAATAATTCCCTTAAAGGGTAAATATGCAATGGAATTAAAATCATTAATTGGAACCGAGGGAATTTTTATAAATGTGAAACGCCTCTGGAAAATCTAATTTCCAAACGGAAGATGCTTTTAGAATAATTTTTGGTGCAGAAAAATGGAAAGTGTGATTTTTCTGACCAACAGAATTAGGTAACAACGGACTTGTGTGTTTCGTTTTTCTCATTTCTCATAATTAATGCCTTATGTTCATTAGTTGGAAATTTTAAATCTTAGGTTGACCAACGTAAAATAAATCACAGTAACTAAGAATCCTATATATATTCCAGAATTTCATATCCGGAATATGAACTATAAATATGAAACAGTAAATTTTAATTGATTGAAGACAAAACGACCCTAAAACTGAACAGTAGAAAGCGCGCAGTTTTATAGCTATCCATGAAAAAAAAAAGGAATGACAACAGAATTGTTATCTCCTAAAACGAGAGAATGTTTTTGATATATTGAGATGAGAATTTTTTAACCGCTTGGTCAATAATGCTAGGCGAAAAACATCTGTCAATATCAACCGACATGTAAGCTCACCTTGCACTGGAGCATTGGTGAATAATGATTTTACACCAAAAGAAACCATGATAAATTTCTGGAAGAAATATTTTAAAATTTATTTATAAACTGTATCGATTTTTTTACAGTGTAAGCGTTATTAACTAATAAAGTCAAAAATTTAGAAACTAAATATTTAGCTAATGAGTCAGTGCCTAAATTTGATGCAATAGTGAGGAATGAAATATCGCTTTTATAAATTTTGGGTGCAGTATATATAATTTGGCACAATTTCCAACAAATGCGATAAGAGGTATCTGTGAGTAGGGAGGATTTGCGTTAATCGCAGTTTCTAATTTTGAACGATCTGAACAGAGCCGTGCCTACATATTTTTTCACCTGAGGCAAAGCGGTAAATGTGCGCCCTTTCATGTCAAACAAATTAACTATATATGTTTTACGCACATTAAAAGTAACTATTTGAAGTGAATATGCAATAAGTCTTACAGTAATATTTAATTATAACTTTGTATATTTCACGAAGTGAAACATATATAATGATTAACACTTTTGAAATGGAAAACATTAAAAATACGCTTTTTGAAAAATCGCAAATAATATTAAGTAGTATAAATAAAACATCTGCTTAAAATTTTATGGCATAAACTTTTCAAGCATATTTATAATTTAATTTTTCTTGTTTCTAAAGAAGCAAAATCATCAATAATTTCTTCGAAATATATTTGATTACTTAATTCATGTTAGAGTAATGTCATGTAAGAGAACGGACATGTTTGAATGTTTTTCTTGGCCTAGTGAAGATGTTATATAGTCATAATAAAAATGAATTGAGAAATATTTTCTCTCATTTACTGTTTAATGAAAGACATAGTCCCTCTATTAAGTGTGGGGCTTTATAGACTGTTATAGTTTTTGACTGCAAGGTTTTGTTTTCTTTTTCGATTTCTTGAAATATTAAATTCGACGCAGATAAGAAACATAAAAATTTTAAACTGATTTGCTACAAAATGCTGTTATTTTCAACTCACTGCAAAGATTTGTGATTTAATGCCATATTTTTCAATAATCTATGTACTTCTGTTATTTGTAGATCTAATTCTAAAACAGCATTTTCTCTTAATGACCATCGCGTACTCGTATGACCTTTTAATGTTGTTTTCAAAACGGACATAAGTGCATCCCATCTACCCGTTGAAGGTACAAAAAATTATAAATCCTCTGTACGGTGCCAAAAAATATTAACATACTTGAATTTGTTGAAGCGGCATTTATGCGTACTATATTTAAACTCTGAGCTGAGCAAGGAATATAAGTAGCTTGATCATTTCTTTGACAAATAATGGCTTTTACGCTTTTGTACAATCCAGCCAGATTGGTCCAGTTATCATAACCTTGTCCTCGAACATTTTGAATGTCGAGCCCATCCTTTTCTATCTTATAAATAATTTTATTTGCTAAACAACTACCAGTTTTTTTTTTGTTTCTATAAAATCTATAAAGCTTTCTTCAATAAATCTGGATTCGTCTTTTATCTAATAATCTGACACAGTTGCTCATGATGCGAAACATCTGGTGTACAATCAAATGCCAAAGAAAAATATTTCGCTCTTTTGATCCTAGAACGAATTTCAAATCGAATGTGATTACTTATAAATTCATCTTATACTTAATTAGAAAGATAAGAAACGGATCCCTTTCTGTGATTAGCTATATGATAGGCAATATTTCTATCATAATGACTTATTCATTCAATTAAATTTAGGAATATTCCTATACTTGAACTCCCAATAATTTCATCCGTACCTCTAAGAGGTAAATTGTGTTTTGTACAAAACAAAATAATGTCTAATATAGCGCGTAAGATACGTAGCTACTTTTTTTTCTGATTCTACTGCTTTATGCAGGGAATCATCTATGAAACCACGTCCTTTAATTTTTTTTCAGAGCATTTCCATTGAAGATAAGCATCACCTTGAAACATAGAAGTTTCGTGAGTTTAAGTTTTTCCAACCTTTGAAACCTCTTTTTGGATTGGAAACAGTAGAATCTGTCTTTTGTTTAGTAAAAGGAATGCATGGAAAACAGAATGACGACAGATCTTTTTGAATAAATAAGCCAGTTGCAATGTATTACCTTTTCATTAGAACACTTCTTAAAAAATCATTCTCTGGAAAATCTTCTGCCATCCTATTAAGTAGATTCTTTGAAATCAGCATTTTATCCTTGATCTGGTCCATGTTTTATTAAGAAACATTTTATTTTGTCTGAAATTGTTGGCCATGATGGAGGATAATTGAAGTTAATCAGTTTAATGGTTACTTTATCCTTCTCGTTTCCAGAAATTTCAATTACTTGTTTGCTTTTATTTGAATAAAAGTTGATATATTCTCCAACTTCAACCACATTTTATTCTGAGCTATCTGCTATTATTTTTTTTGATGAATTACTTATTTCATTTGAATTTCCGCATTTCGCCAGCCAGCCTTGTAACTGTAAAGCGCAGCTTTGATGAACGTAAGTTCTTAATTTTTTCCTGCTTTTGTATATAGCACCATTGGGTTTTTTCTATGCCATCTGTGAAAAATTCTATTTTTTAAATGATTTTAATTAATAAATTATCTTAATTTTATTTTTTGTCGTAAGAAAGTTAATAAAATTTATTTTTGAATGAAATTTACATAATGTTAAAATTGGAAAAATATGAAACAAAAAGTGTTTATAAAATATTTAAAAAATATTATCAGGCCATAAACTTCTTTCGACGTAGTATTTGATATTTCGGTTTGACTATAAATAAGATTCTCTTTTGAAATGCATTTATAAACCCTTTATTTAGTTAATTATAGCGTTCCATTTTCCTTCCTCGTAGATTTTGGATCTTTCCGTTATAAGAGAAGACGCGCCAAACAACTTTTTCCAGAAAGTTATATTTGCGAACTTAATATTTTCAGTGAGAAAAACATACTTTCATAATCAGTTTATTTCAACCGCAGTAAAATTTGTCTTTAGGGGTAATGGTCTCAGCAAACGGAGAACAACGGATTGCCATACTTTAAAAAATTATTCACAATACTTACTTTGAAACCAATAATATAGTCATAAGAGGTAAAAAATTTTTGTGCTTACTAGGCTTACTAGCTCTGTAGAAAATTGTGAAGTTCGGGTAGTTGTGAAACGAAAAATATCACATACTTTAATACGAGCTATGGTTTCGTTATATAAAGTTTACAATGTTGTTTTACCACAGTTATGTTGTTAATGTATCGAAATCCATTACAATTCTTAATTTAAATTACTAATCCTCTGTACATTGCAACATTAATGAAACCTGAGTATGGTTATTATACTGAAACCATTTCCCATTTCTAAAATTAATTATACGAATATGTTTCCGTCATTAGTTGAAATTCTCTTAGGTGCAATTAAACTACCAAACTACCAAGTAATAATTTCTACATTTCTGTTCTTTCCATTAATGTTCCCGTTCAAACGCAGAAGTTCAAAAGTCGCGTTCAATATAGGCAGTTTGTTCAAACAGTTTATTTATTTACAGTGATCGGATTGACTGCATTTTGTTAGTAGGCCCTGGGTCTGAAGATGTTATAACCTTAGAGATCAGGTTATATGGGCTTTTCTTTAAGAGTTTAGCGACACCATTGGTGTAAATGACTTTTATTACTTTGCGGCCACCTATTTTGACAAATACTTTCCACCTAACATATTGATCAAGCGGTTAAAAAATTCTCATCTCAGTATATCAAAATGCATTCCCTCGTTTTAGGAGTAAGAATTCTGCTGCCATTCCTTTTTGTATGGGTAGCTATAAGACTACACGCATTTTACGGAAATTCAGCTTTCGGTCCGTATAGTCTTCTGCCAAGAAAAACTTGCAGTTCCATATTTAAGGACCGAATTCCTGATATGAAATACTGGGATGTATGCAGGATTCCTTGTCAATGTGGCCTTTGAAATTAGAATATCTGAGTCAAAATAAATCTCGTTCAATGTAGCTTTTTGTATGGGGTTTAAATTAAGGTTGAAATGTTTATTGTTAAATTTCACATTATAGGCAATAGGCTGCCTAATCATTTCTTTCTGTGTATCTGAAATTTTACTGAATTTGAAAGATTTTTCAGTAGGAAATAAAATCTTAGGAACTTAAGGCTTTAAGGTTTGTGAGAAGTTAAAATTATATTTCAGAATTCTCTTTCATTCCTCTGGTAAGCAAATATAATAAATATTAATTATTTGATTGTTATTTACAACAGGAAAATTTTATTTTCAACCAACCAATAATTGTTGATTATTCGGCATGTTATTTCAACTCAGATTTGATTACCAACCTTTCTACTGTTAAACAATGATTATATGCATGCGCTGATTTTAACTGCATACATGAAATCCATTAATGCAGAATTTACCAACTACCATTTTTGTAATAGTTTTGGTTTTACTTAATTGAAAGCCTAAAACATTCTATCATGGCTCTTTACAAATAATGTTTGCTGGCATCTAGTGTACAAAACAAATGTACACTGTATTTTTTTTGAGCGAAAGAATTCATAATTAGTGCTAAGACTGAATAAATACGATGACTGGATAATTCTCTGTGCAGTGTTGAAATATTTTGACACTGTTTTACTACAAGACACTTGGCCATTAATAGACTTCAGATTATGCAAAAATATGAAACATTTTTATATTCAAATAAGTGTATAAAAGAAATCACAGAGTTCGTTTTATGTTTGCTCCCGATATATCTTAAGTATCAATAATACAGACTTGGAAAATTTGCCTTTCTCGGTAGCCGAAGTACCAGTCGTCATTATCATTCTCAACTCAGGTAGTTTCTTAGAAATTGATCACACCATTAGTATAACAAGTCAGTGGAGAAAGTTTGATGCTTTGGGCAGTATTCTGCTCGGAAAATCTGGATACAGTCATTAATTTAAACGAAATTTTGACTTCTGCTAACTACCTAATCATTGCTACAAACAAGATGCATTCGTTCTCAGCAGCAGTATTTCTTTTCAGATAAACCTGCTTTTAGCGCCATACGACGATGCATCGTTTATTTCGGAGCTGATCGTGGAATATAAGAAACAATTTTGTGAATGAATTTTCCTTGTGAGTCCAAATAATGCAGTCTTTAATCAGGGTAAATATCTTTTGGATATGTAGGAAAACCAAAACCGAACAATAATGGCTTGGCTACATGATTTAAAGAAACCAGTATATTTAAATATTGGAATATTATACTGGTACACCGTTTTTAAAGTATTTTCTCCCTTCTTTCTGCATGCCTTCGTGATGTAATTGGAAGCATACTCGACGCGTTTTCGAAAGGTTCAGGGTTCAAGTCCTGGCGAGGATACTGATCATTTTCACCTCTTCTTTTTCAGAAAAAAATCTAATGATTCTACTGTGGCGTTCGAAATAAAAAGGTGGTGGGCGATAATTCGTCGCCACTAGGGTTTGGCGATTGGGTCCCCTCATCCCCAGTCGCCCTTTAAAAGGGGGAGTATATAAGATATTTTCTTCCTCCTTCCTGCATGCCTTCGTGGTATAACAATAGCACAACGCGTATTCGAGAGATCCAGGGTCATGTCCCAGCGAGGGTATTGCTCATTTTTCGCATCTGTGGTTCAAAGTAACTTCATGACTATACAAAATTATACTCAAGAATAATGGTAATATTTGAAAGTTAAATGTTGACATTTTACGCTTTTATTTTTTTAACCAAATAAAGGTACAACATATGTTTCATTGGTGGTTAACAAATTATCAATAACAGAAGCCGACAATATATGTATCGTATCATATACATAAAATATAACTTAAAATATTGAAAATAGAAAGTAACGTTTAGTTTAGAAACATCAAGATTTACAAAATTTTTAAGTTACATAATGCACATAAAAGTTATCGTTATTAGCTGCTAAAACGGAAAGGTATCAGGTATATGGTGTGAGTCAGAAATGTGGCTGCACATTTGAAGAAAATGTAGTGTGCTATTATATATTGTAGAAGAAAATGTTGAATGGTGCATTAAAAATGAATTTCATTTCTTCCCCTTCAAATGAAACTTTCGTGGCGAAACTACAGCACCCATCATTCGAAAAGATGGACATGCAGCAGCAAATTAAAATGTAGTATAAGAATTTGCGTTTGCAGTCCTTTATGCTGCTGGAAGTGATCAAAATGATTTGACAGATAACTGATTATTATCCAGAATGATCCTGAGGCCATGACAGCCATTATTTTATGCGGAATTGCTTATATTAGGAAACAGTTTGTGAAAAATATTTGCTGAAGGGAGTCATAGTAGCAATGATGCAGAAGCATCGGTAAGGACTGTTACAGCTGTCGCTGTCTGTTGACGAAGGATGGTAATACGATCTTTTTACCATAGGATAGCCGGTATTGTCTCACATCCACCACACTACAGTGGAATAATGCTCTATAGGGAGCATGAGTCTGACTGTATTTCCATATATTGTTCTTCAGCCTGAAGGCTTGATTTTATAATGGCACACATCATTTAATCCTAATACTGTCATTATAAATTGCGATAAAATGTGTAGTATTCAACCTGCACGTGTAGGCAATATGTAGATGATACGTATCATAAGTTTCATACAGGCTTATAACAGTCATCAATATAATTTCCTAAACACATGCTAGGTTAACAGAAAATAGTTCAAACTGTTGTTGTTTATGTTAAAGAGAAAACATATTCTATAATAGTATGGTTAATAACACTGCTTTATTTAGTATCTTGCTTAATATAAACGTTATAATATTATTTATTACTAAGTATTGTTAAGTTATATAATATTACTGTATTAACTAAAGTGTAGGATAAGCTGATCTCATTTAAAAATCACTGGGGGTTTAGATGTGAAGTATTGGATCGAATTGCATTAAAATAAGGAGTTATTCATTTTTAAAATTTATACATATTCCAAAATGCTTTATGAGATATCTTTAATAGTATAAAGCAGGAGTCAGCAAACCTTTTTACTAGGACATATGTTTGAAATGCGGGATTTCGGGGGACTGCGTAGCGATCTTTTAGCGAACACGGTAGCAGCGACAAAATTTTTCTCCATGTTAAATTTTGGCAGCTCCTACAGTTGAACGATATAAAAATCCTGCACATTTTTCTTATATTAAAGGAAACAAAAGTGTTCTATCCATTCCAAATTTAAATGATGTTATTCCTTTTATTTCCTTGCTGCTCATCTTACAATTCGAAACACAAATTCATGAAAGAACAAATTTAGGTGCTAAGAAACATTACGGCATAGCACGCAGCGGTTTGACAAGGTATATGAGGATAACAGGAACAGAAAATAGTTCACTGTATGTGGAATCAGTTGTTTCCAGCCCACAAAAATTGATTCATATAGCTATGTAATTTTATTTAGATGTCGCTAAGATTCAATTTTGTATCAAAGATTAATTTTTGCAATTCGTGCAGTTGTTAAAATGGAGAAAACACAATAAGAATTTTTAGTATTATTGTTCGTTACAATTACAAGTGTTAGTTGCCCAAGTAATCTTAAATTTCGAATTTAGATGTTTGAATAGTATGCACTTTAAAATTACTTCGCGGATATCTTGGTGCCCGCGGGTATCGCATTGGCAACCCTGGAATAGAGTATAATGGTTCAGTATTCATTTCTTAATTTGTTATTATAAAATTTCCAAGATAACGAGATGTATTTAAAATTCACTTCAGTAGTTTTTTTCTCAGTTCTTTCAAGCTCATTTCTAGCAGTTTTAACTCACTAACTTGCAAAGCAGAAGCCTCATTAAAGCAAAGTCTGGAGAATACTTTTGATTTCCATAGAAAAAGAGTTGCCTAAAAGTGCTTTAATAAATGAGAGCTTTATTGAATTTATTAAGTTATAGTGGTAATTAAAATAAAATAATAAAAACGTCCACAGCTGTAGAATTAAGTTGAGAACAGGTTATTCTGAAGGTGAGAACTGGTTAAGCTGTAGAATGAAGGTGAGAAATGGTTAAGCTGCAGCAAGTAGTACGCAGTCTTTAAATATAACTAAACTCTGAATTACTTCCAGGTATTTTGCACTGAAATCCTGTGCCGAGCTATCGGGATAATACCAGTGACGACATTTACAGTTCATTTAAAAACACAGTTAATCCAAAAGCAGTTAAAAAATGTCCGGAAGGAGGAATAACACTTCGAACCATCAGAAAAATACAATCAACAACTTATCTGAATTTCCAAACATATTAATTTTTCCAAACACAATATCTGAAAACAATTCATTTGGTAACTTAATTTAAACGAGTATTCTAAGTTCTTCCTCTCTCGACGGCTCATTATTTTTCTGTAACTGCGAAAGAGAATATAAATGGTTGTACTCTTAAAATTAGTTTTACGACTGAGCAATTTATTTTTAACGGATGATTTGATAGTGCTCATATATTACACATTTCAAGTGCAATTAAATTATGCGCTTGTTGCGAATAAAAACAGCTGCTAAATACTACAATGCTCATCTATTCAAACAGCTTATATTCTGAGCATTTAATTTTCATTTTCTGTATCGAATACGGAAGTTATCGAATACGGAAAAATTTGCATTATTTGTCCAATGAGTTTTTCATCGCAACATTATACCTTAACAACGGTATACTGCTTCATCCTTTATATTTTGCTTTCTTTGATAATGCAACTTGTTCCAGTAATTTTAGCAATTCAGCTTGTTTCAGTAGTTAGTAAGTATGGATAATATATATTTCGGATATGTGTAAAGTACTGAGTAGAGAACCAAAACAAAACAGATGCAAAACAATACATAAAAAATAGCAATGGGGTAAAGGAAGTCATCTAAGAAATTTAAGTGAACCTCATCTGCAGGTGCTTATTCAGTAATTTCTTCAGAGCCTCCAACATACATTTTTAATTCATTTTAAGAAATGGAATTACTATATGTCGTAATAACAAAGTATTTCACCATTTATACTTACATCCGAGCAATATGTTGTGAAATCCTTAGCCCGCTTCTCGAAAGAACAACTAAAACAGATACTTTATTCCTTAAATAAATAGTGTATTTCATACATATGACAGTTAAAAAAAGTGCGGAAGGAGGAATAACACTTCCAACCATCAGAAAAATACCATCAACAACTTATCTGAATTTCCAAACAGATTAATCTGTAATTGGATGCATCTCAGAAAGAAATGATTGCTTTTGCGGATTGTAGGAAATGGTAATGACTCTTGAATTTTAGTTTAAATAGTAAAAAATATTTAAAGCGTTTGTTCTAATAATTTTCTATTTTTAGTCTTTAGAATTATTCACAAGTAACAGAAAAATATCTATTCTAGAAGTTGATAATAATTAGTTTTCATACAAGCGATTTCGGATTTTTTGCTTTTTATTTTCCATAAAAGTTACACACACATCCAGAATTACATTTTAAAATACTGTACTGCAGAAAACAATTACTTGTATTTTTATGATCATATTTAAATCAAGGAAGAATTATAACACATTAATTTTCTTTTACCAGTCAGGAATAATTTTAATGAAAATTTCATTGCTTTATTGTAAGTTTCTATCCAGAAATTTATAATTTTGGATATCTCTTTAAAAGTAAATAATCAGAATAAAACTTCTATTCTTTTATTAATTTCGTTCTTCTTAAAACTATATGCTGGTAATATATGTTTCATCCAGAGAACGTAATTCTGATATTTATGTGGAAATTGGAAGCAAGACTTCAAAACGATAGCTAAGAATGTAACATGTTTCTGAGGATTAAAATAAAATATTAAAACACTAAATTTAATCAATTTTAGCATTCTCTAAAATATTTATCTTGATAACATTGAGAGCAATATTCATTGTGTAGTCCATTTAAACGCCTACATTTATCATTTAAAAGGTACCAACTGTCTACGAAAAGAATAACTTATGCGAATAATTTTTGTCGTTATTCAGTTGTAGACAAAGCATAATAAAAATGCAGTTAAGTAATTCAGCCTTAAAATGTTGAGTTTAACAAGATGTACAAAATGTTTCTTTCTGTTTTTACTTCAGCATTTGGTATTTTTATAATTTATTTGATATTTTTGAAAGGCTTGAATTATAACATTTTAATATTTTTTTATGTGACATTACTAAACAACTACGATATCTTGAGCCACTGAGAGCTAAACTAAACTGCAGAGCCTAGCTGACATCTTTTTATGTTTAAAAACTAAAACTAGATTGGATATTTAAAATTGTTAACGGTTCTCAGTTTAGTACCTAAAGACTTTAAATTACAGAAGCAAGAATTGAAATTTAAGTTCATTTAATATATAGGTGATAAAATTCAGTCTTCATGGGTAATTAACAGCCCTGCATGGTGCTATCTGCTACATAATCGAGCATGCGCCGAATGCCACGATTTTTAGTGATTAAACACTTAGCTTCCAGGACATATCAGGCATATTTAGTAGCTATTTTTCACCTAAGGCTGCAAATTTCTCCTGTTCGTGCTGTTCTATGCTGGGTTCCAGACCACAAGGGTATCACCGGCAATGAACTGGTTGACGATCAGGAGAAGTATAGAGTAGTATAAGTCCCTCGAAAGCGTAATTTCAACTCTTCTTATGACTTTATACATTAAGTGGACCACTCAAGAGCACGTGCTCAAAATGTGACAGGAGAAATGGCTCACAGCCATCACTGGTCACATGGTGATCCTGTAGTTACCAAAGTTGGCAACGCAGTTACTCCACAGCTTCCCTTCACTAACACAATACTTTTCTGGGCACTCTCTATTTTTAGCATATTTGCACCTTTTCTACGCAGTGACGCAAAAATTTGTGTATGTGGTAGGGAAGGCACAGCAGACAACTACGTATTTGACTCCACACACATCCAGGATACTACCTTGAAAAACCAATTTCCATAGTCAGGTCTGCTTGGTTCGATAACTCTAGCAAGTAACATATCTGCACAAAATGAAATCGTCCCAGTTATTACATGCTGTGACACTGCCTACTCAGCCATATCAAGCTACATGAAGCCTGCTCAAAACATGTCTCCAATGTAAGTATCCCACAGTAATAGAAGATGAGAGGCTTCTCTTTATATTCAAAGCTGCTATCCATATTCAACTTTGTACATAGTTCTATATTGACATGTATGTTTTTAATTTGATTATTTGTTTATAAACTGCCCGTTGTTTAATGATACTTCCTCTTACATAAACTTTGCAATTTAACTTGGTTCGTACAACGCTGCTACAGTTTTTTTCTTTCTGTTGTGTTCAAAGTGATGCGTGAACTCAAATGTTTCGTAAATAAAAGTTTCCTCTCGTCATTAACTAGTTTCCAAGCTGTATGCTGTCAGTACAACAGAACGCGTCCTACTGTCACAGTCCTAGTGTCTTCCACGGGTTGTCATCTAAACTCTCTATGGCTAACACCTTGGTCGGAGGCCAACTCGAGTGGTGATCTGTCTTCTTATGTCAATAATTTTACTGGCTTAATGTATTTCGAGGAAATTGCACATAATTCTCCTCTGCGGAAAAAAAAGTTGTAAAAATTCTTCTTAGTGCTATGCAGTGCATATGTTACGGTGAAACACCGAAATCTGGAGAATGTCGACTTTCACCGGTGAATGTCAACATTTACATAGTCGCTTGGTGTATGTCCGAAATATTTTCCAAATACTCTTATTTCTGACTTACACCGGTGAATGTCGACATTCACCATGTACTAATGGTGAATGTTGAACATATAAGAATATTATATTACTTTCTCCGTAATTCATTCGCGAAAAAACTCACTTGACACTCAAAATAAGAACTTAAGAACATAAGAACTTAAAACACACAGTACATTAAAAATGAGAAAGGAAACTAATAGAAGTTATAAACTTACTAAATTATGTGATTCAAATCATATTTATTGCAACAACTTAAACTATTATGACACTTTGACTTGCACAAGAGGTCCTTGCTTTTACAACTGCATTTATTTGTGGAACACTTCCTTTTGGAATGGCAGCGTGTACATATACTCCTCTCTTTTCGACCTACACCAGAGCATATCTGTGACATACACCGGTGAGGGTCCGAATGTACAAGAATGTAAAGAAATATTCGATCTTTCACGGACGTATTTGGTGAATGTTGACATTCTCCGGTGAAAGTCGAAATTCTCCAATTTCGGTCTTTCACGGTAACGCATATATTTAATAACATAATAATAATAATAATAATAATACCTTCTTTAATATTACATTTTCATTTGAATAATAATTTCGCTTTCTTTTTGCGGCTTCTTTAAAAGATGAGATCATTTTAATTATTCATAGCGTCAACTTGCCTTTAAGGCATAATTTCTGGTAGCGAATAAGAATGCCTAACTCTAAAACCTTGCAGAAATGGTTATATCAAATATCAAAGCATCAAAAATAACTTGAAGTAAGCAGGGAGAAACACTTTCCGCTTTTAAGAAAATAAAATTAGGTTTTTTAAATCAGTTTGAGATTTAAAATTTTTTTAATAAGTCTAGATTTAAAAAGATTACAAAAACTAATACTATATTAGTATCCTAAGAAATAATTTTTTTGCAATAAGTTAATCGCCGGAAACAAATATTCAAAACCAGCAAAAACGTAGAGATTATATATAAATTTTTAAATATAAGAGTCGTATTTGAAGAAGATATTTATCTTACTAAATATCGCTTAGCTTTTGTAGATTTTTTCAACGATTTTCAATGATCAACGCGTTCTTTTCAATGAAAAATGTGTTGATCTATTCATTATTATGGATATCACTCAAAAATATTAGTTTACTTGAAGAAAAATATGAGTAAAATAATACGTCTCTCAGACACATTGTATGAACGTTTAACTTAGGAAACTATGCAAATCTTCGTTCTCACTAAATTAGGATAAGCTGATGGAGTTCTGCAGCTCTTAGAAGCGCTTTGATATCTTAGATCCTGATTGCATTTTAGGACTGTTATTCTCTGCATAGAATGTTTTCTTAACACCCTCAGTACCGTGGCCATTTGGTATATATTAGCCGATAATTTCAAATATTTTGTGTTTTTACTTTCTTTAATGACGTAAATATCATCTTAATGAATGACAGTTTTCGATAATAATTTAAACTTGGAAACCACGATCCGTTTCAAGATGAAAGAATACTTTGCTTTACATTCGAAAATTCTACAGAGGAGTTTTTGGGCATGGCTTCCGTGGTGTAGAGATGAGATCTGGTTTCCACTCATGAAAGAAAAGGTGAGTAAACGAAATGTAATGTTTTCCCTTAACTTTAGGAGCATGTACAATTTATCGAATGTTTGAAGTTAAAAAAAGGGACTTCACGAAAACGAATTAACGTTCATTTTTCATATGTTTTTCTAAGTGGAAGAAATTGTATTAGAAAATTCTTTTGAGTAATACAAATTCGAATAATCGAAATACTTTATTTGTATTTTATTTAGATATTCCCAAGTCAAAGAAATCTATTTTGGGGAATGTATTGTACATTTTAAACCATTACTGCAAATGCTAACGAATGAATGCCGCAAAATTATGCTTTATCTAAGAAAAAAGAATGAATGGATTCAAATGTCATTTTGCCCGCATTTTTCTACAATGTGTGTTAGAAAATAAAGTTCCTAATAAATCCCACAAACGATAACATATAATATCATTACTAATACATTTTACTCCTAGCGACAAAACGGATAAATTCATAGAACTTCAGTCAAATTTACGTCTGTGACATATTAGTTAGAAAATAAAATTTCCCATATACCATGAAACATTTTTCTTTTTTAATGGCAGACACTAGCCATTTTGAGACTTTCGCCACTACTAAGGCCAGAAGTGGTGGCCATTTTATTATGGGAGCACCTAATAGACGGCTACCGTTACCGGCTATGAGGGAACAGACAATTTACATGTAAACCTTCTTCAGGATTCGATCTCGGTCTCTTCGGTATCGCAGTTGGTTTCCCTAGCCACTATTCCGTCTAGGCGGCTAAAATGCTATCACGAATATTCCTCGTTATTTTAGTAATCACTTCACTAAAATCTAAAGTCATGTAAATTATAGAAATTCAATTTCAGTTTTGCACAAATATTCATATGGCAATAATTTTACTAGCAGATAAACTTCCAGAGGTAATTAGAGAGCAATTCATGGCAAAGAAAATAATAGGAACAAATATAAGGTTTACGAAAGGAAAAGTTATGTTTATAATTTGCATAATTTCTAAGAATAAAAATTTATGAAATAAGTTTTGCAAATTTATTCCGAAATATATTCTGAAGGATAATGTTTCTAACATTCTGTTGCAATTTTTTTGGGCCAATGTTATTCAATAGTTTAATGTACTGCACTGAGGAAATCTACGATTTAGGATAATCGAATTTATTTATTGTATTATTTTCTACTGGAGTAAAACGATAAATCAAAATCTATTACTATTTTGGAAAGGTAATGCTCCTGAATTAACTAGAGAAGGCGCAATATTTTTTAGTATTCATTATAACGAAGCTTATTAAATACTTACGACTAAAGGAAAGTAGAATATATAGAAAAGTTTCAGTAAGGAGGAGGAATGTAAATCAAATTAAAAAAAAGATCGTTCATGAGTTTGGAATTTCACTAAACTAACAATTCTGTTTAATTTTCTAGTGCTCATAAATTTTGGAATATAGTTTCTTTTTCATTTACCCCGAACAATGAAGAAGGAAAATATTTTAATAATGCAATAAAAGCTTGCTTTGTTTCCGTAACTCAACGAAAATAGGGGCCCACCAGCGGCCGAGCGGTAAAGTCGCTGAACACTGGTAGTTCGGTCCGAGGTTCGAATCCCGCGAACGGGCTGGCTGCATGGGCGTTTTCGTGGTTTTCCCCATGTGTAACGTGTATACGAACCAGTTTCCCTTAGAAAGTCCTCCCCGAAGGCATCCCTCCCTTTAGGCAGATAGCCCTAGTGTGCTTTGCCATAATTAAAATACACCAACTAAATAGACCAACGAATATAGATTCTTAACCCTAACATCTAATTGGCAGCTATTGACTCATACCGATAATACATTTTAACCTTTTGATCTAGCTGTCAGTGCAGGGTACATGGACTCAAAGACTTCAGTAATTTCGTAACTTACTAATACGTAGTTTTAGTGTATTAAAAGTTTAAATTCATTCTGGGCATAAAGAATTCTCGCTCTATTTCGATAAAGTTTCTACACGTCTCATATAGCTTTGAATACCGTAGTACTTTGCGCATTAAGCTTGAAAAATCACAAAGAAATATAAATGAAGGAACCAGTACAATGGTCGTAAGCATAAATTAATTTACTATAAAAAATAAAATTTTGAGGCAAATTAAAAATTAAATGACTTGCTATCGGCTAAGTATAGGACTAACCACTGGCTGAGTGACTAACATAATGGAACAGTAGTTTGGCCTCTGGCCATTGAACTGGCTGCTTATAGAGATTTCACATCATATACAAAGCAATTACAAGCTAGTGTCACTTGAAACAGACTCCTAGAAGTTTCCTTTGATTTAGTAGATAGCTTTCGCGTGGTTCACCAGAATTTATAATACTAATGTAATAACTTAAGGACGATAGAAATGTTATGCATTTTGAGACATGTTATGTATTTTGAATGATCATGAGTTTGCAACGGTATAAGAACACAAAAACATGGCTTTTAATGGTTGCAAGTGATAAATCCCTTTTCCAATAAATTTCGACCACCAAACTTTAAAAAAAAAGGTGTAAATATTTTCATAATTCAATTGACGGATCTCCAGCGATGGATATTCATATTCATGGTGAAAAATTGCTCAAATCTGATGTTTGCTTTTCTTCTTGATTAGGCTATGTAAGAGCAAAACTGTTTTTTGAAATAATGATTGAAGGACATAAATTCTGAAAATTTCGACTAATAACGACTTATTTAGGCCAGTGCTTTTTAATCTTTATTTATTCATGACCCCTTTTAGGAATTTGGTCTTTCATATATTGGGTTGAAACATAAGTAATGGACCTTTTTTTAATTAAAAGTTTTTATTTTAACAAAACAAACAACATTAAATTATTCAATAATATCCGAGTTTTTGGACTTTCCTCGTAGACCCAAGATGTCGAACTATAGTCGTTCGGCTCATTCTCGAGAAATTTGACGCGCGTCTTCGTGCAGAAGTTGATTCAAACGCTCGTCGTCAAGCTCATTTGGTCGCCCGGAACGAGCAGCGTCTTCGAGGTCGAAATTTCCATTTTTGAAATTTGGCAAACCATTTGCATTTCGTTCATGCATTGCACCTTCTCCATACACTTCATAAATCTCTCGTGCAGCTTCTTCAGCCTTGGCGCCTCGATTAAACGCAAAATGAAGAAGGTGTCGAAAATGCTTTGTTGGCTTGACACTCCATTTTAATGATCTGGAAAATAACAAAAATTAGCTCAGACAAAAAAATCAAATATCCCATCTTGTAGAGGAAAGATTCTCTTTCGAATAACATAAAACATTATGCTAATTTTATTTTTACCGCATAATTTTAAACACAACATAAACGGCCATTACTTATGTTTCAACTCAATATATAAATTATATAGGAAAAGAAGTAGTTTTATGATTTGCTTTAAGTATACAAAATCTGTTTTTTTTTCTGCATAATAATGTAAATCTTGGTGCCCTGATGGACGTCAAGCATTTTAATTTGTTTCAGAGTTGAGCGATATTTGGATTTAATATGCATTAAAGCTGAAAAACGTTTCATAAATGTATGTAGTGATGAATAAGAGAAGAACATTTAAAGTTATTTCAGAAATTGTAGAAAAATCATTTGTAACTCAGATCCAGGATCCAGTCAAGAATGTTTTGTAAAAACTTAAGTTTTGAGTCAAAAAAATTCTATTTTGTCTTTATATGGCGGATGATTAATCTCGTTAATGTTGATTAATGTGATTTCTTTAAAAGGCTCATCAAAAAAATTCCTTAAATTTGCAATGTATAAGTTGACTATGTTTAGCTATTTCTGTGATCCTAACGCTTTACTTTGCGACTCCAGTTGAGATCGCGAACCAGAGTTTAAGAATCTCTGATTTTAGGCAATGATAATTTCATTCAGAAGAATTACGCCAGTCCATGTATGTGAAAAATTATCTTCATGCAGTATTTATTGTTAGAACCAAAGATGTCGCAGTCACGGTCTTATGAAGAGGAAAATTCTTTTTTATCTTACCCTTTGCGGGGCTGTTATTTTAAGACACTTAACTCTGGTCAATTCAAAAAAAAATTAATTAAGAACTTTGAGTCTCCTTAAAGCGCGAAGCTTCTCGTGATTGCAATTTGCGTGACCTTTATAATCCGATTCTGAGGAGTCATGATCAAGCTTTGTATATTTAATTTTTTAAAGGCGTGTCAGTAGATTTAAGTAAATTGTTTATTTTACTGCTAAGTTTTGACTAGCTGTTTTTAGTTCTGTTAACACAAGGAACAAGGCAGGGAAAACGGAGAACTAGCTTGAAGCTTTTAGAATCTAGTCCTGGAAAGAGTAAATATATAAGTAAACGCTGAACTGCATGTGTTATCTAAATGAAATAATATGCAAGCATTATAAGAAAACATGAATAATAATATACGACAGAGTAAAACTATAATTAATTAATATAAAAACGACTAAGAGTGTGCAGATTGTATTATGTGTATGTGTACTCTGTCGAAATGGATTAAAATGTTACGCGTAGCTGAAAACAAATTTCAGAGAAAAGAGGCAAAGTACATTACTTGCATGTAAGGTCCTAAATTTACAGAAAGAAAAATAATGCTTGGGAATGTATTTAAAATGCCTAAATTTATATAGCAATAGCACCATTCATGATAGGCACGTATGTAGAAAAATATCAACAACGACAACAACAAAAGTTTGGTTTCCGTTCCGTTTTCCGCCACTGAGGAAAACCATTGTTATTTATGCCATATACCATCATTACTGTATCCGTAGAAATATAGAAGAAATAAAGTAATGTTTTATTTTAAATGGAACAGATAATGCAAACAGATTACAAATCTTGAGAAGCGAAATTGCACGGGAACAAAGAGTTGTAATGCACAAATATTTAAAAATCTGAAACTGTGATATATATTTACGATCTTTCTGCAAACAAACAATCTTATTAGATCCAGTAGAAGATCATCTACTACAATAAATTGCGAAAGAGTATTTTAAAAGTGCTACATATAAGCAAAGCATATTATAATAAAAAAGTTCGAGGAAGGGCTTACGGACAAAGCAAAAGAATATATATCCAGAAATTAGTGGCCTATGTGTTAGATGGATCAAATAATTTGATTCCTACCTTACACCCACTCCAAAGAAAAAAAATAGTACCATATATGCACTGATAATAAAGGAAGGGTCAAAAAAAAAAAAAAAAAGAAAAAAAAAAAGAAAAGAGTTAAAGAGCAAAATATGTGGGAAGAAGCTAAATGGTACTCAATGCATAAAAATAAATTAGTGTTTGTTTCCACTGAGATTTATTGTTATGATCAATATTTTCTGCATTTTCCTTGCTTATCGGTACTTCTACTACGAAAAGAAAGCTATAGTTTTCTGTGGTATGTGTTTAAATCGAATTTGTTTCCTCTTTAAAATAGTTATGGCAAAAACGTATCTTCATTGAAACCTCATTCCGATTTCTTTTCTAGTGAACAAGTCAGCTACACGCAGTTCCTTTATGTAACATAAATACCAACAAGTTTCCTTTAAAAAGCAGTCCTCTTCCTAAGCAGATAACCCACATCTACCTATCCTTAGTTAAACAATAAAAGGCAATCCTTTTTCAAACATCCCTTTGTTAGGAAGATCTTCATGAAGGTCTTCTTCCTTTAGGAGAATATCGTCCGCATGCTTTGTCTTAATGGATTACTGAATAAGAGTTAAATAAGTCCTCCATATAGGCAACACTTTTTTTAAAAGTATAGTTAACTAATGCTTCTTTTTAAGTTTTAAATTTTAATCAAACATAATATCTCTGAACAAGTTAGTTCCGTGTTCTAATTGACTCAAAATTTCAAACAAATTTCAGTTTCTTGCAGAGCTTAAGCTTAACAAGGAAGGTTTAATAACATGAAATATTAAATTAGTTTGGATAAGAAACGGTAATTTATTTTACAAGTGTAAAAAGAATCATACTAGCTGCTAAATTTTTGAGTACAACTTCCGTCGTGTCCATGTCTCTCAAAACAGGAAGCAGGATATTTATACACACTTAGCTCTGTGCTTTGTGTAAATATTTTCTTCTAGCTACATGACGCAGTAGATTAACATGCCTGGATTACAGATTGTGCTGGTGTTTCGAAGTACTTATAGCATATTCTTCAAACAGTGCTGTATGATAGGTTTTGCGTTAAATCAGCCCAAGACTATTCTTATTTTTTTGTGCTATTGTGATTTTTGCTCTGTTGTGCTGCTCACATAGTGCTGTGTTTTGGACATCCTAGGGCTTAATATTGTGCCCTGTGGTTTTGGTGAATAGTGATTTCCTTTGAACTGCTGATTCATTGGATTTGACGAAATAAGACTTAATACTAAACGGAGTTTACAAGCTGGAAAAAGCAATGGCCAGCTTATTCCGCAAGTGAAAATTGAGCTAAGCGAGTTGCTTACTGAAAGAGATTAACTCGCCGGGGTTTATAGATTATTTCTGAATAAGAAGAGCAAATTATCGAGAAGAAAAATAAAAACAGAAGAATCCACACAGAACATGTAAGAGAGCGCCGAGCCCTTGCTAAGCCTTTGCAAATGGAAATTGGAGATCGTGATAACAATTGCTTTATTATAGATAAATTTATAAAGCCAAAACAATTCGGCAAGTACTGTACTATTAATAGTTATGGCTGAATCTAGCATAAATTAATCCAAATTACACACACACACACAAAAACAAAAAACAAAAAACAAAAAAACAAAACAAAACAAAACAAAAAAAAAAAAAAAACAGAAAGTGCATAAATCATACAAAAAATTGACGGAAATACTAAATTTGATCAAATCAAGCTAAAATTATATTCACCTGACGATAATTTTCAAGTGAGAAATATCTGTAAACATACTTACAACAAGCATGGACAAGAGACAAACTACACTCATGTCCATAAATTCGGAGTCACGCAGAAATCGAAATCTAAAATAAATATATCACCTGTAAAATCACTACACACATCTTCAAGAATCATATGCAAATTTCAGGAAGTAACCAGATGACACCGATGGTACGTCACAATGACGAGAGCGTAAGAGAGTGATATATAAGGAATACAGGCAAAAAAGTAAAATCGTTCGTAGGCGCTTTATAAGCATTTCGGTGCAATAATCGAATAGTTATGACACAAAGGACGCATTTGGATGATTTGTTACGTGGTAGAATTATCGGCCGTCTGGAATGTGGGCGTACCCAACTGGAAGTATCAAACGAACTTGGAATTGCCCAGAGTGTCATTTCCAGGCTTTGGCAACGATTCCAAGATGATGGTAATGTGAGTAGACGTTACAGCACAGGTCGCCCCAGAGACCATTTTTAACATTTTATGTGGGACCTTTATTTATTAAATATCATGTTCTTTACTTAAACCATAAAATTCAATTCAACAGCAATATCTCAAAATAATTTTTTAATGAGCATATCTTTAGAATTTCGATACACAGTCTCGCGCGCTGGAGATAAAAAAATTTTTTTTTCCTTACAGTGTTGCCATTGCTCGCTTTGAAATCGTTGAGTTTCTTAATAAAAAATTCGTTAAAGTATTACAAAATATGAAATCAATATAATAAAACAAATTAAAATTAGGGCTTCCAGATGCCCATATTCGGGGGAGGATTACGTTATTCAGAATTTGATGGCTCCTCTGTTGAGGTACCGTTGTTTTATGATAATGCGAGAAACGTACATACATTTATGCAGCTTCTTCATCATTTAATTTCTAAGTATAACAAGAGTGATCATATTTGGTGGCAACAATTTGAAAAGTGAAACGGACATTTAAAGTTTTCAACGTAAAATTCCAAAACGAAATTAATAGACCTTTAGCCCAGAAGGGATATTAATTTCGTTTTCGTTTTGCCCTTTGGGCTAAACATATCTACTTATAGATGAAGGTAAAAATTGTATAGCTTCTAATTCAAAATCTTTTTAAACAAATTTACAAAAATTAATTAAAAATAAATCATAAAAAGGGGCGAATTTTATTTCGAATAAGCCTAAATTTAGAAATGTGAAAGGAAGAATCAAATAAGTTTAATAAAAAAGAGGTATTAATAAATATATAGAAAATTCAATTAACATGTGGGAGCTAAAATTTTGAGAGCTAACTTTTTAAACTCTACTCGTGCGATTTTTACAAAACTTGGCAGTTTGGCATAATTTTAGTCGTAGAATTGAAAATTGGAAAAACGATTGGCATGTCATTTCAGAAAAAGGTCATATTTTGTATCAAAATACCTGTATTCGAACAATGCTATATATAAATCTCATACGTATCCTAAATCGAGACATGAAAAACGCAAGTTGAATTTCATCAATCGGCCCAGTAGAATGAGAGATATAGAATTGTCCTCCCTTTATTTTTTGCACTGTATCTCATGCGAAGGTAGTCTTGTGGCATCCTAGTTATCCATAAACTCACTAACTAATTACAAGCAATGAAAGGCTTTCGCTGGCAAACGAACTTATAGAGCAGTTAAATCTACAATTAGTTACAAACAAGTTGTCAAAGGCTTAGGTAAAGAAACTTAAAACAAAATGACGCAAACCCTGAAATGGATGAGATTTTAAGAAAGGCGACTGCAAACACAGGAAATAAACGGGATAATGATTTTCCCTTCATGGGATTCTTGGTCAATATAGAATAGTTGAAGACACTAAATAGTCAATTAAAGAGCGAAGATATCTTTCACAATAAAATGCAAGTTGCTGGCAAACTTGTGGAGTTAATGAACAAATTTTAAATATGGGCTGATCGCCTAACGGAATTGTGCACCTCGTTAGAAATTCTGTGCCTGCACAAGGTTGCTTTTTGTGATCTAAGTGGTTTCAAGCTGCAGCACTCTGAAGTCAGACACTTTATCACCGAAAAGGATTTGAAAATTTTCCTACTTAATAAAGCTCTCAGAAAATGCGATAAAATTTGATTGTGGAATTTTAAAACTATTAGACACGACAGGATTCATATCAGAGGAGGTGGGATCTTTATCTTCATTAAATCCAGCATTTCATTCTTATATTCGCTCCCCACTCTCTAACAAAAGAGAAGCTTCAATATCGATGGAAAATGGGCAGATGCAGCCTATTATTTTCATCACATCCTACAGTCCTCCTCAGAAACGTATCAGTACCCAGGAAATGTACAGTTTCATTTCAAGTCTGTATATTATACTAGCAGGCGTCTTAAATGCTAAATCATGGGCACGAAGAGCAGAGCAAAAAATTTGAATGATAGCATACTTGATAATTCTGCTACTAAAAAAGTATATCAGTATTAGAACTGGACATCCCGACCTATGTACTCGGCCATTTTCATTCATTGACGGAATGTGTTAGACATCCGTCAATTCTAAATAGTCCTGTTCTAAATAGTCTTCATCAAAGACCTCAACTTGACTTTAAAATTGAACTTTAGTCTGACCATCATACTTTTTCTCAATGCTCTGTAACTTTACGATCATAATGGATAACTATATTACCAGAACCAACTTTGGCATATTCAGGGATCTCATTGAGTGATCTTAGTGCTCCGTCTAGACGGACCACCCTTAGTGATGTTGATGCAGCAATCTCATACTTCCTAAATTCAGTGCTTATATGTATTATCAGTGTTTGAACGACGGCACAGAATACAAAATATTCTGGACAAACAAAATCCGAAAACGCTGGTTTGCCACTAGAATGGTTGAACATAAAAGACGGTTCATCTGTATGCAAAAGCAAAATAAAGAACAGTGCTAGGAGCATAGATAGAATCGTGGAACGACTTAAGAAGTTCACTGGCGCCAAAAGACAGCACCATCTGAAAAATATCCCAGGACCTAAAAAATAAAAGAGAACGAATCAACGAATCAGACCTATTATAGGTGGCAATAACATGAACTATACCCAAAAAGTCATGGCATTGCCAATGCTTTAAAACTGCTGGGTTATCCAGTGTTTTAAAATATGGGCATTAATTTTGCGAAGAAACTGACGAATTTGTCTGAAATTATCTTTCAATTCACCGTACAGATCAGCTACCTTTCACAATGCCTATCCAGACTAGGACCTTAATAAATCAGCTAAATCTTAGTAAAGCCGAAGGAATGCATGCCACATTTTCAGTGCATGCATAAGAGTGATATTTTTGAAATCCTTAGAAATATGTATGCACTATTGTTTTTAAATAACCAGGGAACGATCCCTCGATTCCAACCCACAAAAGACAGATTAACGTGTTACATGCGGTGGGCAAGCGCTTCGATAAAATAATCCTACGCCATGTAAAATTTTTACTGTAGCTAATAAACTCAGAGCCTTCATCAATTTGGATTTAGATCCAGTCATTCGACAACGTACCAGATACTCAGAGTCATAGAAATTACCAAACAGCATAAATGCCCAAACCTGCTTGATTCCTGGACTTTGAAAAAGCCTTCGACAGGGAATACAGATCTCATTATAAAATTTTCTAACAATCTCTTTCAATAATCAATTAGTGAATGAATAAAACTTCCCGCCTAATACTCGTGCACATTATGACCTGCTATTTCAGCGCCAGGAACCTAACAAATCTAAATTGCCAATAGCCTATCAGAGATCAAAATGATGCAACCCGTGTCCCACAATAGTCTATACCTGGATCAATTATTTTTCAGATATTAATTATTGACATTAAGCATGCAGGGCTCTGGGAGTTTTGAAGAACACCATTTGGATTATCTGCCAGTCCTGGTGTAATTTAAAGATATATTTACAATTTACTTATAGATTTAGTGCGAACTCACAAAGTTGGAATTTACATGGAAGATTTTAATATATCGTCACGTGACAAGGAATCGGATATCAAAAAAGTAAAACGTGGTTCAGAAAAGGCCAGTATAATATGAGTTAGAAGTTAACTTTAAGAAATGTCAGTTCTTGGAAAGAATTTCCGTTATATTATAAAAGATGGGATAATTCGTCCATGTGCTACTAAAAACACTGCAGTTCAAAATTTTCAAAAGCTTCAAAGCAGTATATAAATCTAGGAATTTTTAGTTTAACTGGATATTTTAGAAAGTTTATCCAGAACTATTCTAAAACTGCAAAGCCACTAAGTGATGTGCTTCGCACTGACGCAGAATTTAAATTTGGGCTTGAACAAAAGCAAGTGTTTATTAGATTGATAGAACTGTGACGAGCCCTGTTCTTTATTATTTTCAAACAAGGAGTTCCATTAAAATTGGATACCGAAGTAAGAAGTTTTGGCTTTGATACCGCGTTTCTCTTAAAATCTGATGATGGACAGCTACATCCTATTCACTTCAAGAGCAAGAAGATGACTCTAAGAAAAACTATCGAGTTATCAGTTTGAAGTTTTGGCTATAGTAAAGGGCTGAAGAAATTAAGGCTTTACTTCTTGTGATCCAAAATTAAGAGAGTAACGGAATGTGACGCTTTTCAGACTACGTTAAAAATGTAGAGTCATTAGATTATATCGATGCTGAACCGTAAAAAATGTGCAATGCCCTCACTGGGATTCGAACCTCCCGAACATGCGTCGAAAGGAGGGAGAACATATCTTGCATACGCGCCTTTTAAATGGTGACTGGGGATAAAGAGACACAATCTCCAAATCCTAGAGATGTTGAATTATCGTCTGCACCCTTTTTAGTTCGGGTGCCACTACAGAATCATTTTAGAATTTCTTCGAAGCCACGAAATTGAAGAAATCCTCAGGGATTTAAGATCCAGACTTCCCGATTACGAGCCCAACGTGCTTGCAGTTACAACCCGAAGGCATACGGAAAGGAGAGGGTAAATATCGTTTGAAGGAACTAACTGCCAAAGTAGAAAGATAATTTTAGAACAATTCAGTTATGAACTCATTTAGAGTTCAGGTTAACAAACGAAGCACGTGGATTCACTGAGTACGAATGCTTTTCTAATGATTACTTGTTCAGAAAGAGAGGTTACAGTCAAAATTGCAGCTACGGAAGATTATGATGAGAACCTCCAGTTGCTAAAATCCTTAGCTGAGCAAGGATAGAGAATACATAGTGAAAAACGGCGCGCTACAGAATATGAAAATGGCCGTGAACTGCTGCCGTGAAAGCATGGAAATGCCGTGAACTGCGGCCGTGAAAGCATGGAAATGGAAATCATCCTTAATGTTTATAACAAGGAACATTTTTCGTTAGCCAACACAGAAGATCTGATGAAGAGAGACGTTTTTATTTGTAAGTCCAACAAAAGAATACAGCAAGTCATCGTGAATTACATAAATTGTATTTTATGTGACAGGAAACGAGGAAAAGGGGAGGGTACGTTAACTCAATACTCATGCGCCTTTAAGTACACGCCGTGTAGATTTCATAGGACCCTCACCGGCGACCAACTAGAACTATAACCGCATTTAATGCATACATTTACAAATTTCATTTGGCTTTATTAGGTAAAGTAAATATTAGCTCAAAATGTATTACAAAAATTAAAGTTTCAACAACCCATTTTTGGAAATCCATCTAGAATAATTACAGACAGAGGCTAAGAACATTGAAACATTTCACTTGAAAAGATATTGAAGAAAATTTAAAACATACTCGTATTGTTAACTACAGGGATCGAGTGAAGAACTGGAAAGTGAAATCGATGAAGTGAAAGAAATCTGTTCGACTTTGATTCCAGTGTTAGCCAAACTACCCATGAAGGACTTTGAGATATGAGAGAAAAAGTGGTACAATAGAGAGAGAAACAAAAGGGTACCGGAATGTAACATCAAAGGCCTGGTAGCCATTCAACATGCGCAATTTGGAAGTGGCCTGAAACTGAGATCGAAGTTTTAAGAATTATACGGTGCAGCCACATGACCGATATCAATTAGAGAATGTGAGACATCATGAAGGCCCAAATATGACCATTACGGCAGCTGATTATATGGAGCCCTGGTCTTCTGCGCTTAGGAATGCGCAGATTTTATACACATTACTTATTTATTTTTTCTTTTCTTCTCAATGTTTTTCAGATGGTGTTTAGATTCAGCCTGAGTCCCTTCTATGCTTCGAGGTCCAAACAACTGTCAAGATGCCGTTGTAAAGATCGTGACTTGTAAAGATCATGACTTGTAAAGATCGTGACTTGTAAATATCATAACTTGTAAAGATCGTGACTTAAAGAGAACGTGAAATATAAATAATAGAATAAGAACTTGCATTTTACGGTGTGGCAACAAGAAGAGAATTCGGAAGATTTTGATATATTTCGTTTAGAGAGTTTAAGATTTTAGTTTTTTTTAATAGTTGCAAGAGTTTTAACTGTAGTAGTTAAGAGTTTAAAAATTTTAATAGTTAAGAGTTGCTGCATTTACTTTTTTGGTTCTGTTCTAAAATTCAAATAAAAGTATTTTGTTCATTCTGAAAATTTAGCTTTGTTCTTCCTAGAAGGTTCAATATCCGTTATATTGAAAGAAGGAAAGGATTTTTACTGGCGCAGTCGACAGGATCGGGGTTTCCCCGCATATAATTACGCACCAAAATAACTCAGGTGAGAGCTCAATTTACCTTGTAAACGTAAAATAATGAATTAAGATTATGAAAAGTTAATTATTGTTTCCGTCATGGAATCTTAGTTTATTTACTTGTCAAAGAAATGAATACGCCAGTGTTCACATGTAATTTCGTTTGACTCGCCAGAGTAGGTGAACAACACATTAAGTATTGATTCCAATGATTGATTTTCATGCCGAATAAAATTAAATTCATTGTGAATTATATTTAAATAGAAAAAGAAAAGAGAAAAATAATTGCTTTTTATAAAAATAAGAGTCTATTGACTGAATAAAATCAGAAATCAGTACTTGGCTGCTACAGTGTTACACATAGATGCGATTTTTTTTTGTTTTGTTTCCCCAACGAAAGAGAAAACCGCAATCAGGGAGTTCATACTTTAACTAATGTTAAGGATAAATTGAAGGACGCATTAACAAGAAATTAGTTTTTTTTATTAAAATTGCAAAGAATAAGGTTTATTTAAAGTCGAGTCATGGCTTTTATGGGACGTGGGAAAAAAGAGGATTTGCTAGTTTTAGCTACTGAATTAGAAATTCAAGTAAATCCAAGCATGAAAATCATGGCGATAAAAAATGAAATAATTCAAAGTGATACATATGATGAAGCATTTCCTAAAGAAGTGTTTTTAACGATTGTTGAAGAGGGGAAAAGAAAAGAAGAGGAACAGCAAAAAGGAGAACAAATGGAGTTTGAATTGAGGAAACTCGAAATTGAATCTCGTGTTCGACTAACACAGACTCCACCAACAAATGAAAATGGACATCATAATTTTGATTTAATTAAGCTTATTCCCAAATTCAATTTAAGACACGATGATATTATGATTTATTTATTCTTATTTGAAAGACAAGCTAAAAGGACAAAGATTGATCCTAAAGATTGGGTTTCATTTTTATTGACTTTAATGCCATCTGAAATCATTCAATTAATTGATAGGGAATCTGAAGAAAATTTTGAAGATTATGAGTACATTAAGGCCATTTTATTGAAGAGATTTAAATTATATCCTGAAAGCTTCAGAAAAAAATTTGTGATGCACCAAAAGAGCGCTGAAAAATCATGGAGAGGTTTTTGCTAGGAAATTACAAGTTATTTTGAAAAATGGATCAATGGTCTTGAAATCACAAATTTTGCCGCGTTAAAAGACTTGATTATTACTGACCAAATTAAGAAAAGAGTACCCTATGAAGTAAGAGACCATCTTCTTGACGACTGGGCGAAGTTCGTTTCTGCAACCAAATTAGCTGATAAACTTGACGAATATGACAGTGTTCGTAATATCTCAAAACGGACTGGTGGTAATCCATCAACAGACAGAACTAATAAAAAATGGCAACCTCGTTCTCCACTTCCAGAAAGAGCTTTCAGAAATAAATCGCTGTCCGCTGAAAACACGTCAAGAGTGTACTTATCCCGTAAGAGTGAAGAACCACAAAAGCCTAGTTTCAAACTAACTTGCTATAATTGTGGAAAAGAAGGTCATACATCTAAGTTATGTACCAAAAATCGGATACCAAGAAGTGCTTCTGTAACAGCACAAAACAACTTAATACAAACACAAGCACCCCTTGCAGAAAAAGGAAAACCAGAAGTGCTAACTGCCAAGATCTCTATTCCTGTCTCAAAATCAGTGGACGAGCACAAATTTCAGTAGTCCGTGAGAAATTGGTTGACAACATACCTTGCGAAGGAGAAAGTAAAATAGAAATATCTTCTGCTTTTGGTGAAAACGAAATTACTCCACTAAAGATTTTCCAGATGAAAATTGACCATGATTTTCACGGTAGAGTGTCCATTACGTGTGCTGTTTCAAAAAAGCTAGTTACCGACTTGCTATTGAGTTCTTCAGCTTATGAAACGCTCTGTGGAAATATTAAACTGTGGAGCAGTGATCGTCATTGGGATGCATCCCCCTTAGAGTACAAAGAGACAGATGATAAACCCTCACCAGTTGAAGACAATACTACAAATTTGGCTGTTGTTAATCAGATTTCCCAAGAAAACATAGAGTCTCTGAAAACAACGAACAGAGTAAGACTAGAATTCAAGACACATCAAGAACAAGACGAAACTCTGAAAAAATGCTTTGAATGGGCAAATAAAAATCAAAATTCATATACTTTCGATGATGGCATATTACTTCATTCCGAATATATCTGTGGTGAAAACATTAAGAAAGTTGTGTTACCTTTAGAAAAAATAAGGCAAGTCCTAAGAATGGCACATGAAATCCCTCTTGCCGGCCACCTCGGTGAGAAAAAGACAATTCAACGAATCAAGTACTCATTCTTTTGGCCTACTATTAAGCAAGATGTTAAAAAATTCTGTGAAAGTTGTAAAGAACTGCCCTTTACAGAAATAGAGAAAACAGAAATGATAGAAAATAAAATTGGTGAACAGGAAGCACAGAAGGAAAAAATTATAACTGAAGAAACTAAGAGGGTAGAAACAGAAGATGAACTCAAAGAGGAAAATTTAATTGACAGCAAAATAACAGATGTAGAAATTATTCCACCTGAAAGTAAAAACGAATTTATGGGTGAGACTGAAATCCCAGTTGAAAAAGAAACTGTCAATGAAAGTGAAACTCAAGTGAAGCCAATAACCAAAACAGAAAATACAGATGATGCTGAAACTGCAGCTGAAAAAGAAATAATTGCAGATGACAATAAAACTCAAGTAAATCTTGATGTTGACAACATAGAAGAGAAAGAATATATTGCTGAAATTGGAAACAAGAAGGAAAAAGTAGATGATAAAAAGAATGACTTAATAATCCATAAGGAAAGTGTGAAAGCTGACTTAGTAACTGAAAATGAAAATGTAAATCACACAGAAGCTGCAGATCTTGAAACTGAAAATAAACTTGCAGATAACAGTGAACTATTACAATTTACTGAAAAAGAAATTCTGGATGATAATAGAAACAAAAAGTACAATAAGGACAGCATAGATACTGTTGAACTGGGAGATGAAAAAGAAAGTGTGGATTATACAACAAAAGTTGAAACTGAAAAGGAAAATGTCATCCACAATGAAACTGAAAACCACAGAAACCTTTCAAGTTCAAGGGTGAAAACATGGAAGATTGAACAGAAAGTTATTCGGATGACAGCGAAGAACTGGAAGACGAGAAAGAAACGGAAGGAATTGCTGAATTAATAGAAGAGCCCGAGCCCGAGGTAGACGATCTACATCATGTTGATGAAGAATTATTAGAAAAAGCAGAAGAAAAAATAGCTGAGATTTTTTCAGTTTATAGGACTTTCACCAAGCACAGAAATCCCATATTTGAAGAAATTGATAAAGCTGAAACAATTGATGAATGGTATGAGCTACTTGACAAAGCCATTGGAAAGATAGAAGAGAAGAAAGATGATAAGGAACAACAGCTACTAGGATTGCCTACCATAGGTGAGAATGATAATGAAGATAAGCCATTTACAAAAGAAATGCCCATAGCATTTTTTAGCAAGAAACTAACGCCCTGTCAAAAACGATGGTCAACCATCGAACGAAAAGCATTTTGTGTCATCGAAGCCTTGAAAAAATTTGACACATGGATTTTCGGTGCCAAAGTGCAAATTGTGTCTGATCACAATCCCCTCACCTACTTGACCCAAAGCGCCCCTCATGATGCTAAACTGTCTCGTTGGACCTTAGCGTTACAACGGTATAACATGACTGTGACATACGCAAAGGAAGTTCACATGGGAATGCTGATGCTTTGTCAAGGTTAGCAGTTAACTCTTTCTCTCTCAATGAACTCTGAACAGCATTGTCTCTACAGTGACGAATGTGCTTCTTGTGGGGGGACTTGTAAAGATCGTGACTTGTAAAGATCATGACTTGTAAAGATCGTGACTTAAAGAGAACGTGAAATATAAATAATAGGATAAGAACTTGCATTTTACGGTGTGGCAACAAGAAGAGAATTCGGAAGATTTTGATATTTTTTGTTTAGAGAGTTTAAGATTTTAGTTTTTTTAATAATTGCAAGAGTTTTAACTGTAGTAGTTAAGAGTTTAAAAATTTTAGTAGTTAAGAGCTGCTGCATTTACTTTTTTGGTTCTGTTCTAAAATTCAAATAAAAGTATTTTGTTCATTCTGAAAATTTAGCTTTGTTCTTCCTACAAGGTTCAATATCCGTTATATTGAAAGAAGGAAAGGATTTTTACTGCCGTATCTGTGGGAACGTACTTCTTCTACCGTAAATAGATGGACTTGTCATCGCAACTTTGAAATCCTGGAAATACCTCCAGTCAGAATAGAGAGAGTACCGAGAGAATGAGGCTGATGCTTGAGGGAAATAAAAGTGTTAGAATTTACGAGTAGATACTTCAAAATAGCTTTAAAATACCTTACCTTGTACGAAAGTTTTAACTGTTTCCGCTTACATTGTGAAGGTTTGCTAAACTTTCTCTTGAAATTTTTTTTGCAGTTTTCTGTATTGTATTTATTAAGTTCGGAATTTTAAAGTCTTGTTGTATAGTATTGCAGAAATGCTTTATGGGATTCAGATGTTCTGAGGGGATTAATGCAAGGTACTTTAACTACTTCTCTTTTTAACAGCTTGCATAAGCAGATCACGTTCAAGTATTATGTGTCTTGTTGATACTAAAATTTTCTCCAGTAAGGCTCAAGTAGTTTGAAAAAATCGTGATCGATAAGAATTTGACTATCGAATACTGAACTATTTTTTTATCAATTCTGAGCAGATCTAAGACTTAGCTACATATCTGACTGATTCTGAACATATATGACTTAGCTGCATGTGGCATTTGATCTTTGTCTGCTCTTTCTGTATCAGTTCAAATTTGGATTTATCTTACTAGATTGCTTATAACCAGGGCCCGGATTTTGATGCCTTATAAATTAATTGAAATTACCATTGAAATGGTCGGAAAATGAAATAAAAAGAATGCCCTTAAATTAAATAAAATGAAATAAAAAATTTAAAAAATAAAAAAATAAATAAAAATATAACAATATATAAAAAATGACAGAATTGCCAAACATTGGCAAATGGATTGAAATGCAAAAAATTTTACATATCTGTCGCTTTAATTTGCTTTTTCCTTCTTAACAGTACGGTCACCAAAGGTCTTTTGCGCTCATAACTGGATATTCGTTTTTACTTCCTTGTACGAAGTAAAAAGGAAGTATTGTAATCGCGAAAAGCTTCAGGTAGCATATTTCAACGAAAATATCCACTTGACCGCTTTCGAATGCAATTTAACGATGTTTTTGTGTGATATCTGTACGTAAGGACAGAATAAAAGACTCTTTTCCTCCCCCCCCCCCCCAAAAAAAAAAAAAAAAAAAAAAAAAAAAAAAAAAAACTGCTTTAAAATGAATTCTGAACAGAAATCTTCGTGGCGTCTGTACGTACGTATCTCGCATAACTCAAAAACGAGTAGCCTCAGAACGTTGAAATTTTGTATATGGGACTGCTATAACATGTAGATGTGCACCTCGTATTTTGGTTTCAATCGTCCGCGCCAAACGTATATAAATATATTTATAAATATATCCACTCTGTTACCCGGCTCAATCATCTCAGTTTCTTTACTCTTATATGTTTGTAAATTGTACATTTTTTGCTTTAAAATGATTGAATTATGTTGTTATTATCTTCTGGTTAAGGGCTTTATGCCTTTAGTGAATCTGCATGCAATAGTTTTAGAATTATCAACAATTTTAAAATTGTTTAAGTGCTTCTAAGCCTAATTTGATGGCGACCATTGATGTTTACATTTGAAACAGGAGACTAGTGGATTTGTTGCCAATCTAGAGAAACTTAGCTTCGCAACAACAAAGATAACGCATTCATTTATTATTGCCAATTAAATCATGCTTAATCCGTTCTTGAATTTTTTCGAATAAGCGTTTTAGATTTACTTCGTAATTTTTAATACAGATATTTTGAGTTTTTATGTATTTTTGCCTTGTCGCGAAGGGAGAACTGAATTAATTCAATGAGAAATACTCAATCGTCTATGAAAAACTGTTTCTTTTTTGTTTTGTTTGCTTAATTTCTTGGCTAATCTTTGGAATATGGTAACAGGTAGTTTGGCCACATTTTGGTAAGGCGATAAAGGTTACTAGCTAACGACTTTAGCAGTGTACATGGATATAGTCAAGAGTGTGCGCAATGCCATTTTTTTTCAATTCTGGGATGTTTTTTTAAGTGAAAATAGGTCGACGTGTGCATGGCTGATACCGTGTATGTGCAATTCGTAAAAACGCGGCAAGCAGTGGGCGATTCTGCACTTTGTCCCAATTTCGCTCCTAATCTTCGACATGATTAAGCACTTTTGTTCCATAAAAGTTCTAGCATAAGCGTAATTGCCTTTACTTCGTGAAAACAAAATGGCGTCCAAACAAAAACTAGCAGGTTGCTGTAGCAGGGTTGGTCGCCAAATTTTCGCCAAAAAATCGCCAAGTTACCATAATCCAAAGATTAACCAATTTCTTTTATACATAGTTCTAGCTTTATTATAGTATTTGAATAGAACATGTGGCAACGATTAGATAATTCTTTAAATGATATAAATTTTGTGCATTCTGAGTTATAATATGAACGAAATATAATACTGTTAAGTGAACCTAGCGCCAGAATTTCGCTATTGTAAACAAAGTGAATTTTAAAGAATGCATTTATTCTATTGTGGTTTATGCGCTGTCGGCGAAGTAGGTTTAATTCAATCTAATAAGTTAAAAAAAAATGCGAGAAAAAATGCGTATAATTTAATATTCCGTACAAGGAAGTCATGTGGTGTACACATCAGAATTTTTTAAATTGCAAAGATTCAAAATTATTCGCCAACTTACTGCCGACGGACTAAATCAGCTGAGCCAAAAATAAATAAATAAATAGATAAATAAAGGGGATTTTGTCGAGTTAGAAAAACATATTACATACAGCTATGGATTTGTAATTCCAAGACCGTGTGTGGGGAACAGCCTTTTCTTCTCTGTATGTAATCCTATGGACTTAAAGATACACAAAATATCTTAGAGAACTAAGAAATCCTGACATGAAAAACTTCTTAGAAGTTACACTCATTGGTAAAAACCTGTCTTGATAGATAAGACTAACACATTACATAATTAGTTTTCAGCGGATAGGACATTAATTATGCCTATTAAAATTACTTTATAAGAGTTGCGAGAAAGTTATTTCAAGGATACTTTATTTTTTCGTCTGATTACCAGGATTTGCCTCAAAATTCTCTGAAAGGCCCCAAAATTGCTCTAGAGTCCAAAAATATTCAAAAATTAAAAATTACTTCAAAAGCTGAAAATATTTAAAAAATTGCATATGTCATCAGAATCCGAGTTTCTCTTGTAACATTATTCTCAGTATTTTCTCTCAGACTCTTAAAAGTCTGTGTTTGGTCCATGAAGAAATATGCTCTTGGTTGAAACTCTTCCAAATAATCCATTTTTAGAAAGAAACCGGGTACGAGAGCAACCGAGAAATTTTCCGATAAAAATAAGACAATACGTTGAATTATTCACATATGTATATTTCGAAACAATCCATCCAGGGACTTTCCTATAGAAGGGATTTGTTGATCTCCTGCATTAAATATAGAAAGATACCTTTTTTACTCTCTCTAAGCTTATTTAATCGATGAAGTATAACATTGTGAAAATAGTGACTCTTTTTTTTTATCGACCTCTCTTTATCTTTTTTGAAACTGCCAGTTCCTTTTCATCATGCATATACAAGCTACCAATGTTTTGTAAGGATATAATGCCCACTATAACATTTTTCAGCTTTGAGCCAACATCTCTTCAAACATTTATTCTGCTTTTTTCACAGAGCAGACAATTCTGATGATTCTGCAAACTGCTTGGAAAGTGTTTATATCGCAAAACTGCGAAAAAAGGTTTCTTACCCTTTCAAAATCTTCTATATAAATAAAGAAAATATATATTTATTTGTAATTTGTACAAATCTACAGTTTTACTCCTATCTTGATGTAATTCGGCACACTTTCAAAACAACAAGAATATTGCTGTTAGCAGAAGATTAAAAAAAAAAAAAAAAAAAACGCATAACGACGTTCTCATTTAGTACTCACGACACGCATCTTGCTTACACATCAGCCATCTTAGTTCCACGTCAGCGTTGTTGCATTCTCGCTCTCAGTGTATGAGCTTTTTTATGTATGTATGTTTTTTATGTATTAGCTTTTTCTCTCTAGAGCGAGTATGCACCGTTGTTGCATTCTCGCTCTCATATGTGCTAAAAAAAGAATTTGTAATTTCCTGATTTCTAGAAGGCATTTCGATACGAGTAAGAACAGCCAATAGAAACCAGTAAAATCAGTAGAAACCAACTGAACTCTATGGGTACCCATAAAAAAGTTTTCTGATTTCCATCGGGAATTCTTAGCAGGTAAAAATATTATTGTGATTTGCTGTGTTCTTTTGTGAATTAGTCATTCAGATTTAGTAAATTTTATTTTTTGTATAAATATTGATGTGATTATTATACTTTAGCTTAAATGATAAGAACATATTATTAATTTCAAAACACGTTTATGAATACTTCTAGAGACATTAGGTATTTTTTTTTAAAGCAGACAAAATGAAAAATAGCAAACGCCTTCGCCGGGAATCGAACCACGGACTTCTGGAATATCGGGCCAGCGTGCAGAACCACTACACCACGAAGGACGCTAGGAAAGTGGGAGAAATACCTTATATACTCCCCTTTTTAAAAGGCGATTAGGGTTTTAGGGGACCAAGTCGCCAAATCCTGGGTGCGGAGAATTATCATCCACAACCCTTTTTTAGTTCGGGCGCCACTGTAGAGATATTAGGTTTTTTTTTTTTTTTGAAAGCAGACAAGATGAAAAATAGCAAACGCCTTCGCCGGGAATCGAACCACGGACTGGTGGACCAGTGTGCAGAACCACTACACCACGAAGGACGCTAGGAAAGTGGGAGAAATAGCTTATATACTTACAAAAAAAGAGTTGTTTTAATAACCGTTTCACATCAACATAACTAACGTTTTAGTTACATAATTAATTTAAGTTAATATCGAATTAATATTATCCGCATACTTATTACGCAATTTAATAAGTTAATAATAATAACTAGCTTATTTTGTTCTCAAAGGAAAACAAACTATTAAACTAAATTTCTCTTTTTAAACGATTTTTGCTACATTTTTCTACTGTTCATATGCATAGATCCTCTCACAGAATCATACACAATTAATTATTTTCTACTTTCTCCGGTGTTTCTATCTTCTCCATTGATAAAGTTGTTTTGAACTTTCTGAACTTTTATTCTTAATGCAATTTGCTTGTTTGTTTCTTCGATTATGAATATACGCGCATGGAGCACCCTAGTTGAATTATAACTATATTTTGGTTATTTGCTTCTTATTTTTCTCAAAAGCAAAATCTCCTATGTTCATTTAACTTAATTTACAAGTTATGAATTCTGTCCTAAAGTTCAGTTTAGTTATCTGATTTATTTACGATTTATCTGATTCCCAAGGAACAACTACAAAATTTGAAACAAAAGTGTGTTATTACATCCTTCTTGATTTTGTTTTAGGATCTAATCCAACTATTAAGATAAAAAGGCCTGTAAATTATATGTTATGGCTTTAATAATATTTGACATTTTAGGTTAATTGATTAGATAAAGCAGGAGAAATCTGTCTTAGTTCACGAAGGATTTAACGCAAGCTGACATAATTATGTTACAGAGGGAAACTATCATGAAAGTATTCAATCGTGAGACGAAAGGAATGCGTCAGTAAGTGAAATTGTTTATTCCCTCCGCTCCCTAGAGCCTAAGAATTGTAAATTTAATGATATTTTCAATTACCGTTAATACGGTAAAACTGGCTTACTAATAAATTGGCAAGACATTTTCTTCCTCCAAAATAACTGAAATTATAAGAACATAATAATAATATTAATGCCAATTAATAATAGAAGCATTTTATTCAAAATTTGTCAGATATTACAAAATGTTAGAACAAAAAGATTATTTTGAGGATAAAACTTAAATTGTAATAAAGTAAGCTTGGTAGCAGGCGTGGAATATATGCATATTCATTCATTGACATGCATATATGGATTTTACCGCGAAAATATTGAGAAAGATAATAATTTATACATGTAATTATTTTTTTATCAACGATTTGGATACAAAGATATACAAAAAATATAATTTTCCCGAATTGGAAACACAACTGAGGTCTAATATTTTTAAAAATAGGTCAGCTACTGAGAAATCTCTCTCAAACTCTACACTTATTGACCCTGTCTTTATTAGAAAATCATGTAGTATTTAAAAAATTTTCCCCAATTTTTTTGCCGTGCTTAAAACAGTCTCATGTTTTTTTTTCATTTGAAAGATGTGATTTAAGATATTTAATCAGAGTTTCTTTTTAAGGAATATTTCAGTTTTGATCTATATAAGAAAGAAAAGTCTTTCTTCATTAATAAGAGAAAAATATATCAAAGGAACTGTGGTTAAGGAACTCTAGAAATCAAAATCCCATGTTATTCTTGATAAATCATATTTACCTATTTTCTGTTATATACTCAGTTAATCTTAGAATTGTTTTCGCTACTTGGTTTCTTTGGTTTTAATAACATTTTTGTAGTTTTAAAATATTTAATCCTTCCTTTGTAACGTGTAATAAATATCCGTAATTTCGTCACTAAAAATTGCATTTTGATTTACTAATACGTCTGGTATGAATTTGGTGTAACCTCAATGAGAAATAAATTAATGTTTACGAACCCAATTGGTTCAGTAATATGTTTTATCGGTTTCAGCTACAATACTTGCTAACATTTTATCGGATTACAGTTAACTCATTGTAAGTAAAAATTTTATCGATGTTAAATTCATGAAAAATTTTCTAGTACACATTTTTCAATCACTGTCAATCACGTTTCATCATAATCAGAAAATTGTCCAGAGACAGCCCTTTTTTATGAAAAGCTACAAGAATATGTTTAGTTTTATGAAAAAGAATATGAGTTTATTTTATTGAAGCCCGGCACTTTTCAGAAAATCTTCCTGCTGCTTTATTTATTTAGTTAATTTTCCATAAATGTCGTATAAAGCAAATTATTTCATAAAAGCAAGTGCGAGCGCGTTGCATGCTGCTTAAGTACCTTACACCCAAAGCACAGCTTTGCTTACACCTTGCCCTCTTCTGCTGTTATACGATATTTACAAGATTCCGAGGTAAAAATGTTGATTAACAGATAAGAAGCTAGGTTTTTATTTCCCGATAAATTGGTAAACCAGTTTACTTGTATTACACTGGTTGCAATTTCGAGAATCACTGTTTAGTTTCTGAAATTTAGTTTCAGTGTTAAGCGCTCATTCATCTGACTCCACCATTCTAACCTTTTTGATGTGCAAATAAAAAAAGATACAGCAGATAAAGTACCGAGAAGGATAAAAATATGTGTTTGAGAACATAATTTATATTTAATGTTGTAGTACCAAATGTCATTTCTATAGCAGAAAATATTGCATTTTTTAATTCAAATCTTTAGTCTTCAACTCTAAAGGTATAAGGTATTTCTCCCGCCTTCTTAGCATGCCTTCGTGGTGTAGTGGTCAGCCCACTCGGCGCGTATTTAAGAGGTCCGTGGTTCGATTTTCCGTGAGGACACTGCTCATTTTTCACATCTCCTGCTTTCAAAATAACCTAATGTGTCTAAAAAAGGTACTTCACAGCTGTTAAAAAATTATTGCATTTGCATTTGTGTGCATTTATTTACATGTAGGGTATTCCCGAAAAACATGGCACTGAGATTTTATTCATTAAATATCAAACTTAGCCACTCTTCCTAGAACAGAGTTTCTTAAAGAAAACCAGCACATTTTAAGAAAATTGTGTAAACACTGTCGGTGGGGGATTTCGGTAAAAATAAATCTAACATTTTAATACTGTTTCACAGAGCGAAACGTTAAACCGTCTATAAATATATTCAGTTAAATATATAAAAGTTTCATAACATTGCGAGAAGAATTTGTATAAATGGAACAAATAAATATTTTCCAGGGTCCAGTCACAAATGTAATTACGAACGTTTTTTTACCCAATACAGTAAAATTATTAACCTGTACGGTTTATATTTATTTTAACTAACATTTATTTTAAGTTTAAACTATCTTTCCTGTCAAGCCTTACTTTCCCCTGGAATTGCCAATGCCAGAGTATGTAAATTTTAGTAGAACGCGCAAAGTATTCAAATTGTCAGCGGAAGTAATCTGAGAAGGGAAACGAGTTCGATAGTGTGTTTTCTTGCTTCACGAGCGTGGAGGTGGCTAGGTAGAATTTGAAGAACCACGCGTTTCGGCCTGTGTGCTTACCTCGGCAGATAGTTGGATGTTTCAACTTAATATTCAGAAGTTTGCTGAAATATCAGCGGTATCTTAAAACGCGGCTAGGTTAGTTACGTTTAGAGAGCCTCGCAGGTAGTAACTTGTTATTATTCAATTTTAGTTTCTTATTTTTATTTTACCGCCGGGTCGGCGTAGTTTGTGAGCGTCAAGAGCACGCATTTGTAATTTCTAAAGTTGAATAAAAAGGGATTTAAACCCTTCTCAAAACTTTGTGTACTTTCCAGTTCATAGCAGTCACCACTATTGTTGCGTGCAGGTTGGGGCCTCGCAACTTTACAAACCGAAAGGAAAAGCTTTTACCTTATAGATAAAACTTCGAATGTTTATCAAAAACTTCAAATTTGAGTAATCGTTGTAATTAAAACGTGATCCAAGTCAGTATGCCCACTTTGAAATACCTTAAGTGAGTTTATAATATATGGTAAAGTAATTAACACCAAAATTTGGATTTTATAAATCTCATTACATAATTTCTTTAATTGCAGTTATGTTCCCAAGCAATATTGTCCGTTTGAAATTCTGAGCACATAAATCGTTTCCTGAATTATCACTATCAAAAGTCATCATTATGATCCCCTGTTATGATACAACATTATGTGTCGCATGCATTATTATGTCTGACATGGATTGGGTTCTTAATTTTTATGCAGGATGGAGTATAACTTCATGCTGTTTTTTCTCTTACTCCCAATTTTAGATTAAAATGGTAATACGCTTCCCTTTCAAGATGAATGGTAATTCATATTTCCTGGTTTGTGGTTTTTATTATGATCTTCCTTAAATGAAACATTTATAAAAACCATCGAACGTCAGTGGTAATATAGAAAGATGTAACACGATGATCAAAGCTAAGTAAGGAAAAATAATAATAATTACTCCTCCAAAAATGGTGTTTCTGCTTTCTGATATTTTTGGCTTGTATTTCGTAAATGATGGGGGTGCCATTAATATTTATTAAGAGGTTAAATGTTCTTGTCACGAGCATTAAAGTTTCCTTTTCCAATTGGCAGCAGACAGTTGTAATCGTTTGCGTCAGAGGCTTCGCCGAGAGCGATAGAATATGTACCATCTCTCCATTTGAAATCTGCATTATATTTTAGAAAAACTAACTTATATAACACTATCGAATATAGAAACCCTGTAGTGTTCAGTAAAATGCATTGCGTTTGTAGGTATTTTAATACAATATTGGTGGTGTGTGGTGTATTTAATTATGGCAAAGCACACTAGGGCTATCTGCATACAATTCTTTTTTAATTTATTAATATTTTTTAATATAATATTGACTTGAGTAATAGAGAAAGATTTAGACATCGAATAGGTAGCGTATTTTATTATGGATCAAGCTTCGTTCACTGTGATTCAACACTAATTAAAGTTAAGACGATATAACTGTCATTAATTTAATAAATTTCCTCAAAAAAGAGTTTTTGCGTTTCTGTGTTAACTGCATTAAGTTACGTTAAGCAGCTCAAAAATATAGATTTTTTTTAAAGTTTAGAAAGTTTTAAATCAATACGTATATTTAAAACACTTAAAAGTGCCGTAATATATACATAATATCGAGCTTTATTGATTAAAAACTTTATTTCTAAATTGTACCTCTTGCCATACCGTAAAAAGTCTCATTTTCATCAGACCTCAAATTATTTTTACACCGACGTTACAATAGAAAAAATCACCCGGTTTATTTGTATCAGTTTATTCAAATAAGGTATCTGAATTAAAATAATATTACAAAAGTGATCATTGTAAAGATACAAGACGCTTAGCTCAATGTGATCAGGTTTGTCCACTGCTAATTGGATAATATTAACCGATTAATAATATTTTAGGATGATAAAAAGTATTCTTCAAGATAGAAAATGAACTTAACTAATTTAATACATATATAATTAGAAACATATAAATAAGTACTTTAACGGAATTTTATTTAGGTAAATTCAAAAATTTGTTTATGAATTATTTACAATACATTTAACCCAAAACTTCCTGTACGAGTTGTTTAGAAGTTTTAGAGAAATTATTTGACCGATGTTAACCCCTAATCTTAACACCCTCAGCGCTTCTCTCATCCGCTAGAAAAGAAAGTGCAAATATAGAATTTAAGATTACTCCAAAGGGAAACCTTAGTTTGGCGTAAATATTTTCAGGAGATTCTTGCCCCAAAAGCAGGGAGGGAGGGGAGGAAATTCGTAGGTATGCTTTTGCTCCTCAAAAAGAGGGATCTGTGTTTGGTCACCCTCAAAATCGATAGACTTATTCAGAATTTACGTCAAAATGAAGTCACTTTTTTAGGGGTTACCTGTTACGGTTGACTAAAATCGAAAACTAACTGTTTACCGACATAGTCTCTTACTTGGTGACATTTCCTGACATAATCTATTTACAGAGACCATCCAACGAAACGTAGATACATTATTACCTATATTGTTTAGAATATTAATCTATTTATAAACAAACGCCCACCAGCGGCCGAGCGGTAAAGTCGCTGAACACTGGTAGTTCGGTCCGAGGTTCGAATCCCGCGAACGGGCTGGCTGCATGGGCGTTTTCGTGGTTTTCCCCATGTGTAACGTGTATACGAGTCAGTTTTCCTTAGAAAGTCCTCCACGAAGGCATCCCTCCTCTTAGGCAGATAGCCCTCGAGGCTTTGTCATAATCACACACACACGTTATTTATAAACTATTGTATTGCAGTAAATATCTGTTTAGCGTACAAAAGTAATCCAACTATGCAGTTTTGCATTTTTTCCTGTCTCATTTGACCCGAATAGGTGCAGTTTTAGTTTACGTTCTCCTATAATTTAAACTCATTAAATTCTAAAAAGAAAAAGAAAGAAAAAAATTAACTTTATATATTAGAGTTTTCATGTAACATACAAGTGCTAAAGCAACACCTTTCAGTCGCTCAGGTTAGAAAGTATTTTCTGTCTCCTTCCCGCATACCTTCATGATGTAACGGTAGCGCACTCGGGACACTTTCAAGAGGTCCAGGTTCGAGTCCCGGAGAGGGTACTACTCATTATTCACATCTCTTGCTTTCGATATAACCTAATGACTCTACAGTGGCGCCTGGGTCCCCAATCCCCAGTTCACCTTTTAAAAAGGGGAAGTATATAAGGTATTTCCTCCGTCCTTGCAGCATGCCATTGTGGTGTAACGATAGCACACTCGGAGCGTATTCGAGAGGTCCAGGAAAGAGCACTGTTCATTTTTTCAATTCTCCAGCATACAAAAACCTAATGACCCTATAAGGTAATTAAGGGATCATGTAAGTATGCTTTATATTTAATAAAAATGAAAAAGCAAATTTTTTTTTAATATGAAAGTTAAATGTCTTGTGCTTGCATTTAGCTTACAAAAATTAACTGAAAAATCATAACTTTCTACTCTTTTTTCCCTAGTGTATTCGAGTATTCTCGAAACACAGGTTTTAACGTAGTTTACTTTAATAACACTATAAGATGGTTTATACTTGCTTTCCGCATGTCTTTGTGGTGCAACTGGAAGTAGGCTGAACGCGTCCGGAGTTCGAATTTTAGCAATGGCATTGAGGAATTTTTTCGATTTCTAACTTCGAAAAAATTCTAAGAGACTCTAGATGTGGCACCTGAACTAAAAGGTGGTGGATCATAACCCGCCAATCACTAGAATTTGACGATTGTGTCCCCTAATCCCGTCACCCTTAAAAAGGGAGGTAATATGAGATATTTTCTCTCAGTTTACCGCATTACTTCGTGGTGCAATTGGAAGCACACTCACCGCGTGTCAGGAGTTCGAATCCCGCCGAGGGTATTGCGGATTGTTTCGATTTTCTGACTTCGAAAAAATTTAAAAAACTACACCACTTGGTTTAAATATTTTTTAAACTTAGCATTGCGTTTTCTTGATTAATGATGAGTAAATGTTAGTCTTCTCTGTCTAGGATATTAATCCGGAATTTCAAATATTTAATATCTAGATCTGAAAGTAGATGAGTCGATGAGAAAATAATTGTAGTTTAACTGTCCGACAATCAGAAATTCCAGCTATTATTAGGAAATTCCGAACTTCCATCCAATCACAACTGGAAAATAGATCCAGCGTTTAATTAGACTTCATGCCGCTGGCAGAGATGTACTGTATTGAAACTAGGGTGTTTTAGTACTTCGTTGCAACTTCTCCCGAAATCGATTTCTCTCGTTTTCCTTCCTCTCAATGAAGACCCAGTACGCTAGGGCAACCAATTCCTGATTGATTTCATCGCTCATTGTTTAAGGCGTATTATATGGGAAAATATTACTCTTGAATCTCTTCGCTTCTGTGTCCAAGGGCGGGTAAAGAATCCCTGCTAAGAACTCCATTTCCTCCCAAATATATTAGCTTTCGTGGACATATAAATTGTTGAGCAAAAATCAGAGCAGTATTGATCAGATGACCAATAAAAACATTTTCATTGCATTTCTTACTCTATGTTATGCTACTACCGCCCAGAATCTCATTTTTTTACTGTTTTAAAATGTCTCTGGAGTTAATAAAATTTCGAAGTTTCCGGATTTAATAAATACTACCAATAATGCTATTTTTTACTGGACAGTTTAAAGCAATAGATTTTGCAAGAAAGTGATGATAGATTTTAAAGTCCAAGATTTTGAGTTTTACTTAAAATCCACACCAATTAAAGGTTGCCTTTTTACCTAATTTTAAAAATTTAGAGAGTTCTTAGTTTTGAACCACTCATAGACCGTGCTATTAACAGTGCCAGTAATACGCCATTTGTTTAAAAAATTTAGGAAATCTGCTGTTTATACAGAAATGAAGCTTGCCCGTATTTGACAATTAAATTAAGCCAAAATTCAAATTTAGATTGATGGTGATAGAAATAAAAACTTTATTTCAATAATATGCGGCAATTTTTCCTGAAGTTGACCTTCGCAAGAGTTGTACATGAAAATAGAATGGTATCATTCACTAATTAAATAATTTGTTTCCTTAATGCTATGAAATTTTGTCCACCAATCCATGCTGAAAAAAAATACAAATAAGAATAATTATAAAACTGTGGCACTATTCACTTTTAGAGAAAGCTAGAAATGATTAAAAATAATAATAAAAAAATCTTAAAGTATTCAGATTTTAACGATCTCTCTTTTAAGGTTTGACATGATTTATCAGCAGAGACTGCGTATAGATATGATCGAAGTGGAAAAGCGGAATATTTTAAGAATTTTATATGAGTATTCATTTAAACTAACATGGAAACGTTATATATTTTAAAATATTCAGTGCTTTTATTTAAATATATCATGAATTAAATACATTTTTATTTCAATCAATCAGATTAAAAAGTATAAAAACAATATTCTTCAGAACTGCAACTATTGCTTCTAAATAGTCTGTTTAATCTGCCTGTTAATTCCTAACAGACAGATTGAATATGAAATAATATCTTATATTTTTCCGAATGGCGGCAGACTCTAAAGAAATGTGAAACAACGCATTAAAATGAAAAAAATCGCAATTCGAGATGAATAGTCATTTTGGGCTATTTGTGATGACAAAAATACAGGGAGAGACAAAGCAGTGTTGCCAGCCTTATTTTTGAAACGCGCTGTAGTACGAGCGTTAAATTAATTATTATACATTCTACAAAAATATATTTTAGCTGAATAAACTGTGGTACAATAATAGAAAAAAATAAACTAATAAATGCGTTTGATTTTATTTTAGTTGTATAATTTAAGCCATTTCACCGTGTCCTGTCAAACAATTTATGATGAAACATGATCCTCTCATCAAATGACTGTAGACTTATTTTCAAAGATTTTTGCATCGATATTTATTTGAGAAAAGGACATATATTGTATTCCGATTTTGCTGATGGCTTTTCAAATATATGTTTCTGCTTACACAGTAAAAAATATAAATTTTTCAGACTATTAAGTATTCTGCGAAATTTATATTTACGTATAAAAAGTTACGCAAAAAAATTTGAAAATAAATCACACTTTTTAAAAAATGAGATTACAAAATGATTATTTAAAAATGAGACATTTAATGAACATTTGGTTTACTTTGCACTTAGCAATACTCGCAGATATAGTGAATCAGTTCACCCGTTCATCAGATATAATGGCTCGGTGCATCCCTTTACTAAAGCACAGAGAGATGTACATCAGTTAGTCTATTGGATTGCTACCACCATTGCGGAGTGAGTAGTTTTTAAAATTATAAGTCGATGGAAATATTTAAGAGTAGGCTGTAACTATAAATTATATTAGTATTATATTGAAATTAAAATTTTCAAAATATTTTGAGTTTCCATTTTTTAATATAAAATTATAGAACAATGTTCGTGCTATATCATTCAAAAATTTTATAGTATATGAAGTTATAATCATCGTGCAGATACTATATTTATAGTACAGATGGCAACACCGAGACAAAGATTTAAACATATTACAATCAACCTGACAATTAACACCAGAATTATCCATATTCTTCACAGAAATAAAATTTTATTACATAAAAGAATGCCGAATTGCCCACCCTCTTTGTGTAACGGTCACTGAAATTTACCTATTGTTAGGTGTCGGACAGGGATCCTATCTCTCTCGACATGTACTTGTCCTGCAGATAAAACATATACCTAAACGGAATTTAAAACATTTATATCTTTCTGAATTAAAATTATTTCGGGTACAATTTAATTATTTTTATTTTTCATAATGAAATATAATTAAGATTGGAAATGCCAGTTATTTCAACAGCTTTTAAACTTTTGTTTTATGTCCGAACCATCTATTAGTTTTCACTATTACATCACTTTTTCCACTTAGCTCCTGAGACAATTTTACGTATCCATGGGGTAGGCGTACAACAAGCTGACAAACGCTGTCTTGATGTACCGCTCAGTAGTACTTTGAAGAAGTTCTGTTAGGAATAAGCACGGGAACGTTCTCACAGATAACCGGATATCAGCTGCGATCATCTCTAACTATCCTTTTGAATTCATGCTTATTCTAACTTTTTCTTTATCAGTGGAAACTGGTGGAAAACTGCTTTCGTCTTGAAACAAATTATTGCATATTTAATTAAAACTGAATTTGTTTAGGTTTACGGTGAATATTTATGCTATATTTCGAGAAGTTACTAATGAGAAACTTGAAATATTTGGCTCGATTCAAAATTAACAGATATATTAGAAATGTTAGCAATTCAGGTTAGTGATCATTTCATGACACTGGAAAGAAAGTTTGAAATTTTCCTTTGTTGAGACAGCAAAATTGTATCTAATTTTCTGAAGTTATTTTCAGTGCATATTTATTAAGTACAAATCAATATGCAAGAAAGAATTGATTCCGTTTTCTTTTGACAATATTTCTTCATTCGAATTACTTTCTGACTGGTCTGCTCTGAAGTTCTTTCAGGCGTTCTCCATTACATGCCAATAAGAACTATTGCTATATACAAATGTTACTTTCGCCTTTCACCTTTCTCTGTACAAAATCTCATTTCGTAAATGAAGTGAAACCTATTGAGACTAATAACCCTCTTCGAAATAATATGGGCCTTCGTGCTATTTATGCTGTTCCCTTTGAGGCTATAATTTTAGTTTCTCCATCATCCACTAGTGCTTTTGTGATTATAGCGATGAGCTCTTCCAATGTTGTCTCATGGAATCTAGTTTCCCTGGTGATAAAATTTCTTCATAGTCATCTGTATAGACTATGAACGTGCTGGCCGCTACACAGAATTTTGTATAGGTGCCAGTATTATAGAACTCATTGCCTATGTTAGAAACATTATGACCTTTTCTCTACGAATCTATACGGAATTGTCGAATTACTATTTTCCATTTCAGCTGCAATAATGAAGTTTCTTGTAAAGTTGAATACTTATAAAAATGTTTGAAGCACTACTGAAAATGACTTTCTTCACGCATATTCAGTAAAATTCAAAGCAAAGGTGAGATTTAAGGAACTTAACAAGCTTTCGCACCCACCCTCAAAAGTGAAACCATGGACGACATTTATTTCTCCCCATTAGAGGTTTCATAAAAGATTTAGTAGCAATGATACTGAAATGTTAATATTTTTGCACTGACACTAAAATTATAGCTTAGAATAAACTAATCTTGTGGCTCGGAAATTTTAGACTAGACTGAAGAATGTGTCAAAAATAAAATCTTTTTTATGATGTCCGCAATATATTTTTGTAACGGGGCTCACCAGTAGCCGAGTGGCTAAGGTCGCTGAATATTCAGTGTTCTACTTGGATTCGATCCCATGTACACGAGCTGGCTGTATGAGTGTTATTCAAGGTTTTCTTCATTGGAAGTTTCCATTCTGTAAGTTTCCATTGGAAAGTCTTACAGAAAGCCATCCCATTTCTAAGACAGATAGCTCGCACATGCTTAGCTGTAATCAAATAAACAACTAAAGAAGTTGCAGGAATTATTTAATTTTCTAATAGTTATTTTTAATTTTGAAACTCTTTCCTTTATTCTCTTGTTTCCCACCTACAACTTCCTGCCAGAATATGTTTTCATTATTGCATTTTATGTAGATGAGGTAGAACCAGTATTTAATGGGAAGTTCATTTATTCCCGTAGAAGAGCTCAGAAGTTCTCAGTACACAGTGTTCTGCTTTCTGTCCACGTCTATGCTTTAAACCAATCTTATTACGTTCAGCTGTAAGGTTTAAATAAAGGCAAACTCGGTTAGTTATTTCTGTACGGTGTCCGTCGATAACATCGCGGCAAAAACATCGCGGGCGAAAACGTCGCGGAGAAAACAACGCAAGGCGAAAACGTCGTGCTACAGAACATCGTGGGAGAAAACATCGCAAAGAGAAAACATCGCAGTTCTAAAACATCGTGGAACAAAATATCGTCGTCGAAAATAAAGCGGTTCAAAAACTTCGCAGTTTAAAAACATCGTCGTCGAAAATATCGCGGTAAAAAATAAAGTATCGACAAATAATCGCAGGACGATAACATCGCAGACCTGCTTTTTTCAGGCTTTAATAATTGTAAATCGATATTCCCATAATGATTTGTGAGCGCGAGATGGAAAGAAAGATAATTTTTACTTTCATATTTTTTATTAATTAATAATTTTTTCTGAAAAATTAAGAAGGAAACTTAATACTTAAGAATAAACGGAAGCAGAACAAGAAATAATTTTCATTATAAGAGCATTAGATTGACAAAAGTGAAGAAAATAATCCATAATTAGCAATTTTTTTTATAGATAAGGTCATGTACGATGTTACGTAGCTTCCTTTTTCTAAACATTTTTAGATTATACTTTTAATGAAAAATTACCAGTAAAAACTTTATCAAAAATTATTTATTAATGTTAACTGTTAGTTAACTGTGTCAGTTTAAAATTCTATTAAGTGCTATAAGTTGCCTTAATTTTCTATGCTAAAATGTCCTTCTTACGTTTTGAGCAAAAATTTATTAGTTAATAAAATATATGAAAGTAAAGATTATCCTTCTTTCCATTTTGCGCTCACAAATCATTATGGAAATATCCATTTACAATTATTAAAGCCTGAAAAAAGCAGGTCTGCGATATTATCGTCCTGCGATGATTTGTCGATACTTTATTTTTTACCACGATATTTTCGACGACGATGTTTTTAAACTGCGAAATTTTTGAACCGCTTTATTTTGGACGACGATATTTTGTATCACGATGTTTTAGAACTGCGATGTTTTCTCTTTGCGATGTTTTCTCCCACGATGTTTTGTATCACGTCGTTTTCGCCTTGCGTAGTTTTCTCCGCATTGTTTTCGTCTGCGATGTTCTTGCCGCGATGTTTTCTCTTTGCGATGTTTTCTCCCACGATGTTTTGTATCACGTCGTTTTCGCCTTGCGTAGTTTTCTCCGCGTTGTTTTCGTCTGCGATGTTTTTGCCGCGATGTTTTCGGCTGTAACCTTTCTGTACAGCTTCGGTTCATTTTTTTAAAAATCAGAGTTACATTAGTTTCTTATTTTCTGTCTTAAGTTAAAGTCCAAGTGGAGACGTTGCTATAAGCCTGAGAGAGAACAACTGTTATTATCATTTTTGTTGAATAAAAGGGTTTTTTAACCCTTCTTTGGACTTTGTTTTTGTCACTGTAAGAAGAACAGAGAATAGTCGCTATACTCTTCTCTGGTTCTGGTTCCCAAGAACTCACAATTTAATTATAACGGTATAAAATAATAAGCTATAATACATGAATAAGCAGATTGTTGAAATGTGAGAAGAAAGAATTAAGAGACTCTTTATTGATTTACTTTTTTTTTTAACTTATCTATGTTAAACAATTCTAGAACTTTTTACCTGTTTTGATTCTTCTTTCTCAATTTCTCCACGAAGACATTTTTACCCTTAGGCAGATAGTCCTCTTATGTTTTGCCATATTTAAATAAGCCATATTTTTGCCATATTCAATTTAATAATTCTATTTGTAATCTAATCTATTATATAATGTTTCATCAATAGTCCATTTTCCTCTTTTCGACTAACAATATCTAAATAATTTTCTATATAATATCAATGGAAAATTTCTTAGGTAAAAAAATAGCACAGCGTCCTCCTATTCTGATCGATTTTCTCCTCAAATCACAGAAATGAAGAATTCTCTTTTTTTTTGAATAATTTAATCTGTTCTCAGAGCTCCCATTATCAGATCAAAGTGAACATAGTAATCGGATTTTGCTTGCGACTACAGAAATAATTGACTGGGCTATAAGTTTTGACAAATTCCTTTTAGAGTTTAATTTTGTAAGAAATTTTTGTAAGTATTTTACCGGCTGTAATAAAGTCTTTATCCTTCCTAAAGTATCTTTAAGTACTCATTATGCTACAAAACAAATATAGTAGATAAAAGTATATCACTACTAGGTTATAGTTGCAGATGTAGCTGAATAGCTGAAGTTTTAGAATACTAGTTTCTAACTAAATTTATTTTTATCTTCTCAGGGTTGGTTACTGAAAACTGATGATGCAATAAAGCTGCATGTATTGATAATTAATGAGTAACAAATGAGTTTTTCGGGTGACTAACAATTTATTAAATAAAAAATAATAATAATTTGCTGTTTTCAATATCAAGTGCAGTAAACAAAAATTGATTTTTCCTTTTTTTCATAAAAAAACGTTAAGTGCTTTAAAGGAAATCTGGCTTCCATTTATATATAATGAGCATATACCATTTTATATATGTATTGTTACTTTAATATTTTCGGGAGGAAAAATCTTGGTGTTTCATTACAACAAGGTCTGTGACAGCAGAATTAAACCCATATAGAGCCACTAGCGTTGTATTAGAAATGAAATGTCTCCCAATGAAAAAATCGAAATATACGTAGGTTGAACAATGTATAGATGTATACTTTAATTTCATTCTAAAATCATGTAAAAGCATTCAATTGATATGTTATTGCAATTGACATGGCCACAGTTAACTTCTCACTTTAATCGTGCCTATTTGTAGAATATTTAAATTTTCATACTGTTGTGACAGGAATAGAGCACAGCGAAATAATGTCCAAGCAGCACAGAGAGAAGCTAAAGTGCTCAATTATCTAATGTGGAGGCTCACCAAGAGGAAGGTTTCGGTTTAGGGTAGAAAGATTTCATTTCTCAAAATTTTGAGCTCTAGTTTCGAATTAGATACGCCATCAGCGTTATGCAAGCCATGTCGCATAGGTTAATGTAGAAATAGTGCAGCCAGAAAATTTTTACCATTTTTAGAATGCTGAAAGGAAATACCCCAATTAAAAATGAGGAATTAAGAGGCTATTACTAAATTAAATTTTGAAGTTGGTTTTATATATATATATATATATATATGTACATAATCCAAAATTTTTAATTCTGCTTCGATTTTGGCTCTTATTTTGTGAGAATTTCGGGTAAAGGATAATTGCATAATTTTATGGAATTTACTTATTGAGTAACAAATCATTTTCTAACCGCTTCACTGTTTTGTTTTCGTTTATTTTCTCTTCTATTTTATGTTTAATGTTTTTTGATCTCTCGTCGCGAGTATTAAGGATCCAATCAGACCAGTGTTCACTCCCTTGACCCGCGAAAAGAACAAGCGACACGAGCAATTCAGGGTCAAGCGTCTCCTTTCCTGCGGCAATTGACACACCGATTTACTTCTGAGCACCGTCACCTGTGAGCTAAAGAACTTTTCTGAAGTACTTAAAACAACTTACAACAACAACTTTAAACAACTTACATTCATGGCTGTCGACTGATATTTCTTTCTTCGAGTTCTGTTATATAGAATAATTCTGAGAATTCGCAAAGATTCTCACATAGCATATTACCAGCTTATTTCGGATTCATTTAAAAACCCTTCTTATACAAGGTAATCAAAATAGTAATAATAATAATTGATAAGGATCAAAATAGTAATCGTTCCGAATTAATTTTTAGACCTCCGTTTAACACAGAATTCGAGTAAAACAAACTCATTTCTAACATACTCTATGAAATTTTTGTAACAACATTCATTAAACGATTTGCATCACATATGCATCGTTATCAATTTTTATGGCATATATTGTTAATTATTAGGTTCTCAGTCCGAATAAAATTAATTTCCTTTGCAATGGCACCAAATATTAGATTTATATGAATCTTATTTTTTTACATTTCATTCTACGAATCTTATTATTTTTATAACAAGTTTCATACATGTGACTACAGTATACTTTTATTATTCGTGAATCCCCTCAATTTCCTAGACTATTAAAATTTCTAACGCTTCGGTATAAATAATTGACTAAAAATTACCTCCGACAGAAAGTTTTTAAATACGTAAAGAGTACAGAAAATGTGTAAAAAAATAAATATTCTGGAAAAGTAATGAAGTGCAATAAATAGTCTTGTCCCAAGAAGGAAATCTATGTGAAATTTCTTCATGAAAACGTTTAATTTAAAAGACTTTTTCAGCCATTTTTTTAAAATAATTATCAGGCTAGGAAAGGATTAAAAATACAGAAAAGGAATCCGCTATTTAAAATAGTAAAACTCTTAAACAATTATGGAAGTTATTACGTGTTGTTTATAAAAATTGAGTCAGAAAAGTCTCTTATGTAAGATAATTAATGGAACTAAAAGCATAAATTTTAAACTTAACAAGAATCTATTGTAAAACTATTTGAGGAAAAGTTCAAGATGGAGAAAAGAAAATGCTGTTGCATAAAAAGTGACGCACTGAGGATTAAAAAAGGAAACTGAAATTTCTATTTCAGAATCATGGGAAAAGTAAAATAAAATTTGTGAAAAATCAACTTTCAAATGTGTACAAAAATTACTGGTACACTGTGGGTGGGATTTTCTAAATAATTAAAAGCTTTAAATTGCAAAATCGTTAAGTAAAAAGTGCTCGTTTGAAACTAAACTTGCTTTACTATGGCTTGATTTTTAGATTTTCAAAATACAGAGTGACAATTAATGGATGAAAATTGAGATTTTGGAAATATAGAGTGACAGCTAATGCATGAAAATAATGAAAATTGCAAAAGAATATCTACATGTTTTCTGTTTGGCTTCTTTTAAGTTACGTAAACAGCATCAAATGATTATAAAATTCTGTTTATTACTTACTTCAGTATAACGTTTGTTACTGTATCTGTTGCACAAAGAATGTTTCAAAAGTTCTTGGCATTCAGGTATATATATATATATATATTTTTTTTTGGCCAATTTTTATGAATAGTACAATGCTGTTTTTAACACAATCCCTATTTAATTGAATATATTTATCGCAAAGGAAAACTAATTTTTAGCATCTTCAAAGAATGTTTTTGGTGTTTCCTCAATCCTCCTTATTAGGGCATGGTAAACTCTCAAATTAAACTTTCAAATAGAACATCTTGTAAAGGGTGTTTATTTCAAATATGGGAACAAATGTGGAAACATAAATGTAGGAACAGAATACTTGTCGCAGACATTAAATACTAGGCTGCTAGCGGTGAGATAGAAGCATAGATTTTGAAATGATCTGTCTAATGATAATAAGAAACTCTGAAAAAATAAAATAAGATATAATTTTCCATCTAATATGTCGAATTTTATAGATAATAGGTAAGCTATTACGCCTATGTGAAATAAGGCCAATCACTATCAGATAGATTTCCTTCATTTCCATCAACGGCTAATCACAATTTTTTGCATTTACTTTTCTGTCACTTAATCCACATATGGGAGTTGTCTAGTTAAATATCTTAAAGCACGATTTTTCCGATTTATGTTGTAAGTCTTCAACGCAAACCCAACAGAAGAAATTATTAAGAATTAGGAATTGCATTCTGGCTTCGATTAACACCGACTGACTTGCAACATAATTTTTGTGGTTGTATTTTTGCGCAGTGTAAATACAAATAATTATTCCCAGAATGCTTAGCTCTGAGAAGGTTTCTCATAAACATACAGTTCACAAATATAATAGAACGCCAATATATCATACTCTTGCACCAATCAACTGTAATGTGGGGTGAACCATAAGAGTTTGACAGAAATAGACTAGATAACAGATAATGATAACACAACTGGTAACTGATAATGATAACGCAACAGTTAAGGAAAACAAAGGTAAGAGATTATGATAACAATGCAACAAATAAATAATAACCCAATAGAGACTAAGTAAGAGATAATGATAATGGAAGGATTATTTTCCAATTTGTTTACAACCATCGTAAATTTTTATTGCAACTGTGTTCAGTTAATGAAAAATGAGACGATGTGTATACATTTTTAGAAAGATTTCAAGACCATTTGACTAAGTTTAAAATCTAAAAAGTATTTTTTTAAACATTCGACCTAATACCTTTTTTTATGGATTATAATTCTGTATCGTGACTTCCATGATAGAAGAGCTTTTCTTAAAATTTTCACGGGTATTGATTTCCATTCCTCTTCCACTATTTTCCAGAGTCCATTAGTGGTAGTGGATTTACGCTTAGAAAGAGTTTTCAAGAGATCAAAAGAGCAATAGTTCATAGGTGGAAATGTCAGGGGATTTTCCTGGAATATATTGAAAAGGTATACATGCAGTACCTATCAGTCTTCATTTTGCCAAGGAATGCAGTGATGCTTTTAGAACTTGTTGCTTTGTCTAAATGATATCAGTCTTTGTATGTCATCGGAATAAAAAAGTAGAATTTCTTCTATAAATATCAGACGTATAGCTTTCTCTTGTTAGTACGTTGAGCTGCTTTTGATTCCACTATTCTTATTTTTAGATTCCTGTTGTAAGAGAACCCTACGACAATCACAAATCCCTTGCTGAAATTTTGTTAGCTTTGACGGAACCAGATTTGTATAATATTTTTAATTCTTTTTCGATAATAAATAGACTTTTTTGTTGCAATAATTTAGTAATTGTCCATGCTTTATTAAAGATCTCAATGTATTTCCATGTATCTCCTGTTGTAAGGAACGCTCCTGAACTCTACTAGAAAGACCTATGATGCTCTTGACTAGAGAGAACGTCGTTAGCAAACTCCTCACACTACGAGTACTATAATTCATTTTAACACCTTATTTAAAGAACTGTGAATGGCAACGATTTAACTGAGAATTACGCATGCGTATAGAGATGAGAGTTCTGTTGAGACGCCAGTGAGAGAGAGTTTGGGAAGCTCCGCTAGCGAGCTGAGGTGTGGAGACTAAATTTGTCCAGTGATGACGAGTGCTATCTTCGGTAACGTCTCTGATCGTGTCACCAACTCGGATATGTACTCAAGTTTTTCTAAATGTATTAATTAAATGTTTTATCTGTGTTATGTTGTTTAATTAAAGTGATTCATCACCAATACCAGTGTTGATTCCGTTCCCACTGAATCATCCACGTCGTCACACTGTTAAATAGCTTTCAAATAGGATTCTCTTCAAACTCTGCTGTGTTAAGCCACATGCCTTGGCAAAAGCTGGTGGCTATTACGTTGTTTAGCGTTTTTAAGTTGTAAATCTTGGTTTATTATTTTATTTATTGCTGTCACAAATATATTTAAAGGTCCTTGATTTCTGCATCAGAGGAGTTTCTCTTTTCCAACGGTTTGACTTTGGAAGCATTAGAAACAATACGTGCCTTTTTAGGGTACATATTTGAGGTCATTTTTCCAAGTAATGATTGACTGTTTTTTCCTTTCCGATTAATTATGCTGCCTATTTTTATTTTAGAAATATTAATACCGTGCGTTTTACAACCTTTTTGAATTATGGAATAGGAATATTTCTCTTCGGTAAGCACAAAAACATTTCTTTCATTCCATAGTTTGTTTTATGCGACATTTTGAAAGAAATGTCGATTTCTTTCAATTGTGCCATTTTTAAATCGTTCTAAAAATGTATAAATATCCTCTGTATCTGTTCAATTTGTCTAACTGAGTTAGATCTCTCGTGATTTAGCTTAAGATTTAGGCCTTTCGTGGAAGCTGAGCAGTTAATCCACTTATAGCATAGCTTTTTTCTAAGAAAAGACTCATTCAGTTGCTGCAAGTTTAAGGGGAAACAGCTACATTGCAATGTTAATGACTTATGTGCATAGCCAGTGGAGGAAGCATGTGCAGGATAGGATTAGTAATGAGACATTTGTTGTTTGACAAAGGATGGAGACTTTATGAATGCATTATATCGATAAAGAAAAACCATCTTTTAAAAATTTCTTTCTGCTGTACTATTAACTATGTTTAGCCATTTTCATTATGATATTGCGATACACTAAAATAACAGAGACTTCTTGTAATTACTAGACCATACTAAGTAGTTGGAAAGGTAATAGTAGATTTGCTGGAGTAATAGGAAAATAAGGATTTCTATCTAAGAGGAGCAGTGAGCACAGGCCCTTAGGTAGATCTGCGGAAGCACCTAACTGATAGACGGGCAGTAGTAATGAGATAAACGGTCAGAGCAGGCTAACATCATACGAGTAGTTTGGTAAGTATTAAGATGCTATAGAGCTATTTAATTGCTTGTATTATTTTTACTGTAATAACTTATACTAAGCAGTATTACTCTAATTATGATCTCGATAAATGTTTAGGGAAATTTTCAGATTTATTTTAATTTCAGTCTTTTACTTTTCTACTTATTTGGACAATGTTACCCAAATAAACGTTTGTAAATATAACGCTGATTTTTGTTGTTTGACTTCTGAATTATTATTTATTCGGCGTGTTATTGTGTCTTAATGTTACCCCGTAAGAACAAATTCCCATTCATATTGCTTAACATTTTATTTAACCTAATGCTCTTCATTCTCGTAATTTTTATTTTTACTGTTTGACTTTTATTAGATACAATTATTTTTATTCCTTTTCTCCTTTAAAAATTTTATATGCATTCAGATTTATAATTCTAAACTTGTAGCTTATATTTTCCGATTTTAATGATTCACCTCTTATAATCATAACATATTTGTTTAATTGCTGTATTTTCATATTTAATTTTATACTTAAACTTATTTTACACGTTCAACTCTGGCAGCTTAAAATGTTCTACGTTTTACGAATTATAATTATTAACTTATTTCTTATTTTATTATTAATGATTATCTCATTAGTTTCGTTTTACTAATTTTCGCTACTTACTGTTACTAATTCTAGCATTTTCTTTAATCCCTATTATTAGTTTGCTTCCTAGATTTAAGTACTTTTATTTGTAATTTCTAATAAATCTCAGCTTTATCTCATCAACTTATTTATCGATTTTAGGAGAGTAAGTTTTACTTCATATACAGGACTTTTTTTATTTTATAGCGTAAGTTATCTTCTGCAATTTTAATGTTACAAACTAATGCCATTTGTATTTAACGCTCATGTGAATTTTAGAATCTTTCTCGTGCATCTTTCAATATTCATTGCTTTCTAGAGTTATGTTTAGTTTCATATTGATGTTTATTTGAATGACGAAACTGGGGATGTTTAGGCAAACTAATACTAAGCGAGACACGTTCTATGTGCCAAAGGGAATGTTGTATGTGCCTAGTGGTTATTGTTCTATACTAGAGATTAGTACACTGCGCGTGTTAACCCTAGAAAATGTTTAAATAAAGTATTTCATTTACCCACTTATTGTACAGTGCCTCTTCATAAAATATTCATCACATTAATTTATTTAATTACTTATGAATGGTTTTAGTTGCTATCTCGGTTAAATACATGAAACGAACATTATCACATCATTAACTGGTTGCGAAACCACCACGTGCATGAAAATGGATTTGAAAATAATCTGTCGACATCGTTCATTCTTTTTTGATGGAATCACTTATTATCACATACACGAGTTCTCGATGTTACACTGTTCACATTGAGTCGTTTACGTCTTGTAGATGGAAACGCGGAGCTGACAAATTATCATCTGTCAATTTCTAGCATTGGATATTCTTATCCGCACGCAGTTCATTCACATGCTCACAGCGTTGTAAGCTCCCGTTAACATGATGGAATGCATATAACTTACAGCAAGCTAAAATAAGGAAAATTTAGGAAGAAAGCAGCTTGGAACTTTTTCCTGTCCCGAATGTATCATACTTTCTATACGCGACAGCTATATCGTCCTTCTATACTCCATTGTGGGAAGAGCACGGGCCAAAGCCCCACTCACCCGCCGGGAGTCGTTGTCAGAAAGAGAGAGAAAACTTAGACTTAGACTTAGACTCTATAATTGACCGAGCTATTGCGAAGAGCAATGTTGCCGGTTCCAGAATTAAAGCCCAAGGGCACTTGACATAAATAAATCCGGACGTGGAGAAAATCTCAGATGAGAAAACGGAGATAAGAGGAAGAAGAGAAGTACCAAAAGGAGCAAGACAATCCAATCGGACAAGTTCGCAAAATGTGACGAGCGATCATAGGTTTCAAGGAGGACCCAAGACAATGGAAATCAATGACAACAATACGAGAAGATACACTACAGCAATAGTTCCAATGACAATTCAAATACAATTAAATAACATCAATCAGTAGTGCTAAATACAACACAATACAAAACAACTATACAACACAATTTAAATACAATTATTCAACGAAGCTACAGAAGAACTTCAATCAAAATCAGATGCATTGAAAGTATAAATAGATAACAATTGAGGATCTAAGTGAAAAAGTTGTCATCTCCTCCCATGAAGGTGTGAGCTGCAAGTGGTCTGACGCTTCTATCTTCGAAGAGAATTTCATAATTAAAGACTTGGGAGTAATTAACAAAGTCACATTGCACAGCTTTGTTGAAGAATTTTTCATTAGATCTTCTGATGTAATCTGGAATCGTCTCAAGTTTTAAGTCTCTGTGTAAAAGTTTATTGCAGATAAGATAGTGTGAATCAGTAATAATGCGCAGAAATTTGTTTTGCACTACTTGTAATTGATGCAGTTGAGTTTGAGTGACCGTGTTCCAAGCAGGAGCAGCATAACAAAGTATCGGTCGAATGCAAGTGGTATATATATGTTTTTTGGTACGCAAGCTAAGATTTGAATATTTTCCAATGACCGGGAGAAATCTGCATATTATGCCCATGGCTTTGCTCTTGACACTATTAATGTGATTAGACCATGTGAGCCTTTGGATCAAAATAATTCCTAAATATTTGGCCTTTGTGACCAGAGGAACAGCTTCCTGAAAAAGGTAGAGGTCTTTAAAAGCAATGTTTTTCTTAGTTTTGCTAAGAATTAAAAGTTGTGACTTGCTAGCATTGATTTTTACTCGCCAATTTGTGCACCAGTCTTCTACGGCATAGAGGTAATTTTGCATTTTGTCTATTGCATGATTAGCTTGAAAGGATTTAATTGCAATCGGCGTATCGTCGGCATAACATGCTAACAGAGAGTAATTGTCCAAACCAGGGTGAGGAAAATCTGATATGTAGAAAAGATATAATACTGGACCGAGAATACTTCCTTGTGGGACGCTAGATCTTGAATTGGATTTTTCATTTCCTTGAGCGACGAAGAAAGTGCGGTTCTGCAAAAAGGAGAAGATCAGAAGAATGAGCTCTCTAGGAAGTCCCAAGTTGATAAGCTTGAAGACGAGCCCCTCATGCCAGACGCGGTCAAAGGCTTTTGCCACGTCCAGCATAAGGAGCGCAACACTTTGCTTGTTATGGAATGCAGATCCCACCAATTCTACAATTCTTACTAGTTGTCGAGTAGTACTGAGGTTTTTTCTGAATCCGTACTGATCATTAAGTAGCAAGTGAAGAAAAGGTTCCAATCTAGTGAGAATAAGTCTTTCATAAATTTTACCAAGGCTGGATAACAAACTGATAGGACGATAGCCATCAGGCTTGGTCACATCTTTACCCGGTTTGGGAAGAAGAAAGATCTTGGCTTGTTTCCAAGGATCAGGGAAATAGTTGAGAGTAAGACAAGCGTTGAGAATACTAGCGAATTTACTGATAAGTTTTCTAGGTAAGTTACGAAGCATTTTATTTGTAATTTGATCACTTCCAGGAGCTTTTTTGATGTTGAGATATTTAATAATATTAGTAATTTCCATAGGAGAAGTAAGCCTTGGGATGTTGTGTGCCGAAGAAGAATGAAGCCAGGAATACACATAGTTTTCGAGAGAGAGAGAAAAAACAGTTCGGCGAGAATTTATTCCCGCGTGCAGCTATTCGATTACGATTCAACTTACGATTGGCTAAGTGACGATAAACTTCATGGCGGGAGAAAATTGCATTTTTACAGGAAAAAACTTTGTATATTTTTAACCTTTAAAATTGATAATTTAGAATCGTTTCACAACTTTTATCTGAAATTTTAAGATTGAATTTACTATTTTATTTACAGTATAGCTCTTCAAGTCGTTTTTAGTGTGTAGTACTTTTTAACGCACTAATTGCTCTCAACTTCATTCATTTATACCATACACATAAAATGCATGTACTATGCTGAATTCAGCATTGTATATGGGCTGCATATGTATATACTAATCTATCCCAAAGTATCTGGCATTTGTCTTCTCTAAATAATTACGAATTTAAAAATATCTGTATTCGCCGACAGTTCGAGAAACTAATAATTATATATATGTAAAAAATGTATGAATGTAAACCTAATAGCAAACTGTTTCAACCATCGTACCGTATTCCAAAGTTCATTACTTTTACAGACTTGATTACCAATTTTCAATTAGGCTATTTTCATTTTAACTAGTCTTATTTTTTCATATGAACTTAATTCAGTACCCAATCTAAATCATTCCGTTCTTGAATTCCTTTTGGTCGTTCTAATTTATTACCATTCGTATTATGATTTTACTTGTTAAAAAGTTAAAATTTATTTATTACTCGTTTCAAAAAGAATTTTTGTTCTTTCACAAATATCACATTAAAAACATGACATTCATAATAAGGTTCACAGATGTTTGAGACAGATTTAAAGCAGAATTCATAGTTTATTTATGGTAAGAAATAGTTATCATGCAATTTTGCTAACTGGTAAGTACCTTCCCAGCGTTCTGATTTTAAGCGCTCATATCAAAGTTTGAAGTATTGCAACTTATTTATGCATCCTATGCTATTTATATTTACTGGCACAGGTTAAAAATATTTTTCGAAGTTAGAGTGAGCGGATTAAATATACAAAATTTGAATCTATTTACTTAACGTATTGCATAAGACAATTTTTATTTATTTGCAATTTTATTTTTACTTCGGTCTTCAAAGAAATGCACAACTGGAAACAGCTATATATTGTTCTAAGGAAAAGTAGTTTTAAAAATTAAATCACATACGCTATATTCTTTCAAAATCTAATAACTTGATTTTCCTTTGATAACAACGTGTTTCATGTGCTTAAGTTATTGTTTCCATTTATTTCGTTTCACTCGACAATACATTTTCCTAAGAAGAATGAGGGATACGCGACATATTTAACCGACGGAATTAAAGAAAGAAACGAAACAGTTAGTAATAACATCATACAAATTCAAATCATATTTTTGAAAATTTGAAAACTGATACTGCTTGAATACAGGAATATTGGTACTTAGTTTTCTTAAAATATGTATTATATTAACTAACTAGTTTATAATAAAACGCTCATCAGAGACCCAACGGTAAAATCACTGAACGCTTGGCAGTTAAACCTGTATTCGACAGCTGATTGAGCTGCTTTCAAAATCTTCGTGGCTTTTTCTCCATGTGTGATATGAATACGAGCTAGTTTAATCCAAACCATCCACCACGAAGACATCTCTTTCACTTTAGGCAGGTAGCTTTCGAGTACTCTTACATAATCCAAATAACGTGATCTTAGAAATGCCGTTTTAATGAGGAATAACATATTTGTAATGCGAAAATTCGCATAAATAAAGCTCTGTTTTTCATAACGGTAGATGTAAGTTCGTATTGCGGGAACATTTTATGTATCTTTCAAAGATTGTTAATAAATAGTTGTTAAAGATTTATTTGTTAAAGATTGTTAAGGATTGTGAGCTAAATAGCCTTTTAGATCGAATATATTCGCAAAAATCATAAAACTAAGTATTTTTGTAATACTTCAAATGCATTCCATCATAGCCTTAGACGTATTTATTAACTGTGATTCAAGTAATTTTATATAATTTTTATCTTGGAATTCTACAAATGCACACATGCTACGTATACTCTGTAAGAGAGTCTCATTCATAGTAAACAATAATAGATACAAGATTTTATTTCTTCAGTAAAATGTAAATTCTTATATATCATATATGGTTATGAAACTTGAGTAAGAAACAGTTTTCTCTATGCAATACAATTTCATAAAAAGGGATATTTCTAAGCTTATTTTCAATTTTAAGGTTAAGAAACCAAGTTTTCTGAAAGGTGTTTTGCAATTTTGTCTAATCAATCCATTTATATAATCAGAAAAGTTTGCAAAGTTCTCGTATTTATCTTTACATTTTTATCACCCTTAAATGATAAAATTCCGCGTGGTTCCTCTTTCTGAATATTCGTTTTTAGAGATATCATTTAAAAGATTTGTAGGGTTTATATTTATTTTAACTAACATTTATTTTAAATTTAAACTATCTTTCCTGTCAAGCCTTTACTTTTCCCTAGAATTGCCAATGCCAGAGTATGTAAATCGTAGTAGAACGCGCAGAATATTCAAATTTTAGCAGAAGTAATTTGAGTTTAAATAGAAGGGAAGCGAGATTGTAAGTGTGCTTCTTGAATCACGAGCGTGAAGGTTGCTTGGTAGAAAGTTTAAGAACCGCGCGTTTCGGCCTGTGTGCCTATTTCGGCAGTTCGTTGAATCTTTCAAATTCTTAATCAGAAAGTTTGCTGAATCTCAGCTGTATCTTAGAACGCGGTGAAGTTAGTTACGATTATAGAGCCTCGTAGGTAGTGACTTCGTTATTTATTCATCCTGTCATTTATCTTTAGTTGTACTTTTATATTTTTGTTACACCGCCGGGTCGGCGTAGTTTGTGAGCGTCAAGTGAACGCAACTGTGATTTCTAAAGTGAAATAAAAAGGGAGTTAAACTCTTCTTAAGAGTTTGTGTAATTTCCAGTTCATAGCAGTCACTACTATTGTTGCTGACAACTTGGGGCCTCCTAACATCATATTGGCGCCCGAACACTTTACGAACTGAAATGGCCGAAAACTGGATGGAAGCTCCTGTACAATTCCAACAACAAGAAACGGCGAACCAATTAAAAGGATTTGGATACCTGGTCCAAACGATGAGAGCATCGGTCAAGCAAACGTCAATTTCGACGGAAAAATTCGGTGGCGATATTTTTAGAAGGCCTCGAAAATCATTTCCAGCTATACCCTGTGCCTGAAAGACAAAAAGTTGCCATTGCCACTTCTGCACTAAGAGGACACGCCTCACTATGGTAGAAGAGTATAGGGAAATTTTTATTAGGAAAATTCGGAGGCCAAACATATACCTTTGAAAATTTCAAAAGATCATTATTAAAGGCCTTCCCCATAGTGAAAGACCGAGCAAAGCTAGAAGCCGAGCTATATAGTTTTTATCAACGAAATATAGAAGAGTTGACGGACTTTATTCTGTGAAAAGTTAAGCTGACGGATATGCTGTATGGAAAGAAACCTGACACGGAGATAATTGAAATAATCTTACCAAGATTGCTACTTGCTGTCCAAGATTACTTCGAAATCCGAAACCCAAGCACCTTGCAGGAACTCTTCGAGTTGGCGGTCAAGTTCCAAAATCGCAGAATAGCGGAAAAAGCTAGAGGGGCATCGTATTCTCAAGGTCTCAAAAAAGCAATCCTCAAATCAACAGACCGGAATCACAAATCGCTCTTATGAGGGAAAGAGCTATCAAGCTAACTCATCGAAGCTCTAAGGTCAAGACCCAAAAAGGAAATTTGAAAACAACCGTCCGCGTACCCTGAAGACTGAAGTTGAAAGGAAAGCTTTAAACGAGTAGAGGAGCCTGTAAAAGCGAGGGTCCAGACCCCGGAAGTTTCGAAAAAACCCTCAAGAAGATACCTAAATACGGTTGTGGTAAAGAACTCACAATTACCGATTATACAAGTCCTGGTTGGCGATGTACCAGTAGAAGCCCTCATCGATACAGGGGCAGAAGGTAATTTTATGAGTGATACATTTTTTTAAGAAGAATTTTAATAGGTTATGATTATTTAAAAATAAAAACACAGAAATTATAGCGGCGCAAGGAAAACCTGTCAACGCATTGGGAAATTATCATTACAAATACAGGTAAAAGATGAAAGCCTCAAAGTATTAATTTTTGTGGTAAAAAATTTGCAGAGTCCAGTCATTTTAGGCATGGAGTTTTTAAATGCCGCGAAGGCCAAACTGAATTTTCAGGAAAATTCGATTATGCTGGAAATGGATCGGAGGATGGTGGAGCGAGTGAAACAACCGCAAGTGGACTTTAGCCATTTGAATGACCATGAAAGCCAAGCCATCCAGCAATTTTGCGAACTTGTTTTTAGAACGGCCTGGTAATTGTCAAATTGTTACGCATGATATACAATTAACTGCCGACAAACCCTGTAGGACTAAACCTTACCGGTATGATAAACAGAAAGAACAAATAATTGAACAACACATTCAGGAAATGCTGCACAACCAGATAATAACGTCCATAAATAGTGGTGAGTACGCGAGTCCAGTCGTACTATGTAGGAAAAAGAATGATTTCTTTCCTTCAGATAAAAGGGCTTGGAGGTTTGCTATCGATTACAGAAAGCTTAATAGCATTACTAAGTTCCCGGTTTACCCTTTGCCGGTAATAGAGGAAATTATTACAAAGATTAAGTCTACGAGATACATGACTACGTTGGACTTGACGTCTGGCTACTATCAAATATCTATGAGACCGGAAGATATACATAAAACCGTGTTTATCACAACATCGGACACTTATGCATTTTTACGAATGCCCTTTGGGTTGTGTGGGGCCCCGTCAATATTCCAGAGAGCTATGGACATTGTTCTAAAGCCGATCCTAGGAAAATCGACTTTAATCTATCTAGATGATATAATTATAACGAGTAGTACGTTGGAACAGCACATTAAAGACTTGGAAGAGGTTTTTAAATTATAAAAAGAGGCCGGTCTTACAATTAACGCATCAAAATGCAAGTTCGCGACTAAAGAACTTAAATATCTGGGTTATAAAATTTCGCAAAAGGGTATAGAAACTCAGGATTCAAAAATAAAAGCCATCAAGAATTTCCCACCTCCCAACACCGCCAAGAAACTTTCTTCTTTCCTTGGGTTATGTTCTTATTATCGGTCTTTCATAAAAGATTTCGCGAACATTGCTAAACCGTTGTTAGCAATTAAAAGAAAGAAAAATAAGTTTACGTGGACAGCAGAAGCAAATACGGCATTTGAAAGGTTAAAAAAAGCACTCATCAATACCCCTGTTTTGAAATTCCCGGAAGGGGACGAAAACCTAGCAATTGCAGAAGATGCGTCGGACTATGCCGTAGGTGCGGTGCGCATGCAGAATGGCCATCCTTTGGCATTTTTTAGTAAAACTTTAAATTCTACGCAAAGGAATTATACAGCTACAGAGAGAGAAACATTAGCCGTATTAATGGCTGTACACAAATTTCGAGTTTATTTCGGCAAAGCGCCAGTAACAGTCTTTTCGGATCATGCGGCTGTTGGTAGACTTTACTCGGAGAAAAACCTAACACCCAGGTTAATAAGATGGGCTTTAAAACTTCAAGAGTATAACCTAATAATTAAATATAAACCGGGTAAGGAAAACAATCTTGCTGACGCATTATCTCGAATAAAACTGAACGATGAAGGCAATGAACTCAAATGCGCTGTGTTGATTTCAAAAATTTTAGATTCTAGAAAAACAATTATTGCTGAATTAAAAGCTGATCCTGAATTTGGAATTATCTATACATATTTAAAAGACCCCGAGAGCTTTGAACACACAGATATCGATGCAATAAGAAGTAGAGCAGAAAACTTTGAAATAATAAATAATTTATTGTTTTATACGAAAGCAACAAACGAAAATTTCGAATATAGACCAGTCATCCCAGCCTCGCTTCGATTAAGAATTTTGAAGGAATTACACGACGCGAAAACAGCGGGTCATTTAGCGGTCAGAAAAACCATAAAAAGGGTACGCGAGGCGGTATATTTCCCGCAATTATACAAAATAGTAACTGCGTATGTCAGGTCTTGTAATCAATGTGAGTTAATAAATGATATTAATTACAGCCCGGCCGGGTACATGAATAGCATTTGCGCTACATTTCCGAATGAAATTTTAGGCATAGATCTTCTTGGTCCTTTCCCCTAGAGTGAGTTAAATAAAAATCGTTTTCTTTTAGTAATTGTAGATCATTTTTCAAAATGAACAGAAATTGTTCCACTTAAACGGGCGTCAGCCAAAACAGTCGCAGATGCATTCTTACACAGATACATTTTAAAATACGGTGCACCGATAAAAGTCATTAGCGATAATGGTAAACAATTCGTTAGCCAAATATTTGAAAACATTTGCACTGGACTTGGCATACGCCATATCAAAATGGTTCCGTATAGACCACAGGCAAACATCGCAGAAAGGGTTAATAAAAATATTGTAAAAATAATTCGAAGTTATGTTAGCACACATCACAAGCGTTGGGATTGCTATATAAATGAGTTAGCCTATGCTTTAAGAACAGCAAATCGTGATACTACTCGAAAAACTCCAGCAGAATTATTTTTAAGACGTAAGTTAATTACGCCACTAGATAAATTATTCTTTGTGCAACAAAGAGAGGAAGAATTCAAACAAAAAGATATAAACTCATTGATCAGGCGGTTAAAAGTTTGGATACGGCAAGAAATAGACAGAAGACAGAAACTGTACTATGATCGAAAACGCCGTGAAGCAGATTTTAAAGTTGGGGAAAAAGTGTTAAAGCGGAAATTTTCTTTAGCAAGTGCCCCAGAGAATTTCACTGCAAAATTGGCTCCAAAATTTGAAGGCCCCTATGTAATACAGGAAATCAAGGGAGTCGTATTGTACCTTAAGAACGAGAGAGGGGAAAGCTGTAAAGCAAGTCCCGACCAGGTGAAAAATTCTATAATCAAAATGATTTTGAAATCTTTAAAAGTTTCTTGCAGGACTCAAGCGCAAAAGAAGTGGAATTTCCAGAAGTAACGCCACCCGCTCCACCACCCAAGAAGCAGAGAACAGAAGAGGTACCTAGCCCTTCTACAAGTCATTCAACGGTCACGAAAACAAGGAAGGAAAATGGTCAGACTCCAGCATTCAAGAAATGCAGGAAATCAACGCCGACGCGTAAAGAATCTTTGGTAAATAGGAAAAGACCAGATGCAACTTTCCACAATAGAAATTCTGCGTCGAGGAAACCACTTCCACGGTCAGATAGTCAGGAGCAAACAAGGCCGCCGTTCACGAGAAGAAAAAGACAGAAGGAAGAACGAAAATATTGCCACCAACAGAAAAAATTCATGCAAGATTCCAGACCGGAGGCCACCAAGACAGGCCGTCCAGGGGCAAAACGGAAAAGACAGGAACCCGAAGATCACCACTCCAAGAGGCCGGCGTACAGAGGGCGAAAAAGAAAAGTCACCATGGACGAAACTCGAAGAACACAAAGACGAAGATTGACTTCTATGAATTCTATAACTTGGGATCAATTCTGCCAGAAGAGAATGTCGGAGTTCCAAACTCAAAGATAAGTTAAAATCTTCTACAAATTTTTCTTTTGTTCTGAAATAGTATGCCTAAATACGAAGTTCTATGTTTTGACGGAAGTCAATTTGTCTCGGTTGAGACTTAGTTTTGTTTTACTTTATTTAGCTAAGGCAAAAGTATTATTTTCTTCAAGTGTAAAATCTAGCAGCAAGCAGTTCCTGTTGGTCGAAAGACTGGTTCTGTTATGTTAAGCCAGAATTTGGCCGAAAGTAAAATAACTTCGTATTCTTGTATTAATGAAAAAATTTAGTTTCAGTGCCGCCAGCTTGGCGAAGAATGCGTGAAGTAAAATTTTATTTTTATCTTATTCATTTTATGGTAAATTGTAAAAATCATATGTATTAGAATTTTGTAAATATAGGTAATTACATGAAAGTTATGTAAAAGTAGAATTTAGTCTAGAAGCATAAAACTTTAGATGCTAAAAGTAAATGCTCGAAAGAAATGAATTCAAATTTAAGTATTAAACTGTAGATAAAATCATGCTTTAGAGCGAAAGCCTGCATGACTAAAGATGAATGAGGGGGGATTTAGAATGAATATGTTTTGTATGGTTCTCCACCTACACTTGAATTTTAAGAATGTTAAACATAGCTCATCGAGTTTCAGTATGTCGATTAAGGTGTGTCATATTTGGTTGTTGGAATTCTAACAAATCATTGTGATTAGGGGAAGTGTTGTAATACAAAAACACGAATATTCCCGTTGGACACCACACACGGTGGAGTGCCAGGGTAAAGTTAAATTAATGCTTGAAAAATTGAATGAATGTGAAGTAAGCAATAACTAAGAAAAACGAATCGTTTAAAAAACAAAAATTTATTGTGTCAAGAAAGTGTAAATTATAATGTATGTAGAAAGATACTGATACTTATTCCTTCCAGATGCTGGAAGGAAAGACCAAGATTGATTGATGAAGTCCAGAAAGGATCCTGTAAGAAGATATGGTAATTTTATGCATCTAAAGAAATTATTGTAATTTTTGAGGAAACAGTTTGTTTTATGTAAACGGGGCTCTTGAATTTTAGATCGGAATGTGGAAACTTTTTCAACAGGTCGTTTCTCAGACCTGCTTCCAAGTTTACCAAATTCTGGCAGAGGCAAATGTAGGGTTTATATTTATTTTAACTAACATTTGTTTTAAGCTATCTTTCCTGTCAAGCCTTTAATTTCCCCTAGAATTGCCAATGACAGAGTATGTAAATCGTAGTAGAATGCTGAGAGTATTCAAATTTTAGCAGAGGTAATTTGAGTTTAAATAGAAGGGAAGCGAGAATGTAAGTGTGCTTCTTGAATCACGAGCGTGAAGGTTGCTTGGTAGAAAGTTTAAGAACCGCGCGTTTCGGCCTGTGTGCCTATTTCGGCAGTTCGTTGAATCTTTCAAATTCTTAATTAGAAAGTTTTCTGAATCTCAGCTGTATCTTAGAACGCGGTGAAGTTAGTACGATTATAGAGCCTCGTAGGTAGTGACTTCGTTATTTATTCATCCTGTCATTTATAGTTGTACTTTTCTATTTTTGTTACACCGCCGGGTCGGCACAGTTTGTGAGCGTCAAGTGAACGCAACTGTGATTTCTAAAGTGAAATAAAAAGGTAGTTAAACCCTTCTTAAGAGTTTGTGTAATTTGCAGTTCATAGCAGTCACTACTACTGTTGCTGACAACTTGGGGCCTCCCAACATCATAGAGTAAAGTAATGTTTTTAAATATTAGGTATATATTACTAAACGTATTAAGACATTGTTAATGCAACATGCATTTGCAAGTCACTAATTCAGATTTTATTAAAAATCTTTCAATTGATCAATGATTTCATCCATGAAATGAACTTTTGGCATTTGTAAAAGATTTTTCAATGGGTTGCATATTTACTTGCAATAAGAAACCTGCAGCCATTATTATTTAGATTTACGCTACTGAGAAAGATATTAAAAATTTTAAGAAAAGCCTTTCTTAATGTCAAACCTTTACCTTAATAAAGCATTTGATTCGGGCAGTTTCTTCTGAACTGAGAGGGTAGCGTTTTTCTACATTACGTAGTAATTGTACAAAAAATGTTTATTATTCACCGTAGAGATTCCAATTAATTGTGATTAATTGTACTACAGGCAGAAGTTTAACACATATTATCATTAGATTTTAGATAATATTTCAAATAGTGTACTACTAAAAAGCACTCGAAAATTTTACAGAAAAACATGCTATACATATTTTTTAACTTTTATCATTTTCTATTACTAGACCTATTAATGAAAGTCAGAAATACTTGACATATAAGACTATTTACAGCAGAAAATGCTTAACGACTCTTTTTCTCTTCGAAAAACATTTTAATGACTTTGCATTTCGTCGATAAAGGGAGAAAATATTTGATTTCCCCCTAAACTTTAGCATATTTATAGTTTTGGTTTGTTAGTAAAATGGGAAAAGCTGCAATGTAATAAGGAAAAAAACAATTTTTCAAGTTTTTCTTGTTAATTTAATTATGATTCTTTTAATCTGAAAGGTTTAACGGTTTTAACTAATGAGAGGGAGAAAAATGATCAAATTTCATACAGGATTTTAATCGTTTCATATCAAGCTCATTAATATTTTGATCAGCATTCATATATATTTTTTATCAAGAAATTAATTTAATGTCTGATTTTTTATGGAGTACCACACTAATCTCTACGTTCATTTTGCAGCATAAAATTGAAATTTTTACGAAAAATGAAATATTCTTTAATTATTAGAAAATTTTACGAATGACTACAGTATGTCATTAAAAATGAGGACTTATGCTATGAAACTGCTTCAAATATGTTGAAGTAGTGTTTATTTGTCATTTCTGGATATCTTCCCATTTCTTCTGAAGTTATGCTATAATTTATATGAACTTAAAGATATACATGCTAATTAAATATGCTGCATGATTTAATAAACTTAATTTATTTTTCTTCAGAAATAGCAGTTTATATTTCGTTCTTGCAGATTATTGCTGTGAGTCGCATAAATTTTATTACTCGCAATACTTAATACTTTGTTACCACACAGCTACTCATGCTCAAGTATCATCTTTAATTCCCGTTAAGGTTGAAGGAACTTTATGTTAATTAACCAGTTATAAGGTTTCAATCTTTGCTATTTTAGCCTACTTCTCCTTTTCGTATTCCTCATCAGAAAGCAAATTAGAAGTGAGAATTTAAACTGATGTTTCGGATTTGAAAGAGAGAGTGTTTCTGGTGGTTAATTTCCTGTCAGCTCTTATAGTTGTAACTATTCGGTTTTACTATCTGTCGCTGCCAATACTTTAATTCTGACATTCAGTTAGAGTAATTGAGTCAGCTTCTGTCTTCGACTATTGCTCAACTTTTAATTTAAAGTGGACTCTTATATTTATTTAAATAACCATGAGTTGTGGTTATTGCAGAGCAAGAGCTTGCATTAATGTTCCAGTTCTGTTTAAATAAAAAAAGTTATTTTAACTTTCGCAAGACTTTGCCGTTTTTTTTTTCAGATATGCAATAACTCGTCGCACCATTGTTAGGGTTATAGGACTAAAAGAGCATTACCATATTAAGTGTAACCCTCTCAAACAAATTATAGATTATATCTAAAACAAAGCAACATTTAGCCTCCCCCTACCCCGAAACTGCGGGCTCTAACGGCACCAGGAAGTCGAGTGGAAAGCTTCGAGTTCATCTTAGACACTATGCGAGCGTCGATGAAACCAGCAAGAACAATCGATGACAGAAATTCAGTAGTAACATTTTTGGAACAATTTGAGACGCACTTTCTACTTTATCGGGTTGCAGTATTACAGAAGGTTATCACAAATTTTGCTAACTAATGGAGATCATCCAAATAAATCGAAAAAAAGGAACTGGAAAATATTAAGATTTTAAACTAATCAGGGAAAATGAAATATAGTCTCCCGGAGAGAGAAATATTCCTCTCAGATTCATTTAAATATAGTGTTGATAAAGCACTTGTCTCTCCCAGTGACTTTAGGTTTTTTGCAGAAAAATGTTTTGGGAAAAATTTCAAATGATACAGAGTATTTGCTGTCGCGAGAGCAAGAGGGATAGCCGCTGAAGGAAAATAATATGAATGTGCAGGAAACGTAATCTTAAATGTGCAGGTGAAAAATGAATTGTAAAAATAGTTTTTTAAGTGAAAAATCTACAAGATAATGTAATTTTGAGGATATAATTTTTTAAAGACTTCGGAAGTTAAAATTAATTTTCAGGAAGGTATGGAACTGTTGGAAATGAATAAGCTCGTGGAAAAAGAAGTCAAGCCGCCGAAACGTTGGACTTGAAGGAATTGAAGACGGACGAGAGACCGAAGATGGAGGGGATGGTAATTTTCAGATTTATTTGATGGTATTTCAGAATTGACTCAAATGGTAAACTAAATAAATAAAAAATGGAAATCACCCCCATATCGAGCAAAATCCTACTATATGGTCAAAGAGGAACTAATCGGACAATATTTTGCATAAATGTTAAAAAATAAAATTATAATCCTTATAAGCAGCCCTTAATCTAAACCTGTAGTGTCTGCCGAATGAAAAATAATCTCCCACCAATTGATTTTAAAGCATACGAGTAGTGTTTCGCTATTGACTGTAGAAAACGAAATAGTATAAGAAAATAATATAAAAAATACTAATAATTGAGAAAATGATTAGAAAAATCAAATTCGTAAAATACATGACGAGGTTAGACTTCACCTCTGGATACTTTCAGATATGTGTGAAATTAGAGGATGGGCTAAAAATCGCGTTTGTTACCAAATCAGTAGTTTATGCCTTTCCTAGAATCACGTTTGTATTATGCGAAGCACACACTACACTTGAAAGAGCTATAGATATTATACTTAACTCCATCGTTATCAAACCTAGGTTCAATTACATAGACGACATCATACTCACTTGTGAGACTTGATAAACACATTTGGGATTTATAAGTGTTTTCGCTTCTAAAAGAAGCAGGAATACGGGCCAAATGTAAATCTTGCCTCATATCGTAAAAGCCACACTTAGCAGGGAACTCTCTAAACAATAGTAGATCTATAGGAACATGGCCATTACAGGCAAGAGACTGTACAACATGTTCCCTAATGTCGATCAAATGTGAATTAGTGGGTGCTCCACTATTTACCCAATACCTAACAGAGCGCAGCTCATATATTTCCTGCTTGCATCGTTTCAGCCTCGGAAATAATGACTTCGGTATGTGGTCTAGCGCCGGTGATCCTGATTACTATTTTTCCGACTGCCCATATACTAAAAACAATTATTTGAAAAGACCCTCCATCACCCACCAACCAGCATGGGTCATTGACACCAGCAAAATAAATATGCTCTCAGTCCCATAAGACATCGCATTGCCATTGCTAAGATTCTAGCTTACAGCCTCGAATAATTAATTCCTTACTACTACCCTTCCCCTCTACTCCTACTACTTCGAAAGTTTCTATTGAAACTTTCGAATAGTTAATTCCCTACTACTACCCTTCAGAAAACATTTGGCAGCTATGTACATTTGTGTATTTTTCGTATGGAGTTTTACCTAGTGCTTTACAACCCTGTATTTTTTGTTGTACTTAATCTAACGTTTTCATCTGAGAATTACATATAGCGTTTTCATATGATTCATGATGTGTTTTATATGTATATTAAGTATAGTTTTGTATGGCTTTCATCATGCAATTCAGAACTGTTCTAAAAATTAATAAAAGAAAATTATTATCCAGATTTTTTATTATGTTATCATTATAAATTGTTACTTATTATTTCCAACGAATTACACTGATTCTTACACAAGTTATATTGTATATTATATTGTTTGTTAGTGATATACTAACAAACCAATATAATTCAGCATTGCATACCAGTCTTTATATTTAAGTGAGTTTCCTGTGCAAAAACTAATGTTATTGATCGTATCTATTTGGCCGCTTGTGGGTTACTGCACATCGTGAGCTGAACGCTATTACATCGAAAGTTTCAATTTGAACGCAAAGAGGAATAAGTATTTTCTTGTAAAAACTCCAAAATAATAATAAATTATAAGCTTGAAGTCTGCATTTATCTAAAAATAGATTTGATCATTTAGGGTCAGAAGCACTATTTGGAGTTTTAGTTTTAAAAATTAGAACTGTAGTTCAAATATTTTTTGTTACCATTTTTAATGTCATCTGAATCTGATAAATCCCATGAAGGCTATCTTTCTAAGGGGAGAGATGCCTTCATATAGGATCTTTCTAAGGAAAATTGGCACATATTCATGTTAACATGGAGAAATCCAGCAATTCAGCCAGCCCGTCTCCCTGAGTCCAAACAGGATGTTCAACAGTCATTTTCCTTAACAGTACTAGCGTTCAACTGTTTTTATCCGCTCTGCCAATGATAAGAATTAATTCTTTTGTGTTTACAATAATAAGTAAAGCTTTTAATACGAAAAAGCTTTACTTATTATTTACGAAATTTACGTAAGTTGTTTCGTTATTCTGTGCGGAAATCCATTTCGTTCTGTGCCTTAAAATGTTAAAAATAAAAGAGCACTCTTTTAAATAAAAGCAATACCATCATTGCTGTCTTATTTAAAATTAGATAAAAACTCAAGTTTAGTTTTTCGCAGATTTTGAATAAATTATTACCGGAGCTAATGTTTCTGAAAATAATCTGTAAAATCTTTCCTTTCTTTGAAGTAGGATTCGAATAAAATAAATGACGACTAATGTTAATTTTAATGCTTTTTTAGTAGTGAAAAATTAATAAGTTCAAATTTAAAGCTGTTTCTGTAAATTTGTGTATGTTTACCTAATTGCCATGCATTATGCTTCTTTCATCTTTTATTTGATGCACACTTTGCTAAATGCTTATGTCTCTGAATTTTAATGTGAGCTTCGTTCTCAAAAGAATAAATATGCATTCAAAGTTATGCGTTGTGAAATATTTAACTTAGCTGTCATCTTCTTCTCAAACTCGATATATGTATGAAGAAATGAAATACAGAGGAACAAATTCTTGAAGCTGAAGAATCCTTCTGAAGATTTGTGATTAAATTTGAAAATGTACTGAGCTAAAACCTACTTTTCAGAAATAAATTAAAATAATCCTCTACTTGTTAGTTGCTTAAGATCAGCATAATTTAGTTTTAACAGAAGCGAGATAAAACTTGAGAGCATATTATGAGTTTCCGCTCTAAGATACAAGATATTTGTGACTCATGAACGTTAGAAAATACAGAATAAAGACGATATGTTCTATTTCTAAAACTAGAATAGGAAAGAAGGACTGGTATGCTGTTGTTGCTTCAAAAGTTTTTCTATGTCTCCAAAAGGTCAGACAGAAATGTACTAAATTTTAAAGATAACTTTTGGTATTTGAGCTCGTGCCAAAATCTAATTTTACGGTCCAGATATTGCCTTATGATTGTAAAAATAAATCTTTGAAATCACATTCTAAGAAGATGACCATTCTTGCTTGGGCTTGTTTGTCTGCATAAGCATGCCTTGAATTTGAAATACTATTATACTCTGTACGGATACCCCTAAAGTAAATTATCAAGACGTTTAAAAACCGATTTAGATTTTTTTGGATGCAGCAAAAATTTACTATTTTAGCATCTTCATCCTTAAATTCTCTTCAATATTTTGATATAATATATTAATATAAATTTAAAAAATAGTTTAAGCATAAAATATGATTTCTTTTGGCGATTAATCGAATTCTTACGTGCGTTGTACGTGTGAAGCAAGTAAAAAATGGAGAACTTTTGAAGAAAAGGTGTTTTTTTTAACTTAGCCTTCTTTTAACATGTTAGCATGTTATTAAATTATGCACTTAAATAAGCGCCTGGATTGAAGCTCAGAAACTGTAAAGGAAATCATCTGAGGAACTTAATGGCGGTCTTTGGACAAAACAGTGCTCAGTTTCTAACAGTTTATAATAGTTTATCTCGATGGTTTGCAGCGATTTTTCACCCTAAACTGCTCAAGATATTATCCATATCAATAAAGAAGAGTGCCCGTGTGTTTGTCTTTTATATAAATCAATAGTTTTACTCTCATCTTGATGAAATTTGGTACACTTGACCTTCTATCAAAAGGTAAGTCACTATCTGCATATTCTGTTATTAATTAGCAGACGAAGTCATTTAAAAGCAATAAACGCAGATTCATTTTAGTTATTATTCATTACCAGCTGACCGTGAAATTGTTCATTGAAATTATAGATTCATTAAAATAATATATGTATATAAAGAAGTTTTTTTTTTTTTTTTTGTGTGTGTGTGTGTGTGTAATTCATAGAAATCTGCAGTTTTATAAGGATCCTGATAAAATTTCGCGCACTTGCCCATCAAAACAAGAGGAAGGTAAATGAAATTTCTTAAGTTTGCGTAAATCTCAGGAAAGAGATTGATACTTCAGCTAGTTCAGAATAAAAGGAAGAAGGGTTATAGTTTTTTTCATTTTGTATAGCACATATATGATAGCATGGTCCCAACTTTGAGTTATAATTTAAACTGGTGTAAAATCGTTACTACGATATTTAGTTTAGAACATATTGAAATTTATTCACAAGCTTGCAATAACCTTTTTAAACTTTTATTTTCAAACGTATGTTCGCTTTCAAATACCATTATGGTATCTTTGGTAGAGAAGTTGAAATTCATACTTTCTGAACGAAAATTCTGAGTTTTCCGAACGAGAACGACTTAGGATATAAATAGTCTACATTTGCGTTTTTAGTTTGATGCATTCTACGATGTTTATAAGTTCTAATGAAAACTATTTCTTATCGATTTTATTAAGAGAATGAGTTAATATGCTGCTTAATAAATGCTAGTTTACTGCAATTTATTATATTGTAGGAATTAGATAGATTCTGCAATATTAAATTATAGTACATAAAAGTTTTATTGGATTAAAGAACGTAAGTAATAATTTGGCCAAATATTCAGAAGTAATATATTTTCAAACAAAGGAATTAGTTTTAGGTGGAATTCTCAGCCTCAAACAATACAGATTGAATGAAAATATTACTTTATATATTTTAAAAGCAACCTTGCTTACGAATAGTTTATTAGCAAGTCCATAAAACTTACTTTCTTTATATATTTGCTTTTTTTAGCTTGACATTAAGTTCTCAAACTTTCCTTTCAAGTATAATTAGCCGTTCTTTGGAAGAAAATTCGTACTTTTTGAACAGAACACCTTAGAGAATCAAACAGTCTGTTGATATTTATGTATAGGCGTAAAATTTTTATCTTATTAATTACATCAAATTGTAACTTTTAGCAAATAATATTCTTCTTGTTGGAAACAATTTATTCGAAGTCGAGATTTAAAAAATAAAAAAAATAAAAAATAAATTAAAAAAAATTAAAGTGTATGGCTATAAATTATCAAGGAAATAACAGCGTGCGTAGTGAATTTAGCTCCTGAAATATTTAATGAGGTATAAATACACAGTTAACTAAGCAATTTTTCCGAGTAATTAATATAAATGAAGATAAATTATGCTATTCATTTACTTTACCTCAGCTGTTTTTTTAAAGCTTGCGAGATAAGAGGGAAAAGGGACAGTAGATAGTTTTACCTTAAAGCTAAATCAAGACCTTATAAGCATGAAAAGATATTAATAATTCTAGCATTTTCTAATATTGCTTGATATACTGTGGTTTACGTATGCATTACCATACGTAAATACGTATGCATTACCGTAAGTAAATGCAGAGGCTCTTCATGAATGCGCTTAAAATCGAAACGTATTTCATAAAGTATTTCCTTCCTCCTTCCAGCATGTCTTCTTGGCGTAACGGTAACATTACTCAGGGCGTATTCTAGAGGGCTAAAGCTAACATGCGTATCCGTTTACATTCTAATAGCACAAAAAAACAACTCATTTTTTTGCGAACTTCTAAATGGAGTTATTATAGTTAGTAATAGGCAAAAACATTAAAAAAGGCCTATATTTCGGGAAAGTTAAAAAAATAATGTTACAAAATATTAAATAAATGAGAATCTGATATCGTTTAAGTTATGATGAGCCGACTGGAATCGTGAATTGATGTCGGGAAAAACAATAGATTTATAGAATTCCTATTGAAATTGTTGGAATATCGATTTCAAAGAATATTATTCAGAGGAGATACCGGTGATGTTGCACAGTTACATAAAGTATTTATTAACCCTCTGGAGTCGGTTTTCGAATATAGAATTATTTTCAATAGAAATTATGGAAGCAAACAAACAAAAGACACTTTCTGATTTCATCCCGATTAAGTGCAGCCGCATTTTCTAGGTGTCCAGGACAACTGGTATTACAAAGCTAATTCTGTTTGGAGCAAAAAATCTAACAATTATAATCTTATGAAATTCGATTGTATTCTTGCGCTCATACTATTTCGGCAAAATAGACTTAAGAAGTACATGACTTGTTATTGAGAAGTACATGACTTAGATCAATCGAAAAAAAGTTTCACAAACATTCCAGCACTCTACCTTTTGATATGCCATTGTTAACGAAAGACGTTTTAGTTTTCGCTCCAATTTTTATATAAACGCGATTACTTACTATTGGACTATATCATAGTACTGTAATGAGTAATGTAATTTGTTCCTATTGAGATAAGGTCGTATAGAGTATACAAAGAACCAGTTTTCTCAGGAACTGATTTTCGAATGCAATGGTGGCTCTTTTACACCATGGTAAATCATGAAATCTAAAAACATTATTACATGACATCTAAAAACATTATTTCTGAAAAATTCAGAATTAGTATTCCCTTGGCCTATAAACGACTATCTGAATATTATATGTTTCAAAAAAACCGTGCTTGTTGCTATTTTGATTTATTTTTATCTGTGATAATTTTTTTTTGAATCTTAGTAATGCATATTATTATAAATATCCTATAGCATACAAATTTCCCCTTTTATGTAGAATATGATTACTTTAAACTACTAAGCTTGCTGAACAGCATCTAGGAAGACATTTTTTGGACTGGTATACTAAAGCAAAATTTTTTGAGTTCTCAAAAGTTTCAGGTATTTGCTATTGATATATTCGTCAACAAGTTCTTTAATACTTTGCAGCCTAGTCTTGGAGCATTATCGCTCAGGAGATTTGAATTTTTGAAAAATATGGATCGATTTGTTTTCTTTCCATCGAAGCACTGTGGGTGGAAGATGAAAACGAAAATGCATTCCCTGAGGCTTCTTGCAAAATGTATGAAATATTCCTTCTTGCAAATATAGCATCCCAAACATCCAAGGATTGTTTATGCACATCCTTGGATTCTTCATCCCTAAGATAATTTCTCGAAATAAAACCAAGTTTCCCTCTTACATTATGAATGATATGATGGTTTGACATTTGTTTGCCTTTGGAAACTTCAGTAAATGGCATGTCAAGTATATTAAACATATATAGGCAACATAATTGAAATATTTTCAGGTACTTCGAATTGCTAAACAGGTAAGTCTTCAAACAATGCATAGTAAAAAAATAGCATATGGTTACAGTTAAATATCCTATACATTTAAAATAAATCAATAAATATCCAATACATTGTACAGACATTAGGCTATTCTGATACGGGAAACATGAAAAATGAACAATGCCCTGGCCGGGACTTGAACGACGAACCTTTCGAATAGGAGCCGAGCTTGCTGACCATTACACCACGAAGGCATGTTAAGGAGACGGGAAAAATACCTTATAACATAATAATTTCAAATGAACCTTAAACATAATAATATCACAAAATAATTTCAAGGTGTAAATGTCTCCTTTACATAACGCTGATGATGTGATTAAATATTTATAACTGGTTTCTGATTTATGTATAAATGATATGCCAAGAGATAAGTATAGTATGCAGCAACTGAGATGGCATAAATAAGATGGCATAAATAAGCTGGTAGACTCTTTTCATTGATAAACTGTTTTGATTCTATGCAATGTAGAATGTAATTTTAACATACACTGGTGTATATAATTATATTACTTTCGTAAAGGTAATCATTTTGCCGTACACGAAAACATATAAACTGTTATATTCTGACAATTTATAGTTTGTTCAGCTAACAAGTTAATTTTCTAATAATTTTAATTTTAATTTTGTTGATTATAATTTTGTTAATTTTTTGGTGTCAAAGACTTATCTTAAGTTCCAAACTAAAATCCAACGTAAATCGTCAAAGTAAATTCAAAGAGAAGTTCGTTCAAAATTAATTGTCACAGTTCCTTGTCATAGTTTCGTATATTTGCCATTGATCCTTATCAATGTAATTATTCTATCATACGTTCTGCAATAATGCAGAATATGAAGCAGCCTAAACTGTTAATTCAGATAAATTGTCAAGGCCATATTATTAAAGTAATCATTAAAACCATTTTGTTAAGTCATCATGCAAGTCTAAAGTCAAAACTGCCAATTCAAAGTAATTGTTGAATTCAAAGTAAATTTTTTGTAAAATTTATTCAAATCTGATGGTCATTTTTTTATCATTCTTCTTTAAAAATATAATGATTTCGTCGTCTAATAAGGATAATCTTCCTAAACTTCGTCCTCTTGACAGGTGCCAGCTCAAGTTACAGCAACACGGGCAGTTGCGCGGGCGCCATCAAGAATTCCTCCCCTCAAAAGTGAAAATAATAATTGCAAATTTTTCTCAGTCTGTCGTTTATAACACTTTTCTGTCGAAGCCCGAAGTCACTCGGGTTCAACTTCTGACACTATGACACAGATGTTACTGCTGTTCTTTCCAGATACCGAATTTTTACCTAAACAAAATGTGTAGATGACAGATGCGATTCGATGTGCAACTAGAATCAGCGTTTTGTTACTTTTTTATACCGTTTTTGTCTTCTGTCATTTATTATGACGCAGTGTTTTTATTTGTTTTCTTTAGACTGTTTCGATTTATTTCCTTTTTTCTACACATAAAATTGAAAAATGCTTCTAAAACCGTTATCCAGCTATGAAAAAAACTTCAGCAAGAAGAAGCTGTCAAGAAACACAATGAAGAATCAAACGTTTTAGTCTTAAAAAATGTAAATTTTAGTCCTAAATAAAACATTAAGAACAATGTAGGATCAAATTCTTCAACTATACTTATATATGTCTCGGTATGTCATCTAATGATCGTGAGATCAAACGCACTAAAAGGACTGCACTTTCGGAAGAAAATAACAAATGCTTGTGTAAATTGAAAGCAAAAGATTACTCGTATCCGGTTGGAAGCTTGGTCTTATAAGCAGTATTGTTACAAAATGTCCAGGCGCTGTAAGATAGCTTCTCCACAAAGAAGTTTTAGGGTTGCCATAAAATGGTAAAAGACGGCAGGGTTGCCACATTTGGCGAGAAATTGCCCACTTGGCGACAAAATTGCTGATATGCCATGGAGGGACGGAGAACGTTTTGGAACGAATTCTTACCGGTTTAGCCTAGAATGTTCTCAAACACAAGCCAAAAACTATATAAACTCTGCTAGTATGCGGAGAGTCAATGCGAGATTTTTAGTCTCGAGTTAGTCAGTCCGTGGGGAGTCGATCGAGTTGACAGACAGACCGGGTGAAGGACCTCCCACCGAGGTTCTCATTATACGGAACCCATAAAGAGTTTGAATTATCCAACACTCGTGGGACCTTCGTTCTCGCGGGCGCAACCCCCGCATTCCCCGTCCGGCTTTTACTAAGCATTGCCAGAACGCTTCGTTGCAAATTTAAAACGCTGTCACCTTGCCTCCGGGCACCACTCCATCGGCAAAACCACATTGTATAAAGGTGCTCTGTCCGCTTTGTCAGTCCCCGCAACGAAAACTGAATGGGATCAAACCCCCGGGAACTCAGTCGACAATATATACCATGTAGCTCCACCACAGCCGAAGGGACAGACACGACAGTGCCAGTACGGTCCCTGCCAAGCCTGAACCAACCTGAGTACAATGATCGGGTTCTAGTCCTGTGAAGATAATTTGTATACCCCCGTGGTTGAGACTGCCTAGGTACAGATCCTAGCCAGTACTTCCCAGCCGTTCGCCTGAGTCAACCCCCGGGGGCGATCGAGTTGACAGCCGGGCAGCAAGTGCCGAGTCGGTCGTCGAGTGCATCGAAGAGTCTCTTAGTGTATCGCGGTTACTGCATCGTCGAGAGAGTGTGTTAAGCTCCGGGAACGACTAAAACGAAGAGTCGGGAGCTGTGATCTGTGTTTCGTCGAGTTCATCGCGAGTTGTACAGTGGAGAGTCTCGAGAGTATGTGGAGTTCCGAGAACGTCCGAACAGAGTCGGGAGCTGTACTCTGGTGCTTTGCAGTGAAGCTGTCTCCACCGTTATTGCCTGACAATGTGAAGGCTGTGTCACTGATTGTTCCAGCGTGTTTATAGTAGATCTTCGACGACTTTAAATGTGTTTTGGAGCTGTCCTGATTAATATTGGTAATTACAGTGTGTTTCAATATTCCTTTAAATGCTGTCGTCTTTATTCACTACAAATCCACACAAACCCCGTACGAACGTGAAGGAAGAAAATAAAGTAACAACTGATGTCAGGGGAAAAAAGTAACTGGTGTAAGAAGTGGGATTTGCGAGTGAATGCCAGTGACCCGCCTGCAGAGGAAAGCCATGACGGAGGAAACAAAGATTTTAAAGGACTTCTTAGCCGAAATCAAAGTCTGGCGATGAAAGCCAGATATGTTGAGATAAAAAACGGATACGATACGATGAGGTCTGAGATCAAAGCCGGACTAAAAGAGATGAAAGAGGGACTGGAAGAGAAGAAAGCCCAACGAGAAGGAAAAAATTTCGGCGAAGAAAAGGAGCGAGAGCAACTCCAACAGGTGGAAGTAGTGCTTACAGAAGAAACTGGAGCTATAAAATACGATGTGAAAATGGTGTGGAAATCACAGTGGCATATGAAGTATCAAACGATGAAGAAATGAAGGAAGTAGCTAATGAACTGTCTGAGGAAGATCAAGAAATGAAGGATGAAACATCTAACGGGATTAAAGAAAAAGAACGAAAACATGAAGAAATAAAAGACGGGAAAGAAAATTTTGATTACCACGCGCCTGAAGTAGAGATAGAAAAAAGTGAAAATGAGACCGTCAAATTTTTAGAAACTGATAGTGAATTTACGAAGTCGCAGTTAGCAAGTATTGAACCATCTGAAAGTTCATGTGATGCAGAGATGGGAGAAGCTGGACATCATCTTCTCCCATCTCTGCATCATATAAGTGTGCTCAAGTATTGCAAGAAAATTCACCCACTCCACAAACTCAGTGTGTGTCTCCTAATACAGATTATGCAGACACGGACTTGATTCTAAACCAAGATACTTGCGTTTGTAAAGTATCGGGCTACGTTCATGATTCTCATGCAGAATTTGTAGCTGGTTCCCAAGAAACGGAGGAAAATGAACATGTACCAGCTGCTGAAAATACCGAGGAGAACTGTACACATGATGCGAACAAACTACAGAGTGGTGAACAAACTGTTTCAGATCTTCCTGTGGATGAAAATTCTGAAAGGACTGAATCTTCAGACTGTGATAGGCAAAACATAAATATATCTGAGAACTGCTGTGGAAGAGTATTTGACCCAGGTATAACTTAATGAAAAGACTGAAACTGAAATTTATTCAGAACTTTAATTTGTATTATTTGAAATTGTTGTGTTTAATTTTCGTTTATAACTTGTACATAGTGTAAATATTTGTTTCTTTAGTTATGTTATTTGTTTGTGTCGAAGTATGCTTCTGAACAAGGATTGTACTTCCCGGGACGTGCAGTGCAGTAAGGTAGCTTCTCCGCAAAGCAGTTTTAGGATTGCCATAAAATGGCAAGGACGGAAGGGTTGCCACATTTGGCAAGAAAATGCTCTTTGACGACAAAATGGCGATATGCCATGGACGGATTGAAAACCTTCTGGAACGAATTTTTACCGGTTTAGCCCAGAATGTTCTCGAACACAAGCCAAAAACTATATAAACCCTGCTGGTACGCGGGAGAGTCGGGAGCTGTGCGCTGTGTTTCGTCGAGTGTATCGCGAGTTGTAGCGTGGAGAGTCTCGAGAGTATGTGGAGTTCCGAGAACGACCAAGCAGAGTTGGGAGCTGTACTCTGGTGCTTTACAGTGAAGCTGTCTACACCGTTATTGCCTGACAACGTGAAGGCTGTGTCGCTGATTGTTCCAGCGTGTTTTTAGTAGATTTTCGACGACTGTAAAAGTGTTTTGGAGCTGTCCTGAAGTTACGTGACGTTACGTCCTACGAAATTACGTTTATTTTCAAACGATGCAAATAAACGTAATTTCTCTGTGAATTTATGTATAGAAAAAATAAGGGTGAGAATTTTATCTTAACTTATTCAGAAAGCACCAATAAAACTTGTTGATTTTGTTGGAGAATTTTTGGTATTCTCGGTCAGTCGGTGTTAGAAACTAATGACTAGAAGCATGGTCATGAATGCTTACAGAAAAGTTCATTACGTCACCTGGAATATTTAAATAAATGGTTTGAAATTCCATTGTGATTAGAGATTAATAAAATTACTGATGAGGAGCTTCATTTACAAGTTAGAAAAGAACGAGTTCATTGGTGTAAAGTTTTTCAACGTTTAAGGGATATCGCTGAGTATTTAACTAAACGCAATATACCTTTCAGTGGAACTTCAGATACGTTTACACCACAATGGGAATTTTTTAGGTTTTATTTAGCCCCTTGGAAAATTTGGTTTAACAATGAATGAACATTTACATCATGTTGTGTCTAAAAACCCATGTTCATCATTTTAGTAAAGTGTTCAGAACAAAATGATAACTTTATTGAGAAATTTGGTTTACCAAAAGACTTAACCGAACTAGATTAGCAAAATACTTTATTCTTGTATTAGACACTACTTCAGATACAAGTCATGTGGAGCAGCTTTCTTTTACAATACTATTTTCAGTAGAAAATTTTGTAATAAAGAAGCATTTTGTTAGCTATAAACCTGTTGTTTTGTTAGTTATATAAACCAAGGATTGCCTTAAAGTATACTTGATTTTCTGAGAGTTATAACTTAGATTTACAGAATTACAGAGGCCAGAGCTACGATAATAATTCAAATATGAAAACAGAACCTAAAGGAGTGGATTGTAAGAGAAAATTCACAGGCATTTTATATGCTATGTGGAATCATAGTCTAAAGGTGGTGGCTGGTAACAGTGCAGCAAGTTTGCCTGGAATACGTATATATTTGGTATTGTGCAGCACAACGTTCTTTTCCCTCTCCTGTGCTATAGGCGAGATAACTGCATTGAAAACCCTGTTAACTGCCACACTGCATATTCTTTATGCGAGATCAGATGGGAATAAAGAATAGAATGTGTCAAAATCATTAAAAATGAATTCATGGAAATTTGAGGAACTATTTATTAACTTTCATAAATGCCGTCTGATCCTGTAAAGGGACATGAAGCAGAGACTCTTGTAACGCAAAGAGGAGATTACGGTTTTCTAGTGACGATAAGTATCTAGTATGACGTGTCAGGAAGGGTAAGTATCGTCAGGGAAGTTATATAGAACATATGTGTGGAACTACCTAGTGCAATTCCTCTAAAGAAGAGTGCCCCTGATTTTTTGATTCCTTATCGGGGACACAGATATGAAAATACTCTAGAATCATTGAAAGAACTAGCTACAGGTTTAGATGTAGAGCCCATTTTTAGAAGCAAAAGAATAAAGAAAAAAAGAAGACTGGTTCAGTTTGAATGAACTGATGGGATTCCAAACGTAAATGACTCAGAGAAAAGATTTGAAATCGTGTGTCTGTAATACTGTACAGAACTACTAATACTTTATCAATGAAATTTAAACAAAGTTTCAATAACCTAGAATTATTTTTATACGACTTCAAAGGTCTTCCAGATAAAAATAAGCTCAAGTAGCGTGTCAAAGTTTGGAAAGTAAATTAAGGTTCCAAGAAAATAGTGATATTAATGGATCTGACCTTTTGGCTAAACTAAATATAGCCAAATAATAATAATATATCTGCCAATAGATGCAGCGAAGTTCATAAACACTATTAAGTTACAAGATATGTTAAATATGTGGGTTGCATTAAAAATAATGTTTACAGTACTGGCTGCTTTCGAAAGAAGCTTTATTACATTAAAACTTATAAAACCATGCCATATCTCAAGCTAGATTGAATTCTGTGTCTATTTTGTCCATGCAAATGATATTACAAAGAAAATAAATATAAAAAATACATGTAGAAAGTGCCCTGAAAATATCTACTGATCTAAAGTCTAGACTAGTGTACTTTTCTCGATTCTTAGACCTGTAAGATATTTTTCAGGAAACCTTATCTCACCCTTAGAAAAACAAACCTTAAAATAATATTTAAAGTTGATCAATATGTTAAAATTCGAAAAGAAAACTTTCGCTCACACTAGTCGAATAGTTTTATTAACTGTAAAGCATGAAGATAACATATAGTTACATATTAGTTTTAAATAAGGTACATTGTTGTATCTTTTTTAAAACTTATCATAAGTGCTTTGTTTTAAGATAATTAGAGAAATGTACTGCAAATTTTATTAAAAAATTGTAACAGAAAATTAGTACAGTTTACTCATTTAATAGCAAGTATTAATTCGCATTCGTACTGTTACCAATCCTTGTATTGTATTTAGTGACAGGGAGTTTACTTGCCTTTATTTACATAAACTGTTGAAGTCTATCTCCATCTTTTTTTTTTTTTTTTTTCAACATACATTGAGAAAGATTTTTCGCTTATAAGCTGTATCTCCCGCTTTCCTAACGTGCCTTCGTGGTGTAGTTGTCCTGCACGCCGGGCTGGTATTCCAGAAGTCCGTGGTTCGATTCCAGGCGAAGGCAATTGCTCATTTTTGATCTCTTTGGCCTCCCAAAAATACCTAATGTTTCTACAGTGGCGCCCGAACTAAAAGGGTGTTAAATGAGGTTTCTCCACACATAGGATTTGTCGATTGGGTCCCCTAGAAACCTCAGCGAATAAATTTATTAATTTTTCAACTTGATTGCTTCCAAAAAAATCCTAATGTTTCTACACACTTGAATACGTTGTTCCAGATGGCAATAAAATGTTTATATCTGTGTGAGAAACTTCTAGGTGTCCTTCACGAATTTGGAACAAAATACGTAGAAACTGTTCTTTTTAAAATTTAGATTTTAAATTCAAGTCCGTTAATTTGTTGATAAGTTGTTTCCTTTCTTTTGCTGGAAAACGTTCTGATTTATCGCAACACTCCAACGGATTTTTTTTCCGGTTATGCTTAAATTTAATTCAGGGAATAATTGTCTTTTATCGTTTTCTTAAGTTTAAAAAGCGCTCTATAGCATAATTTTCAACACTAACTCTAAATTCAATTCTTTTTTATTAGAAAACTGTTATTTTTGCAAACTTTTTGACATATGATCACCCCATATTAAATTTTAAAACTAATTTATAACTATAGGTAGCTTTATGTTTTACAGTTAATAAAACTAGTGTGAGCGAATGTTTTCTTTTAAAATTTTTACTATGATTAGCAGAACCCTGAAGTTCCGCTGAACACAGTTTGAAGACTAAATCTTTCGTACAGTATACATACTAGTTGAAGAAAATAATATTGTTGAAAAACAGCCAAGATTGTAAACACAATTTAATACTTATAGTTTTTGTTATTGAGAAAACGTTTATAATTATGCTTATAAAGGGTGAAATTTAGCTTGCGGGGTACATAGTAAATATACAGCCGGCCCTGTTTTTGACATCTTGTTTCTGCGTGTAATAATAAATTTTGTGTTCAGAGTACATGTTCTTTACAGAGATTTGAAAATAAATGGCTTTGACGGGTAAGGCTTTTAGTAAAATTTTTAATTTTGATAGCAACAAGGAACTCTCAATGGATTAGGATGACATAAAAACTACATGAGCTGCTTTAACAAATGGTTTAAAACCAACATATTTGTCCGTCATCGCTTTTAATCCATCTATGGATATTCCAATGTATTTTTTCCTTCTAAATTGAAGAAATTCATCAACTTTACTTATTTCATAAATTCTATTGCGGTTTCGCAACGGCATATTCTCCATTTACCTCCATGAAGCATTTCTACCGTTTTAAAGCAGCATATAATGTTATGGTGGTTTTGAAATTTTACCTTTAAATTTCCCTAAGTTACCAAAAGGTACCCTACTAATTGACCATAACACCAGAATACTCTTACCACAGAAAAATACTAGTAACTATAAAGTTGAAAATTTTGCGTTGTGTTTATTCCGGATTAACCCTTGAAATCCATTTGAGTAAAGACTGGTAAAAATCATGAACACACAAAATAAATTTAACCAGTGAATGATCTAGAAAAACTTATTTATTTAACTGTTAAAGCAAATGACTGATATATCCATTAGTTAAAAAAATTTAATATATTCAACAGAAGTTATACCTTTGTTTTCACACATCCAACATTTCTGAGCAATTACTTTTCTTTTTATGTATAACATCCTTGTAGTTATTATTAAATTTAATATTGCAACAACAGGTAAAACATACCAAAAGAAAAATTGTACTATACATTTAAGAACAATACCCTCCCCGGGGAGAAAAATAATAAAATTAAAAAAAAAATTTAACAAGTTACACTTTCCACAAAAAAAAAAAAAAAAAAAAAAAAAAAAAAAATGAAACACTTCCCACAGAATAATCAATACAAAAATATATTGCATACTATTGCACTCAATCAAATCAGTTATGATACTGCTATTGCACATAATAATTTTCTATTTACTCCTTTTTTTTCTAAAGTATAGTTTAACCGGATAAATGTTAAGTATTTACGCTATTACGATCCTACCAACAAAGTTAATCCCTGAGAGTAGCAGAGAGGCTCAAACAAAGATATTACAAATCAATCCTCACCAAGCAGGCACTCCAAAGTTGAATTACATAATTTCATGAAGAACTTATTTTTCCTTTACAATTAAGTTAAGTTACAATAATAAAAAAATTAAATCCTTAGTCAATTTAATATTTTACTTAATCGACACACAAAAGTGATTTCTATAGAGTTAGGTTAACTTGGTCAACTACAAAAAAAAATTTTAATGCTCAAGACATCATTTAATTCAATCATTTAACTGCAGAATTCTATATCATTTATCTAACCTGGAAAGAAAACAAACAAAAAAAACTTATCTGGAACAGAGGCAAGCAGTTGCTGAGTAGCAGGCAAAATCAAACCATATGAAAAAAATTGTCCCTTGAAGCTCAGGAGTAAAGCCGGAAGCAAGTTGCAGGAAAGGTGTTCGTCGATTATATGGAGGTTATCACGGGAGCCGAGGAGGTTTTTCTATTTGATACAGGATGAACAAGGAAGTTCCCATAATTCAGGATGGTTGAAATACAGTCCAGGACTTGGAGACGACAGCTGTCAGCAAGGAGAAAAATTTCAGCTCAGGAATCCGTCGGTGGAAATGGCGAGTCCGACTTCTAAGTTCATAGAAGAAGCGGGTGTTGACCAACCAAATAAAAAAACTACTGTCGGAGGAAGCAAGAAGCTAATGAAGCATTTCTATGTTAGAGAACTAAGTAGAGACATCTTTCTAGACGACAATTTTCAGCATAACTGATGCAGCGAAGAATTAGGTGGAGACAATGATACCCGTAAACCAGGGCCCGCGCTCAAGGCGCAGAGGCACGAGGCCCGTAACTCTATTGGGTAAGAAAATCATTTTCTCGGCAGAATCTGCTGCCGTCGCGTACAGCATCAGAAAGGAATTCAAAAAAGGCAGAAGACGTGCCAAAAAGTGTGCTCGTCCCCCAAAACAACCCGTTAAAAGGGAGGACGCTGGACTGCCAAGTTGGCACAACCCACTCTTCGCCAAAAGTTAAAATAGTTGCAACAACAGCATTCCCTCATGTTAGCAAACTCGCCAAATCCACTACTTTGAAACCCCAACGGAAATTCTATGTCGCCAAACCCTCGCCAAAATAACCCCACCTGTGGAAGGGGGAAAAAATCACAAGCAAACGAAGAAAAATCTACTAATTAAAGCTCATAACTGAAATGCAATTAAAGTTAGAAAAACGAAAGTTATGTCAAATTAAAGAGCTAATTTTTCTGCAACTAATGATATTAAATACTAAGAAATCAAATTAATTTTTGACATGAAAAACTGAGTTTATTACGTGAAAAAATTCACCTATCCATTGTTTGCGTGTACAAGATTGAAAACGCAGTTCGCGTAAACTCGGAAAGCCAAAATATATTACACTAGAATTAATAAGACAAAAAAGAATATAACCAAACTTGTGTAGCTCAAATTTTGAATAATTACAAATTAAAATTTTGATTTAATTACAGGATGAACTTAGCGGTATTTTTCAATATGTCAATTTACTTGTCCAGTATTAAGATTTCATAATTGCGATTTACAGATAATGTAATAAGGTAATAAAGGAATTGCGACTAATCATTCTTTGAATTCATGTAACTGAATTATATTTTCAAGACCCCAACATTTCGCTCTGGTCACCAATTTGGTGTCACAACCCACAGTTTAAGAGTGATGATGTCTATGTTTAGACTTACATGGGAAGATTATATATCTTCTGTACATTAGAAAAGTGGAAATGTATATAACGTAGTTCTATAAGAACAATTAACGTTTTTAATTAAAATACATCACATCATGAATTAGATGCATTGTTATTTAATCAGTCAGAACTAAAAATAAAAGCATAATTTTCTTAGTAATTGCAGGCAGTGATTTGGGGAGTAGCTGTTGTAGTTGCGCTTGATAATTTCGTTGAAACTATGTTTCAGTGGTTCGCATTCATGTAACATTACTAGGAATATACATGTTATTATGTACGAAAGGTGGAGCAATGGTAATGGAATACGACGATATTACGCTTATTTAAGTAATCATTATGTTATTATATTACGCTTATTAAGTAATCATTATAATCGCTTATTAAGTAAAAAAAATGTGATTTGTGTGGCAATAATTCTCCTGTCTTATTGTTGTTGATAGATTTTTGATGAAATCGCATCATTGTGAATAGTTTCATTCTTTTAGAAATATGGCTTTGACAACAATTTTTCATCGTATTTCTTATGTCACTGTTTTTAAGAGATAGGCATATTTCATTGTCATTTTTATATATATAATACATTTTTATTGATTTTTTTGATAAAGTTGTTCTGCAGAGTTGCTTTGTTTTCAACGGAAAGTTGATTAATTTTTTTATTAGGATAATTAATATTTGTATTAAGGGATATAGCTTATTTCATTGTATTTTTTTCTCTTGAAAATATAAGATAAAATATCATTAATTATACTTTGCTTTTCATAATTTTTTGTTTTTTGTATTCTTTTATGTTATTTATTGCTCATTTCACTGTTTTTAAGTTATTGAGAAGTTTTGAGTGATTGTTTTAGGAAGCAAAGTTCTTAACCTCATTTATACCATTTGAGTTCTTAAGATTTTGCAAAGGAAAGTTGGTTAACTTATTTATTAGGATAATTAATGTTTGTATTAAAGGATATTGCTTATTTCATTGTAATTTTGTTATACGTAATAACTTTTTTTTATGAAGTTGTTCTGCAGGGTAAAATTCTACGCAGTTTTTAAATTTAACGTTTGGTGTTCCCTTGAGCCATTTTTCAGGTACGTTTAAAAGCCAGACGTAGGCTGGCAGCGAAGCTGCTAGTTTAGTTAATAATCAGTATGATGTACCAGTGAATATAAAGCTGTGATCTTCAGTTCCTTAAAGATACCTGTCCGTTTGCTTACAAACTAAATTTGTTAAGTTTTGAATTTGAGTCTATGGTTGATTAAACGGAAGTCTGTCTCACGTAATTTTTTCTCAGTCTTTCAAGATCCAAAAGGAGAATATTGAGATTGCTTTCAAATTCTTCTCAGATATAAAATATATGCTGTTGGTCTTTTTCTGGGTTCTTTCAAACACTTTGAGGTGTTCAGATTAATCCCAGTCTTATCAACGGGAAAAAACATGAAATCTCGTTTTTAGATCAAAAGTGTCTACACAGTGATGAGGGGTAATTATCCTAGTCAATGGCAAATCTCTTAAGTCCGTTGTAGCCGCCTTGAAATTTTCCGTTGACACTTACGACACTTATTTAGAGTCTCTTTTTTTTTGAGATCTTAGCTTCTGTTGCCATGAATTTATTTCGGAAAACGTATAGTCGTTTATATATTTTAAAAAGTTTCAGATGTCATATTAGAAATTTATAGTTCAATCTGAAATGCACTTCAGACTTGAGAAACTAAGGAAAATTATTATATAAAACTGTAAAGACAAGGTAATAGAAACGGAGGGGATCTTTGCTGGTTAATAAAATCACTAGTTAATTAATTATTTAAACCTTTAAATAGCAAATTAGCTGGAAGTTTTCAAAATGAGACTAGGTGTAGCTTAGACCTAAATGTAACTATTACAGAGCAGACTGTAGTATTTTCAGTTATTAAGTTTTAAATAACGACAAAAATGTCATATAGAGAAATATATTATGTTAAATTTATTTCTCTGTCACGGGTACTACAGCAAAATAAAAGGATTTTTGACAATAGTCATAAGATGTTTAAATACTTCTAATGTAATACTAGTGCTAAATTAAAAGCAGAGAATAATAAAATGGTGGTATATTTATTATTGAAATCTAACTGAAACTTCTTAAAACTTCACTCACATGGAAGAAAAGCTCTAAGATAGAAATATTTAACATTAACTAAAGCGTCTCTAAATCGAATTATATATGGTGCGAAAGCGCAGTTATAATCTTACACATATATCAAAATACTCGATTTACAGTATTTTTTCTATTCTTATATGCTTTCTATAATTTCAGTGCCACCATTAAAAAGGACTTTGATTCGAAGCAAATCAAATAATTTAAATATAATGATAAAGTATATCCTGAAAATCATTTTCTTATCATTGACTTATGATTTATTAGCATTAATTACATATTCACACATAAAAATATATATATAGTATATAGTAGCTTGTAAAAATTACGTAGGGCGGAATAATTAGCACTAGAAGCAAAACTTGTGAATCTCAACCATGATTTCGAGATTTTAGATATGTTATAATGGCGATTTTGAGTTTTTCCGAAACGGAAATTCTTTTAAACCATTTAATAAAAAGGCAAGTAATCTTGACGTACAAGTATTCACACCTTATTTGCAAGATTAAAACGTATTTCGACAACAAGTATTATTAGACACGTGGCTTCAGAATTATTGGCTTAACACCTTCGTCCTTTTCTTCTATGCAGAGAAACAAAATGTATTTCGAAGAGTCCTTATTTCAGAAGCGCCACCTTATAACTGGCAATATTAATTCATAACATATGTTTATCTGAAAGTTAAATGTGACATACAACTATGTACTAGTAACTTATCATATTTTTCAGAATTACTTCCTTTTCTTCCTGAACCATAAAGCCAAACTAAACACAAATTCTGATTACAGTAATTTAAGTATATAAAATTCTAATTACTTATTTTAAGTAATAATGCGCAATAAAATGTTAGATTTATTTGAGAACGTTTATTCAGGTCTCTTTGGGAAGACATTCATAACGCCAACTGCAAAAATTAACATTTATGTAATACCTGGATATTCTCTCATTAATTCTACAAATCAGTCAGTTATATTCGTAAATGAAAGCGACCACACTAAAGTACACATATTAGAACGCCGATAGAAAACATTTGGTCCATGGTTGCTGAACGATTAACCCAAATTGCATCCCAAGCTGCCACACCAGATCAACTGGCAATGCGTCGAAGCTGCTTGGTCTGCTGTACCGAAGAACACATCCAAAGTCTCTTTGAATCAATGCCGAGGCGTGTGGTAGCGATGATCTCCAACAATGACGGCTAATCTGGCTACTGATTCTGGAAGGAACCCCACTTTACAGAATTTTATAAATTCAATACTTATAAATTTTATAAATTTTATAAATTTGATACTTGGTCAACATGTTATCTACTAAATAAATTTTGTTGTGATATCTCTTGTCTTTCTTGGTGTTGCAATTTGGGTGGCCAGCAGTGTATAATTTTTTAAATAGCAATAGTAAGCAAAATGCAGAATTTTCAATTTCGTTTTTTCGTGTTTAAATCTCAAGCCACTTATGTTTAATATCATTAAACTCTGTTCCTTTTAACATCTGTACTCGTTTTGAGTTTAAAATTAGAAAACAGACGGAGAGTGTCTTTCGATACAAGATTTTACAGATTAATTATAACATATTACTACCTACAGATTAACAATATCATGTCTTTTAATTTGTTTATTTTTTTTTACTTATTTTAAACATTCATTTGCAATTTTTATGCATATCACAATTTTAAATGTTAAATATATATATATATAATTCAAATATCTCAATTTTGCATTTTATGTAAGTATTACTTATTCAGTTAATATAAGCACTATAACTATACAGAGTCTGCATGTTTACTTATTTACATAGATATTATGTAACCTTTGTTGTACTTTTCTACATTCTGTGTAGATACAGAGGGGCCTTCTACTTATTAGTACTATTAGAATTTTCAAATGCATATATTTGATATTTATTGCTGTTTATTAGTGATATACGATTCTGATTTATCTTTACTGAATTAATCATTTGCATGCCGCCTTACTAGTAACTCTCGTGTCGTAATTTTCTACTGCTGAGTATTATATAAAGGCACACAAAAACGCTACTGTTGCTCAAACATTTTATGTAAAATCTGTACTTTATACATTGCTTTCCATTAACTACTATTGTACATTTAATTACTGAGCAATAATGCCCGTTTAACGAAATAATTCAACTCCGTACTTCTTTGCCAGTCCTTTTGTAAGCTCGTGCATTAAAAATTACCTTGTCATCAGCCAGAGAAAACTGAAAAATCTCATTTGAAAATCGTTATTTTAATTAATAATAATTGGATTCTGAAAGCATTTTAGCCTCAGAATATATATTTTAAGTTAAAGTGAATTATCTGAAATATTATCATACTTCTACGGCTTTTACGCAGAGTTATTTTCTAGTTACCATTGGATAGCTTATAAATATAATAATATATTAATTATAGAAATTTCAGAGGAAACTACGCATGAAAACGAAATAAATTGCTAACAAACTATGTTCGTTTGAAAGCCAGACGCTATTTATCAAAGGGTGATAAAATGTAGCTATCATCATTTCCTGCAAACCAGTATTAAATGATGATGAGAGGACGGTATTTTATTAAAATTTATGATCATTTTTCTCTGCTACTCAGTTGACAGGTTTGTTCTTTTTTACTAGGTGAGCTTCATGAAATATTGAAGCAGATTTAATTTGCTCAAATTATATAAATTCAAGAGAATAGAATCTCCTTATTTTTATGAAGTGTCTGATGATCTCTTCTTCTTGATGAAAACAATTACATTTTCGATTCTCATACAAGGCAGGGAAGTTTTACAGATAATCTTACCTTCGAAGATACATTAATTCTAAAAGAGATCAGAAAACTCTCGCTTTGTTATTGCAAGCTTTCCTCTGTTATCTGATCATTTGCTAAAAATAATCAATTAGGTCGGGGACTGGCAATGCCGTGCCCTAGAAACAATTTTAAAGTGCCTGCTATTCAAGTATCTGAATTCTAAATTTAAAAATTTGGACAACAAATATTTGTAATTGTAATGAACAATTTTAGTAAATATTAGTATTTTATCATCGCCATTTAACAATTGTACGTATGGTACAATATAACTTCTGACAGAAACTGAATCTTAGCAACATCTAATTCTACATGACGAGATGAATCAATGTTCAACAGCTGGAAACATTTAATTCTGCATACAGAGTTCTATTATCTTCACGAGTTATCGTCTTATATTCTATTCAACCACGGCTGGCTAAGCTTTGAAAACCTTAGCCTCTATTCGTACTTTTATTTCAGGAATTCCGAGCTGTAAACACAGTACGCATTCTTTGTCTGGTGCATTTTTGTGCAGTGGGCTTTTATCTGGTCACCTTTGAAATAAAAAGGCAACGAAAGGATATAGGCAGCATTGCTTTTGCAATGACTGGTACTAAGAAACTAATTTGAGTTTAGCTGATTACTGAGTGTCAGCAACTTATTTCAGTTGCACAACAACAAGAGTTTCAAGATTTTTTGTTTGGCTGACAACATTTCTAAAAACCTTGATACAACATTTTTGTACAAACGTTTTCACAGTACCGAAACAAATTGTGAGAGCATTATAACTTCTTAATCCACATAAATGACTATTTTGATAATTATATATTTATATTTTTTATTATTACTATTGCCTTCCAAGGTCTCCATAGTGCCCGTGCTACGTGGGTTGCCAAACCCCGCTATTTGTAAATATGCCCTCCTACAATAAGAGATTACCGACCCCGAGTTAGGTTATCAGATACAATATGGTTTATTATGCATAAAATACTGATTATGAATAAAATACGCAGCCTATAAGCCTATTGAATTTAATATTTATACTTTCGTGCATACCATTTATTTTCAGAATCAATGATGAAAAAAAAAATTTTTAAATTAATTTTAATCTTGAAGAAAATAGATATCAATTCTGATCACAGAAGATGTGAATCTAATTATTAAAAAATGGTACATTATGTGAAATAAAAAACTGAATACGGTATCTTATATTCATCATTATATAATCCATCTTCAGTTTTCTTTCTCGTATTTAAAAGTTCTTTTCTTTTCAATTTAAAACATGTTGTTGTGCAAAATGCTGTAAGTTAATGCTTTTCAGAACATGAGAACACGAATCTTTTGAGAATTTTCGATAAAGGGACTTAACATCGCAGTAATGATGTTCATTATTCTGCGGCTTCTATTTAAGCACTTTTGAATAGACTCGAACTTTTGCTTTGCTGCTTTTATATCTATAAAATCATAATCAGCTTTGCTCATGGGCTGTCTGTTTTATATGACATAAAAGAGATTCGGTACCTTTTAATTAAACGATAAGGAAGCCACTTAGGCTTTGAAATGCGGAAATGAAGAATTCCTTTCTAGAATGAGTAAGAGATGCCTAAAGAATTTATTTAAAATTTAGTCTGCATTCACATATATCATTGTACAGAAATAATGATTTAGAAAGAATCGAAGCAATGGATTTCGAAGGATTGTTGCTTATGAGTTAAGGCGTAAATTTCTGCTGTGTTAAAAAGTTGAATTAACGTAAAATACTTTTGTTTTCCCCGACATATTAGAATAAAATCTGACAAATTACAAAACGGGTCATGAGAGCACTTATGTTTCTAAGAGTAATGCTGCCTTTCAGTCCCAGGCAATGAGGACTGACAGTGGAAAGTTCACATAATTCTGAATAACAGAACTGGTGGCCTAAAAATCATAGTTGCACCTATCAGAATGATGAAAATTCTTAGCAATCTTTAGCATATAATTTCAACGCAGAGTGTTATAAATCTATAAAATGTTTAATCAAATCTAATAATACTTCATGAATTTTTAAAACTTTGGGTGGGTGCTATTTAAAGATAAGATATTTCTAATACTAAGGTAAGACAGTAGATGACAGCGTAACATAGAAATATATGAGGAAAATTTGTAATATATGCCTTTTAGCTTTAAAAAACAACCTGTAATTGTCGCTTTTATTTTACTCATTTTGAAGGCATTGAAACTTAATCTACTTCTTAACACTGACATTGACATTCTTTGACATTGAAATTTAATCTACTTCTTAACTGAAGATATGTATATCTAAGTTGCGTTAGTGTCTTGAAACTTCTGGCAAATTTATGTAATAAATGAATAATATTAAAAAAAGTTTACTCACCAAACCATCTGAAATTCTGGTAAGTCATTTTACCTGTGGGAAGGAAACGATTTTGTTCAATAATGATTATGTATGCTACAGATAAATCGCAAAATTGTGTTATTTTATAAAAAAATTAAGTATTTAAAGAAATATTGTTTCAGTTAATGTGCAAAATTATGTAAAATTATAGCATTTAACTATTCATTCTATAAAATAACTCATCTAAAATTAAATGAAAATAACGGCTTTAAAAAGTATGTAACTGTTACTTTGGAAAGAATTGTATACTAAAGAAGTTAGAAGAGGAGATAAATTTCATTATTTTATGACAAAAATGACTCTAATGGTAAGGTGATTGCTTACGTATGTTATGTATACCTGACTATTAAAATATTAAGTTAAAACACTTATGATTTCAAACTCTGTCCATTAATACATTGTCAAAGCAACTTGTGAATGTAGCCTAATATTCCTCAGCCTAAAATGTAAATTTCTATGTTTTTAGATGAATTTAAGTTCTTTCCTTCCGAATAATTGAAACAAAACAGACGAACTGGTAGCATCAGTTAGATAGCTCTTGCCGTTTGATATGATATGGTATCAAAAAACAGACTCATCCAGGAAAAACTTTAACTATCATCATCCGTTTCATCCGGGGAAAACGTAACTAGTCGTAAAGAAAATTTATACCATTTTCTGATTAAAAAGCTTCAGCTGCCACAGACGTCCTAGTAGAGAAGTGTATTTTACGTTCTGGTGTGCCTCTTTTCATTCCTTTTAATTAAGGAACTAATTTCATTTCTGCCATAGTTCAAGGACTCTGGAAAACTCTTGATATGATAAAATCTTATACCACTGTTTTCCATCCCCAGTCAGACGACATGGCGGAAAGATGTAATCAGATAATTCTGGACAACCTCTTTCCGTTGTATCTTTGAAGCAACAGAACTCGGAGCACAAACTGCATTTATTGTTTCTATAGCACAGGAGTGCAGTTCATGAGAAAACTGTTCTCTCTCCCAAAGGATTTTTGACAGCAACGTGTTCTTCAGACAACCACCTGACATCCCTTGTTTGCCTGAGTAGTTCGTTGTATATCTGCAAGCGTGTTTAGAAGCCACCCTTCGGATCGTTAAAGATATTTTGTAATTTCTTGACCGCTTATCTTCTTTTCCTCTTGGTGAATTTCTTGGTTTTCGGAGAACGAATCTTTGAAGACCTATGTATGATTTTTATCGAAGCTTCCAGAAAACTAGCCAAGTATATATGCGTCTTCCTGCTGATCTGGTGTAATTATTAAAATCCTTGGTTTATTATTAAATATATTAGTTATTAAATACAGAGGAAAAATATAATTTAAATTTAATTTTTCGAAAATTCTCTCAATAAATAAACATTCAAAGTACAGAAAACATATATTGTATGCGTTAAAAAATATTAGGAAAAACTTAAAATATAAACCTTGTTTAATGATTTCAGAAACATATATTGCATGTTAGAGCATTTATCCGGTGAAAAATCTGCTTGCTTGATTTTCGTTTCACGTTAATCAAGTCATTTTCTAGAATAGTTTTAACACAAAAGAAAATATTCAACCGTATATAATATTTTTGTGCCAGCTTTTAAGACAGAGAGCCAACAGCATCTTCAGTAATGTTAATTATGCTTTTTAATTTCACGTTCTTATTTTACATGCATCGCAATCTAAGGTTACTGAAGTAACTTGATGCCAAAATAATCATTTATGATGCACTCTCTCTCTTTTGAGTGCTTTTGTAGGATAACTGAAAGCAAGTTCCGGCTAGCAATCGGAAGGTCCAGAGTTCAAATCCCAGCGAGGGCTTTGCACATTTTTTATGTTTCCTCCAGCGAGAACTCTTCAGTTTGAGATTTAGGAAATTACAAAAAAAAAGCGAGTACATACACAGAGCTGTTAGTTTCAGAATTCGCTTGACGAACTGCAATAAATTCAAGAAAGTTTTAATAAAATTCAAGAAATTTGATTTGGTTCCAAGTGAAGATTTTTTTGTTATTCGATACCAGTTAAATGAAACTTGAAACTTAATGAAAACAGCTTAAAAATTCAATGACTCTTTTAAACAGATTGCATTACAATTAGAGGAACTAACTATCATGATAAATTGCGTCGCGCTGAGAAAAGATTAATTAATAGTTCGAAAATGATTGATTGCACTTTCTCTTAAAAACGGGTTTGGTAGTTATAGTTAGAATTAGAAATATAATCCCTTGATTTGCATAAGGCATATAATATTTCATTTTGATGCCGAACTTAGACAGTTTGGTCGGTTCAGTGCAGGCGTTAATACATATTTATTTGTCTCAGTTTTATTAGGGTTGAAGATGACTGTAATAAACATCTACATTGATAATTAGAACATCATTCTCAAGGACTGCTGCTGTCATTTTAGAGAATAATACTGTAATAACAAATTTAGGAGCTTATTTATATTCTCAGGAAAATAGTACTAATTGAGAGGTGACTATCTACGAAAGTGGTATCGCTATGAAAATACTCATGGCCACTATTATCCCCCAGCTGCGTCACATCTAATATGCTTATGTTTTATTTTTATTTAGTAATTCATTTTTCAAGTAATTCAAAAATGTATTCGATTCTTAAATTCCGGAATATGGCTTAAATTTACGATGATCCATGATATCGTATTTTGTCGTGTATTTTCCGCCTAGCATTTTAGCGCTAAGTTTTGAGAATTTAAGAAATATTCACATAATTTTCTTCCTTTATTGTGCATAGTTTTCTTGTTTGAGCGCTAGATTACTGGTAAATTGTATTTCCTTCCTATTTGTATTTTTATTGCGTATTCAATTTGTATTTGCACTTTTGTATTAACATTTTCTCCACTTACATTTATTATGTGAAACGTATTTCGTGCAGATTCTTTAAGCTACATGGACAGAAAAATTGTTCTGATGCTTAAGAAACTTTCAAAACACGTGATTTCTTCTTACATCTGTTATTTACGTTCCAGTTCCCTATAACTTATCTACTACTGATGTGTTCGATCTTTTGAAATCCCGATCGTTTGTACGCTCCCTTCTTTCTTCCTGCGCGCTTCCTTTTGGGAGCTGCGGAAAAGTCTCATTCATGTGAGGTGCCCCAGGGTCTTTACAAAATAACTGAGACGAACACGTCGCGGACGAGTACTCCGAGACATATCCTGCTCAGTTTGCATCAGATATCGGCTCAGTATCCATCAGATATTGTAATGTAAATATTAATATGTATATCTTGTAGTTTATTTATGATTAGGTTTCATATGTTATAAACTAAACTCAGTGGCGTAACAGCCCTAACGGGTAAGGCCTGCAGTGCCCGAAATCTGCTTTCTTGACCGTAAGCCCCGGAGTGCGCACGCATATGCCCTGAACAAGTGGTCAGCTTGTTCATATGTTATGTTCTTATTATAACCGCGTTCTTCGGAAATAAACTTGCTCGCATAATTTTCTCCTCTAGGTTTTTGGAAGATAAAATTAGTGAAAAAGAAGGAGGAAGAAACAGTCGCAGAAACACTGTACGTACCATTCTTCCTATAAAACTATTCTTTAGAATGGAATTTTTGTCTTTTACAATAAATAAAACTCTCATCTAACTTTTGGTATGTTTTGTATTTAATGATCGCTATGTCAAATAAACACTTAGATAGTGGTTTCGTTTAGACTGTAGGAAATTACTCGCTGACATATTTCCAAAGAGAGATTATTTTTCCTTTTGAATTGTTTTCTTTTGCTATAGGCGTTTACATTAATAAAACGTCAGCCAAGCCCTTATAACTTTATTAGCCAGTGACAAGAGAGTGGCTATTGAGGAAAAAAACTAATATATCTAGTTGCTTTTCTCTGCTGAACTGAAAACAAAATACCAGAAAACCTTAAACTCTGCGGTTTTTGAAGTGGAACTCAATTACTGAAATGACATTTAGACGGCTTAGAAAATAGGAAGTTTCTATAGATTAAATTAATTACGGAGTTGTGATTTGTCAATGTTTGATACAGCTTAAATTTTGGAAAATGTTTTTAAGAATATCTTATGTCATTTCTCATAAGGGATCAATCGTTCTACACTTGTTAGTTTCACAATTTCGAAAGAAGCACAGATTCCGTTTCGATATCATGTTCCAGATGCAAACTGCTACACAGAAATTGCAAGATTCACATATCAATCGTCAAATTTTAAACAGAACATTTTGTAACAAAATTTTAATTGTTATGCGAGTAAAATGGAGAATCTGTCATTCTTTCAATGGTGCAGGGGCGAATAGGCTCTGACCTATGAAATTTGGAACAATTTTTGCCTGGATACTGAAGGTTTCGTTCTCTTTTTCAAGTGATATTTTCAGATTCTGTTTAAATAATTTTTAACTTTAATTTTGATATACTTTCTTTCCATTTTTTGTACACATCTTCACTGAACGAACAAACTAAAAGCCTCATAATTTTACTATTTGTAACATGAGATAAAGCAGAAAGCGCTCTTTTAAATGAAGTTACCAAATTTTTAACATAATTTACTTCTTTTTGTCGAATTTTTAAAAGTTGCTCAATTTTTTCGACCATTCTTTGTCCATTATTTTAAAATTGCAAAGTGAATTTGTTATAAAGCTATAAATTTTCTAAGGATTGTAGAGTATCATTTAATTTTTTAAACAGTTATTTTAAGTACTTTCCCTATCAAACCTTATTTCATTTCCCTGCTAGAATGTAAATTTCCAATAAGCACGATATTCAAATTAAGTAAGAAGAAAGAAGTATTTAAAGGAAGGTTTTTTAAGGGGGAAATTAGAGCGTGTTCTGCCTGTTTAACGAACACGTTGCTAACTTTGATTCTCTACCGCTTAGAATTCTACGGCTTTGAGTTATTCTTGACGTCAGGCTTCTTTATGCTACCTTCGATTTAGAGCTAGCTTGAGCGATAGCTAAAGTGTTAAGACGTTAGGCTATACTCAAATTAATCATTCTTAAAGTTATTCGTTATCTTTTTGATTTAAGGCTAAAGTGTTGCATTTTGTAAGCACAAGTTGGTTGGTTTGTTAGCACAAGTTGGTACAAGTTGGTTTATTAGAGTTAATAAAAGGTTCTATACACCCCTTCTTTTGACTTTGTAGTACTTTAAGGACTTGATGATAATTCACTAAACAATCGCGTGCATTTTATGAAAGCTAAGAATATACGTTGTTACAGATTTTAAGATCAATATTTGGCCTTCTTTTAAATAGAGAATGATAAAAAATTTTGCTTACGCGATTTTCTAGAATTTTTTTCTGAATATGCTGCAATATACCAAGCAGAAGGGAGAGTTTCCATTCTTCTTTAATCATCGCGCAAATTTCCTTGAAAACATGATTTCGAAGGGTGTGACAACATTATTAGGTCACATTATTGTTGCGAAATGCACAGCGGCTGAGCGGTGAGGTAGCTTCCAAGCAAAGTGGGGTTAGGGTTACCAGAAAGTGGCAGGGGAGGGCAGGATTGCCAGATTTGGAGCAAATCTTGGATATTTGGCGGCATAATTCGCGAAATGCCTTAGGAGCGAGGTCATTCTAAAACGCATTCTTAGTGTTTTTCTAGGGAATATTCCGGAAGGTAGGTTAAAGCAATATATATCCTACTTGTACGGGAAGAAAGTAGTGTGCCTTGAGTTTAGAGATTGATTAGCTTAAGAGCGATCGACCGAGTCGGGAGCAGTGTTTTAGTGCTTTGCAGTGTTTCAGCGTGTTTGTCATAGTTTTTTCGACGAGTGTAAACGTGTCTTTGGAACTATCATGTTTAATAGTACTTACTAACGAATAAATTGTGCTTTGATTCTTTATCAAGTGTTATCATCAATTACTTCAAATCCACGAACGTATAGAAGACAACAACTGGTGTCAAAAGTGGGGTTTGTAAATGAATTTCAGTGACTCGCCTACTGGAAAAGCCATGGCGGAGGAAATGAAGGCATTGATGGATTCGTTAGCAGTTGTAAACGCCGGGCAAGAAGAGATGAAAGCCGGACAGCAAGAGAGAGAAGAAGAAAAGTTAAACAGCAAAATAAAATCGATCAAGAAGAAATAAAAGCCGAACAACAAAAGCTGCAAGAGATGGAAATGGATTAAAACAAGACTACAAGCGATATTGTGAAACTTTGAAAGGAAACCTAATCTACATCATCGTTACATAGTTTATTCTGAATTAGAATATAGAATATTCTGAATTAGAATATCCAGTTTCGTTACATAGTTTATTCTAGAATGTAACAATGATGTAAGCTAAATTAAAAGACATGAAAGAGAATGTGAAGGAAAAGGTTAAAGAAGATCAATTGTTGGATGCTGACATTAAGCCAATTATAGAGCTGAAGGAATCATCCAGTACAAAAACAATGTGACATTGCATTTCCGTTTTCAGTGGTGCAAATAAAAGGTACTGGGCTCTCTGGGACTTACTCCACTTCCGAAATGGAGTCTTATGGGAAAGAGACGATGGAAGTAATAAGAGATAGCAGCTGCTTCCTCTAAACCGAATACCTGATGTTTTGAAGGAAATGCACAGCAGCCCAACGGAAGGGCATTTTGGCTATACGAAGACACTAAAAACAAGTTCAAGAGCGCTTCTTCTGAAGTTCGGCAAGAATAGATGTTGGGGAGTGGTGACGATCTTGCAATGATAGCGCAATCAAGAAAGGACCGCAGGGACGTAGCTTGGGAAGACTGCAGAGATACAACGTAGGTAGGAGGGCCTTTTGAGCGAATTGCCCTCGACATACTCGGACCTTTACCGCGGACAACAGATGGCAACAAATACATCCTCGATTTCATGGATGATTTTACGAAGTGGTCCTAAACATACCCAATTACAGACCAAGAGGCTGTCACAACAGCTAAAGTTCTGTTACAGAACTGGGTTAGAGAGACTGGGACTCAACTCCAGTTTCATTTCAACCAGGGCAGAAACTTCATTTCGGCTGTGTTCAAGGGGTTCTGCGACTTATTGTAAAACAAGAAAATGCAGACGATTCTGTTACATACGCAGTCTGATGCCATGGTAGAGATGTTTATCAGTCTAATTCTGATCTACCTCTCGCTCATGTTTTTCCCACATCCCACTCCACTTCCACGATGAAAGTCATTAAGGTCCTTAGACTTACTCATTGTTTCACAAACGCATAAGTATGACAATCATTACCAACACTTTTATAGTTTTCGATTACGCATCAAATTACCTTACCTGCCAATTTCACTTCTTTAGGGGGGTTCGGATATTTTTGGCTAGATATTGTATTGGGGCTTGATTCAGAATAAACTATGTAATGATGATGTAGATTGATTTTAAAGTAACAGTAAAGTGTAAGTTGTTTATAAGTGAATTATAATTTCTCTGGAATTTTAAAGATAAAGTACGTAGTCAAAAATGAAACTACGTCTCGAAACGACAATCCATATTTGTAAAGTTTCCCAGTTCTCTGAATTCTAACTTGAGATTAACTATTATGTCAAAAACCATTTGCTCTGATTGAATAACGAGTGTTCGCTGTCACTTAACCGAAGTTGAATGAAACAACCTATGACTTATTATTTTACCAAATGAAATAAACATAGATGCGTGTGTGTGTGTGTGTATTTAATTATGGCAAAGCACACTAGGGGTATCTGCCTAAGGGGGGATGCCTTCGTGGAGGACTTTCTAAGGGAAACTGGCTCGTATACACGTTACACATGGGGAAAACCACGAAAACACCCATGCAGCCAGCCCGTTCGCGGGATTCGAAACTCGGACCGAACTACCAGTGTTCAGCGACTTTACCGCTCGGCCGCTGGTGGGCCAATAAACATAGATGACATGGCATTATACAGTCCTTCCAAACTAAAATTAAATACTGTCAAATTAAATTCTTTGCTAGACCAATTTGAATTCAATTGTGGCCCTAATAAAATACAGTTCTCTTCCAGTGGAGTTTTTACTTAACGTTATCTTAGCCTAATTTCAGTGAACGGGAGGAAATCCAAATTTAAAATGCTTTGACATAAGAGTAAAGAATTATTATCTGTCATTAACTTACCCTATAATACTCCCTTTATCTAATACATACGTTGCTTAATTTTATTTCTTATTTACATATTACTTTCAAATGCACCTTTTTCAATATATGACGTTTTGTAGTGGTAATGAAATTGTTTTAACAGTATTCCCTTTTTGATAACAAAAAGGTCTTCTTTGTTTTAACAGGAACAACTGTTGTGCTAATAATTTGCATTAAATATTATAACGATCTATTAGTTGTGCACATTTGCGTGTTACAATACACGTTATTTATTCATATATATGTATGGACACGTATGACAAGTATGATATAAGTGTAGGATGCTTAAAATTTATTTATCAAACTCCTTTTTTAAAACTTATTCAACTACATTACAGTTATTTTTCTGCATAACAGTTTGTATAGTTAATTGCATAGAAAATTATGACTGCTTATCTGCTTTAATAACAGCAGACCTGCCTTAATGTACTGGCTATATTCTCTGAAGGTATATGTTGTTGGGGAAACAGGATGTTAATATCTGTAATTGCCAGTTTGTTCTCCGTTATTAAACTGTCAATATCGAAGACATTTTCTCTATCCTTCGGGATGATTACAACACAGTTACATTAGGCTATAATGTGTTTAATTATGCATTGAACTGCGTTTATCTTTCTGTTATGTACTGGAAGATTATGTCTGAGCTACAACATTTTAAACTCGAATTTCATTTACTTCTGCATCGTTCGTAAAAATTGGTCAATTCATTCGTTACTCATTAATTTCTTTCATGTTAGTTTATATGATTTATTTTTTTCCTGTTTAATATCTGTTTTTAATTTAGAGAGCATTAAAAATAAATATCAAACAGATTACTTGTTATTATTTCTGTCTGTATGGAACTGTATGCTTGAATAGATATTTGTACAGAATTTTTAAATCACGCACAGAAGAAAGAACGTTTCTGGATTTCAGCCAACTGCATTAAAAATTCACTCAACTGTATAAATCTTGTAAATCAACCACTTAGAATTTACTTTTATAAATGATTAATAAGCCTATCGAAAGTTTCATAAAGTTTCAGAAAAATCTTTAAAAGTATTCGTATTTAAGAAAAAAATGATGATAATGTCCTCTCCGGTGTGCTAGTATATAAATTTTACTAGGACTAATTTCGTATTGTCTTTCTAGCATTTGCTATTCACAGTGTATTTGAATAGCTTATTTATACCTCTCAGCTACGCGGCCTGCCTTCGTCTGGCCTTTAAATGTACTGGAAAAATACTTGAGGGGAACACCAAACGTTAAATTTAAAACCTGCACAGAATTTTACTCTGCAGAACAACTTCATTAAAAAAAAATAAAAAAAAAAAAAAAAAAAAACTTACACAAATTTCAGTAAAAAAAGTATTACATATAACAAAATTACAATGAAATAAGCAGTATCCGTTAGTACAAATACTAATTATCCTAATAAATTAATTAACCAATTCCCCGTTTCCTTCTCTCAACAAACGTCCAGTGTCCAAGAGAAACATTAAATTTAAAAACTGTACAGAATTATCACCCTCATTTTTCCAAACTGCTGTTGTACACTATCCACGCAGACACTATGCGTTTACAAACATCCAAGCCTTCTCAGCGTCACTAACCGCTATCCCATCTGGACAGCACTAAAACAACGTTAAGTGGATGAACTTCCGATAACAGTGCAATATTGTGTCTTTTATTTTGGTTTTAGTTTGGAAAAAATGTAACCGTATTGTGACTTGTGACAATATGGCATCCAAAACCTCTCAATCCTCAATGTTTATTGAGGTAAGCTGGAACTGCTATCTCTCATGGTTACAGTTAAATTGTTATTTTAAAATGTGACCGGCAATTCCTCTTTATCAACCATTACAAAAATTTTGCAAAAATGTTTTATAAACATTTTTGTTTTGCGTATTTTTGCATATTGAAATAAAAAAGATGAGAAACTAGTTAAAGTTAAGAAAAGCTTGTTAAATGAAGCAAGGGCTTTAGCAAAGAAAAGAACTATCGAATACCACCGAAAGAATAAAACTAGATATGACATCAGATTTGTAGAATCTAAATTTCAACCTGGAGATTTTGTCCTTTACGAGGAATTTGAATACCCAAATACTAGAAAATTGACTTCACCCTATTCAGACCCTTATCGGATTATGAATAAATTATCTGAAGTTAATTATGAAATCGACAGGGAAAATTTTCACGCGAAGAAACCAACTGATATTGTACATGCGTCAAAATTAAGGTTCTATCATCCACCCGAGAAATAAAAATCAAAATTTATAAATCAATAAACTATCCATAACCCTTCTTTTAGTTTTCATCCTGTTGTCCCCCTAATAGTTGATTTATCTCTGAGTGTCTGAAAAGTTTGTCTGGCCTTTTCTTTTACTGGGCTCCTTCAAACTTGAGATTCAGGTTCAATACACTTTCCGTGTGGGAAACACTCAATTGAGGCTATACTACAAGTAGAGTACTATACCCTCACATTTCCTTGAGCTCATGTTTTCTTATGTTTGTGTTATAAATTGTAGCAACAGTTGAAAAAGTTAAATTTCAGTTGTTGAAATTTCTGAATTTCATTTTATGTTTCTGCAGCATCGTGTACAAAAAACTGGTATGGATGTTGGAAGTTAAATTTTGTTTTGTTATCATTAATAAGAGAAAAATAGAGTGACAAAATATGTTAAAAACCTAGCAAAATGTGTATTTTCAACAAGAGTATAAGAGCTCTAGTATCGTGACATAAAAACTCAAATGTTTTCAGTGCCAATGCTAATCCATAATTCTAGCGCTAATTAAATGATCCGGAGATCTCCAAAGACCAGTAAAAGACTGAAGATGAGCCTGAATGACAACTTTAATGATTGTACGGACTCTAATGATTACACAAACTGTGAATGGCATGCCCTAAGATATAAACTTACAAATTCAGTTATATTACTATTTCCTATTGCCGCGTAGCTAACCACCAATATGTTATTAGTGCTTTATTTGTTCTGAACTTAGTTACTATATTATAATTTCATTAATCATTTATTATATTTTATATACTGTATTCATTATATTCAAATATTTTATGTCATATATTATGTAAACATTTTGTTGCCTTGAGATAAATCCAATCAGTTTTCCTACTCACTTAATTTCCTAATAACTAAATTTTCTGCTCTCAATATCTGGACTGTCTTGGGTCGACGGCCGCGACTGCAAGCCTTTTCAGATGGGGGGGGGGTAATCTGTAATGATATTTTTAAATCAATTGATTAAATTAAATTCTATTAATATTGCTTAATACCGTGTTGGCGATTCTCTACCTAAATTGCATCCCTGTTCCTAAATTTTGGCGAAATCCTTTTTTTATCATTCGTAATAGTGATCTCGTTCTCTTTTTCAGTAGTCTTATCTACAGCAGACACATTCAATATGCCATTGGCATCAATATCGAAGGTAATTTCAATCTGTGGGACACCTCTAGGTGAAGGAGGAATGCCAGTTATTCAAACTTTCCAAGAAGATTATTGTCCTTGGTCATTGCACGTTCACCCTCGTAAACTTGGATCAAGACACCTGGACCTGGTTGATTATCAGAGTAAGTTGTAAATGTTTGTGTCTGACGAGTTGGAATGGTTGTATTACATTTGATGAGAACAGTCATTACACCACCAGCAGTTTCAATCCCTAGAGACAGTGGGGTTACATCCAACAGCAACAGATCTTGCACTTGTTCAAATTTATCACCATTCAAAATTGCAGCTTGGACTGCAGCACCATATGCGACAGCTTCATCTGGATTAATACTTTTGTTAAGTTCTTTACCATTAAAGAAATCTTGCAGTAGCTTCTGAGTTTTAGGAATACGAGTAGATCCACCTACCAGGACAATATCGTGGACTTGAGCTTTATCTAACTTTGCACCTCGCAAAGCCTTTTCAACAGTTCCAATGTGCTTCTAAACAAATCAGCATTCAGTTCTTCAAAACGGGCTCTTGTTATGGTTGAATAGAAATCTACACCTTCAAAGAGAGAATCAATTTCGATGCTGGCTTGAGTACTTGAGGATAGGGTTCTCTTAGCCCTTTCACAGGCAGTATGTATGAGAAATTACATTTCATATATATATAGAGAGAGAGATATGGAAGAGAGATAAATTTAAACACCTAAAACCAATATTAATTTGGAATCAAAGCAAGGCAATTCCTCAACAATATTAATAATCGCAACCTCGTATAAGAGTTTTAACACAATTATAAAAAATAATCGAAATTAAAATAAGAATTAATAATTGAACAAACTCGAAAAATAAAAATGCGAAAGGGAAAATATACAAATTGTTAACATGTAAGAATTAATCTCCTTTTAAAGAGCTCGGTTACCCAAAGAAAGTTTTCTCAGTTACATGAAATTCGAATTCATATTACAAGAATTTATTAAGTAAATAGTTCAGTATTTAAAATCATTCTCTGGGATTTGGATATACTTATGGATTACGAGGAAATGACGACGCCCTTATACTTATACTTATAGACTCCGCCCTAAGGGGGTCTGAAGTCTCGTAATTTTGCCTGAAAGGGCAATATTTTATGATTCATGCAGTGTCTCAAGAATAAAGCTTTGAATATTATAATGAATCATAAATAAATAATAATAAACGAAAGTCCTTAATACAAATGAGATGAAAAGACGAATGATTCAAATTTTATTGGAGAGCCAAAAGTGTTAATTTTACATTTAATTTTGAATAAAAGTCTAAACATTATAACGCGTTAAAATTTTTTTTGAAATAATAATAATAAATAAAATTGTAATGAAAAATAAAATAAAAAATTTAAAAATAAGTAAATCAAGTTCAAAAATATAATAATAATAGCAATAAAATAAATAATATAAAAATTAATGGTAAGGAAAGTAAAATATTAAGACGAAATATATATAAAATGTAAAAAGTAACAATAAGAAAATGCGAAAAACACAAAAGTAAATATTAATAAACAAATAAGTAAAAATAAATAGCATTAAAATTGAATATGATATAAAAATAGTAAAAAAATCCATTAATTGCAAAAATATACGTAAAAAAGTTCTTAATCTTTAATTAAGGGTTTTAAGTTTGGCTAAAATGCACAGTTTAGTCGCATTCAAGCCGCATCCTTGGCTCCCCACTTAATGATTTTTTATTAAATAAATATAATTCAGCTTATGAGCTCAATTTTTTATCAGTCACAGGTCCGTCAAGGAGGTCCCCACTTAGTCACTCACTGGTCAATCAGCGTGCAATTTTTTAGCCAGCCACTGGTCAATCATCGAGATCGTCATTTAGTAAGTCTCTGGTGTGTCAATGAACAATTTTTGTCAGATTGATGTCATTTCGAACAAATTTATGACGAATGTAAACTGAAAGTATGTCAAGTTAGCTCAGATCTTATAGGTTGCTTTAAAGTGTTATGTTTATCTTTAATTTTCTTAGAGCAAAAATATTTGAGTAACGCTTTTCTTAGGTTTGAAAATGTGAAACGCCGGCTACGATGTGAGGAAGGAGGCTGAGTATTCTCGTCATCAACGTAGATAACAGCAACAGTATCAACGACGATATCAATAAGGCTTTCTTGAAATTCTTGAATTGGTTTCACTTCTATTCTGTCTACATGATCCATTTTGCCTTTTATTTCTATTTCATTATTTGTGTTGATGAGATTGCCGAAATCGATGTCCCCTTGTGCTCCAAGATCGTTATGCGATACAAAGCCTTCAGCATCCAATGCTTTAATAGAGGTATTCAAACTGAGTTCTTCCTGGTTAAAGGTGGTTGTAGCGGTATTCATGCCTGTTTGATTACCTGAGTTATAAGGTTTTGGAAAATCAAAATTCTTTTCTGTTTCTTGATGAAGGTAACTAAATTCATTAACATCACTGAAAAGGTACACATCAGTGGGATTATTATCGAAATCATTTTGAAAAAGGTCGATGTGGTCAGTGGCACTATCAATATGCAAATTAAGATGGTTATTATCAAAAGCTACGTTAGAAACTTGGAGGAAATCGGTGTCATTGTCTATATCCACTTCAAAGGAATCGTCATTAAATTCATTAATATCAGCATATGAATCAAGGAAATCTACATTATGTACCTTCTTTCCGGCATTAAGGTTGCGTTCATTACGGTTAATGGTGTTTTCATCATTACTTTTCCGAGTTTTCTCTTCTCTTCGAGGAAACAAGATGAAGGCAGTCGCAAAACAAATAAGTATGCCCAATAGGCTGTCGATCAACGGTGTTGGTATAAAAACGTAACACAGTACTGTCAACAAAAAGAAGCCCATTTTAAAAATGGTCCCAATTCGATTTTAGCAATAAAAATAATATATTTAAGCAAATAAGATCCACACGTAAGATTTTAGCACCACTAGAGTTGATATCTCTAATGATTATGGTTGATAAGCATTGTTAAAAAAGTATTCATTAACTTTGTTGTAATTCAACAGAAGCTGAAAAACAATTATTGGTAACTTGGTTGTTACAAATCTTATTGAAAGGATTCTTTGAATATGTAGCAATGAAAGATCTTCTGATATATAATTCATAATAAAAAGGAAGTTTCTTTGTGTGTCTTTCGTTCATGCTGCGTGTAAGCTAATAGACCCAGGGCTACGAATTTGGTACATAGGTGCATCTAGGCAAGAGCCAATGTACCTCGAAGGGAGTATTTCAAAATTGGAATATGTTTTTTTATCGTATGTTTTTTCATGAAATCGCATCAAATCGATAATTCTCTCTCATTATATCAGCAATAATGCTATTGTATCACTATTGCAATTGTTTATTGTATCAGGACTGTTGCCATTCGGAAAGATTAAGGCGAAAATTAGCGTTTTAAGAGATTTTAATTAATATCTCTGATCTTTGCTATTTTTTTGGGTAAAAGAGGAAGCGGAAAAGCGGACAAAAGAACGAACGCTAAACTACCGCTCCCATAAATATTCAAATAAATATTTTTTGGGGGTTTCTTGTGATACAAAACATAAACGTAATCCTCATATATATATATATAACCAAAGATTATTATTATTATTAAAACGAAAATTATGGGAAACATATATTTCAATTGAAAAAATACTTTCAAAACTTGATGTTTTCCTGGTTTTATGAGTGCAAAGCGCAGAATATCATGTTTACCGTAGACTCTCATGCAAAGCGTTTCTTCTACCTTTGGTTAGGTGAAAATGAATTTAAATATAAACACAATATAAAATATATAAAAATGTTTTTAATTCTTTAATAGGCACCTATTTAAGATAAAATCAACTGATTAGCATAAAATTAACTTATATCAGCGTTATATTCTTAGTGGGAAGGTATTCATGCCTAGGAAGGCCTTTAAATGATAAGCTCAACAATATGCTTCCATACAAAACCATCACAAAACACAACATTCTGACATCATACCAGGTTACGACAGTCATAACAAACATTCTGAACATGGTAAACCGAGTGAATAGAATATAACGTTTCAATTCTCTACATTCCTCAAAAATAAGATATAATAATTTGAGTCAACATGGAGTGTTCAGAACGCCTACATTACTAAGGGATTCAGCGAATGGATTTAAATTCGCTCGTGCGATGGTCACTTTCTCGTCCAACAGATTATGACTAGAGAGTGGAAGGGAGAAAGGGACTTATATGTCATCTTCGGTGCACGAACAGAGCTAAATTATGCGCCTGCTTAAAGCTGTTAGCTGAATATCATTCTAACACTTACACACATGCCTGAAAAAATTCATGTGACTTAAAATGGAAATCTTTATTATCTTTATACTACTTAGTGGGTCACAATCACAGAGTTAAGGGAAGTGGGAGTTTAATTAAACTTTTCTTTTGTGTCTCCTCTAAAATCTCAGAATATTATATTGGATATAAAAAGTCTCACATCGCTTTTCCTCCTACTGAAACCCTTTGATTCTTATTAATATAAATAATAATAATTGTTTTCCGTCACTACTTACCTGACATGAACGTATATGTAATTTAGGCACACGCACCCAACAAAATATCTGATTTCGATACCACACGACTTCCCTGTAAGGACTATTAATTTATAGACATTTCTGCTTCAATTGATTTGCCCCTGTGTCCTCGAATTTTAATTAGATATATATTTATATTTCAATTAATTCAGTTCTCACTTCGCGGCGTAGCAAAAATCAATGGAGATTCAAAACACCTTCATTGAAAACTGTAAAATATATAAAAATCTAAAACATTAAATTCAGTTAAAAACAATTTTTACAATTAAAATTACAGTTTCTGCGTCCAAACAAGCAACTCAACCAACAGGTAGACAGACCAAAATTTTTGGTGTACAGTTTTGAAAGTTAATGTTTAGTCTACCTTTGCAAAAAGACATGGAAGTTGGCGCACCAAATGATTTAATCAACAGTTCTAATAACAGTGTCTGGCCTCGTTACGCCTACTATCACTTTTACTTTGATCATAATTCGACAGCTATCGCATACACGAAAGGTGTAAAATCCATAACCGAAATATAAGAACAACATAAATCGACCTTTTAAAGGGTTAAAAGGCAAAAATGCAAAATTTATTAATATATAAGAACAAAAATACAAAGCTAAACGAGCCGGTGTAAGAAGACAGGAATATATATATATATATTTATACATGTTAAAGTGACCGATTGCAAGGAAAAAGCGAGGAGTACAACTAGATGTTATAGCACTCCCGTATACTAAAACATTCTACGGCTACTCATTCTCGAGTTATTCGAGATACGTATCTCACGAAACGAAAATACTTGAAAATACCGCTAATCTCTGTGCTGAATCTATTTTACAATCCGTTTTTATAAAAAAGTGCGCCATATATTTTATGTCCAGATACTATGCCAAAACAAGTCATTCCAATTGATTTAAAGCGGTAGAAATGAATACTTTTCTTAAAATCTGCTACCCTAAATTTTTCGCAACTATAGTTCTTCATTTAATTCGTACAGGGAACTAGAAGGTGACAGTTTTGTAATTTCAATTCTGCAGAGCCGATTAACGGAATTTAGCTTGCATTTTTCATACCGAAAAAGCGCGTCTTATGATGCATCTTATTAATCTGTAATGATATTTTTAAATCAATTGATTAAATTAAATTTTATTAATATTGCTTAATAACGTGTTGGCGATTCTCTACCTAAATTGCATCCCTGTTCCTAAATTTTGGCGAAATCCTTTCTTTAGTATAAAATATATTAACCTGTTGGCGCCCGCCAAATCGCCAAACTCATAAATCTGTCATATTACATAAAGTCCTTAAGAACACTCCTGATGAGAAGATAGCGTATAGCGTCACCTCGTGATTTCAATTAATATCGTTGATTGGCGGATCCTCGTGACGCACACATATGTATAAGTAGGGCTTCTGCTAAAGGTACGAGGAGAACGCTTGTGAGATGGATGCTAAAATAAACCTACCACTTTATATTCCAAAATTTGTCTCATTCCTGTTGCCCCGGCAGCACAAAACAAATAATGTATGAGAAATTACATTTCAGAAAGCCGGTAGGATACCACCTTCAAAGGGATTATCTAAAAAAGAAGATACCCCAAGGATTATACGGATAAAATGTTACGCACTTAAGATGAATTTGCCGCTGTGCGACTTCTATGTTTCTACATTTTTCTCTAGGCGTTCTTGCTTCAAGAGAATCATTCTTCTGTTACCTGTATTCTGGTATTCTGCAGATTATTTTACGTCCAGAGAAGCACCCTTCTGCCCCCTGTGATGCGTGATCTGTGTTTCCATCGAAAGTTCGTCGTTCATCAAATGTGCTCTTACCGTTGACCTACTTTTGAGGATGGAAATCTTTCCCTACGTCTACGGCGTTGTGTGTTGCTCTCGAGAGCTTTGTGCTTGTGTGGTGATTGATCGTGTTTTGCGAAAATCTAATTAAGAGTGCACAAAAATGTGTATTTTCGTGTCGATTTCATCACTCGTATTCTCGTCACAATAAGTCAAACAGAAGCAATTAGTAAAAAGATTGGCGATGCAAATGATATTATTACTATTGAATTATAATTACTGATTTAATAATAGTGTTTTTATTTTGAAAATTTTAAAAGGTATTATTTTGGTATAAATGTATTTTAAATTTGGTATTTAAAGGATGTATTTTGGCTTTAATATTGTTTTGGGAAAATTTAAAGAGTATTATTTTTGAGTTAGTTTTATTTATGAAAGTATTATTAGTTTTAAGACACAATAACACGCCGAATAAATACTAATTCAGAAGTCAAACAACAAAAATCAGCGTTATACCTACAAAATTTTCACAGGACTATTTCGATGGTTTTACCGAAGCATCATCTTCAGCTGCAAAACTGCAAATGAACAAGATAGGAAATAATGATTAGATAAGATAAGAAAGCCTGGACAAGTATAAGCAAGTGGCGCCATCTGTTGGCGAAACCAGAACTAAAACATAATTTCTCGAAAAGCCGAAGGCAAATTTGGATTGGAATTAGGATCGTTAACTAGAACAGAAAGATTTTTATGAATGTGAAATGCCTCTAGAAAATCCAGTTCTCCAATGGAAGATGTTTTTTGAATAATTTTGGCAGCAGAAAAATTGAAAGTGTGATTTTCGGACAAACAATGTTGAGCAACAGAAGACCTCTGTGTTTCCTTTTTTCTAACATATGCCTCATGTTCTTTGACGCGAAATTTTAAGGCTCTCTTAGTTTGGCCAATGTAAATTAAACCACACTGGCAAGGAATCCTATAAATACCCCAGGAATTCATATCCGGAATGGGGTCCTTGAGTATAGAAGTTGGAATTTTATTGATGGGAGAATAAACAACCCGAAAGTTAAATTTCTGCAAAATATGTGCAACTTTATAGCTAATTGATGGAAAGAAGGGAATGACAACAGAATTTTTATAATCTCCTAAAATAAGAGTGTGGCTTTTAGTGTGTTGAGATGAGAATTTTTTAACTGCTTGATTAATAATGTTGGGTGAAAAGCCCCTGTCAATAGCTATTGCTTTTAAATAATTTAGTTCTTCATCAAGGGCTAGTTTGGAGGAGCAAACTTGAAGAGCACGGAAAACATAGGAATAAAATGAAGCTAACTTTTGTTTAGTCGGATGACATGATTTAAAGTGTGGTGGAAGGCAAACCGATGAAGGTTTACGGTAAACTGTAGTACTGAAGTTGGATGTGTTACGTGTGACCAGAATGTCGAGAAACGGAAGAGAATTGCAAGTCTCAAGTTCAAAAGTGAACTGAATAGCAGGATCAATAGAATTCATTGTTGAAAGAACTCTATTTAAATCATCTTTATTACCTTCAAACAGGGTAAAAGTATCGTCTACGTAGCGGAACCATGCCGGGAAGTTTAAAGTTTCAAACAATTTTGATTCATAATAATGCATGTAGATATCAGCCAGGATGGGACTGAGGGGACTTCCCATGGCTAATCCCTCAGTTTGCTTGTAATATTTATTTTGGAAAACAAAATGTGTTTGTTTCAAACAGAGTTGAGTGAGAGAAATTAGCTCATCAATTTCGATGCAAGAGAAATGAAATTCGCGAAGTCTGGTTTCTAGACATCTTAATGCACCCTCCACTGGGACATTGGTGAATAATGATTTTACATCAAAAGAAACCATGAATAAATTACTAGGAGAAATGTTTTTAACCTTTTTTACAAACTCTATTGAATTTTTTATGGTGTAAATGTTATTGTCTAATAGAGTGGAAAATCTAGAAACTAAATATTTAGCTAAAGGATACGAGGCAGTACCTAAATTTGATACAATAGGGCGGAAAGGAATACCACTTTTATGAATTTTGGGAAGAGCATATAATCTGGCACAATTCGCAACAGATGGGATAAGCGAATGTTTTAAGTTGCTTGAAATGATTTGCGAAAATTTGATCGCAGTTTTTATTTTGGATAAGTCCGAAGGTGAAGGATCTTTAGGGATCGGATTATATGGTCCTTCGTTTAAGAGTTTAGTGACACCATCGATGTAAGTGTTCTTATCCATGACGACTATCTGGCCACCTTTGTCGGCCATTGAAATGATAAAATCCGGGTTAGAATGAATTTCGCGCATTGTAGCTCTTTCTCTCGCAGTTAGATTTGGTTTCAAAGGTTTATTATTGAATTTCACATTATGAGCGATAAGATGCCTAATCATTTCTTTCTGTGAATCTGAAACTTTACTGAACTTGAAAGCTTTTTCGATAGGAGCCAAAATCTTTGGAATCGAGGGTTTACAGGTTTGTGAGAAGTTAAAATTATATTTTAGAATTCTCTCTTGTTTTTCTGAAAGACTAACATTAGAAATATTAACTATTGGCTTGATGTTTACAATGGGAAGATTTTTTGAACTACTTGAACTGGAAGACTGTAAAAGAAGTTTTTCGAATTTAACTGCAAGGGTGTTTTTATGACGGTTAACTGCATTCTCCGTTCTAGACCAAGACTTTTGCTCAAGGCCAGTGAATTTTGGATATGATTTAGCGAGTTCCAGATGAAGCTTATAGAGTTCATGTTCAACTTTGGACAATTGTTGACGTGTATCCCTTATCACGGACCGAAGAAAGGCAAGCTTGCAATTTAACAGAATTCTTGAAACGCGACTCGAAAGTTTTTGATTAATTTTGATTTGAATAAAATTGGGGATCAATTTTTTACATTTACATTTAAGTAAAAAGTCAAGATGATTCAGGAATTTTTGCCGTTTCAGGCATAATTTAGTGAAACGATTAACGGATGAAGGCATGATAAACAATGCAGAAAATCAAACTAAATTAACTGAGCAATAATAAAGTACATACAAAACAGCAGAAAAATCCCTCACTGAAATGAATAGAAAACAAAACGTTTGTAAGCAAAATGCATTATTTCCTATCTTGTTCATTTGCGGTTTTGCAGCTGAAGATGATGGTTCGGTAAAACCATCGAAACTAGTCCTGTGAAAATTTTGTAGGTATAATGCTGATTTTTGTTGTTTGACTTCTGAATTAGTATTATTAGTTTTATTTATGAGAGTATTATTGAAAGAATAATGGCTAACGAAAACCTCTCTGATCCTCATGATTCATTAAGGGCAGCTAGCGCTGAACCTGAAACAAGTATAATTCCCTTTGACGCGCAGAATGATATGGATATAAATTCATGGCTTGAGTACTTTAACAAAACTCATTTAGATAAAGATGAAACGTGCAAGCTTAATAATGTAGCTCGATATCTAAAAGGTAATGCACCTAGCGTATATGTCAAAAACTGCCATAAAATTACTAAATATGTGGAATTAGTCCAAATTTTAAAAGAACATTTTTTCCACCCCACTTTAACTACGTTTGGTCCTTTTGCCAATTACAAGTACAATCATATAGAGGACATAACGCAATATTTTCGCAAAAAATTAGATATTGGTAAAAAATTAAATCTAACTCATGAAATGATCTTGGAGGGTCTGACGGATGGCCTTCCTATAGAATTAAAATCCTTAATGACGGTCAACGCACCCTCTGACCCTATCTCTTGGCTTACTCATGTCCATAAGCTTATTAAAATTAGCGAAAATCAACAAATCAAAAGTGCACCTCCCAGATTTGTTACTCCGATTGGGAACAGTCCCCAAGATTACAATCGATTTAATAGAAGTAGAATTTCAGCTACTGTGAGACAAGATTCTCCTAGACCCAACAATTTCCAACGTTTTCAGAGACCAAGTAATTTTTATAATCGGTTCAGTGGTCCAGGATTTACAAGCCATCATAATTATAATTCTCAAAATAGATTGCCATTGCCACCCAGTCCCTGTAGACTTTGCACCCGGAACGGAATCCCAAATGCTTTTCACTGGTTTAAGGTTTGTCCTTTCAGAGGGGAGAGATCTGATACACCTAATGTTACGCCCCTTGCAATAGAACCAACCCCAGAAACCCCTCACAGTAGTTGACTATTAAAGGTGTCGGGATATTTGCCCAATAAGAAACGTCTAGAGTGTGTTGTAGACAGTGGTGCCACCATATCGATAATTTCTTCCAAAACGGCTAGACAATTACATTTAAAAGTACAAAGAGTTAGGTCATTTTCAGTAACCCAAACTAAAGGAAACATAATCTTTAACAAAATATGTTGTATACAAATGAAAATTGGACGGATTAGTAACCAAATTACCTTGTTTGTTCTTGATAATAATTTGAATTATGTAATTTTAGGACTTTATGAATGCAAATTATTTGAGTTGAGTATTGATTGTAGTAATTTAAAAATTAAACAGAGAGCTATTGACTGCCATTTTGACAGCCGACCCATATCTCTATACCTCCAACTTCAAGGTGGTACAACAAATGTTTATCCATGTGTTAATAATGATGATGATGTAAGAAATTTTCCAACCTGTAAATATCGGACTACAAATCCAAAGGAATTAGTTTCTCAGTCTAACATTTATGTGAAAAATGCTGTTTCTAATACTGTCGATAACAAAGAGTATAACTTAAAAAATTGTTAAATGATTATTCATCTGTGTTTTCTAAAAATAAGTATGATGTAGGAAAAATTAATATTGAACCTCAACGAATTAATTTAAATTCTGATTTGCCTGTATCACTAAGACCTTAAAGAACATCCCCTATGGAAGAAGAGGAAATTAAGACCCAAATTGATCAATTATTACAAGCAGGTATAATTAAAGAAAGTTGTAGCCCATATTCGTCCCCCGTGACTTTAGTATTTAAACGTGAGGAAGGTAAGAAAACTAGATTGTGTATAGATTATCGAAAATTGAATTCCCTGGCTAAAACAGATGCAAACCCTCTTCCTCGCATTGACACTTTGTTAGACAAATTAAGTAAAGCAAAAGTATTTTCTACAATTGATTTGAGATCTGGTTTCTGGCATATCCCGATTCACCCTGCAGATATTGAGAAATTAGCTTTTTGCACGAATTTTGGATTATTCGAATGGTTAAGACTCCCTTTTGGTTTCAAAAATGCATCTGCAAATTTTAACAGAACAATTAGACGAATATTAACAAAAAATAAAATTAATTTCGCTTGCAGTTACATTGATGATATAATCGTTTTCTCTTCCTCTGAGAAAGAACATTTAGAACATTTAAAAATTTTATTTGAGGTGTTTAAAGAGGAGCATAATCAATTGAATCGAAACAAGTGTGTGTTCACCAGAGATCAGATCACATTTCTTGGCTATGAAATAAAAAATGGTAGAATAATTCCCGATAACCATAATATAGAAGTTATTAAAAAACTTAAAAAACCCCAGTAACACCAAAGAGTTACAAAGAGTTTTGGGAAGTGTGAATGTGTATCATAGATTCATTCCGAATTATGCAACTATTAGAGCTCCATTAAACAGACTCTTGAAAAAAGATGTCAAGTGGGAATGGGATGACTAATGTCAAAAAGCTTTCGACGAAATGAAAAGAATACTGATTTCCAAACCTGTTTTACAATTGTATGATTCCAGTAGGCCATGTCATATTTTTGTTGACGCTTCTCAAACTGCTGTTGGAGCTGTTTTGAAACAACCAGATGAAAATGATGTCCTTCACCCTGTATCATATTATTCCCGAACTTTAAGAAATTATGAGAAAAATTATACGATTACTGAGTTAGAATGTTTGGCCATAGTAGATTCCCTAGACAAATTCTATTACTATCTGCATGGACAAAAATTTGTTATACATACGGACCATGCGGCCCTCGTTTGGCTCAAAAATGTTAAAAATTTAAAAGGTAGACTCTTCCGTTGGTCACTCAAACTACGTATGTTCAATTATCAAGTAAAGTATCAGAAGGGCTCTACCAAAATTGAAGCTGACATGCTTTCTAGACATCCTGTTTCACAGCACCTGCAACATTATGTACATTTACTTGATAGAAATGAAATAATCCAACAACAAAAAACTGATAATGTCTGCGGAAAAAAATTACCAGGAGATAAATGATATGATGGTAATTAAGAAAAAGAATTTTTATAAAATTGTAGTACCTAAATCTTTAAGATTAAAATTGTTGAATAAAACCCATGAAAATTTTGGTCACCCGGGAGTTCAAATTATGCCTAACTTAATCACCCCTCAATATTATTGGCCTCATATTAGCGAAGATAACGGAAATTTTGTTAAACATTGTCATACTTGTCAACTTAATAAAAAGAAAAAACAGAAAAAATTTGGTCTAATGCAAGATGTACCCCCAAACGACAAACTTTTCGAATGTCTCTCTATTGACACTGTGGGAGGATTTAATTATTATAATTCTACAAAAAAATATTTACATATAGTTATTGACCATGCAACAAGATATGTCTGGGCTTTTCCCTCGAAAAGTGTAACTTCAGAAACTTATGCCACTTGTCTAAAACAAATATTTCAAATACAAGTCCCCGAAAAAATTCTGAGTGACAGGAATGCAGCCTTCACTTCCTCTAGATTCAAAAAAATTTCTTAAAAAGCATAATAATAAACAACTTTCAACTTCATCTCACCATCCCCAGACAAATGGTAAAGTAGAAAGAGTAAATCAATCAATAGTAAGTCGACTAAAATGTAAAGTAAATTCTTCTTCTAAAAAAGTACCATGGACTAAAGTGCTAGAGCAAGTTGTTATCGAATATAACAACTCCCCTCATACGGTAACTAAGTTCACCCCAGTATACTTACTATTTGGTAACCTCCCTTTTGAATCTCCAATTGATCAAAATAAATACCCTTCCTTAAATGAAGCAAGGGCTTTAGCAAAGAAAAGAACTATCGAATACCACCGAAAGAATAAAACTAGATATGACATCAGATTTGTAGAATCTAAATTTCAACCTGGAGATTTTGTCCTTTACGAGGAATTTGAATACCCAAATACTAGAAAATTGACTTCATCCTATTCAGGCCATTATCGGATTATGAATAAATTATCTGAAGTTAATTATGAAATCGACAGGGAAAATTTTCACACGAAGAAATCAACTGAGATTGTACATGCGTCAAAATTAAGGTTCTATTATCCACCCGAGAACTTTAAATTACATCATGAATAAATCAAAATTTATAAATCAATAAACTATCCATAACCCTTCTTTTAGTTTTCATCCTGTTGTCCCCCTTAATAGTTGATTTATCTCTCAGTGTCTAATAAGTTTGTCTGGCCTTTTCTTTTACTGGGCTCCTTCAAACTTGAGTTTCAGGTTCAATACACTTTCCGTGTGGGAAACACTCAATTGAGGCTATACTACAAGTAGAGTACTATACCCTCACATTTCCTTGAGCTCATGTTTTCCTATGTTTGTGTTATAAATTGTAGCAACAGTTGAAAAAGTTAAATTTCAGTTGTTGAAATTTCTGAATTTCATTTTATGTTTCTGCAGCATCGTGTACAAAAAACTGGTATGGATGTTGGAAGTTAAATTTTGTTTTGTTATCATTAATAAGAGAAAAATTTAGTGACAAAATGTGTTAAAAACCTAGCAAAATGTGTATTTTCAACAAGAGTATAAGAGCTCTAGTATCGTGACATAAAAACTCAAATGTTTTCAGTGCCAATGCTAATCCATAATTCTAGCGCTAATTAAATGATCCGGAGATCTCCAAAGACCAGTAAAAGACTGAAGATGAGCCTGAATGACAACTCTAATGATTGTACGGACTCTAATGATTACACAAACTGTGAATGGCATGCCCTAAGATATAAACTTACAAATTCAGTTATATTATTATTTCCTATTGCCGCGTAGCTAACCAGCAATATGTTATTGGTGCTTTATTTGTTCTGCACTTAGTTACTATATTATAATTTCATTAATCATTTATTATATTTTATATACTGTATTCATTATATTCAAATATTTTATGTCATATTTCATGTAAACATTTTGTGTGCCTTGAGATAAATCCAATCAGTTTTCCTACTAACTTAATTTCCTAATAACTAAATTTTCTGTTCTCACTATCTGGACTGACTTGGGTCGACGGCCGCGACTGCAAGCCTTTTCAGATGGGGGGGGATAATCTGTAATGATATTTTTAAATCAATTGACTAAATTAAATTCTATTAATATTGCTTAATAACGTGTTGGCGATTCTCTACCTAAATTGCATCCCTGTTCCTAAATTTTGGCGAAATCCTTTCTTTATCATTCGTAATAGTGATCTTGTTCTCTTTTCCAGTACTCTTATCTATAGCAGACACATTCAATATGCCATTGGCATCAATATCGAAGGTAACTTCAGTCTGTGGGACACCTCTAGGTGCAGGAGGAATGCCAGTTATTCAAACTTTCCAAGAAGATTATTGTCCTTGGTCATTGCACGTTCACCCTCGTAAACTTGGATCAAGACACCTGGTTGATTATCAGAGTAAGTTGAAAATGTTTGTGTCTGACGAGTTGGAATGGTTGTATTACGTTTGATGAGCACAGTCATTACACCACCAGCAGTTTCAATTCCTAGAGACAGTGGGGTTACATCCAACAGCAACAGATCTTGCACTTGTTCAGATTTATCACCATTCAAAATTGCAGCTTGGACTGCAGCACCATATGCGACAGCTTCATCTGGATTAATACTTTTGTTAAGTTCTTTACCATTAAAGAAATCTTGCAGTAGCTTCTGAATTTTAGGAATACGAGTAGATCCACCTACCAGGACAATACCGTGGACTTGAGCTTTATCTAATTTTGCATCTTGCAAAGCCTTTTCAACAGGTTCCAATGTGCTTCTAAACAAATCAGCATTCAGTTCTTCAAAACGGGCTCTTGTTATGGTTGAATAGAAATCTACACCTTCAAAGAGAGAATCAATTTCGATGCTGGCTTGAGTACTTGAGGATAGGGTTCTCTTAGCCCTTTCACAGGCAGTATGTATGAGAAATTACATTTCATATATATAGAGAGAGAGAGATATAGAAGACAGATAAATTTAAACACCTAAAACCAATATTAATTTGGAATCAAAGCAAGGCAATTCCTCAACAATATTAATAATCGCAACCTCGTATAAGAGTTTTAACACAATTATAAAAAATAATCGAAATTAAAATAAGAATTAATAATTGAACAAACTCGAAAAATAAAAATGCGAAAGGGAAAATATACAAATTGTTAACATGTAAGAATTAATCTCCTTTTAAAGAGCTCGGTTACCCAAAGAAAGTTTTCTCAGTTACATGAAATTCGAATTCATATTACAAGAATTTATAAAGTAAATAGTTCAGTATTTAAAATCATTCTCTGGGATTTGGATATACTTATAGATTACGAGGAAATGACGACGCCCTTATACTTATACTTATAGACTCCGCCCTAAGGGGGTCTGAAGTCTCGTAATTTTTCCTGAAAGGGCAATCTTTTATGATTCATGCGGTGTCTCAAGAATAAAGCTTTGAATATTATAATGAATCATAAATAAATAATAATAAACGAAAGTTCTTAATACAAATGAGATGAAAAGACGAATGATTCAAATTTTATTGGAGAGCCAAAAGTGTTAATTTTACATTTAATTTTGAATAAAAGTCTAAACATTATAACGCGTTCGAAATTTTTTTTGAAATAATAATAATAAATAAAATTGTAATGAAAAATATAATCAAAAATTTTAAAATAAGTAAATCAAGTTCAAAAATATAATAATAATAGTAATAAAATAAATAATATAAAAATTAATGGTAAGGAAAGTAAAATATTAACAAGAAATAAATATAAAATGTAAAAAGTAACAATAAGAAAATACAAAAAACACAAAAGTAAATATTAATAAACAAATAAGTAAAAATAAATAGCATTAAAATTGAATATGATATAAAAATAGTAAAAAAATCCATTAATTACGAATTTGGTATTTAAAAAGCTAATGTTAGTTCAATTATAAATTAAATGGCTTTATTTCTCGCGCAGTGCAGCGCGTGACGAATATTAAAAGAAAGCTAAGCCGGAAAAATTAAAAATACAAGAGCGCCTGCGTTAAATAAATAAATATCTCTTTTTGATTTCGAGAAAGTACTGGAAAATTCTAGCGCGTGATTTTAAAATCTTATAAAAGGAGGAAAAATCTCAGTTTGTGGTAGTTGCTTAGTTTGTTGTTGTTTAGAAAACTACTGTTGTTGATTGTAGCGAATTCGCGGATTAGCGTTCTTTAGCTGTTTTGAATTACGTTCTATTGGATATTTGAGTAGTTAAAAGATAACTACTGTGAGATATTGTAATACTGCATGTTAATTTGAGAAAATTTAAGCATTTTTGTTGTGACAATAATAAATTTTTGTTCATTTTTCATCGGACTTGTGCATTCATTTCGTAACGAACCCGTACGCACGCAACAATTTTTGGTGTCAGGAGTGGGGTTTGAATGCCAATAACAAGAGCGATGGAAGAACAATTCAGGCAAATGATGACTGCATTTGCTGCTTTCCAAGAAAAGATGGAAGGAGCCGTCAACTCCGTTAAAGAAGAAATTAAAGGCGAGATGAAATTGGGGCAAGAATCCGTTAAGGAAGAAATGAAGGCCATTCATACTGGTCAATTAACTTTTAAAGACGAAATAAAAGTTGTTAAGGAATCTGTTAAAGAAGAAATAAAAGCTGTTCAAGTCAAGATTGAAGAAAGTCAATGCGAAATGAAAAGAGAAATTGCCTGCATAATAGAAACCAAATTCGATGCTTTGGAAGGCAGAATAGATGTGGTTGAGAATAAAGTGGGACAAATTGAGGAAAATGTTTCTTCTGTTAACGAAGAAATAGAAGAAAGAGTTTGTTCCGTTCAGAAACAAATCGAACAACAAATTGATGACCGGGTTTGTGCGGTTGCCAAAGAACTGGAAACTTTAAAGAAATTCGTAGCGACGGCTGGGAGTAAGAGTGATGATTTTAAATTCTTACCGATGCCTGCTCGTCCATCTCTGAAGCTATCCACATATGATGGGAAGACATCCTGGCAAGTGTATAAGACCCAGTTTTCTATCGTGGCGGATGCGAATGGATGGGATTCCCAAGCTAAGGCCTGTCATCTCGCCGCTTCTCTGAGAGCAGACGCAGCGGATATATTGCAGACGCTTCCCGAAAACAAAAGGTTAGATTTCGAAGCTCCGTCCGGCGCCTTGGAGTTGCGCTTTGGGGAGAAGTGTTTAAAAGACTACAGCAGGCTCCAATTAAAATCTCGTCAACAGAAGCCTACCGAAACACTTCAGGAGCTCGCCGCGGATGTTGAAAGGCTGTCCCATCTCGCCTTTTCGGAATGCCCGACAGAAACAAGGGAAATCCTGTCCTTGCAATACCTTATCGACGGCATCCGAGATACTGAAATACAGAAAGCTCTACGAATGGCGGATGTAAAAGATTTAAAAAGTGCTCTAGTGTACGCCATGAAATTTGAGGCAGCCCAGCAAGCCACTCGTCGAGACCGCCACCCAGTCAGAGCTGCTCAAGTCCAGGAGCCATGGGATCAAGTCACCGCTCGACTTGACGATTTAACTAGACAACTGAACGCCTTGAGACGGAATATTGGTGAGAAGAAACCGACCGTTAAGTGCTGGAACTGCGGTGCTGAAGGTCACATACGACGAAACTGCAAAACACCCCAGGGTACTGATGTTAAGACCGCTTCTAACAAGCAGCAGGGAAACTAATTAGTGGCCATCTCGCGGGGCGGAGGTTGCCAGATAATGAAAAGCCCCCGTTTAAAGCGCTTCAGATTTCTGCAGTGACAGGCGGCAGCAATGGACTTTTCATAATAGGACATATTAATGGAGTTCCGTGCAATATGACTATAGATACAGGAGCCAACGTCACCATCATCCGAAAAGATTTGGCTCAACAACTAGGAAACAAACTTATCTGGACGCCGCCCTGCGTTACCCTCCAGACTGTGTCCGGTGAGAAGATCGACATCGACGGAAAAGTAAATGTTAACATCACGTTTGGAAGTGCCGCTTACCATCACACGGTATATGTAGCAGAGATCACTGATTCTTGCATACTCGGATTGGACTTTCTAAGGAAATACAATTTTTCCTTGGATTTTAAAAATAATGAATTGCATTCTACATCTGAGGACATAGCGTTATTTCTCGTTAATGATGAAGAAGTTAAATCTGTCCATAAAATCATAGCACAAGACTATATTACAATACCGGCAAGAACAGAAATTTTACTTCCTGGATCCATAGCTGAAAATAGAAATTTCCGCTACGGCATCATAGAATATCCCAATAACTGTAATATCCGAAAAGGAGTATTAGTAGCCTCAACACTCGTCGACCTATCCAGAACGGTTATCCCGGTGAGAGTCGCCAATGTAACTGAAAAGTCGAGAGTTATTAAGAAAGGTGAAGTGGTTGCAACATGAACTCCAGTAACCAGCGTTGAAAGAAAGAGTAACATCCCAGAATCCGTGTCCTCAGAGAGCATTACATCGGAGTTATTGCAGAATGCACAATTAAACGATAAAGAGAAAAATGCTGCCGATCGCGTCATTAAAGATCTTCAAGTTGTTTTCTCCCGCTCGTCTTCTGACGTGGGTCGAACTAGTTTGACACAACATAGAATAGATACTGGCGATCATTCCCCGATCAAGCAACATCCAAGACGTCTACCGTTTGCTAAACAGGAAGAGGTGCGAACACTGTTAAAAGATATGGAAGAAGGCGATGTCATCGAGCCTTCAGCGAGTCCATGGGCATCTCCCATCGTTCTCGTCAGAAAGAAAGACGGCTCAACAAGATTTTGCGTTGACTATCGCCGGTTGAATGAGGTTACGAAGAAAGACAGTTACCCTCTTCCTAGAATTGATGACATTCTAGACACTCTTTCTGGAAGAAAGTGGTTCTCAACACTTGATTTAAAGAGTGGGTATTGGCAGGTAGAAATCCATCCTGATGACCGAGAAAAGACGGCATTTACTACGGGACAAGGACTTTGGCAGTTCAAAGTGATGCCGTTTGGACTGTGGAATGCGCCGGCAACATTCGAACGTCTTATGGAGACTGTTTTGAAAGGCCTTTCCTACGAAGCCTGTCTGATATACCTGGACGATATCATCATCGTCGGAAATAGTTTTGAAGAGCATCTAGAAAATCTTAGAAAGGTGCTTCAGAAACTGAAAGAGGCCAATCTGAAGCTGACTCCCGCTAAATGCAAATTGTTTCGAAAGGAAGTGACTTACCTGGGACATGTCATCTCTGCAGAAGGTGTGCGCACGGATCCTGAAAAGGTATCAGAGGTTAAATCCTGGACGCGTCCCGAAAATGTCCATCAGCTGAGAAGCTTCCTAGGGCTTTGCACCTACTATAGGAGATTCGTGAAGAACTTTTCTTCCATCGCAAGACCACTTCACAAGCTGACAGAGAGCAAGCAAAGATTCTTGTGGACAAAGGAATGCGAGGATGCATTTAACAACTTAAAGGAAGCTTTAACATCTGCTCCAATCCTGACGTATCCTCAGCTCGACAGACCATTTATTCTCGACACCGACGCGAGCAATGAAAGTGTCGGTGCTGTTTTGTCCCAAGAAATAGACGTCCAAGAACGGGTAGTAGCTTACTGGAGCAAGTGCCTGTCTAAACCGGAGAGGAATTACTGTGTCACAAGGAAAGAGTTACTCGCCATAGTCAAAGCTGTAGAACATTTCCATCATTATCTATACGGGAGAAAATTCCTCCTCCGCACGGACCATGCCTCATTGGCCTGGCTTTTAAATTTCAAAAATCCTGAGGGTCAAATAGCCAGGTGGATACAGAGACTCCAAGAATATGACATCACTATCCGTCATCGTAAGGGATCATCACACGGAAACGCCGACGCCCTGTCTAGAAGACCTTGCCAAGAAAGCTGCCGATATTGTTCCAGGGTGGAAGCGAAATACGAGCTGCTGACTCCGGTCACAAGACAAATTACAACATCAACATCGGCTGATCGAGACCCGTGGAGTGATGATGAAGTCAGGAGAGACCAGGTGGAAGACCGCGACATTAAACCCATACTTGATTTAATAGAGTCATCAAACAGAAAACCTACATGGCAGGACATTTCTATCTGTAGTCCTACAACAAAACAATACTGGGCACTCTGGGATTCACTTCAAATTCGAAACGGCGTCTTATACCGGAAATTCGAGTCGGATGATGGGAAGACGTTCCGATGGCAACTGATACTTCCAAGATCCCGGATTCCTGATATCCTCAAAGAACTACATAACAGCCCTACAGGAGGTCACTTTGGAATTATGAAGACCTTACAGAGAATTCGTGAGCGCTTTTACTGGAATAATGCAAAGAATGACGTGCAAAAGTGGTGCCGATCTTGCGATGCCTGTGCAGGTCGAAAAGGACCGAGGAAACGCAGCCGAGGCAGGCTGCAACGTTACAACGTAGGTGCGCCTTTTGAACGTATTGCCTTTGACATCCTGGGACCTCTGCTACGAACTGCTGATGGCAACAAATACATACTCGTTGTCATTGATTACTTCACCAAGTGGCCTGAAGCTTATCCTATTCCTGATCAAGAGGCAGTCACAGTAGCTGAGGTAATGATACAGCGCTGGATTTCCAGATTCGGAGTGCCTCTTCAGTTACATTCCGATCAGGGAAGGAATTTTGCCTCGGCAATAATCAAAGAACTACGCAAACTACATGGCATTGACAAAATTCAAACGACGCCATTGCATCCCCAGCCGGACGGCATGGTAGAGAGGTTCAATCGAACCATCCTTAATAACCTCTCATTAGTGGTTTCCAGAAACCAACAGGACTGGGACAAGAAATTACCACTCTTTTTACTGGCTTACCGCAGTGCTGTCCACGAGACTACCGGCTACTCTCCATCACAGATGCTCTTCGGTCGTGACCTTCGTCTGCCTTGTGATCTATTGTTTGGCCGCCCTCAGGATGCTCCTTCATCGTCTGAGGAATATATTCAAGATCTCCAGGCCCGGTTTGAAGTGATGCACAATTTAGCACGAGAGCGAGTCAACTTGGCGACGGAGAAGATGAAGACCCGATACGACACAAGAGCTACTGAACATCAATTCCACGAAGGAGACAAGGTGTGGTTGTGGAATCCGACTCGACGGAAAGGACTTTGTCCGAAATTACAGTCACCTTGGGATGGGCCGTACACAGTCCTAAACAGGCTGAATGACGTCGTGGTTCGGATTCGTAAGTCTTCGAACTCTAAACCTAAAGTCGTTCATTACGACAGGTTAGCTTATTACTATGGCCATAGTACGTAATGTAAATAATTGTAAATAGTATCAGACCATGGTCCTTTTTGTTTATAAATGTGTATTTGATTTGATTTGTATTTAGTATTTGATTTGCATTTAGTATTTGATTTGTATTTAGTATTTGATTTGCATTTAGTATTTGATTTGTATTTAGTATTTGTTTTGTATTTAGTATTTGATAGCATTTGATTTGTTTAAGTTAGGTATTGCATTTATTGTTTATATTGTTTGATATTGTAATGTAATGTTTATGCCTCAGTTGCATTTATGCCACAGTTGTAAGTTTAGCTTCCTGTCCAGGGATTGTACTGCCCGGGACGTGCAGTCCTTGGGAAGGGGGCAGTGTTACGAATTTGGTATTTAAAAAGCTAATGTTAGTTCAATTATAAATTAAATGGTTTTATTTCTCACGCAGTGCAGCGTGTGACGAATATTAAAAGAAAGCTAAGCCGGAAAAATTAAAAATACAAGAGCGCGTGCGTTAAATAAATAAATATCTCTTTTTGATTTCGAGAAAGTACTGGAAAATTCTAGCGCGTGATTTTAAAATCTTATAAAAGGAGGAAAACATCTCAGTTTGTAGTAGTTGCTTAGTTTGTTGTTGTTTAGAAAACTACTGTTGTTGATTGTAGCGAATTCGCGGATTAGCGTTCTTTAGCTGTTTTGAATTACGTTCTATTGGATATTTGAGTAGTTAAAAGATAACTACTGTGAGATATTGTAATACTGCATGATAATTTGAGAAAATTTAAGCATTTTTGTTGTGATAATAATAAATTTTTCTTCATTTTTCATCGGACTTGTGCATTCATTTCGTAACGAACCCGTACGCACGCAACAATATTAAGAAGAAATAAATATAAAATGTAAAAAGTAACAATAAGAAAATACAAAAAACACAAAAGTAAATATTAATAAACAAATAAGTAAAAATAAATAGCATTAAAATTGAATATGATATAAAAATAGTAAAAAAATCCATTAATTGCAAAAATATACATAAAAAAGTTCTTAATCTTTAATTAAGGGCTTTAAGTTTGGCTAAAATGCACAGTTTAGTCGCATTCAAGCCGCATCCTTGGCTCCCCACTTAATGTCCTTTTTATTAAATAAATATAATTCAGCTTATGAGCTCAATTTTTTATCAGTCACAGGTCCGTCAAGGAGGTCCCCACTTAGTCACTCACTGGTCAATCAGCGTGCAATTTTTTAGCCAGCCACTGGTCAATCATCGAGATCGTCATTTAGTAAGTCTCTGGTGTGTCAATGAACAATTTTGGTCAGATTGATGTCATTTCGAACAAATTTATGACGAATATAAATTGAAAGTATGTCAACTTAGCTCAGATCTTGATAGGTTGCTTTAAAGTGTTATGTTTATTTTTAATTTTCTTAGAGCAAAAATATTTGAGTAACGCTTTTCTTAGGTTTGAAAATGTGAAACGCCGGCTACGATGTAAGGAAGGAGGCTGAGTATTCTCGTCATCAACGTAGATAACAGCGACAGTATCAACGACGAGATCAATAAGGCGTTCTTGAAATTCTTGAATTGGTTTCACTTCTATTCTGTCTACATGATCCATTTTGCCTTTTATTTCTATTTCATTTTTTGTGTTGATGAGATTGCCGAAATCGATGTCCCCTTGTGCTCCAAGATCGTTATGCGATACAAAGCATTCAGCATCCAATGATTTAATAGAGGTATTCAAACTGAGTTCTTCCTGATTAAAGGTGGTTGTAGCGGTATTCATGCCTGTTTGATTACCTCAGTTATAAGGTTTTGGAAAATCAAAATTCTTTCTGTTTCTTGATGAAAGTAACTAAATTCATTTTCATCACTGAAAAGGTACACATCAGTGGGATTATTATCGAAATCATTTTGAAAAAGGTCGATGTTGTCAGTGGCACTATCAATATGCAAATTAAGATGGTTATTATCAAAAGCTACGTTAGAAACTTGGAGGAAATCGGTGTCATTGTCTATATCCACTTCAAAGGAATCGTCATTAAATTCATTAATATCAGCATATGAATCAAGGAAATCTACATTATGTACCTTCTTTCCGGCATTAAGGTTGCGTTCATTACGGTTAATGGTGTTTTCATCATTACTTTTCCGAGTTTTCTCTTCTCTTCGAGGAAACAAGATGAAGGCAGTCGCAAAACAAATAAGTATGCCCAATAGGCTGTCGATAAACGGTGTTGGTATAAAAACGTAACACAGTACTGTCAACAAAAAGAAGCCCATTTTAAAAATGGCCCCAATTCGATTTTAGCAATAAAAAAAATATATTTAAGCAAATAAGATCCACACGTAAGATTTTAGCACCATTAAATTTGATATCTCTAATGATTTTGGTTTATATGCATTGTTAAAAAAGTATTCATTAACTTTGTTGTAATTCAACAGAAGCTGAAAAACAATTATTGGTAACTTGATTGTTACAAATCTTATTAAAAGGATTCTTTGAATATGTAGCAATGAAAGATCTTCTGATATATAATTCATAATAAAAAGAAAGTTTCTTTGTGTGTCTTTCGTTCATGCTGCGTGTAAGCTAATAGACCCAGGGCTACGAATTTGGTACATAGGTGCATCTGGGCAAGAGCCAGTGTACCCCGAAGCAAGTATTTCAAAATTGGAATATGTTTTTTTATCGTATGTTTTTTCATGAAATCGCATCAAATCGATAATTCTCTCTCATTATATCAGCAATAATGCTATTGTATCACTATTGCCATTGTTTATTGTATCAGGACTGTTGCCATTCGGAAAGATTAAGGCGAAAATTAGCGTTTTAAGAGATTTTAATTAATATCTCTGATCTTTGCTATTTTTTTGGGTAAAAGAGGAAGCGGAAAAGCGGACAAAAGAACGAACGCTAAACTACCGCTCCCATAAATATTCAAATAAATATTTTTTGGGGGTTTCTTGTGATACAAAACATAAACGTAATCCTCATATATATATATAACCAAAGATTATTATTATTAAAACGAAAATTATGGGAACATATATTTCAATTGAAAAAATACTTTCAAAACTTGATGTTTTCCTGATTTTATGAGTGCAAAGCGCAGAATATCATGTTTACCGTAGACTCTCATGCAAAGCGTTTCTTCTACCTTTGGTTAGGTGAAAATGAATTTAAATATAAACACAATATAAAATATATAAAAATTTTTTTAATTCTTTAATAGGCACCTATTTATGATAAAATCAACTGATTAGCATAAAATTAATTTATATTAGCGTTATATTCTTAGTGGGAAGGTATTCATGCCTAGGATGGCCTTTAAATGATAAGCTCAACAATATGCTTCCATACAAAACCATCACAAGACACAACATTCTGACATCATACCAGGCTACGACAGTCATAACAAACATTCTGAACATGGTAAACCGAGTGAATAGAATATAACGTTTCAATTCTCTACATTCCTCAAAAATAAGATATAATAATTTGAGTCAACATGGAGTGTTCAGAACGCCTACATTACTAAGGGATTCAGCGAATGGATTTAAGTTCGCTCGTGCGATGGTCACTTTCTCGTCCAACAGATTATGACTAGAGAGTGGAAGAGAGAAAGGGACTTATATGTCATCTTCGGTGCACGAACAGAACTAAATTATGCACCTGCTTAAAGCTGTTAGGTGAATATCATTCTGACACTTACACACAAGCCTGAAAAAATTCATGAGACTTAAAATGGAAATCTTTATTATCTTTATACTACTTTGTGGGTCACAATCACAGAGTTAAGGGAAGTGGAAGTTTAATTAAACTATTCTTTTGTCTCTCCTCTAAAATCTTAGAATATTATATTGGATATAAAAAGTCTCACATCGCTTTTCCTCCTACTGAAACCCTTTGATTCTTATTAATAAAAATAATAATAATTGTTTTCCGTCACTACTGACCTGACATGAACGTATATGTAATTTAGGCACACGCACCCAACAAAATATCTGATTTCGATACCACACGACTTCCCTGTAAGGACTATTAATTTATAGACATTACTGCTTCAATTGATTTGCCCCTGTGTCCTCGAATTTTAATTAGATATATATTTATATTTCAATTAATTCAGTTCTCACTTCGCGGCGTAGCAAAAATCAATGGAGATTCAAAACACCTTCATTGAAAACTGTAAAATATATAAAAATCTAAAACATTAAATGCAGTTAAAAACAATTTTTAGAATTAAAATTACAGTTTCTGCGTCCAAACAAGCAACTCAACCAACAGGTAGACAGACCAAAATTTTTGGTGTACAGTTTTGAAAGTTAATGTTTAGTCTACCTTTGCAAAAAGACATGGAAGTTGGCGCACCAAATGATTTAATCAACAGTTCTAATAACAGTGTCTGGCCTCGTTACGCCTACTATCACTTTTACATTGCTCATAATTGGAGAGCTATCGCATACACGAAAGGTGTAAAATCCATAACCGAAATATAAGAACAACATAAATCGACCTTTTAAAGGGTTAAAAGGCAAAAATGCAAAATTTATTAATATATAAGAACAAAAATACAAAGCTAAACGAGCCGGTGTAAGAAGACAGGAATATATATATATATATTTATACATGTTAAAGTGACCGATTGCAAGGAAAAAGCGAGGAGTACAACTAGATGTTATAGCACTCCCGTATACTAAAACATTCTACGGCTACTCATTCTCGAGTTATTCGAGATACGTATCTCACGAAACGAAAATACTTGAAAATACCGCTAATCTCTGTGCTGAATCTATTTTACAATCCGTTTTTATAAAAAAGTGCGCCATATATTTTATGTCCAGATACTATGCCAAAACAAGTCATTCCAATTGATTTAAAGCGGTAGAAATGAATACTTTTCTTAAAATCTGCTACCCTAAATTTTTCGCAACTATAGTTCTTCATTTAATTCGTACAGGGAACTAGAAGGTGACAGTTTTGTAATTTCAATTCTGCAGAGCCGATTAACGGAATTTAGCTTGCATTTTTCATACCGAAAAAGCGCGTCTTATGATGCATCTTATTAATCTGTAATGATATTTTTAAATCAATTGATTAAATTAAATTTTATTAATATTGCTTAATAACGTGTTGGCGATTCTCTACCTAAATTGCATCCCTGTTCCTAAATTTTGGCGAAATCCTTTCTTTAGTATAAAATATATTAACCTGTTGGCGCCCGCCAAATCGCCAAACTCATAAATCTGTCATATTACATAAAGTCCTTAAGAACTCCATAAAGTCCTTTTGCCAATTACAAGTACAATCATAAAGAGGACATAACGCAATATTTTCGCAAAAAATTAGATATTGGTAAAAAATTAAATCTAACTCATGAAATGATCTTGGAGGGTCTGACGGATGGCCTTCCTATAGAATTAAAATCCTTAATGACGGTCAACGCACCCTCTGACCCTATCTCTTGGCTTACTCATGTCCATAAGCTTATTAAAATTAGCGAAAATCAACAAATCAAAAGTGCACCTCCCAGATTTGTTACTCCGATTGGGAACAGTCCCCAAGATTACAATCGATTTAATAGAAGTAGAATTTCAGCTACTGTGAGACAAGATTCTCCTAGACCCAACAATTTCCAACGTTTTCAGAGACCAAGTAATTTTTATAATCGGTTCAGTGGTCCAGGATTTACAAGCCATCATAATTATAATTCTCAAAATAGATTGCCATTGCCACCCAGTCCCTGTAGACTTTGCACCCGGAACGGAATCCCAAATGCTTTTCACTGGTTTAAGGTTTGTCCTTTCAGAGGGGAGAGATCTGATACACCTAATGTTACGCCCCTTGCAATAGAACCAACCCCAGAAACCCCTCACAGTAGTTGACTATTAAAGGTGTCGGGATATTTGTCCAATAAGAAACGTCTAGAGTGTGTTGTAGACAGTGGTGCAACCATATCGATAATTTCTTCCAAAACGGCTAGAAAATTACGTTTAAAAGTACAAACAATTACGTTTAAAAGTACAAAGACTTAGGTCATTTTCAGTAACCCAAACTAAAGGAAACATAATCTTTAATAAAATATGTTGTATACAAATGAAAATTGGACGGATTAGTAACCAAATTACCTTGTTTGTTCTTGATAATAATTTGAATTATGTAATTTTAGCACTTTACGAATGCAAATTATTTGAGTTGAGTATTGATTGTAGTAATTTAAAAATTAAACAGAGAGCTATTGTACTTGACTGCCATTTTGACAGCCGACCCATATCGCCAAACCTCCAACTTCAAGGTGGTACAACAAATGTTTATCCATGTGTTAATAATGATGATGATGTAAGAAATTTTCCAACCTGTAAATATCGAACTACAAATCCAAAGGAATTAGTTTCTCAGTCTAACATTTATGTGAAAAATGCTGTTTCTAATACTGTCGATAACAAAGAGTATAGATTATCGAAAATTGAATTCCCTGGCTAAAACAGATGCAAACCCTCTTCCTCGCATTGACACTTTGTTAGACAAATTAAGTAAAGCAAAAGTATTTTCTACAATTGATTTGAGATCTGGTTTCTGGCATATCCCGATTCACCCTGCAGATATTGAGAAATTAGCTTTTTGCACGAATTTTGGATTATTCGAATGGTTAAGACTCCCTTTTGGTTTCAAAAATGCACCTGCAAATTTTAACAGAACAATTAGACGAATATTAACAAAAAATAAAATTAATTTCGCTTGCAGTTACTTTGATGATATAATCGTTTACTCTTCCTCTGAGAAAGAACATTTAGAACATTTAAAAATTTTATTTGAGGTGTTTAAAGAGGAGCATAATCAATTGAATCGAAACAAGTGTGTGTTCGCCAGAGATCAGATCACATTTCTTGGCTATGAAATAAAAAATGGTAGAATAATTCCCGATAACCATAATATAGAAGTTATTAAAAAACTTAAAAAACCCCAGTAACACCAAAGAGTTACAAAGAGTTTTGGGAAGTGTGAATGTGTATCATAGATTCATTCCGAATTATGCAACTATTAGAGCTCCATTAAACAGACTCTTGAAAAAAGATGTCAAGTGGGAATGGGATGACTAATGTCAAGAAGCTTTCGACGAAATGAAAAGAATACTGATTTCCAAACCTGTTTTACAATTGTATGATTCCAGTAGGCCATGTCATATTTTTGTTGACGCTTCTCAAACTGCTGTTGGAGCTGTTTTGAAACAACCAGATGAAAATGATGTCCTTCACCCTGTATCATATTATTCCCGAACTTTAAGAAATTATGAGAAAAATTATACGATTACTGAGTTAGAATGTTTGGCCATAGTAGATGCCCCAGACAAATTCTATTACTATCTGCATGGACAAAAATTTGTTATACATACGGACCATGCGGCCCTCGTTTGGCTCAAAAATGTTAAAAATTTAAAAGGTAGACTCTTCCGTTGGTCACTCAAACTACGTATGTTCAATTATCAAGTAAAGTATCAGAAGGGCTCTACCAACATTGAAGCTGACATGCCTTCTAGACATCCTGTTTCACAGCACCTCCAACATTATGTACATTTACTTGATAGAAATGAAATAATCCAACAACAAAAAACTGATAATGTCTGCGGAAAAAAATTACCAAGAGATAAATGATATGATGGTAATTAAGAAAAAGAATTTTTATAAAGTTGTAGTACCTAAATCTTTAAGAAAGGCAAAGGTGTGTTAAAATTTCTGTATTTTGCTATATAAATTATTAAAATAACCAACCTCCAGCCTAACAACTGAATGTCCGAAATATAACACGCAACTTTTCTAAAAATAACAAATTTCAGTTAAAAAAACCGCAGTAAATAAATAAAACGAAATACTATTAAGAAAAGAAGCACGAAAATTTATTTTTTATATTTACTTACTTTATTTTTAGTTCAAAGGGGCAATTTGCCCTGAAGGACTTTTAATTTCGCTTTGGCATTTTTCATTGAAAACTATAAACGGCGAATCACTTTTCAAATTGTTGCCACTAAATATTGTCGCTCTGTATTATACTTAAAGAAATTAAATATTGAAGAATTTGCATGAATGTATGCATGTTTCTCGCATTGTGATAAAACAATGGTACCTAGAACTATCCAAATTTAAATAACGTAATCTTCCATACAATATGGGCATGTGGAAGCCCTAATTTTAATTTGAAATTTGCTTTATTATCGATTTCATATTTTATAACTCTTCAACGAATTTTTGATTAAAAAACTATACGATTTCAAAGCGACTAATATCAACACCGTACGAAAAAAAAATCCTATTTTTATCTCCAGCGCGAGAGACTCTAAGATACGGTCATTTTAAAATAATTTTGAGATATTGCTGTTGAACTGAACTTTATGGTTTGAGTACGTAGAACATGATATTTAATGAGGTAACACACAAAACGTTAAAAACGCTCCTTTGGACGTAGTTTAAAATCTGAAAGCTTTCATATTTTTATTTATTAGTCCAAAGGGACGTATTAGTATTTAAAACAATAGTCCGTGAGAGACTATTGTTTTAAATACTAATACAGTTTTCGTTTTTGCGATTTTACGTTGAATCACTAAAATCGGCGAATCACTTTTCAGACTGTTGCCACCAAATGTTAATAGTCCCGCATTACATTTGAAGTAATTAAATAATGAAAATCTGCGTAAATGTATGTATATTTCTCGCATTGTGATAAAAAAAAGGTTTGAAAAAAGGCCATCCAAGTTTGAATGACCTAATCCTCCTACGAATATGGGCATGTGGAAGACCAAATTTGAAATTTGGAATTTGTTTTATTATCTATTTCATATTTCGTGAAACTTTAACAAATTTTTGAGTAACAATCTCAAAGATTTCAAACCAAGCAATAGCAACACTCTACAGGGGTGGAAACCTTTTTATCTCTAGCGCGCGGAATTTTGTACCGGAAATTCTAAATTCTCGTATATGCTCATTTTAAAATTATCGGCATTGCTATTGAATTGAATTTTATGGTGTAAGTGCAAAGAACATTGTATTTAATAAATAAAGGTAGCACACAAAACGTTAAAGAAATGTCCTTTTGGACGTATTTTTTTTTTTAAATTTTTTAATTTTTATTGTTTTTTTGAATATATGTTGTTGGCGAATGACGCAGTAGTAGTGTATAATCTGAATATATAATAATTATTTGTGCTATTTTTTATTTGAAATGCATAGAATTCTCTAAAATAGTAGCATTCTTAGATTGAATATTGTCTAAGCAGGTGCAATGATATTTTAACTTCATTACCATATCAAATACAGTTTCTTTTTAATTTAAAAACTTCGGTCTGAAGCACCTTTTTGAATCATAGTATGAGTTTTAATAAAATTTGTAGTAGTACGAATTTTTAAAAGTATTTAGAATTACTGAAATAAAAAAAAGCTAACCTTTTTAGAATTTCTTTATCAAAGTATTACATCTTAGGCCAGCAAGACTTGATTAGTAAAATCTGGGAAAGGATCAATGATTGTTTAGTAAGAAGTAAAGAAAAAGTACTCTAGGTCTAAGCAGTAAAAAAAAGCTTGTCCCTCTATAGAAAATTGTCACGTATGTTAGAAAAGATTTTGCAAGACATTAATATTTTAGCTTAAACATGATTTTTTTTTTTTTTAATTTAGTCTCTTGTTTTGGAGATGGTGTTCAAGCATTTTACCATAATTTTATTTTCACATGTGCAGAATTTTTATATTTTTTATTGATTGCTGTATTTTTAACTTCCATAGCATAAATTAAAGAAATACACATAGCAACTTCAGCCATAAACAGATGACTTAAGAGAAATTTGTTTTGACATATTATGTGAAAGACTAAATAAATATAAATGCTTTTACATTTATATTTATTTACATGACATGACAGTAATGTAATGACATGTTACATGACAGTAATTAGAAAACAATAACTGTAGATGCGCAAAAAACCTGTACTTATAACCTTCTGCATTTTTAAAGAAAGTACAAAATAGTTCAGAATAGCAGATGGCTTTCAGATCATTCAGTAATGTCATCGTAAGTATATTCTCTTCACGTTTCGGAAGAACTGCAGTAGTTCAGATTTGTCGTAAAAGGCTAATTACACCCCTGGGGATTGGCATACTTAGGGAACGGAAAAACAAGCTTTGAAACATACTCATACAAAAGTCCTACCTTTTCTTCGACAGATAAATGACAGATGTGATATTTGAACACATGGTTTCAATCAGTTGTTTCCTTCTAACAAAGCGTCTTGCGCGGCTAGCAGGATCCTAGCAAAGTCTTGTAATAGTCTCTTGTTTTAAATATGCTGTGTTCGAACTCAGACTCAAAGACAGATTTTAAAGACATTTAAAGATTTTATTAATGTTTTCTTTTACATTCGGCGACTCAATATTTATTAAAATAAACACATAAATAAACTTGCATAGCAGATCAAAATTATGTTGCTGTGGAAATGTTTCATCAACAGTTATTAGTAGTTATAACAGCATAACTAAATAAGCCCATTTCGAAATATGGATGATATTGCATTCATTATTTTTAATCTAAAACAATATCATGTTGTTATTACTAGATAAAATGGCTTAAAATAAGCTGACACATTATAAGAAAATTTTTTTAAATGAAAATTGGATTCACTTTCCTTCACATAATTTATGACCAGTTCTTCCAAAATATTTTAAAGCTTACTTTACTACATAATAGAAATGTCTCCACGTTTGTTGTTTTTAGTTAGTTAGCAATTTTAATTGGGGCTGTTATATAAGAAGGCTATTTATCGTTGTTGTTGTGTTACAGTATTTATTTTATTGTATAATGCAAATTTTGATCAATTGGTTAATTTTATAGAGGAACTTCAAAAAGAAAAAAAGTAATTTCCACCGTTATAATATGTCCTTAAATGGTTCCCCCAATAAAAACATAGTTAACTAAGTAGTATACTACATTATATTAATTAATTTACTAACCAAATAGCAAAAACATTTCAAATTCGAAATCCATCTTTTTACTAAGTACTTTTTGCAAAGTAACAAAAATTCTAATCCCTTTGCTGTTTAAGATTATTTCTCACATAGTTTCACAAATAAACTCACAAAATAAAGAACGCTTTTTTAAATTTTTAATTTGTAGTATGTTAGATGCTTTATTGAAGAATTTGATTCTGATTTTCATTTTATCCAAGTTCTGATTTTCATTTTATCCAAGATTGCCATTATTTTTTCCTGATGAGCAACTTGCTAATTATTAGTCCAATGTAGAGTCCTCCTTCTGTTTTCTCATAAAATCGCCTTTGTAAATTTAGAGTTTAATTTAGCAAAACGTTTTCCACCTAAGTGGTAAAATGTCTTCGTAAAGGATTCCCTAAAGAAATCTGCCTTTTATTTATGTTGCATTTAGGGATATTTTCAAAAACACATGCTGCTGATTGTTATTTTTAATAGGTAAACAAACGAAATATATTTTTAAGAAAGAATATAACTTAACTGCAGCGCTATATCTTATTCCTAGATAGCGAAGCTTGATTACAAACTCAATTTTTAAAATACATTTAATTCTCTTTATGCTTTAAAAAATGCCTTGTCTGGTAATTGTAAATGCATAAATCACTTGTTTTTTAAAACTAAGTAATCCACTCTAAGTTGAATAATTACAAATAGCATAATATGAACGATCAATGAAACTAGAACCGCCAGTTTATTCTTATGTAATTAATAAAAATTTCATTGTTTCAGCATCCTAGTATCTTTCTTCTTCCATACTAAAGCTCACATAGAAAATAATCATATTTCTTTCAATTACCATCCCTCAGTCGAAACTGATGAATAAGAGTTTTCACGCATAACAAAGGTGTTTACTGGGTATTTGGATAGAAAAAAAAGTTCTCGAAAAATCTGAGTTGTTAATATATTTTTGGATAACATCCTGAGTGGAATTCATTAATAATAATAAAGCCATGAAACAGGTAAACTCAAAACGTCCTTGGAAGGATCAAAATCACGATCGATTCAGTTATTTAAATAACGCAAAGCTGCGAGGGCTACCTGCCTATGAGGAAGGATGCCTTCGTGGAGGACATTCTGAGAGAAACTAGCATATTATACAGGGATAAAACCACAAGAACCAAACATGCAGCCGGTCAGTTTGCTTGTGATCGAACCCAAAACAGGTCGAACTGCCAGTATTCAGAGGTGTATCTTAACCACTGATGAGGCTTGGATCACAATCATGAATCTTCAAAATTATTCATCTAGACGACCTGTCAATTTACCTTACAAGGGCACACCCCCCAAAAAAAAGATCATTCCTTATATTCTCCTCCCTTAAGGACCGGGATTCGAACCACAGACCTTCCAATTTTACTAGCTGGATCTGCTACTACTTGCACCACCACAGGACGCAAGGTAAACCAGTAAGTCTTTATAAATGTACTAGCACGACAGCATTAATTATATGAATTGTTGGGCATTTTAACTTCGAAAATTAGATAGAATAGTATTTGAAAATGAATATTATGTTCATTTATTTTTAAGTTTGTTTGTAAACTGATCGTTGCCTTTCCAATTCAAAAAATTTCGAATCATATCTAGATGCTAGATATATCATTAAAACATTTACTTGATTTGGCCACCCACTTAACTTACACGTTGACCATTTAAATAGAGCACTACCAATTGGCACATTCGCATCTCTTTTCTGTTTCGCATCTCTTTCTCGGAAACAAATATACCTCTGTAGTAGATTAATGTATAGGTAGCAGACATTGTGTCACTGTCAGCCGAGCGGTAAAGTCGCTGAATAGTCGCACAATACCGAGTTCTGACTTAAGTTCGATTCTAGGAGAACGGGCTGGCTGCATGGGCGTTTTCATAGTTTTCCGCATATATAACATATATACGAGCAGTTTTTTTAAAAAGTCCTGGGGCCCACCAGCGGCCGAGCGATAAAGTCGCTGAACAACACTGGTAGTTCGGTCCAAGGTTCGAATCCCGCGAACGGGATGGCTGCATGGCTGTTTTCGTGGTTTTCACCATGTGTAACGTGTATACGAGCCAGTTTCCCTTAGAAAGTCCTCCACAAAGCCATCCTTTCCCTTAGGCAGATAGCCCTCGAGGCTTTGCCGTGATTAAATAACCTAACATTTAAAAAGTCCTCCACGAAGAGACCCTCCTCTTAGACAGACAGCTCTAGCATGCTTTGATGTAGTCAAATAAGCCAAAACATTCTGTTGGCGAAAAAGCAAGATTGCATTTATCGTGAATAATTTCTAATGCAAAAGTTATACTTGTTACTAAGGAAAGAATTTATTTTTGTGTAAAATTCAGATTGCCTGAATTTTAACAATTCTCAGAAACGAAACACAAATAACAAGAAACTAAAAAAATATTTATAATTAATTAGGATATATAAACGATGTAATCATTAAGCATATTTTTAGTAAGAAAGAATATTTTGTAATAAATAAATGAAAAATATATTTAATATTAAAGAATCCTCTATATATCTCTACAAAGTATAAAAATTACAAATATTTTTCAAGGTGCATGTGTATATGTACCTGATAAAAAGATTTACATTGTTTATTATTCTAGCGATATTTTTAACCAGATGCATATTTTCCGGGAGGCATTTTCCGGAGATTTTTTTCACCGATATACATTTTCAGGATATTTTCTTGGCATTCGTTTTACTCAAGTGGTTATATTAAAGTGTTATTTTGTATGCTGTGAAACCTAACTAGAATTTATTTTCATTCCATAGTTGGTTCACATAAATTTTCGATTTCATGTAATATTCAGTTTCATAATGGCATTTTGAGATTTACTATACTTTTCAGTTTTTTTTTTTATTAAATGTCGTCTACAACTACTTTCAATAAAATACTGATATATAATAGGGAAATATAACATACACGCGCACTCATGCTCACAAACATACATCACCATATGTATGCACAGTGTTTTGTTCTGTGTGTTTACATATATATATATAGTTTACATACAAAACCGTTTTAATAATTCCTACGAAAAATGTGATAAATTTTCACGAAATAAACTGCGTGTGCTTTCTATAGTTTAACATAGATGAAGATTTTAAAGTCTGAATTTAAATAATGATATTGTGTTTATATGTACTGTAATTACTGATGAAAGGATGTTTCTGAATTTAAAGCCAGGGTAGCTTAAATTACTAACAGACGGCAAATACACAACTTGAAATCAGAGTCTTTGGAAGAAGCAATAAATTTAGAATTTACGGCAGCTCCATTTCTCGTCATAGTTAACAAAAGGAACAAACTGAGAAAGATCAGAATTATAGATTGTCCTTGCACAAAGGTAATGGTCTCCCATACAAAGTAGAAAATGTACAAAGGTGGTAAGCTTTTAGTTCAGTACCCCTGGAGGTATATTTACGTTGAAGTCAACTTGAAGATTCCGCTATTAGGTGTTTTCTTTGAAAAGGATAATATCTTTTTCAGCACATAACCAGAAATAAGAGTTTATGTTTTCATTACTTAATCTTCAAAGCTGTATAATTTGGAGCATCTGCTCGGAAAACTGTTAACTTATTTTTCATCATTTATGAAAAGAATACACACCTGCGTAAATGTCTTGGAGAAATAATATCGTTAACAATTTTGCTACAAAGAATTTTTTTTTTTTTTTTTGGTTTCTATTAACATCTCGATAATGCACGTAGTATATAAATACTTGCATTGTAACTCTTATATAGTTAACTACAAGGAAATTGCATTGTAACTCAAACTATAAAATTCAGTTCAACAGCAATATCTCAAATTACATATCTTTAGAATTTCCGATACAGAGCCTCGCGCTGGAGATAATTTTTTTCCCCAGTACAGTGTTGCTATTGCTCGCTTTAAAATCGTTTCGTTTTTTTAATCAAAAATTCGTTGAAGGGTTACAAAATCAGAAATCTATAATAAAATAAATTTCAAATTCAAATTAGGGCTTCCACGTGCCCATATTCTATGGAAAATTATGTTATTCAAATTTGGGTGGCTCTAGGTACCGTTGTTTTATCACAATGCGAGAAACATACGTACATTTATTGAGATTCTTCATTATTTAATTTCTTTAAATATAAGACAGGGCGATAATACATGGTGGCAACGATTTCAAAAGTGATTCAGCCTCTTAGCAAAATGCCAAAACGAAACTAATAGTCCTTCAGAGCCAACCTGTACTTTTGGAGTTAAAAAAAAAAAAAAAAAACGACCGAATGGATGTAAAATGCACAATTTAAGGGAAATTTCCTTGCGTGACAAGGTATTCCAGATTACCTCAACTTAAAGGTAATAATTTTATCAGATTTTAAATAATGAGAAAAGGGAATTTAGACTCCCAGGTATATGATATACCGATGAGACAAATAATATGTACGTATGTCCGATCTGTAACAGAACTGCTTAGGCAAATATTAAGTTGCATTATACATAAAGTTTTGCTTAATTTAATAACATATATAGTGAGACATCAGATAAATAAACAGCTAATGAGCAATATATCAAACAACTAAGCAGTGAAGAAAATCACGTCATATCATATGCTCCTTTTTTAGAAGGTGGCTGAAAAACCGGCAAAAATATTTTGTAATTATGTTATTACATTAAAATTGCATAATTGAAACGGCGATAACCGAAGAATCGAATTATCGCAGTTAATTTTATATACAGTTTTAATTTAGCTGTATTAAAATTTTTAATACTTATAAATTTCATTACATTATAAGATATTTCTCCCGCTTCGTGGTGTGGTGGTCTGCACGCTCAGCGCGTAATTGAGAGGTCCGGGGTTCGATTCAAGGCAAAGGCGTTGCATATTTTTCATCACTCCTGCTTTCCAAATATTACCTAATTTCTTTACAGTGGCGCCCGAACTAAAAGGGTGTTGGATGATGATTCTCCTTCCCCTGGATTAGGCGACCTAAAAACCCAGTTGCCAAATCCCACCTTCTTGGTATGCCTTCGTGGTGTGGTAGTCTGCACGCTCAGCGCATAATTGAAAGGTCCATGGTTCGCTTCCCGGCATTGCTTATTTTTCATTTTTTCTGCTTCCAAAATACCTAATGTCTCTAGAACGTAAAAAATAACAAAAACTGTGTTTATGATTTCTCATTCATGAATAAGTTTTTTGATAAAATTATTCAAGCTAATTTGTTTTAAGTGCATTCTGCACTCTGATTTATCCCAGTTTGGAAAGTGTGTCTAGAAGCAAAATATTGTTTGCATTTTATTCTCCTTCGAAAAAAGTTTCAACACTTTAAATGTATTTACTGCCTTTTTTTATGTCATACTTTCTCTGTGTATGTATATCGTACTTCCTCAGAACGATATATGTATATAGAGGACTGTCGTACTTCGTCGACACTTTACACTTTTACATCGCACTTTACCGGAAGCTCATTTGATTTAACTGTAAGCGATGAAAAATACTAAGGTTATCTGCCTAAAGAGCGTAATGCTTTCGTGTAGGATTCTGTAAGGAAACCTACCTCACATTTGTACTCCCTATGGAGAAATCCACAAATGCAGCCAGGCATTTGCCATGATTCTGGCCCAGGTCGAAAACTCAAATTCTTTGGGCTTATCCAATCGGCCACCAGAAGGCCCAGTTTTATAGAAAATTACTTGAATCAAGTCATTGAGAATTTAGTAATTTGTTGTTACTTAGTATCTGCTAAATAACTTAAAGATGACATAGATTTAAAATTCTAACATAGTACAGCGGTAATATCTCTGAACACTAGTACTTCGAGCCAGTGTCTAGTTCTGGCGAACAGGCTGACTCCATGGAGGCTTTCATGGTTTTCCTTATGTGTTAACGTCAGTGCCAACCAGTTTTCCTTAAGCAGTTCTCCACGAAAGCATGCCTTCATTAGGCAGATAATATTTACGAATACATGTTTTGCCGCAATCAAATAAATAAAACTAAACTTAAAACACTTATGTGTTTTTGCCACCTTTTAAAGGACGTTTTACACACAACATCCTCCTGTAACAGCAATGAGATAATTAATAATGCAAAAAATCTGATGCGGACACCACATGACTTCCTTGTACGACAAATAAATGAAACGCAATTTTTGCTAAACTTCATTTAAACCTATTTCGTTTGAAAATGAGTTATGATCTTCCATTTCAAAATGCCCCTTTGGCACTGCCGAAAGCAATAAAAAAGGGAGGTGCACAATTAGATGTTATACAGATGCCCCATACAGAAACTTTCAACATTCTACGGTTAACCGTTTTTGAGTTATGCGATATACATGCATACATACGTACAGACATACGTCGCGCTAAAACTAGTCATAAGTCCCAAACATAAAATTTCAACATTTTATGTTAAGTTATGCGTCATACGTACGTGTAAACGTCATGATGGAACTATTCAAAATGGAAATTTCCTATGAAATATGAAAATCGAAATGTTTCGCGATTACAATACTTTATTTATTTCTCACAAGTCAAAACGGTGTCATAAATAACTAACTACTAATAAATTTATGATGCAATCTAAAGAATCATTTAAATCTAACACTTTAAACTGAAATAAACTTATAATATTTGAAAATTAAATATAAACATAATACTAAAACAAGTTGCGAATAATTTGTATTCGAAAAATTGGAACACGAGAGAAAAAAATTCTCACAAATTCCCTTTGTATATTAAAAAGTATTTCCTCAGAAAATAAGGATAAAAAAAATGCAAGATTAATTTTTCACCATTATCGAAGCAATTCCTTAAAGAAACTGAAAATTTAAAGCATTTTACGTAGTTTCTCTTACTGATGTATATTGACTAACTTTCTGTATTCGGCACACATCTTGATTTAAGGTACGAATAATATATAGCATATGTGTTAGTGTGCAAATTATAAAGTAGCCAAACAGGAGATAAAATACTATTTTAGCAACAAGTCTCGTGACGAAGATACCATAGGGAGAAAAACTAATTTCACTCGCTAAATTCAACGGAGGGGAGAATTAGCTTAATTATATCCACATGGTAAGGGGGGCCCGCTTTTGAAGCAGTTTGAGTAAAAATGCTTGCCGCTTTTGCGACAGTCCTGGTAAGAAAACACGATTATTTTTACGTCGTTTTCTGAAAAAACCCGTAACGCTCGGGGGGGGGGGGGTTAATATTTCGAAATAAATGTTGCAATCTTTTCATGAGTTGCAAGTCTTATAATCTATATTTGCTAAACTAAGCATTCAGTATCTTAGAACATGCTGACTTTCCCTTAATGTATACTTTAATTTACAGAGCAATATGTTTCCCTATTTATAATGTTTAGAAGTATAAAAACAGGAAAAATCATTTCTCTAACCGGTATATGAAATCGCTTGCCAGCCGAATTCCACGATGCACAGAAATTCGACGAATTGCTTCGAATTTCACAACGAATGCACGCTGTAAGAGAGGAGAAAAATCTTTTACAGTACCTACAAATTTTGTTTAAAAATATATTAAATGATTTGACCATTTTGAAAAGTTTGTATTTAGCGAATGAGATAAATAAATTTATAAAAATCTATCTCGATTCTACATAGGAGGGAAACAAACTTGAACACTTACTTACAATCAGAAAAAGACGAATCCATATAAGTTATTTTGTAGAATGGAAGGTTATTCCTATAGGAACCCTTACAACTTAAGTAAACGTTATACAACAGTATAGAATACAATGCTGTACCCACAGCAGAAGGTGTTTGCTAAAATAGGAAACGTTTTCCGGAAAAAAATTCAGATACTGTAAGAAATTTGAAGGTGTCTTACTCAAGGCTTTCGTGCTTCAACCTGCATATCAAAAGAGCACATTCTTTGCAAACTCCTATTCGAGTTGTTCCTTTTACAAATCACTGAAAATAAATTATCCACATTTAAAATAATTAACAGATAATTAAATACTTAAATAAAATTTGAGTGACATATTTAATATTTCGCAATGCTTAATGATATTCCGCAAGAATTCCCTTAAAATAATTTTTATAAGATTTGCCCCACAGGCTTTATAACATTTAATTAATTACAGATTTTGAAACTTTCACATTTTATATGCGCCTATAGCTATTCACTTGATAAATTTGAGTAATTAAAATGGAATAACAAAGAAACGAATATATTGCCAATCGAAATTGGAAAAACAAAATTACGATAGTAAAAAATGTAAGAAAATTGTCTGGAGGAGGATTATTACGCCTGTACATTTGCGTTTAATGCACCAATAATCTTAGAAACATCCAAGACGAAAATGCTTAAGTTCTTTATCAAAAAATACGTCTTTTGAGAAATTTGCAATAAAGTATTGTACTTGCTTGTAAATACTTCGCAAAAGGGCGCTCTTAAAAAACATTATTTCTTAGTGTAAAGTTGAATATTTTATGTGCCAAATTACCTCTTAGATTAATTATAAACGCGTAATTTCACTTAATGGAATTAAATAGGCTATCAGACAGCTGTAGGTTTGATGATATGATGCTTTTAGTAAAATATTTTATTTTGGAATGGATTCTTGAAACGGAAGGTCTATTAGCAAGTTCATCCATATTCTGTGAAATATCTCGATTTAATAAAGTGGAATTAAAAATGGTTTTAAAGATTTTATTTAAAATGGGTATGATAATTAATCCCTAAAAGTAGAAAAATAAATTATCATTTCCATTAAACTATGGGATAAATTATTTTTCTACTTTTTGAATTTTAATTATCATATCCCTTTTAAATAAAAGATTATTGTGTGAAATGCTTTTTTTCAATTGCATTTTATTTCTTGTTTCTTAGTCACAATTGCACCTCATCAATGATGAAATTTTAAATCATCACTTAAACAGAATCAACAAATTATAATAAAATTATGAAATAAAGAAAATAACCAAATATTATTAAGAGTATAAAGATATCACTTTGAATGTTTCGTTTCTGAAATTGGTTGTAATAACAATGTTAGAACGAGCATTTTGCTTGAAGCTAAAATGAGAATATAGCCAATTCTAAATGAGAGCCGATAATCAAAACAATCAAGCATTTTTTAAAAATTCGCGAAAACTGCAGAAATTAAGTTGCAATTTTCTTACAAGTTTCACTGAAAAGATTTTTTTTTTTTTTTCGATTCTATTCGATGGTACAGAGAGTAGAGTTCTGGTATGCTCAGTTTGTTCGTTACTCGAAGATATGTGTGAAAAATCACTTAAACATTAAATAAAAAGATTTATTTCGAATTAAAAAAAATAGTTTCATCTTATTGCATTGTCATGGACGAACGGTGTTTGTACAAAATACTGACTCAATAGCCTATCAGGATGCAGGTTTAATGTTATAATCTACTGTAATTATTTATAATCTACTTTTCAAGTCACCAGCTTGAATGCTTTTCCAGATGCACAATTTACAATCATTAAGTACTTATTTCTTCATATTTTTACAAATTGCTAACTCTTCTAAATTCTTCATTCACGTGTTCGCGTGTTCACGTGTTCGCACACAGGTCCGATGATAGCTGACTATTATGTCTGCATAATTAAGAACAGCTCAAATCTTCGATCTGGGATAGGGCCTACGGCCCAGGCACCCAGGTGTTCTGCAACTCTCCACAAGAGGCGAAAAGTAGGTTAAATATCAGTTATAAAATTTCATGCAGAGAAACACCATAAATGAAATAGATGAACGCTTGTTAAAAGAACTTTTAATATATGAAATTATTGATATGATATGCCTTTAAGGGGTGTTGGAACACTAAAATCTTCAAAAAATGGCGATTTCGGATTTTTGCATTTTCAAATTCTCTACACTTTTATCTTTCTAAAAATACCATTCTTTAATCTCTATGAAAATTAGAATTGTAAAAAATCTAGTTTTAATTTGTCATCGACTGCTTTGATGAATGAAGATTTTTAGATCAAAATGCGTTTTTCTCCAAACGTGACTTTTTTATACTCGATGTGCCTTTTGTCAGGAACTATTTATTAGGTTTCCTAATATTTACTGAAATGAGATTTTTGTGATAAACTAAGAAAAAATTAAACATTTTTTTGTGTGAGAAAAGTGCTAAATTTTACTATGCCTAACAAAATATTCTGTAAAATATTCTAAAATTCAAAATCCAAAATCTTTCGAAAGATCATTTCAGTATAATCAGATAGGTATACTTTAATTACACAAAATATTTTAAGCTTGTATTTACAGCAGATTTTGAAGAAAGGTACATCAAAAATGGCCAATATAACATTGGAAGTATTATTTCATTTTTATTACTATTGTATTATTTTGAGTTGGTTTACTTTCTTTTGTAGGAGTATGAACATGGTTTAATTATTCATGGTATATTTTAGTATTTGTATTATATACATATTCTTTGCTCTCTCCAGGCCTAGATTTTATAATTTTATTGTGGAATTCCTTGTACTGAGAGTTATTTACTTACATAGGTAAACCTCATGGAATACTTCTTGGAACACGAGAAGTTTTGTGTCTGTTTTCTTAACTAAAAAATATGTGAAAGTAGTTCTGAATGTATTAGGAAAGTTTTAAGACTTCAAGAATTTTCACTCCATGAAAAGAAATAGGTGAAACCATCGATTTTAGGGACTATGCAGAAGAAGAAATACATTTGATTAAAAATTTCAAATTTATCTTTTCTAAGAATTTAAAACAAAAAATTCATACACTTATATTTATAGCTTCTTAATCATAAAATGTACCTTTTATAAATTTATATTATAAAATTTACATGCGTGAATTATTTGAGAAAGATTTGGGCTCAGAGCGAGTTGTATATCGAAGATATTAATAATATATCGGCGTGTTGATATCTTCTGTTATATATCTGTCAACTTTTGTTTAAGTAACAAGATCTGAACAGTTTCATCTCTTCTTTAACAGATTCTTGGCCATTTTTTTCTCTTCTTTAAATGCAGTAAAGAGTGCCGCCAGCGCTCTTATTTGCTCCTCTGTCGCTTTTGTCACTGGCAGTCAATCCCAATTCTAATACCAAAATTGTTTCGTGCGTACGCATTTGCGATAGATTGAATGCACACAGGTCCGATGATAGGTTGATAAAATTTATTTTATCAAAAGAAACATTTCAGTATCCTGGAATTTTCCACAGAAATACTTTACAGGTGTTCACAGTATCAAATGGTACTATGAGTAGTTACATTTCAAACTACTAAGAGCGTTAAACACAACGCAATGCAAAACGTGTCTAACGAGAAAGCTATTCTGGAGATATCTCAGTACTCCCAACTCACGCAGAACTAACAACTCGCAACTACAACCACTGAGAGCAGATGCTTTCTCCGGGCTTATATAGTTCTCGCACCGGCTACCGAAGATATGTTTCTACTTTCTGCTTAGCGAAATTCCTGGACGGCAAGTGAGTATCGAATTATGTTTATATTTGTTCAATTATAATGCTTGTTACGGTGATACCTTGATCTCAACAAAGGGTCCCTAAGTTTGGCGACAAAAGTTAGTCGCCAAAACTGTTGCCAGCTTGGCGATATCTAGGCAAATTATCGAAATACCTATTTATTCATTGTTAAATGGAATTGCCCTTGTATTCTTACTTTTCCAGCATAGCTCTTACTCTTCCAGCATAGCTCTATATTTTTTATGTTACATTACACAGAAAAATATAAGCATTTCACATAAAATAGCACTAATATCATCTATCTATGTGCGATATTCGTAACAATATTAATAAAGTGCTACTTTGGCCTTCATCGACTGTTTTTGCAGAAATAGAGCAATTATTTTGAAAAAAAAGAAAAAACTGAAGTGAAGTTAACTTTGCTAACTATACTGCTAAACTATTGGAAATAGTTGGAAAATAATCGCTCTAATAATGATTCTCGAAACTGGATATAAGTGGATATATTTGGGCAAAACACTTAAAACGTACTTTTATTTTTTCCGGGAAACTATAAACAATTTAACTGAAAAAACATAATGATTTTATTTTATTTATTTATTTATGTCTGTTATTTCTAGTTTATGGAAATAACGATGGGTACTGTTTTTATTGCTTTCATTATCAAAAAATCATAGCTTGGATATCGTGTTATTGCAAAGTCTGTAACTAGGTCAGCATCAATTCTGTCAATAGTTTTATTTTTTTATTTAAAATAATAAAACTCAATAGTTTTATTATTTTCTAATGTAGAGTCAGAAAAATCTATTTTCCTTTGAAGAATTATCATGTGCTAAAATATCCTTTGAAATACTGAGTAGATTTTGCTTTAAATAAGTAAATAAAGTGAAAATACTCCTTTAAAACAACTTTTCTATGAATGCAGAATCAAAGTTTCAAATTTCCAGTCAGTCTTTTATAATACTTGACCTCTCTTTGAAAGGGAGATATTTAAAAGATCAATTATGAAAACGGAATTTCTAAGCATATTTAAGAATGAATTTAATATTTAAGGCTCTTTTCAGAATTAATCTCTGTTATATATTTGGAAATGGAATAAATTCGGATTCAGATTTAGTAAGACTATTTTGCTCAAGTCAAATAATATTTGCATTTTTCAATGAATGGTAATTAATAATAAATTAAAATAAATGTTCAAATGTAACATGTTTCTTCGATTCTTAAACGAAATCTTTAGCGGCCGAGCGGAAAAACTGTTGAATACTGGTTTTCAGCCTAGGCTCAAGTCTTGCAGAACAGACTGGCTGCATGAGCGTTTTCGCAACCTTTTTCCCCAAGTGTAACGTGAATATCCAACAATTTGCACCCCGGTGGCAGCCAACGAAGATAGAAACAATAAAGTCAAAAAATATGAATAAAAAGAAAATGAAAATCTGAAAGGATTCAAATATATAACGTCGCATCAGAGGATTTGTTAAGGTCTTTTATGCTCTTGCTGAGTATCGCAGATAACAAACCTGCTCGTAGATTGCTGATACAGTGTTTTTTTACCTTTTTAATTTTATTATAAAGCATCGTTTTCTTCGCACTTTCTCTACATAAACTTCAATAGTAAAATCAGAAAATATTTAAAAACAGCATATCTTTAGAAAAATCGATAGAGTGTTAGAGTTTGTCATACATATCATTGCATTTGGCACATTATTCCCTTGAAGATTAGTCGCTCGAGTGTTCAGCCACCTAAAAGTGTTATATAAAAAAAGTATATTAGGATTTTAAGGAGTTCAACTATCTTCATTTCGTATAATTATTTAACATTTGTAATTAGACATCTCATGATTTAAATGCATTTTTATCATTATTTTTGGCGGAAGTTTTGTGCAAGTACCGCTGTAAATTTTGAATTTCTATCAGTTGTGGCCTAGGAAAAGATTAATCCATTTCTTATAGACTCTTAAGAAGAAAATAGTAAATTTGAACCATGTAATTGAGTTCAAAGACGCATAAAAGTGTTAATTAGAAACCTTTGTTCTTAGGCAGAGTTTTTGACAAAAATTTTTTTTAGGGCGATAATCGTATTTTGCTGATGTTTTAATGATGTTTATTCCTTTCGCTTTACGTATCATTAAATTGCATACCACTATGGATACTAAGAACTTTCAACTATTGAAATAAAATACTTTAAAATAAAGTTCTGAAAGGCCATGGCAAGAATTAACGATTTTCGGCAATTTGGCGATATTCTGGAAATTTCGGGTAAATTAATTTTTGAATATCTAAAACCTATTTTACCAGTAGTTTCCAGAAGCCGGTGCAACGTTATATATATACGGCTAAGTGGGTCAGGATGAGACAGTTTTATTCAGGTTTTAAATCTTTTGTTATTGTTGTTATCCCACGACGTTTCGTTTTCTTTCTATTTTTTTTTTTTTTTTACCTTAATGGTATGTCATAGCAATTTTTCCTCCTTACAGAAACTTCTTTGTCTTGCAAAAAAGACTGGGTTAATCAGCCTCCGGTTAATAACAAGCTGACAATAAATACGAATTTTAAGTGCAAATGCATTTAAGAACTTTGTTTCACCTATAAGCAAAACAAGTAGAAATTATAATATGTTGCATAAATTGAAGGAAGAAGTATTTTCTATCCTACATGTAACTTTAGTTAGATAAAAGTTAGTTTAGTTAGATCTAACTTTAGTTAGATTAAAAAAAAAAGAAAATTAAAAGCAAATAAAGTTAGCACATGAAAATGAAATAAAATATTCAAACCCACTTGTGAATGTGGATAGACTGAATTAGAAATTCAGAAAGGATATTGCAAAGAAAAACTTAAGTACTTTTTAGAAATCAGTCTATTCAGTACGCCATATTTTAATCAATTCCATAAGTTCCACATTATGTTCCTAAGACTCTATATGCGTAGGTATGTTATGTAGATATTTACATAACCATTTCCTTTCAGCCAAGCCAGCAACTATTTGAACAATAATTGTTATTCAATATCTGTTCACACGAATGCAATAATGAAGAAAGAAAATAGTTTACTAAAGTATTTCTAAAATTTTCATTTGCAGAATGAATTATAACTCATTCAAATATAAAATTATGACGTCCTTCTGAGAAGAATCGATCAAGCGAGAATTTATGACCCATAAAAACTGGAATAGAGTAAGTGGTAAAGGCTTTCTTTGTTTATGGATTACCGTCTCTATCAATCAATAAGCTTCTTAATTCCATTCTATACATCGGATGTCCTCAAGTGACACGTAAAGTGCTTGAAGATGTGTCCTTAATTGCGTTATTGAAGTGACCTGGGACAGAAAAATGTCACGGTTGTCTACACATCCCAATATTAGCATAATAATCGGCAAATACATTTACTGCGCAGCATATAAATGGCGTGAAATGCAGGAAAACTTACTTAGAACAACAGAAAATATATTTAATTTTAGGGGTGAAGCTTCTGGATGCAACACGAAAAATGCTCCGCCAGTATAAGCAAAATGTCAAATAGCATGCCATAGAATCATAAATTACTTTTTAATAAGCTGGAAACAGAGTAATATTGATTTTTTTTCTATTTTTTGCTGTGTATTACGCCACGAGGCGTAATTAGAAGCACGACCGACTTGAAATCGAAAGGAAGGAGTAAGAGTCCTGCCTAAAGCATTTATAACTTTTGCATGCTTCCAGCTTCGTAATAAAATCTAATAACTGTACAGAGCATAGAATAACGCACAAGCTACAGATATATGTTATAACAGAAATTATGCATAACTTAATATTTATTCTACTAACGGTATGAAAATAAAAATTACGTATCAAAATTGTACGCCATACAGATTTACATTCAGATTTAGGTGTTTATATATTCGAAACATGGGATTTTCATTGAAAGTACCCGTGATATCATTATTCATCGTATACAAAATGTATCTGAATGCATTCTTTAGAAAAACGTATGTATCTGAATGTGGCCTAAAATCAAATTCGGACCTGTTGTGATCATTACCCAGCATATTTGAAAAGACTAAATCTTAAAACTCCGACCTATGCCGCTGCTTCGATGCATGACACTTCGTCGAAATGTGATCTTTGACCTAAGGAATGAAAGATGCTCGTAGTCTTGTCAACAGAAAATTTGATTTTAAGAAATTTTATTGAATTTGAAAATGGCAAAGAAAATTACATCTGATTCATGGTCCTTTTGATACGGTGTTCAGGTTACTCATTACAGCCTCTTTCATTTCAATAACTCACAGGCGTCTAGGAATCGAATTTCTTGCCGCAGATAATTAGAAGGTGTTAAGCGATGTGAAAACCTGTAACTAAGGTGAATGCATCATAGTGAACTAATTTTTTTTTTTAAAATTCGGTAGCCTAATCGTCAATAATATACTTGATTATCGATGATATCGATATAGTGTGCATAAGTTCTTTTAAGGCAATTTCCTTGTGCTATAAGATGAACATGGCATTAACAGGAGATACAATGAGTGTCTGCTCAGAATGGCTATTCAGCAGTCTTTGGATTGAATAGCCTCAATGATGTTGATATCCATTAAAAACTTGAAGACCAGTGTGCTGGCTAACATTTCTTGCTATTTTGGAGCCCTTAAGGTCATTCAAAAACTATTGGTAAAGCCAAATTCTTATTTTGCACGTTTTTGTCTCTAATTTATCTAAATGTTACTAAAAGTTGAGAAATGATGTTTCTTGAACTTTAAATCTCATTATTGCTGTAACTCATTTGAATGAGTTACATTCAAATGCGACTCATTTGAATTAACTCATTTGAATGATTATTAAACTCATTTGAATGATTATTAAACTCATTTGAATGAGTTACAGCAACATACTTGAACCTTTTTCTGTCTTTAAAGAAATGCGTACTAGGAATGCATTACGTGGCTGAAATTACCAGTGTTTGAGAAGAAGCAGCAGCATTTTCTATTGAATTCTATTGAATTCTATTTTCAGCATTGAAGTACTAACGGCATGAGTACTGGGCATATAAATATTAAAAGAACTTTGACTATCGTTAAATGTATTTTAATTTAAGTAATTAACGGTATGCATGTAACTTTAACTATCGAAGCAGCAGTAGAACTCATTGAAATATATATTCAATGAGTCATAATAAGTCTTTTTTTATGTAAATACATGGACTACAAAATTAAAATGTCTATTAAATTAAATGTCTATTATTACAAAATTAAAATGTCTATAACAAAAAATCTAACATTAAACAACCAAAGATGATAATAAATAGCGGTTAATGTCTGCTTAATTGTTATCCAAATTATTTATCCATTAATCGTTTGAAGGGTGAGTTATAAGAAACACATTTTTTAAATATCTTCTTCAACTCTTAGTGCTTATGTAATAGGGATAACTGCAGTAGTTGTTGTACAACTTACTAGATGGCATAAAAAAATAAGGCCATCAGTAAAGTTTAGTTCTTGTTTTAAAAGATATAACTATCCAACCATGATTACATTATCAAGATGAGGGGCGTTCTGTAGCTCAAAATTAAAACTAAGAAAAAATTGTTAAGAAAGCAGTGCACGAAAGTGGCACTTTGCTTGGAAGAAATTTTCCAAAATAAAATGCTAATAGAATAAATAATTAGCAGTGAAAATTTGAGTATCACGGATAAATTTCCAAAACTATATCTTCGAAGGTCAAATAGAACCTTGGTCTTCAGCTGTGAATCAGGAAATGACGGAAACGAAACGTATACCTGCATGAGAGCAAGAAAATGCAATTCCAGATTGTTTTGATAATATTAGAAAACAAAAATATCTACGGCAATCTTTTGAAATAAAAGCAGACGAAGAGTAACAGAAGAAGAAGTTCTTCAAAGGCTAATATAAAATAAGAAGTAGGGGAATGGGATAATAACTAGAGCCAATAGATTGCCAAGAACGTTAAATACTTTCAGAATATCTATTTTATTGAAATAAAGATGTTTTTGAATAATTTGGCTTCAGAAACTAGAGTTTGTTTTACTAACTACTTTTACTTTTATTTGTTTAATGAGCAATACAGATTTTATTAATTTCGTTTCTCAAAAATATGTTTCATGTTATGGTGTCAAATTTCAAAGTTTGATTTTGTTTCACGAATGTATCATAAATCATGCTTCCCAGAAATATTGTATAGACTCCAGAAATTTATTTCTGGATTAGAATCTTAAACAATAAAAATAATGTAACTTTACGCAAATCTTGCGTATATTTATAAGTAATCGATGTAATGTAATGGTTTCTGAATACTGATTGCTTGTTAAAACGTCAGAAATCTTTTCTTTATAAAAGATGAAAATGCTTTAATTAGTTCTTGAATTATACGAAATAAGAAGCTTGTGTCAAATGCAAAACTTTTAGATTAGTCTTGATCAAGAGCTGATTTGGAGAAGCGCGTGGAAAACGTCCTTGAGTGCATGGAAAACGAAGCAATAAAATAAAAACCGAGTTTCACAGGGCAAAATGACAGGATTTGAACTGCGGTGTGATTAAACTGATGAAGATTTACGAAACATTGTCATCCTGAAATTAGGTTCATTTTGCGTGAGAGGAATATCAACGAGTAGCACTAAATCAATCTCCTCGAATTCAAAACGAAGTGAATAGTAACATTAAATGAATTTAGGATTGAACATTTAATTAAATTTTCTTTATTGCTATAAGCAGAGCAGTTAGACATGTAAGTATCAGCAATAACAGGAATGAAAATGTTGGCCGTGATTAATCTTTAGTCTGGCACTAGTAATTATCTTGCAAACAAAATGTATTTGTCTGAGACAAAACGAAATTAATTCATTAATTTTAAAACATTAGTAATACATTTTCCTGTGGTTTAGAAATGGAACTTCGGAGAAGAGCCCATTTTCCATTAGAACATACTGAATAATTAATTTTACATGGAATGTATAATAAAGAGTTAAGAGAAATATTTAATTTATTAGCAAAACTAATTTTTATTGGCGTAAATGTTATCGATCAATAAAACAGCGAAACTACAAACTAACTATACAGGTGATGGTTAAGCTTGCACAGTTTAAATTTGAAGCAACAGCGTTAAATGACGTACCCATTAACACAAATTTGTAAAGGACGTATAACTTGACACAATTCTCAATATATAGGATATATGAATTTTCTAACTGAAATGGGAAATTGTATGGAGCAGCTTTCAGTTTTGAGTGAACCGAAGATAAAGTAATTTTGGAGATTGAATTGTAAGGACGTTATGAGAACATAATGTCATGTTTGCTGTCATTTACCCCCCCGTGAAACCTGTATCAGAGTGAAGTAACTGTGCCTCGATAGTCAGTAAAGTGAACGTCCAAGAGTCACAAATGCTCAGGATGATCTCTTATACGTATTTTCAAGAATAGCCCATAGATCAATGGCAGATCATTGCATATCTAACTATTTCGGTCTTGCAGTGTCGAGAAGAGAGAGGCATCTCCACAAAACATTTACTAAGGGCTAGCTACGAAACAGCTGCATGTAAGTTGACCAGTAGTTTGCTTTCCTGACACATCCTTTTGCAGAGTGGCGTGCTTAAACTAGTCTTGAGATAATCTAGAATGGAATAATGTAGTTATGTGCTATGCATGAGGCATGATGTATTCTACATATTTATTCTTGAAGGTTACTGTATCGAGTTTTATTATTTTTACTAATAGTTATTTTAATTTGCTAGTCTTTTCTGTTGTTTGTTATTTTCCTCACGTTTCCTTGCCAGTATGTAAATCAGTTAGGGTGAAGGAATGTGTATTTAAACTGAAATAACGAAACGTTTAGTCAGAACGTGATTTTGCTACTGAGAGCGCACGTTGTTAATTCTACCAGCTTTTGGAACTTTGAATCTCAGCTTCGCATTCTTACCACCGAAATTATTATCTCGTCGGTGTAGGTTTATGAGTCAACCTACTACCTTAAATTGCATTGTGTAGTCTTGCGCTACTATTCACCTTTGAATTTAGCTGTTACATTATCTTTTAAGCTTCTCACTACAAGTAGTTGGTTACTGTGTAAGCACGTAAGTCTCTGCCGTCTGTAAACTATTGTGTTCAATAAAAGGGTCTTTTACACCCTTTTTCTGTTGTCTTCATCTTCGAATATTTACAAGAAGTCACAGTTTAGACGTCTAAGCAGATGTCTAGTTAGATCTACTTAGAAGCTTAGACTTCTAAGTAGTTAAATTATATGCTAGTAAAGAAGACTAAATCCTACAACTAGTATCCAAAACGTCTGGAACTCCTTATCACACCAGTGACATCCACGCACGCATACGGAGGCAGCCGTTGAAGGTTTCGACAGGGTTCACTTGTCAACGACAACGGTATTCTCCATGTTTTTCATTTCTGAAGTATGATTGCAATGAGATACGCAGAACTTATCTTTTCTCAGTACATTCTCTTTCTCATACCTTGCGATAGGTTTTGATACGATTTTTATGGGTAATATCTCGTAGGTTCACATATTTTGTATTATATACTAGTATTTGTAATGAAGGTTTCCTAATTTCAGGCTTTTAACATTCCTCAGAAAATATGCACGAATCTGCTCATCTAGAAATACTTAATATTATAATATTAGCTCTATTATGTTATAGGATGTGGATGGAAGAAAATAACAAAAGTGTATTAAATATGAAGTTTTTGATCGGCGATGACGAACCTTTCGATGAAGTTTTGAAGAATATCAAAAGGTCAGATAATTTCCAGGAGATCGTTAAATCTCCAGATGCAGTTCGGTTCCTTTCTGATTTGCATGGGTTTAGCAATAATTTTATGACTTTATATACTTAAATAAACTTGCGAAAATATTTGCAGATTTTTTATGCATTATTTTGTTTCTATTAATTTCAGTTTAAAGGATTGCATATTTTCACAATGTCATGAACATTTCTTATCTTTTCATAAGGAAGGCTAGTAGTTTCTATGCCCCAAAACGAACCCAGACTTGGACACGTTATGCCGGAAATTCAGTGCAGAAGTGATGACATAAAGTGCAGGTAAAAACAGAGATAGCCGTGCGAATACAACCAAGAACTGCTACCGAGAAGCTTAATAACCTCAGACGCGGCAGGAATGCATGGAAAACTGGTCTCTGTTGATGTCATTTTTAGAGAAGAATGTAATCATATTTATATTTTACAAGATTTGCTCCTGGAGAACGTCGCTGAATCTTAGTCTACTCAAAAGAATTTTTTTCTCTAATCCCTTGCTGTCCTTATTTCTCCCACTTAAAAGCAAACCGAATAGATCAACTGAGAAGACTGCGAATGAAAATAAACTTTCGAGCATATGATAGGTACGGTATTACATACAGGTTTAATATTCTGCCCATAGACAATTATTTGTTCAATAACTGATTCTGAAAACCTGTGAGAAAAGAATGGAATTCAAAGAGTCCATTTTCGGTTTGGTTAACTTGTAAGAAAACATTTTGCGAAGCAAATAGATCATTTTCCATATCGGTGGTTTCCAAAATCCGTAAAAATGCTATTGCACTATACGGTGCATAATCCCCAAATGCCAATGAGAATTATTCAAGTTCAATCGAATATAACAGCGTGATGTAGTATGATAGCCGAGAGGATCATAGGCTTTTAATTTTTGAATAACATCATGAACAGCGAAAATTGTCTTACGCCTTTTAAAGAATTTTTTCGTCCCCATCACGCTTGGCTGGAGAACACAAAAGAACTTGTCTTTCATGCAAAACTGTGCTTTGGCAGATTTTACACCACGGAGCTGGCTGAAACAGAGAAAACTTAATGAATGACCTTTGATCTGGCTTTTGAAACAACTGTAGAGATTTAAGGTTATTTCGAAGTAGGAGACATGTAAAATGAACAATGCCCTCACGTCTTGGGCGTTCTCGAATACGCGCCGAGTGTGCTGATCATTCCATCGCAAAGGCATGCTAAAAGGGAGGGGGAAATACCTTATAACACAAGTCTAGATCTCATGTCCTCTGATTTGATCCTCTCGGGATGAACAAATGAAAAATGTATTCAAAAACAAATCACATACTTCGGAACAATAAATAGCAATGATTCACAAACTTTCAAATGAATTCCTGTAGAAGAATAAAGATTTTTATCACATTTAAGAAACCTTAGGGACTATGCTGGTGTCTGCATTGAAATGTGAGCTACTGTATATGCTGTTCTATTTAATAATATATTTTATATATTTCCAAATCTAATTTCAGCTGAGATTTTAGCTTTTAAGAAAGCTGCAGAAATGTTTCAATATCTAATTACCTTCAGTCCAGAGTACGTAACACAAATTAAAAAATAATTGAATCTGCATTGAATTGTTTTTAATGAGCTCTAATCGATTTATTGTCAGATGAAAGCATTTTATAGATTTTATTTTATATTTTTTATTACTTTTTAAAGCTGTTTTATTTATCATACTAATGTGTCACGCATATTATGTATGAATGTACGCCATTTTATTCTAAACATTTCTTGAAATTTCTATTAATAAAGCTTTATTTTTCTTTCGATAAGAAAAATGTAGTAGCTGCAATTGTTAGAGAGTATAAAAAGAAGAGCAGCTGAGAAAAGTTTCATTCTAAGCGAAATAGTAAAAGATACGCCGTGTAGGAAATTAATGTCACTGGAAAGCTAGAACATCAACCATTATCTAAGATTTCATTAACTGATATGGCATGCACACCTAAATTTGATCAGAAACTTTGCTTTAATTGGAAATTCCAAGACTGAAGCTTATGTTTTTATGTTCAACGCAAACAGTTTGATAAGATACTGTAACTGATAATCGCGTTTGATGTGAAAGTTTTGAAATGAAACAAAACTCCAGGTAGTTCCATCAGGCATAGGGTGCAAAAGTTGGATCGTGTTCGTCAGTTGGTAGTTTGAATGGAATGTTGACACCAAAGTCTCTCCAAAGATATCCTTTGATGATGGAGTGCTTGATTTTCCTATCCAATGACATTGTGTACGCATGCAAAGAAACGGAGAAAGGAAGAAAAAGAAGACAAAAAAGGAAAGGAGATAGGTTTAAATAACTCAAAATTACCAGCCACTACAACTTCTAAGTTGCACTAGAAGATTTTACCCAAAGAAATATATTTAAATTAAATCATATCATATGCTAGATCAGGAGTTCCCAATGGAGGTCGGTAACGACATCCTGGGAGTCTATGAAATTTTAAAGATGGTCAATTATCTTCAAGAAGTCTATAGTCAAATATACACCAGCAACCGATCGCCATAATCAAGATGCCATTTGGATTGGAAAAAATATTAATAAAATTCATAATTAATTGTTTATCGATCTAAAGTTATATCACGTAGAAATAAAAATATCATATAAAATAAATATAAGGGGGAAAATACACTAAAATTATTTAATACATTTTCTAAATCAGTAATATTTTTATTTTTTCGATTTTTGTACTAGAATTGTTAATACTCAGTCGAAACGAATTTTACTGTTTTAATAACTTGTTGCTGAAAAGGACTGTATTTTCTCAGAAGATATATATTGAAGCCACTTGAAAAATTTAAAAAAAGGATTTTTAATAATCGCTCTCAAAACACTGAAAATTTGAAAGTGTAAACATAGCTCATAGAAAGGATGCATATATCTGATCTTTGTGTTCCGATGCGAGAACAGTTGATAGAATTGAAGAAGGATATTCAAACACAAGTCTTATTAGAAATAAATGGGTACGCTATGTTTTGTAAAGTCTTCCGAGAGCAATATGCCAAAGTAAAAGTCACTACCGAACTAACCATATTGACATTTCTCTCCTTTCCTCTAGCAGAAACCGACCTAGTTAGTGCTATGTCACAGGAAAACGAGCTATAGTCTGCATGGTTGATTTTCGATATTTTCACCATGCGTAATGTGAATTCGAGCCAGTTTTCCTCTGAAAATCTATCAAGAAGAAATCTTTCATCTTAAACAGATAGCCCTTGTGGCTTTGCTACATTCAAATAACTTAATCTAACCTCGTAGAAGTAGGCGTTTGTCAAGTGAATATTTTACTACTGAAAAAAAAATCAAATTGGATATTTTTGAAAAGAGTAATTTAAAAATTAAGTAATTTATTGCCAAATATTAAAAAAAAATACAACAAGAATATCCATCACATAAGCTAAAATCGAACTTTTGTGCAGTTAAAATCTGTGATTTTGTTACGGAAAACTTGTTTATGTTTTTAAAATTGAAAATATTAATACAAATAAATATGTAAATCTAATGAAAGTTTTCTTCAAAACATTTGGAAACCATGTTGTGCATTCCATTTGAATGATAAGTAAACTTTGGCTAAGTATCATAAGAATATATTCATGTAAAGAGCTACCGCAAAAGTTACTTTAAAAAATTGCAAGATATATATTTACGAAATTAGTTCTGTTTGAAAGAGAATACAGTTTACTTTTTTAATTAATATTGTAAAATAATGTTAACACTAAAAATAAGAAATAAAATTTTTCTTCATCTATCATATTAAGGTTTGATTAAAAATAAAGAAAATAAAATATAATTAATAAATATGGTTTTGAACCATATTTATTAATTATATTTTATTTTCTTTATTTTTTTGTGTTTAATTAATGAAATAAAACTTCAGCCTTCTAAGCTATGAGTAACTAGACGCGAAGGCATCGTGAATGAAACACGAGAACTTCCAGACAATGTCAGCAACATAGAAAACTATCAAATTGTACTGGAAATGATCATGGACGATCCTCGAGTGACTATGGAAACAGAATCTGAGCATTTCCAGATCTCGACTAATATGTCCGACGAATCATCTGTCAACTCTCCATGGATAAAATTTTGATTCCCCTGTTCCCACAAACTTTATGCCTGAACAAAAATGAAGAATTTATTTTGGCTGATTTTATGATGAAAGGCCACTGCCAACAGGGAATGTCATGCCAGTCTTATATATATAAACTGAGATATAGTATGGAGAAGAAGAGGCCAGAAGAATTTGAGAAAGCATTCATCATCCACCAAATAATGCACCGCCTCACTTTGCCTGCCACTTTGGCAGATTTTGGCTAAAGCGTAATTCCCCATCCCGACTTGGTTCTGACAGATTTTAATCTGTTCTGTGCTATCAAGAATTCACTTAAAGACATCATTTCAAAACTAATTACATCACGAAGGTAGCGACAAGGCGAGAGAAAATATCTTCAAATTGAAGTTTGTAAAAACGAACTAGAACAATTCGTTATCATATACACAAGGACATAACTTTTCATTATATATAAATAATCGATGTTTTCATCTCGATGCATTTTAATTTCATTGTAAATCATATGGCTTTATAAAATGTTTAAGAAGGGGGATTAGGTTTTGCTACATGCCCAGATTACAACAAGTAAGCATTGTACTTCTCTTGCAGATTTTTTCAGTTGCAAAGATTCTGCAGATTTCCTTAGGTTTTTGTTTCAGAATATGCACATTATTTTTTTTTTTTTTGTGACTTATCTTACTTGTCTGACAACAACATCAGAACAAGCCCACAAAAGTCTTCTTGGCAAAGAGTGCAAGGTTGCGTCTGTTGCTTTCACCAGCCTTGACCACCATGAGGGTGACACTAGGAGTTTGCTCAGTTCCGCCCCCGATTTTGCTGAAGAGCACTCGCGGAAGGGGTCCGAGTGTCTCGCACCCCTCTTCCACTGCCTTTAACTTCTCGAGGGACTTTTCTGCTCGCGACATGTTTAGAATGTCCCATGCCGCACAGATACTATACATTTACTAACATCCATGCCTTCTCTGATATTCGAACCAGGGCTCATTCCAATACGGCAGTCAGAATCACTAACTACTATCCCGGTTGAGCGGTTTACATCTTTTAAAATACGGTAATTCTCTAGAAATTATGAAATGCGCTTCAAAATTAGTTCGTTTAAATATAACTGCGAAAAATGTGAAACAATTTTTTAAACATATTATCAGGTTCAGTGTTCCTTCTTACTTTCTTTGGGAACATGCACAGACCTGACTCGGAACAGGGAGCTTACTAAAGCTATGTTCAATAAATGTGGGAAGTAGACAAGATACACAGGAAGGGTATACGAAACCCTTTATTTTTCACTCTTTACAATAATTTCCGTACTTCGGAATACAGAGACTAACTACTTGTGGTCTGAACGTAAGAATATAAAAATATTTAACTAAACTCTAACTTAACTTTGAAATAATAAACAAGGGCCTACGTGGAAGATTGGCCGTATATTAACAGGAAGCCGTATGTAGTACAGAGAACTGTTAACACTACAATACGCTTAAAATTATCACGAGGATTAAACCTCTGGCCTGGAAGGCAACCAGCAACCGACTAAAACTGCTTAGGCAAGCGGCCTGCTTCGACTAACTCTTTCCTCTCTCTCGTTTGGCAAAAAGCCACAACTTAAATACTTGGCGTTCGCCAGACAAATTTTGCATAAATAAATTAAAGCTTTTAATTCTGGCCAGAAGTAGAAAATAAGAAGTGATAGTAAAGATTTAAAATAAAAATAAACGTTAGTAAAACTTAAGATCCTTACATACTTCCCGCCAGAGTTAATTAGTTTGAAACTGAGGTCTCAAACGACCTTGTTGAAAAATTTTAGCTCTAGAATCTAACGCGAGGCCAATCTTTTACAAACATTTCTCACTAGAAACTAGAAATTAAAAAAAAATTTGTTTTTACAATATCAGCTCCATGGACAACCAATTTTTCATCTGTACTGCATCTAAACAGGAGCTTTTATTCAAATCTGGTTCCTTCCAGAGATCTGGAAGGAAATCTAGTTTAATGAAATGTTACACAATGAAATGGCAAGTAACATGAATATTTATATTTCTCTTAACATTCTTATTTCATTCATGACTTTATTTTAATTATCTCTCCCCGTGCTCTCTGACATGTGTTGTAAAAGAAAACACCAAACACGAATGTGTTTATGTATACGTGTTCAACACTGCCGCCTACAATCAAAACACTAACGTATTAAAATTCAACATAACAAGACCTCGTAACACACCCTATCTTCAACTCTAAACCCTGAGGTACTATTCTGAAAGTGGCTAACTCTGAAATGTAGCGTCAGAGAGCCTAACTATATTCATTCAACCTTTAACACATATTCACCATAATTTGGTTTTTTTTTACAGTCACACGAACAAGTTTAAAATTTTTTGGCATTACTTTCACTTTTACCATATCACAGTATTTCTTAACATTTAAAATAACAGTCCACATTGTATATAAGAACATATTAACATGCCGTTAATTTTACGCATTTTAAAACATACATTAGTAGTACATTGTTAACTTCTATTCTTTTCCAAGCAAGTGCCAATTTTTCTACATTGAAATACTACATTTCAAAAGTCTTTCAGACTAAAATTTCTTTCTTGCCAGAATCTTTTAAATAAAATTTATACAATAACTTTTACAATATTGAAGTATTTACACATTCCTATTATACATTAATTTTAGTTTTACTCGCGAGTAATTGAAAAACATAATACCAAAATAGGTAAGAACTCATTTCTCGCCTTTTTGGCGATAAAGGTAGACCTCACATGAGGTAAAACTTCTTGAAATCTGCCACTTGCAGTAAGAATGAAAGATTAACTTAAGTTTGCAAAGTAACATAAAATTTTACTTATCTTTGTGATATTCGGACATTCTTTTCTCAGCCCAGTCCTGGAAGGTAGCGAAGATTCTAGTTTGATTTATCCTCCTTCTTGTGCGGGCTCGCCCTTCAGTGTCTTCCTCTAGAAGCTTTCATTTTCCTCCAGTTCGGTCACCCTTGAATACCTTCTTTTTCGCCTCTGCCTGTGGTCCTGGCCGTTTGATGGCCGCTGGTCTTGGCGGAACCGGGACACTTCTCTGTCGTTCCTGCTTGGACCTCGTTGCTGGCCGTTCAAATTTTCATTGTATCTTTTCCTCCGCCGCTGGTGGCCCTTCCGCCGTTCGGCGACATTTGCTGCGGAGAGTCCTGTCCGGTGAGTAGATCTTCCGTTTGGGAGCCGGGTTATAGTTGTCGTTATTTCTCCTGGCTCTCTTTGCATTCGTCGTACTTCTCCCTTCTTCATTCTGGGGGTGGTCGTGAGCTCTCTTTTCTGGATGGTGGAACGGCTTCTTTTTCTTGTTACCTTCAATTTTCCAGCGGGGAAACTTTCTTTTCAATTGCTCCTGCCTCCTAATGGCTTGCCCTTGTTCTTGTCGTTGTTCCACCTCTGGAGCTTGTGCCTGCCGTGCCGGATCCTGCAAAAGATCTTTGAATATTTGCATTTTATTACGATCATAATATGGTTTTATTTGATCAATGTTTGCGGAGCATGTTTCACCATTCCTGGCTTTTAACACCACTACAGCGTGAGTTATTTATTCTATGACATATGGTCCTTCAAATCGTGGAAAAAATTTGGCGGTTTTATCTTCTGGTGCTGAAGAAAGTGAATGCTTAATTCTTAATACTGCATCTCCTACTTTATAAGTTACTCCCCGTCGTTTCAAATCGTAATAAAGTTTTTGTTTTCTCTGTGCTACTTCAGTATTCTTTTTTGCTTCTTTAATTAATTTTTATATATCCCCCAATTTAAATTCTGGGGCTCTTTGTTGCACATAAAATAATTTATCTAACGGCATTAGAATCTTTCTGCCTAAAAATAACTCAGCAGGAGTTTTGCCCGTTGTATCATGTTTTGCGGTCCTAAGGGCGAAAGCAAATTCATTGACATAGTTATTCCAGCTTTTATGAAAATTTTTAACATAACTACGGATAATTTTCACTATATTTCTATTGACCCGTTCCGCTATATTTGATTGCGGCCGCTACGGGACCATTTATAAATGATGTATGCCCAGTTTTTGGCACATGTCTTCAAATAAATTACTTACAAATTGAGGACCATTATCCGATATATCTTTTAGGGGCGCCCCGTATTTTAAAATATATTTATTTAAAATAGAATCAGTAACTAATTTCGCGGAGGCTCGTTTTAAGGGAACAATTTCGGTCCACTTACTAAAATGATCAACCATAACAAGGAGATAGCGACTTTTATTTAACTGACTTTTTGGGAAAGGGTCCAATAAATCGATGCCAATTATTTCATTTGGAAATTCGGATTTAATACTATTTAGAAACCCGGCCAGGCGGAAATTAATATAATTAACTGCTTGACATGTTGGGCAGGACTGGACATACGCCCTTGTTACCTTTTGCAGTTCGGGAAAATAGACTGCCTCGCGTACGCGTTGGATAGTTTTTCGAATACCAGCATGAGAAGCTAAAGGGCTGTCATGTAACTCCTACAGGATATTTAATCTAAGACTAGCTGGGATAACAGGTCGAAATTCGTTGTTGGAATTTGTAGTTTTTGTATAAAATAATAGACCATCTATTAGTTCGTAATGTGCCGCCCTATTTCTTATCGCCACAATATCTTGGTGGCTAAAATTTTCAGGATCCTTTAAATAATCATAAATGCTTTCAAACTCAGGATCCTTACCCAGTTCGGTTATTACAGTTTCTCGGGAATTTATTGTACATGCTGCGAGCATTGCAACCTTTACAGTATTACCTTCTTCATCTATTTTTATTCTGGATAGGGCATCTGCTACGATATTTTCCTTTCCGGGGGTATGCTTGATTACCAGATTATATTCTTGTAGCTTGAGTGCCCATCTTATTAACCTTGGGGATAAGTTTTTCCCTGAGTACAATCTACTTACCGCCGCATGATCAGAATACACTGTTATTGGCGTCTTTCCAAAATAGACTCGGAACTTTTGCACTGCTAACAGAACTGCAAGTGCCTCTCTCTCTCATTTGCGGAATAATTTCTTTGTGTTTGATTTAAAGTTCGACTAAAAAATGCCACGGGCTGCTGATTTTGCGAAAATACCGCTCCTGCCGCATAATCCGGAGCATCCGCTGAAATTTCTAAATATTAATCCTTTTCAGGAAATTTCAACACCGGGGCTTGCGTTAATGCTTGTTTTAATTTTTCGAAAGCACTATTGGCTTCGGCCGTCCACGAGAATCTTGCCTTTTTCCTTTTTAATTTTAACAATGGTTCAGCAATAGCTTCAAAATCTTTTATAAAGGACCTATAATATGAACAAAGTCCTAGAAAAGAAGAGAGCTTATTCGCCGTGTTTGGAGGCGGATACTTTTGTACAGCGATTATTTTTGATTCGTCTGTCTCGATTCCTTTCTGAGATATTTTGTAACCTAAATATTTTAATTCAGGGGCTGCAAATTTGCACTTTTCGACATTAACTTTTAGACCGGCCTCATTTCATAAAGAAAACACCTGTCTTAAACATGTTGTACATGTTGGGCCAGATTATCACTAGTAATAATGATATCGTCTAAATAGATAAATGTGGACTTTCCAAGAACAGGCCTTAACACAATGTCCATACATCGCTGAAATGTTGCCGGTGCCCCTGAAAGGCCAAACGGCATACGCAGAAATGCATAAGTGCCAGACTTGGTTATAAAAGCAGTCTTAGACACGTCCTGAGGTCTAACCCCTATTTGAAAATAACCAGTCGTTAAGTCTAAAGTCGTCATATATTTGGTAGACGTTATGTTCCTTAGAATTTCTTCAATAATAGGTAACGGATATACCGGATATTTAGTTATGGAGTTTAATTTACGATAGTCAATCGCGAATCGCCACCTTTTTGGATGTGTCTATGGATAGTCATTATTTTTCTTACATAAAACCACCGAGCTAGCATAACTACTTGAGATGGGCGTTATGATCCTTTTACGTAGCATATCGCTGATGTGCCATTCTATAATTTTTTCTTTATTCTTATCATACCGGTATGCTTTGTGGCGAACTGGCATTGAATCTCCGGTGTCAATACTATGGTTAGTAACTTCAGTAAATCCTGGAATATCACTAAGTAACGAAGCAAATTCACTTACCACTTGTCGGATTCTTTGTTTTCTTTGTTGCTGTTAGGCAGGTGGTCAAGGTTTAACATCGGCGGTTTCGCCTTTTCTTCTCGAACTGGTTTCATCGTCAGCTTAAGGGACGCTTCATTAAAATCCAGCGTTGCTTCTGCCTCTGAAAGAAAATCTATTCCTAAGATAATATGTGCTTGCAGATTCTTTACTATGAAAAACATAACCTTTACTTGTTCGTCCTTGATACGGACGTATAGCGGTAATTTACCTATGCACTTGCATCTTTCTCCTTGCGGAGCTAACACTGTCGTATTATCCGAATTATATATGCGGTATTTCCGAAAATACTTTCTTAAAAAATCTTCTGCCACACAGGAACACTGCGCGCCTGTATCCAGGAGTGCGGTGGCTGGGATATTATTCACCAACACTTCAATCTTCGGAAGAATCAAATTTTTCACCATCACTGTATTAAACTTGAAGGAAGAGGGGTTTTCTTGGCCTTCGCATTTCCGCACCCTCCGGTCAGCAGAAATCCGTTTTAGTTTAAATCATTTTTCATTTCCATGCTTTCCTTATTTTTCCACTGGCCTTGAGACTTTTTCCTGGATTGCTATTGAACTGTCGACGTTCGCCGGCTGTTTTTGGATGCTCGGGATTCCTTGCCCACTGATTCGCTTTGCTTCCGTAGCCGTGTGCTTGACTTTGCTTTGGTCTTGGCGCACCAAATTGGTTTCGTTGTTGATATTGGCGTCTTCTTTCAATGTCCGCCGTTCTTCTAATTTCAAACTGGATTGCTAGCTCAAATAATTTTTCCAGTGTAGTCGGATTCCTTAATTCAACAAAGTCTTGTACTTGGGGAAGTAACCTCGGCAAAATCACTTGAATTATCTCAGGATCCGGACGGTTTCCATACAAGAGTTTGAAGACGTGAATTTTTCTTAAAATAAAGCTTGAGAGATTTTCGATTTTTTGCTGATATATGCTGAAAAGTTCCGCTTCAAATTTCGCACCATCCCTTACGACAGGGAAGGCTTTTACTAGGGCAGTCTTGAAATTTTCGTAAGTATAGGTGGGACTTCCCGCTTGACCCAAGAAACTTCTGCCTATACATTTGAACCAGTTAAGCGCTTGGCCCCTCAAAGCGCTGATAGCTAAGGTAACTTTTTGAAACTCGTGCACGTGGTAGACCATGAAGTGGTCACCTAGTTTTTCCAAAAAACTGGTTACCGGTGAGTTTCCATTAAATGTTGCTTCTGGTTTCATCGAAGCGCGCATGGTCTGGACGATGTAACCAAATCCTTCCAGGGCGGCAGCTGGCATTTCTGGATTCTGAGCCGCTTCTGCAGGCAGCACAGGTTCTTCTTGAAACTCGGCCATGGTTATTCTTCTTCGTTGGGCGCCACTATCAGGTTCAGTGTTCCTACTTGCTTTCTTTGGGAACATGCACAGACCTGACTCGGAACAGAGAGCTTACTAAAGCTATGTTCAATAAATGTGGGAAGTAGACAAGATACACAGGAAGGGTATACGAAACCCTTTATTTTTCACTCTTTACAATAATTTCCGTACTTCGGAATACAGAGACTAACTACTTGTGGTCTGAACGTAAGAATATAAAAATATTTAACTAAACTCTAACTTAACTTTGAAATAATAAACAAGGGCCTACGTGGAAGATTGGCCGTATATTAACAGGAAGCCGTATGTAGTACAGAGAACTGTTAACACTACATTACGTTTAAAATTATCACGAGGATTAAACCTCTGGCCTGGAAGGCAACCAGCAACCGAGTAAAACTGCTCAGGCAAGCGGCCTGCTTCGACTAACTCTTTCCTCTCTCTCGTTTGGCAAAAAGCCACAACTTAAGTACTTGGCGTTCGCCAGACAAATTTTGCATAAATAAGCGCGACCTGTCTGGCTGTGAGAGGAAATGACACACCATATGAGACTCATTTTCGGTTTAGTATCAAAAAATGGATTTCGGACATCCATAAATAATGAGCTTTACTGATAATTTGTGTACATAAATGACTTTTGAAAGCTATATTTCTTTCCCTGTTACAAATGAAAATTCATACAGAATTTTACTCGAATCTGTCCATTAGTTTTCTATGCAAATTCTCTTAATTTTGCACTTTTCCAAACAACATCTGATTTTTCCGTTCATATTATGTCCTACGTTATTATGCCTCATTTCAAATGAATTTGTTCAGTTTTAGCCAACGAGTTTTGGATAAAAGTCAACAAATCAGTGTTTTGGGCGTGTAAAGGTAATTTTGGATATTGCAGTTTTCTCCCCTTTCTAAACCATTGTATTCACTCCAGAAGATGCAAATCAGTTTAAAGAGTGGAGAAAAGCTTGCGGATATATAATTGATTATTTTCAATAATTGCTGGTAGTTTAAATTTGTGACTGAACATTTGTTAATGTAATGATTTGGCTGATCGCATTTTGATTCAGAATTAAACATTAATATGTCTTACAAGGAAAACGCAGAACCTAGATTCACCGATTTCATCCAAACTCTGCATCATCAGCGCAGATGTCAAAAATTTGCAAACGCCCAGTAGGTAGCTTTCAGAGACAAGGAAGGAGATTAAAGTGAAACGGAAGATGTAAAAAGGGACCAAGTCAAATTTTACAAGAGTAAGAAATAATTGTGCCATTTCTGATAAGAATGTCAGAATACGTTAGACTTTAGACATCTCTGATAAGTTGTCAGAAGACGTGTTAAGGGGCAAACTCTAATAGAATCTTGATAGCTTCTGCTATATCATTTCAGTCAAGTTTTATTTCTTAGCATTCCTAAGTTCAAGCCCAAGTGGAGGCTTTGCTGTAAACTCCAAGAAGGATTGTTGATGAAGATGATGTTAAATTTGTGATGATGAAGAAGATGTGAAAATGATGAAGATGAAGTGTCCAAGAAGATGTTAAATTTATTTTGAATAATAAAGAGTATTTAACCCTTCTTGAGTTCTGCTCTGTCTACAGATATAAGCTATTATTCGCTTACCAGTTCTTAAGGTTCCTCATTTTTAGTTGTAACTCAAAGTTTGGAATTTTACAAATTAAATGCGAGATTGGAAGTGATACATTACTCAAGTAATAACATGTAGAAAATAAACTAATTTGGAAATAATTGTGAATGGTTATAAAAATCAAGAATCTTTTATTTCACGAGGGGCAGATTCAAAATACCTGTAAAATTTTCATTACATATTAGAATATTCACTAGTTTAAAATATTCGCCATCCTTTTTTATCGTTTTGTAAAAGTAACAAAACATATCTGGCATAATTTGTTTCTTTCCACATTATTTTAGAATTAGAGCGAAAAGTATAGTGATCGAATTTGAAGACACCTCAAGCATTGTCTGGGAGGATATTTTTATAATAGGTTTCAACATAATCAAAATTATTGGGAAGATAAATTTTCCTTCGCTAAGATGACAACCTGTTGCTTGGATGACCATATAGTAATTTAGATGAACACACGCACACACATATATACAGGGTGTCTAAGAAATTTCTTTACAACTTTAAACTTTAATAACTTCTAAAATAAAAAAAAAGTATTTACATTCAGTTTTCTGCAGGTTTTAGTGCAACTCATCAAGTGTTCGTTTTTTGTTTTGGCTAGCCAGTTGTAAGTGAGCATGTGAAACCCACAGGAAAAAAGCAGAATGTGTGGCATGTTTCATAGAGATCAAATCGGACACACAGGTTCAACGGAACTTCCGGAAAAAATTTCAAAGGGACCCACCATCCGTGCATCTCACACCAAATTCAGTTCGTTCGGCTGCTAGACAGCTACAAATCCCACAGTACACATGGTAATTCACAAATGGTTGCGTTTCTATGCCTAAAAGATTTGCATTGCTATGCAGGCATTGCTACCAAGAGAGAACTAAAACTTGCGGAGTTTGCCATAGAGATGTTAGTACACCGTATTGATGAAGATGAAGGGTTCTTGAAAGAGGTGTGCTTTGGCAATGTAGCGACATTTCATGTATCTGCTCAGCTAAACCGACATAACGTACGAATTTTGAATTTAGACACCCCACATGAAACAATAGAGACTGAAAAAGACGCTCAAAGGTTAACGTCTGGTGTGAACTGATGCACAACCGAATCACTAAGCCTTTTCTCTTCGCTGAAGAAACAGTTAGTGGTTGCATCTACCTGGACATGCTTCAATTCTTATCTCTTCCTCAGCTGGAGGATTTGACGCTCAATGTTCAGTTCCAGCAGGATGGTGCTCCATCATGCTGGTTTAGAGCAGTCCGTGATCACCCCAACGAATCCAATTATACCACGAAGGCGCTTGGTAAGGAATTACTTATATCTTAAATAACTTTATATTTTTTTATTTAGAAAACTGTATATTTTCATACATTTAGTAATGCCCCAGAAGTCGTTTTGGGGGAAGGTCTGTTTTTTGAATTCTTCTTATGTTTCAGTAAATATTTGAAAAGAAATAGTTCCTGAAAATTACACATTAAACATTTTTAACTGGGAGTTTGACAGAATTGGTAAAAAATGTGAGTAAACTTACAATGCCTAATATATGTAAAATGATTACGTTTTATAACCGTGAAGTTTCTTTAAATAAATTTCGCATCAGTTGCATTTAAAACTTTTAAGCAAAATGTCCAGTTTAACAAAAACCAATGCAGCAATAATTATTAACAGATGTCAAGATTCGCTGAAGATCTATAGGCATTAATAAAAAAATTCAAAGCTTAGAGGTTTTATATGACGCCCAAAGGGGCGTTTTTTTAACGTATTGTGTGCACCTTTATTTATTAAATACCATGTTCTTCGCACTTTAATCATAAAGTTCATTTCAGCAGCAATATCACAAAATAATTTAAAAAAAGCATATCTTTGGAATTTCCGCTACACAATCTAGCGCGCTGGAGATAAAAAAAAAATTGGTACAACGTTCCCATTGCTCGCTTTGAAAAAACGCTAAGTTTGGTAATCAAAATCAAGTTTTACAAAATATGAAATGGATAATAAAACTAATTCCAAATTTGGGCTTCTAGATGCCCATGTTCGAGTTGAGGACTACGTAATTCAAAATTTGATGCCTCTTGGTACCTTTGCTTTTTCACAGTCCGAGAACACATACATATATTCATGCAGATTCTTCATTATTTAATTTATTTAATGCAGTGTTATAATATTTGGTGGCAGCAATTTGAAAATTGAAAGGTCGTTTATAATGAACCAACGCAAGATGCCAAAACAAAATTAATAGCCCTTCTGAGCAAATTGCCTCTTTGGGTTAAAAAAAGATTAATTCGAAAATTTTTAAGGAAAGAGTACTTGCGTATCCCTGTAATTACCACTACATATCGCTGTAATTTAAAATATGCTGGGAACCTGGAAAGCTGGGATCTGATGTCTAACCAAACAGTAGTCTTCAGAACTGTCTTGCTGTTAGAATATTCAGAATTTTAAATTTTATTCTTATATTACAAAATTCAATAACTTTCAGATATTTGGTTATTCTAATATTGCATTTAGAACCACTATTTGTATATAACAGGTGCGTGCGTGAATGTATGAAGTGGGTCGGGAAATTTATACTAGAAATTACGCATGTATTTTGAGTTCTTTTAGCAACAAATTATTTACAACGCTTGTACAAAGAAAATAAACTGGATTGCACAGTTCTGTTTACCAGTAAACCATTGAAAAAAGAATTACCATTGAAAAAAGAATTTTTTTTTTATCTCCCGGAAGCTTAATTTGAAAGACGAGTCAGAGAAATAATTAAAATTCTGAGCGACAAGTCATCACATTAATGGGCCCCTATCGAATAGCGGCCTAAATCTGACACATGTCAGAGGAAACAGAGCCGCAGTGTGTTCCACATAGCATCGTCTGCCTGAAATGCGGGTGCTTATCTACAAAGGATGCCTGTACTTCTAAAGTAAATGTCTGTACTGATTTCATTTTAAAAGATTACCCCATGCATTACTTTTTTCATGCAACCATCAATTAATCACATTGAAATCTCACAAGATGAAGAGGCAGCTGAATACACATGGATTTGCATTACGTTTCTACAGAAAGGTAAAAAAAAGAATGTGCAACTCCATTTCTAAATTAAAGCATTTAAATCTCGAAACGTGCTTTATGGCTAATATAAACGATTAAGTAATTTATCTGAGAGCATTCCTACATTATATTCTTTAATATTAAACTAGAAGAGTGGATCAATGAATCACAAAGCTGCCAGTACGATACAAGCAAAGAATAAATTTTTTCAGCGTATTAAAAATACGTTCTTATATCAGGTAAGCATTGACTGCAACAGTGAACATGGTACCATGGGGAAACATAAGAACTTCCGGCGTTTAGTATCTTTGTGTATTAATGTAGAAAAAAAGATTGAAGCCGCTGCATTTAACTAGCAAATCCAACAGACACTTGGTTCAAACACCCTATGAATTACCAAGAATATAAATGATTATTTTTTAAAATGTACATTCTGATAGCGTTTTTTCTGGACTATAAGTTTACATCTCGGTTTTAAAGATTGAAGGGCTTTTCTAAAATTTCCATGGATATTGATTTCCATTTGTCTCGCTCTACCTTCTACAGTCCATCAGTTGGGGTGAATTTGGTCTTAGACAAAGCTCTTTTGAAAAAGAACAGAGGTACAGTACTCCATAGGTCAGGGAACTTCAGAGAAATACGTTGAAAAAGTATATATAAAATTAAATATGCATTACTTATATCAGGCTTCATTGTTTCAAAGAATACACTGGTATCTTTCGAGCTTTGACTCGTTTTGTTTTGCCTTGATGAAGTTTCATTCTTTGAAGATCACTGAGATAAAGAAACGGAATTATTCCTTACTTGACCAGAAACAAGTCTAGACAAGTTTACGCAGAATGTTTAGTCCGGTTCAGATGTTTGACTCATACAGATGCATTTTTGTAGGACAGGTTTTGCAACCGTGGAAGCTGAGAAAAGGAGTCATTATGTTTTTGGGAAAAGCGGGTCTAAAAATTTCAGAAATTATTCAAGGCCTGTTAGAAATATTCTGTTCCCACATTTGACTAAACCATTACGACATGCTCCCTTTGCGAGTTTAAACATGCCATAAACAGGTGAAATTCAGAAGATACCGAAAAGATCTTTGAGGATGGAATGAAAAATCAGATTTTCGTTGCGATAAGTATATTCAATTCTATGGGGATTATATTTAAGACTTTTATTGCAATATTAATGCAAATTTATGGAAGAAAAGAATTATATCTGTAGAGACTTCGTATAGAGATAAAAAGTATCTTGGTTTATCAGCTAAATTTCACTTCTGAGTAACTTAAATAATCTGTTACTTTTATTGAATCTTTGTCGGGATAAAATCAGATAAGAAAATTATCCCAATAATAAAGATGTTCGCAAACTGGCTTACACACAATCTTGCGTGACGAAAGAATGCTGTCGTATTTCTTTGTCGGAATAAGAGGATACAAGATTTTCCCCCTGAATTGTGGCGTCAGCTTGAATACTGTCTCCAAAAAAGGAAGAGGAATGTATGGAATGATATTCCCATACTTCTGAATACCCAATATTAAACGGAAAAAGTAAGTATGCTCTTAGATAGATAAAGAAATATATGTAGGCGGAACTTCGTCAGCTTTGGATTACCATAATAATGTAATCTAACTACAGTTCTATCAATCCCTCGCATATTCAGACACATAAAAACCTTTAGAATCAGTTTAACATGTATTAATATTTTTGGTGATGATTTTTATGTTTTAATTCTTTCACAACATATCTGGAATATAAAAAATAATTTTTAATTGAATTTTATTTGTTTTGAAAACTATTAATTGAGAATATTAAATGACAAAATGCAATCTTAAATTCCCAAATTCATTTAAAAATTAATAAATTTGTAAAAAACGTAGTTTGTAATTATTTTTTTTCTTTTCATTAATTTATCACTTTCTTAAATATTCAGTTTTGTAAATAAAGCCGATATTAAATGTTAAGATAGACTAAGAACAGAAGTGTTATTCTCACGATAATATACTTATTTCAGAAATGCCTTACTATCTCTAAATAAACTGTTATATCTCTCTAAATCCCAAAATGCCTATTTTCATATCAAAAACGAAATTCAATAAAATGAAAAGACGTCACACCTTCAAGAAAACATCATACGAGCTATACACTCTGTTACTGTAAATTTGGCACTTCAAGATTTTTTTCATCCTTTTTTCATTTCGCTTGTCGTCTTTATTGCGCAGTAGTTTTTTCTTCCCCTTCATTTACGACTATAATTCAAGTTAGCCTTCTTTTGTGTGTTTTTCAAGTGCGAAATAAGCTAAATGAAAATGAAATGGGGAAGAAAAATTAGGGACTCAACTGCCTGACACAGCTGTCGTTACTATGGATAGAAAGTTAGCCGGAAGTCGGAAAATTAACATGATTAGATTAGATTAGTAATGAAGTGCCTATCATAAAATTACGGATAGCGCTTGTCAATACTTTTCATGGGGATCTTCATAAGTGTGTAAATCTTTCTCACAAAATTGGAGAAATCTACTTCTGTATATTAATTGAGAGGAAACTGGAACATAAGATGTAAAGAAATGATACAATATTTCATTATGACGAACTACGTAACTGATACATTCAGCAAATGTATGAGACAATTATAGCTTGTTGAAAAACTCAATGGCATTGTGATATTTTAAGGAAGGAAATGATTCATCCTCATATCTAACAATTTCATCCTTTGTAATTACATAAGTATTATTTAACAGAATATAGAATGTCATTTTTTCAGCATTTGAAGAATTTTCGAGGAAAAACTTCTCTTTTTAGGTCGTATTGCATCCGGCCGTTCGCCATATAGATACTTACTAGATTACGCCAGTTACATTTGGATTCTGATTTTTAATGTTTCTACAGAAATATAACGGTTTATCAAACAAAAGTATAATACCTCAGCGGGGGTCTGCGAAGGTATTTCACTCATATATTTATCGCAAATGCGGCTTTGCAAAGATTTAAAGATTTAAAGTCATTTGAAATCCGAGCTCAGATTATTTTCATTTCCATTAAAACAGAAACACGAATACCGCACCAGAAAATCTAAAAATGGAGCTAATTCATTTACAGTGTGATGTAAAGATTTGAAGGTAGAGATTTTATTAAGTTTTATTTGCATTTGTGAAGAAACGAGTAAGCTTATAGAGTCATTAGTTATTTTAAAACAGGAGACTTGAAAAATGAGCAATGTCCTCGCCAGGACTCGAACCTGGGCCTTTCGAATATGCGCCGAGTGTGCTACCGTCACACCCTGAAGGCATGCAGAAAGGAGGAAGTATATACCTTACATACTCCCCCTTTTAGAGGGTGCGTGGCTGGGACCCAGTCACCAAACTCTGGTGGTGAAGATTCATTATCCACGAACTTTTAGTTTGGGCGCCACTGTAGAGACATCAGGACTTTTTTTTATGTGAGAGATGTGAAAAATGAGCAATGCCCTCACCGTGACTCAAACTGGAACTCTCGAATATGTGCCGAGTATGCTACCGTTATACCACGAACGCATGCTGGGCAGAGGGAGAAAATACCTTATAAGTTCAGTTACAAATATTTAGCGCTAAGAATATCACTTTGCGTAGGAATATATTTATAAGTGATTAGCTTTTTCTCATAGTTGAAAATTAATAAGAAAATAACTCGATTGACCAATGAGCATCTACAATCCGTGATGAAGATACTTCCTTATAATTTTTTTCCAAGGCTGGAAACTTCATCAGAATAGAAACGCCATTAAGTGTCAAGGTAGAGTGAGAAATAAAGCAATGTATAGTTCTTTATATAGTAACAGATGTAGTTTAATTACACATCGAGGAAAAAATTAGTAAAAAAGAAAGAGGTTAGATTTTATTATTTATTCTTGAGTGTTGTCGTACTTGATGTTTTGAGAACTTAAAAAGTTTTCATAATTTGTTTCTTTTAATTTTAGATTACTAAAGTTAAGTAATTTAATGATTAATGAAACATATTATAATTATTTGAAAGAAATGTCAATATGAATTACAAAGTGTTACCAAAATGTTTGTTTTCTTCATAATATTATTGTTTACACATGTTTTGATAAATATTTAATAAACAAAATTAAAAATTCATTACATTTTTTTTTATTTTATTAGTAAATATTTTCATTAAAAGAAGTTCCAGCTCATCAGCTGTTTTCAGATTGTGCACTCGGCACCCATGCAGTTTTAGTTTGAGACACTGCAAGACTTCTTTAGCATAAATGGTGACTAAAGAACTCTAAATAAGGAATAAAGGTTCAATACTTTAATGAATTGGTAAAAGCGATGAAGTAAGAAAAGAAAGCAAAGTCGGGAAATTGGTGAAATAGTCCCTTTTTTAGAGTTAAATGTTAATTTACCTTTACACAGGTAATAAATTCTCTGAAAGGAAAGAATGAGTGAAGTATCAAAGAGAAAGTTGATATTGTTTTTGTTGAGTTTATATGAACTCAAATGAATGTTATTACAATATGCAAATTGTAATTGTTCATTAATCACAGTTTTATGCTATAAATTACTCATTAATTGTGGTTTTATACACACATTTATGTTAATGCTATACATAATATATCATTAAGGGAAAATGCGATTCCCAAAGACAGATGAAATTCCGTTCTCGCAATTTTAAATAGGTAAAGATACATTGATTTTAGAAATCCAGTGAGATGAGATAGTGGAGGAAATAATAACGGAAGTGAGAGAGGTAAGTGACGAATAATGCAAATTCTTAAATAGCTAAATAATCGTTCATTTTTTTCTCTGATTAGTGATAGATGCATTTTATTTACTTTATGAATAGTATTAAAGATTCATTGTCAGTTTTGCAAGAATAAATACATAAAATAATCTATTTCAGCTCTATTATATTGGTTCTTTTGAGCTTTTATATCTACGGACATTTCACAAAGTTTGCACAATCCAATATACTTCTTGATGTAGCTCGCTTTTCTTAACTCGCTGTCCAAGCCTTTTCTTCAAATTTTTGCTTTTTTTCAGCAACTGCAATGAACTCTGATCTGTTATAGGTTTAAATATACATAACATGCATTTTTTAGAAATGTAACTCAGTAAGTTTAATCACTGAATCGAAGAAATATTTTTTGTGACTGAATATGTCACAGATTTACTATCAGGTAACGAGAATTGAAACGTCTTGCAAGTAGGAAACGAAACCACTAACATCGTCCTGTTAAACCAAGCCGCTAAGAAAAGGAAGATCAGGACCAGAGAAGTATGAAGAGTGTTCTCCAATGAAATATTCAGACAACTTTCTCAAATATAAAGAAAGTTTTTCATCTCGTTATTGTGGAGCATAACGGAGGCGATGAGGCTGTACAACTCCCCCCTCACCCCCGCTAACTGTGATTGGACTTCATCCAAAAAAAAAAAACAAAACAAGGGGAAACATTCTCTCCTTGTATGACTCACTTCTCGCGTTATGCAATGGACAGTAAACAACGCTTGTAATCTTCTCTAGATATGTTTTTCTTCATATACCTAATAAATATGTTATTTTGTGTTTGCTAATACAATGATCGTGTTCCTTACCTCTGCAGCTTGGATTACACTTTATTAAGGTAAGAACTTTAATTCTGTTTTATTCATCTGCTCGTCTCGATTTAGCGAAGTTGTAACAGTAAACAGAAATGAACCACGAATACCTTCAACAAAAGATTATGAGACTGAAAATATGTTTACTTCAACTAAACGCATAAAATACATCGAGATAAGCCATTCAGAATAAAACACAGAAAAGATACTTTACCATAAATCATCGCTGGATAATCCGAAAAAGGAAAAACCAAGCCTGTCTTCAAAAGCGAAACAGAACTGCATAGTTGCGTACTGCGCATTCGAAATACAGAAGCAGAAATGGCCACTAGCTGCGAAAATATATATTCGATCATGAAACTAAAGAATAACAACTATCAAGTATGGAAATACAAACTTGAAATGATTCTGAAAAAGGAAAATTTATGGGATTTAATAGCAGATGATACACCAAAAGAAATAAACGTCGAATGGAGAAAACGAGATGAACAAGCACAAGCTACCATTAGTTTACTCGTAGAAGACAACCAAATCGTACACATAAGAAATAAAACGACAGCCAAAGAAATATGGAATGAATTAAAGAAAATACATGAAAGAAAGAATCTTTCCAGTAAACTGAGTTCTGAGAAAGTTGTTTACGTTAAAAGCAGAAAACGAATACAAACTCGAAGAACACGTCAACAAAATGCTCGAAATCGTAGACGAACTGCGAGGAATCAGTGAAGAAATAAAGGACAGTCACATTGCAGCGCTCTTACTAAGCGGCTTACCAAAAAGCTACGAAAATCTCATTACAGCTTTAGAAGCACGCCCAGAAGAAGAACTAACGCTGGAATACGTAAAAACGAAACTCATCGACGAATGCCTGAGAAGAAAAGAAGTAACGCGAGCAGAAGAAACGACTGCTTCAAAACGAATTTTAACACAAAATTCAAGCATTTAAATCAACGAAGATGCAATTATTGCAAAAAAATAGGACACTCAGAAAAAGAGTGCAGATTCTTAAATAACCACAAAGAAAAAGATAAAAACGAAAGTAACTCATTTTTCAAGAATGAAAAGCAAACAAATAAAGGAAATTATGGAAATAAACAGAAAACGAAAATTGCTGTAAACGAGGATACACATGAAGATGAAAACGAAAATAAACACTGAGAATGAGAACACTGAGAATTACACGTTCGAAGTCACCAGAGAAAGAAAATCTCAAAACTCAAACTGGTCAGTTGACTCAGGTGCTACTTGTCATATGACCGATAACATAAACTTTTTTACCAAATTGGAAAGAAACAAAACTGAGCAAATAACAATTGCTAACGGCACGCAGATGAAGTCCGAAGGTATAGGAGAAGGATACTTATACTGTACAGACGACGAAGATAACGAAATAAAAGTGAGACTCGTAGATGTTCTGTACGTTCCTGACCTAGAAGGAGGATTGATATCCGTACGAAAAATTACAAAGAAAGGATTCACAGTTGAATTTGAAGAAGAGATTTTCAGAATAAAGAAGAAAAATAAAACCATAGGAATTGCTAAAGCAGAAGGAAATTTATACACCATAGTTGAATCGCAAAGAAGAAAAGCCAAAATTGCAACTGCAGAAAGAAGAGAAAATAGTATAGATCTTTGGCATAGAAGGCTAGGACATAGAAATTATGAAGCAATCAAGAGGCTAAAGAATGATGACCTGGCAACCGGAATAAGAATTGACAGAGAAGCCAAAAAGGAAAAAGAATGCGAATGCTGTATCAGAGGAAAAATGACTGAATTGCCGTATCCCAAGCTAAACGACTATAGAGAAAAATCAGTTCTAGACTTGATACATTCAGATATCTGTGGACCAGTCGGTTCAACATCACTAGGAGGAAAGAAATACTTCATAACATTCATCGACGATCATTCGAGATACACAACGATCTATCTGCTAGCTACAAAAGATGAAGCTATCTCCAAGTTAAAACAATTTGTAACCATGACGAAGAACAAATTTGGAAAGAAGCCAAAAGTCTTAAGAACAGACAATGGAGGAGAATATACAAGCAAAGAGATTGAAGACTATCTAAAGGAAGAGGGAATCGAACATCAAACCTCCGTAGCATATTCACCGCAACAGAACGGTAGAGCAGAAAGAAAAAATCGATACTTAATGGAAATGACAAGATGCCTGCTACTCGATTCAGGACTCAAAAGAGGATTTTGGGATGAAGCCGTAATGACAGCCACCTATCTACAAAACAGGCTACCATCAAGATCAGTTGAAAAAACACCGTATGAACTATGGAATAATAAGAAGCCGAACCTAAGCCATATCAGAGTTTTCGGCAGCACAGCTTATTGTCGAGTTCCAAAGCAGAAAAGAAGCAAACTAGACGAAAGAGCAGAAAAAGGAATTCTTGTTGGATATAGTGACCGTACTAAAGGGTATAGAATTTACATGCCACATGCAAACAACGTCGTGATCAGAAGAAGCGTAATATTCGATGAAAACGAAAAAGAAGAAATGCCTCGTCAATTAAATGATCAGCATGAGGAAATAGAATGGCCTTTTAAAGAAAAATAAATTGACAGAACCACGTCCAAATGCTATTACAGAGGAAGTAATTGAAACAGAAGAAATTCCCCCATTACCGAGAAGATCGCACAGAACGACTAAAGGAATCCCACCAAACAGATTCTCATACATGGCTAAGAACGAAGAAATCAAAGTTCCTAAAGACTGGGAAGAACTTCAAACTTTTCCTACCAAAGAAAAGGAACTGTGGTTAAAAGCAACGAAAGAAGAAATGGAAGCACTGAAGAGGAACAAAACATGGGAACTAGTCGATCTTCCAAAAGGAAAGAAAGCAATTGGAAACAAATGGACATTTAAAACAAAATCCGACGCTTCAGGAAATATTATCAGATATAAAGCTCGTTTAGTAGCTAAAGGATATTGCCAAAAATTTGGGCACGACTACGACGAAACATTCGCACCAGTCGTAAAATATACAACAATAAGGACTATTTTGGCAATAGCAGCTCAAAGGAAAATGCACGTAAATCACTTCGATGCAAAAACAGCGTTTCTATATGGAGATCTGAAAGAAGATATATATATGAAGCAACCGGAAGGCTACATCTCTGCTTCAGAAGCAAATAAAGTCTGTAAACTGAATAAAAGTATCTACGGACTAAAACAGGCAGCCAGAAACTGGAATCACAAGATAGCTGAAATCCTGCGCAAACAAGGATACGTTCAAGGAAAGGCTGATCCATGTTCCTTCACACTAATCGAGAAAAACGCAAGAACTTACATAATCGTCTACGTTGATGACATATTAGTCGCGAGCGACAAGTGTGAATCAATTCAAGAAGTTGAACAAATTCTCAAAGAATATTTCGACATTCGAAATCTTGGAGAAGTGTCTACATATCTAGGAATTGAAATCGAAAGAGAAAAAGACGGAAGCTTTAAACTTCATCAAGCTAACAAGATTAAGAGTATGATCGAAAAATTCGACGGAGAGTCACCAAAGATACTAAGTTATACACCCATGACTACGAATTTTACGAAAAACCAAAACAACCAGGATGACATTTTTCCCGATAATCCGAAGTATAGGGAAGCAGTGGGAGCACTTTTATATCTAGCAACAGTATCAAGACCTGACATAGCAAATTCTGTTGGAATACTTAGCAGAAAAGTAGAAAATCCATCAACATCGGACTGGAACGGTATCATTAAAATCATACGATATTTGAGAGCTACAATTAATTACAAATTACATCTAAAATCCAATGGTGCACCAGTCATCAAAGCTTATAGTGACGCTGATTGGGCAGGAGATACCTCTGACAGAAAATCCACATCCGGATATATATTTCAAATAGGAAACAGTGCGGTATCATGGGGAAGCAAGAAACAAAATTGTGTCGCCCTATCTTGGACAGAAGCCGAATACATCGCTCTAGCCTTAACATTGCAGGAGCTACAATGGATTAGACAATTGATGGGAGTTTCGCTCAACAGGAAGCTAACATCGTATTCGAGGACAGTATATCATGCATAAATCTTTCCCGAAAAGAGAAAGGAAGCAGTTACACCAAACATATCGATGTGAAATATCACTACGTATGTGATCTACAAAATCAAGGGATTGTTAAATTAATACACTGCAACAGTAAAATGATGTATGCAGACATGTTCACGAAACCTTTGCCGAGACAACAGCTGGAATTTTTGTTAAAAGGAATCGGCCTTACTTCGAACAAAACAGCTCATCGAGTGGGAGATTGTGGAACAATTCATAACGGAGGCGATGAGGCTGTACAACTGCCCCCTCACCCCCGCTAACTGTGATTGGACTTGATCCAAAAAAAAAAAAAAACAAGGAGAAACATTCTCTCCTTGTATGACTCACTTCTCGCGTTATGCAATGGACAGTAAACAACGCTTGTAATCTTCTCTAGATATTTTTTCTTCATATACCTAATAAATATGTTATTTTGTGTTTGCTAATACAATGATCGTGTTCCTTACCTCTGCAGCTTGGATTACACTTTATTAAGGTAAGAACTTTAATTCTGTTTTATTCATCTGCTCGTCTCGATTTAGCGAAGTTGTAACAGTAAACAGAAATGAACCACGAATACCTTCAACAGTTATATCCTGATCAAGTACATAGGACGATGAAATATAGATGAACCTTTATTGATTAAGCCTCAGGAAAGTTATCTGTATGTGATTGGACAGTTGAGGTTTTCCATGCTTGTTTAGTAGCCCATACTATGAATAAAAGGGGTATGACCATCTTCGTTGAGCACAACATAAAGTTCCTACTTCATTGAAAATGTGAATTAGGTGAAATTTATTCAGATTGCAGGCTACGTTTGGGAGAATTACGCTTTCATGATGAAGAGTGAAGTTTCGGAGCAAGGAAGGGAACATGAAGTCGTGGACGTGTAGCAAATCACGTTCCGTCATTCACGCTAAATACTGATAAAAAATTGCTCGAGTTCACGTTTATTAGTTGCTTCAAATTCGTTATCAAGGAGAAGCTATTTTGGATAAAATCGTCACCTCTAAGGAGATGTGAATGCGTTATTGTTGGCCGCAGTTTTTTGACTAACGTTTTACATGTTTGTATCTCTCAGCGGAAGCCCTTGGAGGCAAGCTGTTTAAGACCAACAATCAGGGAAAACATTTTGTTGAACAAGTACCAAAATATTGGTAAATCATAAAAGAAAGAGACTATGTTGAAAAAGAATTTGTGGAAATGAAAACCTTTCCCTATAGCATAAATTTAGTTGAAGTAAAAGTCATATTTGATTGACTCACTTTAAGATTGGCTAAAAGCTGGACTACCCGCCGAAAGGTGACAGTACCATTACTCTCACGCGTCTTAGTGAAAGCTGAAGCTATAGAGGGTGGATTCATGCGATATAATGAGTCATTAAAAGATTCCTATCTGTTGCATTCTTCGAGACCTACATTTTTAGGAGCCCTATATTTTCCTATTTCCGTTAGTGCCTTTCTTATTCAAAAGCGTATATTTTAGTAGAAAAATTATGAACCAGAAATGTAACTGTCCGAAAGTGTTCTTTCTTGATTTAAAATTGGCTCCTTAGTTCAATTCTTGAAAATCTGACATATGTCAAAGTATTTTGAAGACGTCAAATTACCAAGACCTAAATGTAAAGAATGATTCTTACATTGCAAAGATTAGAATGTAGCATGATTCTTACACTGTGTCAATTAGAATATATCATTTCTCGTTTAGAAGGATAATGCAACTGTTCCATGAAATATGATCTTAGATTTCGTTATTAAAGGTAAGAAGGTTAAATCTTATCTGAGCTGCCCAATTCTGTGATCGCAATTCTGGGCTGGAGTCATTTTAGGTGGATCTGAAGCTTTTGATGCTTAGCAGGAAAAAAACTCAGCCAACAGGTGCTTCTCAGTTATTCTGTATGCAACTGGGGACAGGAGAAAATTCTTGCAAATTTACCAGAACATATTACAGTATTTAGTCCATTGGATGAAAGCCTAATAACAGCAACATGAGAACCAACTTATTAATATCACATCTACAAACTTAGAAACAGCAATTGTGGGTATCCCATAACATTTGTGTATGTAGCCTGTTTGTAAATAGTATAAGAAGTACTGCATTCGCCCCCGTGTGTGCTTTCACGGTGTAAGCTCATTTAACTAACTTGTGAAACCCGTCATTCGGATCCTGGCGAGATATCTAAAACACGTTTCATTAGAAATATATTAGAGTTGATTTTACGTGGTTCTTGTTCCATCAATTCCTAATGCTCTATAGTGGCACGCGAAAAAAAATTTGGTAGATCATATTTCATCATTACTTGGATTTGGTCGCCTGGGACTCGCTATTTTCCCCAGCAGACCTTTAGGTTTGGGAGAGCATAAGTTCAAATCCTGGTGAAAACATAGTCAATTTATCTTGTTTCTTGGCCCTAAAAATCCTGTTTCATAAGAAGAAGGAACATTTTAGAGGATTTTAGCTAAAATAATGTTCTTAATGGAATTCGTTATTACAAATTATAGATACTGATGATGTAAATGGTTTATATAAAATCCCAGTTTTCCAAACATCAGAATATGCAGTAAAATAATTTCACTGTCTTAATATTTTTTAATATACTCATTTGCTTAAACTATAGCTGACAATTTCTTTCAAATAAAATATTTGAGGAGTACACCATATCTTTTATTCCTGGAACATTATTTGCATAGTTTAATTAAAGTTATACAATTTATAAATTGTGAAACATCACTGCAACATTTTTAATATAAACTAATAGAACTACCGGTATTAATATAACTTACATATAAATTATTTATCTTGAAAAATAAAAATGTTTTAAATAAAATTGTAAACTGAGATATAACTTCGTATATTCAAATAAACTAGTTTATGGATTTCACGTTCCTTATAAAGTAACCGTAATAATTAAAAGATCAGTTTCGTTTATTTCAAAATTTTTATTTTCGTAATTAAATTAAGTTTTTTTAAAATATTACAACGTTTTACAAAGTGATTAATAAAGTTGCTCGTAATTTAAAAGTTTTCGAGCATCTGTTATTTATTCAGTGAAACAATACGAAGCGAAACAAAGAATTTTACTACATATATCTGTTTTAATACTCTTTACATCGTACCATTTTTTTCAATTAAGTGATATAAAATTCTGAAAGAGAACAATGATATGCGTTCTGATAAAAAGAAGTAAAATAAAATTTTTAAAGGGAGAAAAGATCTGAATCTTATATATTTTTTTATTTCTTATGCGTACAGGAAATTTTGAAACATTTAACTAACTAAAAAAATTATGGTTTAGATTGTACTTTCTTCTCTAAATATGAGCAGAATGAATGCAATTTTATACGTTAATTCTATCGAATATCTGACATTATAAGATTTTTTATTTTTACTCTACCCGAATAAGCAGAAGTAAAATTCTGAAAATTGTAGTATGTTTATTAAACGAAGATATGTTCGAAAAACTTTTTAAACATTAAATATCAAATTTTAAAAAAATCTACAGACAATTTTAAATAACTCGTGTCAACGCACTGTATCGTCATGATATGCACAAACAAAATGTGCAAAATTTGAACTCCGTAACTTATCAAGAAGTAGTTTAAAAATCGATGACATGCTTTTCACCATAAACAAATTTTAGGCTTCCCTGCCCCGTGAACTAAATCACACTACAGGTCTACTCTCCCTTTGGGCACGTCGTGGAGGTTCAACCTCCACTATTACCCTCCAGAGAAGCAGCGCACCACCTGGAATTCACCAGGCAGCACCAGTCGTCTAATGCTCCTACCAGTCGCATGGGCGAGCCCGTCGCAGTGGGCCGTTACCCAGCAAACCGGGGGGAACCAAGCCCTCCGGCTACGGTTCCACACCGCTCAGAACATGCCAGTCCCCGAGGCCGGCCAATAAATGACCTTTCCCAGGGGCTTCAGAACCACCAAGTTCATAAATTTTATCCCCCGTGGCCGAGACTGCCTAGGTACAGATCCTAGCCAGTAGCTTCGCAGAGTTCTCTACGTCGACCCCCGGGGGGCTTTTGACTATAGCAGCTAATACCATGAGCTAGCTAATGCAAATTAGTATGTTTTCAGGATTTATTTCGTGTTGATGGAAAAAAAGAATCCATTTATATTGTTTAAATACATCGTGGTGGCAATTAAAAGTTTTAAATTTTCCCCGTGAAATAACTGCAAATTATAAGGTGTTTTCTCCCTCCTTCCAACATGATGTAACAGTAGCACAGTCGGTGCGTATTCGAGAGCTCCTAGTTCGAGTCTCGACGATGGCATTGCTTATTTTTCATAGCTCCTGCTTTAAGAAAATCTATCAATTCGACAACCTATTAGTATTTCCACACATGCAAGATTGATATCGGAGTTAGCTAGAGGCAGATTGATGAGGAGAGTAAAATAACCAGTTGATTACAGTTGCCCTGACTTATGAAAACAAGTCTTACGCATAAAATATGCATAAATATTTTATTAACACAGAAATAATTTGAATAGTGCTTAGCACTTATAGTTCTACAGGCCAGTGGAAAGTGAACTTACACTTCTTATAGTTGGTACTAGTATCTTCTCAGACATCTACCTCTTCGATAAATTCCAGAGATAGAGAATTTAGCGGATTGTTGCTGCTTTGAAATACAAAACCTTTTTAGCAGAACACATTTAAATTAAAGTAGGTTAAAAGTGTGGAAGGTTCAATTAAAATGCTTCATAAGTTACATCAGTTATTTTTCTTGCACAAAGAGAATAACTTTTAGATTTTCACAAATATATTTTATACGTCTTCATTTCTTAGGTATTGAAAATTCAGGTAAATAGCTCCCTTTAAATTAATTAATTATTCTTATTACTGTTATTATATTTAGGTTAGATTTTAAAAATTTTGTGAAAGACAAATTTTAAACTTAACATTTTCCCAGCAATATATTGCTTTCTTAAATTTTTAAGTGAGTAGTTTCATACTGAACTATTTGATGCTATTTTTTTACATAATGGACATTTTTATTCCTCTAGAATTCTTATTGACAGTCTCTCGACTAGTAACGTAGGATTTTAAAGTGAAATGCATACAAATATCTCATATAAACGCATAACATTACAGCTCATATTTTTTAGTTTTTTTACATGCCAACATTTTTCATCACAACTCCATATGTTTTCGCAATTATTCTACACTGCTGGCCACCCAAATTGCAACACCAAGAAAGACAAGAGATATCACAACAAAATTTATTTAGTAGATAACATGTTGACCAAGTATCAAATGATTAAATTTATAAAATTCTGTAAAGTGTGGTTCCTTGCAGAATCAGTAGCCAGATTAGCCGCCATTGTTGGAGATCATCGCTACCACACGCCTCGGCATTGATTCAAAGAGACTTTGGATGTGTTCTTGGGTACAGCAGACCAAGCAGCTTCCACACGTTGCCAAAGTTGATCTGGTGTGACAGCTTGGGATGTAATCTGGGCCGATCGTTCAGCAATCATGGACCACATGTTTTCTATCGGCGAAAGATCCGGAGAGCGAGCCGGCCAGGAAAGCAATTCAAAAGACAAAGATGAAAAACAAAATACAAAGATGTAAAATTTAGCTTTATTTTGCTCACGATTTAAGTTAAAATAATATAAACAAAATGTATAAGTTTCCTTGACTTTCAGCAATTTTCTTGGATACAGTACTAGTACTCCTCAAGATAAATTTATACTGCAAATTGAAGCTACAAAAAATACTTGGGTCGACTACTGTAAAATGGAATAACTCTTACCAGCTCGTAGGATACGCGGGAAAATAAAATTTCATTTGTTGTTTAAATGCAAATGAAGTGTAACAACGTTTTTAAAATATTACATTTATGACATATCAAAAGCTGGGGGCAGCCTATACTGAGACAGTCTGTAAAAGTCATTTTTTGCCAAAGAAGTCAGCTTGCTTGCTTGGTGTCTGAGTACTACTTAGTTCGAGTTACTTGGTGCTACTTGGTGTACTGGTCTTGCTTACTGAGTTATGTTCTGGTATTTCTTACAAGATATATAAATGCACATATATATACATAAAATATACATATATATATTTCTTATTACTGCATTAAAATTAAGTCATAGTCATAAGAAGGTTTCGTAAGTTTTGGTGGATCTGCTTATTATTTGAATTCCATTAAGCTATTGTTCGCGTTTCTCTGATGTCACAATTCTTCAGTTGGGAATTTATCTTTCTTCAAAGTATTCCATAATTTCTAAAACTTCAAGCAGTTTGGTTTAGTTTATTTGATTAAGTCAAAGCAAGTGAAGCTACCTGCTTAAGATGAATGACTTTGTCTAGGACTTTATAAGCAAAACAAACTCGTATACATGTTACACCTAGGGAAACTACAAAAACCACCCATATAAACATCATTTTTATCTGGATGTGAACCCTGGTCAAACCACCATTGTTCTGGTGCGACTTCTTTTATCCCTGGGACCACTCTGCCATCTTAATTAGGAAAACCCGAATTCAAACAATTAACAGATAAATTGTATATTCTCGAAGCATTTTAACATTTTCTCCAATATTCAATTACCTCTCAGTTTTCAGATTGAAAAAACAATGGCACGCTCCTTATTTTAAATCAAAAGCTGCAAGTGCTGAAAGTTAGGTGTAAAGACATTACGAACGTCGGGACGTGCCAGAATAATTAATAATAAGTTAAGTGTGGATGAAAGAAGAAACTATACTATAAAAATATTAAAACAAATTATTCTTATGTCGTTACATTTTGTCTAAGGTTATATAATTTTCTGCGTGCTTTGATAGCCAAAAACTTCATGTTATCTTGCTTTATTGCCATACTCAATTTATTGTTGTTTCGTTTAGCAGAAGCCGTATAATCTCTAAATATATATTTTCAGGAAGAGTAAAAAAACTAAATTTCAGTTGCCTCTATGTTTTCATATGTTCCTCCTGAAATAATAATAATAATAATAATAATAATAATAATAATCCGTCGTAATGATTTATTTTTGTAATTAGAATAAGAAACAAGGAGTTAGTTTGCGCACAAAAAACATAAAATAATCATTTTTTTTAGACTAAGCATTAGCAAACTAATATATTTTCTCTAAATGCGTATATACATATATATAAAGAGAGAGAGCATCGAAATGTAATAAGTTATGTGGAAATGTATGCCGGAACTTCTTATCTTCGGGTTGCATCTTCGACTTTATATTTTAAGTACCTTTGCAAAAGTATCAGGAAATTGAAAAAGGATTTAAATAATGCATTCCGATGCTCGGAACTGAATAACAGCTAAAGTCTGAAGCCAGTTTTTTAACATAAAAAGGAGCTTTTCAGAATATTTCGAAAAATATTTAGTAAAACGAATAGAAACTATGTTTAAAAGAAAATCGGAAAAATAAAAAAAGTTTATATTACTACTTTCCAAGGTTCTACCTTTCCTAAAGTTTGGCTGCGTTGGAAAATTTCCAGGTAGCACAAGGAATGAAAAAAATCAAGTGGTGTAGCTAAATAATAGCAGAGAAGATATAATTTGCCTTGAAAATGCCTGCTTTAAGTGCAAAAGAAATAGGGTAGTTTTAATATAATTTGTACCAATTTCGCATAATCATGAATTGCAAGACACCTTTTCTGTTCAAGAGTTATTTATTATATTAAGAGTTATTAATAAAATTACAATAAATTTATAATTACATTATTTTCCTATATTTGTGTTCTTCATTCATTTACTCTGGCTTCCATAAATTAATTAATAAAAAGAAAAAGTAAGGACAATTAATTTGGTGAACAAATCTTTCGTAAACGCAACATTTTTACTTCCTTGTACGAAGGAAAAAGGAAGTATTGCAATCGTGAAAAAATTCGGGCATCATATTTCAACAAAAATATCCACTTTGACCACTATCGAATGCAATTTAACGATGTTTCTGAGTGACATCTGTACGCAAGGACAATATAAAAGACTCTTTTCTTTCAAAAAATTATAAAACTGCTTTAAAATGAATTCTGAAGAGAAATTTTCGTGGTGTCTGTACGTACGTATGTATCTCGCATAACTCAAAAACGAGTAGCCTCAGAACGTTGAAAATTTGTATATAGAACTGCTATAACATGTAAATGTGCATCTCCTATTTTGGTTGCAATCGGTCGCACCAAAAGTACATCAATATATCTCTCTCTATATAATTTAAGAAAGGAGAACAAACTAAAAAAGACCTTTGTGGTCAAGAATTTTGCGCATTGAGCTGGAAAAATTAGAAAATAAGGTAAAAAGAATTTTCTTCATGCTTTTGCTTTAAAGTAGATTTGATACTGGGATTCCGGTGAGTAATTTTAACACAAGTAAAAATAAAGTGCAAGTCTAAATACAAGATAAATGAAATTATCACTAGAATACTTACAAATAAAAAGCGAATTTAAAACTCAAATCAAATTGGAAGTAATATGTTGATTAAAGTTAAAACTATCTTAAGACATTCGAATATAAATCAAATCTCATTATGGACTCTTCAGGAGAAATGCACAATGGTTTTCGAAAAAAGCTAATTCCATGTCGCGTTTCGTCAAAGCAGAAGAATCGAGACTGTACATGAAACTTTTTGATTATTTAACTGATAAAATAACCTAGATAAAAATTTAGTCTCAATTTCTCTGCTTCATTTCCCGACGCGTTCGCTTGTTAAAAGTAAAAGAAAAACACATTAATGGTGTAAAAAAAAACTATAATGTATACTATACTATTGCTATTAGTCAATAATGCAAGAACTTTAGGGAGGATCTATTAGCTTAAAGAGTTAAGACTAAGTGTAAAAGATGGAAAAAACTTTAAAATTAAACTAAAAGCGGATAAATTTGGGTCTTGCTATGACCAAAATTTAAAACAAGGGAAAGAAAAAAAATTAAAACAGATCTTGATCGGCAACTTCTACTATGAAAAGCCGTGTGTTAAAAATGGACGTTTGCCTCCAGAAAAGATAAGAAAGAAGCTCACCAACGAGGTGGAATGACGTAAAAGGGAAAGAAACGTCATGAAGCTACAGCCAATGAAAAGTGACAGACAGTTGGCAAAACCTGACTGAGATAGTGTGGGGGGGGGCTGTTAACGGTTGAAGAAGGAAGAAATTTGTTCAAGATGGCGTCTTGCTCGACGTAATTTCTAAAAAGTTGGGAAGAGGAGAAATTCAAATTGGCTAATTCAAAAAAATGGTAAAAATTGGCCAGAAAGCAAGTAGAAATTGGAAAAATACAGTAAATTGTTTATTAAAGTCGGAATTCTCCAAGCTAGAGGGCTTTCGAGCTGCATAAAACAAAATAGGCCCATAAAATCAATAAAAGGATAGGAATGGCCAGAAAAAGCTTAAACATCTATTCAAGAATAGAATTTGAAGTATTGAGCCGAACGCGGAGAGTAAAATTGAGGTTGTGAGAGGAATTAACTTTACATTTTTACATTGGATCATTCGAATTAGCCATCCATTAATCCCCTTCCCAATGGGATTTAAGTAAAAAATTTCATTATCTAACTCAAAAAATCTAAAAGGACAGTAAATGCCAGCTTTTATAATGAATTTTTAATGACTGTTTTTGGAATAAGGTTGCTATGTAAGATATTAACAAAGTAGAGTACTTCTTCTTGGAGGTGTTTTGTATTATTACAGATTCTTTTAATTCTAAGATGTTGTGCATTAATTGTAATGACAATGACCCTTTTAGAAATATTAGAAATCCAGAATAGTAGAATTATCATCAATTTAAGAGTTGTTTAGGTGAGGCTAAGCCGAATTACTTTTACCATAGCGGCTACATTTGTTTAAATTTGAAACTTAATAGAATAGTGGGTTTGTTGCCAATCTAGAGAAACTAAGCTTCGCAACAACAAAGATAACGCCTTCTTTTTTTCTTGCGAATTAGAAATTATTCGAGGAAATAAGTGTCTAAGATTTACTTCGTAATTTTTAATATAGATATTTTGAGTTTTTATGTATTTTTGCCTTATTGCGAAGTGAGAACTGAATAAATTGAATGAGAAATACTGAATCGTCTGTAAAAGTTGTTTCTTTTTTTATTTGTTTATTTAATTTCTTTTATACATCGTTTTAAATTTATTATAGTATTTGAATAGAACATGTGGCAACCATTAGATAATTCTTCAGATGATATAAATTTTGTGCATTCGGAGTTATAAAATGACTCATGCAACTTAATTGTTTTCACGAAACATTGGGCTTACCAGCAGCCGAGTGGTAAAGTCGCTGAACACTGGTAGTTCGGTCCGAGGTTCGAATCCCGCGAACGGGCTGGCTGCATGGGCGTTTTCGTGGTTTTCCTCATGTGTAACGTGTATACGAGCCAGTTTCCCTTAGAAGTCCTCCACGAAGGCATCCCTCCCCTTAGGCAGATAGCCCTCGTGTGCTTTGCCGTAATTAAAATACACCAATACACATCACGAAACCTTGACTTTTTCCCACAGCCGCAGTATCTTCGTCTTCGCGTGGGTGCGTTCACACGTTGATTTATTTAGATTGGCCTAAGATGGAAAACAAAGTGGTTAGAATCCTAATGTGATTGTGTACCAGTATACCAGAGACTATTATAAATAGTTATAAATTGAACAAGATGTAACGCTTTTAAACGAACCTAGCGCTAGAGTGTCGCTATGATTATAGTATATATCTCAAATATAGTGAATTTTAAAGAGAGCGTTTATTCTATGGTGGTTTATGCTCTATCGGCGAAGCAGATTTCATTCAATCCAATTAAGTTTAAATGATGTGCAAGAAAAAGTGCATATAATTTAATATCTCATGAAAGGAAGTCGTTAAGCGCACATCAGGTTTTTTCTATATAGTGAAATTTATGAAATTTTCAAAAGCATTTTGTTTTAGTATTTCTTTACTGGAAATGTTAAGTCATACAGAATTGAAAGATAATTAGTAAAATTAAGCTGCCAAAGCAACCCAACTTTTGAGTGCAATGATTTGTGAGCATAATATAGGACTTACAACGGTGTTTCTCGTTAACTCTATGTATAATCTGTAATACATTATTCTATAGTTCAAGTTGTCGCTATTTAATCCAAATGTTATTATTATTATTATATTTTATTATTTACCGGAAAAGATTCTACTTCTTCACAACACAAAGTCCCTTTCAAACCTTGCCTGCCTTAACTATGCCCTCTTTCTAGCGTCTTGTATCTGCAGTGATTCCTCTCCAATTTTCGATTTTAAAAGTCTTTTTCAATGTTATCTAACCACCTATTAAAAGGTCTTCCTTTAGATCCGGGATACCTTCGATTTTTTGAATGTCAATATCTTAGTGGGATTATCTTCCAGTCTCCTCCAAATATAGTCCAGCTGTCTTAATGTATTACTATGGATAGCCTGTGTCATTTGTGTTTGCCATTAAAGCCTGTACAGTTCAATTTTCTCACAAACATGCGCAGTGAAAGTTGTATGTCTTTATTTACGTGCGTTTCACTTGTATAGAGCAAAACAGGTATATTAGTGTCTTATGTATTTATAATTTAATTTTGAAACTTATAAGCTTAGATCTTAATTACCTTCTTAATCCAAAGTAGCATTTATAATCAATATTTTTTTAATTCAGCATTTTTACCTAAAACTTTATTTTTCAGACGGACGTAAATGATATGATATGATTGTATCTCGTTTCTTAAAAAGCGTTTCTTAGCCTTTCTGATAAAATGATAAAAGTCAAGTAGTAATATACTATAATATTTGAAATCCATTTGCCTTCAGATATTCTTTAATCTTGAAATGCCTTTACGGTTTTTTTTTTTTTTTTTTTTTTTTTTTTTGTCATTTACGCACCTGTTTTTTTAAGGGCAAATTTAATGAGATACCAAAATATGATCCTCCAAATACGATTTTTCATTCAAAGTATGATTTTTCAACTACACAAAGCACCATAATCTTTAAATTCATCAAATAATGAATTTTAACCGTGAATGTATTATCACATAATGCACAATCTTAATTTAAATTCCTTAAAAAGAAATGTTTGGATTCGTGAAAATATTTTAGTCTTTTCAGGTGTGGGAGATCTGTAAGGAACTCCCATCGCATATTTCAAAGATCAAAATACGTAAAGCACTGTGAAGATAGCTCTCATAAGATCTTGATTTTATTTAAAGAACTTAAAATGTGGACGTTTTGAATGCTAAAGCTGAAAATGTAAACAATTCTTCTCTGTATCATTCAGGAACAATACAGTTTCGAAAAAACAATTTGTTTCTGAAAAAGCAGGAAGAAACTAATATTGTGCAGCTATTTTGTTTACTTAAAAATATTTTCTTCACAAAAAAGTCATGTTTTTGAAGCATTTAATCCGTAGCGCTGTCTTATTATGCAAATATATGAATTTTCTTGAACTGTTAATACTCATTCTTTTGTTATCTATGTAGACTATGATTTCCTTTTATTATCAGGACTGAATTTTGTAAATATTCCTATATACAGGACTAATTTAATTGCTTAAAATTCTGAGCTTGATGAAAGTAACACAAATGCAAGCTGTACCATGTACATTTATAACTTTCAAACATATTATTTAAAACTCTACTCTTTTTGGGTTAAGCAAATTACAGCCGCTAAGATAATTCCTGAAACTAAATTTATTTATATAGTTTGAAATGGAAAATGACTTGAGTACTTGCAGTGAAGAATGCGCAATCGATGCTTACCTAATCGCTGCAGATAGGATGTTCATCATGACTTTCAAACGCAAACCATTTTTAGACATAGTACAATTTTATTCGATCATAAATATAAAATTTCTTAAATAAATAAATTTAAACAACGGAAAGTATATAAGCTGTATGTAAATCTTTGGACAACTCTTCAAACTTACAAGTAGTCTGCTGTCTCTCAGCTTTACTTTTCTCTTTGCTACTCATGATATTTTTGGCTGCTCTCTTTCCTTGTCTGGTCTTGTTCATTTCCTCATTTAAGTCTTGCGAATTCTGTTTGATCTTCCCGTAAGTAATGCCGTTTTGCAGCTCATGAAGGAAAGAAAGCATAATAACCACCTCTATATGGTGTATATTTAACAACAAATCGTTAAATAACGTTAGTGGAGAAAGTTTTGGATTTTACAGATAAAAACATAGATATTATTTTTTTTTCGTGTCCTTGACGTTACTAAATATTTTTACATTAAGATAATTTTGAAGACTACAGAACATGTCTGCGGGCATGAGGTACTGAGTCTAAAATGGGAAAGCAAATGGTTTTCCATTCAAATTCTTGTGATGATATCATTGTGAAACACGGTATTGCCGTGGCGGATCAGCTGTCTTTCTGAGCCATCAGTGCACAACCTTTGCCCGCCGTTGTAGCATTGAAATTCCAACTTTTGACTGAAGTCGTTCGCTACGATCGTCAGGTTGCATTCCGCCATTTCAAAATGGATGGTATCCCACCACACACACATACACACAGTATCACTTTCTGTGAACAGAATTTTTGTTTTTTCATCGTTTCCACAGCATTGCATTTAGGTATTCATTGATGTCTGCATTTAACCTTATAAGGCAAAGGACCCTTTTTTCGTTTCCCGTCCTCATTGTACCCGTAAATGACTTTCATCTGTGACTGCTAAAATAGATAGCTGCAAATATCCTTATGTGTTATTCTGCTGCGGTGGCAATTCCTTCGGCTCCTCTTTTACTGGTTCGGACACGTAAAACGTAGGGCAAAGGTGAATTTCATTTGAGTATTTATCATTTATTAGCCATTGTTTAAAATACATTCGTGTCAGTCAGTGTTTATTAACACATTTAAACAGTTCATGTTAGAAGCTATAGAAGATCACATTTGTTTCCGCTCACTTCTAATTTTTAATTTTATTTGTAAATATCAGCTACTAAATATTAACGAATTTCTTATGTTATTGACTATCGTTTTTGAAACCTTCTTGTTTAGAAAACAACCAAGGTTTTGAAACATTTTTGGTAGAATGAATAAATTATTCTAACATTTCTGAAAATGAACTTACATAGGTATTCAGTATAGTAGAATAAGTAGTTCAATCAGTAGTTTATTTTTAACAAAAACATGAAAATAACAGGACATTTAAGTTCGGAGAATATGAAAGATTTTGATAGTCTCAAGACAGTTGTTTAATAACCACAAAGCGAACATTTAAGACAGAATGTTTAAGATCTTTATCCTGGCAGAGCATAAATGTATTTTACATGCCATGTTTTCTTACAAATACTTTTTTCCCCCTAAGAATTTTCATTAAGAATATTTATGCTGTAGAGTCATTAGCTTATAATTTTGAAGCAGGAGAGGTGACAAATTAGCAATACCCTCGCCGAACATATACCTCTCGATTACGCGCCGAGTGTGCTAACCATTACGCCCCGAAGGCATGCCGGAAGAAGAGTGAAAATACCTTATATACCCCTCTCTTGGCTAAGATCAAAGTGTAGTATCTTATATACTCCCCCTTTTAAAGGGCGACTGCGAATTAGGGGACCCAATTGCTAAATCCTGGCGGTAAAGAATCATCATCCGCCTCCTTTTAGTTTGGGCTCCACTGTAGAGTTCTTCACTCTTAATTTACTATAGTAAATGTCGAGAAACCTAGTGAACTATTAAAGTGATTTATCGCTTAGTTCAAATAACAGTAAAATCGTAAAGTCAAGAAGTGTTAACTACTCTTTACTTCACTCAAAATAAGATGAAATGTCGGTCCCTTACTTCGGACTTACAACAAAGACTCCATTTGGGCTTAAAAATAAGAAATAAGAGCTAGCTCAAAACTAACTAAAAGAGACTTAGCCGAAGCTAACACAAATCTAACTAGTTGACCTTTAATTTAAACTAGCCGGCGAATATCAAAAGGCACGTAATATACGGCCGAGTGTAACAGCTTCTAGAGACTTAGCCAGAATGAAAACACGTGCTACTTAGGATTTCTAGCTCTTCCTCACAAAATAAGTTCAAACTTCCTTAAATACTACTTCTTACTCATTTGCATTCAATGCGATTCCAAAAACTCATTCTGGTAGGAAGTTGTATAAGTTGAAATGAGGAACGATGGAAAAGTTTATCTTAATTAAAATAACTGTTATAAAATTAAAATATACCTTAGAATGTAATTATGCTTATCCATTATTTTTCTATAAACAGCAAATTTTCTATCCCAGGAGCATAGAAACATACCAACCATTAAGCTTCCAGCTTCATGCTTAACAATATCCAATAGGTTTTAGGATTCAAATTTTCATTTAGCTTTTGCATAGCAGAAATTCGTGGATCAAACCTAAATATATTAAATTTTGACTCATATGAAAATACAGCATTGTTTTAATGTGAGAAATCTTTGCATGCCAAGGATTTTCGAAAGCCATGCATAGTTTTATAGTTTTCTTATTGAATTATATATATATATAGTTTATTATCTTATTGAATTATATATATATATATAGTTATATATATAGTTTTCTTATTTCTTATTGAAGAAGAGTTTTGATTTTGCTGATCACTCATTGCGTCTATGTAAGTATAAATCTGAATTCTCGGTGTGCTTGTAATGTCATCAAACGCCAGTACATTTTGAACGGTTCCATGCAATATCCATCGTCATTATTCTTCAAAGACAGTTAAATGTTTTGCATTAAGGATTTTTTTTAACATTTTGAGTACTTTTATTTCCTTTAAAATCATAAATAATTAAATTTACAATAGAATTTATCGTTAAATCATAAAGTCTTACCATGTTCGCGTTAGATACAGAACTATTAAAATATTTTACAAAACAAATGAAAATATTTATGTGCCGACGATTATTCTTGTGACATACATACATTTGTTTAAAATAAACAAAAATTTCATAAGAAACATGGTCTTTCAAAACATCTCAAACTTTTGTGTGTTCGAATTAGTATATGAGTTACTGATCGACGCTTTTTAAATAAATTGCTTTGAATATTTTAATGATAGTTATTTTGTAATAAATGAGTCTTAAAAGATAGAAAAATAAAATTGATAGGGAAAACTTTGGAGGATGCAATGAATAAAGCATTTTTTGAATTGGGAAAAAAAAAAACCTTGCACTTTCTGTTCCAAATGCAAGTAGTCTTTAACAGTACTCAGTTTTTATGTAAATATATACAAACAGATAATAATAATCACTAAATTAAAACGTGCTCTCACCTTCGAATTTTGGGGATATTTATTTGACTCGAAACAAAAAAAAAATGGCTACATGAGAAATGAAAAAAAAAAAAAAAAAAAAAAAAAAAAATGCTGAAAATTCAAAAATTGGTAGTAGGAACCTTTTAAGTGAATATTTATTATATTTTCTCGAGAAAACGTAATTTAGTTTAATTACGTTGTGCCAAAAGGTCATTATGCTTCGAAGGCTTAGAACATTTCCCTTTCATGGTAACTTACCAAAATATCCAATTTTACTTAGTCACTTCTGACGCGACTAATTCTACATTAAAAGAAATAACTTGAATTGCTTTCATTTTTTTTCTTGGTTACATATTACTTTTATATTAAGAGGATTTCAAATCTAATCAAATTCTTTTGCTGGAGATTCTTGGAAAGTTAAGTTCCGAAGGGTTATTCCAAAATCCAAAATTTTAATTCCACTACTAAAGAATTCAATTAGTTTCTCGAAACTACGAGATGGTAATTAAAATTCTATTTTTAATGCGTATGAAATTACATTTTGCCAATTTCGACATATTAATTAAAATAGTGTTTCATCAACACGTCATCTAAACTTATGTTTCAGAGACGAGTTTCAAAATCAGGAATTTTTACAAAAATTCAGCTTCCATAAAAACATATCGTATGGAAGATGAAATTTTTAAAGTTAAAAATGATTTATTTCGTTCTTTAATATTTTTTATTTAATTCAAAACTTAATCTAAAGAGAGTAAGGAATTTTTTTTATAGAAATTTATTACTTGCACATTTGGTTTCTTTCTTCTTAGATATATGATTCTACTTTTATTTTCACTTTTCTCTTCTGATTATATTCTATGCAAAAAAAGGCTGCCGCTCTTCCTATTTTTTGCAAAAAACGTTTCTAAGAAGTATATATGTCTCATATTCCTTAAATATATATAATTGTCTTCAAAATTTACGCCAACCTAGGTTGCTTTTTTACCTTATTTTAAAGAAGGAAATCTGTTATTTTCTTAAACGTAGTTTAGACTTTGTTTTAAAATGTATGTTGGTTCGTCTTCAGCTTTATATACGGAGTTAGCAATTTTTTTGTTTTTCACATACGAACACTGTATCACATACCTTATCTATTGTTTCATTCATATCTAAATTAAAGATTTAATTTACCTATCATAGCTTTGACATTTTCTTCCTATTTCTCAACTTTTTTCAGAAATATTTTGCAACTGTTTTACAATCATTTTGAAAATGCCAAATCGCATTTCACTAATTTAATTATTGTTTCATTCAGTTAGCATATTCTTCGAACATCTGAAGTTTTAACCGGCGACATTTATAATAGCAGTAGCAGAAACAATAGAATTAAGATTGCGAATATTCGAAATAACCAAACTGAAACACCAAAGATTTGGTGGTGTCAAAAAATATCAAACTGTTTTTAAGAGACATGTTTTGTAGCTGCTGGAATCGCTCAAAACTGGATTAAGTAGTTCACTAATCAGTTCAGGTATTAGTGAAAGCAGTTTGAACGCAATAATCGTTGAAAATATTCTGTATTTGATTAGCCTCTTAAAATTACTGTTGAACCTTTTATTTAGCATCTGATTCCCGATCGGAATAAAGTAGAAAAATCTATAGAATTCTTAATAAATTTTGCAAGTTTGTTATTGCAGATCTCTACATCTGAGCTGATTAAATTAACAAGCACTCAGTTAAAGCAGACGACAAATAAAGCAGTTTGGATGTCCAAAACCCAAGAAGAGAAGAAAATGGAAATATTTTTATTTTTTAAAATGCAGTTCTCACATTAGAGTAGTTTAGCATATTGATTAGATTGTCTAAGAAGAAGCTCGAAGGGTAGATATTAAAATGGAATTTGTAGATTTTCCCATGAATGTGGAAGGGAGAAACGAACCCTGAGAATTTGAAAATGTGACTTAAAATATACAGAATATTGAAATCTGACTGTATCTGATTGTTTTTATCTTGCTGTTTTCTTCTTTTCAATTTATTAATTTCTAATTGGAGTTAAATAAGCAAAATATTCATTAAAATGTCAGAAAGGTTGATATGTGCTAGGAATTTTCTCTTTAATTACCGCTTGCCTTCGTGGTGCCATTGGAAAACATGTCCCGCTAGATATCTGGAGGTCCGGCATTTGAATCCCTGTAAAGGTATTACTTATTTCGCAAGTTTTCAGGCCCCCAAATAATCATAAATATTGTACGAGCGGCGCCCGAATGTAGTGGGCCATAATTCGCAAAACTAAAGTGGGCGAGCCATAATTCCCGTCCATTTTAGTTTTGTGATTTATTCTCCTCCTTCCCAAACGCTATTTTTTTGTGCGGAGAATTTAATAAATTTTGGTATTTTCTAATTATCCGCTCCCTATCAAATAGTGTTCACACAGTGCGCTGTCTTCAAAACAGACAACCCATGACATCACCAAAATGCAATATTTATGTTGCAACCCTTATTTGCGCGCGAGTGCAACGTTCAACCGCTGATTTCTACATTCAAATTCAGTGTTTGTTTTTGTTGTAATGATTGCATAGACCTTTTTCCTAAGAAATTTTAATGGGAGTGTAGTGTTTGTTGGCTGATGAAAAAGAAAGCGTTCTATCTTTTCAGAAATGTGGCGTTTTGCTTAATAATAGTACATGCAAAAAATGCGTATTTCATGAAGTTGTATATCGTAAATTGTTGAATGTTATGGATCAACATTTGACCCCGATGCCAAACGTGTAAAGTTTACTGATGTTTTTTTTAAGCGAAGACAGATCACTGTGAATATGGGGAAACGACAACCTGCGTAAAGCCAAATTTGTCCAATTTCCTGATTTTTCAAACCAAAATAGATGATTATGGACATGGAAAAATTAACCGCACAAAAGAATTACGCGAGGTTTTCTTCAGAAATTTAAGTGTGCTCTTCTTTGTTTAATTTAATAATGCTTAACAGGATGCTACTATATATAATTTAATTAACTATGTTTAATAGAACATTTCTTACTTTTCAATTTGCTCTTTTATAGCGTTCTTAGAGCGTCGCCATTTTCAAAATCATTGTCTCCTTTCGTGCGTTAGCTTGGCGGAAAATTAGAGGCCAACGAGTCGGCGACTTTTCGGGGAGTTTTCAGAATTAACATATGCCTTCATGCTGTGATTAGAAAACACGTTCGGCTACTAATTGGGAGCTCCAAAGTTCAAATCCAGGAGAAAGAATCGCTGATTTTCTGTTATTTCGTGCTTCGATAAATACCTTAAGGAGTCTATAAATACTCCTACGTCGAAATAAAGGAATTTACTTCTAGCTTGTTTAGCAGTGTTATTTATGATCGTTTATATTAATACTAATATAATTCCACCCGTATGATGGTTGGCAAAATTCTTCTGCTATACACAAATCAATTTGATGCTGTAGAATATAAAAAATTATAAAGTTTTTCTGAGGAAACATGATTGCTAAATTCGAAAGTTTGAAAATTCACATAGGCTGTCTTAACTGAATTAATTCAACTGGGTACTCTCTGCACATTTCTTTCTTTTAAATAATAAGTCTAATTTATTGTCAGAAATTAAAAGGGAATAAAACCTTCTTACCCATTCATTAATTGCTTTTCCATTTTATTTGTTTCCATACGAGTGTAAATGTTACAGAAGGAAGCTTTCTGAGTTAAATAATGTATTTAAGAATTCAGACGTGACACAGAGTTTAATTTGAGTTCCAAAATTAAATTAAAATTCTCATTTTTGAGAATAAGAAATCAGAAGTGACTATTAAATAATTAATAGTCTTAATAGTTCTGTTGTTTAAATGCAACCGAGTGCCTTTAAAATGAATTCAGTGCAGAATTCTGGATTGGATACAACAAAACGTTTTCTTAGCTGAACTTATTCAGCTAAGAAAATACGGTTTAACAGATAAGTGAAAGCGGGAAACTTAATTTTTGTTTTCTTTAAATGTGAGGGGTACAGTTTAAAATCAAAACCTTTGATTTCAGTATACAGCGCACAAAAACAATCAGCCGTATGACTGAGTTTCTGGTTCATTAATATATTCATTAATAGGTTATGATAAGTAAAATTTTATTGCATTAAATCACTTTTCAGAATATGGTTAAACTGTCAAAAATAAAAATAGAATACCTCCCCTTATTAAACTTCTCAGTTAATGAAGCCAGCGTATTATCATGTTCAAATTTCCAGAACCGGAAACAAGTATAGAGTAATCAGTAGATAAACCATCATTTATTAAATTCCTCGCTGCTGTTTACAAAACTCAGATTAACCAAAGATTGAATGTTCAGCACTAGAACATCCTTCTGGCTGCTGTTTAGTATTTGGTGTTGGTAGTAAAGCTGTTTAGTATTAATCTTTTGAAGACAGTGGTTTATATATCTTTCAGTTATGCAGTTCTTCAGTAAAACGTATTTAGCCAAAATGTTGGCAGTGTAGTTCTACTAACATCCCATTCTGCCTGGGCATGTTGTTTTTGCGTCGAATCTTGCTTGTCTGATATAAGAGCAAGCCGAGGAAATTCATCGTAGCAAGGAGGCAAAATTGCGCCTGTTGTTGGCAAGAGCCTTGGGAATCATGCAGGTGACAGTACGACTTTATTCAGTTTCGCTCCTATTTTGAAAGAGCATCTACGGGCGTGGGGGCGGATCCGAGGGTCTCTCAATCCTCTTTCCATCAACCTCTCAAAACGACTTTCGGCTCACCTCATATTTAGATACTATACCCCCATGCCATATAGATACTATACATTTACAAAAACCCATGCATTCTCCGGGATTCGAACCCGGGCTGCAGTCAGAGTCACTAACCAGTATACCGTTGGGCAGACTTCCAGGGGATACTGGTTCTAATCTCCTGCGGTCAGTACTAGATAAGGTTTGACAAACTCTTTTTCTGGACTGGAGCTGAGAGTGGCAGATTTTGCTTTAGTTAAATGTTAAGAAAAGTAGCCCCCTAAAGGCATTTCCTGTTAGGATAACACTAAGTTCTGAGCGAATTCTTGAAAAATTTAATGAAATGCTCCATTGGATTATGAATTATGGTACAGTCTCTGAAGGGATTTGTCACTTATCCGTTCAAAAACTGATATTGTACAAGGACAAAAAAGAAGCAAAGAAAGCATTGGTGATGTCTGTAATACCATGAGGTGAAAGATCGATTTTACAGGCAAAGAGCGATCTTTTTGCTGTCTAGAATTTTAAGGAATTTTGAAAACATCACTAGAAGAAATATGTTTTAATTTTCTAGATGCGCAATTTCATAACATGTCGAAAATTCCTGAGCGAAAGGATTTAAGGCTTTAAGAAAAGATTAAGTTGTTAAAAAATTATGATGGTCTCGATAAGTTCAGCCAAAAGGAAGTTTCATTTAAGCTGGAATTTTCCCGAATAGCACTGTGCACTTTGCTTTAACAAAGAACTTTAATTGATAAAGAACTAATAAAAAATGCAAATGGCTTTAGGAAGAGCATAAGGATAGAGGTAGAGAGACACTGAAAATATTCTTCTAGAATAGTTTTAAGCTATCAACCTAAAATTTGAGCTCATTTGGCTATAAAAGTTGTGGAATTTTCTAAAGTGCTGCAAGGGAATTTTCTACAACCTTTCAAACATTAATATTTAGTTATTTTAAAGAACTTAAAGTATTACTTTAATATGAATTATTACGTTATTCACATGCAATGCAGATGCAACAATTCAGAAGATAACGTTTGTTTTCTAAAAAACAGGAAACCTCCTCGAAACTTGAAAAAAGTCACGAATTTATGTATAATGTACCATGACAACAGTAGCAGATGGATGACAAGCAGTATGTTTACCGATTTTCTTTTGAAATGGGATAGGAAACAGAAAAACCGGCTACTTTTAGATAAATGTGCAGCACACATCTCTGATCTCGTTCCGAAAGCTATTAAATTAGTGAGTCTTCCTGTAAATGCAGTTTCTATCATTCATCTCTTAGACCAAAGTATAAAAGCTTTTAAATGTCATTATAGGAAAAAAATGTCGTTCAAAAATAAGGATAGCAAAATTGAGTTTTGTGAAAATGGGTCGAAGGGATAACTAAATCGATTTCCTTGCTACACGCTAAAATTCAGTGGATAGACAGCAGTCTCAAAATATGCTCAAAACGGGCTTTTAAAAATTAAATTTCATTTAGAAGAAGCATAAAAATATTTTGAATTACAGAATTGAAATTTAGGACTTCAGTGAGAGACGTTATGAAAATTCATTTTAGAATGCATTGCAGTTGAGAGGGCAATAACACAAGGAAAAAAACTAACCGCGATATTATATTACAAAATCTTAAATGAGCTACAGGAACTTTAACACTGATAGCAAAAGACGTAAAATTCTGACATGACAACCTCAAATGAACTTAGAAAACATTGAAAATTCTAAGAAATCTTGAACTAAAAGTTGTGATGAGAAAAGCTACCAGCAAAGCTGCATAGTTACAATTTTTTATAAGAAAATTTAACAAATTCCATAATTGCGTAAAATTTACTGCTGGTTATTAACATTTTTACAACAGATAGGAAAGCAAGTATCAGAATCTTAATTATTGCACACATACACTATAACGGGATGAAGACATGATTAAGTAAGCAGGTGGTTTGAGGGTACGCTGCGTGTAGAATTCAGTGTACAGAACTGTTATCGCGGGCTGCGAGAAAGTCTGTAATCTGGCTGAACATCAAGTGGAACTGAGCTTAGATGACAAATACGGATACTTTATTTAATGCTGCTCCATTTCTATGTCACAGTTCACCAACCGTAGAGGTGACGAGTAGCAGCGTGCCAGTCTCTCGGCAACCTATGATCAGATGTTTTCAATAGGTAAGAGATCTGGAAAACAGGCTGGCCAGGGCATCAACCGAATACATTCTGTATCGAGAAAGCTCAGGATAGTATGAGTAACATGCGTTTATAAATTATCTTACTGAAAGGTTGTGTCCCAAAAGCCTCGAAGATACGGCACAGCCGCGGGTCTTAACAAGTCAGAAATGCAATTGCTACTGTCCCGAATAACTCAGCAGGTTCTACCATCAAAACGTCAAATGCGCCTGCGGTGCCTCAGCTTCTTCAGCAGACATTTGGTGCAAGGAAATATCGTAAAAATACACTGGTGTGCAAACCTTAAGCAACAGCAGGGCTTTTTGCCATAACTCCACGAGAAATCGAATGAGAGACATGAAATGCAGAAATGAAGGAGAGTATTATGTACGTAAAGGATGACGAAAGCATCGGAGCTGAAAAAGGAATACAATGCATATGGTACGGAATCAAACAAAAACAAGCTTTATTGAACGCATCGTGACTCATGATTGTCTATCCAAGAGGAAGAACAACAAGCAGATGTTCCTTAATATGGGATATGCCCTCCCCTCACTGCAATGGTTGCTTCGCACCGTCTCCGCATACTCAAAACCAGCTAGTGCAACATTTCTTGCGGTAGAGTGCCCATTCCTCAATCAGCATCTGTTTGAGTTGTTGGGTGTTCTCCGGAGGATGTAAGCGTGCAATGCTGCAATGCGTCTCCCCAAAGCATCCCATACATGTTCGATGGGATTTAAATCTGGGGAGTACGCTGGCCAATCCATTCGAGTGATATCTTCACTTTCCAGTAGTTTCTCAACAGCAAGAGTCCGACGTGGCTGTCGGAACAGACGCATATGGGGAAGGAGTACCTCCTCACAATAGCGATCCCCGGGTACAGACCGTCTGTCGAAAACGTGGAGCTGAGTTCGCCAGTTCAGCATAATGCCTCCCCAGACTAGAACTCCAGGATCACCGTTACGGTGTCTTTCATTGATGTTACTGGGATAAAACCGGGTTCCGACCTCTCTTCAAATTAAAACTCGTTGAGAATCGCTTCTGGTACTGAACCGACTCTCATCCGTAAAGAGGATACGACTCCATTGATCAGTTGTCCCGTTTTTGTGCTCTCTGCACCACTGTAAACGGTGGCATCGGTGGCCAACTTTCAACGGGAGGCAGCGTTCAGGACGACGGGCGAATAGGCCTCTTTGTGAAGGCGATTGGCCACAGTAAACCGCGATACTTGTCGCCCCGTTGCTGTACAGAGTTGCTGAGCAATAGCGCTCGCTGACTGCTGTCGGTCTCTTTTCACCTGCAGGACGATATATCGGTCATCCCCTGCAGTTGTCGTCCTCGAACGGCCACCACCAACCTTACTAACAGCTGTACCTGTGGTTTGGAACGCTTTCCAAGCTCGCGAAACGACTCTTTTGTTGATTCCGAACTCTGCAGCTACACTGGTGACAGTACGCCCCTCCTCTAGTCTTCCAATCATTCTTCCATGTGGGAAGTCGTCCAGGTGATTTCTTCTAGCCATATTTCATGAACTGACTCACTGGCACTTGCAGCGAATATGTTGAATTGCGTCTCCGTCCTTCCTTTTATTCTACTGTTGAGCTGCGCGCGCCGACATCACGCATTTTGTGTACGCTCACGTCGCCTCTGACGTTTCATTCCTGATATTTGCATACGCATGACGATTCTACTGACTTACGTGTTCATTGTACTGATCTCCAGACCTCCTTTTCTGCAATTTCATGGCTATCTGCTAAATTTTTACATTGTTGCTTAAGTTTTTCACACCAGTTTACGTTCAAGGTGCATCAAAGGTTGTGTGTAACATCTACACAAGTGACGAATCATGGATACATGCGCATGAACCCGAAACAAAACAGCAGTCGACTGTATGACTCTTCCAAAGGAAGCCAAATCTGACAAAAGTCGTTCGCAGAAGAAGCACATCGAAGCAAATGGTTGCCTGTTTCTTCGGCATTACCAGACTCGTGGCGACAGTGGCCTTAGGACAACCCAGGACGATCAATTTTGAATAGTATACGATCATTTGTTTGCCAGAAAGTCATAGGAGAAATTCGAAAAAGCAAAAGAGACGAATCATTCTTCATCATGACAATGCAAGCTGTCACACAGAGGACTTTTTGACAGGCCAAAACATAGATTTGATGGATTCACTGTACAGCTCTGATGTGGTACCAAATGATGTTTTTTGTTCTAGCACATCAAAAATAAATTACATGGTCAGTGATTTGTGACACCCGAAGAAGCGGTTGATGCATTCAAAACGCATGTTCTGGAGTTACCTCAATCGAAGTGGAAAAAGTGCTTCGAAAATCGGTTCAAATGCAAAAGTGTATTGATCTTCATGAAAAATATTTTGAAAAACAAGAAAGCTAATTTCGATCATTAAACATTTATTTTTTCATTACTGCTCTAACTTATATAAAAATTTACTTCCGTGTGCATTTTGTCATACTGTCAGAAAATTTATCAACGACGTAATGCGGGTATTGGCAGTGAGATGCCGACGGTGCACTGGTGGAGTGACTCCATGTAAGGGTTAGTAACTGACTGTTTGCGTTTGGTTAGGTTTCGTATTACTTACTGCATATAGATACATTATCATAAATCTATGCTAAGCTCTATTAACAATACATAACGACAATTTGCATTAATATTAAACGCTTGGGTAAGCTAAGTATTTTTCCTTTATGTGATGATCTTGCTAGCGAGAAGAGTCTTCTAGTCAAGAGTTTAAGAGCACTCTATTGTCTTACTCTGTCTGAAACAGATTGCAGACTGAATTAATCAAGCCCTCTAAATTTTTCGGTTGGATTTTCCGTCTTTATAATTCTTGATAGTTGAAGGTGATATCAGAGGAGCTATAGTATGGTTGGTTAATCGGCCTTTTGACTTCCAAAGGCTTGTTGGTAGACACAGTGCAGATGGCTTAAAATTCCCTGACACATGTTGTGAAGCTATGTTTCTTGTAATGTCACTTACTGAACACTTTATTTCTTCTGCAATATCAGAGCGTGCCGTCTTACACCTCGGAACAGCTCAAAGACTGCGATTTGTGTGGAACCGCACACAAAAGTTTCTTATATTTGTATCTTACGTAACAGTATTGCGGGGTTTTGAAACTGAAAACATAATGTTAGTTATGAATTATTACAATTTTTCATCAAATTCATAATAAAGTAAAATTTTATTGTAAGCAATCATGTTTTAATTGCAGTTATAACAATTTTCACCATGACGGTTTCCAACTTCTTCCAGATAATGTTGGTACGCATTATTAATATTTTTTATTTAAAACACTGCACGTTTTAAACGGTAGATATGTATTATAACATTGGACATATATCAAAACATATAGCTGTATTATTATATGTTGCTTTATGTTTCGTTAAAAAACTGATCTCTCCCAAAATGATGTCTCTTATAATACTTAACAAGAGAAGTGACTCGAAGTAACCGCTTGAAAACGTTTCATGAATAAACTTAGAAGATCACTCAACCTTTTAAATTCATATAAGTTTATGTAAATTTATACAGACATCCTAATGTAATTTATGCATGTAAGTATTTAAGTTCTTTTGATTATAATATTATAATGTTCTGAAGTGATTTGTTTATTTTGTTTGTTGCATTTAATAAAATAATTTTAGAGGGTTTTGCGTAAATGAATTTTTCCCTTCATCGCTTATTTGCGACAGTTATTTCTTGTGTAAAGTTATAGATTCCACATTTTTAAATCGACCAAACTTTAAATTTCAGGAATAGATAAAAATAGGTAAAATCTCTTCTAAAGAGATTTGGCAAAAATTTTAGGTCCACCAGTTGGCGACCTCTGATTATTTTTCAGGAAATACATTTTCATAGTAATATCTGCGAGTTTTAAAAAACTTTCCAGCCCTTCAGTGTTACAGCACATGATTATATATTCTACGGTTGTGAATATCAGAATTACGTTTTCCTTTCCCGTCACTTCTTCTACCTTCCTATGTTTCCATCTGCGTCTGTGATTGCTGATCTAAAGATTGTTTTTCTGTATTTGTTCACTTGTTTGGTGATTAAGTTGATTCTTTGTTTTCAGGAATGTTGCCCTTCCTAGCGGTGCACAAAAGCTTCTAGAAAAGCAGGCCGAACTGTTATTTGATTATGGCAAATCGAATGAAGGATATCCAAATAATATGCACAAATTTTTACCTGTAAAAAATATGTAAGAAAATGAATGCTATTGTGGGTTCTTTTATATAAGACCGAGAAACTTTACATGAACACATCTTTGTTAACCAATGAATCAGTTACTTCAGACACATAATTTGATTCAAAGAGTTAAATTAGTGAATTCTGAATTCAGAACTGTGTTTCAGGGTTTATTTTGAGAGTGATCTGCGATGTTTCGATCTACGTTTAAAACAATTTTCCTTATCACTACGTTTTTCTTAAGGCAGTTACAGCTGTTCCTTTTATTGTTATTTATTTGAATAACGTGTTCATTTCTTTCTGTTCATCTAGCGTAGTTGTTGAAGAGATCTCCACGGACCCCTCGCTCATAAAAATCAGTTCGCTTAACAAAGTTTTACATATTAATTTCTGTTTTTAACTACCGGACATAATTCCTGTTGATTATCAGGACAAAATGTGAACTCAAATTATTCCTCTCTCTTTGCATGCATAAAATAAGTTTCGCTGTAATGCAATTCAGAATCGGGATGTTCGAATTTAGTTTAATTTGATTCTTAGAAATCGATATAACGTTTTACTCGTAAACAGAAGCGATACCAATAAATAAGTTAATAGTGACTCTGTTAACTAGATTGTAGAAGAATGAGAGTTGCAAAGTAAATATATGTTGTCTTTGGAACTCAGATACACTGAAATGAAAATTAAATAGAAAAATTATTAAAGCTTACAATTTACTAGACGATTCTGTACCAGAATTGACTCAGGCTCTATGCTTGAAATGTTGTATTGAGCAGAATATAAACAATGCAAACTGGAGATAAACAGATGTTAAAAATGCATTAGCCAAGTGCACAGCAGGTTAATGGAACTGAAACACTAACAGCTGCATATGCAAGTCTGTTCTGATTTAGCAAAATTAAATTTTAAACACTAAAACTTTGAATATGTCAAAAGTAAAGAATTTAAAGAAAGTAAAAAGGGATGAGAGAGTGATGGAAGGGAATCCAAATGAAATCTGTATCAAATATACCAAAATACATAGTTATATTTCAAAAGCTTCTCTTTAGTTGACGGAACATTTTGGATAGTTATTTCGTTGTTCAGGGAAAGGTTTTCCGTGATCGTAACGTCAGAACACAGCCTTCGGAGGGAAAGATTAGCGAAATAATAGAGAATTCTGATGAAATAATATAACTATTTAGTTTTTAAATAATTCTTACTTGCAATTAGACTTATAGCTAGTTTAAATGTTCGTGGAACTGAGTTTTCTTCTTTTACATATTCAGTTTAATTTACAATTAAACTGAAATAATTTGAATAATATAAGTAATAATATGAATAATTTAAGTAATATTTAGGTTACTTGTTGTAACCTAAGTATTACTTAAAATGTGTTTCTAAGGTTTAGAGATTCAATATAGGTATTTTGCATATAAAGTAAGAAATGCTGTCTAGAAATAAAGCATAAAAATACATTAATCAGTTGAATTTTAATGAAATGTGTCTAAGGTGACAGGATTAGTTATTAGTAATGAAATCTTATAATTTCCAGCAAGTTATTCAGCTGAATCTGTTCGTTAACTTATATTTATTCTGAAAGTATTGGGTTATGCTGTGTTTTCAAATGCGAATAACTAACTGTTATATGCATTACTAAATGCTGACATATTTAAGGTCACTAAGCTGTTCAACAATTAAGAAATATATGAGATACCATGTCTTTGTCTTCGATGTAGACCAAGACAATGGAATGTTCTCAATTAATGGCATGTAGCTTTTAATAAATTTGAGTACATATATCATAGGTGTTACTGCAGTGCATTCTTATATTAAATCTGAACTTCATTTTAAATTTAAGATGTTATTAAAATTTCAAATATTGATTTTAGTGACTCATAACTGCTTATAAGGTTTCAAGAAATTGAGGTATGGTTACAAGCCTGCATACGTATCTTTTAGGTGGCTGAGTATGACCTTTTTCTTTTCCACCTCTCGAAAGGTTACTTTTAATCATGTTATAAGATATTGTCTCTCTCCTTTCTGTATACATTCATGGTGTACGGCGCGTATTATAGAGATCCATGTTGGTGCTCCGACGAGGGCATTGTTTATTTTTTATGCCTCCTGCTTCAAAATAACCTAATGACTCTACAGTGGCACCTGAGCTAAAAAAGGTGGTGAATAATGATTCTTCACCACCAGCATTTGACGATTGGGTTCCCTAATCCCCTGTCGCCCTTTAAAAAAAGGAACATATAAATATTTTCTTCATTCTTTCTGTATGCCTTTGTGGTGTAACGGTTGTACACTCGGCGAGAATTCGAGAGGTCCAGGTTCGAGTGCCGGCGAGGACATTGCTTATTTTTCATGTCTCTTGCTTCAAAATAACCTACTGACAATATGATACACCCATGTCCATAAATTAAGGATAATGCAAAATCAGGCAAAGGAAGAGTTAGAAGCAAAACAAATTTGACTTATTTGTAAAGCTTATTTATTAAAAAAAGGTAAAGAGCAAAAAAAGATGTTATATGTTTGATAATTATTAAAAAAATTAGCGATTTTTTCTTCCTGGAGCAAATTGAAAAAAAAAAAAAAAAAAAAAAAAAAAAAAAAACCTATTTACAAAAAAACTATATTACATGGTTGGTATGATTGTTAATACATTGTATGTCTCTCGGACGATGCAATACAGTCCATACAACGCCTAGGTATGCTGAGTATCAAATTATCGATCTGATCTTGGGGGTTATTACACCACTCAAAAAGCAATGCTCTCCGAAGTTCCGGTAGACATGTAGGAGGAGGTTGATGGGCTGCAACTCGTCAGCCAAGCATGTCCCACATGTGCTCTACTGGATTAAGTCCGGTGAGAATGCTGGCCAGTCCATACGGGTGGTATCCTCCGATTGTAGGCATTCGCTTACGATGTTTGCACGGTGAGGACGGGCGTTGTCATCCATAAACACAAATTGTGCGCCCCTGGCTCCCCGAAACAAACAAACATGTTGTTCCAGAATGACGTCTCGATAGATTTGGCTTGTCATGGTTCCAATTTGAACATGCAGGTCAGTTCTGGAGCCCAGAATAATTCCACCCCAAACGAGCACGCGTGCACCACCGTAACGGTGTCGTTCAGTGATGTTTTCTTGGTGGTAACGGGTATCTGGAGTTCTCCATATGAAAGTCCGGCGAGAATCAGACTGCAAGCTAAACCTTGACTCGTCGGAAAACATCACACAAGCCCACTGTTGCGGTGTCCTCAATGCATGCTCTCTACTGCAGGCTAACCGCAGGCGACAGTGAGTTGAAGTAAGTGGAACGCATCTGACAGGTTTCCGAGCATATAGACCAATCTGCCCTAAGCGTCTGTAGACGGTCTGCCTTGAAATTGTCGTACCAGTGGCTGAAGAGAGCTGACGAGACATTACCATCATCTAGGAATCGTTGCCAAAGCTTGGAGATGACACTCTGGGCAATTCCAAGTTCTTCTGATACTTCCAATTGGGTACGCCCACATTCCAGACGGCTGATAATTCTACCACGTAAAAAATCATCCAAATGCGTCCTTTGTGTCATAACTATTCGGTTATTGCACTGAAATGCTTATAAACCGCCTGCGAACAATTTTACTTCTTTGCCTGTATTCCTTATATATCACTCTCTTACACTCTCGTCATTGTGACGTACCATCGGTGTCATCTGGTTACTTCCTGAAATTTGCATATCATTCTTGAAGATGTGTGTAGTGATTTTACAGGTGATATATTTATTTTAGAGTTCGATTTCCGCGTGACTCCGAATTATTCTTAATTTATGGACATGAGTGTAGATTGTAGTAATAAATACGTTACATTTCTCGGATATTTATATAAAACAGAGCTCAAATAATCCAGACTGCGGTACTCAAAGCCGGATTATCCGAATCTCTTGCCCATCTTCCACATAAAGTTTAAATGTAAAATAATTAATTTAGGTGTTTGAAAAACTTCTGTAAGAAACAAAAGTGTTAGACAGGTGAGTTTTTTTTTTCAAAAAGCAGAGAGCCTCCATGTTATTCTTCTACATTTTCATACGTAGAGAATTATTATACAGCTTGTGGTAACCGGCATATAGATAAATATGTGCGTCAAAGAATCAAACTGTAAAGCGCAGTGATAATTAAAGTGACACTACTATGTAAAGACCATTTGAGTTGACGCGCTTTGTTGTATCTTATAATACAAGTTATGTGGACACAAGGAAACGGAAGTTCAATAAAAAGTATTAGTTTAGTCTTCGACCAGATGCAAAAGTGGTGCATATACAAAAGAAACACAAAAATTTCTTTAGTCAGGCATTTGTTCAATGTGCAACCCTTTTGTGTCGATCATATGAAAAAAGCACATGGTCATTATGGTATGTTGAACAGCGGAAAATGTTTCTTGAGAACCTGCAGAAATATGGAGTTTTATGGTTGCTTTCAATTCAAATGGAGTTTGTATGTTTCCTCCCTAATTTTTCACGAATTGTACAACCAGAGATTATGTTGTATTTTCTTCCTCCGCATGCTTACGTAGTGTAACTGGAAGTATGCTCGACGCGTATTCGGGAAGCCGGGAGTCCGAATTTCATCAACGGCACACTTTTTATGTTCCTCCATCGATAAAACCTAAGGCTCAGCACACTTGATAATACGAAATTAGATCAAATAAATGTAATTGTGAATATTTTACTATCTAGTTGAAAGAACTTGAAAGGAATTCAAAAACATGCCTGGATACTGCAGAACAGGTGCGAAATAAAATGAAAACATGAGCTTTCAAAGATTCAGTGTCACAAGCGCATTAGAAGCCAATCTCTCCGTTGCGATACCGATGTGCACTTAAGAATTATGCTTCCCAGATTTTAGAAATGGATATTTCCTTAGTTAAAGAACAAGTTTTCATTAACACTGTACCGTGGAAGTTAAGACAATTTATGTATATGTTAATAAAATATGAAAAATTTGAATCTTCTCCTCTTGATCCATTTGTCAAAAAAACAATCATTCCTTTATATGATTTAAAAACACATACTAATTGCAGACGAAAAATACATTTTATTTCCATGCAACATCAAGTAAATATATATTTATATAGATATATGTATATATGAAGTGTTGGTGGGAAATAGTATTCGTGCAATTTCATACAAGAAAAAAGTTACACAAAAGACAACATGTAATATAATGGCTTGACAGAGACAACGTCATTTTAAGTATCTTCTGCAGAACAGATATGAAGAACAAAAACACTTTTTAGATATAAACAACACAAGTTTTCTGAAACATACTGTCATTTCTCAAATTTTCAGAAGCAATAAATCTTTCAAGTCTTTTCTGTAACATCGTCTAAAGATGAATTAGTAATGCAAGTCAAACTAGAACTTGAACTATATTTTTGGCTGTTACTCAGGAAGAATGTTTATAGTAAAAATTCTCCAGAAGACTTGCCACAGTTCTTTGTTTTATTTTTCGTCAAAAGTTACTGTAAAGCTGTTTGACGTTTTTGATTATCATATTTTTAATTGTAAGCTCTTACTGTGAATTAATTTAGATTAAAAATTTTTTGCCAAATAATAATTATTAGTAATAATTATTTAATAATAATTCATTCATATTATAATGCATATTTTGATTATTAAAATTATTAATTTCCTTTCATTTCATACTTGTAAAGAAACAAATAAATAAAAAGTAATTTTTAAGAAATCACTGGCATGCTATATCATTGGTATTAATTTTTGCAGATTTTGATTACTTAATTTCACTAAAATTGAGGAAATAATAGGAAAGGTTTGTAGCAGGTATTATGTTTTTAGAAATGGTATGGTTCGAAGTTAAAAAAGTTCAATGATAAAATACTGCAATTTGCTTATTTACATTTCTTTCTGGAAACTATAAATCACATTGTAATAAATGGCCAACTTGCATTTTTTAAATTAAAAGGTAAAATCTTTAGAACGTCTGTCAAAAATACTTTTATGTGCCAGTTAACGAATGAAAATGCCTTCCAAAAATAGAAAATAAAATGGTATAATTAATTGTCTAATCAGGGTATTCAGTGTTTTAATTATGAAATTAAAAAACTCAACACCCATTCAAATGGGTATTTTTTCTTTGTGCCACGCTGTTTAATTACGATTTAGAGAAAGAAAAAATATTACCTAAATAAAAACCTTTATTAAACAGATCTTGCAGTTTTCTACAATGAATGACTGAATCTTTGAAACACATTACCAAAAATGATAAAGTAATAATAATGAAATGTGGAATTTTTCTGGGTGGAAATTTTTTTAATAGTTGGACGCTTGCCTCGAAGGCAAAAGAGTGGAAAATTATTTCTTATTATGACATCGGATAAGTTTTCCCTATGATGATAGTTGAAGAGCTCAATGGGAGCTCAATTGTTGGTATTTTTTATTCTATATGGTATATGCAGTTTGGAGTTCATCCGTTTTTTTTTACGTGACTATCAATTTTGCGTGACTAGTATTTAAGTATCACCAATTATCAATTCTAATTTGCTTAATGTTCGGAAACAAACACATATTATTATAATAGCTGCTGTTAGATATAGTTCTTGATTTTGGAGGCTGTCTTCTTATGCAAAAATTAAATAGAAATCTGGCATTACTCTTTTTCGATGAAATTCTCATTTTTTTTCTTATTAAACGAAATTTTCTTAACAAAATGCATTAATAAAATTGTGTTAGGAAATGAAACCTTGTTCTGCACCAGATAATTTTCCTCGCTTTATTTATGAAACGCTTCAGGTAAATTAAGCAAAACCTTAAATTCGCATATGTGACATTTTATCTAAAATCTCTGTTTTATACACGTAGAAATAAAAAGCGTATTCTATAATATTCATTTAGTAGTATTAACTTTAACATATATGAGGTAGTCAAAGATAATAAGAACCGAAAGTTTAGAATCAAATTTGAAGTACTGCGTTCAAAGCTACGCTTAGCCTCTTTAGGATAAAAAGCTGATTAAGGATTATTTTTAATATTACTTTAATTTTGTAATGCTCATTGAAATGTATATATTTCAGAAGATTCCTTTTACAACTTTTGGTATTCCTTCTGGTTATGATATGAAACATAGAATGGAAAATTCTCTGAGCAGAACTGCTGTGGTTTCCTACTAGAAAAATACTTCAAACGATTGTGGATTTTAATTATATTTTCAACTATATTACAAACAAAAATATTATCTGATATTAAGAAACACATATTTATATAACGCACACTTAAAAATACATAAATATTTAAAATTTAAATTACACAGCATGCATATTTAAACAGGAATATATCTTTGATGCTATTTAGCTATTTAATTTTGTTTTTTTACTGGGTTACTGAAGGTCAAGTTAAATTTCATGATGATCAATTTTTTTTTTATACGGAGCAACTCTAAACGGTTAGCTTTACGAACTTCATATTTTAATATCCTTGTTATATTTTCTCAATATTCCCTGTTACATTACAATAAACATAATAAAACAAAAGTCTGCAAATATGAATTTACATTTCATTAGTTTTTGGATACAGAGCAAGAACTTCATCTTTAATCTATCTTATTTTCATGAGACAGCTATTGTGGCACGCTTACTATCATCTTGTTTATTCAACATTCTTTATAAAGCTCATATTTTACCGAGATTTAATACCCATGTCATTGACTGTAATAATTAAATACCTTTCAAAAGTATATCTAAATTAATGGGCAGTCTAAATCATTAAATGCTAAAATACTGCAATAAACTAATGAAAACGTGTTCTGCGAAAATATATCGCTGCTAAGAATTCTGAAGAAATGTTTCAAAACAATAATAAATAAATAAATAAAATATAATTACGATTGTAAACAAATAATATTCTGTAATCTTGACTACATTAGCTGCAGAAATTTAAAAATGACGCTGACCAAATGTTATTAAAAAAACGACAAAGCTGCATGCCACTGAAAGCACATCACAAAATTTGTTCGCGAAGAGAGTGTTTTGGAGATATGTAACTCCAACTCTTTTTTACCCATGCACATCTTTATTTTGATCAATATAATCGCAAATGCTCGAAACGTCGAAAGCTTCATTTATTTTGAGGGGTACATTACTGCTGGTACTCATTTTCTTCTGTATTTGATTCTTACCATTGTCCATGGCGTTTTGTAGTTGCTTTAGCTCAATGCTGTTTCCAATTGCCAGCTGTTGAAGACGGGATGATTTTCTCAAGGAGGAATGGCTACCATTCTGACTTTGAATGTGGTCTTGCGTGGGATGTCCAACTTCGGAAACAATGGTCAAATCGGTAAATTCATAACCAGCTGATCTCACCGTGCTGTTAAAAAGACTCATTGTGCGGTTTCTATCTCGGTGCCTCATGCCCCGACCTCTACCGAGACAGCGAGCCAGGGTGTCACGGAAGGCGTGCCTGAACTTCAGAGACATGATACTGTAGAGGATGGGATTAATGGTTGCGCTGATGTAGTAACACACTCCGGAAATGTTGGTGAGGATACTGAAAGCGATGAAGTCTGCGTCTGTTGGTTCGGTCACGTAGATTGCCATTAAACGTTGTGCATGAAATGGAGCCCAACAGAGGAAGAAAGCGATCACCACGGCCACTGAAAAAGATATAAACAAATTAGATACGAACTTAAATTCAGTATGCAGAGAGTTTTTTTATAGGATTAAATCTGCCATAAAACACTGCTTAAAGAAACATTGTTCTACTTTAAGGATATGTGTCAAATAAGATAGGATTTCACTTTTTCTCACTTGACGTCTTTAACGAAAGCACACAAAAATTAAATACTTATGTACATATTATCTATTACTAATTGTCCTACAAATTATCTTTTAAAAAGTGTGGTTCCATGACAAGAAAAATCTCCCCCAAAGAAAAACAATTCCAAATTCTTATTATGTAAACCATTTTCTATTATAAAACTTGATGAAAAATTGCCAGTTGAAACTTTCATATTAAAATCTGAAAAAAAATGGTATGCTACTAACTTTTTTTTAATTTTAAAAATGCTAAAACAGTTAAAAAAAAGACAAAAATCTCAAAAATTAAGGAAAAGAATTATTCTACACTAGTTACTTACCACGATGTAAAAAAATATATATTCTTTATTAGTTATATCTTACAAATCTCCAGATATTCATAATTGTTAAAGTGAGTTAACTTTATATACCTGGAATTAAAAACATACTTTTACTAAATAAAATGCCACTACAAATATTCGTATTTTTAGTTGGTTATGTTATACAAATTAAATGTATTTTAAATAGAATAAATTAAAAAAATTTTATTGGAAAAAATAAATAAAAATAAGTGTAAAAAATTAAAAATAAATATATATACAAATAAATAAAGATAAATGATAATTTAATTATGAATTTTATATTAAAAATTTTATATTAAAAATAGATAAAGATAAATGATAAATTACACGTTTATTGCTTTGAAATTGTTCAATTTGTTGTTAAGCTGTAATAAAACTCCAGAAGTATAAATTAATGATATTATATTGCGGTGAAAGACAATGAAAAATAGCTATCTGTCATGTCACGTGGAAGATAATTTGGAAATCTCATGTCTCAGGCAAAAGTAACACCTGCTAGGTCACATAGTTGATAAATGCCAGCGTAAGCTAATGTTACGACTATTCCCCATGGAAGACCATTTCTAACCCAATAAACATCTATTCAGTCTTCCGAAACCATTAAATATAATTTTTATTGTTGCTTTATCATTTTAGTGTTTACTTCTTCAGATTGAGCCTACCTATTTTTCTCTTTCTGAGTTTAGGAAAGACTGACTGAAAGAAGATCATGAAGCCCCCAAATGAGCATAGTGAACTAAGATATGATAATGAAGAGAGGTGTCAAAGTTTTGGCAGCATTCTTAGATCACTTCGAAAGTAAAAATTTTCGAAATGATCTAGGAATACTCCCAAAACTGCAAAGTCTTTAAAAAAGGATCATAAATCATTAACAAGTCTCAATTAAGAGCCTCTTTGAAACTGCAAAAAGCAGCTAACAGAGTAGATGTTAGAAAGAAGTACCTTCTTTATTAAATAACTAAAAAAATTAATATCAAATGCATAAATATAAGACATTAGACTCCCATTAACTGCAATAAAACTGCAAATGCTCATAAAAATTCCCATTTAAATGTATTGTAAACTAAATTCATTTTAATTTTCATGGGTTTAACATATTACTGAAAATCAGAATTGAGCAATTTCTTTTAGCTTCTGAAAATGAAATATTTATGTGAGATCATTCTTGAAATTGATAGCGTTGTTTTCAAAATATGCGCCGTTTAAAAGTTACTCTTTTGCATAATTTTAAATTTTACATTGACGTGTTTTTCTTTCCAGTTGGAAAACACAGATTCAAATTATTAAGAAGTGCGTTTAAATCTATCAATCTGCAAATATTTTTTTTTTGCAATTATAGATTGATTAAATCTGAATATAAATTCTGCTTCGCAGAAAGGCAACATTATACGAACTGACTATGTGCTAAGAAATAGACCTTCTGTTTCATTGAAAGGCAAAACTTGCCAAAGAGGCTGGAATAAATGGCTGGAATGCCCGGTAACGTGACACAACATAGCGTAACGAAAGTATTTGCGCAAAAGTTTTGGAAGGACTCCGCTATGGAGGTTTTATACATCGAACCATTTAGATTTATCGGATTTTTCTAAATACCATTTCGAAAATTACTGAAAAAAAACTTATAAATTGAAGTTTCACACAAAATAGTTGTAAAATTATATGGATGATAAATAGTCGTAACAGTCGTCAAAGAGTCCAGACAGTCCAGTACCGTAACAGTCCAGATATTTTGGAAAGACTTTTCTAACATCAAACATAATTATTCGAATTTTTTTAATATCCTAAAGGATTTTTATCGCAGTAGTCCCTATATCTGTTTATATTCTATAGTACCTGAAAGTATGTAACACCAGATAATATCTCATATATAGCGAATTCTTTTAGGAGCACTGCGTAGAGCAGGTTTACAGGAATGCCGCTTCAATAAATATTGTTTCGATTTTTTACAGCAGATCTTAACGCAGCAAAAGTCGCTGTTAGCTAGCATTATAAGCCAATATCATACTGTGTTAATCTATATCCCTGGAGTCGTTATAAAACGCTACTGTATAATCGCATAGTAAGAGCAATAAATTTTCAATCAATCAGTGATTTTTATCGTAGTAGTCCCTATATCTGTTTATATTCTATAGTACCTGAAAGTATGTAACACCAGATAATATCTCATATATAGCGAATTCTTTTAGGAGCACTGCGTAGAGCAGGTTTACAGGAATGCCGCTTCAATAAATATTGTTTCGATTTTTTACAGCAGATCTTAACGCAGCAAAAGTCGCTGTTAGCTAGCGTTATAAGCCAATATCATACTGTGTTAATCTATATCCCTGGAGTCGTTATAAAACGCTACTGTATAATCGCATAGTAAGAGCAATAAATTTTCGGTAGCTTTTGAATGAAGAGAGTTGATTGAGCAATCAATCAAAACCGCCTGAGCTGCCGTCCCTAAACGATGACAGATTCCGGGTTTTATTGCCCACAGCTTCCTGGTGCGAAATGCGAGGCTCGGGCTCTATGGCCTTGATGATCACTTTATACTTAATCGAGGGAAAGTGCTCGTCTGGTAATTTGATACCCAGCGGATACCCTTGGCCACAAATATTTGTATCTGTTCCAAGCTCTAGGCTAATAAAACACTCCAGGCGCGTGTATGTAGAATATTAAAAGTAGGACTTCTGATGTTATCAAATATATTATCTTATATAAGACTATAGAAAAACTGAATACTGAAATATATCTATGGCAAAAAAGAGAATACATTATTTCTTACGTATAATATGGGGAAAATTGTGCAAAGCATATTTTGCCTCTCTGGCTAATTAACTGTCCGTTAATTACGAAGTTTAGACTGATTTTCTCTCTTTCTGCTTGCCGATGCTGTACCGTCTGTAGAGTCGGCTCTCGAAGAAGGGTTAAATATTTACTGGAAAGCAACTGAGAAACATGTTACTACATCAGAACAATTACAATATTTATTTCATACTATTTAAACTACGTGTCTCTATGTCAGTATTAAATGTCTCTATGTGTGTCTCTGTATTAGTATAGAATTAGTATTTATTGATCTTAAAAAATGAATAAAAAAGGATTTTTTGTTTATGACTATGCATGACTTGCTCTAATTGAGGAACATAACAAGGGAACGTGAACCTAAAATGGATGCTGTGGATGCGATGATTTAATATAAACACTCTGAGTATGGACTCTGCGGGATAGTTTTATAAAATCTTATAAAAACTGTGACCTTCCTTTTGTTGTAAAGATTCAAGTGTGCAACATTTCATCGAGATCTGTAAAAAAGTGTAAATTTGTATCAATGATGCATAATAGACGCTCTCTTTTATATGTACATTATGCTTTATATGTATTATATTCCTTTATATGGATATAAATCAGCTGTTGTAATTTCAGGGGTCAAGATATAAATTAATGATAAATGAAATGAATCAGTGTTTGTTGCTTTTTAAATTCTTTTAAATTACTTAGTTTGTTAACTAACAACAGATTAAATTTGAAAGAAAAATTAAACACCGTACTCTTTGCTGAATGATAGAACACTGCTGCATGGAAGATAAAAATGTTTTAATTCGGGCTGTGGTAACATATCTCTTTTACAACAGTGAGTTCGTACATTAAATACATAAATATACTGTGAATGACAAAAGACTTCTTTTATATCACCAAGTTTTTTGAATAATTTTGAAACATAAATATCTTTGCAGAGTGGCAACTGAAAGCTTTGCAGATGCCTGATGATATTTATCTTTACCACTTTATCTGATAGGTGTTTACCTTTTATGAAAAAAAAATTTAATAGGTTTCCTTTTTGTAATACCATATTAAATAATAAATTAAATAAATTAAAAATATTTACAAAAGAAATTTTGCAGTAAACATTACGATTAATCAAAAATTTTTATTTATTTATTTAAACATTTCATAAGAAAAATAAATAAGAAAATAAATCTAATATGGTAAACATAAAATAAGAAAAAATATCCCTAGCAAATTACTACTTTAATTAGCAGCAACTCTTTAAATTTCCTCATTAGATTCTTTTTATGTCCCTCTCCTAGCAACGCATCAAATTTTCTCTCAACTTCGTCATTTCTAGATCAATCTATACATATGACTTAATAAGGCTGATTCTTCAGTATAGATTCCTGGCACCAACTCCTCTATTCTTCGAAGACTAGAGGATGTTCCTGCGGCTGTTCTGGATACTTTCGGTCTTATTTGACTCCTCTGCACTGAATCCTCGCACAAGACAGCAACAACAATAATTCTGATGACGTAACTAATTCGGAACCTAGACAAAATCTTTAAAGTAACTAATTCGGAACATGAACTCGAAGTTTCCAGAACTGAAACCTTTTTATTGGTGAGCTTCCATACAGGATAACTGCACATTTATCTTCTCCTTCTATTCTCATTAAGACGCCGCCTGGCTACTCTCTTCTTATCGCAACAGCTTTAGAAATGTAAATGCATTTTAAGAGGCCCGATTAGAGTGTCGAGTAAATTGTGGATGCAAATGTGAATTGAAATAAATATGAATATTTAATATACCTCGACTGAAAAGTTTACTGTTCATTAAGGATTCAACATTCTACATTCTAAGCCATTAATACTGCAAAATCTTCTTCATTACAATGTGTGATTGTATCATTGCACACACACGCGCATATATATATATACATATACTCAAGAACATAAATTAAGAAAATGCTAAATAAAGGACAACTAATTTATTTTTCCAACATTTTCAGATATGTTGATGGCATCTTAGCAATTAATAATATTGGGAAACTCGAGACAACTAATATCTATCCTTCTTGCCTAAAATTTAATAGACCTAACTTTCTGCAAAAAAAATATCAGTTACTTAGATTTACAAATACTAGATTACAAAAAACTAAAAATATATGATAAAAGAACAGAATATAATTTTAATACCATCAAACGTATTAACTGGCATTCGAGTATCACCAAAACAGCAATACTTAATACTATTCCCACTCAATTAAAATGTTTGCAATGTGTTAGTTTTTTTCAAGAAGTTCGACTTTTAATAAATCTTGTTATACAAAATAGAACTTTCAAATTTAAAATTTTCCAAACATTAAAACAAGAAGAAATAAACTGTAATGTTTAAATTACCCGTTGAAAGTTGTATGATCATTTTACCCTCAACCGAGGGTCGAATAAAGTAGAATGGCCATTATTAGTAATTTAATGTTCATATGTAATTAATATTTTGTAAAATGTAACCTCTAGTTGTGCTTAGTGTATATTGCGTTTATATACACATTTTATTCTCGTTATTATAGATGCAACTATTCTTAACATAAACATTTAGTTCTTATATATCTTTGACTATATAGACAGAGAGAGAGTTTTCAGTTTTTATATTTTAAATATTGTTAAATTTTCCTCTTAAATGATTTTTAGCCTATAATTTTTCACACTGTGTATCTGGTTTCGAATTTCCATAGGAACTATTGGCTTAGTAGCCTTTTACTTCTGTTTTCAAGTTTCGATTTTGTAGGAGCTTGGTTTCATATTTAATTTTCCTCCATTTGATTTGCCTTTTTGACAATCTCTTCTCAATCTAAATTAAAAAAAAAAGTTATGAAATTAGTTTCAATGATTTTTTATTTACAAAATTTGGGCAATTTTGCCTTTTGTTATAGTTTTAAATTCTATATTTGACTTTCTCAAGATTATTTGTTCAATACACCATTTGCTTTTCCAACTTACTAATTTCTTTTTAATTTTCAAGGTTTTAAATTACTTACGTTTCTTGTATTGAAAAATTTTTTACTTTTAATTTCTTTTTTTGCATATTGTGTAACTAATTTCTATTCAGTCGGAGTAGGTAACATCTTGACAAACTTATTCAATTTATGATTTAATTGATTAATTTATGATTAATTTAACTCAGTTTATGATTGAAAAAATTAGTTTTTTAAAACCTTTTATTTTGTACTGATTCGTTCCCATTTAATAATTTTATAAATTACTTCATTTGAATTTCATATTTTGAAATTTTGCTTTTCATCAGAAATGTGAGTCTGTTGAAAATTATTTTGGCAGCTTCTTGAAAAAAAAAAAAAAACTAAAAGACTTCAATTGCTATTTAATATTGCATGGAAGTTTGCTTTATTTTTTATTTATTTAGTTTTAGCTCAGATTTGGTTAATAGGTTTCTAAAATATGCTGTATTATATTGTGTTTTCTTATTAGCAAGTTTATCACGATAAAAAGATATTAATTTTGCGTAATTATCTCTTTATATTCTCTCTCTTATGTTCATTGTTTATTTAATTTAGTAACATTTTAAACGACGTTACTAAGAATTGTCAATTTTAATTATCTCTAAACCTGCCTCAAAACCCGATATACTTATACGTATATTAATTGAATTTGGAACAACCTTATATTTTTTTCAGTATTCATTTACAAAAGCTTGATTATGCACTGCAGTGCTGTAGATTGTTATAAGTTAAATATTTCTGTCTTACTTAGGCAATCATTCATAGAGTAAAATACATTTTACCACTGTCAGATCAGTTAGGATCGCAATAACCGAATTCGATTCTACGTTAATTTTTTAACGAAAACTTTGATTTTTATTATGAGTGGGAGGGAAAAGAATTTTTCAGTAAACAACTGGTTTCATTAGCAATTCATAAGCTTCCGTACCCTTTAGAAGTCAAAGAAGACATCCGCTTGATCAATTATGGACTACATTAACACATTACCGGATTAATTAGATAATTAATTATGCTAAAGCATGCTAGAGTTGCCTACTTTTGGACAGGATATCTTGTTTGGAAACTTTTATAAAGAGAAGCTGACTACATTTGAATTACATTCAGTAGAAATCTCTACACTATGCGTTAGTTGTTAAAATAGCCGGTTAATTCTTCCATAATTTATGAAAATATATCCGATAATATTTGCCGTCATTATTAACAAGGTTTTATTTGAAGTTAAAATTTCATACGGAAGAAATGTCTTCATAAACACTTATTAAGATAGAATTTTCGCATCATGAAAGCAGCACTCTTCTCACCCCTCAAAGATTTGCCTAACTGCAGTTGTCGATTTCGAGATAGCAGTTATGAGTAAATAACATAATGTGCATTTTTTTTAATTGTAGTTTTAATACATTATGTCTTTTTAATCTAGTCCGTGATGGCAAATGAAACGTATATTTAATAGAATATTTATCATTACTGGCAGACAGAAAGTTCCAGCATTCCAGGTTGAAGTGCTATATTAATTATTTATAGCAATGATTTATCACTTTGAGATATGGAACAGGTAACAGAATTGCGGAAAATATAAATTTTTTTGCTCTAAAAATAGCGCTATGGATGAGAAAACATAATAAAGAAGTTCTTTACGTGTTATCTATCAAGTTAGGTTTATGTGCCGAAATAAAAGAAAATCTTCAGTGTTGTAGTCTGCTTTTGAAAAGAAATGTTTCTACTCACATTTCATGATTTTAATCCGTTTTACAGACAGTAACAGTTATTTCATTTTATCATTTTTGTCATTTTATCATTTTCTTTCATTATTTTACACTTTCATTTCTAAAATATATAGCTTACAGCAATTGCAGTAAATCTTGTTATTATGCGATGGTTCGTTATTGTGGTTTTTAATATTATGCGGGCGTTGCTTGAAATCCCATAATGTCCCTAATAAAAAAACAGGAATTTTTAAAGAATCCAATCTCTTCTTTTGAATTAATGATATTTTGAAACTCTTTTGACTACTACTCTTTGGCAAAAAGTAATTGCAACTTCAGTTTAAATATTGTGTGAATTCTGTTTTATTTAGTATTATTTTATTTTTATTTCAGTTTTGATTTACAAGTTTTTACAATATATTATATTATCTTACCTTTTCCCACTCAATATCTATAGACTCAAAAACTGGATTCGTTTAAAACCATAAACTAATCCACCAAAAACATTTAAATTAATTGCAGATTACAATATCTAAATTACAAATGAAAATTTCGAAAATGTAAAAAAAATATTTATGTACAGTGAAGTGCAAAAGAAGATTTGCACATACGAAAAGCCAATGTTTTAGTAAAACTGTCTACACCCAATATTTTCTACATTTATCAATACTTATGTAAAGACGCGTCTAAGATCTTGAGACATGTCACAGTTATTCGGAGGTCAAAACGAAGTTTGGAGTTCCACATATGACTATTTCAAGAACGTAGTGTAGCTACATATTCGGTAAAAACCTTGAATTAATGACACCTTTGGAGTTACAAAAAGGCCCTGGATATACAGAATCAGTTCAGAGGATAACTATGCATAAATGCAAGCTTTATTGAAATTGAATTTTGGAGTTTTAACAAGCATTATCGTAAGGATCATGGAACATTCCCATTACGATATGGGCTTCAGAGACTGCCAACTAAATCCTTCGTAATGCACGTACGTCGTGAAGATATGTAACTTTTTTGACTTGGCAGTATGGACACTGAACAACTGAGCACTAGAAATAAATAACCTAATCTAACGCATTTTCAATAAATTCATCCATATCATATGTCAATCACAAAATATGCAGGCTGCGTAGTTCAGAAATTGTATAGGGTTTATTTGCTGATTTTTAATGGAACTTCTGATTATAGCTACCATTAGCTTTGGACAGAGGAAAGCTATGGCCATCTTTTATGATGGATAATATCCGATAATAATAACCTTCATTCAATCTAACAAAATAATGTGCAGGCATAAGGCCAAATTGGAGTTAAAGTAACATTTATCTGAGCTTGGAGTCGTGCTGTTGCCACAGATCTCTATGTCAGTTAACATATCTTTTATCTTGCAACGCGCTGTGGAACACAGAAATCCTGCACTTCTGAATGCAATATATGGCCCGCTGTATAGAAAATATAGTTTTTTTTTTTGCCTATGGAATACTCCAGCTATCTTCCAAGTTTCTGTCGTTCTACACTTTCTTGAAGAACTTACTAAATATTAGGCTTATGTAAAGTGTTTTGACACTTCAGAATGTATAACATTTGCAGCAACTAATAAATGCACACGATACCATTATATATTAGGGTAAAGTGAAAAAAAGAATTTTTTTAAAAATTTTATTATTTCCTGATCCAACAAATGGTTCACTTCGATGAAAAAACGCATTAAAAATTGCAGCTCAATCGCTTGTCGTCTTCAGGTTCCACATGAAGTAAATAAAAAGAATCAATGTTAAAGAAAGTTACGGAAAACATCAAACTATTTTTAATGATTTGCTTTACAAATTGTTTGTTTGCCTACCGAATATATGGTTGTAATTGGTAAAAAAAATGTCAGTAAAATGTTTCAGCTTAATAACTCGTCATCTTCAGGTTCCACGCTCTTTCTTAATTTTATCAACCTCTGTGTAAGATTTTGGTATTCTTTTCACGCTTTCGTACTTTTGATTGCAGTTTCTTATAAGAGTAATAATTTTTTGTTACCTAAGGTATAGAGAACTAAAGAAATTCAGCTTGGTGCCGAACTTACTTCGTTCCGAGACTTGATTCGACTGCTTATGAATCCATCCTTAGCTTCTGCACCATATGTTGCCAATGAAGCTTCTGTCACCAGTCTCATATGCGTCTCTACCTCTTGAGAATGGCAACGGAGCTTTCCTATTTCAAAGTGAAAACCAACTCTAATCAATCTTCCGTCTTCGTCGCTGAGGTTCAAAGTAGCCAGTGGTTCCAAGGGACTGTCCCAGCAAATTTTCTCAAAATACTCCTCTGCTTTGAAATCCAATTTAGGAAGCAAAAAAATCATATTTTCCGCTTCCAATCAGTTGTTCTCGCTGCCAATATTCTTCTCAGGCGAAGTTCACGAATATGTGCTCGTTCATCTTCCATCATCGCCAACAGGATATTTTCAGAGTGAACAAAGTAACAGTTCCTCTGAATAACTTCGTGGACGATTACCTTAAAATTTTCTGGCAAGAATGAACTTTTCTTAATAATTCAGTGATAGAAATATCAAAGAGGTATTTTTGGTTAGTACTGAGGTCTTTATTGTCAATTTTGCGCAGATCAACTAGAATAGGCACATAAGCTATCATAGGAAGGCTTTACATGTTTTGAAGGATTGTCCTATTGTTCCAGAAAACTGTATTTCCATCAATCTCCTGGAACAGATGATGAAGTGACAGTTCAGTGGTGTGCAACAAGCATACATACCAATGAAGTTTATGACCACCAAAGATCTCAAGACGTCTATTTACGCCATTTTTCTTCCCAGTGTTGACTGTCGTTCCCTCACTTCCAACAGTAACCAGTTTGAAAAGTTCAATCCTTTTCTGTGTAACAATGTTGCCGATGCTTTGTGCAATATCGTTTTCGTGGTTTTTCCCATGTGTAACGTGTATACGAGCCAGTTTCCCTTAGAAAGTCCTCCACGAAGGCATCCTTCTCCTTAGGCATATAGCCCTAGCGTGCTTTGCCATTCTTAAATAAACCCAAACCAGATCTTGATGTACAGAGGATGCAACGACAGCAACTTACCTATCCGATACTCCCGTTCTATGACAAGCAACAGTTAAATTTGGCAAAGGTATTTGCATTTGGCCTGTCTTGGAAGTTGAGGGAATTTGAGAACTAGTTGCTTTCGGACGTTTGGCTTCTTGACTAACGGAACCATATCGTCATCATCGTCAAGTATGTCTTCTATATTAGACATTAAGACAGCATTTGCTTCCAAGTGTGTAATCGTCATAGACAAACACGCATTATCTTTATATGCCCTTGCTTTAGATTCCTGATTTTTCGTTCTTTATTGCCTTATACGTTGCAATTTTAGGCTTTCAGAAACATCAATTGATCCAATGGCCAATTTTCTTTCGTGACGTTAGTCTGTTAAGAAATTTCGCTCTATGCTTGGAATCTTCACTTAACATTTACAGTGTTCATAATTCAAATATTTGCAGAAAAATATGCAGAAATATCAACCAAAGTACTGTTTGCATGATCAACGAAATCTTTTCAATTTTTTTCAGCCCTTTTCTAAGATTTTGGTATTATTTTTACATTTTTATACTTTTCATTGTAAATTCTAATAAGAAGAATCATTTCTTGTTCATTTATCTGAGGTATGAAGTTTTTCTTCCAAATTCTTGAAATGCCACAGGAAACAATTTCGGTAATGTCCCTGACTGGCGGGTCTTTCTTGTTACCTTTCCACAATAACTCACTTCTGACCCAAAAGAAATGCTTCATTACATAAGCATATATAGCTATAACTGTCTCTTAAAGATGTATTCGAGTTTCAAAATATTACAAAAAGATGCACTTTTAGTTGACGTTATCTTAGTCCAACATAAACAATGACTGAACAACCAACAGTGCCGTAGCTAAAGTGGGGCAAGTGAGGATATCTGTCCCCGGGCGCAGCATCCAGGGGCGCTGATATTACGAAATTTTAGAATGAAACATTTTTCACACAAAAAGGGACACAAGATCTTCAGTTGCCCCCGTACTCTGAAAACCCTAGCTACGCCTCTGATGAACAACTAATTAAGAATAAAAAGTCGTTGAAAGATCATGGAAGCCACGTTGATTGCTTACCCCAAGCAAGAACCAATAATTAGATTAGAACCCGTTCTGCTATCTGGTAGCTTACTTTTGCATGAAATTTGATATTTTGGTGTCGGAAGCAATTTCTCGCTCTAATAATAATAGCGTTTTTGACAAAGCAATTCATGAAAAAAGCTTAAAAGCAAAAAGTCAGAACAGATATTCACTTGAGGTGTGGAATCTCAAAATGTCAATATTTTGGGCTTCAATTTGAACACAATTTGTTCTAAACCATTTGGAACCATATAATGACTCAGGTAGTACTAATTAAAAAAATTCGGTCCACCTTATTGTACATCACATAATTTTGATTTTTATGAGGGAACACGATATATAGTGGCATACGCTTAACTTTTGTTTACTATATACTGAATTCTGTAAATTTGTGTTTAATTAACTATCTTTTAATAACATATTTTAATTTAATTAATTTAAGTACTCATAAAGACGATTTAGAAAGCTCATATTTAACTACAAATGTGTGTATTTATTTAATTTGATATATTGTGTTTTCTTCGAGAAACTCTTCATTTTCATAATCACGCGTTTAGCTTTAAAACTCGGGTTTCAATTTTGACATGAACAGCTGAGTTTTAATGAGAGCACTATCGTTAGAGAGAAGAGCAAAAAGGTCGCGCAGGAAGTCTCATATTGCAGTTTCACTCAAAAAATATGTCAGCCCAAGACGAGGAAGAAGGATTGCTAAGTTTATTTTATATCAAATATCAGTTGAAATGGGAAGTTATTTTGGCTGCTTAAAATCGTGAACTTCTAACTCCAGTTTTTTTTTTTTTTGTTGTTGTTGTTGTCTGCTTTTAAGAGTTAAACTGCAATGAGTAGTTTTAGAACTCTGTCATTGAAAGAAATCGGGGGTAGAATCACAGAAAGAAATCGATTACCAAAAGACATTCAAGATTGCTCAAAGAAAAAGAGCAGGAAGTAAAAGATTCAACAGCCATGCTCGCATTAGCAGGCTTCATTATATAAATAACTACTGCTATCAGAATAATAATAGTAAACGTTTTTTAATAATAAACTAAATATCTTGAGATTTTTTCCTCTCTTAACTTCCTTACTTTAATTGCCATACATGACCACTATAATTAAAAACGTACGCATATACATTAACTGTGCGAATTGTAAGATATACATACAAAGAATTCCTAGACCCATAAGTAACTGAGTGGAAAATGTAGCTGAACACCGACAGTTCGACCCGGTTTCGAATCCCGGTGAACGCGTAACCGCATGGCATTTTCATGCTTTTCCTCAAGTGTAAACGTGAATATGAACCAATTTCCGTTAGGATGTGTTAAAAATCATCTTAGTGAGATCATCCTTACCGTAATTGTTTAAACAAACTCACAAATAATTCAAAGTTGTAGTAATTGATTAAACCAAATGCACAAATGATTCACAATTGTATATATTGTGTACACATACTCAGCATGATTTGATTCAAGTTTAAAGTATTATTGGAACCAACAAAATAATCAGTTAAATCGGGATTATTCATTAAGTCTGGAGGCATTAAAATTGACTTATAAATCCAGAATGAAAAGAGAAATTACAGTTGTAAGGTTTATAACGTTGCGCGCCTCCAACTTGCACGCAACCAAGGGGTGACTGTGAAAACAGTATAACACACAGAGTCTTCTAAAGGGTTTAAGTCCCTTTTTATTCAACGTAATAAATTACAATTGCGTCCTCTTGACGCTTACAGACGGTGCCAACTCGGCAGTCAAATAAAAATAATAACCTGAAAAGAAACAAAAGACAAGACTCTAACTACGAGGCTCTCTAAAATAACTAACTCACCGCGTTTTACAATACCGCTGCTAATTCAGCAGACTTGAAGCTCACTGGAACGATTACCACTACTTCCCGCCAAGCACATAGGCCGAAACGCGGGGTTCTTCAATTCTCGCTAACTACCTCCGCGCTCGTGCAGTAAGAATATCACTCCGAACTCGTTTCCTTCTATTTTAAATCAGAATATTCCGCTGATAATTTGAATCCTTGCGCGTTCTACTCAAATTTACATATTCTGGCATTGGCAGTTCCAGGGGAAAGTAAGGCTTGGAAGGAAAGATAGTTTAAACTTAAAATAAATGTTAGTTAAAATAAATATAAACCCTACATTTGCCGCTTCCAGAATTTGGAAAACTTGGAAGCAGGTCCTACAAACGACCTGTTGTAAGTTTCTCTAATTCTGAACTAACTGGCGAGAACCTCGTTTACACAAAAAAATATCTTATGTAACAATTTGTATACTAAAATTCTGTTGCTCGTTATAAAGCTCTCTTCTTACAGCAACTTTTCCTGGACTTCATCAATCAATCTTGGTCTTTCCTTCCAGCATCTGGAAGAAATAAGTATCAGTATCTTTCTACATACATTATAATTTACACTTTCTTGACACAATAATTTTTTGTTTTTAAACAATTCGTTTTTCTTAGTTATTGCTTACTTCACATTCATTCAATTTTTCAAGCATTAATTTAACTTTACCCTGGCTCTCCACCGTGTGTGGTGTCAAACGGGAATATTCGTGTTTTAGTCTTACAACACTTCCCCTAACCACCATGATTTGTTAGAATTCAACGACCAAATAGACACACCTTACTCGACATTCTACAACTCAATGCGCTACTTTAATAGTCTTAAAAATTCAAATGTAGGTGGAGAACCCTACAAAACACATTCATTCTAACTTCCCCCTCATTCATCTTTAAACATGCAGGCTTTCGCTCTAAAGCATGACTTTATCTACAATTTACTACTTAAATTTTGACTTCATTGCTTTTAAGCATTCACTTTTAGCATCTACAATTTTATGCTTCTAGACTAAATTCTACTTTTACATAACATTCAAGTATTTACATACATTTACAAAATTTTAATACATATGCTTTTTACAATTTACCATAAAATGAATAAGAGAAAATAAATTTTTACTTTACTCATTCTTCGCCAAGCTGGCGGCACTGAAAGTAAAATTCTTATTAATACAAGAATACGAAGTTATTTTTATCTTCGGCCAAATTTTGGCTTTAACATAACAGAATTAGTCTTTCGACCAACAGAAAATGCTTGTTTTTAGCTTTTACACTTAAAGAAAATAATACTTTTGCCTTAGCTAAATAAAGTAAAACAAAACTAAGTCTCAACCGAGACATATTGACTTTCGTCAAAACATAGAACTTCGTACTTATGCATAACATTTCGGAACAAAAGAGAAAAAAAAAATATAGAAGGTTTTAACTTATCTTTGAGTTTTCGATGCTTAAAACTCCGTCATTCGTTTTCGGCAGAATTGGTCCCAAGTTAGAGGTTTCATGGATGTTAATCTTCTCCTTACTGCCCTCCGAGTGTCGTCCACCTGACTTTTTCTTTTGCGTCCTCTACATGCTGGCCTCTTGGCGGAGTAATCGTCTGGTTGTTGGCCTTTCCGTTTCTCCCTGGGACGGCTGGTCTTGACGTCCTTCGGTCTGGAGTCCTTGAATTTCTTCTGTTCCTCGTATTTTTGTGCCTCCTGTTGGCGTTTCAGTTTCCGGAACGGCGGCCTTGCTGGCACCTGACTCTGTGGCCGTGTGCGCGTTCTCCTTGATGTGTAATTTCTCCTGCTATCCTTTGTAGGTGGTGTTTTTCTCTTTACCACGGTTTCTTTACCCGGTGCATCTGTATTTTTGTTTTTCTTAAACGCTGGAGTTTGAAAATTATTTTTTCTTTTTGATACCGACGTCCGGGTTGTAGAAGTGCTAGGTCTCTCTTCAGTTCTCTGTTTCTTGGGTGGTGGAATAGTTGTTGTAGTCTCTGGATCTTCTACTTCGTTTAGACTTGAGTCCTGCAAGAAACTTTTAAGGATTTCAAAATCATTTGGATTATAGTATTTTTTCACCTGGTCGGGACTTGCTTTACAGATGTACAGATACTGGTCGGGACTTGCTCTCGTTCTTAAGATATAAGACTACTCCTTTGATTTCCTGAATTACATAGGGTCCTTCAAACTTTGGAGCTAGCTTTGCCATAAAATTGTCTGGGGCACTTAATAAAGAAAATTTCCGCTTCAATACTTTATCCCCAACTTTAAAATCTGCTTCACGGCGTTTTCTATCGTAATATAGTTATAGTTTCTGCCTATTTCTTGCCGTATCCGAGGTTTTAAGTGCCTGATCAATTAGCTTTTGCACATCTTTTTGTTTAAACTCCTGCTCTCTTTGTTGCACAAAGAATAATTTGTCTAAAGGCGTAATTAATTTTCGGCCTAAGAATAATTCTGCTGGAGTTTTTCCCGTAGTATCATGATGTGCCGTTCTTAAAGCATAAGCTAATTCATTTATGTAGCCATCCCAGCGCTTGTGATGTGTGCTAACGTAACTGCGAATTATTTTTACTATGTTTTTATTAACTCTTTCTGCTATGTTAGCCTGTGGTCTATACGGAACCATTTTGATATGGCGTATGCCAAGTCCATTGCATATGTTTTCAAATATTTGACTAATGAATTGTTTTCCGTTATCGCTAGTGCACCGTATTTTAAAATGTATCTGTGTAAGAATGCATCTGCGACTGTTTTGGCTGAGGCGCGTTTAAGTGGAACAATTTCTATCCATTTTGAAAAATGATCTACTATTACTAAAAGAAAACGATTTTTATTTAACTCGCTCTGGGGGAAGGGACCAAGGAGATCTATGCCTAAAATTTCATTCGGAAATGTAGCGCGAATGCTATTTAAGTACCCGGCCGGGCTGTAATTAATATCATTTATTAACTGACATTGACTGCAGGACCTGACATACGCCGTTACTATTTTGTATAATTGCGGGAAATATACCGCCTCGCGTACCCTTTTTAAAGTCTTTCTGACCCCGAGGTGGCCGGCTGTTTTTGCTTCGTGCAACTCCTTCAAAATGCTTAATCGAAGCGAGGCTGGGATGACTGGCTTATACTCAAGATTTTCGTTTGTTGTTTTCGTATAGAATAATAAATTATCTATTATTTCATAGTTTTTTGTTCTATTTCTTATCGCATCGATATCTGTATGCTCAAAGCTTTCGGGGTCTTTCAAATACGCATAGATATTTCCAAATTCAGGATCAGCTTTCAGTTCAGTAATAACCGTATCTCTAGAATCTAAAATTTTTGAAGTCAACACAGCGCATTTAAGTTCATTTCCTTCGTCGTCCAGTTTTATACGAGAAAGTGCGTCAGCTACATTGTTTTCCTTACCCGGTTTATATTTTATTGTGATATTATATTCTTGGAGTTTTAAAGCCCATCTTATTAACCTGGGCGTTAGGTTTTTCCCCGAGTAAAGTCTACCAACAGCCGCATGATCCGAAAAGACTGTTACTGGCGATTTGCCGAAATAAACTCGAAATTTGTGTACAGCCATTAATACGGCTAATGTTTCTCTTTCTGTAGCTGTATAATTCCTTTGTGTCTGATTCAATGTTTTACTAAAAAATGCCAGCGGATGGTTATTTTGCATAAGAATGGCACCCACCGCATAGTCTGACGCATCTGCTGCAATTTCCAGGTTTTCGTCCCCCTCCGGGAATTTTAAAACAGGGGCATTAATAAGCCCTTCTTTTAATCTTTCAAAAGCTGTGTTAGCTTCCGCTGTCCACGTAAATTTAGCCCTTTTTCTTTTGATTACTAAGAGTGGTTCAACAATATTAGCGAAATCTTTTATAAAAGATCGATAGTAAGAACATAATCCAAGGAAAGATGAAAGTTTCTTGGCGGTGTTGGGCGGTGGGAAATTCTTAATAGCTTTTATTTTTTAATCTTGCGTTTCTATACCCTTTTGCGAAATTTTATAACCGAGATATTTAAGTTCCTTAGTTGCGAACTTGCATTTTGAGGCGTTAATTGTAAGACCGGCCTCTTTTAATAATTTAAAAACTTGTTCGAGGTCATTAATGTGTTGTTCCAACGTACTACTCGTTATAATTATATCATCTAGATAAATTAAAGTTGATTTTCCTAGGACAGGCTTTAGAACAATGTCCATAGCTCTCTGGAATGTTGATGGGGCCCCACACAACCCAAAGGGCATGCGTAAAAATGCATAAGTGCCCGATTTTGTTATAAACGCGGTTTTATGTATATCTTCGGGTCTCATAGCTATTTGATAGTAGCCAGACGTTAAGTCCAAAGTAGACATATATCTTGTCGCTTTGATCTGTCTAATGATCTCGTCTATAACCGGCAAAGGGTAAACTGGAAATTTGGTAATACTATTTAGTTTTCTGTAATCAATAGCAAACCTCCAAGCCCTTTTATCCGAAGGAGGAAACTCGTTCTTTTTCCTACATAGTACGACTGGACTCGCGTACTCACTATTTATGGGCGTTATTATTTTATTCTTTAACATCTCCTGAATATGTTCTTCGATGATTAAGTCTTTTTGTTTGTCATAACGGTATGGCTTAGTCCTACAAGGTTTCTCGGCATTTAATTGAATCTTGTGCGTCACGATTTGGCAGTTTCCTGGTTTTTCTGAAAACAAATGAGAAAAATTGCTCACCACTTGCTGTATTGCTTGCCTTTCATGGTCATTCAGATAGCTAAGGTCCACTTGCGGTGTCTCCACAGGTTCCACCACCCTCTGGTCCATCTCCAACACCACGGAACTATCTTGAAAATTTAATTTGGCCCTCGCGGCCCTTAAAAAGTCCATACCTAAAATAAGAGAGTGTTGCAGATCCTTCACCACAAAAATTAATACTTTGAGACTTTCCTCTTTTACCTGTAAGTTTAATGATAATTTCCCGATGCAGTGACATGTTTTTCCTTGCGCCGCTATAATTTCCGTATTTTTGGTATTAAATAATTGTACCCTATAAAAATTCTTTTTGAAGAAATTTTCACTCATAAAATTTCCTTCTGCTCCTGTATCGATGAGGGCTTCTACTGGTACATCGCCAACCAGGACTTGTATAATTGGTAGCTGTGAGTTTTTTACGATGACCGTATTTAAATGTCTATTTGAGGGTTTTTTTTAAAACTTCCGGGGTCTGGACCCTCCCTTTCACAGGCCCCTCTACTCGTTTAAAGCTTTCCTTTCAATCTGTGCCTTCTGGGTACGCGTATGTTTATTTTAGAATTTTCTTTTTGGGTCTTGACCTTCGAGTTTCGATGAGTTAGCTTGATAGCTCTTTCCCCCATAAGAGCGATTTCCATTTCTGGTTTCCTCATTTGAAGATTTCCTTCGGGTACTTTGAGAATACGTTGCCCCTCTAGTTTTTCCGCTATTCTGCGATTTTGAAACTTCACCTCCAATTCGAAGAGCTCCTGCAATGTGCTTGGGTTTCTAATTTCAAAGTAGTCTTGAACAGCGGGTAACAATCTTGGTAAGATTATTTCAATAATCTCCGCATCGGGTTTCTTCCCATACAGCATATCCGTCAGCTTAATTTTTCGTAGAATAAAGTCCGTCAATTCTGCTATATCCCGTTGATAGAAACTATATAGTTCGGCTTCCAGCCGTGCGCGATCTTTCACTATGGGAAGGCCTTTACTAACGATTTTTTGAAATTTTCAAATGTATATGTCTGGCTTCCAAATTCCCCTAATAAAAATTTGCCTATATTTTTCCACCATAACGCGGCCTGTCCTCTTAGTGCGGATGTGGCGATGGCAACATTTTGTCTTTCAGGAACAGGGTAGAGCTGAAAGTGGTTTTCTAGACCTTCTAGAAATACCGCCACCGAATTTTTTCCGTCGAAATGGACGTTTGGCTTGATTGACGCTCTCAAAGTCTGGACCAGGTATCCAAATTCTTCCAATTGGCTTGTCATTTCTTGGTGTTGTCCAGCGGTTTCCATCCAATTTTCGGCCATTTTAGTTCGATAAGTGTTCGGGCGCCAATGTAGCGTTGCGCGCCTCCAACTTGCAACCAAGAGGTGACTGTGAAAACTGGATAAAAGACAGAGTCTTGTTAAGGGTTTAAGTCCCTTTTTATTCAACGTAATAAATTACAAGTGCGTGCTCTTGACGCTCACAAACTGCGCCAACTCGGCGGTCAAATAAAAATAATAATCTGAAAAGAAACTAAAGATAAGACTCTAACTACGAGGCTCTCTAAAAGTAACTAACTCACCGCGTTTTACAATACCGCTGCTAATTCAGCAAACTTGAAGATCACTTGAACGATTAACACTACTTCCAGGCAAGCACACAGGCCGAAACGCGGGGTTCTTCAATTTCTGGCCAACTACCTCCGCGCTCGTGAAGTAAGAATATCACACCTCGAACTCGTTTCCTTTCTATTTAAATCAGAATACTTTCGCTGATAATTTGAATCCTTGCGCGTTCTACTAAAATTTACATACTCTGGCATTGGCAGTTCCAGAGGAAAGTAAGGCTTGACAGGAAAGATAGTTTAAACTTAAAATAAAAGTTAGTTAAAATAAATATAAACCCTACAGGTTAATATTTAAATTAACCAGTTAATTGTAATATCAGCTTTACTCTTATAACTTCTCATTTCCGTTTCCTCGAAAGAATGTAAATGAGATAGCCAGTATTTTAACTAAGTTTATTGGAGTTTTAAGACACGGCGTGTTTCTGGCTGCGCGTGCACGCCACCTTTTAGTTCCTACCAGCTTTGATAGTTGTAATTATTCGGCTTTGCGTTACCTTACTGCTGACAATTTTGATTTTGACACACGAGTTTAATTACTGAGCTACCTTCGTGTAATATTAAATCTCGTACCCCTTGGTTACTGTTCCACTTAAATATAATTATATATAATTGTATCACCACAAGCTGTGGCCAATATTTTTAGCACAAGAAAGTGCATGCTTCTTCTAAATTCTGTTTCAATTATTTTTTTTTTTTTAAATCTTTCCACAACTTTCCAGTTACTTCAGACCTAGCGATAATTTGCCTCATATCTATTAGGGGACTTTGAACTAATTAGCAGTTCCAGATCAAGGGAAATCCCATACAATAACTCATAAAATTAGGCAAAAGGTATTTTACATAATAAATCAATTCTCGGATGGCAGAAGATAATGCTGAAATTTCATAAAAGCAGAAAATTAGCCTGTATTAACCAATATCAGTGATGATATTAACCAATATCATCCGCCATGACAAGATGATCTACACAATGTTTTTTTTTTTTTTTTTAAATTTTTATTATTTTTATCTTTTTTTATATATTACTAAACATCACTTACTTCGCACTTTCGCCAGATGAAATTCAACAACAAAATATTTAAAATCAATATATCTTTAAACTAACTTGTAGAGTGTTAAGTATTGCTATACGCTTTTTGTATTTACTTTAAAAATAACAAATGGCGATAATATTTGGTGGCAGCGTCCTTTTATTTATAAAATGATGCGTACACAAAAAGTGATATAGACAGGAAGGTGAGGATCAAGATTGATTATCTTTAATGCTAAAAATCATTCTGGTGTAAGTCTGTAAACGTGCTAATTTACACTCATATGCTAATTTACTGGCAATTGTAAATTAGCACACTGATATTATAATTTACTGGTTTGTGTGGATTTTTAATATGAGACCAGATTTATAAATCACCTGCTACATTTAGGTACCACTTGATTTTAATACAAGATAAATGTTTATTTCATCAGTGATGTCGAATCTGATACAAGCCTACGAATGAAGTATTTGATAGCTATTCTCAGGGTCTAGCTAGTATTGACTTTCATCATCCAAATAATTTCTTTTTATTACCCATTTTCCTGGCCGGCAGTGATGGTAAAACAGAAGACGGTAATTTAAGTAATTGTATAAAATGAATGAGAAGAACAGTATTCATGTTTAAAGTCACTGTATTTTAGCTTTCACAAAACACACAGTGTCATTTTTATAAATATTATCTCAGCGTAGCTGACGGATATTATATTAATTGCAATTAACATACACGTACCGAATGAAATAAATGGAAGGAGAGAGATATTTAAAGAAGAAATAGAAATCTATAGAAAGAGAAAATATCTTCAAATATTCTAGCATCAGCTATGGATATTTTAATATAAAACAATTTTCTAAACGTCGGAGTTATGGCATACTTGGTTGACACAAAGTTCTATAGGACCACCTCTGGCTCGAAGCTCTTAAAGCTAGCTCTGAGAACACTGCTACTTATGCATTTTTCAAACAAACATTTAAGCATTTGCTTGGTTACATGAATCTTGGTAAGAAGTATACCACATTATGTCATCCAATCCTTCGCACATTATGGTCCAAGTTGCACATAGGTGTATTTTTTAAACTGACAGCCGATATTTAAGATATTACCCCAATATACAGCTTCAAATCCGTGGATCTGACATGAAGTACGTCTAACTAACGCGCTATTTCTGTACGATGATGGGTGCTGTAGCCGAAATACTTGCATTTAAGATTTATATAATTCTGAAAGAGCACACTAGGGCGGTTTGCCAAAAAGGAAAGGTGCCTTCGCGAAAGACTTTCTGAGAGAAACTAGCTGGTATTTTCCTTACACATGAGAAAATATTAAACAATCTTATGCAGCTTACTCGTTAGCGAGTGGTTAAGTAGAATTACCAGCATTCAGCTTTCTTACCATCAAACTTTGCTGACTTTAGTTAACATGGCTCCCCAGCAAAGAGGCGGAAATTGTGCAATCATTTTTAAGTGCAATAGCATTTTCAACTACAGTGAAACTTCGAAAAAACACGACAAGTAAAAATTATAAAATTAAAGAAATGAAACAAGTAAAAGAAAAGACTGATGAGAATCACTCTATAAAATTCTTAATTTCTTAAGAGGTCATATTGTTACATTTACCTTTAAATACGAGACGTTATTGTTAAAAAAAATATTTATACGCATAAGACCTAAGAGCTCATAGCCCTTCTTAGTCCTATGATAGTGGCATGTGATGCAGAAATTATGGATGCAAAATTCATTGAAAACTATCTATGTTTTGTGAAAATGTTTTTTAGAAAACGTCTCTATCGTGTTAGAAATTTTTTCAGGTATTCAGACCTGATTGACCGTTTGAACTGCTCTTGATTTTAACTGAATGCTTGGTTTATTTTTAGACATTTAAAACTTTTAACTTATATTCCATTTTGCATAGTTTTAGTTCCTTTTATGTTTCTGTACATTAGTGACGGATCTTATATTAACAACTACTGCTAAAAAATAGTGATATTATTAATAATAACTATAAAATTTCTTTTTTAAAACTTCTTTTGCTCATTTCCAATTCTTAATCTTGAAAACAAAAGATTGAGTAAAACATTCGTGCTTGGAATGACGCTTTTACCCAGTTTCAATATTCAGCATCATTAATCAATTATTCGTCCTTGACATAAATTGAAAGGGTATTTACTTTCCGATATGCTTCAAAACAAATCTGCAAAAAGCACTTAGGTTTCAATCCTTAAGGACGGATCGATACGACAATGTTCCTCTTTCAGCCACAACGATGAGCAATCTTTTAAGCATCCGAAGTTTGAGAACGGCAATAACAACGAAGGCGGGAATGCTTGTTGACGTTGCGTTCTGGAGTCAATGGGCATATTGTTTGGCACCAAATGGAATCAGATTAGATAATGCGTGAAGTTACTCCAGTGGCTGCTTTAATGCGGACCAGAAGGCGACCTTCCGCATTAGCTGTAATGCGACTTGAATCTCGAGTGGTCATTAGAGGAGTACAGAATGCACAAGTAAAATGGGAAGCTTGTTTTCCTTAGTCAACAGCATGACTTCTCGTGAATAAATAAAAAGCAGATATTTAATGATTATTACTAATTATTATTTTAAATCGCGCGAATTAATTAAAAGCTGCAGCAAGCGTCGGAATTACTAAACCACTATGCTATCACAGTTTTTTATAAAGGTGAATGCAAACTGAAATATTCATAAAATGAAGCAGGAAGTATTAAGAAATCTTTCGATTAAATTAACATAAGATTTATTATTAAATGTCAGGAAAATTCGAACCACCAATTTACTTTTGCTTTACATGTGCTTACATTTTGTTTTAGAAATCTTTATGTAGCACATGGATTTCATACCTGTTGAACTTACTTTGAGTGCATACACTTTCGCTGTAAGAACTAAAGCATCTCCCCCCCTTTAAACGATTTATGACTATCTGCCTGCTTTCTGTATTAGGATTTTGTACTCCATACATTTCTATGTTTTGCCTCAATTCGAAAATAATTAAAATATTGAATAATTCAATCAGGAAATTCTTAGCAGCACAGTTCATCCAAAATAAATGTCAAAGACTGGAAATGAATTTACCGGAAAGGAAAAAGAAAAACTTAAGATGGTTTTAGGACTGCTATAAAGAAGTAATTGTGTTATCAAGCAAATATATTTCTGGAAAAACTAAGTTAAGAACTGCGGTAAAAGTAAAACTTCCAGTTAACTCTTGCTTTCCTTATAGTATATATCTTAAGGATGGTATTTTGTTTTAGAAGTCTATCCAGAGTATTGCGGTTTTATTCCTTTTTCATTTACTTCAGCATACAGCTTGTTGTATAAAAAAGGTAATTTATTTATTTGCTTTAAGTTGCTTTACAACTGTTTACTGTCGCTTTAATGTTTCTTTAAGGCTTTTTAGTTCGCAGATTTTCACATTTTGTTTGAATTCCGAGAGAGAAAGCAAAATCGAATAAATCAGGCGATTGCTAACAATACAATTTATGAAAAGAAATGCCAAATATTAGGATTCAAATTCGTACTTCAAAAAATTAAAAATTACTATAAGCAATTAGTTATCATACGAAATAATTAAAATAAATTTATTGGTGAACTCTTATTTTAACCACTTCAACATTTTTTTATCGAGGCAGACCTATCGATTTGATAAGCGTCATCAGGCTTCAGAAACGAGACACAATTCCCGGCATTGAATGTGGCTTGCATCGTTGCCTCTCCGACAGGAGACACGCTGCTTCATCTTTCCAGCCTCCAGAGTGCGATGAAAATCAAAAGGGAAGATTTATGGCTTTCTTGGTCGCGTTATCTCGACTGCACAGTTGTATCAAATTCATACAAATTTTAAAGTTCGCACTGCCGGCCCTCTTTCAATAAAGGTGCTTTAGGAGGATAGTCTTTATTAATTTTCAGGTAACTAACTCACTAGGAGCACAACAGAATCTTTCTCATCGGTAGGAAGACGCTATTCAACATCCTTGGATGTGATAAGTAGGCGGTTAAAGTTGATTTGGGGCAAATTTCTAAATAGATCTTGACAGCTGCTGAAAATGGGAAAGGAGTATTTCCATCTTTGTAGAAAATAAAATGGTAGAAAATATTTGAATTTCTTATTCTTAGGAAAATGAAGTAGTTAAAATCGAACCCTAGTTAGAATAGAAATTATAATAAATTTAATAAATTGTATTACTTTTTTCATTGCAGTCGTCTATCAATAGTTCTTTAAATTATTTCTGGGAATCAAAGCTCTATCAGCATTCGGCTAAAGAAAAAAGTCTGTTAAGAAATCTTCAGCGACTTTATGAAAAACCTCATAAAAATTTTAATTTAAAATAAAAAGAGGTGAACAAAATTTATTAGATGAAAAACTATCTGAGCTTTAAGAATGTCTTTATATATATTTAATGTCATTAATGTTTCTTGCTATTAATTCTTCCTAATCGATAAATTAAAAGTAATTTTTACAATGTTTTTCATATTTTTAGTTATCCATATTAAAAAAATAGTAAAAAATCCAGCCTTTAAACACAAAACAGGAAACTTCTTTTGAAAGAAGCATGCTCGAAGTTTACGGGAATATAAAATTTAAAATTGTGCGATTAACAAATGCTGTTTTTGGAAGTAGGAAAATAACCTTATTTCGTTAAATTTGCATAAAATATGAAGGAAGAAAAAAAATAATTCAAAATTTAAAATTAGGGCTCCGAAATGCATAAATCTGAGTGCGGAACTACATGTAGTCAAAATCTAGTAACATCTAAGTATAACCGGCTTTCCACTGGAATACCAACTCTTACGATCACAGATTCTTCATGTTATAAAAACAGAGAAACTTTTAATGTACTATATACACTTTTGAATCTTCGAATGGCACTATGAATCATCTTGTATTCTTTGCCCAGAATTTCGATGTTTATTTTTAATATTTTAATGTGCCAGTGCATTTTCATGAAAACATAATTATAAACACAAAATCTTATTTCCGATATTTTAAAAGGTCATTTTAATTTTTGAGATAAATACTATTATTTTGGAAAAAATTAGATAAAAAGAGCATCTGAAACAAATTTTAAAAAGAGACAAAAGTAAAGAAAGCTCTTCTAAATGCAGTCAACAGATTTGAGGAACAGAATAGCATATGTAAACTCCTACTCCAAGCTACCGTTTTTAAAATTCACTCAGTATTTTGACGGTTCACCTTTACCATTATGAAATTATTTAATTAATTCAAGTTTCAAATTTTTAAGAGCAAAAAGAAACTTTAATATAAATGCCAAGTAGTGTAATTAACAAAGAATTCGGCAAGTCGCAAAAACAAAAAATGAATTCTCTGGAATATTCAAATATAAGAAAAAATATGCGATATTAAATGTGAGACCACTGTTTGAAACGTTCTAGCGAAATCTTTTTAATGGAATTTAGAAGTGCATATTTTAAAATAAAGGTTTTTATTTTTTAGAATCTTTAACCTCATTTATTGAAAAAGCATTTAGAACTACATTCGAAATGTATTATTTAAAAACAGTTTTTTTGTTAAGGGTAAAGAAAAGGCAACACGATTTTTTTTTAAATTCTTTTGTGTTAGAGTTTGCAACGTAAAGTATCTTTTTTAAGAGTAATTTTCATATAAAGCAATCCTAAACAAAAATACTAAACACAAGTCATCTATCTCCTTGATGCGAAAATATTTTTATAACTTAGTCAAAAAACATTAGTGGCGTGAAATACTGAGAAAAATTCTCTAATCATAGTTACTGATTTTTACATTTACTGAATTTTATCCTAATTTAAAACCAGTAGCTAAAACGATTGAGGAAATTTCTGCTTTGTTTCACTAGAGCATAATTATGAATATTTCAGAATTTTTCTTGTAATATAAGTTAACTATTGTAAGAAACGAATAATGAATGAGTAACCCCTTTACAAAACAGTATATATTGGACTACGTAATTATTGAGCAAAGCATGTTACAGCAATCATAATAAACGCATAATGTTTCTTTCCATATTTCAGTTCCAAATTACATGGATTTTTGTATACCGCTCTCTATTATTTCAACATTCTAGTGTAAAATTTTCTTCAGCACAGTACAGACCCTAATCGAAGTTTATGAGCAGTTGATTCACTGCACTTAGACTACAGAGAGAGTGGGCAAAAATCGATTCACGGACTTAATGGGGCCCTGTTTAATTGACTTTAATTGCCTTCATCTCTTTTCTACCTAATTTTGTACACGAACTACTAAAATCAGCAGCACAAATGCGCATCTATTTTGTACATGGACTACCAAAATCAGCAGCACAAGGACGCATCTATTGCACATAACTATATCAAGAAATATGTATTACAAATTATTAATGAAAATTTACATTCTGTATCAAATATTGCTGCAATTGTGTTTGTAGGAATCTAATTTTTATAAAATAATCTCAAACGAATATTCCAGATTTTAGGTGATGCATTAAGTACACATTAATAATTGTTTTTGCGACAGAATGTTTGTAACAAAAATACAAATATATGCAAAGCTATGGATTTATAAAACAAAGGGTTGTATTAATCATCGACGTCTTTTCTTGCTTCGTATTATTAGAAATTTGTGCACATTTTACATTTTATTGGTTGACCAGCACGCAGGTTAGTCGTTCCCCGTCTGGGACTTATTTAAAATAAAAGTAATGAAATAAAATATATAAAATGCTATTTCAAATTTTAATGTTTTTAAAAATTTTACCGGGAAGATCTGTTTTTCCAATCGCGTACTGGTAAACAAAAGGGACACTGCAAAAGATCGTCATATAAGTGCCTTCGTATCTTGAGACAGCCTTGCCTGCATGATGCACTAAGCCAACGGTAAAAAATATTGCCCACCCCTGCAACACAATATGCAATTTATTGGTACATAACCTGGAATATATAAATATTGTGAAATCATCCATTAAAAATAAACTGCAGATTTAAATTTTAAGTACAAACGTTTACCACTTACAGCTGTCGAAATAAAAGTAAGATTTCGGGTTAGTCGAGACGACGTCCAGAATTAGGCAAAAATTATGGTTAATACGACCTCACTTCAAAAAAGACACCGGAAGGAGGAATAACCCGTATTACAATTAATAAGAAAATACTAATACAAATTTACCAGTTTTAAACAGTTAAGTTTAAACAAAAAGTTCATTTGGTTATGTCAATAAATCAGCACTGGTATCAATAACACACTTCAAAACAGACACAAAAATAGTGACTTTTTTTTACTTTTGTATTTCTAAAGACATCATAAAAAAATTAATGCCTGCACATGCAATTTAATGTTGCCATTTCTAAGTTTATTTTAATGGATGATTTGAATGTATTCCAAGTTATTAACAATTAAATTACTCGCTGTAGTGCAGTGGTCTAACTGACGAGCTACATGCTGCCCCCGAAAAAATTTTTTGTGACCCCAGAAGACATTTTTCGTAAACAAATTAGCATTATTATGACATTAATTTCAGAATTCGGCGAACGATTTAAGATTATAATGATTTTATGTCTGTTTTTATACTATTTCCATTATGCTTAAAAGCGAACATGAGTAATCCTGCAGAAAATTTGCAGTTGGAGCTAATCAATTTGCTCTGTGATATAAATCTTATTTAATGAATCGAAGATACAGATTGATTAACATTTTTTAGCACTTAGCAGAAGATTGAATTATGAAGTTTTGGCATAAAAAAACGAGCAGTTTGTTTGGAATAGAATTTACAGCAGGCGCCGCTTTATGATATTACGTTTGTTCACGCTATTTTAATAACATTAATTGAATGTTAACAGTAAACGAAAATGGAAAATATCCTTCATAACAGCAATGGTATTTGCCTAATTAATAAAAATGCAACAAGAAAAATAAAAAAAAAAATTCTGAAAGGTTTCAGATTTTAAACTTCGTCCAAAGGGGAGTTCTTTTAACATTTTGTGTGTTAACGTTATTTATTAAATGTTATGTTCTTCGATCTTAAAGCATAAAATTCAGTTCAACAGCAATATCGGAAAAATTTTAAAATGCGCATATCTTTAGAATTTCGGATATAGAGTCTCTCGCTTTGAAAATAAAAATGTTTCTTCTCCGTACAGTGTTTCCATTGCTCGCTTTGAAATCGATTAGTTTGTTAATCAAAAATTCGTTGAAGTGTTACAAAATAAGAAACCGATAATAAAACAAATTTTAAATTCATATTAGGGCTACCACATGCCCGTATTCTATGGAAGATTGCGTTATTCAAATTTTGATAATTCTAGGTACCGTTGTTTTATCACAGTGCGAGAAACATACATACATTCATGTAGATTCTTCATTATTTAATTTCTTTAAACATAATACAGGGCGATAATATTTAGTGGCAACAATTTGAAAAGTGAAACAACGCTTATCGTGAATCGAGGCAAAATGACAAAACGAAATTAAGTCTTTCTGAGCAAATTGTCCCTTTGGACTAATAAGTATTTTCATAGAATTTTAATTAGGGAAATGAAAATAATTGCTTATAAGCTGTTTATAACTTTACTGAGAATCATTTGACCGTTGCTATACTCTTAGTTTTAATACTCAGAGGGTATCCGTCATTCATGGGAAGAGAGCACGCAAATGTAAAATTTTAAATTAGGCAAAAAAACAAACGTAGTTTGACGTAGATGTTTTTAACGGATATTCTTTTTAAGCAGCAGAGAAAAATTTTGCAATTCGACAACAATATCTGAATGCTAGCATATTAACCGCAATCACATTAAACAGCGTCTACTGTCTATGTGGTAAGGTCTTTCGTTTCATACTTTCTAAACGAGGAATTAAATTGATCGATGAACATATAAATTTCGTACAAAGAGAGTTTCTAGCATTTTTTTCTCCAGGATTACAAACTTCATCAAAATCAAAACACCATGACGCGTCGTATCTGAAAGTTGCAGTAACAAACAAAAACTTTTATAATTGTTTACGTACAAATATATGGATTTTTTTTATATTTGTCAAAAATTTGTTACGTAAAAGAAAGATAACCGGTTGTCATTACTTATTTTCAGCTTTTGTATCAATTGAAAAGTTTTATTAATTTGTGTATTTTTAGTTTAGATAAGTTCTTTAATGGTTAATTAAACGTATCAGAACTATCTGAAATAAATACCAGTCTGAAAAATTAATATTTAGCTGTCTATAGTTGCGAATTACAAAGTGTAACCAACAGAAATTTCTTGCTGCTGCCAAACTTTAGGTATCAGACAGAAAATAAATATAAATTGAAATTTTTTCCTTTGCCTCATTTTTATTACTGTTTACATGTGTTTTGGTAAATATTTAATAAATAAAATTAAAAAGTTAGTTAAAGTATTTATTTTATTAAAAACTTTTAATTTTTCTAAAACAAAAAGTGGGGGAATCTTCTTCGTCAGCAGCTTTCAGATATTGCATTTGATCCAAATGCAATCTGAGTTTGAGACCACTGAAGTAATTCATAAATACAATCCCTAAATACTATGACATTAACTGCTATCACTGCCGTTATCTCATGCATTTTCTTCTGTTTGCTTTTCCTTTTATGCTTTGTTCTGATGGCCTTTGACAGCCGTTTATCCATCGTTCGGCAGTAAACGAAACTAAACCTTTTTTATTTTTTTTTTCTGAAGAGGCCACATTAATCTGCCTATAAACGGGTTTTGTCTGTAATAAAGCTGCTGCATATACTCGATGTCTGTAACTCTTTAATTATTTCGTTCTGCTTTATTGGTGTTTTATAAACATACTAGCTTACAGCACCTCGCATTTTCCTTAAAAAGGTATCACGTGCTTCATTTTTTCTAGCTTCCGCAAAATAATAACGCATAATTATTTGTTTTTAGAAATATATGGTATGTGTGATATATTTATAAGTGTGTTAGTTTTATTATTTGTGTGTGTGTTATTCAAACAAATCCACAGTTTTATTACGATATTGATGAAAATTTGCACACTTGACCTGAAACAAGTGGAAAGTTACTATTTACATAAAATTTCAAAAAACCATACACGGCGACCCCATTCAGCTCGTTTGTTTTATAACGTTTGGATCACGGCATTTATCTTGGGTTCACGTCGGCGGTGTCCCAGTGTCAGAATAACTCATACCTGCTAAGCAAGGATATTATATTTTTTTACAAAATAAATGAATAATTATTTGTGCATAATACTGATTTTGAAATCTCGTCACCCATCTTAGATTGACGTCGCCGTTCAACTATGAGTTCTTATAAAACATTTAAACGACCCCGTGTTAATTTATTCTTTAGAACAGTGTTCAAGAACAATGTAGAACTTTTAAAGCAGACTTTAAATACTTTTTTAATCAGTTTTTTTGGGAACATTTTGGAAACGGTGAATAAATCGGCCAAAATGGATATTGTTTTTTTCAGAAAGGACATACATGTTTTTATATGACGACGAGTTCGTTCCGCGCTGTTCTACAGTCCTATTTGAGCTTGGTAAAATTTTGCACAATTTAGAAAGAAATATGTAAGAGGAAATCACTGTCTACTGAGATTTCGAAAAAAAAAACCTTTTCCAATTCCCCTAAATGAAGCCTCTTTACTCTTTGTAAAGCCAGGGTAACTCTGCATGATTTAGCTTGTGATTAATGATTTTACAGAGATAAAACAATCACAATATTTTAACAGAAAACTTTGACATTGCCCAGGTAAACGTGATATTCTGTAGGTAAGTAAATAAATAAGTAAATAATCCTTAAATAAAAGTGATTCTAAGACCCATGAGGTTGGTTTTGTTTGTATACTGGTTGAAAATTAATAAATCAGCCAATGGTGGACGGAAAATGGTGCAGAACAGCAGTTACAGAAACAATATAGCTTCCTGTTTCGTGAAAGAAAAATCTTAAAAATTCAAAAATATATGCCTATCAGAAAATAAAGGAACTTAATTTAACTTTATAACTAAACGCATTCTCTAAAAGTAATTTCCTAATGTTCTAAAAATAATACAGGTACAAAAATTCATGCTACATTTAACCGAATACGCATTCCCTGAATTTTGGTTAGGTTTTGCATTTTTTTTTCACTTTTATTAAAACTTTCCCTGACATTTTTTTTCCTTTTTGAAATATTGGAAAGGAATGAAAATCCATTAAAAATCAATTATACGCAACGACGATCTCGAAGTTTCGTTTTTTTTTTTTTTTTTTCTGTTTTTATTTGAAATTAGAATCCTTATAATCCACGTATATTCTATTTTTTTTCATAATTCATCGTGTTTCGTAACTTTAAACTCAGTTCATTTGACTGTAATGTTTCAGATTTAACATGCATTATATAGCTTTAGCACATAATTGCAAATGATATCCAGAGTGTTCAGAAACGGTGGCAGGTATCTTTAATTCCTTAATCTTAGGTATGTAGTATCAACTATAATGCTCCTCAAAATAAGGTAGACGTTTAGGAACTACAGTTTAACGCCTCAAGAGCATTTAAAATTTCAAACATTTTTAAAATAAAAAAATAAAAGATATGAGAAATTATACTTAACATTTTGCGTCTTAAATAAAAGAATATCTACCGTTGCCAACTAATTAAAATTACATATTTTCTAAGTGAAATTCAACTCAAAAAGAGTTTCTGTTTTAAAGGCTTCCAACTTCGGTTCTGTATTTCTTTCTTGAATAGATATGAAATTTTACGCAGAATGAATTTATATGATTAAGCACTACTTCGCAAAGTATAAATTTATTGCGGTTCCATCTTTCTTGCGCTGTTTGTTTGCGATGCAACAAATTATTTAAGACAGTTTTTTGTTAGTACTCTGAAGTGACAGGAAAATACTTTGTTTCTTATGTTGAACGTTCCCAGTTTCTCTAGATAAGGTTACTAAGCTTAAAATCATTATCTTGTTAGGTTCTTAAGCATTTGGAAAGGTCTCCTTAAACACTTCAACAAGTTTTGCAGAAGAATTTTTTGGGAATCAGCGCTCCGTCATAAACATTCGTTGTGCTTTGGAAGAAATCTTCTCCATATTTAACTAAATGAACGGTTTTAGAGTTTTTTCATTTAATACATGCCTCGCCATTAGGCACTACACGGAAAGGGAGGGATGTCTCATGGAGGACGTTTTAAGAGAAAGTGGCTCGTATTCACATTATACATGGGAAAAACCACGAAAATGCCCATGCAGACAGCCCGTTCTCCAAAACTCGAACTCGGTACCGAACTGCCAGTGTTCAGTAGTTTTTCCCGCTCGGCTACTGATGAGTCGATTTTAGAGTTAACAGCATAAACTGTATTTGAAATTTCAAGTAATTTATCAGTCATAATAAATATCATAGGAATCTTATCCACAGAAACGATTTTCCATTAAAATCCATTGTGGAAGTTCCGGAATTTTTAAAAATTAGGAGATACCACCTGTATTTTATTTTACTAAACAGTTCTACCCACAGTGTCGAAAGTTTTCATAAAAATATGTATCTTATTTTGGGGGACGTCTTGCATGTATGAAAATATGTATATTATAGCATATGTCTAGATCCAATGTTTAACAAAATGAAGTATTATCTCCTTTAATGAGCACCACGCAATATTTTATAATAAAGTACATTTATCAAACGTTCCCCGATTTAAATGTGGTTACGATGTAGCAAAAAGAAGACCAGAGCTGTCACAGTATAACTGTTTCCAGTTTTCGATATGATGTGGTCCTTAACCTACTCATTAAACTGGTGATATTTGTATAAATATGCAAATACCTTAAACGATTTCTCAGATAGTGACGATGATATCATAGTTAATGAAAATCTTTAAGATGGATAACATACTGAAAGAGATATTTAATGTTATCTGAGCTATGGGTCCGTCTAGGAAATTTCCAAAGAGGAAACGGAACGGAAGCTTCTGCAGTTTAGAACAAATGTCACATCACTGTGGCAGTTTACGATGACATATCTCTCTAATGGCTGTTCTCCAGCAGTTTGGATGAAATATTGAAGCTCATATCTATTATTATTAAACAATCCGTGGTCCGAAAAATGCGAGATAACTATGAAAATATGTTGCAGTCGTCTACAGATGGTTATGAGTTATCTGATTAGAGACTAAATTTCTATTTGCGCTGAGCCAGTAATTACATTTCAGGTGTATTTATTTTTCCCATTAGATCTTTATCTAAAACTACTATTTCAATTTAATCTCTTTAGTGAATGTTTGAAATAGTCTGTGTAAGACAGATTACTATCTCCGTAAATGAAATTGCAGAATATTTGAATTTATTAGGGAAAGAGATAAAGATAGTTTAATCTGTGTTATTTGAGATGATTTTTTTAAAATTTAAACATAATTTGGTAGTCTGGAAACTATTAATACTTTCCGACCTTTTAGGCAGTATTAAAGAAATAAATTAGTTTAAACTCGTAACCGTGAATTTATAACAATGGTTTACATTTTATTTCCCCAACGTTCATATATGAATTGGTACTGAATATTGGTAGTAAGTATGTTTCAATTTCCGGAGATTCAGCGGGTAGACAAAATGATATCTGTGTGTTTTTTCTCGCATATCATATGACTACAAGCCAATTTTCCTTAGAAAGCCTTCCATGAAAGCATCCATTTTAAGGAGCTCAATGTTTCCTTAAAATGGGTGTTTTTACGAAGAATTTTACTCAGTAATTTATTTAACTTAGGTTAACTGTACTATAACACCATGACGGAAAAGCTGTACTATTTTCCTTTTACGAATAAATTATAATAGAAAAATGAAATCTTTGAAATTTTGATTAATCTTGAAATACGGAACATAAAGAAATAAATACTACGAGCACTCATTACCGGCAACAGTAGCAGTTGCTGTCCGTCAATGATGGAGGTCAAACAAACTTTGGAACAGTTTAGGAAATTGCAGTCCACGTGGCTTTAATTCAGTGCTACAGTTCATCTGTTGCACTAACTGGCTGGTGATGTCATACCAGTATCTCCACAGCTACTGATCGGATGTCTTCAACTAGTGAGAGATCCAGGAACATGTCGGCAAGACAACAATTTAACACCCTGTGTATTGAAAAAACATTAGACAACCTAGCGAAGCGAGGTCCTGCACTATCTTCTTAAGAGGAAGGGATGGGAGCATGCCAAATGGAAGCATATGGCACAGCTATGCCGATTAAAACATCAAAATGCAATAATGAGAAGCGAAAGCAATAGCTATGCAGATCAGACGACTGAGCGAGATGTAACACCCCATATCAACAAACAACGGGCAGGACACGCAGATTAAAAGTGAACAGAATGTAATCTAGTGACACCCCGTACCAGAAATCTGTATGCTGAACAAAAACGACGGTGAAAAAAGGCAGGATTTCAGCTTCCATTACTCTTGGGGGCTGAACATACGGATACAACAACCATAGTGCTCTAAGCAAAACCTTGGATTAGTCAGAAAAAAAACGATGTCACGCTACTGATGCGATCATTGTATAGTTGAAGTATTTGAAGGCGCAGATTCTTACCCTGTAGTACTAAGTAAAATCGAAGTAATCACGTGGCTTTCTCAATTGTGTCGTTACATATATCATTACACAGTACGTGCGGATATTTGATAATGTGCAATAGCTGGAATTTCTAGATCTAGAGTACGTGATACGCTTATATAATCACTAACAGCAATGTGGACAAGCTGTTTATCATCTCGGGCATTAGTGAGTGGTGGCTACTGAGATCTCTCCCGTTGCCTTGACTGATCTTCCTGGACCCATCGATTGTAAATTCCTAAAACAGTCATTGAGTGTTGATCATCGCGAGAAGCAGTTTCTCGATACCGTAATCCAAAGTCCCGGCAGACTATACATCTCCCGTGATCGAATTCGGAGATGCCGGGTATAATTTTATTTTACTTATACTAGGCATAACATGAGATGCAACACAAAAACAACTTCTTGCATTTAGAAAAAAGGAAAGGCAACTAGTAGTCGCGATTTCTGAGGGAAATATCGATTTTGTGAGCTCCCTTAACAATGTGGCGATTTTATAACCAGGGACATATTTTATTTTCCAAAAATCAACATTGAAATAACATTGAAGTGCTGTCCAGCTGATTTTCCTGAGATCAGTTTATTATTACTCAAAACCCTAACTAGTAAAAATATTTAAATACTCAAAATATTCCCATTTAGTTTGAATATTAGCTTTAAGAATTAACAGGGTAGGTCAAAATTATTATTCCACATTTGATAACATTGTGAGATAACAGTATTATGGCTATAAACAGAGAAATAGTGCTGTTGAAAAGTCAGTTCCATTAATGGAAAACAAAAGTACAAATCAAACTCCACTGATCGCCTCGAACTGCTCTCAGCTGTATAGGTGCTTCTAGGAGTCCTTTCAGCAATGTTCCTTTTTCTGAATGCTTCTGGAAGTTAGCAATCAATTTCTCTACTATAGTAGATGGAATAATGTTACTTTAAATTAAACACTAGTTTCACAACCTCATGATGAGTCTGGCGTGTAGTCGCTTTTCTGTTATGGTATACCTTTTGCAGATAGATACTGAAATATAAGGAAATGATCTTGTAAACAACGTACAATTTTGAAATTTTGAGCGTCACATTGCAAAATTTCAAATAGTCTAATACAAGAATGCTTGAAGTAATGCTTGCAGTTAACGCATACAAATCTTCTCCAAATGGAGAATATTTGTACTTTGGAGAATATGTAATATAAAAGGTAATGGGAGTAAATGAACTTGCAAACGTTCACTTATATTTCGACAGAATACTTGCAATTAAGATTTATGAACAAGTAAAATTAATTTATAATTAGATTTGATTTGAAATTCTGCTATAGATATCTTACAGTTTATGCGATTTAAAATGTAATTTATTATTTATTCCACACAGCAAATTTCTCAGATGATCTATTGAAATGATTGAATCGTCTCAAAATAACACATGCAGTTTTACAGACTATTATATTTGGATCAGCAAGATTTTGAATATTCTACACTAGAAACTAAAGCATTTACTATAATGGTAACACTGTTTGGAAGTTCCAAACAATCAGTAAACAACTTCAGATGCGTTTAGATGCTGTTTGGAAGTTTCAAACAATCAGTAAACAACTTCAGATGCGTTTAGAAATTCATCTAATTATATCTGAAGTGCACAGTTTTATGTACGCATTTTGGAGGTAATTAATTAGATAAATGAAAATTATTTTAGTTTATATCTTTTGCATCCTCACAGCTATTAAATGGAACGAAATGGAAAATATACAAAGGGAAGTAAGAACTATATGTTTCTAGCAACATACCCTGTGACTGTGTTTTAGAAATTTATTAGATTTTTTAGTCGTTTTGAATAATGCAATTTTCGGTAAATCATCTTTGTTACCTGGAAAAGGTTGAGGAATTTTCTGACATGCAGCTGTAATTTCTTCTTGATTCACTTCTATATAGCAATTAAGTACAGGACGCGTGAACTATTAAATCCATACAATAAAATGTGAAGAATAATGCCATCGCTGTACAATTAAACCAGTTATTAACACCAGTTATTTCAGTTCTTCATTCCACCTAAAAGAATTATGCAAATCACTTTGTTTAGAAACAATATACAATGCAGTTACTGATTCATACACTGAAATATCAAAATTAAACGTAATTACAGAAATACTGTGTTTCAGTGCAACATTATGTACATGAAAAGCCTGTTAACCCAAGTCACAGCTTTTAGCAGAAGCATCCAGTAGCATGTATTGCTGGAGAGCATTTATTGTAATGACTGGACCATGAGTCATTTTAACCATCTTACTATCAACACTCTGCTCAGATTGCATCACAGGGAAAGACCGATATTGATCCGCAAAAAGAAAAAAGGTACAAACAAGCAAACAAGTCTTGTGCGATATTCTGAGCTATAACATTGGTTTTTGGATAGCAGTCAGCTTCTAGTAAACACTTTAGCCTCCAGGGTATAGAACATAGTATAGAATATTAACTCGTATTATTACAAGAAGCTATTTAAATATAAATAAACACACAAAGGCAAGTAAACTCTTACGATGGTAAAAAGACAATACATATTCCAGTACGCATCTTAACAAATAAAGATAAATTAAGTTATTAAATAGTACACTGTAAAGTAATTCATTATAACATACCGATGATGAATATAATAAAATCAACATAATGCAACATAATGTTATGACACCAGAAGTAGTCGGTACTTTATGTATAGCAATCAGTAAAGGAACAGAGAAGTTACAGGTTATATTCCTACTAAAACTTAAGATTTGCAGGCAGAAAGTAGTGAATCGCAAATTTCCAGTTATGCAAAAATACAACTCCTGGTATCCCGCTCAAATCTTGAAATTCCATTCGTGTTTGGAAGTTGGTGAAAGACTAACTGCATAGGTATTTTCATGGTTACGTATGTAATGTGAATATGAATTAATTTCTTTTAGAAAGTTCACAACGAAGATATCTCTAATTTAGAAAGATAATCCTCGCCTTTGTATTGCGTATTATATTAAACTAAAAGTTATACTAAAAGGCTTGAGCAGTAATGGAGTTGTATGCTCTGAGAAATTAAGAGTTTTGCGCCTCGATTTCTCGATCACCAGCCTCTTAATATGACTTTTGGATTGACAGATTTTAAGTGCCGATACTGAATAGAATTTCCAGCACAAACTGAGTCTCACTCAGAGTTCATCCTTCACCAGCCGTCCTTCACTGACCGGAGACTTATGGACAAATATTGTCCGGAGACAAATGACTGACTATAGGGACAGATAAAACTTCATTAGACATAGAGAGATACTTAAAATGCATGAATAAGTAAGTGCCATTGAATAGTAATAATGTGCTTAAAACATATAAAAATTGCGAGAATAGATCTTTAATTCACCATACTGCGGATGTTAATTCTATATTTGAATCTGCTGAACTTCCAGTCAGGTTTCCAGGTTTTTATAAAGCTGATAAACCCAATACCGTACAAAGGTATTGGTACTGCCAAAAATAAGGACTCTCTACTGATATCTGCTGTTAAGTAACGGGTAATCTCAGGGTTAAGAATAGTCATAGAAATGGGGCTACTTTTGACCCTTAGCTTACCCGGAGCTCTGTCATTTATGTTTCTAACGAATGCCTCGCATTGCATCCAGTGTATTTCTAGACGATCAGTATTTGAATCTAGTGATTTGATAGTATATCGTGAAATTCCCTTAAGAGCATAAGAGGTGAAAGTGGCAGTATTTGTTCATTAATGGTGTATGATTTTAACAGAGAACGTTGTTACAAAGCAGTTACGATTAACATAAAGTTATGAGAGTGAGAACGTGGTGCATAGAGATAGCAGGAAGACAATAATAAACTCGTAATTCAGTCAGACCGTTCAGTATAATAAATCAAATGATGATTCGAAAGCAAGTGACTAAATAAAAGCATTAAGTTAAAATAAAATAGTGCAACTGATGCAAAATTTTAATGTAACTAATAAATTTGTTTGGAGTCTGCTCGTTTGCAAATCAGGATCATTCAAAAGCGTGCAGATTTACCTAGTTAAAGAAACACTGCAGACACAGACGCAGGACACTTTATATGTAAATTACTCTTAATTATCTGCACAAACACTCGCTTCTCAGTTGGATTCAGTAGCGAAGAATCTGAGTTGATACCTCGTCTATAACTGCAAGTTATTTTAATTTTTTTGCCACGGTACTCAGAAAGTACTTTAGCTTTAACTGGTTGTTCTTTCGGCATACTATGAAGGTTCTCAAACGCCTTCATTTTGGTACTGCAAGACATGTTCTTTTATTTGCAACTTTCAAAGGAAATTTGAGTTATACGAGGAACGACAATATACGAGGACCGACAATTAAAATTAAATGGATTTTAATTAATTGTTTAGAGAATCCTGAAAACATGTTTAAATATGTAAAAACATTTAAATATCGAGATGAATAAATTGAACACGTATTCAAACGTCGAATAAATTCTAACGATTAATATAACCTTCTGTTGAAAATTCAGGGTTAAAACGTAACATTATTAGATGATAAAAATCGAATTCGTAGAGTAGATATCTGTACTTAGAGACTGTAAAGATATAAACTCATTTGAGCAGAAATTATTTGAACAATTCACTGATGGACCGATGGCATCAGAGCAACAGGGAAAGATGCTAATCGTTAGACCAAAACACAAGCGAAAAATGCGTTTCAATATTATCCCTTCCATTTAAATGGCGAATGGAAAGAAAGGCTACCTGCTTGAACCAGTGGACTAGTCCAAGCTGGTGAAGAATTGCCGTTCAACAATGTTTTAATTAGAGACCACCAAAAGACGCTAGAAATTTTCGGATAACTCTTGAAAAGTGCCTTCCTTGGAGACTGAATCCTTACCTTAGGTATATCGTACTGGTGCGCTAAACACACGAGCGTATGGGAAGTGTATTTTTAAATCCTTAACATCTACCAGCTACAAAAAACTGAAGAAACTTGACAATCAGTCGCTGCTGTGAACAACAGATCTCGAACTCTCCATCGAGAACTCCTGTACAGATATTAGGAATTTTTGAAGAGCTGTTCTTAAATAGTAATTCACTGAGCCTCTGTCAGAGTCGAACCCAGATTTCCAGTGTACATGTGCTGTGCTATATGTGCTTAGCTGTCGATATGCTTACGACATAAGAAGGCACGTGATGTCTTCCATTTATTTCAAGATACATTACACATCTAGTTTGAGGTAATGGGAAGCGCAATTCCATTCGGATATGGGAAATGTAAAGTCTTTATTTACCATACAAAATATATAGTATGGCCAAAGTTATGACTGATCTAAAAGAGCTCTATTCCTTCAAGACATAAGATGAATTTCATTACATTATTACGGATGGCAGTTTTACTAGGACAGTTGCCTGTCAGAGGATGGCAGCACAGGATGATTTCTAAATTTCTTCAGTCAAAATTTGAGTTCTTCATGACAGCCTTTACCCTTAGCAGACTTGGTACAATTTGATAATTCAAGAAAAATGAATGACAATAGAAATGACAACACTAGAGCAATGCTACAGTATTTTGCCATATATCTCATAATCCATTACTGGGCAATACAAAATGATGAGCGTGAGATTTTATGATCTACATCAAGAACTTGCGAATTCTTCTTGCAAGAACTAAATACAATAAATACAATAAATGTATTTTATTTACACGGATTTGTAAAACGTATTCTTTTGTTCGCACTTTTTTATATTTCCTCTACTGACCTTTACTTTCTTCCTTAAGTCTTCATATTTCCATTTTATCTACAATAATTTTTTAATATTTCTGCATTCTGAGGAATGTATTATATATGCAAAGAAAATATACCATAACAAAGTAATATTTTTGCCGTTTTGCACTTTCTTTTAAGCATAAGTGTTCTCACAATCTTAAACAGATACAATCCTTCATAGCAAAATAAAATATTGTTACAAAATGTACAGGCGCGGTAAGATAGCTTCTCCGCAAAGCAGTTTTAGGGTTGCCGTAAAACGACAAAGGGCGGCAGGGTTGCCACATTTGGCGAGAAATAGCCCATTTGGCGACAAAATTGGCGATATGCCATGGACGGATTCTTACCGGTTTAGCCCAGAATGTATTCCAACCCAAGCCAAAAACTATATAAACCGTGCTGGATTGTGAGTGCGAGATAGTCTCGAGTTAGTCAGTCCGTGCGGAGTCGATCGAGTTAACAGCCGGGCAGCGAATGCCGAGTGGATCGTCGAAAGCAGCAAAGAGTCTCTTAATGTATCGCGATTACTGCATCATCGAGAGTGTGCTTTAAGCTCCGGGAACGACTGAACCGAAGAGTCGGGAGTTGTGCTCTGTGTGTCGTCGAGAGCATTGCGAGTATTTGCGTGGAGAGTCTCGAGAGTACGTGGAGTTCCGAGAACGACCAAGCAGAGTAGGGAGCTGTACTCTGGTGCTTTGCAGTGAAGCTCTCTCCACCGTTATTGCCAGGCAGTGTGAAGGCTGTGTCGCTGATTGTTCCAGCGTGTTTATAGTAGGTCTCTGACGACTGTAAAAGTGTTTTGGAGCTGTCCTGATTAATATTGGTAAATAAAGTGTGTTTTGATATTATATCAAGTGCTGTCTTCATTATTCACTCCGAATCCCCATGAACCCCGAACGAGCGTGAAGGAAGGAAATAATGTAACAACTGGTGTCATGAAAAAAAAAAAAAAAAAAAAAAAAACGCAACAATATTAAGTGGGGAAGCTGTAAACTACATCATTTATGCTTCAACACTCGCCTGTTAGAACGTGATTTCATGTACTGCAGTATCAAATATTGCACAAGTGTTGCCTAAAAGTGCGTATAAATAACCTGTTCCACACTTTTCCCAGTAATAAAACAGTAATTCTTCAAGAACCAAATTCTTAACCTGTGCACCAATGGATTCCTTTATAAAAAAAACATCAGTTTTCTGAAATAATAAGTTTAGACTTGGAAAAAATATAAAAGTTAAACGCAGTAAATAAAACGTTATATAAAAGCAGATTGATAAGATTGATAGTTATTAAATGCTATTTTTACATTTAGATTATTATTTTTCAGGAATATTTTGGAAGTATTTGCGGCTTTTCATTATTATCATCTCCTTTTGTTCAGTTATTGTTATACTACTAAGGAGTTGTTCACCCATGTGATGTAGAAAACTGCCAGTTTCTAGTAATGTTTCATGCTACATAACATCTTTAATTTGTCATCAATACAATGCGAAAAATTACCAGTACTCAAGAATGTCGCTCTTTCAAGTGCCATGAGGTCTTTAATTTATCGTCTGTTCAATCTGATAAAGTATCAGCGCTCAAAGATTTAGTTATTTCATACGCGATGAGCTCTTTAATTTGTCTTTCTAACTAAATCCAAATTTAACTAACTGTCAGGTTTAAATGCAATATATATGCATCTTAATAATTTACGTGCCTAATTTCTAGCAATATCTGTAATTTATATACCTTGACCTGCATTTCTTAATTAATTTAATTTACAATGTTTTTAATTTTAAAGATAATTTTTCTAAACTTTTACTGTATTAACAGAGACTCCAGAAAAGTGAGGCAAGTGAGGCAGTTACCTCAGGTGAAAGGCTTAGAAGGGCACTAAATTAGCCGCGAAATTTAAAAATGCACTTTTAAAAAATAGGTTATAGTTAATTTATGATTTTGAAATGTATTGAGAAGTACCGTTTTAAAATAACAAATTTAAATCAATAAGAAGGTTATTGTATTATTGAGCCCCTTCGTATGATTTTCTTAAATAAATTAAATAAACTGAATACTTAACAACTAATTATTAATGATTTAATATTATAAATGGGGCAAAAATTCAGTATTATCTATCTTATATAAATTTAACTCATTACTATTAATTTATATTTTTAAAAGCTAAAATTTATGTAAGGCATTGAACGACCAAATGGCTTGAATGACTTGAACCTGATATTCTGTTTAAGTAGATCAATTTAAATTTTACGTATATCTTCGTGGAATTTAATGCTAACAGAAAAGTTAAATAAAGCCTTACAGTCAGAAATTTTAAATATGTACAAAATCTGCATGTTAAATAGCGCGATTATCCTAATATCAAATGCATATCGAATGGAGTGGTTGCATGATGGTTCCGTAGATTTTCCCATGTGTTATTTGAATTCCAAACAGTTTCCCTTAGGAAGTCCTTCACGAAGACATCCCTTCCCTACGAAAATAACTCTTAGGTGCTTTTTCGGATTCCAATAATCATAACACATAGCACTATCGTATCCATTTATAATGTTCAAATGATTAAGCATAAAATGAACGAAGAGATAACTTTTTATATGATGACAGTGTCTCCAAATAATATAATTAAAAAAAATTAAAAAATTGTGTAAATAATGTGGGTTTTCTTTTCTATGTCATAATCCTTATTTACAGACTTTAATTCTATCGCCTGTCCTTCTGCTGAATTATGCCGAGTAAAAGCAGTGCCTTATTATCTGCAGTCTTCATTTTCTAAAACTCACTAAACATTATACAAAACTAACTAACAATTCAGATGATAAGCTAATTAATAATCTACATTTCTCATCACATTGCGATGTGCGCAAAATACGCAAAGGTTAAAAAATATGGCCAATTAGCTCAGTAAAATTAGTACAGCATAACTCTTTTCTACACCTTTTTCTGTAAACAAACAGCAAACTAATGTTTGCATCCTTAAAAAAAAAAAAAAAAAAAAAAAAAAAAAAACAAAAAAAACTCCGTCATTCGTCCTTGTGGTATTCTCTATCACTGCTCACTTTGGTGCTTTTCCGCCGAAACTCTCTAAAAAGAACTGGAAGACCCCGGCATCCATAGCGTTTAAGTGCGACTCGAGTGCACACAGCAAACAAAAACAAGTCAGTTTTCTGGCAGCCCGTCTTTGTGAGCCACGTGGCCACAGCTAAGTGTTGTGCCTTATCACACCCAGACCGAAATGTATCATAATTTAGCTCTGAAGAGGTCCGAAGAGACTGGTTTATGGGCCCTCGGAATGATTTATTCTGATGGAAGTCGAGTTCAGCCTGTGTAGAGACAGGCTCATCATCGCTGAGATGTTTTACTCAGAAGTTTACAAAGCGTCGCTTCCGGAAATCACATCTACTGTAGGAGACATTTTCTCTAAATTATTCAAACACAATAGCATTTCATTTCTTTTGTTTGCTTGATTTATGAGAAATTTCTGAAGGAATTCCCTGTCGTTTGATCACTCGTGTTTAATTTTGTCCTCTGCCTAAATGTTTTGTCTTTTGTTTGTTATTTTAATACTTAAGTATTTATAAAAACAGTTCCTTAATTTTGAGTTCTTATAACGTTTTTGTAAAATACGATAGAACTAAAGAAATTTGAAGACATTACGGTGCGAAACAAATGTTTCAATCAAATAAAAAGAGAAACACCTCAGTATAAAATTTAAAATTAAGCAAAAATGCAGATTTAAATTGACACAAATTTTGAATAAAACTTTATCGATTCATTCAGACATATATCCTTCTTCTTCAAGAATACAAGTATTTTGCTATCAGTATCATAGTTTCTGCATTTCATAAGCACTTGATTTTGAAACGAACTAAAACAACTATTGCCCTTCACCAAAGCTATGTGAGGCTTGCAATCCAGACAAATCTTTTCCATTTAAAGGAAATCTTGTTTATCGCGGAAGGATGGTAAAATCGTTATCAAAAATCATCATCGTAAAACAAAACTGTCTAGAGCGGAACAGCTGCCCTGATTTACAGTGTTGAAAATACAAAAAGATAACGCAATGTGCACGGGATAGCAGATGATGTGATATGAATTGAAAATTGTTTTTATTCACAACAATAAATCATTTATTTTACACAATCTAGAATATATAAACATTGTATAATTAAAAAACAAAAAGGCCTCTAACATATTGTTACGAAATGTGCAGGCGTGGTAAGATGACTTCCCCGCAAAGCAGTTTTAGGGTTGCCAAAATGGCAAGGGAAGGCAGAGTTGTCACATTTGGCGAGAAATCGTCCATTTAGCGACAAAATTGGCGATATACCATGGACGGATGGGGAACCTTCTGGAACGAATTCTTACCGGTTTAGACCAGAATGTTCCCGAACATAAACCGAAAGCTATATAAACCCTGCTGGTAGGGCGAGTCAGAGTGCCTCGTCGAGAGGGCGAGTGAGTGTGTCTCATCTAGTTAGTCCGTGCGGAGACGATCGAGTTGACAGCCGTGTAGCGAGTGCCCAGTGGGTCGTCGAGTGCACTGAAGGAGTCTCTTAGTGCATCATTGAGAGAGCGTGTTGAGCTCCGGGAACGACTGAACCGAAGAGTCGGAAGCTGTGCTCTGTGTGTCGAGAGCATCGCGAGTTGCAGCGTGTAGAGTCTCGAGAGTACGTGGAGTTCCGAGAACGACCAAGCAGAGTCGGGAGCTGTACTCTGGTGTTTTGCAGTTAAACTGTCTCCACCGTGATAGCCTGATAACCTGGAGGCTGCGTCGCTGATCGTGTCAGCGTGTTTATAGTAGTTCATCGACGACTATAAATACGTGTTTTGGAGCTGTCCTGACAATACTGGCCAATAAGGTGTGTTTCGATACTTCATCAAGTGTCGTCTTTATTCACTTCAAATCCACACGAGCCCCGTACGAACGTGAACGAAGAAAATAACGTAACAATATTAATTTTTGGACTTTGAATTAAATGGCACTGGTCAAGTTCTCAAAGAAAATATTGTCTTTTAATGCCATTTATAACTTAATATCTTCATTGCTAATTATAGTTGTCTTAAATTATTTGGAAAGTATTCTTTTGTGTTGAATACTGTTCTAACACTAGAATTACGAAATTAAATTGTTATATTTTTTATCTAATTCTTGTATTAAATTGTTGTGTTGTATCTTTTAGTCTCTAAAAAGTCTTAAACTCTTTTAGTTTCCTAAATATCTATCAAAACGTCAAACTAATTCCTTTGGCCTGCTTTAAACAATTATTTTTTATGTAATTATGCATGTTTCGAATTACTGCTACCGGTCATTTTGACAATTTGTCTTCCCTGTTTCGACAGCTGGTTGGAACAGAGAAAGGTTTTCGCTTTCCAGATTAGTAATGGCTCAAACGGGTTTCCTGTTGTTTCTTGCCTGAATGTTTTTGGACGTTCTTCGTCTTGTTCTGTCTCACACAACACTTTCCATTCCCTTGCAGTTCAAGTAAGCGGTCGGGTTTCAAAAAGGCATGGAACAAACCAAAGTTCAGTAAGAAAACGAAGACAAATTAGTAGTTCTGGAAATGAAGAAAATCGGTCAAAAAACGAGGAAATAGCATGTGGTATAGCGTGAAAAATAATATTGTTACGAATTTGGTATTTAAAAAGCTAATGTTAGTTCAATTAAAAATTAAATGGTTTTATTTCTCGCGCAGTGCAGCGCGTGACGAATATTAAAAGAAAGCTAAGCCGGAAAATTGAAAATACAAGAGCGCGTGCGTTAAATAAATAAATATCTCTTTTTGATTTCGAGAAAGTACTGGAAAATTCTAGCGCGTGATTTTAAAATCTTATAAAAGGAGGAAAACATCTCAGTTTGTAGTAGTAGTTGCTTAGTTTGTTGTTGTTTAGAAAACTACTGTTGTTGATTGTAGCGAATTCGCGGATTAGCGTTCTTTAGCTGTTTTGAATTACGTTCTATTGGACATTTGAGTAGTTAAAAGAAAACTACTGTGAGATATTGTAATACTGCATGATAATTTGAGAAAATTTAAGCATTTTTGTTGTGATAATAATAAATTTTTGTTCATTTTTCATCGGACTTGCGCATTCATTTCATAACGAACCCGTACGCACGCAACAATATTATTTCAGTTAATTGACATAGAGGAGTTCCTCTTCAAAAGTTTTTGCGAGAAGCAGGCAGGCCAACTAATTTTGCTAAGACAAAAGTAATTGATGAGAACACAAGTAGCAAATGGAGACATTTTATCAATGAAAAAAGCATTTACACCTATGCACAGAATCCAAGAGAAAGTCGGAAATCTAAACTGGAGCTTGTCATTTGATGAACTAGATACTTTTATTGTTAATGGTCCTTTGATTGCCAAAAGAGATTCTGTTTTGAGTCCGTGGTCCAAGTTCTTTAAAGTTTTTAAAGTTCTTTATTGAAATAATGCCCAGAGACAGATTAGTCCAAATAATGAAGTATTTGCATCGGAAGTTAATCATAAAGATTACAAACTGATCCATTTGCTCTTGCTTCAGAGGTATGGAATACCTTTGTTGAGAATTGTTTATTGTGTTACAAACCAGGTGATATATTACAATTGATGAACAATTGTTCACTACAAAGGCAAGCATGACGCTTTATGCTAGACATACGCTAGGCAATCTCGATAAATTCGGCATAAAATTTTGGCTTTTAACTGACGTAAAAGACTTTGTAAATGGATAGATATTCTTACGAGAGAAAAGATAAAAAGAGACCATTTGAAGAAAGTGTTGAGGAACATGCCGTTTATCAGCTGACTGAGACCTTTTATAACATCGGAAGAAATGTTAGTACGGTCTATTTCTATACTTCTTTGATTTTAATACAAAATTCATGAAATAAAGGAACTGGTTATGTTTGTACTGTCGATCGTTGTCCGTTAATGTCTTTCCTTGCCTATGTTGACAGTATATTTGTTTTTAATGTCCTTGATTTATTTATGATAAATGTATGGATCAAAGGAAATACTGGTAATGCAAATATTAGTCCCTGCAATTTTATTTTATATGTGGCCGAGCTGCGAAAAAATTCTACTGCTCCTATGAGATGCCTAAAAGTTATTCCGTTTGCACGTAGGAGTAAATAAAGTCAAATTAACGAATGTAAGAAAAATAAATCTATAAATATTTATAGAAAGTGCAGTAAATATTTGCATGGATCTTGCATAGAAAGAATTACTAAATTAATTATTTATGTAAATTGTAAAGAATAAGTGATTTATTTCACTTTTAATGCTCTACATACTCGTATTTTAATTAAAAATAATGAGAAAGAATATTTTATTATACGAATACCTAAGTTGAAAAAAAAATTGTGCAGCTTCTAAGAATAGCATTGTTACAAATTTTGTATTTAGATAGGTAATTTTAGTAGAATTATAATTAAAATTGTTATATTTTTCTGTGTAATGTAGCGCGAGATAAATGCTTAAAAGAAAGCTATGCCAGAAAAGTAAGAATACAGGGACACGTGCATTTAACACTGAGTAAACGGTTATCTCGGTAATTTATATTGAAATTGAATAAATGTAACTAACCACTGTGCTGGCTGTAACCGTAATTCCCCGTTCGTATTTCTTTCTAGTAATTTCGAGAAGCAGAAAGTACTAGAAATATCTCGTGACCGGTTGAAAACTATTTAAGGCAGAAGAGAAAGCATGTGCTCTCAGTTCTTTAGTTAGTTGCTTATTTATTGTTATTGCGAGTTGTTCAGTTCCGCGTGAACTGGAACATCCAAGTTAGAATGGCGCTGTTTTTAACTACTGATTGAAATGTGTGAAACTGTGTCACATGTACGAGTATTTCTGTGGAAAATTCCAGAGTTGTGAAATATTTTTGATAAAACAAATTTTATTATCTTATTATCGGACTTGTTAATTCAATATATTACGAACCTGTGCACACGCAACAGTAATAATAATGTACATTGCAAAAGATATAAGGTATTTCTCCCGCTTTCCTAGCGTCCTTCGTGGGGTAACGGTAGCACGCTGGGTCGGTATTCCAGAGGTCCGTGGTTCGATTCCCGGGAAAGGCGTTTGCTATTTTTCGTCTCTCTGGCTTCCAAAAACTCCTAATATCTCTACAGTGGCGCCCGAACTAAAACGGTTGTGGATGATGATTCTCCGCACTCAGGATTTGGCGACTATGTCCCCTAAAACCCTAGTCGCCCTTTAAAAAGGGGAGTATATAAGGTATTTCTCCCGCTTTCCTAGCGTCCTTCGTGGTGTAACGGTAGCACGCTGGGCCAGTATTCCAGAGGTCCGTGGTTCGATTCCTGGCGAAGGCGTTTGCTATTTTTCATCTCTCTGGCTCTCAAAATTCCTAATGTCTCTACAAAGAAAAGACATGTAATTCTGTAAAATAAAAAGAAATTTAAACGAAATTGTTGAAGGTTTTTAATCTCTTAACAAAAATTAATTTAATAAATAAATTACAACATATTTTATTAAAAAATTAAATGCTATATTTTTTGCGATTAACTAAACTGCGGTCAAAATGAGAAGTATGATGAAATAATATTATGGTGAGAAAATGAGAAATGATGAATGCAAATGAGAAAATGCTGTGATGCTGATGTTTGATTTACGTAATAAAATAAACTTATTCTACAGACTGAACCGTTTGAAAATCAAAGGGAATTTTAATCATATTTTTCTTGTTTTTTTAACTCCTTTCGGATTAATTGTGATTCTGAATTAACCACAAACGTCACAGCCAGTGTTATCGCCATTTACTGAGTGCTCACATTGTAAGGAATTTTCTCTCCTCTTCCCCTTTGCCTTTCTGGCGTAATTATAGGCATGCCCGGCTAACAGTCCAGAGTTGTAATCCCGGCTAGAGTATTGTTGGCTTTTCCTGTTTTCTGGTCCGAAATAAATCTAATGATTAAGTAACTGTATAGTTGTTAGTATGCACATCGGGTTTTTCGATTTTTTTAATGCAGTTTACATCATGTCGAAGAGTCTAGTTAACAAACAGCCAGTGAATCAATGTGATTCTTGATAAACTTAAATTATTTACTCTTCATAAATAAAAGTTATATTATTTAAAAATAAATTTTGTGTGTTAACAAACTCTGAAAAGAAAATTATAAGCGCAAAAAATAAAGATTTATGCATCTTTATTTTCTTTGAAAACTAAAATGAGCTACCCAATTAATTTTCATTTTAAACAACATTTTAAAAATGATAACTTACGAGAAACTCAGCAACATCTTAGATAAATTTCATTAAAAATACGTACCTTTAATTTAAAAAAAAACCTTAATTTCATCACGAAACATTTGACGCGTTTGTTGAAACATAATCTGTTTTAACTACCTTTTGAAATACCCTTCCTCTAGAGTAGACAGCATTAATTATCTTCCGCTAAACTCCAATAACCAAGTTAACATTCAGCAAATATTTTGCGAAAGCATAAAGTTGAATAAACTGGAAACTCGGGAAAATAGCTATTTATAAGAGTATAATTCATTTTGTGACTTTATTAAATTGCTTCAAAGCAAAGAGTATCACGGCTTTGCTTTTTCGCTGTTCTAAACACAAGATTTTATTGGATTTCCTCTTGCATAAAGTAAGAATAAAAGAAGAAAAGCAAGTAAACAGGTCTTTGAACTTGCCAAAAGTTAGTTTTTATATTTATGAATGTTTGGCTAATGATATGCTCGGAAAGTGCATAAATTCAAAGATAGATTTAAAAAAAAATATATTTGCCCAATTTTATTTACTTCTACACAGGCGATGTCAACTTTGTTTCTAACACCAGCGACGAATAATATAAAAAATGCGATTAAAATGCTTAAGAAAAAATATTATTGAATGAAGGTAAAGAATGCAATGAGCTTTGTTTAAAAATTAATTTTATCAATTATTATTTCAAAAAATGACTTTTCATAAGATGTTTTAGTTTAAATTACTTTTATGACTTTTAATGTTTAAAACGTTTTTCAAATTATAGAGATTTTTGGATGTTTTGATTTTAAATTATAAAAAAATGATATTTTAAATGAACAACAATTTTTTAGTGTAACTAAGGCGAAAATGTAGCAAAGTAAACATTTAGTTATTAAAGATAGAGAATTTTGTTTAGAGCCTAGTTTGATATCTCTAAAATATCTAAGGCAGTGACAACATATGGCATCCTCAATTAGTGTTGCAGTTACTTAAATGCTCTATATAGCTTTATGACTACTACGAATAGTTGACTGAAGTACAGACGGTATTTTGAAGCAGTATAAAATTAAATATTTTATGCAAAATTTGATGCCTGTGGGATATTTTTTTAGTTGCATTGCAATATTTATTTTTTCTAGTAAAGACAGAGTTTTTCTATTTAGAAAACATTGTATTTTAGTAAGAAACTTTAATGATCAGAGTTTAGTATGAAAAACTAAAACTGAAAAAAATAGTATACGCAACAAAAAAGTTAAATTCGTTTCAATTAAATGAGCTTTTCCTTCCTTTGTAGAGACATTAGGATTTTTGGAGACAGAAGAGATGAAAAATTAACAATGCCTTCGCTGGAAATCGAACCATGGACCTCTGAAATACCGGCTCAGTGTGCTGATCACTACACCACGAAGTCACGTTAAGAAGGCGGGCGAAATACCTTATAATTATTCTGATAGTAAATATAAATCAGGTATACTACACTTGTGATTTCAAATATCTATAGAACAAATAAAACTTATCTCCAAATCACATCTTAAAAAGCATATAATTAGCTATTAAGAAATTGTGAGTATAAAATAATATTTGTATTTGGTATATTCTCAATGTTTGTTGTACTAATGATCCCACAGATATTTCCTTTTTAATAAATCTCTTCGGATTGGCTGTGAAGGTATGATGTAAAAGCATTTTGTATTTCGACGTAGAAAGTAAACCACATTATCCTGTGGCCTTTCTTCATGCTGCCGAACACATAAAAACCAGAATACTCACTCTATGGGTAAGGTAACATAGCCCATTCGAACTATCGGATTTTCATCTAGGTGTCTGCTGCTGTATGTTGCGTTGCATTTTTCTGCGCATGAACTATGCCACAAGAGAAGCATTCCAGATCAAATGTCCTTAAAATTTTCCCTCAAAGGTGTCAATGTTCCGCAAGACAGAACAGCGTTCACAGTAGATAATTTTGACAATGGATTGATGAAAGTAAGTCCACAAAGTTCGAAGAAATGGGTCCCATAACTGCTGCAGCATAAGGAGAAGACCGCAGTTTCTTGGATCATAGTGTTGTGATCTCGAGAACAACTCACCGCTCGCAAATTTCAAAGAGTTGGAATTCTTAAACATAGCGCGTGGGAGCTTTTTTGCGCTAGCGGTAGAAAATCCGACTTACCATCTTCAAGCGCATGCGAAACTCGTGCACTCTATTGCTAAATGGTGACGACACAAGCAAGTAACTACTTACTCAAAGCTACTGCGATGTCTCTCGCACCACGTGATTGCTACAATAGTAAATGATGCAGGGCGTTCCCCTTGTTGATTTATGCGTTTCTAGATCAGAGTGGTAGCTTTTCATATGTTGCATATTGGTAACCTTAGACGAACGTGCTAGACGTCTTAGATTAGCTTTATTATTTCTCCCTTCTCGGGATTCGTTGCACCAATTAAACCCTGTCATACATTGCGAAGTTCCATTCCCATAAACCGCATTTAATCAGTGAATAATCTTCCCTGGATGTGCACTTTAGTACTTAAGAATTGAATCAAATACATTTCGCACATCTGCAGCAATCTATGGCTGTGCTAATTCACTATGATGGATGAATGTCTGCTTTCGAATGAAAGAATGGCATATATATGTGAATGCAATTGACAAACGTGTCAATAAACATAATGGTTTTTGTTTTCCTCTTTTCTGCCTACATAGAAAGCACGAGGGCAGCCTAACAAATTATTCGCCTAACAAACCTTATGTAATTTCATTAAAAGGGTCATGCTAGTTAATTTACAGGCAATAAAATGTTTGAACTTAGGCAGCTACCTCTGACTTCATGTTTCAATATTTTACTCCGTCAAATGAAGTATTTTAATATAACTGCTGTCATCATCATAATAACTGCAACAGCTGAAATATCATTATAACAATTATCATTGCAACAAATGAATTGATTTCAGCAACAAATATGTTTTATTTTTATGTTTACGAACTTGCTACAGCAATTTAGCAATTTACTCATAAGTATAGTTTTTATTACGTAAAGTGAACTAAAAAGTCTACATCATTTATTAGATAATGTACTTATTATAACATCATTGTATGTTTATATAATTTAAAGATATTATGCTTTAAATATTGAATTAACTCTCATTATTACTAGGACACTGCCATTATAGCAATGCTGATTCGGAGATACATTTTTCGGGTCTTAGGGTATTTTCTAAGATTTCGTGAAAGGAGGAAACTAAGCCCCACGTGACATCTAGAGAGTAACAATGAAGGTATTAATTTAAAGCTGAAAGTAAAGAGGGATTAGAATTGAAATCGTTAGCCAGAAATAAAAAAATTTTATGAATGTGTAACGCCTCTCAGAAACTTAATTCGTCAAAGAAAGATATATTTGGCTGATAGTAATTTCGGCTGCACAAGAACGGATAATGTGATTGGTTTGACCAGCAGTGGTGGAGAACAGAGGATTTATGCGTAATTTTTATATAGCATATGCTTCATAGTGCTTAGTACGAAATTTCAAGACTCTTTTGGTTTGATTAATGTATATAAGCCACATTAGTAAGCAATAATAATGTAGAAACCCGTAGGATTTCATATCCACAGTGGGGTCTTTAAATATGGACCAGCGAATTTTATTAGTAGTAAAAAACGTGACAAGAAAGTTAGGCTTTTGTAAAATACATGCAGTTATATAACTAATTTAGGGAAAGAATAGAATGACTGCTGAAATTTTATAATTACTCAGAAAAAGAAAATGCTTCTTATTCTCTTGGGATGAAAATTTTTAGCCGCTTGGTCAGACATGAGGTGAAAAACCTCTGTCAATTGCAACTGCACTTAAGTGGTTAAGTGCCTAAACAAGAAAAAACTTAGAGAAGCAAACTTGAAGTGTACGAGAAATGAAAGTATGAAATGAAGCTCTCTTCTATTTAGGGAATGACCGCATTTGAATAATGCGTAAGAGAAACAGATGTAAAGTACGCAGTGGTATTGAAGTCAGATATATTACGTGAGACCATGATGTCAAGGAACTGAAGGGAATTGGATGGCTCAAGTGAAATGAATAGAATATCAGCAGAATTCATTATTGAGAGAATTTCAATTAAATCTACTTTATTACCGTTAAATAGAGCAAATGTTATCATTAACGTAGCGGAACTAAAGTGAAAATTTTAGTACTGGCAGATAATTTAAATTCATAATAATATACAAATATATTGGAAAGAAAAATACTAAGCGAGCTTCCTATGGCTAATATATTGTGGTAATACTTATTTTAGAAAACAAAATGCGTTCGTTTCAGACAAAGATTAGTGAATGAAATTAACTTATCGGTTCCCTTATACAGGAAATAAAATTCTCGAAACATATATTCAAAACATTTAAGCGCACCTTCTACTGAAACATTGGTGAATAATGATTTTATATCAACTGAATAATGAAATTCCTAGGTGAAATATTTTTGAAATTTGTTACCAAACCCTATTGAATTTTTTACGATGTAAGTGATACTGATTAGTAAAACAGAAAATATGAAAATTAAATATTTAGCTAACAAATAAGAGGCAGTACCTAAATTCGATACAGTCGGGCAGAATGGAATACCGCATTTATAAATTTTGAGAGAAAAGTGTGTAATCTGGCGCACGTTGCCATGCGTCAGATAAGCGATTTTTGTAAGTGAATAGGAAATATTTGTGAAAAATAATAATCCAGTTCCTTTACGTTCCTGGACATAGTGGACACATGTAATATATCGAAATACAATTTTACTACGTAACGCAAACCTCCATCTGTTTCACTTCCACTACATTTCAAATCCTGTCATTCCACTACATCGAAGGCCCCTTCATTTTATTATTTCGTTTTCGGTGTACTCCAGATTTTCTCCTTCTCTTGTCAAGAACTGAACTACTTAAAAACACTTGCAACTGACAGAACGTTTTGACCTCGTGTTATTGATCAAGCGGGTAAAATCCTTTCATCTCAACATAATAAAATTTTTACGTGTTTTAAACGATTATCAGTAGTCATTCCTTTCTTCCCATCGATTAGCTATAAAAGTGTGCGAATTTCATAAAATTTAAATTTCGTGTATCTTTTTCTCAGTTCTAAGACACCATTCCGAATATGATCTTCCCGGGGGTATTTACGGTATTTCATGCAGTTGTGGCTTAGTATATGGAAGACTAAGAAACCCTCATATTTTGCTTTAAGGATTATGACAAATATGTGAAAAAATGAAACGCATATGTCATCTAATGCTCAACACTGCTCGTGAAGAAATCAATCAAATAGATTTCTTAAAGGCGCTTGACAGTCTTAAAACATTTTATTTAAATTTAATCATTGTAATTTCTAATCTGTTTATATTTTTTTCTTAAAAGAAATTATTTCACATTCGCTACATGTTTTGTTCAATAATTAGCTCCAGTTGTTATTTCTTCCCTTTTACTTAGCTGTAACTTTCCCCAAACATTTGTTTATTATTGCATGTCTAAATGTTTCCCCTTTGTCACTTATGAGCGGAAAATGAAAATTTCATTTAAACTTCGAAAGTAAGCTTGCAAATTTAAGCATCTGACACTGATTCTATCATATAAAAAAAACCTTACTATTATAAAACTTAAAGAATGATTTTTCGAGTAACACTTAAAATGTGTTCTTACAGAATACATAAGAGATGATGACCTACAGTATATGAATTACTAATGTCTCTTATTTGAAATATCATAAAAAACTGGTATACTCTTAAAATTCGCAGTTGTAAGAGACAAAAAATTTAAACTAGACATTACACATCTGTTTCCAGCAATTACACCAAGATAGGAATCAATAATGTTTAGTTTAAAATTTTTTGTTATTTTGCAGAATAATGCTAAAATCAAGCAGCAGTGTTTATCGTGAGTTTTAAATAATTTTATACTCGCACGAAAAGGAAAAAAATCTTACGAAAGAAAATCAGATTTTAAAAAATCTTTCTGGAAAAAGGTAAAAACGTTATAGAACTTTCTTCAGATCAGTATCGAATTTTTATTCCATTTTTTGTTCAAAACTGTTATATTTCCCTTTTTTAAACAATACAAATAATGCATTAAAAAATTCGTAATTCTACTCTATTCAGTATGCATTCTTACGATGGCTTAAGGTCTTTAAACCCCTTGAAAATACGATTTTAGGCTAGCAGTATACCGCATTTCGCAGTGCTTAAGTGCCACATAAAAACGGTGCAAAACTGAGGCAAGGCCATTAAAGAAGGATGATAAAATAAAGAAAAAATAAGGCAATCTTAAGTTACGGGAGAAGGAAAAAGATCTAAATAAAAGCAGAGGTCAGAAAGAAAGAAAAACGTAATAAAATTGCCACTTTGGTAATAAAATGCTAATTGATGTTATCCTTATTTAAATACAGATAGAAAACCATTTTTGTTTCCATAGAAGTCGTGCATAGACTATTCGAGCGAAGGATTTAAAGATTTGAGATTTGAATAACAATTATAATTACTCTGAAACATTTTTAATTTATAAATTGTAGTGTTTATAAAAGGGAAAACGATTTTTCTCGAAAACATTAATTCTTCATTCAAACTCATTCTTTAATTGGAAAAAATTTCTAAAACACTATTTTTACAATGCATTGCTAAAGAGGGAAAAATCAAACATGAACGCATTTTAAGTAGTTAAAATTAACTTTTCATCTATGAATCAACCTATACATGGTTACAAAGCAATGTAGCAGTGTAGATAGTTCCTTCAATTTAATGTTATTAATGCATTTATAAATTATTTCGTGCTTCCTTTTTCAGGAGCCCATAACTTTGAAAATAAGCTATTGTTTGCTATTTTGCTGAACATAGGTCCCAAATTTTAATCATTATTTTTATTTTCACGCGAAAACAAAAAATACAGAAACAAAAGTTAATTAATGTACATTTTAGTTAAAACAAAACAAGAATAAATGGGGTTACATCAAAGAAAGCGCAGATGTTATGAGTGTGTGTTATTACGTCACACTTATGTATAACTGGCTCTAAATCGTGCTACTTGGTGGCTACTTGGCAATGGAATATTATTCAGAAAAGGATCGATTCAGAAAAGGAAAATGGAAGTACCATTTTCCTTTTCTGAAAGTTAAGCAAAAAAAAAAAAAAAAAAAAAAAAAATCTCAATTTAATTAATCTTTTATTCAAGTTTAACAGTTTATCTGAAGGCTGCAAGCTTTTCTGCATCAGCGTTTTTAAGAATTGTCCTTGAAAAGGGAGTCAATTTAATAGTTTTTCTAAACTACGTATAAGTTCTTTTTAAAGTCTAAATAAATGCCTAGCATTGATAACTGGGCTTAAAAAAACTTTGCCCTGTTAAATTGTAAAGCAACAATTGCTTTAGGTATAATTCCATTATTGAAAAGGAAATATTAAAAATATTAGAAGACTATTCAGAGAATCGAAAAAATACCTCAGACTGTAACAGCTAAACTCAGCAATCTTAACGCTATAAGTTTGGCCATATATTTACGGCATAAATTGATATTAAATACTACCAGAAGTTTAAAATTTCAAAGTTTATTATTAAACTCATATGGATAAGATTTATATATGCATTATTTGTAACATTTGTTTGTATCTATGAGTAAATTATCTACAATATTTCTTTTATACGAAGGAAAGAGATATGCGTGTTTATTTGTTTTTAAGTTACTCACAAATATCATTCTCATTAACATGGTGTATTAACTTGCCAGAAGGCTGTTAATTTCATTTTGGAATTTTCTTTGGAATTTCGAATTTGTTTTATTATCGATTTCATATTTTGTAACCCTTCAACGAAATTTTGATTAAAAAAACTAATTGATTTCAAATCGAGCAATAAATTTAATACTTTGTAAAACTTGAACGAATTAACAAATTCAACTATTTCAAAGCGAGCAATGGCAAGACTGTGTGGGAAAAAATTATCTCCAGCGCGCGAGAACGTGTATCGGAAATTCTAAAGATATGCTCTTTTTAAATATTTTATGATATTGGTGTTGAATTGAATTTTATGGTTTAAAAGCAAAGACCATGATATTTAATACATAAAGGTAACACAAAAAACGTAAAAAAAACGCCACTTAGGGCGTAATAAAATACTTTAAAAGCTTTCATATTTTACTGTTTTTTTAAATCTTGTGCATTCTATATAATAATTTTAGCATGTTTTCGTTTTTGTTTAATCAAACTTCTGTCCACTTATTCTAATTGTAAGCGTTTATTTCGTGCATAAAATTGTAGATGGCGTAGTTTGGAACTGATCAATGAATTCTGAAAATATAACAGTCAGAAACCAAAGTATAAGCAAACATTTTCCTAATGGGCTATGAAGGAAAATGTTTCCTCCCTGGTTAGCGATATCAGGCGATTTCAGGGAAATCTGGATACATTTCGGGAGCTTCGGAAAAAGACCATTTTGAAGCCCAGCAACGATTGTTTCGCCGTTTAATATATGCTGACGAAGAAATGCGCGTATCTAAGAGTGAATATAATTACAATTTTGAAATTTTCCTATTTGCATTTAATTAGAAAATACTGTGTGATTATGTCAAATGACAGGATATTTAGAACTTCATACATTAACTTAATAGTTGGCCAATACCAACAGTGATTTAGCCCTTTGATCTCCGAAACTATTTTTCCTTGTTGTACTACAGGGGGGTGACCGATTTTACATCACTAGGAACGGAGAAGTTCTATCCCAGTTCTGATAAAAATCATCCCATGGGAAGGATCTGTTGGTTTCCTTCACCTCTTTCCTTACCACTAAATCTCTGAAGAGAACTTTGAATTGCTAGCATTTGAAGCATCCCATGCCGCACAGATAGTACGCGCTCACGAACATCCAAACTTTCTTCATGATTCGAATCCGGGTCCAGTGTCCGAAGACGCTAATAACTGTAACGATCAGGAAGGTTCAGAGACTAATGTATGGAAAACTTTAATAGAATGTTTCAAATGTTAAAATGATGCACATAAAATTCATCATTTCGCCTATGAATGTAAAGTTACGCGGAAAAACTAAACTGAAGACTTATTTACATTTTTGGGAACTCTGAAAAGAAGTGAAATAAAATATTTGAAGTGTCGCTTCTAAACATGTTTCATCTGTATCTTATGGTTCTCATTATTTGTTAAAGAATCTGAATTAAAATTCTTTCTAAACGGCTGAAGTAATATAGAATATTATCTAGTAGGGCCGAAGAAAATCATCTATAAAGGTGCGCAGTATTTCTGGCAAATATAACTAAATATTGGTACTGAAGATTACCTCTCTGCGGCGACTAGCATCGTAAAAGACCAAAATCATTTGGAATCTTATATGACCCTCTTAGAGAAGGTTCACTACATTTGCAAACCAATCCAGAAAATGAACTTAGTTCTCTTTCCTACAGCTTAAAATAGTAGAACTCTATCCTAGTGTGATGACCATTTTAGGGATCTCAAAATGCATTTAAGGGTCTGCTAAATTTTCCTGTTAACATTTGTATTTTAATTTTAGTAGAGCTTATGTAATATTTTCATCAAAGACAAGCTCTTAGTTATTTTTTATTGTTAAATGTACATAGTGCTGATGAAAAATGCGCGTATCTAGGAGTGAATATAATTACAATTTTGAAACTTTCCTATTTGCATTTTTAAACCCTAATCTGCTACGCATGATGGGCTAGACGTCTTCAGCGAAACTGAAGCAGGGGCTCCTTTTAAACCTTCATAATCTTATTTTAGCTTTCGTTTGATTTATATTTTCGGCCATATACTATACTTTTGTCATATACTGGATTATTTCATTACGACAAAGTACTTTTAGGATTATTTGCCTATGGAGATAAGTGCCTTCTTGGAAGATTATTGATCAATATATAAGTGTACGTAAAGAAAACTACGAATTTCAAGGTCTTTTTCTACTTAAAACACATAATACTAATTGTGATTGTTCTACTGTAGATAACAGTAACATGATATACTTGTATTTATGGCGAAATTCCCGTTTGAGGGACAACCTATCGATTTAGCTGACGAAACATAATCAATGTCCGCTAGCAACTACGCAGCCAAAAGCGTTTTAATAAACCACAGTTATCGAATTTTTGTGGCAATGGAAGAAATGTCTGAAGAAACTTGTATTTTATGTTGCAACTACCATATATTTCCGCATATCAGATGACGTTCAGATAAGAGAAGATATATCTTTTTGTCAAAGTTTTATAGTTTTAGCATATATCTATTCTATAAGACGGTCTCCAAACTATCAATGGCCTTCGAATTTAGTTTAGATCAGCGATCATCTCGAACACATTTTAGTTTCTTGCATCTGGCAGTACGTGCCGAATCACGAACTCACATATATTTCTAACAAGTTTCATTGTAGGTAATGTCCTTTGTTCAAAGAATTTGTATTATAAATATAATCAACTTAATTTATAAATTATGGGTCTAATCATGGAATCAACGGAAAGAAGGAAATATGAAGCAAGCTTCAAATTAAATGTCAGAAAACAGGCTTAAAGGATAGAAAAACTATGCTTCAGCAATCGATGTAACAAAGGAAATAGTAAAAGACTGGAGAAAACTGAAGGTGCTAATTAAAAAATGTTAATGAAAAAATTCTGCATGAGGAGAGGAATAGCTTCCTGTCCAGTCTTACAAAACCGTTGCAAATTGGAGTAAAACCAAAGCAGAATTGGAGTACGTTGTTATAAGAAATATTATACACTGATGTAAGCAGGAACCAATCCAAAACAAGGGAAGAATTTAAAGCAAGAACTGGTTGACGCAATCCTTTTATGAACTGAACAAATACGATAGAAAACAAAAACTGCGCAGAAATTACTACAAGATTTCAACCATAAAGTCAGAATTTTTCACCTATTTCTTATTGATATTAGACAAAATGAAAATATAGATAAAACTCTAGTATGGAAATATGGACGACTTAAAAGCAATAGAACTGTGTAAACAATAGGCGTAAAATCTGTTCAAAATCAGAAGTATAGTGCATGCAAAGACCAGGTGTTCAGTAAATATTAGCAGGCATGGAGATGGTACAAAGTTAACTTCTATGGGGTTTCCAAGAAAAAAACTGCTCCTGAAATAAAATTCCCGGTGTTACACCGGGTAGTTTAACTTCGATACTACAACACTGAGACGTCTCTCTGAATAAACCGTTCAAAGATCACATGTATGAACAATGGAATAACTGGATGATGAATCACGAAAATTCGTATCCGAAAGGTGTAGTTACGCGGGCTGTATCACATTGTGTGCTGCGTAGTTTTGTGATGAAATCATGGGATACGGTGTAAGTGGATGCAGTGGTCAAATCCTTCAAATTGTATAGGATTTCTAATACTACAGATGGCAATGAAGATGATTTTATTATAGGATATTGATAACGAAGTGGAAAGTACAGAATAGAACCCATATGACAAAACTGTCAGCAAACGAAAGTGAGGATGTAATTGAGAAGCTATTAACTTTAGATGATGAATGTGAGAATTTTGCAGAATTTTAAATACATTGGTGAGAGATTTGTTTATTTTATAATGGTTTTAATTTGTGTAAATTTCAATCCAAATTTCTTTTCTATTTTTTTGTATCTGTTCTATAAGATGACACTGCATTTCGGGGGCCTTTTATCTATTAGCTATCGTCTCATCTGCGGAAACATAGGAGAATTATAGCGATATTTCTGTTTCTTATAAAATATATTGTCTCAATGTGTACATATTTAATTTGTTAAAGAGAACGTATTTGTCTGTATTATATTTAATTCCTCCCTTATATTAATACATTTTCATATTTAATGAATACATAACAGTAATAAGTACAGATGAGTACGTAAAATATCATAACGTGTCTGAGAAGGGGAAAATGTTCAGGTTAGAAACCGAAGATTATGTACAAAAATGCATTAAATAACAATTTGTATAATGCATTCCTAAATGTTTTATAAACAAGGCATTACAACTGTAGAGACATTAGGTATTTTTTTAAAGCAGGAGAGATGAAAAATGAGCATTGCCCTCACCGGGACTCAAGTCACGGACATTTCGAATACGCGCCGAGCGTGCTGACTACTACACCACGAAGGCATGCTATGAAGGCGGAAGAAATACCTTATACAATATTTTTGCAAAGCAATATTGAATATATCTTTAACTTTTAACTTGTTTATTGCTCTTACTTCTGACGTGCACTGAAATGAAGTTTTCGCGAAATATGTAACCCTTTAAGAATTCAAACTTCCCACACAGAATCCTTTGTTGGATTTATTTAGAAATCATGTGAGCAAAACTTAGGCTACTTTAAAGTCTGCAAAGTATTTTTAACAGATAAAATTGTTTGAAATCTTGTTACAAAAACGATTATTTTTATAAGCAGACAATGATTCTTGGTTTCCCTGTAGCTTTCAAGAATTTCTAAAAAGCTTCCGCTGCTCTTGAATTTTTAAAGTATTTTGCATATCTCCTCACACATAAGGAAAAAATAAAAAATAGTGGTTAAAAATATTCTCAATAAGTACTTTCTGAACAAAAAGAAGTATTTTTGCATTTATCTCCTGAAAGTAGAATTCTGACTTCCATTATTCTAAATCTTTTGGAATGAAAGTTATTCATAACGAAGTCTCAAATGACTCTGAAAATGATAAACGACAGTTCGCTTATCATAAAATGCCTGAAATTACCAAAATTTCAAATTCTATTTACCCGACCTTTCACCATATTTCATTTATTCTCTTATAAATAACAGAGAAAACAGATTAAAGGATAAATTCAAGTGTTTCAAAACTTTGAACTTTAATTTAATTAAGTTCAAAATGGCGGGAATTGCAGACTTCTAATAATGTAAATCTAGTTTAACAAAGATTTGTTTTATTTGGTTATTGCATGGTGCACTAAATTCAAGTGACTATTGCAAGGGTGACGTTATGGAGGACATCTTCCAAAACAAGCTGACTTCACTCATATTTCATTTAAGCAAAACTCCGTCCTCGCGTTATGTTTGATTAAAACTACGAAAATCTCATGCAGCACATCAGTAGAACCGTGGAGAATAGAATCCATATAAAATTTTTCTTGTTTTATGGTTTTAGCTTGTTCGGCTCGTCAGTCGGTCTCTGCGGAATTCTAATTAAGATGTATGTTATATTCCTATCTTTAACAAAGGTAATATATGCTGTAGAAAATACATAGAACCCTCTGATACATATTGGATGATCCAAAAGTAACAGAAAAAGGAAACATTCAACAATCGAAAAATACGTAGGATGTGGTTTTAACAGAAATACACAGAATTATACGGGATCTTTTTAATAACGAGACATTTTATTCCAAGAATGATAACATTTTCCCCCAAAACATGACATTGTAGCATCCCTGATAACTAGAATTTTCTGCGCACAGATGTGATGATCAATCAGGATCATCCTAAAGACATTTTTTTGCAAAATTAATGACGTATAGGAACTGAAAGTATCCGATTTCGACTGATTTGCATTATAGCACTTTTTTCTTTCACAAAGACCAAAGACCATGGGAATACAATTCGAAATGTTTCTGCCATAGTCGATCTTTATGCAGCTCTTTTAAGAAACACTATCATTACCTTATTTCTTCTTCGAACATCATATCCTTCGTGCAAATGATTCGTCCATTCATGTAAGATGAAGTGTTACCGCTGAATCCTGCTAAGCACCTGAGGTGATAGACATCACATGATGACCGTTTGATGGGTATATGTGTTAATTATAATGACATATAAAGACAAGGGTAGAATAATTTAAAATATACGTACAATTCCTTAACGCAAGGAATGCTTTATTATTTATAATGAAATGTTGAAATAAAACTGTGAACCGTTTGGGGTCGAAAAACAGCCAGGAAATCCAGGTTTATCTAGGAAAGAATTTCTTCAAAAGCAATTGATTAATAATAAATTTTTAACTGCATCTTATCTTAAGAAATTTATTTCTCATTGATTAGAATTAGTTATTTATCACAAATTTACTTTCATTTTTTTTAAAAAAAAACGTATTTGGGAATCAGCACTATTATTTGACTATGAATACGATAGAAAAAAAAATTAATTAATTTCCAAAAAATTAAAAGAAAAACGAGAACAATTTTTTAAAGGAAAGGCTTAGTACAAATATTTGCGTACTTGGCATTGGGTAATTAATTTCAATGCTTATGTAAAAAACTTAACTTTAAAAAACATTTATTTAGGGGTGTATATTTCTAAAATATTAATATAAAAATACAGAGAGGAGAATAAACAAAAAGCGCACAAAAAAGTAAGAAAAAAATGGGGCATTCATTAGGGAACTCAAAATAACCCTTGAGAAAGTTTTTGTTTTTCCTAATTTAGACATTTTTGAATTATTTTAATTTGTATTTCTTTTTAGTTTTTAAACAAACGTTTTTCTTCAGGTTTCTAGTTTTTTAATATTTTTACCCAGAATTTAATGATCAAATTCGTAACATAATCCGGTCCCTTTGCTTTTGTAGTTTGTTTAAATTTTTTATATTTTAGTTGCCGGTTCAATCAACTCTATTTAACTTGATTCAGATTCGGTAAAAGAGCAATTAAAATAATTCTGTTTTAATCCTTTACGTCTGGTCTAATTTTAAAATATCAAATTTTGTTTTCTGTACTTTTTTTAACTGTTCTCTTCATTTTACATATCACGACAGATTCTTTTGACAGAAAATTATACTTTTCTCATACCTTTTTGTCCTTTGTTTGCTGGTTCTCATATATATAGTTATGCGTGGGAGTACGTGAGAGATAAAAATGTCATAAAAAATGCTGTTATTAAAATACTTTTTTATCTATGTTCTCTGATCTCGGCTAATATAGAAAAGATCAAAATGTGTTTGGTTTTAAACAGTCTTTTATTATGGAGTGAATAATAGACAACTGAATAGCAAAGAATAACTAAGCAAATTATTGAAGTAACAATTTTGTTTAGAGAATTATTACAGATATATAGTTTTTTCCCAATGGCGGGCACTTTGTATCCTATGAAGGGACAGACAATTTGCTATACTGTCTGGGCGGCACTATTGCAGATATAGACAAGCAAATTATACGGTACGTGTAAAACGCTTACACAGCTGTTTATTTATATTATATATATCGTCGCAGAACTATATTTTCAGTTTAAACTGTTACTCTGAGTAAAATGACGCATGGCTTCTAAATGCGTTAATTTTGATCTCATGAGAATATTTAACAAAAGTATGCAAAATTTTAATTGTTATACCGGCCTCTTACGTACCTTTGATGGTGAAAGAAAAAAGCGAAAAAAATAAAGAAAGGACTATGAAATAAAGGAATCTATCTTAAACAATTATTAATCATATGACTTAAACCCCTTTTATCCGTTGAAAACAAGGCTGAACACTTCGATTTTACAAAGAGTTAAAATTGAATATCATTAGAAATAAAATTTTGTCCTGTGTTGTTTTTGAGCCATATTCTTCGGCATAATGGTAGGGAAGCTACATGCCATAGCATTGGAATTCCCAAGCTCGAGTCTCGGAAAAGCCATAGATGTTTTCAAATGCATAGTGTGCTTGCAACGTGGAAGCATTTGGTAGTAAACGTGGAAGAATTTGGTAGTAAGTAAACAAGTAAAGAACTTCGATTTTTCCCTTGGGTATTCTCTCCATCCGAACGGAAATGCCACCCATGATGGAGGGATGGGAATGAAAACTACCATGGGATTGAGCTGGGCAAATCACCTAAGGGTCTTAGGCATTCAGTTAGATACAGGCCCAATTGCTTTCTTCTTGGTTACGCTAAATTCAAGGACTTAATCTGAGCTATGCTCAGACCAGGAGGAAAAGTCACAGTAATAACACCACAAAATTTTGAATTCTGGCATTTCTATAAATGCGAAGTTGAAAATCGTAAATTCTACAGTAATTTTTATTGCCATGGAAAGCATCTTTTGCAGATTTTAATTCGAGAAAACCATCCTAAACTACTATCTTTAACAAAAATACACTCCGCCCCCACTAATTGTTTACTTATGATGTTGCTGGTAATTTTGATTTGATAAGAACTTTTGATTATTTTGTTCATAAAATCACTTTTCTTACTTGCTGGACTGCAAAATTTTGATTTCCGTATACTTTTACTAAAATATAATTACATGGCTAAACGTTCCGTCATCTGTAAATCTATCTTACTTCATTAATTTCTTTAATTCAAACAATGGTCTGTAAAGAAAATAGTCGCGAGATGGGTCTTTTTTAAATATCCCCAAAATGCATAAAGGTGGATAGAGAAAGACACTGAACGTTAAGAAGCTTTCAAAGCTGTTAGATATGAGATTTTGTGTCGTGTTTGATTCGTATCACACTTTCACAGACAGTCTGCAAAAGCATTAATTGTAATTTGTTTCTAAATGAGAATATAAAGCACCATTAGTGTGAAAGATGTAAAATTGTTTTTTCTTTTCATTTATGTTTAACCTTTAGATATATAATTAGCATCAGGTCAAGTGTTAAGAAACTTGACAAATAAAAGCAATCAATCATGGAAAGTCACTAGAAGTAAGCTAAGAACGGAGAAGAACTGAAAATGAAGAACTTCTCACCTTAAAAGCGTTAATTGATTTTAAGCATTAAAATTAAAATTTTATGTTGCATGAATATGTAATTGAGCAATTATTGTAACTTACTTTTTCAGAATTTTAATTTCGTAATAATGCATCTACGCATATTACTAATGAGACAACTGCTTTACAATGATCTGTTTTGTCGTCTTGATTCTCTCAACTTGTATCATCTTGATTTATACATAATCAGTGCTATTAAAATATGTAAAGTTATTTGGAAATGTATCGAGTTCACGTTTATTTTCCTATTTATTATGCTAGCCTTACTGACTAAATACAGATATTATCTAAAGCTTATAAAATACTCAGCACAATAAAATAACGATTTATAACGAAAATCTGTAGGAAATATTCATGATCAAACAGCATTAAAGAAGATAAAACTGGATAGCGTTAAATGCTAAAATGATAACGTAGAGTTAATTTAATGCAATATTCTTAATTTAAATAAAAGGTGCAGGAATGATTAAACTTACAGTTTTTTGGTAATCACATGAAAAGCTAAATTCTAACGAAATCATCTATTTCTGTATGCAAATGATGCTTCATCTACTATAATTATTTCACCCCCCCAGATATTTAATACTAGAGATATTTCGCTAAGTCCAATCTGCAACCTTTAAATGGGACTCGAATTCATGAGCTTCTGCCTATGAAAGGACAGCTTCCTATTGTGCTGTTAAATTGTAGAGTGTATTATGCTTGTTTAAGGAGGTAGCATGAGAAATGTGCATTGGGGTCGCCAAGATTAGAAATCCGGGCCTCCGAATTGAAGTGCTTTCCAAGTACACACACGTAGTAAGAACCGTGAAAAAATGTACATTCTTTCATTCTTACAGAGGCACTGGGGAAATCGAGATATCGGTGGGCCGACTGGGAACGAATATTCTCGTTGTGACGAATTATCGTCTACTACCCTTCTAGTTCGAGCACCACTTGAGGAAAGTGAATCATGCGCCGAACGGTACGCCCAGCTAGTATAGCAATTAATGACGCTGACTGCCGTGCCGATGGACAGGGTGCTTGCCCTCAAAACTGAAGCGGAAACGTAACAGTTATCTGGGTTCAACAGTACCTCAATCATCTGTGGTACTACAAAGGTCCTGTCCTTGATTCTACCTGTACCTGTACAGTCTGTTAGGTTTTCCAAAGCAGGAAACGAGTAAAATGTACATTGTCCTCTCCTGGAGATCGACTTCAGAACGTTTTCTGTTGCAGCAAGAATCCGGGCGTGTTTTTCTGTTACACCTCGCTGGCATGCATTAAGGAGGAAGAAAACCTTACAGAAGTTGAAACTAAGCTTATCGTAATTTCTTCTTTTGAAGGAGATGACTGTGACTCCATTGGATGCGTAAGCATAAATTGCATTAAAATCATCTCAAATGTAATATTGAAATAGTATGACAACAAATAAACTTAGAAGGAAAGGCAATAAAACATAATTTTTTCATAAAAATGTTTTCGTAAACATTTTACAAGGCCAAAAAATTTCATTCGAATGTACTTTACACAACTTACTTCTTTTTAACGCAGAACGTACCCCAACTCCTACACGGAGTACGCAGAATGTACTCCATGTTCAACAGCACGGAGACACTAATCGTTTATAAAAGTTCTGCTGTTAAACAAAAGTTACAATAAAGTTTCTGAGTTTTAACTAGGATTGAAACTCAGTACTTACATTTAGCTAACGTACTGATCCACTTTTGTTATTAAACTCGATCCCAGTTTATACATGGACACGACAGAAAACATCTTTCATATCTGAACTAAACCATATGTATATAGCCTGAATTGTCATAAATAAGATGTTTAGATTTATAATTTTCGTTGTCTGAAAGTCTGTCCTGTTTAATTAATTGTTTTAAAATCTGGAACATTATTATTTCTTTCATAAGCGGCGCAACCTGCTTAAGGATTCTGTATAAGAAAACGCTAAACAAGACTCAATTTTATATAACAATTCACAGTTAGGAAATGCAGAATCTTTATTGAGAAGGTAAAAAAGGAATGGGATAAAAAAAAATTATTCCTTGAGGCCAAATAAAATGTAACTTTATCTCAGCTAGGAAAAATAAAAGAATAAAAACAGTTTTTATCTGTCAATTTTGTTCAGAAATGTCATCTAGGATACCGAATCTAACATAATATTTCTATTTCAATGTCATCACTATCGCGAAGAAAGTATCTAAAGTTTCCTTAAAGTGCAATATAGGTCACATCGATAAACTTACATTCTTCAATATTACCTTCACCGATACGCTAAATACGAGATTTGCAAAAAATGTTAAATATTTTTTCAGAGAACAACACGCTGAAACAAACAATTTAATGGAATAAATAATATTAAGATAAAACCTAGCTATGAAAACCACCCATGGCTATAGTCAACTTATAGGTCTATTCAACGTCGAATACATAGAATAAAAAATCATCCATGGTTCTAGTCAACGTTGAATTTTGTTTATTTCGGAGATTATGACTTCAGATTATCAAGAAGAGTTATCGATGGTGCTGCATAATAATATGTTTTTGAAGTACTTGTCATTTTCAGAGGCGATTGTTGTTAAAGGTTTAACTGTAACTGATTTCTTTACAGTCAAATCAATAATTAGTTATGAGATAGATTTCGCAAAATTTCTTGTCTTCGAATGTCGAGGGCTCATGATAGATACGAAGCTACAAGATAATTATTGCAAAATATCTAATATATGGTTTTATGATTTCACTGATGGCAGTATCATTATCTTTCTGATCAGATTATTTCCTGATATGTTGTTTCTGTAAAATATTGCTGTCCTCCTTTGAGAAAAATGACAGTACCATTATGCTTATAAGGTAGAATGTTCCGCGGAAGTTAAATTTCTAAATATGTTATTTAACATATTTAAAAATCTCATTGCACAGTTTTATATTTAGAACAATAATGACTCAGCCTGTTTATCAGTGGCTAAAGGAAGATAATAATCAATATATCGTACAGAGGATATTATTTGAAACTCATTTCTCTGCTGTAATGGTAATTTCTTCGCCAAGAACATCATAACAATAAAATTCGTATTATCCCATATTTAAGACCCTTTGGCAGGCAAAGCCGTGTATCTCTAGCCTGGAATATATTTTGTTCCATTTCTAAGAAAAAATACGTTGAAAGTATGTATGCATCATGAAACAAGAACTCAATAATCCAAGAATTTAAGGCAATATTTTAAAAGTAAATAAATCCAGGAATAAAACACCAAGGGCATTTTGGCATTAAAATTAAGGAGAAAACCTCTTTCCTATGATCCTTTCGAGAATTATGGGGTTTTTTATTTGGAGGGTTAAGAATAGTGGGGTTCAAAAAATGGAAAATTGGAAACCTAATAAGAAATAAGAATCATTTTATAATAATATTCAAATTTGTGAAATATTAGCTACTTAAAAGTTTATTAATAACAATGTGATAAGGTTTAATCTTACTTAATTAATTTAATCTTATTTATTGGAATTGTTTTCAGTTATACTATCACTTTATATATCTTCACTTTCAGAATCTGGATTTTTATCTTCAGTAATGCATCAGGCACCATTATCTTCAGTTCTATTCAAACCTTTAGTAGTGAAACATATTTAAAGCCTTAAATTAATTTTAAGGATATCAAAGATGAATTAAGATTGACGTTATTTTATGTCTTAAAATTCTAAATAAAAAGTACAAATTAAACTAAAACAATACGTGAATATAATAGCCATTAAAAATTTTAGATTATTTTTAAAACTTATTTTGTTTCTATTAATTATCAACAGATTTTAATCTATTTTCAAAATTCTTAAATGCGATTTTCTTAGAAATTAGATTTAAAATAAACAAACTTAATTCAATTCATTTATTTTTTAAATTACTTTTATTCAAAATAATCACTAATTATTCTTTTTCTATATATTCAAACAAATATGCTTCTAAATATAATATTTTTAAGCGTTACTCTAACCTGGTAAAATGCTTCAAACTTGAAATGAAGCAATGGACTTTCCAAAATTTCTCTAATTCCTGTATTTATTGAAAATGAGCCTTCATAAGTAATGAAGTTATTACGTATTCAAATATAGAAAATCAATTCTTGATAAGCATAATAATTTATTCCCCATGCTTCTGTCACATAGCAGCCATAAGCATAAAATGTACTTAGCTATTAATGAGCCAAAATTACTTCAATAAGAGATCCAGATAAGCTAATTAGAGTAAAATTTCCCCTAACGCTTTCCAAAATGTCTAATGTCTAATATTGTCATTAGACAGAATAAGCCTTCCAGGTAAAAGGATTCATTGGGATATTACTATTATCGCATTAATCTAGTGCTGCTCTAGTTATTGAAAGCTTAAAACATGGTAGAATAATAGATTATGAATTCCACTGAAGTTGAATTCCGAACTACATACATTTGAGAAAACGCGGAAGAAATTAAACAAATATGGTTTTGATTAAAATAAGAGAATTAAAGAAATATGTTATGAAATTTACAAACTTACCTAAATAGTTAAATTAATATAATATATGTAAGTATGATATGAAATGACTACGGTTAATTCGTGATTTACGTTTAATTACGGAAGAGGGATTGGAATTATTCAATTATAGCAAAGCACACGAGGGCTATCTGTCTAAAGGAAGGGATGTCTTCGTGGAGGGCTTTCTAAGGGAAAATGGCTCGTATACACGTTACACATGGGGAAAACCACGAAAACGCCCATGCAGCCAGCCTTTCACGGGATTCGAACCTCGGACTGAGCTACCAATGTTCAGCGTCTTTACCGCTGGGCCGCTGGATGATTTTGTGGAAATTAATGAAAAAAAACGCTTTTAAGGATTGAAGAAACTCATGATGAAACGAAACCCGACTTTCCGACCTTGAAACCTTTAGAGCTTAAGATACGTAATCCCTAAAAATGCATTAGAGACATATGATTCGCTATGACATCGCTGGCATCAGACGTAACCAGAAGGATTGTTCTACAATCGGCTAACGTTGCTAGTTCTGATTCTCTGAACTTAGATTCGTTAGTTCTACTTAAAAAGGCCTCTCATTTACACACTACTAAAATATGCGAAGAAGAAACATAGAAACATATCCTAATAACCTGACATACCTGATATCCATAACGCAGATTCCTTTCATTCACTTTCTGTGCCTCGTGCTTATTTAAGCATTTTTAAATATGAAACTAACCATGTTTTAAATTACATTACAGTACTTCTATGCATATCTCATTTTCAGAAACGTGTGCTGTTTAAATATAATTTCAAAAATGAATAATACTTTTTTTTATTATTTTGTTCAAAGAACTATTTGATTTATGAATATGTACTGACTTTCAGATAGTTCTGTAATGGAAATCATAATTAAACAAACATTTATCTATAAAGAACTTCTACCACATATAGAAAAATGACCTTTCAAAACATAAACTTTTAACACTAAATATGCTTTCTGTCCGCTTTAAGCAAACATTTGTCTATACAGAACTTCTACCACATATAGAAAAATGACCTTCTTTCAAAGCATAAACTGTTAACAGTAAATATGCTTTCTGTCCTAGTTCTTTAGAAAGATCTAATATTTATATGGATTTAATTTTTTTCTCATTATTATATAAGTAATCTGCAAGAAAAATTAACTGTGTGAGATACCAGTGCTAAACAGAAAAAGCGATCAATATGAACGCTGTTGCGTTATACATAGACACCTGCTAACTTGATCGTGAAGACTGATACATTTTGAAATTTTATATGTTACATATTTAAGTAGTGTTAGGAGATTACTAGGAGAAATGTTTTTAACCTTTTTTACTAACTCTATTGAATTTTTTATGGTGTAAATGTTATTGTCTAATAGAGTGGATATTAATATTAAACTAAATATTTAGTTTCTAGATTTTCCACTCTGTTAGACAATAACATTTACACCATAAAAAATTCAATAGAGTTTGTAAAAAAGGTTAAAAACATTTCTCCTAGTAATTTACTCATGGTTTCTTTTGATGTAAAATCATTATTCACCAATGTCCCAGTGGAGGGTGCATTAAGATGTCTAGAAACCAGACTTCGCGAATTTCATTTCTCTTGCATCGAAATTGATGAGCTAATTTCTCTCACTCAACTCTGTTTGAAACAAACACATTTTGTTTTCCAAAATAAATATTACAAGCAAACTGAGGGATTAGCCATGGGAAGCCCCCTCAGTCCCATCCTAGATGATATCTACATGCATTATTATGAATCAAAATTGTTTGAAACTTTAAACTTCCCGGCATGGTTCCGCTACGTAGACGATACTTTTACCTTGTTTGAAGGTAATAAAGATGATTTAAATAAAGTTCTTTCAACAATGAATTCTATTGATCTTGCTATTCAGTTCACTTTTGAACTTGAGACTTGCAATTCTCTTTCGTTTCTCGACATTCTGGTCACACGTAACACATCCAACTTCAGTACTACAGTTTACCGTAAACCTTCATCGGTTTGCCTTCCACCACACTTTAAATCATGTCATCCGACTAAACAAAAGTTAGCTTCATTTTATTCCTATGTTTTCCGTGCTCTTCAAGTTTGCTCCTCCAAACTAGCCCTTGATGAAGAACTAAATTATTTAAAAGCAATAGCTATTGACAGGGGCTTTTCACCCAACATTATTAATCAAGCAGTTAAAAAATTCTCATCTCAACACATTAAAAGCCACACTCTTATTTTAGATTATAAAAATTCTGTTGTTATTCCCTTCTTTCCATCAATTAACTATAAAGTTGCACATATTTTGCAGAAATTTAACTTTCGGGTTGTGTATTCTCCCATCAATAAAATTCCAACTTCTATACTCAAGGACCCCATTTCGGATATGAATTCCTGGGGTATTTATAGGATTCCTTGCCAGTGTGGTTTAATTTACATTGGCCAAACTAAGAGAGCCTTAAAATTTCGCATCAAAGAACATGAGGCATATGTTAGAAAAAAGGAAACACAGAAGTGTTCTGTTGCTCAACATTGTTGGTCCGAAAATCACACTTTCAATTTTTCTGCTGCCAAAATTATTCAAAAAACATCTTCCATTGGAGAACTGGATTTTCTAGAGTCATTTCACATTCATAAAAATCTTTCTGTTCTAGTTAACGATCCTAATTCCAATCCAAATTTGCCTTCGGCTTTTAGAGAAATTATGTTTTAGTTCTGGTTTCGCCAACAGATGGCGCCACTTGCTTATTCTTGTCCAGGCTTTCTTATCTTATCTAATCTTATTTCCTATCTTGTTCATTTGCGGTTTTGCAGCTGAAGATGATGGTTCGGTAAAACCATCGAAACTAGTCCTGTGAAAATTTTGTAAATATAACGCTGATTTTTGTTGTTTGACTTCTGAATTAGTATTTATTCGGCGTGTTATTGTGTCTTAATTACTTTTTATTTATTAATAAAATATTTTCATTTTGGTAAAAAAAAGCGTTCTGCTCAATCAGCTGCTTTCAGATCATGAATTTAATTTGAATGTAATTTGGGTTTGAGACCATTGCTACAAGCTATTAAAATTCATTATATCCTGTTTGAAACCCACCCTGCAAGGACAATACTTAAACTAGACAAATTTAAACTATGTCAATGTGTTTACAGAAATAGAATTTACAGTAAGAAAAATTGATAGAAACATGTAGAAATGTCCTCAGAGGGTAAAATGTTTACTAAAACATATATGAAATCATCGTACATATGAAAACAAATAGAAGCTTCTAAATTCTCTTCAAGTGGTCTTAATTATAAAAGTCAGTTCCCCTCAGTTAGCACTTGCTGTTAATTAACGTACTGTCTTTTTTTCATCACATGACGAAAGACACCCTGAATGCCGTCTGAATGTTTGCAAACTTCCTATCGATTATCCAATCACATCATTTGTCTGCAGTTCCTCATCTATCACTGCCTCAGAAAGATCTGAAGTCAAGTTTCAGATAAACACAATAACACTTTAGATAATGAATTGGAGTTAGGTCTACCAATTAGTAACGCAACCCCGATTTATTGTCCGGAAAGGAAATTATATGTATATTGAGCGTATAGCATTCAGGAATCACTTTTGTTACAAATTTGTAAATCTCAGTTACTGCTCTCAAAAGCCTTCTTACAAAAAGACAAGATCTATGATTTAATTTCGTAACCCAAATTATCATGGAATATTCATAGGGCAAAAGTAGGAAATTCATAGGCATTCATAGAAAAAAATAAGATATGGGGAACAAATAGGAAAATAAATAAAAATAAAAAGGAATCTGAAAGGTATCAGATTTTAACGTCCCACCAGAGGGTTTCTTAAGTTTTCTACGCTCTCACTGAGCTAGCAGTTTACAAACCTGCTCTTAGACACACTCCTAACACAACTTTTTTTTTTGTCTTTATTATAAAACGTCGCTTTCTCGCACATAAAATTCAAAAGTAAAATCTAAAAATTTTTAAAAGCCGCATATTTTTAGAATTCCCGATAGAATGTTGCTAAATACTTTTCTGTTATTTTCAGTCTTTCCTCAGTTCAGCGTATCAATGTTCAGTTTTCTTAGAAAGATAGCCTATACAACTTTTTTTCGCACATAACCCACATAAAATTCAACACAAAAATCACACATTTTTTAAAAGCAATGTATGCTCAGAATTTCGAGACAGTGCTAAGTGTTACCATTAATTTTTTTCCAGTCAGTTTATCCTACCAAAATTGAGTTTTATTTGTAAGAAGATTTACACATATTTTTCTATGTATTTTTATTATTAACTTTTTATCTTTATATATTAAACGTACCTCCACCAAAATTGCATGCTCTATTAGTTCCTTGCGATAACATTTGGTGGCAATATCCCTCTATTTTAAAGGTGATACGGACACGAAATTGATCCTGACAAAAGGTGAGTATTAATAGCAGCTCTTGAGCTAAAACATTTAAACAGTTGCCAATCAACAGCATATAAGTTCATCCATTTATCTGATATTGAAAATTACGTTGCTAATATAAGATTAAAGCAGTATAACGTTTCCGTAAGACGGAACTTTTAATCACTAATAATAACACTGTACATCTCTTTCTATCTATAAAAATTTATACTGGTTCTCTCGTCAAATGCATCATAAAGAAGATTGACAAGACTTGTGTTCAAATTCACGATTTGCTAATCATTTTAACTCCTGCACCTCTCCTACCTGTTTAATTTTATTTAACATGCTACTGACTAAATATCTTACTACCAATCTAGAAAACTAAGTTTATATTCAGAAATCATCTGAAGACTTCCTCACTAATATACACTTACTTAGATACATGAAATCTGTCCATACACAGGGGGATACAAAATATCTAGAAAAAAATGTAGAGAGACCGAAATAAGCAAATTCCGTAATAGAATATGGTTTTTCAAATAATGAATTGAATTAGTAAAGACTAATATTGACTGCGAGATAAAAGCGTTCTGCTGGTGTAAATCGTCATTGCCCATACGAATTTCAAGAGCTACATTTCTACAGAAAAAAGAAGTTCGCCGACATACATTTTATGTATGGGTTTGCAGCTGAAACGGCGCTGCTGCTCAAAAGAGGACACAGAATTATTCTCCAGGATGTTCTTTGAGTAGTCGTTTTTCGTCCTTAGCCCCACGGCGAATTCCGTTGTCGCATACCACAAGGAAAAGGTTATTCATTTATTTTGAGTCATTTACATAGAAGCTATAGCAGAAATATCTACGAAACATACATGTAATGCTGTCAAAGACATTTTCATGAAATCTGCATTAAACTGAATAGAGTTTTAATCCTTAGAATCCTTAGAATGGTTATTTTATAAAATGTGTCAAGGATGCTAGAGCTCATGCCGTAATTTCAAAACGTTTTAATAACACATCTGAGAAAGAAGGATGTAAGAATTGCTGTTTCACTAAAACAAGTTAATATACAAAGTTACAGAAGTTATAATCATTTGAGGCCAAGGAATGACTTATCAAAGATCTTACACGTTTCAAGCAAAACCGAAATACTTATAGTGAATGTACTTCAAGGGTATTCCCAAAAGGCATTTTCTTAATGAAAAATAGTAGGCGCTGTGTATTTTTTCGGTACTTCCGAAAACATTGCTTTTTAAAAAAGTCGAACTTCTAGAAATCTGCAAATTGCTTTTCAAAATAAGAATCTTGATAAAACATACTTTGATAACATTATACCGTGGTATAAATCCGCTCTGAAACATGCCGAATTTGGTATACGTCCAGCCTGAACGCTAAAAGTTTTGTTTGGCATTCGATACTTGTTGAGAATGCGGCTCGAGTTTTATGAGTCACGACTGCGTGCACTGCACTTGTTTACCACTTTCAAGACAAGACTGCGACTGCCCGTAAGATTCGGTAGCTCCTACTATTAAATAAATGTTGGAAATTACGAAGGCCCAATGCGTATCCGGCACTTGGCAATTGTATAGCGTATGCCGAGTAAGATGGCATTTTGAACTATGAAAAACAAAGATGCTCTTAAATCTGCTAACGTTGCGAAGGCGGTGAAATTACCAAACACAAAATCGGAGATGTCAGAGTATGTTGAAAGATTGTTTTTGATCTAGATAGTAGACAAACATTCATGTACAGCGCAGTTTAGTACGTTCATTGTTTCATTTATGTGCAGTGCGTATTTTCCCCTTTGCATTTGTGTTTTAGTATTAAACAATGTTATATTAATAAGAATAGAATTTTTTATAAGGATAATTTTCCACTTTATTTCTTACTGAAAAGGTGACTTTCGTATATGTTTTAGTCTGATACACGTTCAAGGATATGGAAATTAATAACGTAGATGTCATTGTAATTGTTGTAAAGTATTCAAGGAGGTTTTGATTGTTATAAAACCATAACTTAATGCATGAATATTAAGTTCCATTATAGCTGTACGAAGCATAGCATATTACCTTTTTTTTTATTTAACAGACTATAAAATGCTATGTCAGAGGGACAAAAGCACACTGACCAGTTCTCATATTAGAAGCTACTGATAATGGAATGCATTTTAAAGAATAATTTACTTTTACAAATCGATTCGAGCTCTTTAATTAGTAGAGAACGCTCATAATTGAAGCCATTTGCGTCTTTACTTAGAAGCTGTTCAGTATAATAGCCCAAGTGTATTTCATAATAGTTTTCGCAACATTTACACTTTCTTGACGGAATGCATTTCTTTTAACAACGTATCATCATCATTCAGTGCGCGAGCGCGGGAATGCGTTACAAGATATCACACTACTAATGACTTCTGGGGATGAGGCTCCTTCACTCTCAGCTCTCTCTCTAGTTTCTAACACGGAAGGAACTTGCTTATCGTAACATATGCTTCCTTTATTCCCAATGACTACAAGATCGTTTCTTCGGCCTGTCCTTGGTAATGCGTAGAAAGACTGAACGAAGAAAAAAGTGTTACGCATTAAGTAAACGTGCTGTAGTTTAAATCTAGAATGATTAGAATTCTTGGAGTTAAAAAATAATTGCTCATCACGCAAATTCTTAAGAGTCATCGGTGCGGTTAATGATAGAATTTGATATATGAATGAAGAAATTCTCTAATATATGTCTCTCTCATTAGAACGCAGAGGTTAGGAACAGGAGTAATTCAGCTTATAATGCTTGCTTATTAGCTTGTATACTTGATGAAATTTGATCCCGAATTTTCAATAATGTTGCTAACTGTTTTGCAAAATGCACAATTTTATCGCAACATATTTCTTTATTACACCTTTATCCACTTCGCCCAGAATTAGCATTTTTTCTTTAAATGTCAGATATTTTCGTTTACACATTCGTTTTAATTCAGTACACAATTAATTTTAAAAAGCATCTGAAGTACAAAACCACGAAACGCAGAAATACAAACGACATGTAGCGGTTGTTTAAACATAAACTGGTTTACGGAGTAGAATTGGTTGAGGAATTTTTAACAATAGTTGGGATAATTGTTTCCGATTCAAGAATATTCTTTCTCCCAGTTTATCCCTCATGTAGAATGAAATGTGAGAACATATAACGAGCCACCTACTACTTTTCTTTAAGATCACAGCTGCACGCACGTACATGTGATAGCAAATGAATGCATATTTTTTAAAATGGAAAGAAAGTCATCGATTCAAAAATTTCGTTAAAGTTAAGTCACATGTAGTGCCCTTGAATTCATACATAGATGTCTCGAACGCCTTTTTCAACTTTGTATTTGGTGCTTTACCCCATGACTTCAACGCATTGCTCACTGGTTTCTGGAGTTGTTAAAGGATATGCTAATCATGCATTTGAAGTGACTGAAAGTAGCTCTGTTATTTGAATGTATAATTCCCTCTCCTTTAGTTAACGTTAACGTTTAGTTATTGATGCTCGCAGACTCAATCATGTCCTAAGGGGAAACGTCATACATAGAGTGAAAAGGCACATAGATCATCAAGAGAGAAGTAAGTAGGTTATTGGTAATGCTGTGGAAGTCTACTTGTCAGAAGGTATAGAAATTCATTCCAAATGAAATTCGAATGCATTGGCATTTCAGATATTTTAGGCGAACAGATTTTGGCCTCTCTGTATGCAAAAAAGCTAAACAGAGAGCTATATGGAGTTTTCTTTTAGTAAAGAAATTCCCTCCTTGACCAAAATCTCGCGTCAGAACTTCGTTAAATAGAGGAATTCGTAAAAGAGAGTTCATTAAATAGAGATTTCATTGTATACAAAGATTATGCAAAGGATTCTGAGTAAATTTAGAGAATATGTAACTTATTAAGTATTGTAAAAAACATTTTACAGGATAAGCATTTGTATAAAAAATAAACGCAGCCCCAAAATGAAGTATAACTTTTCATATCGATATATGCATAAGGAGTGTAGTCATCCTTCTTAGAAATGCGAGATTATTTGTGGTATAAGATAATGTTCACAATGATATCAATCACTTCAACAAAAAATAATTTTAAGGAACTTAAATAAGATCTTGCATTATTTGTTTTTCTCCTGAAGAAAAAGGATTTGCTTGATCGCCCTCGAAATCTAGAGTTTAAAAAGAGTTTTATTTAAAGTTTATGCAAAACTAAAGAAGCTCCTTCTCTTAATTTTAAATTCTGCACTGACGTGTTTTTCTTCTATTAATGTTTTTGTATCTCAGAAAATAATATACGAAGGATTAACTATTTGTTCATTTCATAGGTTGATAAATTCTCAATGGAGAAATTTACTTTTGCAAGGATCTGAGTTATAATGCGTTCTTTTATAACCAAAGCAGAAATGCGAAAACAAGCATTTGAAGAATTATTATACTATTTTAAAACAAAATGACAGGTACTGACTAGTCTGTAAATTGCAAGTTACATTATGTCATCTTACATTAGAAAAGACAAATATATGTGCCTTGAACGCAATAATGTTTTTACTCGAAACATTGTGTACAGTGAAGTTTTCGATTTATTTCATGAGTTGTTTTGTTTTGTTAACTTTACTGTTCATTGTTGCAAAAAGTCTGAGTTTTATCGTAATTCATCCCCCTTCGTTTAATCCATATTTATTTATTATTTTTATTTTTGTTTAAGCTTATCGACAAGTCTCAAAATGCGTAGACAATTTTAAAACTGGATTTTTTCTCTACTTTTTAATTCTCTGATGCTCATTCGGTTCACTTATTCGCTAGAAAATCGAGGATTTACTTGTCTTCTTCTAATATATGATTAATTTATTGCAATGATAATAATCAATTTTACATTGACGATGGCAAATGGCAGATCATTATTTTTTTGTATGTGCTATAATATATTTTTATTGCTTTCATTATTTTCATTTCATTCCGAGGATTTGTTTTACACCTGCATCTTGTAATATCTATCTGATTCAACCTTATTTCTCGCCGCCCAGTACCCGGGCCCTTCGGTACCGCTCAGCCTACTGCGATACCGAAGGGCCCGGGTTCGAATCCCGGAGAAGGCATGGCTGTTTGTCCATGTGTAGTGACTTTGTGGCATTGGGAGGATCTAAATATATGCGATCCGAAGGTCGTCTCGTGTAGTTTGGTCTAAGGCGAGAGGGGTGGGAGGCTCTCAGAACAGCCCCCGGGCTGCTCTTCCTCAGAACTGGGGTGGAAATAGAAGTCCAGCCTCCTTGATGCTCTGGCCTCTGGCAACCATTCTTCCATGACATGCATGGACAAGGCAACAACAACAAACTTATCACCTTTTTTCTCCTACTTTTAAAGCACCTTCACTGTTATACATATCCTGCAGCATTAAAATAATCTTTTTACTACTAAGAAAGTAGTTTAAAATTCATCAATAACTTAAAATTCCTGAATAGGAATGAAAGACAGATATTTTCTTAAGGCAGATTGTATCGTCAGAAGCTATAATAACAGAAAAATTTAAAATTAAGTAATACGCTAATTTTTAACACCTTAACCCTCTGAGCGGCACGACCGTCTTTATTAATGTTTTGCCACTTGATGCATATTAACTTCTAATTTAAGATATTTTGCTTTCTTTCTTTAATAACGAAAATATCATCTTAAGGAATGTAAGTTTATGAAAAAGAGACTAAAATAAGTAATTGTGCAAATTTGACTAAGAAATACTGCTTGAATACAGATCTTCATAAGAAGATCTAACACGATGTGCCACTCAGAGATAGAAAAACTCCCTTGGAGATGTATTGTTTTAAGTATCGATAGCCTTTACGTCCGCGTTAAATAAAGGTTGTTGCTAATTAAACACATATAAGATTTTTCTTTCATTTTCAGTATAGTAAAAGCGCCTAACTAAACACACTTTAGATTAATCACTTAAAAGTAAATTTGTAGCCAAAAATAAACCTAGGATATAGCAGTATTTTTTGCAACAAATGTTATTATCTCCTATGTTCAAAACGTTTGCAGAAACGGCTTGTAGAGCAGTTCTGTTTGAAATGTAAAACGCTGTTACCTAGTTAACGTTCAGGGTTCATCAGTGGAAACCACTCAAATCTTGGTACACCTGCCATTAATGAAGCATTGATAAAACGCTGACTTTAAAATCTGGAAGTTAGATAATTTTAGATAGCTCAAATTGCCTGAAAACTTCAGTCATGCCAACTAGATTTAAAAGAACAGCATGCTCAGAGAGGAAGAAATCTGAAAAATAAAATGATTGTGGCAGAACAGGAATCTATTCCTGATCAAAGAAACCCAAGCTTCTATACTCAAGCGCTATTTGTTCTAAGTCCGACATCGCGTCGAATGGTGGGGAAGATGCATTAGTTCCGTTTGTTCTATAACATGAACTCACTGTCGTGGCAGATCTACAGCTATTGACGTCCCGGGCAAAAATCTCCCTGGGGCCTTCTTATTAGAATGATCGCGATACAAGCTATTAATATAAATACATAATTAGAATTTATTTAATAAAAATTAAATAGTTGAAACTGTTTGGAAAACGAAAAAAAAAAAAAAAAACACTTAAGACTAACAACTTAAAAACTAAAGGAAAAACAACTTACATCTAGCAGACAATCATATATTTTAAAAAAGCTTATTCATTTGCCATTTATGATAACTTAATTCGGACGACTTTTAGCATTTCTGTCAATAAAAAGAGCTAAAATTGTTTTTGCGAAATTTGACTTCTGAAATTTTTTTTAAAAAACTACATCAAAATTTAATGTTTTTAGTACTGAATTTTCCATAAAAAGGCAAGCCAAACCGTCAAGTCTCACTTGTCTCATTGTTGATCGAAGATAGCTTTTTTAAACTTGAAGTTTTAAGCTTCAAGTTTAAAAAATCTTCTCTTGCAAGAAGCAACTGAAACAAACACTGTCAAAAATGTCCTTAAAGCCATAAATAACTTAGCTACTGATTCTTCGGAGACCATTTCGACAATAAACGTTAACATTTTCAATGCAGACTTATGCTGAGAGTTGCCGCTTTTTATACTCCTACATATAAATACATAAAAACGTAAGGTTCTTCGGAGCAATCCCCGATAAAAGGCTCGAAATGATCAACGCCCTCTCCCCTTCGGTACGCCCCGATTACTCCATACAGTTTTTCTTCTTTCTCTAAACATTTTGATATCTCAATTAAAACATTGCAAGTTTCTGCATGTTGCATAATCTTTACCCGCAGATTTAATGAAAATAGAGGCATAGTTAGAGGGTAATAAACAACATAAATTTCTAATAACTTAATTTAAAAGTAAAATGAAAAATTTTTAATAATATGCATTATCATCTGCATCCATAAAACTATATCTAACGGCTTTAATAAAATTTTATTGTAGCATATGCTCGTACACTGCAAACTTCTATATGTAATTCTTTATATAAATTTACTCAAACGGTAATATGCTTCTATGATATTTTAAAATTTCTCTTATCTATAATATTACCTCTCCTCTAACCGAAGCTTGAAATTTTACTTCCTTATAGCAATAGAAGTACTGTAATTGTAAGATATAGAAGAACTGTAGAACTTATAGAACTTATAGAACTTATAGAACTTATAGAAGTACTGTAATTGTAAAACCTTTCGGGCATCATATTTAAACGAAAATATACATTTTTATTGCTCTCTAATTCATTTGAACAATTTCTTTGCTTGAAATCCGTACGTAGGTACAGAATAAAGAACTGTTTTCTCCAAAACGAATTCTAAAATGGATTTAGAATGGATTCAAAGAAGAATTTTTCATGATGTCTGTATGCACGTACTGCATGTTTTGCTTTACATATGATTGAATTATGTTGTTCTTATGTTCCAGTTAAGGTTATTTATGCCTTTAGTTAATTTGCATGCAATAGTGTTTTAGAACTATCAAGAATTAAAAAATGGCGTTACGTCTAGTTTGGCGCCTATGTCTTCATTTCAAATTCTTATAGTAGTAAAGTTAATTCAGTTGGTGCTACAGCTTTAGTGACTTTTCGTCCAGTGAGACCAAAACTGTAACCCTTTGCGGCATAGTGTGTCCGGTCTGGACACACCTAAAAATTTCCTTCTGTACGCACAGAAAAATTGAATGAAAAAGGATTTATAGGTTACTCTGAACCTTCTTTATTTATAATAGATGGCAGCTCAACACAAACCAGTCCATATATTTTAGCCATGTTTAGTTTTTTAAGACCCTCATTTTTCAAAGAAATCTTCCAGATTTTTTTAGGGTATAAAAGGAATTGTTTGAAAAGAAATTTCTATGTTATTTTTTGACTGAATGCTAATATCCTTATTCTATATTAATTTTAAATTTTTACCTTGAAATCTTGCCTAAAATCAAACGGCGAACCTTTGGTGTGCCCAGGCCGGGCTTACCGATAATCTAGGACAACTGAGAGTCTGTATTCTTTGTTTCTCCGCATCTCATCGGTCAGTTCATTGACAACAATGCTCGTTTCAGCACTCTTTCCGAAGCTCTATTCAATCAGTGGGCCCTCTTCGGGCACACCCACAGAAATAAACGATAAGTGCTATCTTCACAAAATTTTACTTGTGTACTCCTCTAGGCCTAATTAGACTGCCTACCTTTTCTTTTTAATCAAAATTCCGAATTTAAAAGGTAGCGTGCCAGAAAGGGTTAATTAAATTTTTTTCTGCACTGAAAATTTTTATTTTTTGCCCGTAGGCCAAATTACTTGTTTTCCTGTACACACTCTAATTTTAATTGCCAAAAAAAAAAAAAAAAAAAAAAAAAACTGTAATTGGTGTTATAGGTTTTTTTTTTGTATTTAACAATTTTTAATGAAGCTATTTTTTGCTTGCCACAAAGTCAGAACTGAATTAATTGAATGAAAAATATACCTGTTATGAAATTCGAAGAACAAGTTTAAATGAATTGCATCAAAAATTGGCGTAATTTAATAGGCCGTACAAGGAAGTCATGAAGTATCCATATCAGATTTTTTTTATTTAGTTTTAATTTTATTTAATAGTAAAAATTATTTTTACTAGTTGGTAATAGTAATTACTATCTTTAATTAAGAATGTAAGTAAAATATTTTGGAGGTTTTTTATGGCTTTCAGTGTTTTATATTTTTAATTTAAAATTTTTTAATGAAAAACAACTTTTTGGAGATATTAAATTTGAATCTGAAGTTCTCAAATTGAAATTTTCGTTGTTATTTAACCTCAAAATGTAATGAAGATGTCATAACAGAATTGAAATAGAAAATCGGAAATAAGTGTTTTAGTCATAGTTATATCCAGAGATAAATAAAAATATTACTCTTAGCCTTCAGTAACTTTACTAAACATTGAAGAATTACAGCTATTTCATGGTCAGCTTGCGAATATGTACATTAAATCAGACTTATTTTATCCATAATTCTAAATAAGAATGAATATGCAGATGTTTAAACACTACACATATTGGCCCAGAATGTTCTCGAACACAACCGAAAGCTATATAAACCCTGCTGGTCCGCAGTCAGTCAGTAGTATTGAGTGTGCCTCGTCGTGAGGGTGAGTGAGAGTGCCTCGTCTAGAGCGCGTGATAGTCAGCATCGAGTTGGTGTCTCGTCTAGCGAGTCAATCCCTGCTGAGTCGATCGAGTTGACAGCCGGGCAGCGAGTGCCGAGCGGGTTGTCGAGTTCACCGAAGGAGTCTGTTAGTGTATCGCGTTTAGTGCATCGTCGAGAGAAGCTCTCGTGAGCTCGAGGAACGACTGAACCGAGTGGGAGCTGTGCTCTGAGTGTCGTTGAGTGCATCGCGAGTTGTAGCGTGGAGAGTCTCGAGAGTACTTGGAGCTCCGAGAACGACCAAGCAGAGTCGGGAGCTGCATTCTAGTGCTTTGCCGTGAAGCTGTCTCCACCGTGATAGCCTGATAACCTGGAGTTTGCGTCGCTGATCGTGTCAGCGTGTTTATAGTAGTTCATCGACGACTGTAAAAACGTGTTTTGGAACTGTCCTCACAATATTGGTTAATAAAGTGTGTTTCGATACTTCATCAAGTGCCGTCGTTATTCAGTCCAAATCTACGAACCCCGTACGAACGTGAAGGAAGAAAATAACGTAACAACTGGTGTGAGAAGAAAAGAAAAACACAACAATATTGCTGTAAATTTCTGCACCTGAATATTTGTGTTTGCAAGATTGCATTTTGGGAAGAAGCGGCTATTGATGTAATGTTATAATGTTATTCTTAATCTAATATTTGACTACATATTATTATGTGTCATAACTATTTATAAACACGCATTGCGTTTATAAATATTTATTTAGCGTATAGTAGTGTATATCTTGGAAATTTGTTTTCAGTTGGAAAAATAACTCAGTCAAAAGCAAGAAAGTCTACCTATGGACTTTGGCCAAAACTGTAGTCATTAAACTGCACACATTTTTTTTCGATATTTTGCCAACTTGACGACTTCCTAAAGTTTTTGAAAAATATATTTTCGAAGACTTGGGAGCGATTCTTCTCGAAACTACCAGAAGGTCGGGAAACCCTACATATCCCACTGAGTCTGGAAAGTCTGTGCAGTTCAGAGATTCAGCTAAGTCAATCTATAATTGCAAGATTCTGAACTGGTTTATATAGATAATTTGCGGTATTTCTCCAGTGGTAAAAGGAGAATAGCCTAATCTTTTTTACTCTCCTTGAGCTTTTTACAGTTGTTTACTTTACTTGAACTAGTCTTATTTATTTAAAGAAGTCTCCATTTCTTCCATCTCATCTGAAGTTGCTAAAAGAAGTCTCCACAAACTCGTACCTCACAAGAATATCCTTGACTACTTAAATTGTAATTTCTTCGTAAAAACTGTAACTGAAATTTAATTGTACATCGGTAATGCGTTTATTACATGTATCCGTTCTTTTTTTGTTTCTTCTTCATTCAATCCTTCTCTTTCTTAACGCCTGCTCTTCTCTTTACTTAAGATCAGAAATGAAATTGTTTCTTATGGCATAAAATTTTCTTCTATATTAAAATAGTTTATTATTTATTAGTTAATGAAACAAGCCATTTAAAAGAAAAATGTACATTACAATATATTTTAATGCTTTTCGTTTTTACGTTCGGAACAGACAAACCCAACCGAAATTCGAGTTTTCAAAATTTAGCTTTACACAAAAAATTTTTGTTGATTCCTAGACATCTAGGCACGCAATGGGACATCGACGAAAGGTCCACGTTTTCCCCACTGGCATTGTATTTCACTAAAATGTTTGCATTATATATTCTTTCTAATGTACACTTTTATCATTAGGGTAAGGGGGGAAAAAGAGTGGGGAAAGGAAAATTCATAACTTAGAGAATGGCAACAAACTTTTGGGAGGTCAAAAACAGTTTACCGTAAAGTGTTGCTGTCACGTTAAGTAGGGATTAACTAAAATCATTTTCAAGTATGTTCGAATAAATTCTAAACGATTCTGTAAGTAAATTCTCCGTCCCCTGCGTGTTTGCTTAATTCATTAACGAGCTATTTTCGTGTTATGCAAATACTTTTATAAACATTTTAAAAACGAACTTTAAGATATTTCAGCGCCATAATATTATATGCTGATCAAACTGTGATAAAAATATTGAGTATTAAAAATATGATTATATTATTGTATTAAATGTAGATTAATATTTGATAAGTTACTGTTTTTTTTATTTATTTTACTAAATATAGCAATAAAGAAAACACACTTCAACGTTTTTTTACTATTTCGTTAGTCATAGACTAGTAGCGTTCCCTATAAATAACATTTTCCCTCGTGGTACTAAGTTCTGTATAGGCAGCTAGTTGATTACAGGGCATTTTTAACAGTAATGTTTTTATTTATAAATACAAAATGATGATATTAAATGTTCCTGAGAACCTCAGATATGGTGAATAACTTTTACCAAAGAAATAATGAATAACAAATAAACAAATGCTGCAAAAGAGGTACTGAACCAAATTTATATTATCTATTTGAATTAAATATAAGAGGAATCAAAAGTATCTGGCGAAAATGTAAATGCAGATGGAGGGGATTAAAATATGGAGAATTTTGTAAGGGAGTATATGGAAACGGTTAGTTGAAGTGATACAATTTGCTGTTGAGCTTAGATAAAAGCATTCTTGCTGGTGTAAATTGTCATACTTAATCGCATTTGAAGTCTCATAACTCGGTACCACCCTAAATTAAAAAAATTCCCTTTTCTAAGTTCCTACTGCGCAGTACCTCTTCTAAATTCAGCCATCCCAAATTTTTTTTTCTTGTTTGGTCCTCGTCTACATTCTGTGACCCCGACCCCTAAATTCTGACATCCAGTTGCGGCTGTACCAAGTTGCATCTGCTCTGGCCTGGTGAGGAGGGTAGTTAGCATTTTTCCATTTGACCTAAGCAATAAGTGAAATCTCAACGATGTCACGTCTATATCTCATTATACTAGATTTGATCTGAATTTCTAATATCCGGAAGTTTCCGAAATCAGAATCGTCAAAGTTTTGACGATTCCGGATCTTATAATTTGTACTGTAATTTGTCTTTTCTATAAATGAAGGGAGACTCTTCAGTGTTCTTACAGTGAGCGACTAATGGTTCTCTAAATTATGAGTACCAAACGTATAGCAAATGTGTGTGTGTGGGGGGGAAAGGTAAGAAAATGGAACAGGATATAGTCACATGATTTTAAAATTCAACGGGAATGAAAATTTCACTACTTCTCATATATAAAGGGAACTGTATTTAGTAATAATTCATCCCATTGTCTTGAACAATCAAGGCAAAATTCTATTGAGTTTTTGAAGTAGGTAACAGAAGATACTAAGTTTAGAAGTATCCTGGTGTAGAGGTGTAAGAACCAAATAATTCACGCGACAACATACCAGGACACAGTGAACTGAAATTTATTGGCATAAATGAAGCATGCAGTGATCATTCATTCGTACGATGAAAATAATTGAGTAAATGCTTACACATATAACATAATATGTTTAGTTCAGGTAAGTCTGTAAAATTAAATTCGCTTTATTCAGTTTCTCTTTGATTAACCAAACCTGCAAGCTAATTTAATCAAATTTTTAAAAGCTATTCAAATCCATTAAGAATTTTCATACACTAATTCATGCAAACAATGCAAGCATTTTTGATTTGGAGAACATCACAATGAATTACTGAATAATTTACTGAATAATCATAGATAGAAAATTTATTCATTAAGAAAGTGAATAAAGCGATTTAGAGTTTTCTGGAGGGGATAAATCTGATTAATAGCTCAAAAATTTCTCTCTGGGAGAAAAAGTGCGTTTTCTATCATTTCGTACGAAATTCCTATCATTTCGAAAGTTTGTACATCTCGTACGATATTATGTGTTTGTTCATATTAATTAATGAAGTGATCTTCATTTGGATTGTATAGTAAAAGTGGTTATTACTTTATTTTCCGTTCGTCAAGATCAAGTATTGGAAAATTCTTCTTTCCTTAGCATAAGAAGAGAAAATCAAATATCCTTAGCAAAATCCCCAGCGGATTGCTGCTACAGAATATTGATTCAATTTGTGTTTTATGGAAGAACATTTAATTAAATTAAGTAACCACCTTTTATTCAAAACTTTTTCTCTATTTCCTATCAGTACACTTCCTTAATTTCGAAGAATTTTAATCACTAAAATCCATTATTAAAATTATATAATTAAAACAAACCTATCTATTTATTTCTCTCTCTCTCTATATATATATACATATCTATATATTGGTAAGCTCTAGTACGTAATTTAATTGTTTTTGCTCACTTGCATTAAAGATTACGATTTTTCTTTCTATTCCTAGGAGATAATATTATATACAGGGTGTCCCGTAAATGTTGCGACAAACTTATGGGAGCTGTAGGACACATCATAAGGATTAAGAATTGCATAGGAACCCCATGCCTAGAAACATCATTGTAGGTCGCCAGAAGATGATCTACAGAAGAGTGGTAGTAGGAAGTGAGGTTTGCCTCATTTCACGTGTAGGCACCATACGAAGAACATGGAACGCTATACGAACGGAAAGCTTGCAGATATGCACTTAGTGTATGGAATAGCTGAGGATAATGGACGAGCCGCTGCACGCATTTATCGATAACGCTTCCCGACAGACATCAACCACACCACAGTTTTTTTGCACGTCTGCATCAAAATTTGTGCGACTACGGGTCATTAAGAAGTGGCAGGAAAAGTGAAGCCAGGCGACGATCGACTCGCTCGGTCTTTAGGGAAGAAAGTGTGTTGGATACGTTGGAGAGTAATCCAAGGACCAGCATACGTGCCATTGCCTCTCAATTAAGAATGTCTCGTACCAGTGCCCAGCGTGTCTTGAACGCCGAGTCCCTCCCTGCCTTTCGTCTCCAAAGTGCTTAGTTACTGCTCCCCGATAACCATCCTGAACATGTGCGTTTCGCACAGTGGTTTCTGAAAGAAAGTGCTCGTTATGTTAATTTCCTAGCGTATGTGTTGTTCACGGATGAGACCACATTCAGTAGGGATTCAATAGGGATATTCAGTCACCACAATCAGCATTTGTGGGCTCAAGACAGCCCCCACGGTGTGCGGCACCACATACCACAACAACGCTTCAAAGTTAATGTATGGGCGGGTTTGATCGGGGACTGCTTAGTCGGGTCCTACCTTTTACCATCCAGGTTGAATGCAACGAATTAACTGATCTTTCTGGAGCAGGCTCTTCCTGGATTGCTTGACGATGTTCCACCACATGTGAGGCGATCGATGGATTGGGTGTGGGGGACAGGTTGCTTGGTGCCCACGCTCAGCGGATTTATCGAACTTTTATTTCCTTTTGTGGGATCCAAAGTGTCGTGTATCACGCCATCCAAAGTGCCGTGTATCACGATCATCTTGTGTCTGAAATATATCTCGTGACAAGATTCGCCTGCCCAGCTGCTACAATAAAAAACTTCCGGTGTGTTTGAACATGTCTGCCAATCAATGGTCCGTCGGTGTCAGTCATGTTTGCCGTCTGATGTTGAGGATTTCGAGCATCTGTTGTAACATTCAAGCTGTTGCACACCATTTTCATTCATGCCCAATATATGTTTCAAATTAATCACTGTCTTGTTTCCTTTCCAACCTTCACCTCTGCTACGACTTACCCCTGAAATGGATTAAGAATTGCTTTGGTATGGGTTCCTAAGCAATTCTTAATCTTTATGATGTGTTCTACCTCTCCTAGAAGTTTCTTGCAACATTTAAGGGTCACCCTGTATTTATATATTATTTGAAGATTTATTTTAATTACTATTAAAGGTAAATAAATTAAAAACGTATTGTCGAATTTTGAACAGAAACTTATAAACACTTTTCCTAAGTACATGTTTAAAGAAAAATAAGTTGTTGTTGTGACTTATCTCACTTGTCTCATAGTAGCATTAGAACAAGCTCATGGAATTCAACATGTCAAAGAGTGCAAGATTGCGCTTGTCGTTAGGAAGAACCTTGAGTACCATACAGGTGACAGTACGACTTTGCTCAGTTTCGCCCCCAATTTTGATGGAAAGCATCTGTGAGTTTACGGATCCTACCCCTCTTCACCTACCACCTTCTCGAGAGGACTTTCGGCTCACCGCATGTTTAGAGTGGCCCCATCCCGTACAAACACTATACATTTACAGTCATGCGCCTTCTCTGGAATCCGAACCTGGCCCCTTCGGTGCAGTCGCTAATCACTAATCCGGTTGTACTGTGAAGAAATAAGTTGTTTCAGTGTTTCAGAAATTCTTATGAAATAAAATTTGATTAAAAGACCAAACAGTCCTTTGGATAAAATATAACCTTTTCAGAATATTAAATTACATAAAAGTCTAGAATGACGCAGGTATCAATCATTTTGTATCATTAATGTGACTGATGAATACTTTTCGCTCGTTATTGATGAATACAAACATCTGAATCTACTGCAAATATCTATCATCTGCAAACCTGATACTTGTAAAAATTACCTTTCCATAGTCCTTCTAATTAAAAGTTATTATTACTCATACTCACTGATTATTGTGTAATTTTTATTTCTGCTAAACATTATTTACTTTATGTTATTAAAGCAGTAAATTGTACTCTTACCAACTATTTTGCTTTAAAAAGTCTGATTAAAAATTAAGGGACATTCTTTAAGAAACTGAAAGCAGTAAACACGTTAAAGAAAATTGTTTAGATATGCTTACTGTTTTTATCTTGCGGTTGTATTATGGTAAAACTGATACTATTGCCACCTTACTCGTAGAAAATATTTGTTGCAAGCCTCATGCACAAACGACCAAGTGAAAGGAAATACGCAGCTACATCTTAAATAATTAAGTAATATCCTAATATTTATCTCCCATTTGACTTCCAGTTTTGAGCTTGTAAGGTTTAGAACATGTGATACTATGCACTGAGATATCGAATGCCAACATTCGTTTCTGGATGCTACTGCATAAAGAACTATCCCAGTGTGTGCTTTCGCAGTATAAATGCATATGGAAGATCCATGACCAGACAGTCAAACAGCTCGTTGATAACGTATTTACGAAAAACGTAACGACTTAAAAAAAAAAAAAAAAAAAAAAAAAAAAAAAATTCCAGCTTTTTCAGAGAGAGCAAAACGTTAAACAATAAAAGGTGCTTATATGATTCAATGAAAGTTTGTGCTCTTTCTTTTGTATTTATCATCAAAAACCCGCACAGAATTTCGGGTGACCCAATATATCTATCAGAAATAATAAACTATAATACACTAATTGGAATCCATAAATAAAAGTATCATATTTTTCTTTGCAGCAACGCAAACTAAAAGCAGGTTACACTCAAGTAATAAATGAAGTAAAGTTTTACTACTCAAATTTAGAAAAACACTATTTAAAAAAAAAAAAAATATTTCCGGAAATGCTATCCATAATGTTTCCAAACAGCAACACTGATAAGTAAATGATTAAGATAATGAAAAAAAAAAAACGCTGCAGCATTTAATTTTTTAATCCAAGAAATTAATTAAAATTTTATAAAGCATCTACGTGTTTGTATGCATTGTTTCAAGTAGCAGGTTTATTGTTTCACTAAATTTATAAGTGCTTTCATGGAGGATCAACTAAGATTAATTTTAAAATTCAAGTTGGCTCTAACTTCATTTACACACACTTGCTTTCATTATGATTATTACGAAAGTTGTTGCTTTTAGGGCACGAAAATAATTCCTTTTTCCTAAATTTAGACTCAGAGAAACCTTAAAAATAAATCTGACAGAGTGATTTATGGTAACACGGAAACAATTACGTCAATGATTTGTCGTCCGCTGCAGGTACAGAATCGTTTCACGACAGATGTATTTCTGAACGCAAAAAATAAAGCAACGTTAATAAGGAAATGTTACGAGCCTCCAATAGTAATTAATCACATCATAGTTTCCACTGATTTAACTCGAGCGCTGTAAAAGTGATTGAAAATAATAGCCGTTCCTCTCCGAATAGAAAAGGTTACATTAAAAACAATACATTTTTCGTGATGCTGTAGTAGAATTTACTTTCTGGAGAAAAGGTCAGAATATTGTAGTACATTTATTAATGTTTATATTGCTTAATTTATTCAAGGCATACTATTCAACATAATCGATTTCGATTTCTTAGATATTGGCAAAGCACACGATGACTGTCTATCTAAGACAGCGGCCGAGCGGTAAAATCACTGAGCACTGGGAATTGACCCGAGTTTGCATCCAGGCTAACAGAGTGGCTGTATGGAAATTATTTCCGGTTTTCGTACGTGTTTACATGAACACGAAAATTATTTGCATTAAAAATTCCTCCACTGAGACTTTCCTTTACTTAGGCAAATAGCCCTCGAGTGCTTTGTTATAATTTAAATATCCACGATCCTGCCTGATCCTATGGGTACCTCATACATTTGACAGACATCAAATTTCATTGTTTATTATCAGCTGCTGTTTTCTGCAAATAAGATGGAGTGACGTACACTCCGAAAAAAAAAAAAGGGGGCGACAGCTCCTAATATCTCCCGTTCTACTCGGCCGATTGACGACGAAATTAAACTTGCGTTTTTCATGTCCCGATAGCGCGACTTAGGATATGTATTAGATTTATATACACGCAACATGCACATCGCAATCTTCTTATTCTGATGCGCATGTGTCTCGCGAAGCACAACAGAAAGAATTTCCTTTTTTTCTCTTCTCCCTTTCTTTATTAGCTAATACCAAAGAGGTTTGTATGTTTTAAATTATGCCATCTAGAAAGCACAATTTTGATTGATTATTGCTTTCTGATGATAGATTCATTCTTTTAGAAATGTGGTTTTGGCAAGAGTTTTTCATTCATTGCTTTGGATACTGGACTGCTGATTGTTTTCTCTTGAAAATGTGAGATTTATTGCTTAATTCATTGTAATTTTTTTATATTATGTTTTAATTATATAAAAGTTTTGCAAGGTTTTCTTAGGAAACAAAGTTCTTAACTTCCTTTATACCATTTGAATCCTTAAGATTTTGCAACGGGAAGTTTGTTAATTTGTTTATTAGGATAAATAATATTTGTGTTAAGGAATATTGCTTATTTCATTGTAATTTTTTTATGTATAAACATTTTATTTAAATTTCTTTTATATATATATATATATATATATAAAGTTGTTTTTCAGAGTTTCTACAGTTGCTCTGTACAGCTTTTAAATTTAATGTTTGGTATTGCTTTAGGCATTTTTCTGGTACATTTAAAAGAGACGAAGACTGGCCGCGTAGCGTCTAGTATATATATATATAATTAAAAGATAATCAGTAAATTAAAAATTAAATAAAAAACATCTACAAGTAAACTTATTACATTAAAACTAAAACAAAACAATTTGATAAAATAACATTATAAAAATAATATAAATATTGCTGATTCCTCTGTCTTTTTCCAGAAGCATCCGAAGAATTTTAACAGAGCCACGTTTCTGAATTATCTCTGAATGATTATAAATCTTGAAAGGATTCAAAAGAAAGTGCCAAATAAAAAATTAATTTGATTACAATTTATTATTTAAATCCACTTAAAGGGAAATCATTTAAATTTTTTTTTAAATTTTCATTAATTCATCAATATATAACATGCTCCGACGTGACCTTAAAACAAAATAAAATAATAATAATTTTTTCTTTATTTAGACTTATCTTTGTTTATTTTTAGTCTTTTTTTTACTTTTTTACACTGTTTATTATCAATTTTTTCATACTGCTTATTTTAGTGTTTTTTTATTAATTTTGTTTTTGGGTTAACCCGTGGGCAAGTATAACACTTATAACAAGTATAACTCATGGGCAGCTTACAAATGATAGCAGACTTGAGCCTGTTTCGTCCCAGTTTTGAAACAGAGTAGTATCCTCGAAATGTATCCATCCGGGTATTTCCTCCAAAAGTCTCCCCTTTCTTCTCCTACTACCAAACCACTCCACAGAGCTTTCCGCTCACCGTATGTTTTAAAAGCCTCCATTTAAAAGCTTCCAGGCTGCAAAGACACTATATATATATATATAATATAGTTTAGTCATTGTCATTTATATGTTTAGTAGCAATAATCCTAAATGTATACCTGAATAGGTTACTTATAATTGATTCAAACTGCCCGACATTTTGAATGAATATCATTAATAACAACGTCACTGAGTTATTTTTATTAATCCTTTTTTAGCTATGAGATAATCAAAAAAAATAATTCTTTTCTCTCCTGACAAAATATTTTCATGTTTTAAAAACGTTTAGAATTGTTGAGTACTTATTCGTAAAATACATTTATGAATATGAATGGAAGTATCAAAACATGCTATTCCTTGCTGTCATAAATGTAAATTAGATTGTTCAGTCTTCCTTTTTTCGATCATTGTTAGTCATTCAGATTTCAAAATTGAAAATTTGTAAGCCTTAATTGTTATATAATATGATAATTCGAAATTTATGGATTTAAACACTTTTTCAAATAAAGTCTTAGGTATTGGTTCCATTCAGGTATACTAAGAAATTGACAACATTGATTAGTATCATCAGCAATGTTTATTAAAATGATTACAGGAAAGTAAAGGAATAGGCTTAGTAGTTCCAAACCTCCGAGCCGCCTAGTCTGTATAGTAGTTAGTGGCCCTGGCTGTGCAGCAGTCCGTGTTTGCGGTAGCGATGGGCCCGAGTCCGAATCACGTAGAAGGCACGGCTATACCTATCCGTCTCTTCATAGGAGGCAATGATGGCCAACTATTACGTGCTTGTATAATGAAATAGCCACCGCTTCCGGCTCTCGTAATGGCGCAAGGCGAATGGCTATGAAATAAAACGCCCTGTCATTTAAAAAAATGTTCATGACTTCCATCATAAAGTACGTTTGATTATTAAAAAACAAACTATGGTCTGTTACTTTTAAATACGTTTACTGTCGTTTGCATTTTACGTCTGCTACTTTAAAATAAATTTATCTACAGCAAAACTATAGGACTAATGTCCATACCAAATTTCATTTCAGGTTCATACCAAATCGAAAATTGACGAAAACATCATTCTTAAGTCTTAGTCTTCAATACTCAATTCTTGTAAATCTAAACAACTTTTATCAGGTTCATGTAGCTTGCTTGAGTCCTTCGCAGAACTCATCTTTTGGAATACGGTTTAGTCTTCGATTAGTATTTTCCGAATCAGTGTTATTCAAGTAATGAACTTTGAGGTAACGTAGGATGTAGAAAAGAGTCTGCAGGTGCCAAATCTGATAAATAAGGGGAGTGGAGGAAATTTATCATTCTTTCCTTTACTAAAAATTGCTTGCCATAAACGTTAATTATGTGAGGCAGAAGAATTCCTCCAGCAGAAACCAGTTATTCGCTTGAGATTTTACAGGCTTAGCGCGTTGAATTCTCTTCAGAAGTTTCTCCGTTCGTTTTTATAAAACGAGGAGTTCACATTTTGTCCTTTCGGACAGAATTCATTGAGAATTATACTTCTCCAATCAAAAGCGTTCAACAACAAGGTCTTCACTCTTCATTCAGAAATCTTGAATTTACTGAAGCCGTGAGAATCTTATCCAACCCAAACAGATGCATTGTTGTATTGGTGTCCGCCGATAACATCGCGGCAAAAACATCGCAGACGAAAACGTCGCGGAGAAAACAACGCAAGGAGAAAACGTCGTGCTACAAAACATCGTGGGAGAAAACATCGCAAAGAGAAAACATCGCAGTTCTAAAACATCGTGGTACAAAACATCGTCGTCGAAAATAAAGCGGTTCAAAAACTTCGCAGTTTAAAAACATCGTCGTCGAAAATATCGTGGTAAAAAATGAAGTATCTACAAATCATCGCATGACGATAACATCGCAGACATTTTTTTTCAGGTTTTAATAATTGGAAATGGATATTCCCATAATGATTTGTGAGCGCAAGATGTAAAGAAGGATAATTTTTACTTTCACAATTTTTTAAATAACTAATAAATTTTTGCTGAAAAAGTAAGAAGGAAACTTAAGCATAGATAATTAAATGCAACTTATAGCTTATACTTTTCATGAAAAATTACCAGTAAAAGCATTACAAAAATTATTTATTAATGGCCTTTGTTAGTTAACTATGTCGGTTTAAAATTCCATTAAGTGCTATAACTTGCATTAATTTTCTATGCTTAAGTTTCCTTCTTATTTTCTCAGCAAAAATTTATTAGTTAATAAAAAATATGAAAGTAAAAATTATCCTTCTTTCCATCTTGCGCTCACAAACATTATGGGAATATAAATTTACAGTTATTAAAGAATGTCTGCGAAAAGCATGTCTGAAAAAAGCATATCTGCGATGTTATCGTCATGCGACGATTTGTAGATACTTTATTTTTTACCACGACATTTTCGACGACGATGTTTTTAAACTGCGAAGTTTTTGAACCGCTTTATTTTCGACGACGATGTTTTGTACCACGATGTTTTAGGACTGTGATGTTTTCTCTTTGCGATGTTTTCTCCCACGATGTTTTGTAGCACGACGTTTTTGCCTTGCGTTGTTTTCTCCGCGACGTTTTCGTCCGCGATGTTTTTGCCGCGATGTTTTCGGCTGTAACCGTTGTATTTGTCTAGTTTTCTGAGAAAGAAATCGATCTCTCTTATCTAGATACCTCAGATTTTATCTCAGTTTGAAATTTCCGTTTGATGCGGATCATTTTCTCCTTTCGTTTTTTCCTTGGCATTTAACATCGAGTCCATTTTTCTTGTATCCGCCTTTTGGGAGGAAGAAAGCAGATAGGGAGTAGATGTAGCTCATTAACTTCTAGAAATATATTCTGTATGCATATAGAGTTTTGTTTCTATATGCATACAAATTGGAAAGTAATAGTATGCAAGCCACTTGTCATTCATATCTGTAAGCTTTAATTTAAATTTTCTTTATTTTAGAATGTGCCAAAAAAGTAAAATTAAATGCATGACTGCCATGTATGTAATTTTAAGTTAGTGATTTGAAAATTTGAATTAACATTTGTACTGAAAAATAAAACAGATATCAAACCAGGGAAATATTTACCAAATAAATAAATTAAATAAGTTTATTGGTAAAATTCGCTTCGCTGTTAAAATTTGAATTAGCAAACAAATTGTACAAATCTTTAAAAAGATGACTAAAATTTATTTCGTAGTTACACATATTAACGATTCTTTAAATGATTTCTAGCCAATGAAGGTATAGTACCTAAGTATTATAAGAAATAAGAAAAGCTATTACTATAGTAAATATTAAATGGAAGGATCAATATTATTTAGCCCAGTTTTGATGAAAATCTGTGCAAATATTTGATTCGTATTTTGGATTTTGGATTGTTATAAAGGTAAAGATAGTTTTCATTGGTCTGTTACGTTTTATGTAATAATTTTAAATGTTATGTTTGTTGAAATGAATCTGTGACCAATTATATATATATATATATATATATATATAATAAAAAATATGTAAAAGATTAAATTAGCAACGTAAATTTCTCTTCTCAATTCCAAAAATAGTATCCTCTCTCTGCACTGCGTCACTTCTAGATTAATCCATATCATAAAACTCTCAAATAATTCTGATGATGTAAACGGAACTATAAGTCAAGCATCCAATATTAATTTTACAGTAATATTAACTATCCAATCAAAATGCATTGAGAACCAAAATTAACTATATCTGAATTAAGATTTTACCCTGAACATAACGCACTTGTCTTCAATGCTTTGGCCTTAGCTGAACTGCTATCTGCCTGCTCTTTCTTTCTTATTCCAAATTTATTTAGAATATGAAACTTTTCTGTATACGCAGAATTAATATTCCAACTTGTTTGTGGCCGCAACATATTTGCTGAAATAAAAATGAAGATTTAATCTGCCTTCGACTCCAATTTCCTAGCATTATGAATTAACACTTCTACGCCATCAAAAGATCTGCTAGTCTTCGGGAAACGTTTAAATAACTAAATATCTCATTTAGAGCCAAGATATTAGCCGGAACTCTCCTAGCTGGCTTTGGCAAAAATTTGTGTTTGCATGTTGACGATATTTGGCGATGTTTCGCCACCTGGATAGTTTTTTGAAATTTTTCGCATAATGCAGCTATATATAACATATAACTATAGAAGCGATGTTTTCTGAGGATTCTAGAAGGATGAACAGCCCTATATAAAAGACTGTGTTGACCGTGGAGTTAGTTCGGTTCAAACTGTTAGCTGAGTGAGTCGTGAATTTAGAGTTGTACATTAGAGTTTACTCTGTGAGAGATATTGGTGGTGAGAGATATTCTTTGTATGTTAGGAAAAATTCTCCTTTTCTCCGTGGTTTTCCTGAGCTTTTTATACCTTTTTTACTTCCTTGTACGAAGTAAAAAGGAAGTATTGTAATCTCGAAAAGTTTCAGGCAGCATATTTCAACGAAAATATCCATTTTGACGGCTATCGAATGCAATTTAACGATGTTTTTGAGTGATATCTGTACATAAGGACAGAATAAAAGACTCTTTTCCTTCAAAAAAATTAGAAAACTGCTTTAAAATTAATTCTGAAAAGAATTTTTCGTGGCGTCTGTACGAACCTATGTGCGTACGTACGTATCTCGCATAACTCAAAAACGAGTAGCCTCAGAACGTTGAAATTTTGTATATAGGACTGCTATAACATGTAGATGTGAACCTCGTATTTTGGTTGCAATCGGCCGCACCAAACGTATATAAATATATTTATATATATATATCCACTCTGTTACCCGGCTCAGTAATCTCAATTTCTTTACTCTTATATGTTTGTAAATTGTACATTTTTTGCTTTAAAAATGATTGAATTATGTTGTTTTTATCTTCCGGTTAAGGATTTTATGCCTTTAGTAAATCTGTGTGCAATGTTTTTAGAATTATCAGCAATTTTAAAGTTGTTTAATTTCCGCTAAGCCTGTTTTTAATGGCGGCCATTGATGTTTACATTTGAAACAGGAGACTAGTGGATTTGTTGCCAATCTAGAGAAACTTAGCTTCGCAACAGCAAAGATAACGCATTCATTTATTATTGCCAATTAAATCATGCTTAATTCTTTCTGGAATTTTTTTCGAGGAAATAAGTGTTTGAGATTTACTTCGTAATTTTTAATATAGATATTTTGAGATTTTATGTATTTTTGCCTTCTCGCAAAGTGAGAACTGAATTAATTAAATGAAAAATACTCAGTCGTCTGTGAAAAACTGTTTCTTTTTTATTTTGTTTGATTGATTTCTTTTATACATAGTTCTAGTTTTATTATAGTACTTGAATAGAACATGTGGCAACGATTAGATAATTCTTTAAATGATATACATTTTGGCTTTCTGAGTTATAATATGAATGAAATGTAATACTGTTAAGTAAACCTAGCGCCAGAGTGTCGCTATGGTAAACAAAGTGAATTGTAAAGAATGCATTTATTCTATTGTGGTTTATGCGCTGTCGGCGAAGTAGATTTAATTAAATCTAATAAGTTTAAGTAAAATGCAAGAAAAAATGCGTATAATTTAATATTCCGTACAAGGAAGTCATGTGGTGTACACATCAGATTTTTTTTTGTATGTGCTGTTATTTATTGCAACAAAGTGTAAATTTCGCGTTGCTCATCTGACGCATTGATTGAAGAGATATTTACGAACACATAGTTGGCAACACTGGAGACGGGTATAATACAATTTAGAATACTTAATTTATAATTACTGGTAAGACCCGCCTAACCGTAGAGGGCGCTGAGAGCGCCATTGAGTGTGTGCTGAGATTCGATGGAAGTTGCTCGATGGAGGATGCGCGATTTCTGAGATTGAGATATTATTATATTTAATTAAATAAATTTATATTTTATTGATTTTATTGATTGGTGATTATTGAATTTGATTTATTGAAATGAGATGTGATATGTTTTGCTGAACCACCACACTTTCGACAATTTGGATTACCACTGAATCTCAAAACCACCCATGCGCATTTGGTGCATCTACGCCAAAAACCAGGTAAGAGAATCTTTATTGAATTATTGAAAATGAATTATACCTGGATAGAAATTAAATATGGCAGAAAATCTGTCAAGGTTGAAGAAGACACGCAGTTCCGTGCGTTCAATGTTGACGAAATTAATTAACAAAATAGAAGTTGCTATCAACAACGAAAACGAAACAGTTGATCAGTTAAAAGCATTTTTGAAACAATTAATCGGAAAAGAAACTGATTTAAATTCTTTAAATGATGAAATTGAAAATCCTTTGAGCGTTGAGACAATATCTCAAGATATAGAAGCTTCAGAAGAAATAAAAGAAAAAATAATTTTTTGGAAATCGAAACTTCATTCTAAAATAAAGAAATTGAATTCTGATTCTATCCAAGTTGATACAGTTTCACAAAACATTCAGTTGATTAATAATGAAATTGAAAATATAAATATAAAATTGCCTAAATTACATATTAGTAAATATTATGGTAATTATTCTGGTTGATTAGATTTTTACAATTTATTTGAAAGTTCTGTTCATAATAATCCTAAATTAAGCAAAGTTGATAAATTTAATTATTTGAAATCCTATCTCGGTGGTACCGCGACAGCATGTATTAGTGGGTTTGCTTTAAGTGATGAAAATTATGATAAAGCACGTGACTTATTGAAGGAAAGGTTCGGAAATAAAAACATTTTGATTAACACTCATTAGATTGTTTTGCTGAATTTAACTCCGGTTAAAAATCCTAACGATATTATAAGTTTACGAAATTTATATGATAACGCGGAAACGCAGATCAGAAGCTTAGATTTTTTAGGAATTACAGGTGAATCATATGTAAATCTATTGAGACCAATTTTAATGAAATTAATTCCTTCAGAATTCGTTTTAGAATTTAATCGCATTCAAGGCGACAAAGAATTTGACTTAAAAACTCTTTTGCAATTCATTAATAAAGAAATTCGAAGCCGCGAGAGATCCTTCCCAATAAATAATTATAAATCATCGAATCAACGAGTGCACTTATGTTCCTCGCAAGAGAAAATAAAAAATAAAATTTCTACTTTCGTTAGACATAACTCTTCAAGACCTCCGCATAAGAGGGAGAATTCTTTCCCCTCCCCACACACGCATGAATTCCTGGCGTCAGTCGAAAATGTACTGTGTTTATTTTGTAGCAAAGATCATAAATTAGAATCATGCTCTACATTTAATGCAAATGAACGAAGAGATATACACTGAAGTGACAAAAGTCATGGGATACCTCCTAATATTTTGTAGGTCCTCCTTTTGCCCGGCGAAGTGCATCAACTCGACTTGGCATGGACTCAACAAGTCGTTGGAAGTCCCCTGTAGGAATATTGAGACATGCTGCCTCTATAGACGTCCATAATTGTGAAAGTGTTGATGGTGCAGAGTTTTGGCCACGAACTGATCTCTCGATAATGTCCCATAAATGTTCAATGGGATTTATGTCGGGCGATCTAGGTGGCCAGATCATTCGCTGGAATTGTCCAGAATGTTCTTCTAACCAATCGCGAACAATTGTGGCCCGGTGACATGGCGCATTGTCATCCATAAAAATCCCATCGTTGTTTGAGTACGTGAAGTCCATGAATGGCTTTAAGTGATCTCCAAGTAGCTGAAGGTATCATTTCCAGTCAATGATCGGTTCAGTTGCGTCAGAAGACCGAGTCCATACCATGTAAAACCAGCCCAGACCATTATGGAACCACCATCAGCTTGAACAGTGCCTTATTGACAACTTGGGTCCATGGCTTCATGGGGTCTGCGCCACACTCGAACCCTACAATCAGCTCTTACCAACTGAAATCGTGACTTATCTGACCAAAGCCACGGTTTTCCATTCGTTTAGGGACCAACCGATATACTCACGAGCCCACGAGAGTCGCTGCAGGCGATGTCGTGCTGTCAGTAAAGGCACTCGAGTCGGTCTTCTGCTGGCATAGCCCAAGGAAGACAAATTTCGCCGCACTGTCCTATCGGTGGTGTTTGCAAGGCCGAAACACGAACTTAAATGAAACGTTTGCAATGAGTTTTATGGTACACGAATCCAACATTTCCGATCAAATCAAAGAATTTTGGGATTTAGAGAATTTGGGTATCGAGGCAGAAGTAGCTGAAATAGAACTCACTGTGAAAGAAATAATGAGTGAATTTGAATCAGAAATTACATATCAAAATAAGCGATACAAAGTGAAATTGCCCTGGAAACCAAATATGAAGACATTATTAGAAAATATCGAGAGGATAGCAATGAAAAGATTTTTGAGAATGAAATCATCTTTTTAAAATGACCCGTCCTTATTTTGTGAATATAACACTGTTCTAAAGAATTATCTTTCGGAGAATATTATTGAACCTGTCCCAATTGATGAAGTAAATTTACGCCAAAATACATTTTATCTACCTCATCGAGCTATAATACATACGGATAAGACTACAAGCAAATTACGCATTGTGTTTGATGCTTCGGCGCATGCAAAAGGTCAATTATCTTTGAACGATTGCTTATACACGGGACTTAATTTTATGCCTAACCTATTTCTTCTTTTGATTAGATTTAGAACGAATCTGATAGCATTTGTTGCAGATATTAAGATTGCTTTTCTCCAGATTGAAATAGATGAAAGTGAACGAAACTACACTAGATTCTTCTGGGAAGACGATCCAGGAACTGATGATGAAAACAAGAAATTGGAAATTTTTCGGATCACAAGGGTGTTATTTGGGGTGAGATCTAGCCCGTTCCTCCTTGCAGCCACAATCAAACATCACTTGAAAAGGTACGTAGATATATTTCCTCTGTGATTTCTAAGCAACTTAATGAATCATTGTACGTCGACGATTTTATTTGTGGGCAAATCACTGTTCAACAGGTTCTAAAGACTCATGGGTGCACTTTTGCCTTCAAGAATGAGCAATAAAATTGTAACTGCACTAAGTTTCCCAGTTACTCGATATTTTTGGACGGATTCCTCAATAGCTTATTACTGGATCAAAGGTGATCCAAATAGACATAAGGTGTTCGTGAAGAATAGAATAAAAGAAATACAAAAATACAGCAATCAAGAAGAATGGCATCATTGTATAGGAAAGAATAAGATATTCCTCATTCAGTAAATTAATTAGGATAACTGCTTTATGTTTGAGATTTATAAATAACTGTAAAGCAAACCCAGAGTTGAGAACAGACTTCATATGTGCTTTTGAAATAAGACATGCTACTGAAGGTTTAGTAAAACTCGTACAGTCAACTGAATTTCAAAGGGAAATAAAGTGCTTGAAAAACGTACAATCTATTCCAAAAAATAGTAAAATATCATCTCTGAACGTATTTCTTGACAAAAATGAGGTACTGAGAGTAGGAGGAAGACTGGAGTATTCTGAGGTTTCTGAATTTCAGAAACATTAGATACTCTTGCCAAAGGCTCATCATTTCACTAATCTAGTTATTGAAAATTATCATAGAAAATCCTTACATTCTGGCGTACAGACTGCATTATTTTTAATAAGACAGTCATATTGGATACGGTCTGGTCAAGTTCAAGTTAGAAGAGTAATAGTAAATAAATGCATGACTTGCTTTAGAACGAAGAATCAAACGGTAAGCCAGATGATGGGTAATCTACTTAGGGACAGAGTCGTGCCTTCTAGACCTTTCGAGAAGGTCGGATTAGATTTCGCAGGACCTATAATCACGAAACCTATTCGCAGGACCTATAATCACGAACCTAATCACGAAACCCGAAAGGTCAAAGGTGACTTTAAAGTCTTATATTGCATTATTTATCTGTTTTTGCGCTAAAGCAGTGCATTTAGAAGTCGTTCCTAAGTTAACAACAGAAGCTTTTCTAGCCTGTTTACGACGATTTATTGCCAGAAGATCCAAATAAGCCGTTATCTGGAGCGATAACGCCACGAATTTCAAAGGTGCGAGAAATATTCTTAACGCATATAATGATATTTGCAAATCTAACCCAATTCAAGGATTTAGTGCAGAAGAAGGCATCCAATGGAAATTTATCCCACCAGCTTCTCCTCACTTTGGCGGGCTGTGGGAAGCAAACATAAAATCAGTGAAACGGATTTTGTTAAGGTTAGCAAAATCAGCTATCATGAATTTTGAAGAGTTAACTACTATAGTTACTCAGATAGAAGCAGTTCTGAATTCCCGTCCATTATCACCGCTTTCTTCCGATCCGAATGACTTACAGCCTTTAACTCAGGGACACTTTTTAACAGGAAATGCTATGTCCTTTCCTGAACCACATACTGCTTCGGATTCTCTTTCTTTTCATTCCAGGTGGGAACTAGTTCAGAGACTACAGAATCAACTACAGAATCGTGCCAAATGGAGCAGTTCGCAGCCAAACATGCAGATTGGTCAACTAGTACTGCTGAAGAACTCCAACCCCAATCCTTTGCATTGGCCATTCGGTCGAATCCAACAAGTGTATCCTGGTGCTGATACTCTGATCAGAGTAGTTAAAGTTAAAACCTCTACAGGTATTCTTCGGCGAGTCATCAACAAAATTATTCCTCTACCATTTAAAGACTGAATGAATTTGAAAAACTTTTATTTTATATTTATTAGTTTACCAATTTAATATTTAGCTTAATGTAATTTTAGTGACTTTAAATTTATTTGAATAACTGGAAATTGAAATGTAAGTGGGGAGAATGGTAAGACCCGCCTAACGCTAGAGGGCGCTGAGAGCGCCATTGAGTGTGTGCTGAGGTTCGCTGGAAGTTGCTCGATGGAAGATGTGCGATTTCTGAGATTGAGATATTATTATATTTATTTAAATCAATTTATATTTTATTGGTTGGTGATTATTGAATTTGATTTATTGATATGAGATGTGATATGTTTTGCAGAACCACCACACTTTCAACAAATTTGGATTACCACTGAATCTCAAAACCACCGATGCGCAATTACAATATATTATTATAACGCAGCATAATTAATATATTATTATATTTGTTATAAATATGGTAGTTATTTTATTATATTTATATCATCTTTTATTAGTCGTTACAGAATTAGTAAATTACAGTAGATTTATTAGTATGCCATGGAATCATAATTTATTAATAAATATATAATTTAATGCAAGTATGTATATTAATATATTATATCTGTTTTAGTATTACTTAACAAAATTACTTGGTGAATGTATATAGCTGGTAAAGCTTTCAATTTACTTTTGGTCCAAGTAAAGGCTCTTATTTACGTCACAAATGCGAAAACCACGCAAACAGGCATGTAGCCAGATCCTTATCCTGCCGACAACAACATTCGGTGCAAAACTATCTGTACTCGCTGCTTTCATCCATTCAGTTCTTGGCAGTTTACAGACTTAATAATTGACTTTAAACTCCCACATACCCTTGAAACACGGAGGGGCATTATTTTTTCAAAAGTAGTATTTTTAGACATACTTAAAGTATTTTTTCATTTTCTGTTTTAAGAATGCAGTTGTTTTTAGAAAGAAAATAGTAAATAAAAACACAGTTTATTTTTTCCTTCCTAATCTGCGAGATATTTCTGGCATCACTGTTCCTTTAGAGTTCTGTGTATCGATCATGTTTGGCTTTTGTCCAGAAAACTCGGAGCTATTCCCAGTCTGTGTTATTAATCTTCGGGAAATAAAATGACAAGAGATAGTCCAAATGTTCAAAACGGAACTATTGCTTCGAATAATAAATGTTTCAGTCATTTCTTATAGAAAATTCAAGGTCATATTTTGAAGGAATCTGTTCGTTCTAAAGAATGAAGATTTGGAAAAATTACGAATATAAAACTGGCGGAAATTTTTAAAATTCCATTTTTATAATTCTATAGTTAACTACTGATATGGAATTTCGAAATATTTCGTATTAAACATTAGTTAAATTTAGTTTGCATTTAAATCAGGGGATCTATTTTTTTTTTTTTTTTTTTTTTTTTTTTTTGTCCCATGCATCTTTTTTACCAGTGAAATATCGTCCCCTCAAAAAATAAATTCATATATTTATCTAGATTTGGACGATTTTTCAATGTGTTTTACAAATCAAACGACAAAAAATGTAAAAAATGTTCATAAATACCGAAACTTGGATAAACGTTGTTTTTTAAGATCATAAAATAAAACTGTAGATTCATTAGGTCCTTTTTTCAAAGCAGGAGTGATGAAAAATGAGCGACGCCTTGGCCGGGAATCGAACCACGGACCTCTGGAATAGGCGCCTAGTGTGCAGACCACCACACCGCGAAGGCACGCTGAGAAGGTTTGAGAAATGCCTTATATACTCCCCTTTTAAAGGACGACTGTCGTTTAAGGGATCCAATCGCCAAATCCTGGATGTGAAGAATAATTATTCATCACCCTTTTAGTTCGTGCGCCTCTGTAGAGACATTAGGTAAATTGGAAGCAGGAAAGATGAAAAATGAGCAACGCCTTCGCCGGGTATCGAACTATGGAAATCTGGAATACCGGCCCAGCGTGCAGACAACCACACCACGAAGGCACGCTACGAAAGCGGGAGAAATAGCTTATAAAACTAAATACCTAACAGTAAATAAAAGGCTGACCGCATTATCTTCTTGAAACTAGGAAATTCCCCCTGGTTGAGAAGCCCTGATTCCTATATATTCAAAAAACGTTTGTAAATGATTAAAAGTTAATTTTTTTAGAAATACTGGGATTTTTGTGCCAAAGAACAGTGTAAACTGGCTTAGAAGTTTGATATTTCAAATTTAAACATGGCTGGCAGGTTTACCAACAAAGGAAACAAACATAATAGTATGCATAGCATGTCGAATGCCATGTATTAGAATTTAGTATCCGTTATGAAGATATTCATTTATTTAGTTTGAGAGAAATATATGTAATCCGTTTAGGAAGGTATTTATTAGTTCCCATCAGGGAAATACTTATTTATATATTTGAAACATTTGCTTTGTTTCTTTGTGAATTTTTCAGGAACCTGCAAAATTTAATATATAAATATCGCCCTCTAGCTTGAAGAATTACGACTTTTATTAACAAATGACTTTTTTTTTCCATTTTACTCTTACTTTTGTGGCCATGTTGTGTAATCTTAGTTGAATTAGCCATTTTCACATTTTGAAACTGTTTTTTTCTTCTGACAACTTGACTGACGTCATTTTGAATTCTTTCCATGTCTTTCCGAGTCTTTCAACCCCTTTTTAACACGGGAGGATACGAGTTCCCGCCAAAAATCAATCTAAGCGCATTGGCTGATACGAAATGACATTGCTTCACCCGCCTACGTCACACGACGAAAGGGATGGCTTTGTAAGATGCGGAGTGGATTACACCCCTTTTCAAATATGTTTTGCGATCAAGAGGATGGCTCAGCCACAGGTCTGTTTATGTTTTTTTGTGTCTTTTTGTGTTTTTTAAAATCTTTTTCTTGGTCTTAGCAAGACTCACGGCGTTTGTTTTCATTAGTATTTAATTTCATTAGAATTTGATTTCAGAACCATAATATTTATAAAGGTTTTATTCTTTAAGCTAGCATGACCAGCCCGTACGTTGTTGTATAATTTGACTAATAGCAGACCGCTATTTATTTTACTTTTATTTTAATTTTGTTTTGCTCGGAGTTGCATTTACTTTTTCTTACACCTCAATGTGTTTTTCTGCGGACGCGTCGGGAAATTGGAACAGAGAATTGAAGCTCCAAAAGATTTTTTCGGGACTATTCATATTAATTAAAAAATATTTCGTCAAACATGAGCTTCAATTGTCTGTTTCGGCGAAACGCGTAATGGTGTTAGCTTAGTTCGACATTCAACTAAATTTCCCTTGAAAAGCCTAGTTGGAGGTCCAATTGGGCTAATTTATCATTTTCCGCTTTGTAATTTTTATAATTTTTGCAATTTATGTTTTAATTATTATGTTTTAATTTTGTTTTAACTTGTTCCGTCGATCATTTTTTATATGTGTTAACTTTTCCCATATCGCATCGATAGGTTTTGCTCTTTTTTTTTGTGCATTCACATGTTTCCAACAATACATTTTAACAGTTTTATGTTCTATATTTTATTTCGCGTGTAAGCTGTTTTTTCAACTTTCCATGTTAATATTTTAAAAAATACTTCCATGTTATTATTTTAAAAAATACTGCGTTGAACTAATTCATGGAGCCACAGCTCCTGGTAACTTTTTAGCGAGCTCACTACAATACTTCTTCCTATTATTTCATAGTTTTGCAGCATTTTGCGCAAAACATTTTTAAGACCAAATAGGTCTTACTACACATTACTTGTTACCTTTTCAATTTCTATTTCAATTTTATATCGCAGCAAAGATGTAATGTAATTTTTTTCGAAATGTTATGTCGTTTATTCATTATATCGTGCCAAAATCAATGTTAATTGTAGAAAAGAGTATTCAGATAGATATATAGTTGAAATATTAAAACTAAACTCTTTAAAAAGGCATTTTATAGCATTCAAATAATAACATGCATGCAAATAAAAAATGGAGAATATTTATTCTACAGGAAACACTGGCTCTTGGCTCTTTTGGGATCAGAACTAGCGTCAGTTGGTTTTTTAAATATATAAATAGTTTAGAATCTTTAAATGTGCAGTTAAATTATCAATAATTGCATATTTAACGATTATTATCAGTAAATTATGACAATAAATACATAATTCTATATATTTACATTATATTTTATAAATAAGTATAAAAAAAATTTCAATCCTTGTTAAAATGCATTTTTAAACAAGAAAATCTTAGATTTTGCACGCAGTTTATTAAAAAGTGATTTATTTGTATGTAGTTTTAAATTGTTTCTAAATCTTCCTTAAACTAGCTAATGAATAATTTAGAAGTCAAATAACAAAATTCAGCTTTATAGTTGCAAATTTTCCAGGGCTAGTTTCGATGGTTTTACTAGCGAACCGTCTTCCTCAGCTGCCAAAGTGAAAATGAGCGAGATAAGATATAACTCTTATTTTTTTTTTTTTTTTGCTTGACTTCTAAATTTATCGTTGTTCGGCGTGTTATTTTAACCTAGCTAATGAATTTTGAAAACTTGTACGCAGTCTATGTTTCTAAGGAGAAGGATAGACTTTTCCAAAAGTTCTAAGACCAAAAGTTTTATCTGTGGTACATTCTATGAATTAAGATTCCATGTAATCAAGCCGTTCATCTTAATAATCTGAACTAGGTAAGCAACAAAAGCGTTCTCTGAATTTACCAATTTCTTAAACAATAGCTTATTTACTTGAACATATAAGTCCTTGTTTCTCTCGAAAGTTATAACTAGTTTTAAAATTAACCGTTGTTCAAACCGATAGCGCATTTATAATTCCTCTCATTCTATGGAATACTCTGAAATTTCTGAAATTGTAGAAACCTTTCTACACAAAGGCTTGGTAAGAAAGCATTTGTTATAGAATGAATTATATAAAGAATAATCTAAAATACAGGACTGCCCAAATGATCTCCCGACTCAAGCGGCTGTTATACAGTTTATGACAATTCATTGATACTTAATAAATACATATTCTACTGTATTTTTATGAAAGTTTTATGCATGTTAAGTAATCTTTAATTAAATATAGAAAGTTTATGCTACATCAGTTACAAACATTGGGAGCAAAGTAGCCACTTACAACCACAAAAATAACGAATATTCCTTTTACGATCATACGAAAACAATACATCAAGTTAAAATTGCAAGAAATTTATGAATAAAGATGGTTGGAATGCGCTTATTGTTTACTTAAAAGTTGAGTCATAAGCTTTTGCAGACAGCAATATTATTTTCCCCAAATACCATTTGAGAGGGCACAGGAATGCACTAGCGGTAACTGGTAATACCTTGGTATTTTACCTCAAGTGACTCAAATCACGTTAGCACCTTTTTTGTGCGAAATAGATTTAAAAAAACAATGACTACTGTGTAGCAGTATAGTGTCTGTATACGTTACGCTAGGATTTGCACATCAGTCAGTGCCCCAGTGACAATTTTATTAAATCTAGATCGTAAAACCTAACAAACTGATTCCACCAAAAAAGAGAAGCAAGGAGGATGGGCACACTCTTGGTTAAACGATAAAATGTGGACAACATCTTTTTTTTTCAATGGCGGGCACTAGCCGTTATAAATATTAGCCACTGTTAAGGCCGGAAGAGATGGTCACTTGATATTATAGAGGCACCTATTAGGTGTGCCACCATAGCCTTCTATGAAGGGACACACAATTCACATCCATAGCTTTTCCGTGATTTCAACCCGGGACCTTCGATACGGCAGTCAGGATCGCTAATCACTTTCCTGTCCGGGTGGTAATGTGGAAAAATTAGACCAGGAATTCTTAATCCTTTTCTTGCATCGAACCCTTTAAAAAAAATGTTTTTCTAAAGGAGCCCCTTCCATTTTCCTCTATAATACAACATAATCCTAATTGCATATAACTTAAAGAAAACAACTACAGGTGACAGGTGAATGCAGGGCCCGGACACCCGGACGGCTTAATATGACAAATCGGGTGTCGTCCGGTACCCGCACCTATTTAGAACAACACAACCCTAGAGACTTCCTGAAAGGGCTGCATCGGAAATATATTAATGGAGAATATGTGGTATTGACGTGGCCAAACAAGGGCGTGTGCATATATATGCTTCAGTATACAATTAATAAAAAGTTTCATACATAGGTACATTGGTGGTATAGGTACATTGGATACATATGTATATTGGTCTAAGGGGTTAATGAGATAGGCAAACAATAAACACTTATACATTAAAAGAAATGAAATACTGACGCATCTGGCGCAATAATGCAGAAGATGACAATTTAAAAAGTGGCCCACCAGCGGCCGAGCGGTAAAGTCGCTGAACACTGGTAGTTCGGTCCGAGGTTTGAATCCCGCGAACGGGCTGGCTGCATGGTTGTTTTCGTGGTTTTCCCCATGTGTAACGTGTATACGAACCAGTTTCCCTTAGAAAGTCCTCCACGAAGGCATCTCTCCCCTTAGGCTGATAGCCTCGAGGCTTTGCCATAATCACACACACACACATACATAAAAAGTGAAAAAACATTTTTATTTATGTTTTATTATTTTATGTATTATTATTATTTCTAATTTTACAAATATAAACAAGTTTCTAGAAAAAAAAAAAAAAAAAATAAGAGATTTTAAATGCACAAAAGTTGGGTTTTAGTTAATGTGTGAAGGATGCTCTTGATGTATTGATGCAATCTTTTTAATATTTGATATAAAATTGCTTAATTAAATTGTTAAATCACTGTGTTTAAAAATATCTAACCTGATATTTTTTGTTTGTTTGTTTCGTAGTAAATTTTTACGAAAGCCTTCTTCTGCTAGGTAGAAAGAGGGAAAATTCAATAATTTTGGTTCAGTAAAATCTTTTATTTTGGGATAATTTTCTCAGAATACTTTTAAATCTAAAACTTATACATGTATTTCGGAGAAGACTTGTGGCTGAGTATCCTCTTTCGTTGTAATTAACTTTTGTTGTATCACAGTACCATGATTAGATGGCACCAGTTCAGCTGTTCTATGCGCCATGCTGGCACAATTTTGCAATTGGCTTATGTATAATAATAAGTTTATTTTCTACCTTTGGGAAATTTAATCCTTTTAAGTAGCAGATAATCACATTATTAAAATAATAGAATTATTTTCCATTCAGTATCGACATAAACAAGCCAGTTTTAGAACGAAAACTGAAAAAAATATATATTGTTAATTTCTAAACTGTGTTCAATAATTTAAAGTATTTTTTCTTTACATATATTTATATGTTATATGACTTCTGCCTTAATATATTATATAGCTTTACATCAATAAAGATTTAAGTATGCATTTTATTAATAATGCCTTTTGTAATCAATGGGATTTTGATTATGCTGATCAATTTACTGTGTATATTCGGCTGTCGACCCCCAGTCTACTTCTTGATCATCACATTTCCCCTTTAAAATTTCCTCGATATCCCGTGACTCAAAACTGATCCGGTAAGGAACCCATGCATTAGAAAATCGTAAACAACGATTGGGATTTTAAGTTCAAGAAATGGAAGAATTAAGGCTGTGACAAGAGGACTTGCATGCGGCAAGATGCTACCCCATACCATACTTTAAATGTGTCTATACTCGTAGTTAAAAGCATTTGTTTCCCAATAAATTTATTTTTCGTGGACTTAGAATTCCTTTGCCTCAGAAAAGGTTTGGGCTTTCTCCAGGTAAACTTTTTATAGGTATAACTTAAAGGTCATGCATATAAAAATAAACTAAAAGCTCCTTTTATGAGACAGCAGAAATTCCGTACCCATGTGCAGAGTGTTTTCGAAAATCTGTATGCTGAGTTGCAAGAGTGTCAAAACCATGAAAGGTGGACTTCTTTAGGATAATGCTTTTAAAATGTAAATCTGCTAATATATTTATTCAGCTAAAAGCTCAATAAAATAATTAAATATTTTATTTGATTTTCCAAACAGCAAACATGTATAACCCATCGTATATTATTCGGTAGATTAAGCTAAATGTATGTAATATCCTGACGAATTTGAATTAAAACAAAGCTATATATTTATGCCATTTATATAAAAAATTTAGTAATTTCACCATTTCTCCCGAGAGAGATTCGTCGACTTGAAAAGTGTCTTCAGGCGTCAGAAACGGAACACATTCGTCGGGGATAATTTTCGTCTAGATCGTTACCATCGACTGGGATTCGTCGCTTCGTGTTTTCAAACTTCCAGAATGAGTCAAAAAATAAAAGAGAGCATTTATGGCTTAATTGGTCAAGCTATCTCAAGAGCGGGATTATATCAGAATCATACACAGTTAAGTCCCCTTAAAAAGACAGGAAATAGGAATGCATTTCCATTCCTGTTTCAGTTGGCATTAGAATGGGAACTACTGCTCGTTTGAAAGTGTACCTTTAGAGGATCGTATTTGTTAATTTTCGAACAAGACGCTAGAATGACTCTATTTAGCATTCTTCAGCAGACAAGTAGGTGATTCAAGTTGATTTGACAGAACTTCCAAACAGCTCTTGGCAGCTGATTAAAACGGGGAAAGAAACAGTTGTATCGTAAAGTAAGGCCAATTTCTGAGGCAAGAAGTTTATCTTTGGATGGGAAAAAAAAGTACTAAATATTTGAGTTTTGTATGACAGTTAAAATATTTACGGTTTTTTAAAACTGGCCATATCTTTATAGATTTCCTCGCATTACAGTTAAAAGGCAAAATTCATATTCCTGAAGTTAAACATAGGTTCACTCTTAAGTAACTTCAAACCTGTATTTATGAAAACTGTCAAAAAGCTTTAGCTTTGAGTGAAGTTTGCTGCTTGAAGAAACGGGACTTCGCTCTTAAAATCCTTTGAAGTTTAGACAGTTGTCTGTGGTATCATACTGTTACGCAATGTACAGGCGTGGTAAGATGGCTTCCCCGCAAAACAGTTTAGGGTTGCCATAAAATACCAAGGAAGGCAGGGTTGCCCCATTTGGCGAGAAATCACCCATTTGGCGACAAAATTTGCGATATACTATGGACGGTTGGAGAACCTTCTGGAACGAATTCTTACCGGTTTAGCCCAGAATGCTCTCGAACACAAGCAGAAAGCTATATAAACTCTGCTGGTCCGCAGTCAGAGAGAGTGCCTCGTCGAGAAGGCGAGTGTGTGTGCCTCGTCTAGCGAGCTGATAGTCGGTCATTGAGCGAGTGTCTCGAAGTCTAGCGCCGAGTTGGTCGTCGAGTGCATCGAGAGAGTCTTTTAGTGCATCGCGAATTAGTGCATCGTCGAGTTTTGCCTTAGACTGTGCTGAGACTTCACTCAAAGCTATACTCTTGTGTATCGTCGAGTGCATCGCGTGGAGAGTCTCGAGAGTAGGTGGAGTTCCGAGAACGACCAAGCAGAGTTGGGAACTGTACTCAGGTGCTTTGCAATGAAGCTGTCTCCAGCGTTATTGCCTGATAGTGTGAAGGCTGTGTCGCTGATCGTGTCAGCATGTTTACAGTAGTTCGTCGACGACTGTAAAAGTGATTTTGGGGCTATATGATTAATATTGGTAAATAAAGTGTGTTTCGATACTTCATCAAGTGTCGTCGTTATTCACTCCAAATCCACATGAACCCCGTACGAATGTGAAGGAACAAAATAACGTAAGAACTGGTGTCAGAAATGAAAAAATCGTACCAAGCTTGATATTTGCTTAATTCTGCATTTGACTTTGGATGGTGTCTACTTTGTGTATGCACTTTTTAAAGCGTTATACATAATGTAGAAATATTATTAAAAATCTGCAACAATAAACGTTTTCAGTCTTTAGATTCTCAATATGCAAGATTATCAGAAATTAATTCCCAAGTTTAGATATCTATAAAAAAGAAGGTATTTCCATCAAAATAAATATTTTTAACTGCTTCAGTACATATACTTAGTAGATAAAATGGATAATAATTAGGCAGAAGTAAGAGCTCTAGCCAGAAAAGTTAGTGAATAATTGTGTTTTGGCCTCCTCGGTGATTGCGGTGATTTGTGCCCAGAGGGCGCACCGCACAAAAAGTTAGTTGCGTTACAGAACGTAAGGGAAGCGGACACGCCAAAATGTCGGGCGTATTACCGCTAATTGAGGTAATTGCATCGTATCTGTCAGGTGGCAGAAAACTAATATGATGTATCAATTCACATGCCAGGTGGCAGAATATGTCTATCATGTACATGCCAGGAGGCATAACGCTTGTAAACATGCCAGGTGGCATACGACTTGTAAATAAATTGTAAATAAATGTACAGTAAAATATCTTGGTGCAATAGATCAAGGAACACGCATCAACAACCTTCTGATCATTTGGATACGTACATTTTTTCTGGTGACACCGGACTTGATTTGTGGAGATGAAGAATGGACGAAGAAAATTAGTGAGTTCATGACTGAAAAGCCAGGATTTAACGCGAAGAAATTCGAGGTAGGCCCTTTTTCATTTTCCAGTTTTGAATAGAATTGTTGAATAAAAATCTTGGTGATTATTACAGTTGATAGACTCTAATGTAAAATGGAGGCTATGAATAAGGCAAAGAAGTTGCGTACGGTGACGCGTAGCTTAACTACTAAGTTGATGAGTAAAATAGATTCTGCATTGTTAGAAGAGGGTGAAACCGCGGATGAGAAATTAAAAGAATTACTCGAAATGTTACTTGAAATATCGCAGTTGTTGAAACAATACGATTCCGGAAGTAATTTCCGCGCAGGAATATCAGGAAAGAATTATAAGTGTTAAATGTAAAATTCAGGAAAAATTAAGAAAAAACGCGTGTAAAGTTGAATCTAGAAATTCTAGTGAGGAAACTATATCTCCGAAGTTGAAAACTTGTGAAGTTAATACTTTAAAATTGCCAAAATTAACGATTACAAAATATTACGGTGATCCTTGTTCTTGGCTTATCGCTTTTGGGAGGTTTAGCTTTAAATGCTATTAGTGGATTAACATTTAGTAGTGAAAACTATACGGTGGCTGTTGATATACTAAAAAACCGTTTCGGCAGAGATGACCTGCTAATTAATGCGCATATGAATAAATTGTTGAGTTTAGAACCTGTAAAATATTCCGGAAATACGGCTTCTTTGAGGAAGCTTTATGACGATATAGAAATACAAATAAGGAATTTAAATTCTTTAAATGTTACTAGTGGTTCTTATGGACATTTATTATCCCCTATTTTGTTAAAGTTAATACCCGAGAATTTAACTCTAGAATTCACTAGGAAAAGAAGTGATAAACAAAATTTCGATGTTAATGAACTACTAACGTTCTTGAAAACGGAAGTGGAATGTAGGGAAACATCAATAATATTAGCGCGTTCCAAGAATTTTGATGTAAATGAAACATCAATACGAAACAAAAGTTCCCATCAAGGTTATCAAAATAAATCTTACATGCATTCTAAAAGAAATGATTACAGTACGAATAAGCAAGGTGCTTCGGTATTAACTAGTCAAAGCGAAACTCCCTTTAAATACTTTCAAAAATCACATTTTAATCCAAATCGAAAGTTCTCTACCCCGCCTAAGAAAGAGAATCAAAATGTCTGCATATTTTGTTTATCTGCTTGTCATATGAATCATGATTGCGCACTTGATTTAAAGGCTCGCCGAAAAGCATTAATGGATCGAGGTTTATGTTTTATTTGCTTTTCGAAAGGGCATCCAAGGCGTTTCTGTGCTCATAAAGATGAAAAATGCAGACTGTGCAATGTCCAAGGTTTACATAATTCGTTAATATGTGACGCCACATCGAAAGGTTTAGAGACGGATACTTCCAATCAGACAAAACAAACGCCAATCCCTGAAGCTACTCTTTCGCTCTTATGTAATGAAAATAATAACAAAATTAAACCACCGACTTCCGTTCTTTTACAGACGTTTTCGGCAACAGTTAGGTGTAAAGGGAAAAACGAAAAGGTATTACGTTGTATGCTAGATTCAGGGTCAACAAAGTCATTCATCTTACGAGAAGTGGTTGATTCACTGGGGTTGAAAATTATTAATAAAGAAGCGCTTATTATTTTCACATTTGGATGCAAAGATGCAAAAGAGCGCTTGTATGATATCGTATAAATCGTATTGCAAAATGTAAGCCATCCCAGTAAAAAGATAAAAATTAACGTAATAGTCATTGATTCTATAACACTAGGGCAAGTAAAAGTTCCTTCTCGGTGGATACGAAAGATGGCGTTTGAGAAGGGAATAGAATTAGCAGATGCTGGTACGAGTGACGAAATTCAAGTATTAATAGGTTCGGATTATATTTGGGAAATTTTATGGGAACGAAACGTGAAGATTTGTAAAAAATTAGTCGCAACAGAAAGCATTTTCGGTTTTGTGACTCAAGGCAAGGACGAAGGATCAAAGTGTAAGGACGCAAGAGTTAATCATATAACCGTTGTAAATGAGGACTTAGATTATGAAACAGTTAAAAAATTATGGGAATTAGAAGCAATTGGGATAAGTTCGGATAAAGAAATATCTCTATCAGATAAAGAAATTTTAGAGTCATTTGAACGAAATACAACTTACAAGAATAAAAGGTATGAAACTCGATTATTGTGGAAGGAGGGTGTTGAAGGTTTAAATAACAATTATGAAATCGCGAAACAGCGTTTACAATTTTTAAATAATAGGTTTCAGAAAAATAGCGAGCTATATTTAAAATATAATGAGATAATTAATGAACACTTGAGAGATGGTATAGTGGAACGGTTAGATCGTATTTAAATAGTAGTTTGAAAACGGGGTATTACATGCCTCATCACGCGGTAGTGCGCGAGCAGAAGGATTCTACAAAGGTTCGAATAGTTTTTGACGCTTCTTCTAAAAGTAAGGGAAATTTATCACTTAATGATTGTTTGGAAAGCGGACCTAATTTAAATCCCGATTTGCTAAAGATTATCGTTAAATTCAGGGTACATTCAATTGCGTTTTGTGCCGACATTCAGCGTGCATTTTTAGAGGTAGGCTTGGCTAAAGAAGACAGGGATTTTTTAAATTTTTTGTGGATAAATGAGGAAGGGTCAAATCTCGATCACAGTAAGTCCAACTTACAAGTCCTCCAACACAATCGAGTTCCTTTCGGGGTCAAGTGCTCACCTTATTTATTAACAGCTACAGTAAGACTGCATTTAAAAAAGTATGAAGATGCCTACGAAGAGGCATGCAGTATGTTAAAAGAGCTTTACGTAGATGCTTTAATTTCTGGGACAGTTAATGTAGCAAAGGCCTTACATTTAAGCAAGGACATGATTTTCATTCTTAGCGAGGCCAGTATGAATTTACGTAGATGGGTTTTAAACTCACCTGAGCTGAATGAACTATGGAAACTTAATGCAATTGACTCTCGTGAAACATCTGAAGACTCTTTGGTACCGTTGAAAGTATTAGGTCTTATCTGGGACAATGTCAATGATAATTTGAAAATAGATGTATCTCAGTTTGAGAAGTTACAAAATCTCAAAGTAACTAAACGCATCATTTTAGCAGCATGTGGTATGCTGTTTGATCCCTTGGGAATTATGAATCCATTTACTGTTCGAATTAAACTCTTAATGCAAACTATGTGGGAAAAGGGTATTCAATGGGACGAAAGTGTTCCCCTTGATACAGAATTCCTATTTCAGGAATGGTTAAAAGAAGTTGAAAAAATAAAGTTTTTCGAAATTCCCAGACAGTACTTCAGTGATATGTGTTGGAAGTTAATAGAAGTTCACATATTTTCTGATGCCAGTCCCAAGTGTTGTGGTGCCGTAGCATATTTTAGATTTAAGAAGAAAAATAAATGTAAAACAAGTTTCATAGTGTCGAAATCCCGTTTGGCTCCATTAAAAAGGGTAACATTCCCTAGGCTTGAACTTTTGGGAACATTAATTTCTGCAAGATTAGGTTCGTATTTGCAATCGATATTTCCTCAGTTGGATAAGGGAAATATATTTTACTGGACTGATTCCCAAATTTGCATTCACTGGATCAAGGGATCTGCCAACGAGTGGAAACAATTTGTTAGAAATCGTGTGGTAGAAATCAAGGAGAAAACAATTTTAAACAACTGGTACTTTTGCAGTGGGAAGACAAACCCTGCTGATAAACTTACGAGGGGGGATGGATGCTGAAGCTCTAATTAATGATAGTGATTGGTTTTCTGGGCCACCCTGGCTTTCAGAAGTAGATATTCGACATCACATAAACGAGATGAATACCGAAACTGACTTGCAAAACGTTAGTGAAGAACGAAAATGTGTTACTTTGAAAACACTAGTGGAATCTACAGAACCGTTACTAAATCTTGAACTGTACGGAAATTTAAACAAAATACTGGGAATAATGGCTTATGTTCTGCGCTTCGTGAACAACTGTAAATCCGCTCGTAAAAAGCAATCTGGTGTGCTTACCGCCTATGAGTTACGGAAGGCTTCAGAATTTATTATAAGAAATGTTCAACTTAATGAATTTTCAGAAGAAATTAAGGCTTTAAAGACAGAACAACCGATTAAAACTAAAAGCAAAATCATTTCACTTAATCCATTTCTAGATGAAAACGAAATTTTAAGAGTAGGAGGTAGATTAAGAAACGCAGAAATTACCAGAGATAGTAAACATCCCATTATATTGCCAAATAATAATCACTTCACAAAATTAATGATACAGCATTATCACGAAAAACATTTACACGGAGGGTTGCATTTAATGTTATCCGCAATAAGACAGAAATACTGGATAATAAGTGCAAAGAATGAAATTAAAAAATGCATTTGGAAATGCATAAAATGTTGCAGAGTACGAGCAGTAACATCTATTCAATTAATGGGAGAACTACCTGCAAGTAGAGTGATTCCAAGTAGAACCTTTTCAAAGGTTGGCGTTGATTATGCCGGCCCATTTTCTGTGAAAATGAAAAGGGGAAGAGGTATAAGACCAATTAAATGTTATGTCTGTATTTTCGTTTGTTTAGCTACAAAGGCTATCCATTTAGAGATTGCTAGCGACTTATCAAGTGAAGCATTCCTAGCTGCTCTAAAACGATTTGCTTCGAGGAGAGGAAAACCTCAAGAAATAAGAAGTGATTGTGGAACTAATTTTATAGGTTCAAATAAAATCTTCAAGGAAGCAGTTTCATCTGTCCAGTCAACCTCAGATTTTCCAAGGTGGTTAGCAAATGAAAACATAAGGTGGATATTCAACCCGCCAGCTGCTCCACATCATGGTGGTATATGGGAGGCAGCTGTTAGATCTATGAAGCTGCATCTAAAGAAATGTGTTGGAACTCAAATTTTGACTTATGAAGAGTTTCTAACTCTAATTGCACAAATTCAAGCATGCTTAAATTCGAGGCCAAAAACACCGGTCTCCAGTGATCCCAATGATTTGACAGCTTTGACTCCTGGACACTTTATTATAGGGACTTCTTTAACAGCTGTTCCGGAACAAGATTTAACCGAAGTACGAGTGTCTCCATTGCAAAGATGGCAACTAACACAGCAGATGTTCCAAGGGTTTTGGAAGCGGTGGTCTAAAGAGTACCTGTGCCAACTACAGCAGCGTAGCAAATGGAGACAGCCTAGCAGAAATATTCGTCTAAATGACTTGGTTCTCATTAAAGAAGATAATATGCCTTCATTACGTTGGAAACTCGGGTGAGTAATAGAAGTGTTTCCTGGAAGAGACAATAATGTTCGAGTGGTTAGACTAAAAACTGTGCACGGGGACATTAAACGTCCTATTACCAAACTGTGTCTTTTACCAGTTGAAGAACATTAACTTAAGTGTTTGGTTTATATTGAATATGTTTTATTATTATTTTCATTTCTTATTGTACTAATAATTTTATTTGTTTGTTCTAGTTTAACCCTCATAGTTAACTTTTCAATATAGTAAGATATAAGATGTTTTGCTAGAAGATTGGTAAGTGTAACATGTAATTTTATACTTTTTGAAGGTTTTTGTATGTCTTCAGTTTCTATATTTTTCATTTACTTGTCTGCATATATTGAAGATTGTATTAAGATGAATGTCATTCATCGGGGGGGGGGGAGGATGTTTTGGCCTCTCGGTGATTGCGGTGATTTGTGCCCAGAGGGCGCACCGCACAAAAAGTTAGTTGCGTTACAGAACGTAAGGGAAGCGGACACGCCAAAATGTCGGGCGTATTTGAGGTAATTGCATCGTATCTGTCAGGTGGCAGAAAACTAATATGATGTATCAATTCACATGCCAGGTGGCAGAATATGTCTATCATGTACATGCCAGGAGGCATAACGCTTGTAAACATGCCAGGTGGCATACGACTTGTAAATAAATTGTAAATAAATGTACAGTAAAATATCTTGGTGCAATAGATCAAAGAACACGCATCAACAACCTTCTGATCATTTGGATACGTACAAATTGTCATTGAATAATACGAATTCTCTAGTTTTTCGCGTCAATTTTATTTGAGCTGAAATAAATGGATGAAGAAAATAGACAGAAAAGTAAACACGGAAGAGCTCTTATTTGGAAATCTAATGCTGACATATTTTAAGAAATCGTAACGTTTAAATTCAATTTAGCCGGCTTTTATCAGAATACTAAGCGCTAAGGAAACACGAGGGCAAGCCGATAGGAAGAGCAACTAAAAATATTAAATACTTTTATTAATTGTATTATCTGAAAATAAAACCAACTGCATCTCAAACTGGCTCGAATATTTTTACATAATTTTTAGAAAGGTGAAAAGCAATTTTGTTACATTTTAGCTTTGAAATTTTTAGACATATATAATATTATTAAACAAGTTATATGAACAGCTCGGCGGATATGTTAGTCATTGAATTTAGTGACTTTAGTCACTGAATTTAATTAGCAGTTTCGAATTTTTAGAAAATAAATCTTTAAAATGTTTCTTACTTCTTATTTTTTCATTTTTGAGAACACGTTCAAAGTACTTTAAACTGATCCATGATATGTAGCTCTATTTTAAATCAAATTATCAGAAGCTCATATAAAATATTTACACCTTCCTATTACAAATAACAAGATTAAAAAACTACTTTTTGAATAATGTGAAATACAACATGTAATTTATATTCACTTTTGAAAGAGTTTACTAAATATTTAAATCAGGAACTTGTTGGAGCTTAAAATACGTTCTGAACGAGATTCAATAAAAAACATTCTATGCAAGCAAATTAGTATCAATTAAGCAACTGATATTAAATATTACATTGCGTTCAACTCTTCTTAAGTAAAAAAAGTTCAATGTTTTTCCCAAAGGATGGACAATTTGAGATTTAGTATTTTTCTCTTAGCAGCATCCTCTCGAGAAGGCTTACGTCTCGACGTTACTTTAAATATCCTATGCCACAAAGACACTATACACTTAACAGATATCCTTCCTTTCTCTGCGACTCGAACTCGACACAAAGGTATAACAACTGTCTTTCCTGCCACTATGCCGACAAAACGGTTAAAAATGCAGAATTCAAATGTCAGCCGAAAACTTTGAAAATAAGGAGAAGGAGTGTGCTAAAATTCACATTACACTTTCTGTTCTAAAATTAATGGCATTAAGTCCTTAATTTTAAGAATTTACATTAAATCAAGGAATAAAACCTAATACCTGTAAAGTTTAAATTTATGAAAATCTTTAAACAGTTTTATACCCTAAATCTTTTAAAATTTAATAATACTGGCTTCATACTTAATACTATTTTAATTCGAAAGTTTAGAGTTCTTAACTTTGCGGTGTTTGACTTTTGCAGAATTTGAAAAGTTTCTTAATTATTATGGATTTTGAAGAATGCCCCACTCTAGTTAAAACGAAATGCATAGGCGTTTGTAAGCATTAATTGCAATTAAACTTATGCGAAGAGAAACTGTTGAAAAAAATATATACGATATGTACTATATGTTTTAGTAAATCAAAACTATAGCAACTGCCTGGATCTGAAAGACAACACAAATTTTTGACTAATGTACGACACCTTTTTTTTCTACTTCAATGTAAACTGCACACGTATTGAAATCAGTGGCGAAAATGCTTTGGAATGAGTCCAAAAAGCATCTCAAGGGGAAAATAAAATCGCCCTTCTTTTTAAACTTTGGGTTTGATGAAAAATGTTTTTAGTAGCCTCAGGAGAATATTTTGTTCAAATGACATACAATATTTTGTTCATAACAGTGGTTTGGTTATAACGCAGTTTTTGGAGCAAAGTTTAATAAACCAAAACATAAGAAGAATAGTGCTCTGCCGAATATTTCACATAACTAGGAACAGAAACATACGGATTTAAAAAAAAATTAAAATAATAGAGCTATCCTTCCATTTGTTGTTGTTTTGAAGAAAGATAATACAGGAAAGTTAAGTATTTTTTAATACTAACTGAGAATAGCTCAGAAGGTTTTTGTTTTTTCGTTCATCGAAATTATTTCAGTACTTCCTTGTTAAGGCGGTTACCTCGGTCACTCTGCAAAATCATATTAGTTTCAGAATTCACGAACTAGTGAGTACTAACAATAATGTATTACATAAAATAATACTTATATCTAATGTGCTTAAGGACAAATTTATGCAATTCTTTGATGCCTTTTTAAGTTAAATAGGGACTGCATCACACAGTAATGTAAAACTCCATACAATATGTATAATGTTTAATGTACACTGGTGAAATAAATTAAGAGAATGTTCATATTTGATCTACGATCTCCAAAACTACTGGACAGATTTTAATAAAAATTAGTGTAAACATAGGTTGATATAATACAAACAAATTAAACACTCAACAGTTATAATAGACACACATGTCACATGCTCGGGTGTAACACTCATGGGAGTCTGAAAGCCTGAAACAGCGGTTGAAGAAGACACAAAAGAAATGGGTTAATAGGGTATATGCTCCCCTCTTACAGCCATACAGGCCTCGCAGCTTGATGTCAAACTGAAAAAAAATGCAGTTTATCAGTGCCTGTTGAAATTGGTCCCACTCATTCAGCAACGCTGTTTCTGTTTTCAGTTCCTGAATGGTTGTCGGAGGGAGATTGCGAGTTGCAATTGCCCTCCCCAGGCATGCTCTATAGGGTTGAGGTATAGAGACCTGACTGCCAATCCATCCGGCGAATATCCTCACTCTCGAAGACTTCGTCGACCAGACGAGCTCTATGTGGCCTCGCGATATCGTCCTGTAAGATGAACTGCACCCCGGGAAAGGCGAACATAGGGCTCCAACACCTCATCCCTATACCTCACACCAGTCACAGAGCCTCTATCAAAGACGTGAAGAGGTGTGGGGCATCCAACATGATGCCTGCCCAGACCATTACACCGCCACCGCCATAATTGTTGATTTCGCGGACATTGGAGGATAGGTAGCGGTTCCCTGGCTCTCTTCATATTAAAGTACAGCTAGAATCAGTGTTCAGGCTAAAACGGCACTCATCGGCGAACAGAACGGTCGCCCATTGCTACGTACTCCAATCACTATGCTGCCTGCACCATGCTAATCGGACTCTCCTGTCCGGAGACGTGGGAGCAGGACGGAAATAGCTGGTCTTCTGGCAAACAACTCTCTCTCATTCGGTCGTTTGGAAGCAGTCCCCCTTGTTACACGGGTTCCTGTGGCAGCATACAGGTCCCGAGAGAGCTGAGAACCTGTAGTCCCTCTGTTACGCCTCGCTAAAATGGAAAAAACAGCGATCTTCACTGGCCGTCGTGGCTCTTGGACGACCTTGCCCAGGATTTCTGTCGATGGATCCAGTATCCTGGAACTGTTTCCATAGGTTACACACGACGCTGAGCGTTAAATTAAACTCTCTGCATTTCTGGACTTGTGATTGGCCTGCCTCTAGCTTCCGCACAATTCTGCACCTCATTTCATCATCTAAACGTTGGTGGTTAATCATTTTTACTCTTCCGATGTGAATTTAACCGATTGCTGCCAGATAACACCGAGAAATTCGCCGAGGTGTGTTAGCCAACGCAATTCGTCTTACCCTCCACGCGCTTATAATGTAGAGTCATTAGGTTAATTGGAAGCTAGAGAGATGAAAAATATGCAACTGCCTTCGCCGGGAATCGAACCACGGACCTCTGGAATACCGGCCCAGCGTGCTACGAAGGCACGCTAGGGAAGCGGGAGAATAAAGCCTGCTTTTCTGCTGGCTGCGCCTACACACACGTGTACGCTTACGTATTTGCCGTACAAGCTTTGCATTTTTATCTAGAAGCAGTGGTTTTTCCTTCAGTTCAGTTCTTTTCATGCAATTCGATAAAATATGCAACTTCTCTTAATTTTTTTCACCAGTGTATTATATTACATAGTGTATGTAATGTATAATTTATCATGTAATCCTTATTAACAGTTAAAATTTGTTGTTTAAATTGTATTTTTGTTTTCTTTTGATATTTTTATTACATTTTTCGATACATATTTATGAGACAAATGTAGGACAATGAAAAATGGTATTCTGTTTCCTCTGTGTACAGAGTGATCAGTTTTCACTTAAAAAAACATCAGAAAATAGCAAACATTCGGCATCACGCACAGCCTTGAAAATGCGGAATTTGGCATTATATGTATTATATTATATGATTGCCGATTTTCAGTTTTTGAAGGCTGAGATAGTGTTTCCTTATTTTCTCCAAATTAGTTTTAAATGTCGCTAAATTTAACTAAAACGCTTGGGTGTTCTTTTTAACAGAGAAGTACCTTTATTTTTTTATTTCAAAAGTAAATAAACCAAACACTTCCATTTCATTAAATAAAATGCAAATCGATTTTTGAAACAGTACAAATAGTGCAAATTATTTTAATTTATGTCTAACTGATAATTTTATATTCAAATTAAACAATTAAATTAATTTTTATGCTCTTACACTAAAATGTCTGATAGGTTCGGGCCATCAGCGGCCGAGCGGTAAAATCGCTGACCCCTGATAGTTCGAGCCGAGTTCTTAGCCCAGCGAAAGGATTTTTCGTGGGTTTTTTTTTAAGTTTACTATACAAAGTTTACTTTTATGAGACATCATAATCTGCTAAAAAGTGATTACAGCTTTTGAGTCCTCGTTTCTCTCACTTCTGTAAGTAAATGACGTTAGGGTTAGGACGGGCCTAACCTTGTTTGTTTTCTGACCATGATTTCCCTCATGTATAACTTGGGTAGAAGCCAGTTACCTTGAAAATGTCCTCCGGGAAGATATCCCTCCATGTAGCTCTTCAATTGCTTTTTTGCCTGTAACCAAAGTTACTGATTTCGTTCAAATGTGATCAAATCTCAATCAACTTTTCAACTAGAGCAATAATTTTCAAATTATTTTGCCGCTTTTGCCATTTTTGGAACATTCCCCCCCCCCCTTATTTCGAAACTCCGAAAATATACATATATATTTATTTAGAATATTGTTTAATGTATTTTATAAATTAAATAACAAAAAGTATAGAAAATGTTGGTAGATACCCAAATGTAAATAAAAGTAACTTTTATAGTCATAAACTAAAATTAATACCTAACATCTATACAAAAGGCTGATATCATTCCCTCCCTGACACTATGAAACTTCTCCTCGCCAGGTTGAGAAATCCTGTAGTAGAGAGACTACAACTTACTTTATCCATTCTCAGTATGCATTAACTTGGGCCTCAAAATGTATATCACAAATCTGTTCCGGTCTGTTTTGATTTTTCGGTAACTGTAAAAATTTATATGACAATTATGGTAATAAAAATTTTGAAAGATGATAATAATAAACCATTCTAAAAAAGTGCTTACAACTGTTAGTTAATAAACTGTAGTAAACACAAATCATCGATTATAAGCAGTGAAAGAAGGTTGCGTAGATACAGTTTACTGATTATTGTGGTCCGTCCTAAATACCACGTTAATGTTACAAACAATATTTATTATAAATAAATACTATTACATTTTTCCAATTTTGTAATTGCTTATGTCTTGTATAGACTTAATGATGCTGTACTTCTCATCTAAAATTGGGTATTATACTTTAATAATCGCTCGGTCGCGAATAATTACTTTAGAATAACCTTTGTAAAATCATCTGTCTCATTATCTGCTTAATAACACTTAATTCTTTTGCATTATTTGCCCAAACGTTTTAAAGCATACTTGTTTTTAAAATTAAATGAATATTATTCGTCGTTTATTCTTTTTTAACAGATTCTTTAAATAAATTGAATATTTTAATTGCGAAAACGTTTCGCAAAGTTAAAATATAATTCACTGCTTAATTCCGTGTTAATTAGGTATTTCATTATTATTTCATTCCACTTACGTAACAGTATTTCATTTCAAGAGTCACATACTTGTATTTATCTAAAACAGCACAAAAGTTTTCAATTCATGATTAATTAATTAATGTTATAAAAACAAGCAGTGAACGAAGAGTAAAGAATTCAAATATTAAATACAACTTTTTTTCACCCCGAAAATTAAACAAAAATGAATTTCAAAATCTTTACTAAGATGCCGTAACACTGTAGAATTCTTTTATCTCTAACCGCCAAGACTTCCTGCTTCAGATGTAATTAGTTTTAATAACTCGTTTCTTTTAAAACTCTTTTTCTCGGATTTATGTACATAGTACTTCAAATAAATAACAGTAAATTACTGATTTGTTTGCTCTAATGAAAGACAAACCTGCTTAGCTTAATTATTTAATCTTTTAAAAAAAAAGAAATCTATGATGATTATCTGCATTCCCGTTAACACAAATGGAATGATTTAGAAAGGAATGTCACTCATTTCTTAAACGTAAATACAAAATAAGATCTCACTTAACTGTACGCCACTACTCGATATAACGCAATTCATTCCGAATTCTAAGAACATAATTTACCTTGCAGTATTTCGTTACACCGTATTCGATCTCCAAAACGGCGGTAAATTTCCATTGATTCCTTATTGTCCGCATTATCAAAATATTCCAATTATATATAATTATTTGATAAACTAAGCTATTGTGTATATGTTTTTTTGGTACATGACAAAACGCTTACAGGGAAGAGCAGCCTATAGGGAAATACATACGCAGCCTACGGATACCGTCGTGAAAAAAATTCTAAGGAAACCATAGAACACTGCCATAGGAATCCATAGAAACACTACCATCACTAACCCATTTGCTGGCTTTGTACCAGGCCAGTTTACCAGTTACCAGTTTTCAGTGATTTACCCGTTCATTCCCGGTGGCCGAGTTACTGTATTATTTTAATACATATTACAAAATCATTGATAAAAAGGATGAGAAAAGTAATAAATCTATTAAGAAGTTTCGGAAAATATTTATGTACGGCTGAGCGATCAGCAACTATTTGCTTAAGAAGAGTTGGCGTGACAGACAGCTTGCTGTGCAAAGTTGCTTCGTATTTACATTACAGTGGATGCAGAAACTATTCATTTACTTGACTTGAATATGGGAGGATCTAAAAGCATCGGAAGAAATACTAGCAGCATGTTTGATCCATTATTGACCCTCATTCAAAGTCACGTATATCTGTTACCCCACTGAAGTAATTTTAATCAGAAGAAAATTATCTCAATCTAAATATTACGAGTTCTGCTTCTCTTAAGATGAAAACACTTGCGAATTATAATTCCAACTGTAACATCTCTTATCTATCAAGATAATGTCCTTTTTCAGATGAATGCATTTATTGTGAATTTTTTAACTTCCAGTGAAGCTCAGGCAACTAGGTAAATGCTTTTTTACACTGATAAGTCATGGTATATTTTGAATTACGATTCTCGAAATATTTTTATTTGATCAAAAGCCTGGACTCAACATTTCATCAAATATTTGTGAATAGAGAATTGTCATGAAAGTAGTTTTCTTTCCTGGAGAGACATTATTATAAAGAGTAACCTGCATATCCTTCTCATTAAAAGGATATGTAAAGGGCGTGTCAGAGGTACACAGATAATGTTCTGTTTCTTATTATGTTTTTCAGCGATTTTGTCCGATGAGTTCCACATAATTAATGATGATGGAAGAATTCATCATATTTTTGGCGCAGGAGTATCAGGAATCGGAAGTATCGTCTGAATGAATATCAAGCACATTCGCAGAACTTTAATTCTGTCAGAAAGTTTAAAGAATTCGAAATACAGAATTTCATACAGTCCAAAGTACAAGAACTTATTACTTTTTAGAAGAAGAACAATTAATTTTACAAGAAATGATTTCAGAGTAACATGCATTAAAACTACTCCAGTTAGTCTTATAAAATATCGAATATTTTGTAAATCGAAGCTGCTTTATTAAGTACGGAAAAATGGTTAAAAGATTTTAAGCTCTTTTATGGTTTTCTTCCTGTTTGTCAATGCATGAGAAGAAAAGCAGAAAAAAATATTTCATCAGAAAATAAACTCACCCAATTTGGACAGGAACTTGGAAAAAGTGAAAGACTTACCTGAAAGATAAAATATAACTTTTATTTAAATTTCCTACAAAAGTGTTTTATACAATAATAAAAACATTAAAAAAACTTTTCAATTTAAATATACTTTGAATAATTTTCGGAATGTTATCTTAAAAAATATCACTTTTATATTTTTATCATATTTGTACGAATATTAGCACCGCGAAAAGTAAAAAAAAAAAAAAAATCATGCTATGCTTCTTTTATACATTTTCAACACATAAAACCTGATAATTAAAGCAATTTATCTCTTAGAAACTTCCATATTTTATTAATAGCCAACAACGATATATCACGATTAACAAGTAACAAATATAATTTTTTTTTGCATTTAAACATACATTGTGTAAATGCTACACGTGACTGGATTTAGTATTCTTAGAAATGAACATAATGAAGAATAACATTGCTTTAAAAGGTCTTACATAGCGACTCAAGAAAACGAAGGTATCCCTTCCCTTAGGAGATAGCTCTCAAGTGCTTTGCCATAATCGAATAAACCAAACCAAATCATACATGTAAAACCTGAAAGGTTCGTCTTCACCACTCTAAATGTTTCTTAGAATAATATAAGGAAGATTATGTATATACTATAAATGGTGTTTTATAAATGAATGGTGAGGTTTTAAAAATTAATAATAAAACTTTGGATTGCCCTAACTTGGCAAAAGTTGCACCGTAAGCATTGGCAATTATCCAAAGGTTCTCATGTGCTACCTACTGTTTGCTTGTCACACCTAGCACAGCCGCAGCATCAGTTTCCAAGATGGCGCCGCAACAGGAAAAGGCTTTCTGCGCGCTCCGCTTAGAGGTGTCCAGATCTGTGGTTTTAGTGCAGCATGAGTTTCATGCACGTTTTCTGTGCTGTATGCCGCGAGAAAGTGCACCGCCCATATTTCTTGGCCAACAAGAAATTCTGATGGATGATTCATTTCTAGACATGTTGGAAACCTGGTTGTTACCTAGGTGAACGCTAATTACGATGATTAAATTTTTTCAACTACGGTGCTCCACCCCACATTCTCAGATAAATGTACCTGAGCTTATTAATCGTGTTGCTCACCAGCGCTGGATTGGACCTACTGCAAGAAAAGACAACCTTCTCCCCTAACCCGTTCACTGGATTTAACATCAACATCATGCGATTTCATTTTTTTGGAGTTTGTTAAAGACCGAGTTTATGTACCACCAGTTCCAGCGTTCCTTGAGGAACGTTGTGGTCGGATAAAGCATGCATTGCAGGCTGTCACGGCGGACTTGTTACACCGAGTATGGTAAGAATTAGATTACCGTGTAGATGTGTGTCGTGTGACCAGAAAAGCACATATGGAAGGACTGTAATTAATGCATCAAAAACTTGGATAGTTGCTATAAGGAAATAAAAGCCTATGGCTATTTGCCCAAATAAAAGCAGTACATCGAATTATTATTAATTTTTAAAACCACACCATTCATTTATAAACATCCTGTATATGCATGGCATAAAAAAGAGCTGTATAATTATATAAGCATATGAATGTTAGTATATATATTTGAGGTCAACATAAAAAAGAAATATTTCGCAGCCGAAATATGTAATATGTGGCATTAAAATGCCTTTTATGAATTCTACTAATGGTTAATTGTATCAAAGGTGTTCATAAATCTGACAGATACATTATCAAACAGCGTGACCAAATGTTTATAATTATTCCTGATATTTAGTTATACAATTTATCTAGAACTGTATGTTTGTCAAATAGTTCCAATTTAATACTGATAAGCAATTTTTTTAATTTCAAAGAGTCAAAACTAAGACATTTGTATTTTTGTTTTACATACACAATTTCATTTATATGCGAAATACTGCATTGCAATAGTTTTAAAGATAAATGAGAGATGTAATAACCAGGGAAGACCCATAATTCTCAAAACAGGACAATTTGCTAGACGGAGAGGATAATTAATGCTTTAGCAGTGAAATATAATATAATGGAAACAAATGAGAAACATGGAATATAAAATTTTAAAAAATGGCAAATTGTTTGTTAGGGAGCGTAAACATATTTATGCTTTTGCCATGTACATAACCATATAGTATTAGAAATATTTTATACATTGCTAATTTCACTTGTCTGCCAGCATTATCAGGTCATGTCTACGAGTTTTATCCTGGCTGGAGCCTGCCATTCCCTTGAGCCTTGGAAACCCTGTAGTTTTGAAGAAGGAATCCCCTTTCACCCACCTCTCCAGAAGACATTTGACTCGATAGTATCTTAAGTTCCACAAATGCACTCTGCAACTTTCTCCAAGACTGAAATATGTGTCGAAAGCTGTGAAAATTGGTTTATCTACCACCACGCTCTATGATAACAGGTCGACATTAATTACTCTAACTGCATAAATGATTATAAACATTATTAGTTAGATAAGAATTATATCAGACAAGTAAATTATTAAAAAAGTAAGAAAAGTGTGTTTTATCAGTTATGTATAATGCGTTTAACATATAATTGATAAAATACACTTTTCTTAAGCATACGCTAGTATGAGTGTTTTATTGGCAGCGTATGGTAACACATACAAATATTCCGCGTGCCCTCAAATTCTTTCCCAAAACGTATAAAACTAGAAACATTATTTGAATTATAAGGTATCTGAATCATCAAAACTTTTCGATAATATTTTCTTTGTTTTCTGAAATATTCGTGATTTTTTTGAATTAAAGTGAAATATAGAATTGAATTAACAAGAAATCAGAGTAATTTAAAACTTAAACCAAGGATTTTATACAGAGAAAATGAAAACTTTCAGAACTGGAAATGTTCAAAACAGAGTGGTTGATTAAATTTCCAGTACAGTGATGTAATATAAATGTACCAAAAAAACATAAAGATTAACTATCGATACTTCCACCATCAAAATAACTAGTCTGTAAAAGTTTGTGGAATTTCTACATCGTTTTAAATATGAATTTAATCTTCGGCATTAAAATTCTAAGTAGAGTTCCGCGAGCTTAAACTGCCTGAAATTACTTACTGATGGTCTTTTTTAACCAAAACAATGACAATTTAAGCGAATAATAAACCATTAATCATTGTCATCGTGAACTAAAAGTATGTTCGGCAAAGCGTTAACCTAAGAAAATTGGAAATTTTCTTCAGCAACGAATAAAACTTCTATACTGTATGATATGAGTAAATCATCAATAAAAAATATGTCATTGTCTCCAACTTAAAGATGAATCGAATTTACCTTGACTATATTTATTTAAAAGAGAATTTATACGGAACTATAATATTAGAATGTGCCATGAAATCCGCAAGTTTGCCTGAAAATGACACGAAGATGCATATTTTGATGATGAACATACTTTAGTCTTATTCATGCAGAAAAGTGAATTTTATTCACTATTATTGCTTATAATAGTTAAAATGTGACAGGTTAAAGAACATGAGATTATTTTTCTATGTAAATAGGCTATTTTCAACTGCTAAAGTTTTAAACGAAATGATGAATTCGATTATATTCTGAATATAGGATTCAAAAGGCATTAAATGAAGTACTGCATTCAACTACATTTTTGAAACTAAAGGACTCAAAGCATGTATTGTTTACACATGGCATAAATTTCTGTATGACTTTAACTCGGTAGCGTCATAACCAAATTTTATATACCGTAATACCTATTTTGGAGAAATACAGATTTGTATGAATTCACTTTCATTGTTTTTGATTGCCTGTCATATTTGGGCTTCTTACGACTAGCTGTTTTTACATGCCACAGTTCATCTCACTGAAAAGTTTAGGTATTCTATTCTATGCGCTGTACTTGACAAGAATAAGATAACACATCGCCAGCATTACTGCCATGTATCTTATTGATTCTAAGATAAGACGATATCAAATACTGAATACAAATAATTCAAAACAAGAGATTAAATAATATGTTTTGCGAAATTCATCTACAATTTTATATTCCGAATAATAAATGCGTAGGTCGCTCTTCACAAATTTATAAAGAGCTCATGGCGTATACTTTTGGCAATGCTATTAAATCAATGGATTTCGTTATTTACTAGCCCACACTTTTTATGTTTGTGATATAATATTGTGGATACATTTTTTAAAGCGAAGATAATTTGAAGAGAATTACTCAGTGTCTCACATAGACCTATATGATAAATATTTTTTCTCTGTTTATTCATTAATTACTTTATGAGTTTTAAATATAAGCTTAAACTTTTTTTTTACTTTTCTGAACATTTTAATCTCAAAGACACGTTATCGGTCAAATTAGTCAATCGAAAAATTGTTTTTCGACAATGAATAATCACTGTTTTACTTCCAATAATTCTATTACATAAAAAGATCTAAAAATACAGCAATTTTGTCAAAAAACAGCAATTACATTAAAAATCTCATCTAACATTGATTTAAAAGAGTTTTTCCACCCAACCCTATGGTACAAACAATAACATTACGAGAGTTTTAGTTTGCTCGTTCAATGATGATAGGAGCAAACAATCTATTCAACATTAAATTTCAATCCACATAAAATTTAATTGAACAGCACAATCACGAAATATTTAAAAACAGCATATCTTAAGAATTTCCGATAAACAGTCTCGCACACTGGAGGTAAAAAATGTTTCTGTACAGCGCTGCCATTGCTCGCTTTAAAATCGTTGAAATTGTCAATAAAAATTTTGTTAACGTTTTACTTGACGGCTCTAGGTACCGTCGTTTTTTCACAGTGCCTACCTACATTCATGCACATTCTGTTTTATTTATTTATTTTTTAAATAACACAGGGCGATAATATTTAGTGGCAAAATTCTGAAAAGTGATTCAGCTTTTACAATTATTCAATGCAAAATCGCGTTTTGAGATTAATAGCGCTTCTGAGCTAACTCTACTTTGGGTTAAAAGTCTAAATCGAATTTCGAAAACCGGTTTCCCCACGTTGTGTTGTCATTTAAAATGAATGTGTGTGCAAAAGTTGAGATCCATAGTTTATCAGGAAATAACTTAAAAATTGGCGTCAAGACTTCTTGAAGCTGGGAGTAATTATTTACAGCAAGAGGCGGGAAGCAATGACTTGATAAACTTGAATTCTGCTTGGAAGCGACGGAGAGGGAAAAACCGATACTTTTTCCCTTCTAACTACAATATATTTTTTTAATGTATGAAAGCTTCTAGTTCATATTTTTTATCCTTTTTTAAAAGAGGGTGAGGTCACTGTTTTGTAATCTGTAAATATTTCAAAACTTTACAATTGACACATTTTTATTGTTGAAATTTTAAAATCACAGACGTAATATAGTAAACAAAATGAGCAATTTCTTAAAATTGACTAAGAAATTGGAAATTATGTTAAATATGCTGTGCAAATTTTACTAAAACAATTTTTTCTACTCTATCTAATAAAGTAAACAGTAAAATTGCGACATTTTTAGTTTCTTCGTTAAACGAAAGTATGTGGGAAAACTGATATCAACATTAAATTTCAAAAGGTGTAAATCGAATTTTGAAAATTTGCTTCACCACAATGTATTGGCATCCAGAAATAGTGCATGTGCAAAACTTGAGCTCGACAGCTTATCAAGAAGTACTTCTTGGTACTAAAAATATTCCTGGTATTAAAAATGGACGATATATTTTTGATAATGCGACAAACACCATAAGTAAATAAACAAAAGTTTACAATGATCATATATTCTTATTATGTTTTTCAAGACAAAACATGATTGCATATTAAAAATGCCTCACATAAAGGTTGTGGCCTTAAACATTACCAATTTCCAAAACAGACTAATACATTTATTTGACGCAACAATAAATACAGCTGAACACAAAGAAGTCAGTCTGTGTCTCGGAGTCTCAGAAAATTCTCAGAGTAAGAACATAAAAAAGAGAAAAACAGTATGGGTACACTACAGGTAACTATCGCAATATTATTTATTTGAAAGACACCTATATTTCAATAACAATACATTATAATATAAACATTACAATATTTAGTAAGATATTTTCACTTCTACTTCCATATAACTTAAAACTCGCCCGTTTTATGATTGTTTGTGCTGCTCTTTAGGTGTCAAATCATCCATAATTAGATAAGATGAATGTGCAGCTGATTCACAGAAATTGTAGATTGAATGTCAGTTTATGTTTGCTTCACTGTAATGGGTCGGTTCTTGTGCTAGGCTGGCATAAAGCGCAACAGTTAGAAGGGAAAAGTTTAGCATGACCTACGTAGATAGTTTGTGAAGGTTTGCTTTCGTTAGTATTACAAAAACAATCACCACATCAGCGAATCCATTTTAAAATTTAAATCGCTCTCATTGAAGTCACTTGAAACGCTCGAGCATTCAGACATTGACCCTGTCGTCCAAATTCCTGCGTCCATTTTCTTCCTCTCCTTCGTTTAACGTCAAAGTTTAACTGTTGATGCTCAGACAAGTTTAGCTATTGATGGTGACCTAAGAGGAAACTGCTCATGTGGACGAAACCGCACATAGATCCCCAAGAGAAAAGTAATCCTTCAACTAAATATGTTATTATTAACGCTGAAGCATCCTACTTGACATGGGCAAAGGAAATTAATTCCAACAAAAATTCGCATATGCGGGAGTTTCAGGTGGCTGATAGAAACAGATTTTGGCCTCTAACGATGCGAAAAGGGGACTCTCTCTCTTTCTGAGCGAGTTGAGGAATTAGCTGTTGAAGACTATGCGGAGCTACTGAAAATAATGTGAGTTGTTAAAACTTATGCGAATAATTTTAAATTGTCAGAACCTGACCCTCGAAAGTTAGAGGAAACAAAAGCGGGGAAATACGGCACTTGGCATGAAGTGAAGTAGAGTGTAATAAAATAAAAACTGTCTTTTACGAATTGCATTTCTGAGTTTGTTAATGCTAGGTAGGATGTGTTCTGAAGGGAAATTTGAACTTCGAAATGTGTTCATAAAAACATCTGCTGCATTCATACAGCGACAATTTCAGTCCATTCTTTGGAAATTAATGCATCCATTTTTTGTGAGATTATTCGAAATTTCAAGTGTATCTTTTGCAGATAATATTAGGGCTTTTGAGCGAAGAAACACGCAAATTTAGTAATGCAGTTGTCAGGATCCGAACTCCAGACGTTCCAATTGCTCATAGATACACTGCTGGCTATTGAAATTGCAACACCATGAAAGAGAGCAAGTACAAAAAGAATATTATTATACGTAAACAGTATGGTATGAAGAGAAAATGATTACATTTTTAAACACTTTGGTTTACAGGGGTGTGAAATTAAAAGAAACAGCTGCCACCCCTGGCAGCTAAAACGACCCTTACCCGGTTAGGCATGGAGGATTCCCGGTTAGGCTCGAATTGGATTACAGAAATGGGCAATTCATTCTATGCTGATTTAAGTCTATGCCACATTTCATCAACTGCATTAGCTGGAGAAGGTTGCCGGGCTACTCTCTCAGCAACCCATGACCAGATGTTTCCAGTGGGTGACAGTTGGCCAGGGAAGCAATCGAATACACTATGTACCGAGGAAGGTCAGAGTACAACATTCAACATGTGGCCTTGCACTATCTTGTTGGAAGAAGGCTTGAGGATAGGGGCACAACCATTGGATGCCAGATGTCATAAATTTACCGAGCTGCATTCAAATTATCATCGATCCGAGCTAGAGTTGTGTGTCTCGTCTGCCCAATGGCTGCACAAATCATCACACCAGGTGCAGAGCCCTTATGAGGATATCGAATGCAAACAGGCGACGTGCGGTCTCCTCGAAACCTCCAAACGCGCCTACAGCCACCAGAATACTCAACTCAGAAGCGGGACTCGTCTGAAAAGACAACATTATGCCACTCTTGTATCCAGCTTTGTCATTCGATACACCAGATTCGTCGTCTCTCTCTAAGCTGCATTGTCAAGGGAAACCGAAGCAATAGTCATTGTGCTGATAGTCCACGCTACTGCAAAAGTCGACGCACCTTACGAACTGATACTGGGCGTGCTGCGAACATGCCCTTTTCCTGACTAATGGTCCGTGATGTGGTTGTACGGTTTTGCAGGGCTGATCTCATAATATGTCTGTTCTCTCAGCGGTTAGTCATAGGAGAGCGTCGAGATCATGCATGCCGTTCAGTATGACCCTCAGTAATCTATTGATTCCATATTCGCATGCCAGTGGTTGGATGTCAACCAGTATGACGGGCGATATCACAGAACGATAATCCGCACTCTCGATAGGCAACGATCCTGCCTCTATCGAATTACAATACTTGCTGGTAAGCATTTCTTCTTATTATTTGAGGCATAACACGATATTATAAACAAACTCTGACCTTACAAAGCGCTTTCCGTATGAGAAATCCACTACACAACTTTTGTTTTATGCAGTGCTTCAGATGTCGTTTCTCCCTCCTCCGTCGTCTATATGCCCTGAAATACTTATCATTTTCATATCCCAGCCTCTTCTTCCTCTCAATTATGTTCGTCAGATCATTCCTTCCTGGTGTTGAGATTGTAATGGCCAGCAGTGTTTTTATAGATTTATATATTATTTATCATATCGAGAAACGCTATAAGAAAGGATGAAATTACTTGTATTCTCAACCAAATTAAAGGATGATAGGAGAGGAAAAGAAGCCAACTGCCAAATCTAGATAGTGACAAATTATCGTCTACCATACTTTAATCGGACCCAACTATAGTGTCTATTATTTTCGAAACAGGAAATACGCAGATTGAGCAATGTCATCACCAGTATTCGAACCCTAGACCTTCCGACTGCTATCTACACATGCGTCTCAATTACACAATGAAAGCCCGAGGCAAGACAAGAAAATTTACTACATAGTCCCCACGTAAAGAGTGACAATTTTGCAGTTAGGGCGGTGGGACGATTCCTGTATCACCTATGGTGAAATTCTGATGGTCCGCACCTGTACCTGTCAGATATTGGTGTTGCCGGGTTATAGTTCACTACATTTTAATTAGGACTTTAGTGTTTGACTCTTAGAGCCTGTTAGGGTTTGAAGAAAAGTCAGCGATGCCCTCACGGAGATTTCACCATAGGTGAATTTCTTTCAAAGCTTTTGGTTGCTAGCCAGATGTGCTTTCCAATTGCATCAGCGGAAGAATATGGTGAGAAAGGAATAAATTCCTTATGCACTCGCAATCTACCGCAATGAAAGGACCTAAATATGTAGCTCGTCAGAAAATTACGAATATTTTGGAAGACACTCTAAGTCGCGTTAACGCAAATGCACCTGGGAGAGGTCAGCAATATTTAAATGCCCTAGGTTGAGTTTCCAAGACGTGTTGTTGAAGAGGAGAGGCATATTCTGTAAATCAAAGAAACTTAGCGACGTGATTCCGTTCGGCTCTGTTATTGCAATCTATAATACATACACGTTATCCAACTTTGAAAATGGTAGATTACCATATTTTTAAATATGTAATGGTAACTGTTCCTAAGACAGTAATGGTGACGTTTTAAGAACTTCGTCAAGTGCCTTATATTGATCATCAAACGCTAAGCAACTTAAGTGGAATTTCGAACCTCTGAAGAAAAGCACATCAGTATCAAAATTCAAATCAGGCAAAAATCAATCATTTGCTTTGTAAGAAAACTCTTTCAGTTTCGATTTAACTCATGGTCTCCCTGGGAATCGATAGAGTTTCCCTGTAAACTCGACCTCATTCTAAAGGTTCATTTGTGGGTAATTTTAACCTTCGCACGAGTATTCTCCACTCCTGGCTTCCAGAATGAATAAGAGGAATTTACCTTATTCTAGAACCAAGAGTGTAACTAGGAGATTTGTGACCCCGGGGGCAACAGATGGTAATGAGGCTCCCTTCTTTGTTGTTTCTTCCAAGCTTAGCTCGTTTTTTTGTTCCTAGTTAAAACTGAAGATTTTGTTAATAATTAAAGTGGCTTTATACACTTTCTAATAAATATCTCGTTGATATGTGGTGTCTTATATTATTTTTGATTCTCGTTTAGTCCAGCTGCGTTAATGATATCAGAAGCTATTTGACGTCATATAGAGCGTAATGTGAAACAAATGAAATATAGTTAAAATAAGATGTTTACTAGCATATTATTCAGTATGCACTATTTATAAACTTAAATTTTAAAATATATGTTTTCTAAGGGTTAAACAAGGAAATGTGTTAATTATTTTATCAAGGCTAGATTATTCTCAACTGAAAACGAAGCTAAATTAACAAGCCTTTAATTTCCCTTACTATTCCGCATTTAAGTTTTTATTAATTTCACTTTTGAGAATGATCGTTTAATTTTAGCTACAGTCACTGAACGGTTAAGTACATGATAAATGCTATGGATACATCAGGAAATCTCAGTGAAAATGATCTATGATTTATAATCAACAATTTCATTAATTTTTTCATGCTATTAATTTCTGTGGTTAGTTAAATGCTTATTTGGCTCGTAAACTAAAAATGCAAATATTTTCATGAAATTTAATTTTTCCAGTTTTTAGAATGAAATATCCAACACGAAAAATATCTATTTTATATAATATTTTTTCTCCTTACTCAGGACCCCGAGGCACAAACCTCTGTGTCCCAGGTTTACTGCCTTTTCTGGATCCCAAACAACCTTTTAGAGCAACAAAGGATTTTTTTCTCAATTTTCGAAGGGCAAGGTGTTAGTGATTTCAAAAACGGAGATTCACCAATGATTTCAGAAGCTTTCTGTTGAAAATGGGCTTTCAAAAATAGAACATTTCAAACGAACAGAGCCAGCCTTCTTATAAAATAGCATCTTTAATCACACAGTACTCTACAATATCGTATTTCCTCCCATAGTTTCCCAATTTCTTTTACTACCTTTAATTTCCGAAAATCGACAGGGGGAAAGTATGCTAGTAATTTAATTTCTGAAGAATGGCATTGCAGTAAGAGCATATGAAAACAAAAGTAGTAGGGGATAAACCATTGGCACTTATCACAATAATTTTGCGTTCTACGGGTTCATGGATTTGCAGTGATTGACGACAACACTTGCTGAAGAATCTAAATACAATTTATTCTCCAGTTTTACACAGGACATTTCCAAAGATGCGTTACAATCGTCGAAAAATTATGATAAATACGCTGAAACAGTCTGCAACACAGCCTTCACAGTGAAGATAGCTTCACAGCAAAGCACTAAAGTACAGCACTAAAGGCTCGTTTCAGTCGCTCTAAAGCTAATCTCAGAACACTACAACTGAACTCAATATACTCTCCAAGATACTCAAGATACAATTCACTACTCCAATTACAGGCTGTTACAGGCTGGGTATATATATATAACTTTAGACCTGACTTCTAGAATATTTTCGGGAAAACAGGTAAGCATTCGTTCTAGAAAGTTCTCGCTCCATCTATGTCATATCGTCAAATTTTTAGCCAAATATCCGATTTCGTGCCAAGTCTGGCAACCTTGCTTTTCCTTGCCATCTTCTGGCAACCCTAATCCCTCTTTGAGGGGAAGCTATCTTACCGTTCCTAGGCATTTGGTAACAATTTTATCTTTTCAAAAAAAAAAAAAAAAAAAAAAAAAAAAGCTGCATTCCACAGAATACACAGTAATATTAACATTCCAATATCAGACGAATATTGAGCGGATATCTGAGGCTAACTGAGCAGGAGACGTCGAGCCGTAACACTCAGTTACTTAGTAAAGCTCCAGGGCACCTTAAATGAATTATTCTTGACCGCAGTTCCGAACAAAAATGAAAGACAACGGTTGAAGCGGAAAAACAAGACCCGGATTTCAAAAGATCGAACACATCAGCAGTAGCGAATGCTGCAATGAGCTGGATCCTAAATAATAGAAGTAGCGTGAAATCACATGTTTGAAAAATTCTTAAGAGTGAAGTTAAGAACATCTGCCTCGTCCGCGTGGCTTAATGAAGAATCTGCACAAAATTCGTTTAAAATAATAAATGCAAAATTGAATTAAATGGATAAAAGTACTAAAATAATGCAAATACAAATTCAATACACTGAAAAGTACAAAAAGAATCAAAGGTAACAATTGATGAATAAGCTAGCCCAAGGAAGAAAAAGTATAGTCAGCTGAGGAAAAAGGGAATTACGCGGTAAATTTAAAATTTTCAGAACCTACCGCTAAAAAACTAGGGCAGGAGACGCGCAGAAATACGGCATACCCGAAGAAAAATAACTAAATTACAATAAATTAACTAATAGTATTATTATTTCCGAATGATATTTTTCTTAAACACTTTTCTTTTTTCGAAAACATAGAAGGCATAACACAGCGTAAAATTTGCCGTATTGAAATTATTAATTGTTTTACAACTAAACAAATGATCAAAACACGAAATGCCATTTGCAGGTGATGCAATAAAAGTATTAAAAGAGGCTCATGATAAAAAAAGAATGCGCACTTAATTAAATATCTGGGATTTTATTATTACATAAAGTATTATTCAAGCATTAATAGAATAGCTTCTAATTGAAAAATTAGAAAGGAATCCTTAAAGTAGCGAATTACTTTCAAATGAAAATAAATGAAACATAAACTATTTTGAAATGAAAATATGAATGAAACATAAACTATTTTAGTAGAAACAAAAATACCATTCCGAAAATGTATAGCCTGAATGACGAAAATAAGCAAGAAATGCACTTTATTAGATTAAACTGTTCAATAAATGTTCTCTTTCATGTCAGAAACATGGCAAAATTCAGTTGATGATAGTACATAAATATTAAAGACGTTATACTGTTTCTTCTAGAAATTCTTAAGTATATATTATTTATGAAATAATATGTTTTTAAATGCAAAAAAGTATATGAAACTGCTAAATATTTAAGACAAACATAATTTTCTTGAACAAAAAAATATTTACAGATCGCATTGCACTTCCAGGGAGGGAGGAAGTGTATGTTGGTATTACATGTTGATAATTCGTTATTTACATGAAGGTGCTGTTAGAAAGCTACGTTTTATTTAATATATTCGATGGAAACAAGTCTCGAGGTTTAGTTACTTTTTTTCTTTTCGAAAGAAATCTAATAAGTAATTAAAATTTCCAAACTGCACACATTCTGCAACTGTGCGGGTAATAATACGACCATCATTCATAATAGTGAGCAATTTAATGTTCATGAAAGCAGATAACAACGAATAAAGGAAACTTATTCTGAAATGTCACAATTTCAACGCAAATTTCGCAGATAACGAAAATGCAGGGCAACTATGACAAATTTCGCGACTGAAGATATATCCTCTAGAGGACGTTCAAAATCTGTCACCAAATTTCAAAACCGTGACATGCTTAGGAAGAAAGACGCTTGACGAATCCTAGATAACAACAACAATAAACGAATCGCGGGTAGCTTATTTCGATCTGGAAACGAAGGAAACTCAAACGAGCGTGGGTGGAGATGGTGTGACAGATGGGCTGTCATTGAGAAAGAAGGCAGCCGAAGTGTTTAAGGGGAAAGTGGAAGAGCAGATCGATGGGAAAGCCCTTTGCGGATACGGTCCCCAGTAATCCATTCTAAACAGAAATGACGAGGATATATTTCTATGGTGGATGAAATTGTACGAGAACATTAATGACAGCTAAAATATCAGATAAGCAAGAGGTCTCAAACCCAAATTACATGCAGACCGAAAGCACGATCCGAAAATAGCTGAAGGGGCAGAAATGTTTTTGCTTTAAAAAATGAAAAATTTCTAAAGTTAAAGAAATATATTTTAAATGAGTTTTAAATTCCATTTACTAAATATTTATCAACGCATACATAAACATTGCAAAGGAAAATATTCAGATTTACATTTATTTTCGATCTGAAAGCTGAATGTGTTTGGTACTTGCAAGACATTTTTATTGGTTTCACTTTGTGATTCAAATATATTGATAGTTATTTATTAAATTTTCAAATCGACATTTATGTAAAATATTTCTAATAGGTTTAATTGATCATTAAACAAATTACTCTAATTTAAACTAAGAATGCACGAATTATGAAAACTAAGTTTTCAGAGTAAATTTTCCACGTGGTTCGAAATCTGAGAACAAATAAGAACGGAATAATCTCAATGTCTTATTTATTCAATTTGTTTTCAGCCCATTAATAAAATTATACATACATTTCATCACGGATCGTAGAAGCTCATCGATCAATCAGTTTTCTTATTAATTTTCAAAGAAAACAAAGCCTCTACACACACATAAATATATTCTCAAACAAAGCCATTATTCTCATTGCATAAATTCGTAACTGAGCTTATTTATTTTTTGATAGAAGTATGGATAAACGTTAATCACGTCTGTATCTTCACAGCTTTGAATAAGATTTATACAACACTGGGAATTAATTAGCTTCATTTATATATTTTCTGGTACGTTATTCATGTTCGTTTTTAGTAGTAATGAAGATAATTTAAATACGTACAAAGCCATAGCCGGGTCTTTAAATCCTATCTAAACCAGAAAATGAATTTATATGAGTTTATTAAGATCAGGTTACTTACATTGCCATCGAGTACGTAAATAAAAGGCATTCGCATAAAATTGTTTCGGAAGCCGAAAGAGGCCGGCTGGTCGTCAATTTGAGATCACTGATATAAGCAGTATAGCAACGGCAGGCTGATATATCAAATAGACAACATATAGAAAATATAGAATGTATTTCGTGAACGAAGAAATTTTTGTTTTTTTGTCAAAGATATTCAGACTCAGAAGTGGCCAAATTGGTTAAATTGTTCTTTTTATCAGATTTCCACGAATGTTTCACATTTGCACCTGAGTCAAACATATAAAACAGGTTTCAAAGCCTCTAAAAATTTTTTTAAAATAGCATATGATAATAATTTAATTTCAATCGAATAGCAAAATTAAATGAGGAACAAAATATTCTACAAAACAGCAAAATATTTAGCTCATTTAATATAGATAAAACCAGGCACTTATAAATATGTACTGTAAGCATAATTTTAATTAGAAAAATTTCCTTATTAAATTTTTGTAATCTCTTTAAGAAATGCCTTAAAATGCAGAATGGGTAAAAAATTCAGAATTTTTTTCGCTCATGAAGAAGAGGGCCTTTATCTTATCGCCTTCAAAACTGATACAGTTAATGAAAATCTACGTCAACTGAAGTTGTTTGTTTGCCTAATTTTTATTGGCTAATTAAAATCGAACCAAAATATTTGGCCAAATTTTATAATCTATTTCGAACTTATTTGGCAACTTTACTTCATTTTTAAAAAATGTGTTCTATAGTATTTTGATCACATTAAATGAATGTTTGATAACAATAAGCAATATATTATGCAAAAAAAATTAATTCCCTTTGTTATTTTTCCAAGATTGTTTATTACAATAAATAATATTTTCCGTAATATGCGTTCATGATTAAGGATAAAAGAAAATTATTGGATCCAAGAAACTGCATAATAGCAAACTCAAACTCTGCTGGAAACGTTCTCACCTGACAAGCAGAGTAATTACATTTTTGGCTTATGATAATTTTTAGAAACTCACTAAAATGTTTCGTTAATTTTTTTAATCAATTTTAAAATGTACACTTACAGTTTCAAAGTAATCAGCTCTTCCAGGAATATTGTGGCTAACTCATACCCTACTTCATCACGTGTTTCTTTACTCCCTAGCATTTGAAACCCAAATTCTGAAAATTTAAAACATTTTCGCGTAAGATTTCTTTTTCAATGCATTTTGAGAATGCGTTTCCCTAAATTTCAACTTTATTCTTCTACGTACTGATTGTCTTACTAACAAACACAAACCATTGCAAACCACCTATGAATGTCACGATAAACATTTCCTTTTTAACTGTTGAACTTTATGCCAGCATATTACATGAATCGACTATCCACAGTGAAGCAAACAGTAACTGATATTCAATCTATGATTTCGCTGAATAAGTTGCACATTCACTTTAATTATTTATATATGAATTGAGGCCCCAAGCAGTAGCAGAGAGAACAATAAGAACGAGCCATATTTTCAAATTACAGGGATGTAGAAATGAAGATATCTTATGAGATATTATAATGTTTATATTACAATAAGTATTCTTATTGGAATGCAGGTTCTCAGTTATTATGTATTATGATATTATTATATACTATTATGTATGAATAATATTATGATAGTTACCGGTGGTTTACCAATGACTTCTTACCATGTGTTATATTCTTACTGTAACCGCGTCCTTTGGAAATTATGTTATTTACATAATTTTTTCGTTTCAATTTCGGACGATAAAAGTAGTAAAACAAGAGGTGAAGGAAATACGGTAATTCAAAACCTGAAAAAAAAATAGTCATTCAACCATTTACATAAATAGCAGTTTCACTGCATCTAATTATTTGGTATTATTCAGATTTGAAATGAGTTATAAATTTCTTTAAAGCATTAAATTTTTGCCCATCTTCACAAAGCTATTTTAAGCACAACATTAAGTATCTATCCCTCTCTTTCCTCAGAGTACCCTGAAAATGACTCTGAATAGTTCGCAGAATTCACTGACACTAAACTCGTTAAACGCTCTTCTAAAACTCATCTATCTGTAAGTATAAACTAAAATAAGAGCAAAATATTTTAAGGACACTATTGTTAGAAGATCCATTTAGGCACTCATCAAAACTCTCTAAGAAAAGCTGAGACAAAATAAACATTTTAACAAGCTTCACACATGGCACTGTTACTGAAACGGCAGCAATCATGACAGGGAGAGTATACCCAAATTTAGCAACAAATATTTCCGCACTTTTGTGCCGAGTGTAAGTCGTTGTCATTATTGGAAGCAAAATGCTTCTGATAAATGAGCTCAAGTTTAGAAGCTATTTAATCTGGGGAAGGTTTCAAAGCACTAAAAGGGATATAAAATTTCAAGATGTGTAGGTGTTTGTATATTCCTTCTTTCATAATGGGGAAAAATGTCAAAGACTCCAAATATTGTTAGTTACACTCTTTTGAATCAGATTCGGTATTGAAACGGGAATGTGAAGAAATAGATATGAAGAAATCAGCTCCAGTTCAAGCAAATTGGGATTAGTACCTTAGAACTCAATTTCAGATTCCGAAAATTTAATTCTTAATATTTCTAAAGTTATTTAAGGTATCCAAACACGTTCGAAGCACTTTTTTTTTCAGAAATGCAGTGTAGGTATATTATAAACATTTTTTTTTCATTTAGTTCTTACAGAGATTAATTACGGAATATAAAAATTTAATATACACTATTATTATCTTGCAAAACAATTCGTGGAACTTTAAGCAAATTTTAAAATTATTTGAAGTACCCTACATAGAAAGCTCTTGCAGTTATATAAAACAAGCCGTACAATAATTAATTACATATTTTTATCTACAGAACAACACATGATTTTAAGGACCTCTTAAAAAATAAAAACATTTCTGTATTTTGAAAATTTTTGAGATTTTTCAATAACTTTACGACGTTATTTTTTAAATAACAGGCCACAATTTCAAAAAATATTCTGGTCAGTCATTCTGTAGATAACTATATATAGATTAAGTATACAATGTTTTATAAAAAAATAAAATAATAATTTGATTTATCTTGCATTAAGTAAGCAAATTTTGAGAAAAATGTATTTAAATTTAAAATGCTATATTTTTATTATTAAATCTTCACCCCCAGATACCTAAAACTCCTCATACCTATAGATCTATAGGTTACACCTTCCTTTTGGTCAGCTTTATCTGTTTTGCTTTTTATAATCAGCCTATTTGTTTTTTTTTTGTGGTAATTCTAACTCTGAGTAGTGGGCGACATTTTGATTCACAGATTCGCTCCATATCAAGCTTACTAAATCCTTTGCATGTTCACCAAGTTATATACCAATACACTTTTAAATACCTGGTAAGCCTCGAAACCCTTTGTTAAAATTGGGAACAATCATATATGCCTTGAGTTTAAGAGTTCGTAATTCCAAAAAGGTCATCAATCTGCATAAATTTCCGAAAAATGCCATTAAAACTTTTGTTTGCATTTTGTTGTCTTACTTTATACGCACTTTTATAAAAGCTTCTGCTCACATAGTTTTAAATATACAAACTTAAGGATATTAATAGCATTCTTTTGCAGTCCTTTGGATTTGTATGTGTATATTCTTCCAATTGATACAGTTTGCCGATATTTACACAAATGTCTCTTCCAATTTCGCACTGACCATGCATTGGCTATTTTCCACTAGAAAAAAATCTAAAAAAATGGAACAGTTACAACACTCTTCATTCCCTGTAAGTTATATACCCAGTTCTTGATTATAACTCCATAGTAATTTTGAAGTTCGTCAATAAAGACATCCGTTAGTGAGCTACGTTAACCACTAAACCAAGATATTTTCCCTTCAATTTTCTAAGCGTGGAACACTTTGCCTATGTGGTCATACTTGGTGACACTATTTAATCAGAAATATATTTCACTCACAAATCACTTTCAGAAATATTTCTTGCTGATGAGCAGCATTTTTAGTTTTGGTTCACTCGATGGGAATTGCTTTATTAACATTTTTTTCAACTTCTTTCGCAATCCGTTCCTTACATATTTATGTTTACAAACACGGCTTCGATTTTTTTATCACCCCTCACTATATTTAGTGAGTGTTACTAAAAATAATCAAAAAATAAGGTAAATCAAATTTCAGTATGTAGTGTTTCGAATCAAACTGATATGCTATCGAGAAACATAGGCTCTCGACATGTAAATAATAAAAATATTAATTTCATTTGAAATAATTTCATGTTGCCCCGCGGATTACAGATCAGACTCTTTTACTTTCTTGTCTTTAAAAGCCTTTTAAATTATATTTCAAGGAAAAAATTCTTTATATCTATTTCTGGCTCTTTTCTTCTCTTTGAATGTGTTACTGTCGGTGATTTAAATTACCGCTTCCGGTTTTTGCGTCTTTAAGAAATCCTTAATATCTCGGTTTCTAATTAACGTAGAACCAAAAGCAGACCTGTTTCGAGAAGCTAAATAAACAATCTATCCAATAAAAATAAATTAAAGAAAATAGTAATTTTTAGCCACAATTGGCCTTCTTAACATGTTCGGATACCTAAAGCTGATATATGCTGCACAGACAACCTCTAAAGTAAATATAAATTTATAACCTGTATTTAGGTACTGAATTTTGAAACCTGTATTTAGGTACTCTTAGTTACTGAAGTATAACAGATGTTTCATATACAGAGCCTTTGTGATTCGTTGTGAGCTTTGATATTCCGTGTATTAATGCATGTATTTGTGATTCCTTTAAAATAAATATATATGTAGTACTAACATCCGAATAATCTACATTTCTTTTTAACTACTGTAAATTTCATTTGGCAAATTTAAGTTGAAATAATAGAATGAAAGTTATTAGTATTTTATAAAAAGTATCTCCAATGAAATGTATACCTTCTCATCTACAGCTAAATAAAGGAAGGATTATAGTTTTGTCTCCCGTTTTTTAAGCCTCGATTTAAAATACCTATGCGAATTAAAATTGTGCTGTTTCTAATTAAAAAAATAATCAACCTAGAGAATGACTCATTATTTAGTGAGATTTACGTAACACACATCGTATTCATCCATTTTCTAAAACTTTTAACACAAACAATTAAATTTTAAAAGTCATGCATTGTTTCATATTTATTTTATCTTACAGGAATAATTTAGTCAGCAGAATCTAAACTCATTCTTAAAAACAGCATAAAAAATTCACTGCTGCATAGGAAATGGTGTTGGTGTGTTGGTGTATTTAATTATGGCAAAGCACACGAGGGCTATCTGCCTAAAGGGAGGGATGCCTTTCGTGGAGGACTTTCTAAGGGAAACTGGCTCGTATACACGTTACACATGGGGAAAACCACGAAAACGCCCATGCAGCCAGCCCGTTCGCGGGATTCGAACCTCAGACCAAACTACCAGTGTTCAGCGCCTTTACCGCTCGGCCGCTGGTGGGCCCGCATAGGAAATGTGACGGAGTTACAATATCTAGAAGTATACTGAGATCAGGAAATTAAGCCGGAAAATACACTGCATTATTACTTTAAATTTTACAAATGTTTTACATACACTTTCAAAAAAAAAAGTCTTCTGAACAAGTAAAGTAGTTTATAGAAGTATTCGAGGAAAGACTTGAATATTTTCAGTTTTAACATGGAAAAACCTCTTTTTATATTTTTGTTAGTTTTGCTCGAGCATAGTACTTAAGTTTTGGAAGCGCAGATGCTTTGTTCTTTCATGGAATTTCTTCGGAATATCGAGTGACATTGATCGAGTGAACTTATGAAGTTAAAAAGCAGCATAAAAGTTTTCCTTTATATGTGCATGCTTTTGAAGTCGGTTAAATTTTATGTTTTTACACGAGCCGTATACAAACTTTCATTTCTCTTTAGTTTGTAACAATTTTAGGGCATTTTACTTTTTGTTTAATACTCAATACTCAGTATTATATATACATATATATAATTTTGAATTGATATATAATACGTACTATAGTTTAACCGTAATTTACCGAAAAAGCGCGTGTTAATATGCTGAATAATCAGAGTATTAAAATTGAGTGATGGAAAATATGTATTGCATTTCGAGTGTAGTAGGAGGTACTTAAGAAAAGAAAAGTGCATATTGCAGAACATGCATGTGTCTGTAAAGTGGGCTTAAATGACAAAAATGAGCCAGAGTCTTTTCCTCAAGGATTTTAGTTAAGATACTCTGCCGCTAATAATACGTTCTGTCTCTGAAATAGTAACAATGCTTGGAATAGGAAGGACCAATTGTATTAAGAGTCAAACACTGATATATTATTGACAAACAACCTGAGTGCAAAGTAGCGACTTGTGTGTAGACTATTAATGACAACTATTAATGACAGAAAGCTACGTATACACTCCAGCCGAGACTAACTAGTCACACAGTAAGGTTACACATATATAATCCAAACGAACATTGGCGAACGGATAATATGACAACTGTAAAGACCTTAGGTTACAAAATCTATGTTCTAAACTTTCGACACTGTTGACTGCGCATTACAAATCACTGCATTTTGCTTGGTATTGGGATCACCAAAACTTTACCATACTGCGAAGCTGAGCTGTGTGGTTAAATTAATGTAAATTCATAATGCTTAGGTCTTAGGGCAGAATAAGGATGAGCATACGTAGCGTGACATCTCACACCTCTCGTCACAGTTTGGCCCGCTTTAAAGTTATCAGAGATTTATGTAAGGTATGTGGACAAACTTCTCGAGGGTTAGATTAGGTGCTGTGTGTAAGAGTCCTTTAACGCTCTTTGGTAACAGAAAATTCTAATCGATAATCCACATACATTTCATGGTTTTCAAATATCGCGAAGTGAGTTGCCTTTTGTTCTCAAAAGAACGAAGCACTATGCACCAGGTTCATATCAATCCACACATTCATCAATTGCTTGAATCAGTTGCTTGTACTTAAAACTGGTAGCTTGTTCCCCTTCATTTCTCAGCAATCGAGTTGGCTAAATAAAGTTTTCATAATTTTGAGTGTGTAACGGATTTACTTGTCAGATTCATTAGAAAATCTTCCATTACACTACTAGAGACACTACTAGGATAATCATTACACTACTTGGAAGTACTCTTTTGAATACTTTAAGCAACTAGTTTCGGAGGAAAAACGAAATAATGGTTTAAAGTAATTCTGGGTAATTTTAGGGGTAATTTATAGGTTAAATTTATTTAGTTTTTTTCAAAGGTTCGTATTTTGTTTTTCAGAATTTGCGTTACGATAATCTATATTGTTAAAATGTACAGTAAATACTAATGATGTCTCTTCTCGAGATGTTATCTTTCTGCGATCAAAGAATAAAGCAGCAGCAATTGTGACTGAAGACGCATAAAGATTCCATTGAAGATATATTTGGAATCCAACATTCTTGAATGCTGCTTTTATTTTTACAAGTTTTCGTGATTCTCAATTCAGAGTTTTATCCGAGGTAGGATGTCACGATTTTACGCAAAGAGACTTCATGAAATATTTTTTATTTCTTCGCTTTCTTGATGTTATGGCACAATAGCTAATGTAAATGCCTTTTGATATTCTGAAAGCCATGAAGAGATAAATGCATCACATCAGATTGAACCAAACAATAAACAAACATAATATAAGATCTGGTAAATAAAGTGTTACGACAGTCATGACATTCAATATATATTAAAGTAAATGTTAATTTAAGATTTAACTGAGCCATGAGCTATTAAGCTGAAAAACTGAAAAGTTGAGATTTAATATTTTCAGAAACCAATTGAATTCTCAATAGTTACGAAACAGAGATTTAATTTAAGATAAGAGCAAAGGAAACTTTCTACAGTTATTTCCAACAATGTTGTTTCTTATATTATGCTTTACATCTCCTTTAGAACCGTCTGCTGCTTTAATTTAATTAAATTTCTCCAAAACTACTTTTCGTTATTTATGGTATCATTAAATACCAAACGTTGTGAATTATTCATGACGTTCCTGGATTTCAGTTGTTTGTTCTGCACTGAAATTGTTCCCTGACATTATCCCGACTTGGACGCGTAAAATTTTTAATATTTTTCTTAGGAGCCAAAATTTAACATTTTTTTGCTTGAGCTTAGAGAGCTCTCTTTTGTTTTAAATAGGCAATTGGTGTTCTTATAGAGCAAAGTATATAAGGTTATTTCTATGGGGTTCTCTTTTTCTAAGTAGGCAATGGATATCTTGTTAATTCATTACAAAGAAAAATAAAGTGGACATAACTAAAAATAGAAGTGGACCGAAAATAGAGTTTGATAACAGTATAAAAAGCACACAACACAAATGCGCCTATTTGAGCAATTTAGAAAGGTCACATGGACATTTGATTATTGGAGACTTCAAAGCAGATTATTCAGTTCTTATTACATTTGATGTTTGTATAAGATAACAGCATTCAGTAAGCGATATCCTAATTAGGTAGGGAGATAAATAGGACACTGTGAGCCAAATATAAATAAGAATTATTAATTACATTTTCTTCTATAAAAAAGAGATTATTATTCGAAACTTTAATTTTGTATTTTTTTTTTAAAATACATTAGCAATATATGAGTTACAATATTTTGAACAATGCATTGCATAGCCAAACTCATTCATGTGTTATTTCAGTTAGAACTTTATTTATGTTTAAATACAAATTAAAGCCTCAGTAATACATATAATTTTATCTCGTAAATTTGAACAAATTCATCGTTTAAAATTTATAAATCAATTGAATTTTATAATAAAATTTACAGATGCATTAAGTTATAAGAAACTAAATTATTTCTATCATTATTTCGAGTTAGCTTTTTCTACAAACGAAGATTACAAATAAAAGTTTTAGATTTTGAATTCTTTTCCCCCAAAATTCCTCAGAAACGTTTTAAAACAAAACTAAAAACTAGAATTCAATTTTGACAACATAAATGTGGAAAAGGAGCGAAGTTCGGGAGAACTACGTTCGGTGTAGTCGGTGTCACCGATAAAAGGGACCTAACGGATGGCAAGTTCTATAGCAGTTCCTTTAATCACAACTGTAGGAATGTACAGCTTTCTTCAATTCATTTAAAAAAATTGTATTTCTAATTTCACAAGTTTTAACTGTCAATAAATTACGTTAAAAACGCAAGAAAAAATATTGCATATCATAAAAATATTGTATTTGTTTAGATGCTCTTTCATTTAAGTATCTAAATAAGAACAAAAATTAATGATATCATAACAACAACATAAATAGGAAACGTTTTAAACAGCATACTTAGGCAGTTCATGTGAAACCTTTTTTTATGATGCCCGTGCATCAGTTAAACCTTCATTCAGGCATATTTCAATTATCTTAGAATTCTTATGCTTTGATTAACTCGAATAACGGAGAAATCCGTGAACTTGTAATACGCGTAGTAAAACGTTTCGTGACTAGAATCTGAGTAAAAAAAGCGATGTAGCAAAATAATGCCGAAGTCAATATATCTGAAAGCTAGTCACCTCCAGTTTTTAAAATCAATATTTTATCTTAATTTCTTTCTTGTAGAGATAAATGAACTGTTTATAAAGATAAGAAATAAGCTCAATACGTGCAAAACATAGTAAACTGCGAAATCTTTTCCAGAATTTTCTCCTTACGGAGCACCATTGTGAAGTGGTCGGAAGCACGCCCAGCTAGTATTGAAAGGTCCGTAATACATATCCCAAATAGAGGATGCCGGAATTTTCTCCCTACAGTGCACCTTTGTGAAGTAATTGGAAGCAAGTCCGGCTAGTATCGAAAGGTCAGGAATTCGAATCCCAGAGAGTGCATTACTGATCTTAATGTTTCTCGTCACTAAAAAATTCTAAATGCCTTTACAACTTCTGTTCAGAAACCTACCTATAAGTACTGCTCATACCTACAACTTATAAATACTGCTCAATGAATAATAGGATGTCGCAATTACTCGTAGGTACACTGACTACCAATAAGTATTTGGACACCTATGTAAGTGACGATATCTGCGGTCCTAAGGTACGTCACGGACTCCGCCGGTATACACTGGTGTGCAAAAATTAAGGACGAGACGGTTTTTTTCAATATAACTTTGTATAAAAGCTTTCCAAATCAACACATTTAATACCGTAAGATCCCCAATACGTAAGGGCACGAGTAATGTAAGCAACACTTACCAAAAGAGAAATCAGAGAGATAAAAAGAAGCTTTATTGAAAAGGTAGCATGGAGCGCAATGCGACTGAAGGCCGAAATATCCCTGTGATGGGTGTCCAGCAAGAAACATCCGGTCTTTAATAGGGGATATGGTCTCCCCTGACTGCTAGGCAGGTTTCACAGCGTCTGCCCATGCTGAGAATGAGGGTGTCAATGAGTTGTTGAGGCATTGCTGCCCATTCGTCTTGCAGCGCCAATCGAAGCTCCGGAATCGTTACTGGTGGTAAGGTACGAGCTGCCAAGCGTCTGCCTAGAAAATCCCATACATGCTCGATGGGATTGAGATCCGGAGATCGTGCCGGCCAATCCATACGTTCAATATCCTCACTCTCTAAGAGCCGTTCGGCAGCTACTGTGCGATGGCATGGTGCATTGTCGTCCATGAAAAGGAACTGCGGACCCATAGCACCTCTAAAAAGACGCACATATGGAAGAAGAATCTCGTTACAATAACGGGTCCCGTTGACTGAACCTGCGTCGAAGATGTGAAGGTCTGTACGACTACCAAGCATGATGCCTCCCCAAACGAGAACACCGCCACCTCCATACCTGTCCCTTTCAATGATGTTCGAGGGATGATTGCGGCTTCCCCGCTCTCTCCAGATGAGTATGCGATGAGAATCGCTACTCAGACTGAATCTGCTCTCATCTGCAAAGAGTACTCGTCCCCATTCATTGTCTCTCCAATTCCGGTGTTCCCGGCACCACAGAGAACGCCTTCTTCGATGGGCAGGCGTTAGAGGTACACACCGTACAGGGCGTCGTGCAAACAGACCACCACCGTGCAGTCTTCTGGCCACAGTAAAACGCGATATCGGTCGTCCAGTCGCCTGGGTCGTGTGTCTAGCGATTTCTCCTGCTGTCTGCCGCCTGTAGTTTTAAATTGTCTCCAAAGTCGTGAAACGATGCTGTGAGCAATTCCGAACTCTGCAGCCACACTTGTCACACTGCGGCCTTCCTCCAACTTCCCAATGATTCGACCTCGGGTAGAAGCATCCAGATGTCGTCTAACAGATTGATTATTCGCCATTTCTCGCTGAGGCAGCAACGCGGTGTTATTTTAACTGCTATACGGCGTGCAATCTCTTTGCCAGAAATACTGATCTTACACCAACAACATGCTTTATACTACTCAGATACTTCCCCATTACGTCTACCTGCATATCTGCGCATGTGCTACCGTATATCACCTTACTTAATCTCCTGATTGGTCTTTCTGTCCGCTCTGCCTCTTCGTTCAGCTGATATGCTAATTTTTCGGGATTTCTTCCGCCTTCTTAGCATGCCTTCATAGTGTGGTGGTCAGCACACTCGTCGTGTCCTTAATTTTTGCACACCAGTGTATATCGTGTAGGAAACAGCATCGGCTTTAGTCGCATGCAAGATGCCTCGCAGTTCGGAGCTCTCTGATTTCGAGAAATGTATAATTATCGGGTATCACAAATGTGGCCGATCCTTAAGGGACATATCTAGCGATCTGAAGTACCCAAACTCGACAATGGCCAATGTGATTAAGAAGTGGAAGATGAGCGGTGATTGTCGGAAAGTGCCCCGAGTTAGCAGACCAGCGAAACTGGGAGATAGAGACCGACGAGTGCTGTCCAGAGAAATTCGGAAGAACCGCACCCAAGCGATGGCCCTCATACCGCGAGGTGTTTCAACAGGCATCCGGGAGTACTGTTTCAATGAATACCATCAGTAAGGAAGCACATCTGCTTGGTTTTCATGGTCGTGCTGCTGCCCATAAGCCTTTGATCACAAAGTCCAACCGCGCTGCTTGGTTAATGTGGTTCAAAGCACATCGAAATTGGACCGTAGATCAGTGGAAATGGGTTCTTTGGAGTGACGAATCAAGGTTCACCCTTTACCGTTCAGATGGCAGGGTCTGGGTCTGGCGTCTACCTGGAGAACGTCTCCTGCCAGAATGCATTGTGCCAACAGTCAAGTTCGGCGGAGGTGGTCCCTATTTATGGTAAGGTCAACTCCGATGCCTACTGCACTATTTTGGATGACAGTGTGTTTCCTACGTTGTGGCAGTTTTACGGGTTGGACCTCTGTTACTTTCAGGACGACAATGCCAGTTGTCATGTTTCGACGTTAACCAAGGCTTGGTATGGTGCCAATGGAGTTCATCGAATGGACTGGCCTGCCCAGAGTCCAGACCTGAACCCTATCGAAAACCTCTGGGACGAGTTGCATCGCCGTGCATTGCACTACCCGTGCAAAATCGGTGAAGGAACTTCTCTGTCTTCTCCAAGCCGAGTGGAAGAAAATACCACTAGCTGTCATACAAAGACTTGTGGAAAGTATGCCCCGAGGTCCACGCTGTAATTATCTCTCGTGGAGGCTCTACGAACTATTAATTTTGAATAAAGTTAGTTTTTCTTTTCTATCACAGGTGTCCAAATACTTATTGGTAGTGTATTACGAGAACGGAAAGAGAAACTCAAAAGAAGCTAACTCGTAATTTAAAATAACATAAAAATTATTTAAATAACACATTTTTGATAAGCAATTCCAAACATTTTTATTTTTATCTTTAATTATAGGAAATATTTCTCATGACTTATCCAGAAAGTATTCTTATCCGAAATGGTTGTCTTCGTTGTTCGGATAAACGGTTTCTACTGTAAATGTTTGAAAATTTCCAGCGCATTTTCAGCCGCAATAAAATAAAATATCCATAAGCGAAAACATCCGAGATAACTTTCTTATGACACAAAATATTGAGAATGAATATAGATATCCCAACACATGCAACACAGTCTATCAAAGTGTCAGAATAAACACGCTATCACACGATGCTTCCTATATAACATTTGACATTTAGATTAAGACACACGAAAGGCGTCATCAATTGCGAAGTGCTTTACATTAATAACAGTCAGTGGAATTCAGTGATTTGTAATGACTTTCGTCATTACAAATCACTGAAACGTCTTTCTAACTGCATTTAATCGAAGCAACTAGGGATCTAAATTATAGTGCGAAATCAACTAGAAGTGTCATACATTGCTTTCGAAATACAGCTTTATTGCAATAATTCTAAGATTTATTTTAACGATTTCCTTCTAACGCATTTTTTATGTTAAAATCTGTCCTATACTTCTACTATTTCTTCTACTCCGTATAAATACATAAATGATATGATTTTAAACACGAGAAAGTACCTAATTTTACTCGCAAGGACTAGTAGTTTCAACCGAATGTTGTGAAACTTCTCTATTTGTCCCCGAAATCAACGACATTCCTACCAGTTGGTGAATCGCCTGCGAGCTAGAGCTCTGAATAATTAAATGCTAATTCCTGAAATTAGTTCAAGCCAGGAACTAGGATATAATTTAAAGGTGTAAACGATAAATAGTTTAATTGTGTGCTGTCTGTTAGTCTCATGAGAAACGAAAGTAAATTTGTTTTATTATTTAATTCAGCTCTGTAACTTAAACTGAAATCAAAAACAAATTTTTAACTCTTTTCATTTCTGTTATATTAATTTAGTGCCCGTCGAATGCGCAACTAAAAGTCTTCTGGCAGGCTACAAGGTTAAATTAATACCAAACTGAATTTAACCTTGTATGGTATGGTTAGGATCCGAAGTGGTTGCAGCAAAACTGATAACCTTATTGAAATATTTATTAAACAAAAAGAACGTTGAGTTAGAAGGTTAGATTAATATTTAGAATTAAAGCAAATTAAGTTTAACCTTATTTGGTATGATTAGGATCGGTACTCGAAATCTTGTTTAAATAGTTTCAGCAAAATGCATTATCTTATTGAAATATCTATAAAGTGAACACGGAGTTACGCTTTCTAAACTTTCAAAATTTAGACTGTTTTAACTTTCACTGAGTAATCATTAATATAAGGAATTATTGTGTTACAAAAATAATGCTCATTGATATGTGTAAGAATTACTTTAGCAAATATAACAATTATGATATATGTATGTTTCAAATTACCACTATTTATTATTTGTTTTATTCACTTTTCTTGGTCAAGGAACATGAAAACTGAAAACTATTGGTTAATAAATTTCTTATTTACTCCAAAAGAAATACATTTATACTGAATTTGTATGAATTAGGTTAAAATTTCAAATTTATTACTAACTATATGCTTATTGTATTGCTTTAGAAGAAACATATTTTCAAACATGTTCGAATAGAGTTTGTCTAGTGTTTCCTAGTCTAGTGGACTCAAAATTGAGTGGAACCACGTGATATAAAGCCAAATGCAACAAGTAAAGTAAGCACGGAAAATGAAAGTAATGCAGTGCGGAATAATGTGGCTCGTGGGGAAAATTAGGATAATTTAGCTAAAAATTTTTCACATGAACAATGGATCTCTAAATAACAAAGAAATTAATGCACAGAAAACACTAGATAAAACTTGGCATCTTATGAATCGTCTTAGAAGCCATTCAAAAATTTCCCTTTTTAAATACCTCATTGTACATCGATTATGAGTTCCTAATGCAGAAGAAAAATAACCTACTGGTAGCATTTTCAGTACTTTCTTCTCACGGCACTGAGAAAGTTCATACTCTATCTTGTGAAGGATGTCAAAATTCGTGCTGCGGTTTTCAAATACTCTTTTCATTAAATGCATAACAAATTTGATTCTATTACCTGAGCATGAAAATAATGCCATCATCTCTAACGTAAATATGTAGTGTCTTTTTGCGGCCTGGAAACTTATCAGATAAAAGTTACTTAATGAGAACCAGTGCTTAATTCAAATCATTTGTTGAGAAAATAGAATACATTTCTGTATTAGCACTATTTCTAACAAAGGAGATTTAACTTTACATTAAGCTTTCACTGCGGATTAAATCTTCTAGAGACATTAAAATTAATTCTTTATACTGGCTACTCGTTTTTAAACGCAATATATAATTCATAGTAACAAAGTAATGAATCAATAAATTGAATTTTCATATATGAAAATGCACCTAATATAAACTTTCGCAATTTAACTAGAAACCGAGGTTGAGAACAATTATATAATAACTTTGTCCCACATGAAATAACTTAACATCCTATCATTACTAAAATATCCAGCCCTCAACGAAATGCTCATCATTAGCAATGCTGGTTTCCATATCATTGCGCCCATGCTGTTCGAATTCTGGAGAAGATTTGGATGTAGGTAAGGGTGTAGTGTCTTTTTGCGGCCTGGAAAGTCATGCAGAGAGCGCGGACGGTCCGTCTGGCCAGCGTAAGACGGTCCTATGACCATAAATTGGGCTTCGCTATAGCATCTAGCGATCAAATCATGTTCCACAAAAGAAAAAGGACAAATGGACTGTCATTATAACGTATGTTCCCCGGGAAACCAGGCCCTGAGCACCAAGTAACTGAAGACGTTAAAGGGGTCGAAGAGAGATGGAAAACCCTTATATCCGTCCTCTGAGGATCGTTCTTCAAAACTAAGAAGAAAGTTACAACCTATAAAGAAGTGGTAACCCATATGGCACCCTATATATCCTTATAAGGTACCGAAGACTTACGCCAACCCAATATGCAATCATGCTCTCCTTGCCCGATAAAAGTACTAGAGTTGTTCTGATGTTACTATCAGACATGCGATATGAATTACAAGAATGCACTTTAAAATATCATACATAGAAATGATTAAAGAGTGTAAGGACTTTTTGAAAACATTGCACATTATTACTAGTTCGTTGGGTCGCGCTAATAAGCAACTCTGAGCGTTTAACTAAAGATTTCTATCATGTCACCCTTCTCAGTCTACAGGTGTGTTTTCTGCCTCTAAGTTATGGAAATACTTCAGACACTGGGTTATTGTTTTCTCACTCTCTCTCTCTTTCAAGTCAGAGGATTCTAGTAATGTGCAAGTTTGGTATAAGCCAGTCAATGTTTTAGTTTATTAACTTGTGTATTGTTTCCTCATCTCATTGTTATTTTTTATTATTTTTATTTGAATGTTTTTATTATTCATTTTTCTAGTTTGTTCACTTATATTCTCTAGTTTGTATTATAGTTTCAATATCCAGTGAACTACTTCCCCAGTATTAGCCTGGATAATCGAGACTATGCTGTATGTATATTTATAATTTTTAATTCTTTGTGTATTGTTTTATAATTACTAAACAACATTTAGTAATTACAAACATAATTAGTATTTACTTTTTTCTTTTCGTTACTTCCCAGAGCAAATGTATGCTTGTGGGTCAGTGGGTCACAATAAACTGCAGCTGCATAGTGGGTAGCGACGGCAGAATTTTTGTGAAGCCTATTGTTAGTGATATTGAAAACTCGACTACACTCTTTTGAAATTTTCATTAATTCTGAGTCTACCGGTAATCGTGTCATAATAGTTAGTCTTGTACTAAATTCTCTCATTTGCTTCCTATTTACTTATATTTTTAAAGCAGACTTTTTTCCCTAGGAATCTGTAAAATATTATACATTTCCTGTCATTTAGCAGCGCTCTGCAGGCATTAGTTCACCTTGCAACATTACCTAGGAAATAGGATTTAATTCAAACTAACTCATACGACGTAAATGGCGAACCATACAAACACATTCGTCTTTACGCCACTGCTCAAGGCTAGCCATGTGGCCCTTCGTTTGAAATAAACATAGAAATTCTGTTAGGTTTCTTTTAAACATGGAAAGACTTCATACTTTCTTTCCTGAAAGGAGCAACATGAATATTGAATAAACAGAGACAAATGCTAACATAATAAACACTGATGGGAACAACATCAATTTTCCTATCACTAATTACTCAACACTTCTTTCTTACAAATAACAGCCAACGTTGGAGCAGTTCTATGTTTCACTTTATCAGCTGTCATCGTTGCAGCCCTCTTCCCCAACCCTATGCGACACTTCCTTAAATTTCAGTCAAATAAAGAAAAAGCAAGAGAAGATCAAAATAAATCCCTGCCACGCACTTTGCGAATCCCACTTGAAATGGGAGATCAACTAGAGACAGAAGAATAATAAACTTCGTCCCGCAGACGGAACAGAACTGTTTTCTGGAAAGAGGCGTGTCTCTACCAAGAAAATCTTTGGACTATTTGCATATGGAGATGTTCGAACTACTACTTTTGCGGAAATCAAAAGTACGATGAAGGTTTTTTCACTTTTTAAAACTGCTGTGGTATTTGAATACGTAATAGATCACAAGCACTTTCGAAAATTCCCAACAAATGCAAATGCCAAATTGGAAACATGTAATCTTAGATAGAAATAACTCACAAATATTGAGTTACTGTAATTGTATTGAATTTTGATGTATACTTAAACAGCTTTGCATAATATACAAACATAACTGTATGAAAGCAAATGAAATAATTTGACATTTGTCATTATAAATAATAATTTGTCATTATAAAGGCATCTAATTATTATGCATGGGATGGGGTCAAAATTAAACTGGTATCATGAGACAATACATGTTATAAAGAATAGTAGAATCGATCAAAATGAAACTGAATAGAATAGGAGAATCCGCAATATAAAACTGGTTATTTATATAGGCGAAATAGACAAACTTTTGTATACTTGTAATTAACAGTTAATCAAAATACATTTCTATACAATTAACTTAACAAATTAATTCAATAAAAAACAGACAAACAAAGCAAACGAAAGGACAAATTACAATGTGAACAAAAAGTCAACATATATTCTTATATACACGTAGATTCGTGTTTGATTTCATTTTGATTTTTAAGTACATTTCATAGCGTAGTGTATTGTTTTTGTAGAACAAATTTTTTTAAAATAATTTTTGAAGCAACATATTGTGTTTTTAAGTGTCTGTTTAATATAAAAATATTGCCAATTTTAGAATGAATGAATTTATTTAACAGCACATGTTTGCAATTTCCCATTTGTATTTATTGGGAATTTTGAAAAGTGCTTACGATCTAAGCATTGAAATATCACAACATTTTTAAAAATACCTCAGTTAGAAGCCGCGATACAAGCAGAAATGTTTTGTGGGCTTCATCACCAAATGTTATCGCTAATTTGGGTAAATATGACTACTTCTCGCCAACCTAGTGAGATTTTGAAAATTATCGGAATGCGTTTTCGAAGCCTTAGTAGCAATTACTCCCGAAACTTAATGAATGCTGAACAACTCCAAAAATACGACTACGTTTAAGCCGTGAAAGTTAATTTCAGTTCAAAGAGGGAATTTTGTGATTGTATCAGTGATAACTGTTTTAAAGAAGAGAGGGATATCAGTGATCTGCAATATTCTTCGCGTATTTAGGATAAAATTGCCTTATTTCTTGTTGTTCTCCTTGTACTATTAACAGTTTCCTCTGAGTTATTCCTTTTCAATAATGTGTCAGTTTTTTAGCTGGTCATCTAGCGTAAGTAGAAAGATAGCTCAACAAACCTGTAGCTACAACGATGTATAATACGTCTATGGTAACATATTTTGTACACTTTGCACGTATATCTAAGTACACATCTGATGAACTTATGAACGTTTAACTCATTCACAGCGAACTCGTAGGAAACGCACGAGCATTCAGGCATCGGCAAATCACCTAAACGCTTGGGTGCATTTTCCCTAATGCTTTCCCCCATCACTTTAGTGAATAGCTCATTGGCATCGGTAGTTGTTAAATAACATGACAAGCACTCTTTTGAAGCGAATAAAAATAGCTCTGTTATTTAAATACATATTCCTTCCCCTTCGTTTAGCGTCAATGTTTAATTACTCAGGGTCGCATTCGTAATCTCCTAAGAGGGAAGTGCACACAGTGGGCGAAACCGCACAAAGATCTCCAAGAGAGAAGTAATCGCTTTGAGTAGGTTATTGCTAAGCTGTAGTATTCTACTTGGTATGGAAGAAAGGAAATCCATTCCAATACGGGAGTTTCAGATGTTTGAGAGAAACAGATATTGTCCTCTACCGAAAAGATTTTTAAAAAATTTAAATACTTTTAAAAACTTTTCAGCTATTTTAGACCTTTATATTATTTCAAAAATTATATTTCTGTCATGAATAATTTTGATTTTCGCTCAAATCGAGGTTGTACTTAAGTGTCTGTCGTGGTGAATAGTGTTTGGCGATACATTATTTTGAGGTTGCGTTATTCGCATACATTTACAGACACGATATCCTAATAACCGAAATCACAGTATACTAAGCAGCTTTAGCATAAGAGGAGTATTGTGAGTTTTATAACAAGAATGTAAGTTTCTTGTAATATGATTTAAAACTGTTAATGTTTCTCAGCTTTAAATCTGTCACATTTTTCCTAGATTTAAGTTTCTGTTAGAATATATTGAGCGTCAAAAACAAACGAGCGCCAAACGTTATACTGCCGAAAGAGAATTCTACCTGTGTTTTGATGTTGGAAGTCTTAAATAAGATTTTGTATTTGCGTTGTAATTGAGCTTCATTCTTTTTCAGCTATGATACGTTCTTTTACGGAATATACTCATGATATTGCCTAATAGGAAAGCTTGAAGATATTTAAAACTTATAAACGAGTTTCTTGTAAGTTCATTTTTCAACACTTCAATTTAAACGTTTGTGAAGACTTAAATTTGATTTGTGTTCTACTTGAGTCAAGCAAAACTTGTTAAATAAAGATTTCATACTTATTCTAAAGTATACTTCTTTCATAAAACTTCGCTAAGTAAAGGATAGTGTACTTAAATGTACAACATATCAGTTTCTTAGTTTACATTTTTAAATATTTTCTTTTTGCAATTAAATCATAAAATACTATCAAACGTCTATTAAATTTTTATTTTAAAATATCAGTAAAATTCAATGTGAATCTATAAATGTTCTTTGGCAGAAAAATACGTTCTTTAAATGAATGGCAGACTTTAATAGACTGGCATTATATGAGTCACAAGAAACTCAAATTACATCGGCATTCCCAACGACAAGTGAAGGAAGGCTCTGGCTGCATGTAATTTTTCTGAGTTTTCCTTTTGTAACGCAAATGCGAGTTAGCTTCCCTTAGAAAGCCTTACATGAACAAATCCTTCCTTTTTCCATTTTCTCACAATGTCATGTACATTTTCATAATTAAATAACCTATTCAACCCCATACATTCGAAATTATGTGAAACTTAACGAAGCTTAATTCAGTTACTTATAACTCTTTTCCTACGAATCCATGATTTGAAATATTCAATTCGTTGTTTGGTTTCTCGAGTAAATTATTAAAATTATAAACTACAGGTTTATATTACATAACAGTCTGGAAGATTAAAGTGTTCCACTGCCTTCTTTACTTTTCGGATTTATTTCAATCACATCAATTAAATCAAAAGATCTTTAATGCTGGAATATGCCAACAAATATTTCTTGAAGGATAAATTAAATTTTAAATCAATCCCTTTTAAATGGACTTAGGATTCAAGTGGTATAGACAATTGTCCCTATTTCTGTATCAAATGACAAAGTTTTCATTTAAGTTTACACTTGCCATCATATGAAATCCTTATGCTGGCAAAGATCTTAATTATACACATTCTGCAGACACGGCGAACAAAGGTGGAGAATTATAGCATATACCTTTTACTATTTTCTTGCATTCATATACATTTTAACTTATCAATGACGATTCCTAAATTCCAAACACGTTTACCCACAGTCATCAACCACCTATGACATTCCATGATCTGATGGGATACGACGACAAAAACAACGAATAAACATTGATTTGAAATGTTATTCTAGATTAAATTGTTCAACAAATTAGCAGTATAGTTCAAATTCTCTGGCATTTCTGTTACAGTCTAGACTTGAGTCTTTGCCACAATATATTTCAGTTAAATAATAAAGAAAAAAAGCGATATATTTTCAGTAGTAGAATAATGAAATAAATTCTTTCAAGTTTGGAGATCTTCAATTACTTAGAAGAAAACAATTAAAACAAGATGTCCCCCAGACTGCCACATGCAGATATTTTGCAGTTAGGAGAAAGCTTTAAAAAATTTATCATTAATTTGAAAGTGATACGGTAATCGGGGATAAATCCGTTTTTCAGCCAGTCGATCATTAAATCTTAGATTAAGTCTCTCCTTGAAGATTAATAACTTTTTGAGGGTCGCCTGATTGGTATAGTGCTTAACAATGCAGGTATCATTGGGCTAGGGTCCGAATTCCGGAGAAGTACGGTGTCTTTGCGGCATGAGGGGTTTTTTAAGTGTGTAATGCCTTGTGTAGCGTGCACTTACAAGTGCATAATATTGGTGAGCCGAAGTAAATCTTGAAAGGTTTGGTGGTAAAGAAGAGGGGTGGCAGATCCTCCCCCCCGGAGTGTTTTCCATCAAAGTTGGAAAGAAGCTTCAGCTTTCTAGTGGATTAATTTGGACACCCCTTGTGATGCAATTTTGGCAAAGATGTTGGTGATGAGGCGATTAAAGACTAGTGGGTTACTGATTACTCCCGATAAGCGAATTAAGTTGCAAGTGTCCAGCCACTTGAAATAACAACAAGAAGAAAAGAATTCAAGAGACTCTCGGCTTCGATCAGATATCAATGCTACGACTTTGCAGTTTCCTTTTGAACTGATAGAGGTCCTACAGAATGCAAAATTATGCAGTTTAAATTCCTTACTCACTAGCAGACTTAATTAACGGCCTAAATTATGCTACATAAATACTATGGCCTATTATCAGTTGCATACAAGCAAAGAACTTAATAACATGAATTAATTAGCAATAATAAAAATATTTGAACTACAGCATGTGGTCTGACTAAGATAATGGGAGGCACAAAAGCGTGAAATGTTCTCGTGAACAAATGTTCAACTAGTGTAATTCGAAAAGTTGAGATTCACCGAAAAGTTGATATTCTCTGAAAAGTTGAGATTCGACGAACGAGATAATTTGTTGGCCACTTTGATATTGTTTTGACTCTAATAAACCTTCAAAATATTTCCAAAATCACAGTCAGTTAGAAATGCAGAAGCAGCCTACCAAAACCAATGAGCTAATAATAGAAGTCAATAATAGAAGTAAGTAGTCAATAATATAATAATAGAAGTCAGAACCAAACAAGAACTAATCTCACAAAACTTCAGCATAAACCGAATTATTTTAGCTTAGTTCTTGAGTAACTAAGATCCGATAAAGCATAGAAAATCAATTAAATGAAAGGCGAAAAGAACTGAAGTGTTGGGAAAATAATATTCTCGCAAATGTAATGGACTTAAATGTTAATTATAACAGTTTATTTGAATGAATTTTCATTATTATCCTTTTTGAACGAACTCATTTTCTAAATGTTACTAAGCAGACTTTATTATCCCAACCGTTTCTCATTATTTTAATGATGTGCTTGGATATATATGCGTTAATATTGCTTCTAATTGTATTACTAGCCATTAGTTTACTACAGCTTGGATGCTGCTTAGTTGTGCTTATCTCCAAACAGAAGTATATACTAATGCGAATTATATCTGAGTTTATTAAATTGTAATTACTTAGGCTTTATTTAATCCTATTCGAGCTTAAAAATTAGTTACACAATTACAAGGAATTTCATTCTCTTCAGAATAATTTTACTGCCGGAATTTGAAATTAGTTTCCAACTTACAGGGATATAAATTATTCATGAATAAATTTGTTAATTAATTAATTGTAAAATTATATGCCCGTAGACTCCTAAGTTGACTTTATTGAATTGAAATTTCGTTTCTTTGTTTTTTGAATTGAAATTTCGTTTCTTTATTTTTGTGAAACATTTCGAAAACATAACTAACTGCAATAGAGGTATTTATACACAACAATTGAATATATGCTAAAATAATAATTCAGGAACTGTTAGATAGCAGATATTTTATTAACAAAATTATTGAAAGCAAGATGTAACAAAATATTATTTTAAGCTTGATGTTTCATTCTGATTAACTGACAAATTATGTGCAAGCGAACAACGAAACAACATCCTTGTGTAGGCCTAGATTTTAGTCAAGGCTATCGATTTCGAGGGCAAATAGGTAGAGGTCCATGTGTTTCATGGTAATTTTGAGTTACATTGTATAAGGAAAGTAAGTATCATTAGAAACAGTAGAATTTATATCATTATGTTTAAATTCAAAAATATATTTTACTATTAAATTTGAAAATAATAATTTAATTTTATTATTATTCATAGCTTTGACTGGAGCTCAGTTTTGAAATAATCTGGTCTTGCAGTCTTTTTAAGAAATAAGAACCGGAGCCAATTCTGGATATAAGTTTTCTAGCTAAGACATCGCTCTTAAAACAGTTAACTCACTAATACTTTTGAACATAATTACACGCGATTAAATTGGTTTTCTAACGTAGACTGTTGCAACAAAAATATTTTAACGGATATATATGAGATCCAAAAATGTAATAAATGACTTTTCTCGAAGATGATTATTGATTTAATAAACCTAAAAATGGAATCTCTCATTATATGCAATTAAATTAAATTGAGTTTCTATGGCAAAAGAATACAAATTCAATAAATATTAAGTCACAAGACTCATTCAGACAGACTTTCTTTCCTATACAGGAAACTCAATGAATTTAAAAGATCGAGTATTTTAATAATTTTCTGATAGAAATGCAATTGCATTCAGCTGAGTTATTTGCCGGTTCTTTGTTTTGGTCATAACAATAAAGATTTCGGCTAATTTTAATATCCATAACGTAATATATTATGTTGTTGCTAGAAATTATTGTTAAAGAGGGAATTCGAGGACAGCAAGTAAAATACTATTTAAGTATCACTAGATTGATAAAAAATATATAAATATTATTACGTTGCTTTTAGACACTTTATAAGGTATTTTTCCCACTTCTCTAGCGTGCCTTTGTGGTGTAACGGTAGCAAGCTGGGCCGGTTTTCCAGAGGTCCGTGGTTCGATTCCCGGCGAAGGCGTTTGCATATTTTTCATCTTGTCTGCTTCCAATTAACCTAATGACTCTACAAGTGGCGCCCGAACTAAAAGGGTTGTGGATGATGATTCTCCGCATCCAGGATTTGGCGACTAGATCCCCTAAATCCCTAGTCGCCCTTTAAAAAGGGGAGTATATAAGGTATTTCTCCCACTTCTCTAACGTGCCTTCGTGGTGTAACGGTAGCACGCCGGGCCGATATTTCAGAGATTCGTGGTTCGATTCCCGGCGAAGGCGGTTAATAATTTTTCATCTCTCCGGCCTCCAAAAAAATGCTATTGTCTCTACAGGTTGTCCTGGAAACTCTGTTATTATGATTATGTGGAAATTATAAAAATTTTGAATGAGAATGCCATTTTCCTGTTTAGTACTGTTTTGTGTATTGTACTATTTGACACACAATACCCGCAGAGTCTTAATGAAAACATTATTTATCTTATTCCGCATGTACGTATTAATGTATTATTTAATCTTTTATAGAAAAGAAGTTTTTTGACTTTAGAATCTTCTTTTGCGGACACTTTCCAAGCTTTTAATAGGATTATTACGTTAAGGTACCATGCTTTTTATTATCCACGTGCGTTGGAAAGCGTTATGATTGCAGACGCTACTTTTAAGCTATGTTATATTGCATTTTGTCACTCATGTGAGACCTGGAACTGTTAGCATTGCAGAAGATATAAATTCTTAAGATCTTTAATATATATATATTTCACGTGGTCTGACAATCAGCCATCACTGCCATTCGACACCACGTAAGATATTTGTTTACTTCAAAAACTATAAATTATATTATTTATGAGTATTGAGCAATTTAAAAACAATAAACATACTTATTAATACTTTATGTATTGTTAAAAAGGTCTGTAGCATATTTTTTCATATTTGGCAGACATTAACGTATTAGCGCTATTATCATTCATACCATACTGGTAGATAGTAGATGGGGTATTCTGAATACCCATCTGCCAAACTGGTAGATGGGATATTCTGAATTTTGAGATATGTCCTATAAGGCGTAAAACGATATCACATTTTCAGAGTTACGCTATTCAAGTTTATGGAAACTGTTTTTTTCTTAGAAATCATCGTCCAGTCCCTAAGAATGTTAAGTGATTTTAAAACAATAAAAGAATTTCACGATATTTAAATTTTGAATTTTTAAACTTGATTTAATTGATCCATTTTAAAGTATATTTGATCTTTAACATATTCAACTGCTAACCATGAGCATTTTTAGCATTACTTTAATTAGAGAAAGATATTTCTAAGGCCATATACTTACATACTTTAAATTTTTATTTCTATAAGAAATTCAGTCACTTACAATAATAATAATAACAGCGAATAAATAAAAATTTTGCTTTTTTCACAGCCAGGAAAAGTATTAACAGTTTTTTGGGTCGGATATTACACGGCTTATGATAAAATTTTTAACAAAAGTACTTATTAAAATCTGAAAAGTTTCAGATCTTAATACTAACCTAAAAGGCCTTAAGTTCTTTTATGCCCTCGTTAAGCTCACAGTCTACTTGACTGCTGTCGTATTCGCTCTCGCTACCAGCTGTATTATTAAGCATCGTTTTCTTCATGCTTATGATTCAATAATTCAAGCAAAAGCCCCAATACAAGGCGAAAATTAAACAGCAAATATAATACAGGGCGATAATATTTGGTGGCAACAATACGAAAAGTGACACAGCCGTTTATAGTGGTTAGATACAAATTGCCGTTTCGAGACTAATAGCCCTTCTGGGATGACACCCACGTGGGCTAAATATATAACGTCATTCTATTCAAATAAAATATTTTTAATTAGATAGACCATGAATTAAATGCCTTTTTATTATTAAAAGCAAAATCCCATTTTGTGACTGTTAGCCCTTTTTGGGCTAATTATTATTGTAGCATTATTATGTAAAATTAAAGACAAAGGCAATTCAGGTATCAGTCAAAGAAACTCAGTGCATTTAACTCAATTTTTATTTCTTAAATGATTGTTAATTATGTTGAACTCACTAGTCAACTTAATTTTACACCTAGTAATTTAGAATTCTGTTGCTACTTACTGATGTGTCGCACTGATTGATTAGTCATTAAATTCCCGTTCAGGTAAGCCAACATCAGAATTTCCGGCCAAAATCTTCAATCAATGAGGAGAACTCCCTGGTGGAAGCGAATTTGGGAATGTCAAAATAGCACCTAGATTTGCACACTACACGGTGTTAAGGCAACTAAAAGGCAGATGGTCTCATAGAAAGGGGAGTGTGAATTCTAAAGATATGGAATATTTTTTGAAAACGTTGATGAATTTGCTGTTGAACTTTATGAACCGAAAGAATTTCCAAAGAAATTTAGGTATGGTAAATGGAATTTAAAAGTTAAAAAGAGTATCAACAGTACTAGCTTGGATACAAAAGGAATAAAGTCGGAAGCTGGCTTTCGTAGCCTTGTTGTCTTGCATTGTTGGGAGGTTGGCTTGCGAAGGCTTGTAGCGGGAAGGCAATATGAAGTGGTCTCATTTCTTCGCTCAAGGTGTTATCCTAAATATGTGCATCGCGTAAAGAACTATATATATGCATATAATCCTGACTGTGGTATTCATTGTGGGGAAATTATATTAAATTCATCAGCTGTAAAATAAGAATTGCTAGTATCTGATTATCTGGTAAGTCTTCATTTTTCTATTTTTCGAACAATCCATCAGAGCAAAACTGAAGGTCACGACAAGGGTCCAGTTGAAGAGATCAATAGACGAGATCAAAGATTTAAACAAGAAGTGTGAGTAAAATTATGTAAAGATTAATGGCATTCCTAGAGCGTTTTTCCGTCCCATACGCCAATAGCGCGTTCACTTTTCAATTGGAAGATCCGTGGTTCGAATCCCGGAAGAGGCACAGTTAGTTTATTCTTTTCTTGCTTTCATAAATTCAATAATTTCCAAAATCCTATTGAATTAAAGTAAGACATAATTAAAATAACGGCAAACTCACGATGTGTCCGTTGTGGTATCATATTCAGTGAAACGAATCACCAAAACAAATAAAGATTTAGTTTTCAGGTTTCGATTATTTTTGTATAACACCTGCGCATAAATATCTATCAATAAAATATGCATAGATTCTTTGATATTACTTACATCTTTCAATATACAGGATAATTTTAAAATGGTATAAAAATTGAAACATATTTGTTACGAACTTGCCTATGATAGACATAACACACAAATTAATTCCAAATTCTGTGACAAAGATACAATCTGCCTAAAACTTTGGCATTCAGACCATATCAGGGTATAACTTATTTTTGAACATGAAACTCTTGTTTCCATTTAAGAAACCTAAAGAACAAATTAAGGTAATATTTCACTGAAATAGAAAAATGAAGACTTACCAGATAATGAATAAAAATAATATGATGCACCGTCATTTTCCTTATGTAAAATACGTTAAAATTCACGTACAGAAAATGCGCGTAGTGAAAATTTCTGTCACAAATTTGGTTGCATCCTCTATTTTTCCTCAATTTTATGGCACGTAAGCAGTAAAAGACTGGTGTTCTTTACATCAAATATTTTTTGTTTGAATTGTTTACCCCTGATGAATTTAACTTCACTTGCTAATTTTAGGCTACCAATTGTTATTATTCTCAGCTTTTCAACCGATTTGTTACGTTACGTTCGATTTTTGATTTCATTTATTTGTTAACATCTCCTCCTAATTAAGTTATAACTGAAGTTTAATGTTAATTAAGAGAAAAAAGTTCTCAGACATTTAATTGAATTCTGTGCATACGAGATAATATAACTAAATAAATTACTGTTGTATAATGCCACATTTTACATTAGTAGCGTTTTTAAAATTAGCTTATTCGGAAAACTTTCAAGCAATTATAGAAGGTGTTAGAGAAAACATAGACTCTGCTTCCGTAAGTATTCATCCTAGACATATTGCTTCACTTTTCCCAATTTTATGAAAGGAAAAATAACAGTCTAGGTCTATGTCTAGAATCAATTACTTTCAACATCCATCTTGGACATATGCTTATTGTTTTGTTACATACTTACTTCCTTCTATTACAAAACTATTGGTACACGCTCAAAATAAAGTACGAGCTTATTTGCTTTTAGAAATTCAGCAGATACGCTCAGATATCCATCCGAGTCAAACCATGGTAAGATAAATATTGTTGTACAAATATAATCCTCTTGTTCTCTGACCTGCTCTGTAATCTGGTGTATATCTACCACTACCCACTTGAATAACGCAACCTGAAATATCCCCCTTCACGAAAGGTTTCCACCCTGAGCTTTCTAGTGTCTCGCTGTCATTTGGATTATAGAAGATTAAGGAACGCTGCATGTACATTATTTCTACTTGTGTTGGACGTATATTTAAACATATTGTTGTGTTCTACGGGTTATTAATTTGGAGTGATTTATGATAACACTTGATGAAGAATCAAAACACAATTCGCCATTAAACACTATTACGCAGGATGGCTCGTAAGACATGTTTTCGACGAACAACTACGCTGAAACACTCAGCAAACACACTGAAACAGCAACACAGCCTTCAGGCTATAACAGTGAAGACAGCTTCACGACAAAGCACTAAAGTACAGCTCTCGACTCGGTCGTTCGCTCTCAAGCTAATCTCTGAATTCAAGACACAACCCTTACAAGCAGGGTATATATAGTTTTAACTTACCTTCTATTTCCTAGAATACACTACGAGCCCTAAGAATGCGTTCTAGAACTTTCTTGCTCAGATCAGAATCTCCAATTTTTCTCGCCAAATATCGCCAAATAGGCGATCTAGCAACCCTGCCTTTCCCTGTTACTTCCTGGCAACCCTAACCCCGCTCTGCGGGGAAGCTATCTCACCGCAGCTGGGTATTTTGCAACACTACTATTCTTGCTTTGTATAACTGTGACTTTAACTTCATTTGATATCAGATAATAATTTAATACTTTTGACGCTGTTCTTGTTCAAAACGTTATCATATGTAAAAGATATATAAAAAATAATGATAACTGTTTTTATGCTTTAAGCTGTTTCGGCTTACAGAAACATTTAAAAGAAGGCTCAGCTTTTCTATACGTAAGAAAAACCCATGCATCCATTTACATAGTGTGAAAAAAGTGTTCGCTGTTTCTACGCATATTTTATTCTTTTCAAGCATATTTTCATGAAAAATAATAATTGAAGACTAGTGAACTCTCAGCAAGAGAACGAAAATAATTTCACTAAAAGGCATAAAATTGATTTCTGAGGTTTTCCCACGTGAATTACCTATTTGATGGTGATATGTACATCAGTTTCATTTTAGAACAACAAGAGTTTAAGAACAGTAATTTCATCGATCGACTGAAAGATAAGACAAATAAACATATCATTTAATGATTTTCATATTCTCTAGAGGTAACAGACCGAACAGATTACTGGAACTGAAAACCGATTTGCAGATAACATGTGTGTATGTCCCAAAAGCAGTAACATCTTAAAATTTAAATGACTGATCGGATAACGTTGCAGGCTTTTCTAAAAAAAGTAGTTCCGGTTATACATATCCGATTACGACACTTTTCTAAATAACGTTGACAGTTTTGTAAAACTACTTCCAACTATATGGGTAACCGGTTGAAAGCTTTGTAAATACAAAATCAAACTTTCCTATCTCACGGAAGTTTCCGACAAGAATTTTACTCACTATTACCGATAGAAATTCAATATTCTCACCAGCAAATTAAAAAAATAAGAAAAAAATAAAGTCTGAAAGGGTTTATATTTTAACGATTGCCTGAAGAGCTCTTTTAGAATTTGTTATGGGTAGCAGCATAGATATCGATAGAGATGGCCCAGGTGGAATAGCAAAACATCTTATAGAATATTAGATGAATATACATTTAGACTAGCATGGGAACGTTATAGAATTTCTATATATTTGTAAAGTGAAAAAATAGGTGATGTAATTCTCTAAAATTTTTTTAATTAGATATATTACGATTTAAATGCATTTTTACTTAAATAAAGCAGATTAAAAAGTAAAAATTGACATACTAAAGAACTGCATTTCTTACTTTTAAATAGTTTAGTTTGTGAATTAATAACAAACAGTTTAAACATGAAGGAATAATATCTTACATTTTTTCCGAAAGCAACGATCTCGAATAAGTAAGTAATGAACACATAATAATAGCAGTAGAAACGTGTAATAATACGTTTAATAGTTTACTGTTGAGAAATTAAATTGATTTTCGTTAAAAAAAACGTTTTAAATTTGTAACTGACTACATGAAAAAATTAAATGCTCTGAAACTTGTAATCAAGGATATATAGTATTCGGCAGATACTACATTTATCCGATCCTCTCTCCTGTACACTGCTCTAATTATTTTCAGAAAATACATTATATTATTTTGAGAAATTTTATAACTGGAAGTAAATTTCTGCTATCAATGTTAAAGAAATTAAATCATTAAAGAAACAAAACCTTTATCTATGTTAATGGACATTTCGCAATAAGTAATTATAAAAAAAGTTGGTTAGATATCTTCCTGGTCTGGGTTTTTCCAAAAATTAAATATTCTGAATTTAATTTAATGATAATTATGATATTTTATGATAATTCAAAATTACACCAAACTATGGTTGCTTTTTGCTTAATTTTATTTAAAAAGAACCTGTTTTTCAATCGTCTTCTACAAGTCTTAGCATGGCGGATAGAAAATATATTACGATTTAATTTCATTTTTAGTAAAAGCAGAATAGAAAGCATTCATCTAAAATGTATCATAAAATTCTCATAAAAAGGAAAATGTCACTGCATTTCAATTTTTGATCCATTAGTATATACTGACGTACCTCCAAGACATTCTCGAAGCATCGATTCCTACGCAAGTACCTTGCTAAGCTTTATTGCAATAAATACATCCATATCATAAGTTTCCTAAAACATTAATTCCATAAATAATCCTAATATTTACAGTATTTGATAGTATTAAACTTACAGTATAGTATGTCTGCAGTATAAGATTTTCAGCAAACATTTCAGAAAAAATAATTTAAAAGAACATTTCGATGGTACATTTTTCATAATAAATTCTGTACGGTTTTGATATAAAATCGAAATGGTGGCAGAAATGTCAGTATTTATAAAAGTAAATATAATGCGTAAGGAAAGAAAGAGTTGTATAGAAACTCTTTTATATAGAAACGAAATATTCAGGACACATTTTCCATCTTCTTGACGTATAGTTCTTTTGAAATTTGAAATGCTGCTTTCCGTGCGAAATTTCAACAAGAGTTGCTTTGAAAGCTTTCCCTTTCATTTATTTTAATTTTAAGAATCTCAGCATGGAACTCAGCTTCAGGTGGTATTACTAGGACGGCAAATGGGAAGAAGCTGTGAAAAGCAATTTGAGGTGTTCAAGATCGAAATAACGGGAATTTAAGAGTCAAAATAAATATAACTAGAGTACTAAGGAGAACACAGAGAACTAGATTTTGAAAATATATCTTTTTAGAACAGAGCCTATGGAGCTTGTCATGCTTTTTGTCCTCTTTCAGTACCTTTAAATGTAGCAAATGTTCTTAAATCGCCGAAACGTTTACATCTGCTGAATGCTAGTAGTTTCACTAGTTTAGATCGATCCCAGACAGCTACATATTTATGCATTCAATAACTACCTGCATATTTGGTTTTCGTGGTTTTCTCCACGTGTAACATAAATAAGAACTATTTTCAAAAAGTCTTTCAGAAAGTTCAGTTCAGTTTCCCGAAGATATCCCTCATTTTAAAATAAAAGATTTTGTGGCCTAACCTAACCTAATGTAATTTGATCTTTTTTCAGCATAGAGCTTATAAATGTCTTTTAGCTATTAAAATGGGACACAGAATATATTTTGCACGAAAAAGATGGCGTAACATCTGATTATTTTAAACTAATTCTCTGCATTAGTTCACTATTATTTTTAACTAATTCTCAGGAGTTTGCTTCAATTCCCTACCATTTTTATTTAACTCACAAGAATCTAATTATGACCTGGGACCTGGCAACACCATTAAATTGTCAAAGACGGAAAGAATAATAACCATTGTATGAAAAGATAGCGTTAACTCGCTATTATTTTAACTACTCTCAGGAACTTGTGCTAACTTCCTATGACTTTTAGCGAAGAATTAGATTAGAACTTGGTAATGAACTATTGAAAGAGGAAACAAAAAGAATACAATGGACCAAAAAGCTAGTGTTAACTTCTTATTATTCTCCTTAACTCTCATAAGCCCCCAAAATGGCCGCATGGGTAAGACCACTTAATACTGGTAGTTCGACTTGAATTCCAATCTCGGCGAATCGACTGGATCCATGGTCGGTTTTTCCCATGCTTTAATGTGAATAGAAGCCAATTTGCCTCAGAACATCCTCCACAGCGTCCTTCCCTTTCTTTATTCGAAATACCCTCGTGTGCTTTGCCAATATTCGAAAAACCTAATCTAACCCTCGGGAATCTGCGCCAACTCTCCATTATTTTTAACGAACTCTCAGAAATATAAATTAATGCGTAGAACCTGCTAATACCTTTTGAGTATTAATGTAGGAATGAATTAAAAACATTAAAACCGGATAAAGTTTCCTTAAAATTATTAAACTGTGCAGGAAAAGACTAACGATTTCTTTCAACGCGTAAACATTCGTAAAATCCGCCTAAGTTTAATTTTTCCGATTATCAAAACTTGTCTGAATTAAGAAGTTTTGTTATCAGAAAGCAAATAAAAGTCTATGAATAGTTCTAAATATATTATTGATATAAATGCTCAGTAATTTTTTGTAACTTTTCTAATTCATCTGGCGTGTCTTTCTTAATCCCGGGTACAAACGCAGGGTTTAAAAATATTTTCAGATAAAAAGTACAATAAGAGTTTTACAAGAATAAAGCGTCTGAAAGAGAGAATAAGATATTCATTCGAAACCTGGTGAATATCTCTTCTAAGTTTTAAGATAATATATATGCATATGTTAGTGTTATTCTGTAATATTTTAAGGCCGCCCAGTCCTCGAGAGAAACAGATTGCTCATCAATGAAATTCCCTCCGTGTTGGATTCCGGATGATAAGACTACCTTTGCATGATAATTCTTAGCCCAAAGGGCGTTAGCCCAGAAGGGTTATTAATTCCAAAACGACATTTTGAGTCGATTCACTCTTTAAATTGTTGCCACCAAACATTATCGTCCTGTATTTTATTTAAATAAACTAAATAATGAAGAATCTGCATGAATGTTTATCTCAATGTGAAGAAGCAATGGTACCTAGATCCATCAAATTTTGAATAACGTAGTCTTGTAGTCTTCCAACTGAACATGGGCACCTGGAAGCCCGAATATCAAATTATTATCTATTTATATAACTTGATTTATATAACTTTTATATAACTTGAACGAATTTTTGATTAACTAACTCAACGATTTTAAAGCAAGCAATGGCAACAAACACTCTATGGGAAAAAAACATTTTAATCTCCAGCGTGCGAGATTGTGCATTGGATATTCTAAAGATATGCTGTTTTGCTGTTTTTAAATATTTTGTGATATTGTTGCTGAATTGAATTTTATGTGTTTTAAGTGCGAAGAACATGATATTTAATCAATAAAGGTAACGCATAAAAAGGTTAAAAAAACGCCATTTTGTGCGTAATATAAAATCTGAAAGCTTTCAGATTTTGTTTCCTCATATGCGAAAGGTGAATACGAATCGGTTTTTCTTAGAAAGTTAAATCGTAGAAGATCAAAATAAGCATATTCTTCAAGCTGGTTGAGTTTTGTAATCATAAGCAAATAAGTTAGTTCTTTTTAGATTGTAAGTTGCGATAACTGTCTGCTTATTTTATTGTCTAAAAGTGAAGTTACAGTTGCTTATTTAAAACCCAGCAGTCTGAAAGAATCATTTACTGATAGATGGAGAGAAAATACAAGTCCGAAATCTTTTAGCGCTCCAATAATCACAAATCATTTCAAAAGAAATATTTAAAACTTTCATCAAATTTGCTGAAAATATATAATGCACGTATTTATTCCCCGCCAAAAACAACTGTTAGAGTTCACATTAGAAAGAAGTATTGATATGCAAAATACAGCTCCATTAAAGTTTCCGCCGTTTAATCATTTACAAAAGCGGCACTTGAGCTAAGTAAGATGGATTTATTACATTTCTTCTGAAGTTTACCGCAAGACAAGGCAAAGTTTGCACAGAATAAATGTGCATTTAAGAAAATTAATATTTATGCTAATTATAAGAAACAACAACAAAACATTAAAATGAGCATCTCAAATAAAATAAAGCTAGCATTGTAATGCTAATAGTAAATGTTAACAGCTCCAGAATTGAAGTTGAATAAAAATAATTCCAAACTTCAAATACAAAATAAATATTTTAGGCTACAGAATGTGAAAATGTTTAGCAATACAAAATCTTTGCTGATTTTCCTTGTTAAATTTATTTTGAAGAACTAAGTTTAGGTATTTGTTTTTGATAATTAAGGAAAAAACAGATATTTGTAAAGAGTAGGAAGATAGAAAACAGATATTTGTAAAGAGTAGGAAGATTTCGTGATGCTAAAGACAAGCAATTTCCAGAATACTTCAAATCAATAAATTTATTATGAATTGCATACTATTATTCTGTAAAATTAATTGGAGCAAACAGATATGCAAATTAGCATCCAAAACATGATGATAAAACTCCGTAACAGTTTACGGAGGAAAAGAGCTACTAAGATGATCTATTCCTATCACAGATATGATATGACAATGTGAATATTCTTAACTGATGTAGTTCTAGAAAAGATTAAATTGTAAAATTCTGCGCACAGACCGATTTTATTTAAAGATTTTTTTCATGTAACCAATGAATCAATGGACAAGAAATTTCACATTATATCCACAGAAATTAGTAAGATTGTAGATTATTTGATCGGAAGTTAAGAAGTAAGAATTAATTCGTTTCTTTCTTTTTCATACTTATCAAAAGATCTGACACGATGTGAGATATGTTATTTCTATGTAGATTTCTAATAAATAACTTGAAATGGAACGCGGTGTATCTATAAATGAAAGTGGTCCAAGATCCTCAAGGAAGATACGAAGCAGAGTATTTAATACTGAGCATGCAGCTCACAATAAATCAAATATTATAGAATCATAATATTCATGTAAGGAAATCAAATGATACATCTACATCAAACACGCATCCTGTTGACCTAGGCACCTGTCATCCGTACCAGGAGATCTCGTTCTTTTAACGTCCGTGTACTACATCATTGATCATTCATGTTTTCTGGAGAAGCCACTAGTAAGTGATTGATGAAGCTCCTGTTTTTCGAAAGAGGTTTGAGAAAAACAGTCATTTGTTAAAACTGTGAATGCAACTTTAGGAATAGAGTCTACTTTAAGTCTGCTGTTTCCATTTTCCTTCTGTATGACATTTACAGCTGTTGATTTATGCATCCTATAGTCAGAGCTCTGAAACCCAGATGAAAAATATCGTGCTCGAACTTGCGGTCTGTCACAGAATGTTTTATACTTATCTTTTTTAAGCAAAATATTCTTATACAGAACTGATTTAATTTTGCTGAATAAAAAACAAATAACAACAAAAACCGCTAAAATGAGTTCATTTGTACCTAGAATTAGAAATTTGGGCTTCGATATACTGTATTGCTACAGAATATACTATTACTTCATTAATTTCAAAAAGTTATGGACATAAAGAAAAAAAGAAGGAATTTACTATTATAAGATTGGAATAAGTTTAATCTAAAGAATGGTCTCACGTTTGTCAAGACCATGATAGGCTAAGAATTCTGCATTAAATGTTCAGGAGATACAATGATTTGTAGAAACACATTCTGAAATAAAAGAAGCTTATAAGTCTTCATTTTATTTAAATTCGTCAGATTTGGTTATAGTGGAATTATAAAGGATAAGGTTTATATCACTCCACTTGCACATATTACGAATTTGAAAAGCGGATTTACAAAAATAAGTCGTAAATTAAATACAGTAGATTTAATGTTGTTACGAATTTTCTACATATATGGATAATTTTGGTGCAATTTTATTTGAAATTGTTGCATTTTTTGTATAATGTGACACAAAAATCTATCTAGAGAGACGATGCTCTGCCGGAAAAATAAGAATACAAGGGCAAGTCTATTTAACATTAAGTAAATGGCTATCTCGCCAAATTGGCGAGATATCGCCAAGCTGGCAATGGTTTTGTCAAGTAATACTTGTCGTCAAATTTTATGAGATATCGCCAAAAGTCAACAAACTTGGCGACATTTTGGTCCTGTTCCTGTATAACTGTAATGAATATTATAATTGGATAACTGTCATTCATGCTGTGTGTAATTGTGACCGTTTTCGGCCCTCATTTGTTTTCCAGTAATTTCGAGAAGCAGAAAGTACTAGAGATTTTTCAGTGGCCGGAGGAAAATTATATGAGACCGGAGAGAGAATTACTTTCTCAGTTTTTAGTTGTTAGTTCAGAGTTGAAGTCGGAGTACTGAGATATCCGATAGAGGTTCGCCTTTTAGATGGGTGTTGCGTTTAACGTTCATTGCATTTCACATTTTGTTGCGTTTAGCTTTCTTAGTAGTTTGAAGTGTAATTACTCATTGTACTCTGCGATACGCTAAAGAATTATACAAGTATTTTTCTGGAATGCTCCAGAAAAGTGAAGTGTTCCTTTTGGTAAAATAAATTTTATCAAGCTTGTAGACACTTTAGGTTTATTTAGGGACCAGGAGAGATGAAACCTATGCAACGCCTTCGCTGGTAATCTAACCGCGGACCTCCAGAATACTCGCCCAGCATGCAGACCACTACACTACGAAAGCATGACAAGAAGGCGTGAGAAATACCTTATATACTCCCCCTTTTAAAGGGCAACCGGTGTTTTTAGGGGACCTAATCGCCAAATCCTGGGTGAGGAGGATCATCATCCAACACCCTTTAGTTCGGTCTCCCCTGTAGAGACATTAGGTTTATTTCGGAAGCAGGAGAGATGAAAAATATGCAATGTCTCCGCCGGGAATCAAACCGAGGACCTCTGGAATACGCGCCCAGAGTGCAGACGAATACGAAGGCAAGCCAAGAAAGCGAGAGAAATACTTTATAAGCTATCATCGGTTCTGTGTGCATTCAATGTATTACAAACCCGTACGCACGCAACAAATATGATTTTGGTCAATGTTATCATGTGAATATTATTAGCGAATTGCTGAAGATGCGTCCTTTTGGACCCGAAAACATGGAAAATAAATACATTGTCTGTTACGATTTTGGTTAATATGTTATTGAAAACATTATAGAATAATGCTTTTTAACTTAAGCTTGAGTCTCCAAATAAATTGCAAATGCCTTTAAAGACTACCAAGTCGTACAAAAATATCGTCAAACAAGGGATTAATTGGCCAATTAGCTTGGTTTCATCATTCATTTAAATTTAGCCAAAAAATTGTAGATTTTTAAGAACTCTACCGATTTTAAGGGGATAGGACACCGGTCTGTCTACTTCAGGTGCAAAGAAGTGCTTGCAAAATTTTTTCTCCCTCTTGAAAAAAGGAATTCTCTCTAAAAACGTTTATTTCAAACTAAAGCTGCTTTTTTGCCTAATTTTAAAATTTACATTGGCAGAATTTGTTCCAGTGAAAGGATGCATATGCAAAAATGAAAGATAAGGGGTATAACATAGGTCAAATAATTTCCAGAAACATTAATAACTGCTCATAAATGAACTTTTGCGTTAAAGACATTATGAACAGTTCATAAACAAGCTTTTACATTTTCCGAAGTTAAAATGCTATGAAAGAGCTTATTTATATAGTAATATTTTCAAAATTTATTAGCTAAATTCCATTTCTGTTTTAAAGGATATTGTTTCAGAGTTGTTTAATGTTATCAAAATAAGTGTGCACAGGCATGATCACATTAAGCGGCGCCTGCAGTATACATATTTTAGAATCTGTGTTGTTAGGATTTGATTTATTTACTCACATTTCAGGTTAAAAACGGTGCTCGTGATGTAAGTGTGTGAAACCTAGGTGCTTTCTTGTTTGAGTAATTCAGTTATTTCCATTTATGTTAAATGTTTTTTATAATTTAAGGCTGGTTTCCACTTTAATAGAAGTTTGTACAATTAAATCTTGAATAAAATGGATTAAGGCATATTCAATTTATATTAAATATATGTGATCCAACCACTCTTCAGGTATATCTTTAACGCTTCAATAGACGCTTCTTCACTAATTCCACCTAGAGAACGTAGAGCAAATCAAATTTTCTTTCAAATTCCTATCGTTCCTTTGAATATGAAATCAATTAGACGACTAACATAAATCCTAAATTCAGGAAGATATATATTTTTCTCTCTTTGTTGCAGAATTTTCTTTGTTTATTTTGTCCTCCTCTTTTTCCCAAATTACTTGAGAAATATGATAGGAAGAGAGCTATGGTCAGAAAATAATCTATAAGAAACTCATTAGCAAGAAATCTGAAATATTAGAATAAACGCAATCATTCGCTTGGAGGTATTAACCCTTAAATATTGCAGGAAAGAATAAGAAAAATAGTTAAATGTAATTTGATATAGAATTTTGTAAAACTGTTCATTATCCCAAATGTATTCAAAAATCCTTTTTTAAATTAGTCTTTTGCATTTATCTGCAGTAGATGTGGGAGAAATAGAGGAAAATAAATTAAAACTTTCTTCTCCCGTTTTTAAAGAAAACTTATTTAAACAACATTTATTTTTTTTAGTGATTATGTGCTAATTTAAAGTTTGGAATAATAGAAATATGTTTATTAATATTAAGTCTTAATTTAAATTCATTTCTTAAAAACCATTTCATTTATTCTCATTAAAACTTAGCAACAAGTTTGTTTCTCCTTTTAATACATTATGATATGAGTAATGTGAAAAGGAATTTCTTTTTTTCAGTAATTATACATTAATGACAAAGTAAAATTATCTGCGTGATTTGGAAAACCAAGAAAGCAAATACAGGATCCTTTCAGATGATTAAATTCTATTAATATCAAAATATTTTTTTATTGTCAACACGTAAAATATAAACTAAAGTCCAATAATTTACAAATGTAGTTTACTTGAAAATGTTAATAAAATATGATGCGTTTGATATCTGATAAATGATAATAATACCTATAGCTTTTTGATAAAATATGTATGTGAAGTGTGCAAGAAGAATATGTCAAATAACACGAACTTAAAAGTTTCTTTTATTAGGTTAATTAAATTATAGTAAAACGTTTTGCACGTATGACGTTTTCAGAGAAAACACTCCGTAAATCTAAACAGTTTCTAATTAATTACAAGATTTCATTTAAACTGATCATCCAAATAAAGGTTTCTCAATTTACCTGATCTGCCTAGACAATACCAAATTAAGCCCGAAGCTCTTCTCTTTTTGCATTCTAATTTATTTTCATACAGGTGCTCCTAATGCGCAGAGTTTACTGCTATAAAACTTCGATATAATGATGAAACCGCGCATCTTGATACATTATATTAACTCAAACAGCTTTAATTTAATGTAAGTAAATCCTAAAAGTATAAATTTCTAATTAATTATGAACTTTTATTTAGACTGATGATCAAAATAAAAATGTCTCGATTAACCTAGAAAAACCGCATCAAAAAGATCACACAGATTTTCTCTCACTGTATTTTAATTTATTTTCATACAACTACCGAATGGATTTAGGATTTTCTTTTACAAAATTTTGATTTAGTTATGAAAAAGTAGACCAATTTAACATTTTCTCATTAATTTAAATATATTTCGGTTGCTACGATATGTGAATAATTAAACGTCTAACATTGGATAAAAGTACATATTGTTGCGTGCGTATAGGTTCGTAATGGATTGAATGCACACAGAACCGATGATAGATAGATAAAATTTATTCTCCCAAAAGAAACACTTAACAGTTCTGGAATTTTCCGAAAATATATTAGAACAGCTTTTCTCAGTAAACGAGAGCGCAATTAGTATTTGCCACTTCAAACTTCTAGTAACGTTAAACACAATCAATACAAAGCGCATCCCAAAAGTGAAGCTTGCACGATCTTTCAATATTCCGAAGCCTGTTTTGAACTAAAAAGTGAGCTGATGCTTTCTCCGGTCTTATATAGTTTTCCTCAGCCGCCGAGAATTTTCTAAAAACCTTCCATTTCGAGAAATTATCAGAAGGCCTATACGTAAATAAAATATATAAAATTACATATAAGGGCCGGATACGGTTGCAGTTACATATCGGTATCAATTATAGTTATGCAACTGTAGTACCAATTACAGTCATACAGGGACAGGAACAAAATGTCACCAAGTTTGGCGACTTTTGGCAATTTCTCGCCAAATCTGATGCAAGAATTAGTCGCCAAAATTATCGCTAACTTGGCGATATCTCTTGAATTTAGTGAGATAGTCATTTACCTCTGTATTAAATAGACTTGCTCCTGTAATCTTATTTTTCCTACAGAGCTTCCTTTTTTCAAGCCTTTTTTTTTTTTTTTTTTTTTTTTTTTTTTTTTTTTTTTTTTGCGCGTTGCTGTTGTTGTTGTTGTTACATTATACAAAAGATACTATAATATCACATAAATTTCACTAAAGTTATTTACATGTATACAAAATTAGAAACAATGTGAATATCCGCGACTAATACTACGAATGAAAAATTTATGCTCATGCAAATTACTACAAATAACCGATTAAACAATTTTAAAACTATTTATCTAAAGAGATAATGTATTCTAGTACGTTGTGTTGTTATTACCAGTCTTCCTACTTTCAACATAGTCTATATCAGGTCCAAGAATTCATAGTGGCCAAGAAAGGAAACGTCTACCATTCGCTAAACACTTAAGACAACTAACTTAATGCTATAGCAGCCGGCTCCCTTAACATCATGCCAAAATGTGCGGCTTCATTCTGTGTTTTATTCCTTTTGCATATGAAACCACATTATAAAAACTGAATACACTCTATAATTTCAAGAACAAATGCCATACTTGTGGGAGAAAACGTAACTGAATAAATAAGTTTTCATAAACCTGTAGCTGAAATAAATTTGAACAAAGTAATTCATGGCAAAATTGGAACTACGCACAGACACTTTTACGAAGTAAAGAAGGAAGTGTACTTGAACAACGAAATATGAATAATCTGGTGGAAAAAATTTAAACAAATTGCATAATCTGATGGCAAATGTGGATTTTAGTAAACAGCTTGACATAATTTAGAGGAATAAAGTTTGTCTTCAAAAGAGATGTAATCAGGCTTTGTAAGTAGTACATTAATGAGACTTCTGCAGAAATTTCCGTGCTATCCTAAAACAAAGAACCACATTTATCTTCACAATTCAATTGCAAATACATTATTTACTCTTTTTCTAAATCAAAGTTATTTATACCCAATGTATCAAGAAACAAAATGTACCATGGTGTTAAATAATAATAAACATTCAATTTCACCTCTTCTGGAAGACGAATGGTCTTCCTTGACCACCTAGACGAAACGCATAACATTTTTCAAAACGTCTTTTCCGCTTTTAGTAGGAAATCTTTTAAACGTAAAGCCTATATTCCAAGTGATTTTTCTCTTGAAAGTCCTTTAAATACCGTTCTGTAATCTGTTAGCTGCGATCCAAACTTTTATTATCCCGATCTATTCAAGATCTCTTTCGCATTCCTCTCTTCGTCAATTTTACTGCAAGACAATCAATCACAGAACCCCGTCTTCTGATGATGTCACTTCTTTTAGACACGGGATTCTACTGGAAGGGTGGAATGAGATGCCCAGTTTCCTCTTACATCGTTTCCTGTACCACTGAGCACAATTCTCCGAATAATAAGGGACAAGATTCCATTTTCTTGTAGTGGGCAAGTAACATAAAAGCAAAGAAGGACAACTAATAGTAAGGATAAAACATTATGCCAGAAAATGTAATTCTTTCTTAAAATTTAAAAAAATTATAAAATCTCTTGTATTACAATCGCAATTTGGCGAATCGAATTTAGAGAAAACAGAAAACATTTCGAATAAATAAAAGTACGATTAAACGGGTTTTCGACAAACTGCATTCAAAAACACTTAGAATTCTTAGTCAGTATGTACACATACGTACTTAACAAAAGAAAATTGGAATTACAGCGCATGTATTGAGATAATTAGTTTGATAAAAATTGTGAAGCATTATTCATATTAAGAAATCTAAATTTTAAATTAGATATTTACATTAGATAAATGCTGAGTAGCGCGGCATGCATTTATTGGATTAGAATTAGAAGTTCTTGGAGCACAATAAAATAGTCATGAGAGTAAAGTGATACTATTTAATTTACAAATGTTAACATTACTCTTTCCTCCTTCAGAAACAGCGTGAAAAAGTTCAGGTAAACAACGTAATTCAGAAATAAAGGTTTTAAACACCATCTCTTAAATTCTTAAAAACTCATTAATGTTTTATAACACAGACGTTATGTAGAACGTAAAACAGATGAGTTCTGTTTTATTTCATTCAAAATGTAAACAACTTGCATTTCTGAAATAAATTACATTTTCCTGTAAAACGTGTTTTTAAACATTTATAGCATTGGGCAGCTGCTAATAGAGTAGATTAAGATACAGGGAATTATTTCTCTCCTTCCAGCATGCTTTCGTTGGGTAACAGTCGCACACTAGCCGCGTATTCGAGTGGTCCAGGTTCGAGTCCCGGTGAGGGCATTGCATATCTTTCCTTTCTCCTATAAAAAAAGCCTCTCTCTACAGTGGCACCTGAAGTACAGAAGGTGGTGAACAAAATTCGTCATCACCAGGATTTGGAGATTGGTTCTCCTAATCCCCAGTCGCCTTTAAAAGGGGATCTATATAAGGTATTTTCTCCCTTCTTCTAGACTGTCTTCGTAGTGTAACCGTAGCACACTCGGGGCGTATTCCAGAAGTCCATGTTTGAGTTCCAACGAGGGCACTGCACATTTTCATGTCCCCTGCTATTAAAAAAAAAGAAACAAATATGATGTCTCTACAAGTAAGCAGAAATCCACAACTTGCAAACTCCCACCATAGGCCGAGCGGTAAATTCGCTAAACACTGATATTTCGCTTTGGCCTGGATTCTGGGTGCTGCGTGCGCACGGGTTCGTAATAGACTGAATGCACACAGGTTCGATGATAGGTTATAAAATTTACTTTATCAAAATAAACACTTCAAAGTTGCGCAGTTTTCCGCAGAAATTCGAACACTTAATACCACATATCATCATCGAACACCAAATATTTATTTTAAAAAAAACTAATGAATGAATTAAAATTTGTTTTCTAAGTATAAAATAGTAACCTTTTGTATGCACCGAATGCTAAATTCGTAGAAAATAAAATATTTTAAAAAGCTGGTAATTATTTAGTTTTAGTCCCAAATATCAATAAAAAAATTTGTAAGCTTCATATCATACTCGACTTCTTCTCATTTTTTACATTTATATAAATCGATACATTTCTTTTTACACATCTCAGAAATGCTTCACCTCAAGGATACGTCTCTATCCAATTTTCGGGTGTAAAGTTGGAGGTAATTTTCGCGTACTTTACCGAAATTGAGGAATCTCTTCTAATTTCATTGCTAATATAATGTAATTAAATAAGCCTTTACTACTTTTCTCTGAATAACAGAAAATATATTTTTCTTTTTGTTGTTGTTGTCGTTGTCTTTACAAGTTTCTTAAGCTTGTTTTCTATTTCTGAAGGTTAATAGACTCGTGGACCTCGTCTAGTATTTTCCTAGACCATGCAGATTAGTAACAAAAACAACAATATGTGTCTTTTTTTCATTCAACAAACTGCAAAAGATCTTATGTCATAAAATGCGCCTTTTTATAATAAGAGATTAAGCAAAGAAAGAAGCAAAATTTAACTTTCTACAAGGTATAATATGTGGCAGATAATAAAGCTCGAACCACCTACAAACTAGAAAACTCGAAAAAAAATTTTTTTGCCTTAATAATCATTGCCACAATACTGATGATATGACAAACACTCAAACCTAGTTAACAATTGCGAGTTAAACAAACTTCTTGGCAAATGCTTGCAAATGCCTCTTATATCCAAATCAACAGGAAGTTGCAGATCGAAAACAAAAAGTATTAGGATAGCAGCCAAAAATACGCTCTTTGCTAAGAAGAAGAAGATAAGTTACATTTACTGCAATCAGGTCAGATCAATGCCTGCGGTTCACTGACATTTGAATTCGTGAATGCAAATAATTCTGAGAATATGTTCTATAAACGCTGAAACCAGACTACCGAAGCATGCAACATAGTCTGTGCTTAAAATATTTATTTATGACACACATAACATGTATAAAATTGAATTACATTTGAAAAAAATAATTTCATGTGCAATATACCAGTTAGCGTTAGTTCTAATAGAAAAAATGAAAGATTATTCGAATATAATATATGATATTAGAATTGTGTTGAATCATCTGTTAGCTTTAATCTTGCTGTAATTATCTATAAAATTGAGTTAGTTTCATTATAAGTATCTTAATTAAGTAATTTATAAAAATAAAACAAAGAGATCTATTAATGAATGTAATTTGTTTGCAAATCTATGAACTTGTTCCTTTGATCATCGGCAAAGTGTTGCTTAAGTTTGAAAGCTAAATTAAAGTTCTTATACCTTATGGAATGTCAAAAACTCCCAAAATTCAGAGCAGCGTGTCTGCATCATGAATATTCGAGGGTAAGAGTAAATAACGTGAGGCAAAAAATGAAAAGATCGTTACTTTAGAATAGGCAATTCAAAGTCATTTTTCGCCAAAATTTGGTGAGTTATCCATGCTTCATAACCATGGTAACGACTGCTTAGGAAGAAATTGCCGAATCCTTACATATGAAATGAATGAAGGAAGGGAGGGTCACTATAATCTCTAAGTGCCTATTTTATAGTAACAAACTATATAATGTATATCAGCATGTATAATTCAAACTGTATGAAGTGCTGGCATTGAACAATTTTAATGTCTGTATTTACAACAAATATAGTTCAGACACACTGTACAACTAGAAAAACAAAACAAACTGAATAGTTCGATTGAATTCGGCTTTAAAGGCAATTTCTTCTCAAATAAATTGAAGATAATAATGTAATTTTTAACAATGCATTTTTAGCTTTTCACACACTACTAAAATTTGCGTTTACAATCCATATTGTAGAAGCTTTTTTATGATGAAAAACACTTGGAAACCAAATTTAAAATACGAAACTCTGCTCGGAAAAGCTTCATGCTTCTAAAAATAAATTTGATAGAATGAGGCGGAAATTGGACATTCTGGATTATATACGGGTAAGAAATGTACTCGTCCATCCTTTCTTGGAGCATCTGGCTCCATACAATGCTTAATATTTCTTCAGTAGACGCTCGCGCTTTTTTTGTGCTTAAATTAGCAGGCATTATTTCCAACGAAGATATAAATTACGCTAACACAATATTCCATACTTTTTCGCTTTACTCGAAGTTCCATGAAATTGCACTATAATCCATAACAAGATAAAGCAAACTCTCATTTCATTGCTTTAACTTGTTATGAATTACAATCCTACCAAAATCATCCAAACCGAGAATTTCTATCAAAATGAGATAATTAAGTAAATTTGAATAGCATATTATTATTTTATATATTAAAAGACTTTCTATATCAAAATATTGAACCTACTCCTATCAGATTTTATTAGTGGAAAGCAATTTAAACTATTTTTTTTTCGTACTCCAAATTATTCGACTCGATCAAAAATATAGAAATAAACTTTTTAATGAGAAATATTTACTCGAATACATATTTATATATATGTAAACGAAAATTTTAAATATACACATCCATAGAAAGCATGCCCAGATAGCAAAATAAAATAGTATAAAAAGAGAAATTTGAAAATTCATCGTCATCATCAAACACTTGTTTACCATTTACGAGATAATGCTACAACTGCCCATGTGCGTCAATACGCCTTTTGCTGCTATGCAATAAAGCAACCCGCGCTATAACTCTGAATTTTGACTTGGTTTTGTTCTTTGCTGCGTAATTTGTTTGTGAATTCTTTCACACTGAGTTTTAAGAAAGTTAATGGGAAGAGCCAAACAACGATGAAAATGGTTAGGATCACCAAGAAGGTTAAAAAGTAATTGTGGAAAAGTGTAAAGTTTGCATGCCTATATGGACTTGGCTCCTGCATACCGTGTGCCGAGAACGACAGTATCTACAATTGCGAAAAACAAAGACGGCATTATATCGGTTAGGTTTGCAGAGGGGTGAAATTAATTACCGAAAAATGATCAGAGATGCTGAAAAACTTCTTTCATAGCAGAAAACATGTATGTACATTTATCCTGTGCACTGTTTCATTTATATACAATATATACTTCATGCATTTTTTTATTAAAAACGGGTTAATTATTTTCCCTTTATTTCTTATTGGAAAAGTTTTCTTCGTATACCTCCAAGGAGCTAGAACCTATTAACGTATACAGAGATAATTCTATATTTTCATGGTAAGAGGACCTTAAAGAATTCTCTTTACAAAATTCCTCTACAGTGTTATACCATGAAATATAAAACCGTGGGCCCCCAAAAAAGAAGTATTATAGTATGAACCTAAACCACGTTTTGCAGCGCATGCGCAATTTTAGTATTTTTAGGCATAATTACTTGATTAATTCGATGAAAGTGTAAAATAGCATTTTATTTCTCTTCATATTTTATTACTGTAATTACGAAATTCCTAAATATAAGAATATCTGTAAGGTTACACTGATATTATTTAAAATTCGAAATCTTTGGGAATGATTTTCCAAAGATTTCGATATATTTCATAATTCTCGAATATTTTTCGATATATATATCGATATATTTCATAATTCGAATTCATAATTTTTCTCCCAAGCAATTTTGAAATTATTTTCATAATTAGGTATTTCAATTTGTATAAATAATTATCTTTCTATGTGCCCTTTTCAATTTTATACCTACATGTTTTACCTTTTCAATTTTATACCTACATGTTGTAAAGAGTTTTTCTGTGTATCTTTCTTTCATTCTATTACCTAAATCAAGGCGCACATCTAAAATGAACTACAAACATTAATTTTGCAGTTATTGAAACAGATGTTTATTAACTCTTTTTATAGAAAATCACTTTTATTTACAAAATAAATTAAAATTCCCACACTTGTTACAGGCAATTCATATGAAAAGGAAATGAAACAACTGATCCATTAATTTTAATTAAAACGAAATTCCATATCATTTGCTTTGCATTGCTTTCTTTACTTTTAATAGCTTTCGAGGAGAACTTAAAAATTAAATAAATCTCATAATCAAAACTGAAATTTTTAAAATTAGAATTAATTAATATCTAGCATATTAACAGCATACAACACTGCGAGCAAAATTCTACGAAACTATTACAAGTATCCAAGGAATTAAGATTTGAGATTTGTAATTCAAATATTGATACAACGAAAAAAATGTTAGGCCAGTTTTATTGTACTTTTTTAATTAATTTCTTAACTTCTTCAATTTAAGTAGATATACTGCAAAATCAATACCTGTATAATTTTATTGCGTTTCTCACAAATACCGCATATTTGTTGTATTGGAAAAACGTTTTGGTTGATGGAAATCTGGCATCGGGACAATCCATCGAGTTCGTCGAGGAACAAGCCAATTTCCCTTTGGAAGTTCTTCACGAATGGATACCTACCCTTGAGAGTCATTGCCTATCCGTACTGTATCGAAATAGACTAAAGAAACTAACAATCATGGACGTCATTTTGCCGTCTGATCGTATTTGGACATCTTATCGCATTTATAACATTTCTTCGTACGACTGTAATTTCTAAAATAATTTAATTACTAACTCTACATTTCTAGAAATAATATTTTTCCTAAAATATTACTCTGCTTTTACAAACTGCATACACATTTAGTGCAGAGATTACTGATTCTCGCACGTTTTCTAACGTCTGGAGTATTGTTATATTAAATCACAACTACTGATAAAACTGCAATTGCGTTTAAATGCTCAGACAGAAAGGAAGTGTCACAAATCTTTCATTTTTAATCAAATCTTAGATGGAATATCTCTTAAAAAGATATGTCGAACGTCCAGAAGAAACCGCAAGCTAAGAACTTGAATCAAACAGCTCAGCGAGTCACGCTATTCCATTGAAAAAAGATCTGAAAAGAGCACGTTGCTTTACAAACGACACTGGAAACTATGTACTTCACATGATTCGTTTTATTTCGATATTCATTTTATTGCAATATACTGGAACTGAACCTGCAATATCTCTTCATAAAGCCATGTACAATTCAAGAATCCTGAAGATGTCAAGAATTAGAAATTCAATTTTATTATTATTATTCATAATGCATTGAAGTAAATAAGGTCCGAAAGACCTTTAAACAAAGTGATGATCTAACAAAGAGTTTCTTTTTTTAACGTGTTAGAGTAAATTATCTTTTACAGAATTTCTGTTCAGACATACCTCTAGGCAATCTAGATTAGACTACTAAAATTTGATGGCCAAAGATTCTGAACGTACATGTGGTTGAAAAGAAAAAGCCAAGAAGAAACAGAACGCATAGAAAATATGAAAGCATACACAGCAAAAAAATCGGTATTCCCTTAATCTCCCATGGGTACAGCTACGGCATTGACTCAGATTGCTCAAAGACCGTGATTGTTTCCAAAGGCACAGTCACAAGATTAGAGCGACGGAATTTCTACTTGGCTAATCTACACGATAACCTTCTGATGTGCACCGAGTCTCCGTATGGAATTTATTGAGATATCGGTCTTTGCTTTTGGTCTGGAGAACCATAATTAGTATAATAGGTACATGAAAAAGAAATGTAAGATAATAGTAATTAGATCAATTTATGAGTAAAATTTATTGCTGATGGCAATTTCGATAAAACTCTGTTTTTGTTTATCAAATTCTCATATAATATCTAATAAGAATCGCGACGTTGTGTTTATTAACGATAACACCTAGTTATAAGCTGATAACACCTAGTTATAAGCTGGTCTGGTTCCTCCATGCAGCAAATTTGAAGCCTTCAAAAAGTAAATGACAAGAGATACGTAGACTTAAGGATGAGTCAATATTTACTAAACTATGCGACTGTAGCACATAAGCAAATGCTACCCATATAAATGTTCAATTTGTGCAAAAGGAATAAATGGAAGTAATCTCTACAAGCAGCTTCATTTCACAAGTGCAGTAGAAGGGAATTCATGCGACTCCTAAATACATATATATTCAAAATATCGCAAAACGCAGTTAAAAGTTTTATATGTTTAATTTTTACATGATAATGATCTCGAACATTTCGCCTTCGTTATCTGTTCAGTGTCATGGTTTTGTTCTAATATTATTTGTCAATTGACGGAAACTGCCCATGATACATTCAAGTTACACTAGTGCCCATGGGTGTTTCCTTATTTAAATTAATAAGAGTTTCATTCCTGAAGAGAATCCTCATGATATATATATATATATATATATATATCATGAAGATTCCCTTCAGGAATCAAACTCTTTACGGTTATTTAAATTAAAAGCATCCATGGGCACTGCTGTAATTTGAATGTATCATGAGCATATTCCACCAATCATTTACATTGCATCGAAATCATGACAATGAACATCTTTCAACATTCATAAAAGGTGAATAGTTCGAAGCCATTATCATCTAAAAATTAAATATATAAAAAATTAAACTGCGTTTTGTGATAGCTTGAATTCATGCATAACGTATCTTAATCTCACTTAAAAGATTCAAATAGGGTTCAAGATGACAACAACGAGGTGCATAACCTTGGACAAGTAATACGTTTTACTTTTCATCCGTACCTAACATTTAGGTTCGATTAATGCAATAGTAATATATCATGAAATAATTTAAGAAACATTATTGTGTTCCTGGATTTTTTTCAGTAATCGTATACTCTGTCTAACACAGAAACCAGTATAGTAAACATAGCTCAAATATTCACTATCTTATGATATATATTTTTAATTTAAAATCTTAAAAAGCAATATTTACGGCAAAAGTTCAATATAGAACAAATTTAGTAGGATACAAGAACTAACTGTCAAGTCGCAGGATTTTAGCGTCTTCCTACTTAGAAAAGGGTGATGCGCAATGTAAGCACTTCTGGCCTGTAGTTTGTTGCTTTAAATTAAGGTCTTTCCGAACTTCCCCACTTGCGACCGTAAAGCCTAACGTTATCACCACACAACGCTTTATTTCCCCGCCTCATGTGAGACTGTAATTCAAATCAGCTTTTACTCATGCACTACTCACGAAGCAAAACACGCTTGAATATAAATAAACTGCCGTTATCATGGTTACGAATTACTCTGGGCGAATTAAAATCACCTTGAAGTGTCTGTTTGTAAGTAACAGACTGTAGTCACTTTCCTCCTTTCTTTAATACCTCTCTCATACATCGAGATCTCAAATTTTCAGAGTTATGAATTATGGAGTTATGAGAAAGCATTACTTGTTTGAAATCACACACAGGTCGTATATTATTCTATCGTGTAATAATATTCTGAAGTCCAAAATTTTGATTTTAAAATTTGTACTTGCTTAAAATTTTAGTTATAATTAAGCATTGTTTCAGCTAAATAAAAAATACAGACCTCACTTTGCGAATAATCATCCAAATTCAGAGCTGAATGAAATGTGTTTCAATTAAAAGAAATCTGCAATTAAATCAGCTAAACCAATTATTTCAGAAGCCTGCCTGCAAGAATATTTGAACAAGAGAGCGAGAAATGAAGAAGGCCGTTAAGTTTATTAGAATCAAAACGAAACTGTATTAAACAAATGCATTGAGAAGGAAGTCTTAAAATGGTTTCACTTCAATGATTCCTTTACGTCTATCTACCATAAATAAAACATTATTGCTACACGTTGTTATATTTATTTAAGTATAAATTTTTATCAAATGAAAAATAATTTAATATTTAGAGCAGAGGTCATTTCTTGAGCACCGTGGCAACAAGATGCGGTAAAAGAGAAGCAGAGAAAGAAACGTGTCTTTTCCTCTAAAACTCGATTATAGTGATTGAATTCTTTTCCAAAAAATCCTTTCATACAAATTCCCCACCAATATATAATATTTTTGCCTTCTGACATTCCATTTATTATGGAACGTAAGGTCAATTTAAATTTTATAAGGCTTCCCTTTTTTTCATTTTGAATATCAACTCCAAACCACATTCGTCTCGTCTTCAAATTCCAGACAATAATGTTCCTTTCGACAGCAAATAACATCGTATAAAATTTTCCCAAATAAACATGGTGCGCAAGGATATCGTCCTCTATATAGGAATTATTGAACTGTGATGTATAAGAGTAGAAAAAGAAAAGCAGCTAAACTCGATTCGAATAATATAGACTACTAAGACGATTCTGTATTTCGTAAAATTTGGCCGAAGGAGAAAGCATTGCACAAAGGAGTGGAAATGTACGTATATTTTTTAACAAAGCTGATATTTTTTTACGTCTGCATATCATGATTTCAAGCAGACGGATATCTACTTCACGTGAATTTTATTACTTGAGTTTCACGAATGCAACAAAAATTCACTAGAAATGTCAGAACAAAAATGAAACAAGATTTAGACGTATATCTTCAACAAGATCATGATTTTCCAAAATAAAAGAACAAAGTTGCTTACATAGAAAGGCGCATTATACTTCAGAAAAATTTTGGAAATAGAGTAAATCTTCGATAACTCAAAATTTTCTATAATGTGAAGTGGATGTTTCTTTATAGATGAAACTAAATGAAATTTTTATTAAATCTTCTTAATAATTCCAAATTTATAACTGGACATATTCAGTAAATCAAACTTGCAGAAATTATTTTCCTTGTACTTCTTTCTCAATCAGCCTAAGTAAACTTCTTAAAGCATGCTTGCAGACTTTAAATAATAATTCTTTTTTAATCTTTATACCAGAATTCATGAAGCAACAGTCTTATTTACAAACACGTAATTATTTAAATATTAGACGAAATTCAGGTCAAGAAAGGTAAAAACTAAAGTTCTGAATATGAATAATCCCTTAAATTAAGATATAGAACTATTATGTACACTTCAAAATGGAAATCATTGTTACGGGATAACATGCGGTAGGCAATTTCTAAATTTGTCAACTGGCCATTAAGTTAATTCATTATTTTTATCACTTATTGCAGTGTTCATATTTTCATAACAAATATTTTCAATAAAATGATTTGTAAATTTTGCCATACTCTTCCATTTCTAGTTTATTAAAGTAGCTAACACACAGAGGAAGGCAAAAATCAATTCCGGCCTTCAATGAAGTTATTACGTTATTCATTATAACGTTTAAAAAAATTATCGCTATCGAAAAAGCTGATCACGAAGTATATTTTCTCGTTCGAAATATCAGTTTAGCTTATGTGTCTTTTTAGAGAAAATGGCGGTTGTGTATCTTATCCAATAAAAGAAAAGATACTAGATCAGTTACTTCCAAGCTAAAACACAACCTTGTCTTATGTCTTGATACATTGTCATAACATGAGCAAAGTACCAACTGATGCTTAGTATTGCTACAAAAAATGAAATGAATGTATAAAATATCAAAACATATAAATACAGACAGCATAAAGAATTGCGCTTTTGGAAGAGTGATCCCCTATTGCTGCAGTAAAACTTAGGGAATGTTCTCTTTCCTTGCCCTGTGTTTTCGTGGTGTAACTGAAACGCATGTCCAGCTCAGTGCATCGGAAGATCCAGATTTCGAATCAAGACAAGGGATAATTTTTCATATTTATTGACATCTTAAAATTTTATTGACTCTATAGTGTGCTTTTTGAGGAGTAACCCACTGTCAAGGCCCGGGCAATTATATCATATTAAGAAATACAGGAAGAAAGGATGAACAACATGTACGTTTTTTAAATCTTGGCGTTCTTTAATAAAATATTATTCTAAAAAGAAAATATGAAAACTTCGAATCTTGTAGGGTTTTTCTTATTTTGCATAACAAATTTATTTTAAGTTTTCCTGTTCTCAACTTTCCCTCACTTCTCTCGCCAGAATGTAAATTTAAAGTTAAGTGAAGTGCTATTTAAACGTGTGATTATCTCAGTTTATTCAGAGCGTATTTCGCTAGCCTAGCGCACGTTTCGGAGTTATTTCGCGGTCACGCTAGTAATCCTCTTGGCCTTAGCAGTTTATTATCACGCCGGTTAGATTTCTGTGAGTCCATCTCTTAGGAGTAATTTTGGAGTGCGTTCTTGCACTCGTTTATTTTTCAGATTTGATTTATATTATGGCCTACAAGTGAACGGTGTTTTCGTAACACACGAAGTCCGTGCTTTTTCTTTAATTAGTTTGATTCAATAAAGGTTTATTTTGCACCCTTCTTCTCTGCTGGTATTTAATTCACGCCTGTGGGAGAATTCGTCAGGTTCATTGTAGGATCGAAGTTAGTGTATGTAGAAAAGTAGAGATAAATCTCACAAGTGCGCCCGAATTTTTCCGAATTCATGGCTAACAACGAAGGTGCAGCTGAGTTGAGCTCCATCGACATCGCAAACCCCACTGGCTCCTAGAAATATGATGGAAAGCTTTGGATATCTAGTGGACAATATGAGGGCCTCCATGAAACCCCTCAGTGATATTTGACGGAAGAACGTCGGTAACTAGCTTCCTAGAAGTTTTAGATAATCACTTTTTATTTTATCCTGTACCTTATGAACAAAAGATCACGATAGCCACGACTGCCTTGTGAGGACAAGTATTAAGGTGGTTTAAAGGCATTGGAAAATTTCGACTGGGAAAAATTGGAAGCCCCACTTATACTTTCGACAATTTTAAAGCCGCGCTAGTAAAAGCTTTTACCGTGGTGAAGGATAGAGCTAGGCTTGAAGCCGAATTGCACGGCATGTACCAATTTAAAATTGAAGAATTGTCTAATTTCATCTTATGCAAGGTCCAAGTCGCAAATTTGTTACACGGGTGGATACGGGAGCAGAAGCAAATTTTCTGTCAGAACATTTCTTTCGAAATAATTTTAAGAATTATAGATTATTTAAAACGCAAAACACAAAAGTCATTGCAGCGCAGGGCAAACATTGTTCATGTATAAGTAAAACAATATTTAATGTAGAGGTAAAAAATCAAGTTCAAAAATCTATATTTTTTGTAGTGCGAAATCTACAAGCTTCAGTAATTTTGGGCACAGATTTTTTAAAAACAGCTGGAGCCAAAATTAATTTTCAGAATGAAACTATGCAACTCAACTCGAAGCAGAGGGGAGTACAAGCTGTGAAGCCTCCGGAACTCAACCTGGAACATGAGAAAACAGAAGACAGAAGAAAACTACAAGAACTGGTAAGACAGTTCTCTGATTTTTTTTTTTTTTTTTTGAAACACTTGGCCTCACTCAGATAGTTCAGCATTAAACTAAGTTAAAATGTGAGGAGCTCGTGAAGGCCAGGCCATACAGATATGATCGCGTTAGTTTTATCATGAAATCAGGAACTTATGCTTTCCTGAGAATGCCTTTTGTCTTACGCGGAGTCCCGGCGACTTTCCAACGCACCATGGATATTATATTAAAACCTGTCCTCGGGAAATCAACGTTTATTTATCTCGACGATATAATTGTTTCAAGTATTGAATCTCGAATAAAATTGGACGAAGAAGAAAAACAAATAAAATGCGCCATATTAACATCAAAAGTATTAGATTCCAGGGCAACGATTATATCTGAATTAAAAAAAGGTTCCAGAATATAGGCATATATAGTGGGTATCAGGAATAGAGCAGCAAACTATGAAATAGTCGATAAACTATTATTTTATACTAGAACAACAAATGAGAATAGTGAAATAAGGCCAGTCATTCCAGCCGGGTTACGACTCAATATTTTAAAGGAATTGCATGACACGGTTACAGCTGGACACCGAGGTATTCGAAAAACAATACAAAGAATGCGTGAGGCGGTTTTTTTTCCGCAACTTCAAAGCGTGGTAACCGAGTATGTCAGGTCCTGCCATACATGCCAGTTAGTTAACGATGTAAATTATAGCCCGGCCGGGTATCTAAATAGTATAAGAGCTACTTTTCCTAATGAGTTAATTGGAATAGATCTACTGGGCCCATTTCCAAAAAGTGAAAGTAATAGAAATAGATATTTACTAGTGATAATTGACCATTTCTCAAAATGGTTAGAAATAGTCCCCCTTAAAAGATCCTCAGCGAAAATCGTAGCCGATTCTTTTCTAAATAAATACATTTTAAAATATGGTGCAAATTTTCGAGGAGCTTGGCATCCGCCACCTTAAGATGGTCCCACACAGACCGCAGTCAAATATTGTCGAGCGCGTAAACAGAAACATAGTTAAAATCATTCGGAGCTATGTAAAAGCGTATCACCGACGCTGAGATGACTCTGTAGATCAATTGGCGTATGCCCTCAGAACGGCCAAGCATGATACTACGGGAAAGGCCCCTTGTGAACTCTTTCTGAGGAAGAAGATAATTACCCCTTTAGATAATTTTTCTTTGTCCAGAAAAGGGAGGCAGAATTTACACAAAAAGACATCCAAAAATTAATTAATGATGCAATCAAAAATTCAGACGTAGCTAGAGAAAACCAGTCTCTCTACTATCATAAGAAAAGACGAGAGTTTAATTTTAAACCTGGGGATAAAGTACTGAAAGGAAAACATGCATTGTCTTGCGCCCCACTCGAAAAAGTGTCAAAATTTTCTCCGATATTTGAAGGTCAATACGTGATTGAACGTATTTGTGGATCAGCTTTATATTTAAAAGGAAGCAAAGAGGGCAAGATCACTGCCAATGTACTATAACAAGTGAAAAAATACCATGATCGTAACGACATGCCTATTTTTAAAGATCTTTTTCAGGAAACTTCACACATGGGAGAAGGGCCCTCGACAGCACAAATCGTTCTTCCAGGAACGAATAGGAATGAATACAGAGTCTTGGAGCCGGATGGAAGAAGCTGCGACTTCAAGAACCTAGATGTATGGAGAAGAGGAGACTAGACCCCGCACAAGCTCGAAAAGCAGGCAAATGGAGAGGAAACAGCATTTGAGACATAGACCATAGAGACCATTATTTCAATGAAAGGCTTTTAAGAACGTGGCTAGTTTTATAAAAAATTTCTAGAAAGAAATATATTTTCATCATTCTTATTTTAAAAGAAATTTAAGAGTTTACAGCCACAGAAAATTTCAAATCTTTATAATAAATACATTTTTGGGTGTTAGAATTTTAAAGTCCCATTATGATATATTTTCTCCCACCTTTCAGCATACCTTCGTGGTATAATGGTAACACCCTCGGGGTTCATTCTAGAGGTCCAGGTTCGAGTCCCGGCAAGCGCATTGCTCATTATTCGTGTCTCCTGCTTCAAAAAATTCTAATGACTCTGTACCATAAAAGAATGTACGCACTGCGATAAAATTAAGAAATGAATTTAAAAAATGAAATAGTAAGAAAAATGTACATAGGTTTAAGAAATGAAGAAAGTTAAAAATGGCGGGATAAATTTCATTGCAAATAATTTTAAATGCCAATTAACGCAGCTGTCTCTGAGATTAAGAGGTAGTGACAAAGGAAAGTCAAATAGTGACATTATAGCATCGTAACATTAAAACTGAAGAAAGGTATTCCTCCTGCTGTTTCATATTACGTAGAAAATTGCTCAGTTAATACACTTTTATCATTCTCATTTTAAAAGAGGACGAAGAGTTTGTTTAAAAAATCTGTGAAAATTTCAAAATTTTGTAACCGACACATTTTAAATGTTGAAATGCACAAATAATGTAAAAAATTGAATGATTTTCGGGAAAGAAAACTCTATGTGATAGTGTAAACAGTAAATGTCTGAGATTTTCAGTTTGTGAGTTCAACAAACACATGTGCTAGAAATCGTTCAAACACCAAAAATATTTTTTTAATATATATCGAACGCTATATTGTGAATTGAACAATCGCTTCCACAACAATATATGCACAAAATTTGAACTCTGTAGCATATCAGGAAATAGCCTAAAATTCAGTGATGAATTCTTTGACCATGCGACAAACACCACGTATGAATTTAATGACACACTAATGAACACTTATAAAAAGCACTAATTTTGCTTATGAAAGTATTTTAAAAGATATTTTTTCATTTCCATTATTTATATGTTGGCTACATTTTGAGATAAGCAATTTTAGTGAATTTCAACTTCCTGATATCTGTACCTTACATGTTATTATTCCATTAAATACACCTATAACTGTATGTAGATATGTAAGAGAATCACAATTACACGATGTGGTGCTAATGGATTGATACTGTACAGAGGGTGTTTGCACATTTTTTAGAACCATTTCAGAGCACTTTAATTAATGTTTGTAATGTAAAGAGCATTTTTTAATGTTCGATCTGATAGCTTTTTTCTGGACTTCTACATCGCGATTTCACTGAAGTCTGCATCGCGATTCTTATGTTAAAAGTGATTTCTGTTCCTCCTCTATTACTTTCTAGTGCATTAATCGTGATGAGTTTGCACTTAGAAAGACCTCTTTTCAAGAGACCAGAAGCATAGTCCTTCGGTGAGACGTCAGAGGACTTCATAGAAATACGTTGAGAAGATAAATATGCAATACCTGTATCAGTCTTAATTTTTTAAAAGAAATGCAGTGTAAAGAAATGCAGTAGTATGATTTGTTGTTTTCTTTTGATGAAGTTTCACTCCTGGGAAGTCTTTCGGACAAGAAAAGGGAATTTGTTCTGTAAATATCGGAAGTAAAACTTTCTCTTGATTGTACGTTGAGTTGATTTTAACATTTTTTCCCGCTCTTCTTATTTTTAATTTCCCATTGTAAAAGAATCTTGCGACAATCAGAAACCCCTTACGGAAACTTTTTTTCATTGATGGAAATAGAACTGTGCATTTTTTCTCTTCAGTTTCGATAACAAATAGACATTTCTGTTGCAGTAATTTACATAAATCCGTGCTTCATCAAAGATCACAATGGTATTTCCATTTATCTCCTATTAAATAATTTTTATACAAGGTTCTACAAATTGTACTGGTTTCGCTACATTCCACGTCAGAAAATGGTGGACATTTTTAGCTAATTTATAAATCTTAGTTTGTGATTTCATTTATTGTCACTACAGATGTATTTAAAGACTTTGCAATAGTTTCTGCGTCGGCGGATTTTCTCTTGTTACCAACGATTTAACTTAAGAAACATTATGTTAAAAAATGTATAGGCGTGGTAAGATAGCTTCCTCACAAAGCAGTTTTAGGGGTTCCATAAAATGGCAAGGGAAAACAGGGTTGTCACGTTTGGCGAGAAATCGCCCATTTGGCGACAAAAATGGCGATGTACCATGGACGGGTGGAGAATTTTCTGGAACGAGTTCTTACCGGTTTAACCCAGAATGTTCTCGAACACAAGCCGAAAGCTATATAAGCCCTGCTGGTCCACAGTCAGTTAGTGTGTCTCAGAGAGTTTGCCTCGTCTAGCGAGCCGTGCGGAGTCGATCGAGTTGACAGCCGTGCAACGAGTGCCGAGTGGGTCGTCGAGTGCACCGAAGGAGTCTCTTAGTGTATCGCGGTTAGTGCATCGTCGAGAGAGCGTGTTGAGCTCCGGGAACGACTGAACCGAAGAGTCGAGAGCTGTGCTCGTGTATCGTCGAGTGCATCGCGAGTTGCAGCGTGGAGAGTCTCGAGAGTACGTTGAGTTCCGAGAACAAAAAACAAGCAGAGTCAGGAGCTGTACTCTGGTGCTTTGCAGGAAACTGTCTCCACCGTTATTGCCTGACAGTGTGAAGACTGTGTCGCTGATTGTTCCAGCGTGTTTGTAGTAGTTCATCGACGACTGTACAACGTGTTTTGGAGCTGTCCTGACAATACTGTCTAATAAAGTGTGTTTCGATACTTCATCAAGTGTCGTCGTTATTCACTCCAAATCCCCACGAGTCCCGTACGAACGTGAAGGAAGAAAATATCGCAACAACTGGTGTCAGAAAAGAAAAACGCAACAATTAAAAAAAGTACATACCTTTTCCAGATATTTGTCTCAAGTCTACTTTATATGCATGAATAATGATTAACGGTTTTCCCCTTTCCATTTAATAACATTGCCTCGTTCTACTTAGAAGTTTTAATACTATAATAATAATAAAAAGCGCAAAAACATATACTTCAATCCACAACATGTTTACATGCGACATTTATAAAAAGGAATAATCTGAAGGATAGTAGACAATATGTTTTATTTCAAGTAATAAGCTGTTGTCAGAAATTCTTATTACAAAACATTTTTTAAAATTCTTTTCGAAATCGTTCTAAAAATGCGTAAACACTCTCTGCATCAATCAAAACGAAGAAGGAATGACTTTCGCTGTCACATATTTCGTTAAATTATTTTTTAAGCTTTGATAATTTGGTCTTTAAATTATTTTAGTAAACTTAATTTTTCATTTAAAAAATTTGAACAGTTTTAATGAAATTCGAATTTGGAGCTTCAAGCCATGTGTCAATAAATTCCCAGCAATTATTGGGTTAAATCTCATTTTACATTGAAATGCTAATTAGCATTTCACTATATTTCTGTGAGCTTAATAACATTACTTATATCTGATGCTCATACGCAACAAAAAAAAAGTTAAAAATCAAACTCAAAGAATCCTAAAGAACCCCCAGAGAATATGTTATTTACCAACCGAATTTCCTCATATATCCATTCTTCTTTTTAATTACTGCATCATATGTAAACCGAGAGGGAAAAATTATGCGAATTATTTAATTTCCAAAGGACGCGGTTACAATAAGAACATAACAAATGAAAAATGGGTATGGATAAACCACAGGTAACTATCATAATATTATTTCTTTACGAAAGGCGTACATTCACATAAAAATACGTAGTGATATTATAATATTACAGTTTCTAAGATGATATCTTCATTTCTACTTGCCTGTAGCTCCAATCAAGTCCATTTTTATTGCTGTCTCTGCTTCTCCTTAGGCCTCAAATCATCTGTACACAATTAAAGAAAATGTTCCGAATCGTGTCTGCTTTTCTATGATTGATCGATTTTTGTATAAGACTAGCGTAAAATTCAATAATCAGAAGGGAGACTTCAGCATTACTTTGCAGGTAATATGTGAGGGTTTGTATTTGTCAGTAAGATGAAAATAATCACTACATTTTAAAATTTAGGATAGCTTCTTCTCTGAACGCACTGAGAAAGGGGAAAATTACATGAATATTTTTTGAATTTTCAGAATCTGAGGCTAAAACCTTGGGGTGGGGGGGAAGTAAATGCGTGAGGAAACACAGCACTTAAATTTTAATTAACAAATTTCTGGAACAAATAAAAATAAATATTGTTAAGGCTCGGAATAGCTCTTAAAAACGTACACTAGGATTTTTAAATAATTAAAATTTCCTGATGGGTTCGTCCCCTGGCGTTCTCTCCATTGAAATTAAGATGGAACTTCCCTTTCCTCACGAATATAAATCCCTCGCCCGCTGTGGTGCACCCTAGGTAACATTTTCAGTGATGAGATGGCTTAATGACCTATGGTTGTAGAAAATTTCCGACGAGTGCAATAAACTGTAAATGTCTACCATTTGGGAGCATATCACATAATATTTAATAAAAACAAAAATTAAATAATTTTTCCATTTAAACATATTATATTATTTTCTTTATGAAATTTAAGAAAATATAACAGACCTGTTTTTTCATTAATATTCTCTAAGCTTAAATATGGGATATCATAAACGACTGTATGCAGTTCGGATAAACGCTGTTTTAGTGCATTTGGATGCATGAGTTTAGTAATTGTTCTTTAGTCATTACAAAGACGACCATGAATTCAGAATACCCAAAAATATTCAAATCCGTTTAATATCCATTAGCTTAAATTGGTAGTAACGAACATAAGATTAATTATTTTGAAAACAGCGTCATAAAAAACAACCAATATTACCGCGAAACATTTCTTCGCGTACTATTCTAGTATACAGAAAATGTATTGAATAAAAAAGATAGATTCCGATTCAGCGCGGAATATATTTGAACAAACAAACTTGCCTTAAGAAAAACACCGACTTGTAGAACTATGTGACATTTTCGTACGGTCCAAGATTTGTATCCTGGGGGCCTACAGCTCTTTAAACAATTTTCTTCCACAGTTGTGGAGCTATATTGAGTATGAAAGTACACGAAACTGACAGCGTGGGCAGAACCTTTCTAGCAGCAAATGCACCGGAGGACATGACAGTTATTTTGAACGACAGGCGACTGCAGAATAGAAGGAGGATAGTAAACTAAGATGATGCAGGTGAAATGTGGAAAGGCTACTGCCATGATAACATTTACCGCTAAGGATGAAATTCTGTGGAAACACTTTTCTTAATAAATCGTTGCCATATTCTTCCACCATTTTGAGAGCTAGTGATAGCTTAATGGTCGTAATATTTTATAACAGCTTTACGTCATCTTTTGGCGTGTACCATTTAAGTTCAGGCAGTTTTCATTTAACTTGCGGGAAAGCATTTGGGAATTTTTGCTGCAGACCTAACACTAAATAAAATTACGTTTCTTTTTTATACGATCACTATTCAGAGACATATCAATACTTTCCTATTATAACACTGATTGATATACTGTAGTTTCAGATACTAACCGATTGATATACTGTAGTTTCAGATACTAACCGATTGATATACTGTAGTTTCAGATACTAACAGATTGATATACTGTAGTTTCAGATACTAACTGATTGATATACTGTAGTTTCAGATACTAACTGATTGATATACTGTAGTTTCAGATACTAACTGATTGATATACTGTAGTTTCAGATACTGGTTATTTTAATAGGGCAAAGAATACAACTATCTGCGTAAATGAGGAATGCCTTTATGGAGGGCTTTTTAAAAGAAACTAGTCTGTATTAACGTTTCACATGGAGAAAACCACGATAGCCAATCATGCAAACAGCCGCGTGGGTTCGAACCCTAGCTGAACTATCATCATTCAACTGTGGTAACCACTCGACCATTGGCGGGCGCTTCAAATACTAAGCATAGTTTTTCTATATCTACCAAATTTAAAATAATCGAAGAATAGTACTCCGATCTCCAATAATTATTTTTCAAAAGAGATATATCCTTTTGAATGCTCAATTTACAAAGCCAGAAACTTGTGGAAATGCTTATATTACAGAGCTTCTTTCCACTAAAATTTCAGACCACTTAGGGCAATTATAATTTATATAACGTACATTTGGTATAAAGTATTTTGAGAATTAATCTTATAATCTAATATGTCTTGTTCTAAATTATTCAAAAATGTTCAAAGTTGTTCAAAATAAAGTGCATTTCACCTTTATGCATGTTTTGTTTTTCATGATCTATATTTAATATGTGCTGCGTAAAGTATACTAGTAGTTAAAATGTTTATAAATTAAATAATTAAGTACGTATATGAATAAAATGGATAATGAAGGCATTCTTTCTTTTCTTTTTTTTAGATGTAGAAGAAAACATTTCTTCTGATGCGCTGTGCTTCTAATTTTATATTTTTGTATTTTAAAAAAAAAAAACTTAAACTGAGAAACAATACACAAAATGTTATGTATTTTAAAACGAACGAGAATTTGAAAGTCCCTTTAAAAATGGAGATTTGTAGCACAGTGGAAATCAGGACTTCGTTTCTGTGTATAAACGAATATCATTAAGACCGTTCCATTGTGTAAAATCAAGGGTTTATTTTTTTAGAAAATATAGCTGCTGTAATGAAGCTGAATCACTAGAATAAAACTAAATCTAAACTAGAACTGAAAATTTTAGAAATGTTTTTAAAATAATTTTATGCAACATACATATGCGTGTTGAATAAATAAATGTATTTTGTAATTTATGGAAATATTTGTGTTTATTTATTCGTTCTTCGTTTTTACCATTTTTTTTAGTTGCGCCTGTCTTTGATTTTCGTTCTTTTATTTAGTGCAATATTTTTCTCGCAACTGTGTGCTTATTTGTAAACTTTTTAAAGACTTTGCTCTATATCGGCTTAGGTTGTCTGTTTGTATATCATACTGGTATTACTTTTTAGAATTTTTAATTCTCAGTCGATTGGCTAAGGCTTGTAAAAATTTTGAGAAGGACCAGAAACAGAGGCTGGAAATTCGTTACCCTACCTTAGTGACAAATAATTCGCCGAATTATTTATTTACTTTTGTCAACATGATAGCATTCTAAAAGTTTTCAGAAAACATACTTTTGTGACCTATGGAGTTGTTTTTCTAGAACATTCCGGTATTGCAATTCCCCACTGGGCAGTTGCATAAATACTAAACTAGCAGGAGACTTCAGTCAGTTGAGATTTAACACCTTAGTCTGTCACAGACTGACACGTTGCTGAGCAGTTAGTCTTTCTTTCGTGAGTGACTTTATTAATTTGTGATATTCGAAAATTACAAAAATCGGTTACAGGGGAAACCCTTTATACTATATATAGTTTCCCTTTTCAGCTGGCCTGATTATTTAACATTTTGAATCCCTAACACGTAACGGTATGTATAAATAAGCATTATACTAAGTTACTTATAATACAGTCATATGAACATATGGGTATAAATTATATGCTGTATTTATTGTATTTTTTACATTTTTATGTTGTGTGCTTTCTTTTATTTACGTAATCGGTCACGATGGCACATGGAAATAACTTTTGCAGCTGTGTTTAAACGCTGCATTCTTGCATTTGTTTTCCTTTTTGTGAAATATTTCACTTGTCTGATAGTATAATATTAGATGAAGTCTACAGGTTTTATCACAACGAAGAGTAACTGTAGAATTATCAACAATTTAAAAGTTGTTTTAAGTGAAGGTAAGTCTAGTTTGTGTTTACCATGGCAGCCATATTTGTTTACATTTGAAACTTAGCAGAATAATGGATTTGTTGCCAATCTAAAGAAATTAAGCTTCTCAACAACAGATAACGTCTCCTTTCGTTATTGCGAATTAAATCATGCTTAATACATTCTGGAATTAACATTTAAGTTATTACATTATCCCATATATTGACTCAGCATAGGGTCCACGACAAATTCAGTCAGTTTCTACGCCTTCAATTTCTTTTTTGCAAAGTGAAGCCAAAGGTAAAATTTCAGTTTTGTGCACGGAAAAATCTGTCCGCTGGCGAATTGCTTGTTCTTGCATAGAAACTCTAATTTTCATTTTAAATTTTCATTTAAATTTTCATTTTTAATCTAATTTTCATTTCATTTTAAATTCTTTAAATCGTTTTTAACTGTAATTATATTTTATACTTTTCAATTTTTAATAACAATATTTTGAGGTTTTAAGTATTTTTGCTTTGGCAAGAAGTGGGACATGAATTAATTAATTGAGAAATATATCTCTAATTAAATTCAAGGAAATAAGTTTAAATTAAATGCAAGAAAAAATACGTATAATTTAATATTACGTTCAAAAGAAGTCATGTGGTATACACATCAGATGGTTTTTTTTTTTTTTTTTTTTTTTTTTTTTTGTAATTACTTTAGGTGGCAGCCCGAGTCAGCAGCTAATACAATAAATCGCAGCTAATATAATAATTAGAAGAAATACACGAAGGAATACGACATATATATGTTTTCTTAGACTACATGTATTTTGATTTCTTTCTCGCTAGTTATCCTCATTTAATATAACAGATACGGCCTTAAAATACAAGTTTAATTCTAATACGAACTCTTGCGTTGTAATAAAAAAATACTCAGCTTTAATTCGATGCTCGTTGAATCTTCTTGAATACCAACTTAATTTTCATATTTCTACAGCAAAATTGGGCTAATAAAGGGCACAGAAATGAAACAAAAATTAAACTGGAAAGGGGTTAGTTAAAACTAAATACCTCGCAGCTTTTTATTTGTTATCAAAACATAATACTCTTTAAAAGTTACTTAAAATCATGATTAAGAAGTTATTTTAAAGTCCCTTTATAATCATTTCTCTCAATCTTTTAGCAAATATTTAACAAATACTCGGATGAGTCAAACAGCTTTCTCCTAATGAATGGTTAATTGTATAAGGAAACAAAATTCACGATTATTTTGCAGCTTTGAAATTCTACTGCCGTCGGACTTTCTACAGAAAAATAATTTCGTTTTGTTTCAGTGTCTTATTAAACGTTTCCTACTGTTAAATTTCACATTAAGCATATTTGATACTGGAGGCGTTAAGGCAACAAGAACTAGCGTAATATTGATTACTTTGCAAGACTACTTTCTAAGGTTTAAATGTAAAACCATTTTTAGCTGCAGAAATGCAAACGACGAAAGAGAAGCCTGCTCTCAGATCATAATAATAACAGGAAGACAGACGTTAAGTTGGTAGACGTTGAAAATTATCTGTCGATGCCTGCTCGAATTCCATGCAATACCTGATATGTTTGTTATAATTTTTAATAAGTATTTTTAAAAACATGGTGAAAGAAACTTTACTTAAAAACATTTTTCTTGTTTTGTAGAAACATTAGGTTAATTGGAAAAGCCGGAGAGATGAAAAATTAGCAACCGCCTTCGCCGGAAATCGAACCACGGACCTCTGGAATACCGGCCCAGCGTGCAGAACCACTACACCACGAAGGCACACTAGGAAAGCGGGAGAAATACCTTATAGTTTCACTAGAACTTTTAAATTTAGGCAAAATCTCAACCGTAGTTTGGCTAAATTTTGAATAAAACTCTGTCAGTTTCAAAGGCGAACATTTCTAAATTTAAATTAAAACACTTCCTGTTTTAACTCAGATCTCAGGGAAGTTTATAATATAATAATTAAGTTTAATACCAAAGTCTAATCAAATGTTAAAAGTACATCAAAAGGAAGCGTAAAAAACGGTTACATAAAATACAGCAATTCAAAACAGAAATATTTCAAGCGTTAAAGCTGTGCACATCACTTTTAACAGAATCAGTAAAATTAGAAATCATGTGATTATTTTCTCACTTACTAAAAGTATTATTTTTTCGAGTTCTGCTTTGCAACAATCACTTAAATCAATGAAATAATTGAGCCCATTACATTAAAAGTTTCACGGAATTCGCATGCAATATTCATACTCACATTTACACATGGTCTGTTTTGAGGCTAACGTGAAATGGAAGGAAATTGAAAATCTGACTGAGAGAGCTCTCGAAAGTGCTTTTCCTTTTTGTGCTTTCGAATGCCTAGAAATAAACTAAAAGGTGGGATATTAAAACTTCAAAAATAGATGATTCTACAGAAAGCTAAGCCCTCAAAACACAAAAAAATTTCTATCAGTAAGCATCGATAAAAAAGAGAAGCATAGTAAAAGGAATTGAAAATGGAAAAAGGGAATGGCATTAAAAAGAAAGGAAAAGGCGGGAATAATAGATAGCTGAAAAAATGAAAAATCCCAGTTTAAAAATATTTTGCTAAATAATTTATTTTCTGATTTTAATTGTGGTATAAAACAAATGTCTCAAACTGGCAGCATGCGGGCCACGCCGCCACCGAAGCAATTTTATGCGGCCCACTGATGCATTTCAGTTACTTATTTGTTGCACATATGATACTGCAAAGATTTCAAAATATTTCAAAATGACAAATATATAAAACGAACTCTGAAATCTCTTTTTGTTTTACACTGTGGGAACAATTACATCTATGTATCTATTAGTCACCAGATATCTCTGAAGGTTATGAGAATTTTGAATTGATTGAAACAAAAAAAGAATAAAATATTCATAACTGGATAGTGTCTGAAAACTTTGAATTTACTTCGAATTATTGTTTATGCTTTTGGTATAACTAGAAGAGTACACTGACACATCGAGCCTTCTCTATTAATCGGTCTGTAACGTATTTTGTTAGCTAGAACAATAGCTTTAAAGAAGTACAGCCAAAAATACCTTTCTTCAAACTCTTGATTTCATAATGAAAATAGCTGTGCTACTGCCTTTAGAAATACTGGGCCGTATGAAATTGTCTTTCGAAGCATTAAAAAATGCAGAGTTTATTTTACAAGAAGTTTTCGTAAAACGTTCCCACAAGTAAAATAAAAGAAAGCTCTTCCTTCCACCAGTTCGCCCACCAGCGGCCTAGCGGTAAATTCGCTGAACACTGGTAATTCGGTACGAATCCCAGGAACGGGGAGGCCGCATGGGATGTTTTATGTGTTTTTCCATGTGTAACGTATATACAAGCCATTTTCCATAGAAAGTCCTCTACAAAGGCATCCCTTCCCTTAGATAGATAGCCCTCGAGGCTTTGCCATAATCACATAAAAGAAACCAAACCTTTCCGCCCCCCCCAGTTCAAATGGATCTTTTGAAATCATGTCTACTCTGTTTGAAAGAGGAAACATTTTTCTGAGCTCTTACAAATGTATGGTTATTAAGATTTTAGGAAATACTAAAACATGTAATAAATATTGTTGAAAACGTACTGGAATATTTCAAACATTACAATGATCAATCAGAAGTGAAATTAATTTCGAAAATTCGCAATTTTTATTTCCTTGTACGAAGTAAAAGAGGTATTGTAATCATGAAACATTTCGGGTATCATATTTCAACCAAAATATCCATTTTAACTGCTCTCGAATCCATTTTAACTACGCTTTTGCGTCACATCTGTACGTATGAACAAAATAAAGGACTCTTATTGTAAAATGTACTTAAATTGGATTCAGAAGAAATTTTTTTTCGTAAAGTCTGTACGCCCGTACGTATGTGTCTCGAATAACTCAAAAAACGATTATCCTCAGAACGTTGAAATTTTGTATAGGTAACTGCTATAATATTTAGTTGTGCACCTCTCTTGTTGGTTACAATCGACCTCATATACCTACTCTGTTACCCACCTCAGTGAGCTCAATATTTTAGTCTTTTATTTTGGTAACTTGTACATTTTTTTGCTTTAAAAGAGATTGAATTATGTTGTACTTATGTTTCGGTTAAGGATTTTATGCCTTTAGTTAAGCTGCATGCAATAGTTAAAGAATTATTAACAATTTTAAAGTTGTTTAAGTGCTGCTAATCCTAAAGTAGTCGCCATTTGTCTACACTAGAAATTCTTAGTGAAAGGTCAATTGTGCACCAACTTCAGTGTCTTTTGGCCGAGTGGGATCAAAAGTAAAATTTCAGTTTTTTCTGTACTTTACAATGTTTAATGGAGATCTTTGAGCTTTTATGTATTTTTTCCTTGCCGCGGAGTGAGAACTGAATTGATTGAATAAGAAATACACCTCTAATGAACTCGAGGAAATACGTTTAAATGAAATGCAGCAAACATATGTATATAATTTAATAGGCCGTATAAGGAAGTTATAATGGTGTCCACATCAGACAGTTTTTTCTTCCAGACGGGTAGCTAGGCGCAGTATATAAGGAATAAAGAAGGTGTTTTATTAAAGCACTGAAAGACAGAAAGGGGATCAACAAAGCCGGTGTAACTTTAATGGGATTGTTATCACTGAATGCTACATCGTGAAATTCTGAAAGCAGAACAACAGATAAAAAGCTATAGATGAAAGTTTTGCTGGCGAAAGGAAAGCTAAATATAAATGGTCAAAGCTCTAATTTTTTTCTGAAGCAAGTGTGCTTAAAAACATTCACAAAATAAATTTCAACTACTAATTTTATTTAATTCATAATGATGGATTTCATATTTGTCCTATATATGAAGAATGAAGGGAACATAACGGAAGTTTCAGTAAGAGAAGAAGAAGCTGCTGAGTAGAAGAAGTTTAAGGAATTGAGATATAGATGAAGATACTCCATAGTATAAGAATAACTAAAGATTTAGGAAACAAGGAGTAGTATTCAAGATGATTTAGCTAATGAAGGACTACCTAATCGTTTAAGGAAAGGCAAAAAAAGGAGGCTTCAAAGGAAAAAGATTTTAAAGGGAAAAGGTATAAAATTACAAATAAAGGTTTTAAAAAGAAAAATTAAATTTTTCTGTAGAAGGTGGAAAGAATATGTTAACAAGTAATTCATAAAGATGGATTTCTTATTCACTATATTAAGTAAAAAGATAAAGGCTATATAGAAAGAAAATACATGTACAATGGAGGAAAGAAAATAAGATAGAAGAAAGGAATACTTAACGAAGATTAAATGAAAGGAAAATTAAAGGAAAGAGAAGAACGAAAAAAAGAAGAAGAACGAAAGAGAACTTCTTGAAGAAGAACGAAGGAATAAGTTTCAAACGTTTTTTACTAAGGAAAAATTTCGACATTTTATAAAGAATTCCTTACAAAGATACATTTCATGAAGGACTCTAAAGTACTACTTTAAGATTTTATTAGTCCAAAGGGGCTTTGTCCCTGAAGGACTATTGTTTTCGTTTTGCGATTTTGCGTCGGACTCCTATAAACGTCGGTTCACTTTTCAAACTGTTGCCACAAAATGTTAGAGTCCTGCATTATATTTGAAGAAATTAAATAATGAAAAATCTGCATAAATGATTGTCTATTTCTCGCATTGTGATAAAACAATGGTACATAGAGCCATCGAATTTTGAATGACGAAATCCTACTGCGAATATGGGCATCTGAAATCCCAAATTTGGAATTTGTTTTATTATAGATTTTATATTTTGTAAAACTTTAACGAATTTTTGATTTACAAACTCAATGCTTTAAAAGCGAGAAATGGCAACGTTATATAGAAAAAAAAATACTTTTATTTCCAGCTCGCGAGACTGTGTATATCGGAAATTCTAAAGATATGCTTAATTTAACATTATTTTGCGATATTGCTCTTGAACTAAATTTTATGGTTTAAGTGCAAAGAACATGATATTTAATAAATAAAGGTAACACTCAAAACGTTAAAAAAACGCCCCTTTGGACGTAATTTAAAATCTGAAAAATTTCAGATTTTTTTTTTCATTTATTTTTTATATAGCACTACACTGGTGTGCAAAAATTAAGGACGAGACGCTTTTTTCATTATAACTTTGTACAAAAGCTTTCCAAATCAACACATTTAATACCGTATGATCCCCAATACGTAAGGACATGAGTAATGTAAGCAACACTTACTAAAAGAGAAATCAGAGGGATAAAAAGAAGCTTTATTGAAAACGTAGCATGGAGCGCAATGCGACTGAAGGCCGAAACATCCCTGTGATGGGTGTCCAGCAAGAAACATCCGGTCTTTAATAGGGGATATGATCTCCCCTGACTGCTAGGCAGGTTTCACAGCGTCTGCCCATGCTGAGAATGAGGGTGTCAATGAGTTGTTGAGGCATTGCTGCCCATTCGTCTTGCAGCGCCAAACGAAGCTCCGGAATCGTTACTGGTGGTAAGGTACGAGCTGCCTAGAAAATCCCGTACATGCTCGATGGGATTGAGATCCGGAGATCGCGCAGGCAAATCCATACGTTCAATATCCTCACTCTCTAAGAGTTGTTCGGAAGCTACTGTGCGATGACATGGTGCATTGTCGTCCATGAAAAGGAAATGCGGACCCAAAGCGCCTCTAAAAAGACGCACATATGGAAGAAGAATCTCGTCACAATAACGGGTCCCGTTGATTGAACCTGCGTCGAAGATGTGAAGGTCTGTACGACTACCAAGCATGATGCCTCCCCAAACGAGAACACCGCCACCTCCATACCTGTCCCTTTCAATGATGTTCGAGGGATGATTGCGGCTTCCCCTCTCTCTCCAGATAAGTATGCGATGAGAATCGCTACTCAGACTGAATCTGCTTCCATCTGTAAAGATGTACTCGTCCCCATTCATTGTCTCTCCTATTCCGGTGTTCCCGGCACCACAGAGAACGCCTTCTCCGATGGGCAGGCGTTAGAGGTACACACCGTACAGGGCGTCGTGCAAACAGACCACCACCGTGCAGTCTTCTGGCCACGGTAAAACGTGATATCGGTCGTCCAGTCGCCTGTGTCGTGTGTTTAGCGATTTCTCCCGCTGTCTGCCGCCTGTTTCTTCTGGCCTGTAAAGCAGTATACGGGTCATCTGCGGGTGTGGTTCCTCGTGGACGACCACTACTAAACCCCCGGATAGCTGTTCCTGTAGTTTGAAATTGTCTCCAATGTCGTGAAACGATGCTGTGAGCAATTCCGAACTCTGCAGCCACACTTGTCACACTACGGCCTTCCTCCAACTTCCCAATGATTCGACCTCGGGTAAAAGCATCCAGATGTCGTCTAACAGAGTGATTATTCGCCATTTCTCGCTGAGGCAGCAACTCGGTGTGATTTTAACTGCTATCTCTTTGCCAGAAATACTGATCTTACACCGACAACATGCTTTATACTACTCAGACACTCCCCCATTACGTCTACCTGCATATCTGCGCATGTGCTACCGTACATCACCTTACTTAATCACCTGATTGGTCTTTCTGTCCGCTCTGCCTCTTCGTTCAGCTGATATGCTAATTTTTCGACTTCGTCCTTAATTTTTGCACACCAGTGTATATGGCAATGTAAAAACCTTTTATTTATGAATAAATACTAGATAAGGGCGGACGTGGGTAGAACCGATTAACCGTAATGGTAGGGGGATGGTGCCCACGTCCTCCGTTACTACTACTACTACTACTACTAATTTTATTCAGACACATAATTACAAAACAGAAAAATTAAAAACATGAAATAGCTATCAGGACTGAATAAATTTGAGACCAATTGTTTTCTTTAAAAGCCTAGCTTTCTGTAAAATCACTACACACATCATAAGCAAAATTTTATGAACCTTCGTTTTGTAATCAGTTTAAATTACAAACAGAAAGAGTATGCTTTAAATCTCCATTTCAATGAACGCCGAAATAAAAAGAAAAATAAATGAATGCAGAGCAGTTAGAAGATTTTCTATAGTTTTAATCATAAGCAAAAAAAATATTATGTCTTAAAAAACCTATAAATCTGACTCACTAGTATGAACAGATAAAATACTTTAAAAGGCAAAAATAAATTAAAAATTTTATAAATAGAAAAGAAATTAAGCTAGAATACAATTAATGTTACATGTTTGTAAAACGTGCGAACCGAATTCCTCGTCGAGTGACAGTGTAAACGCTTAGATAACTTTCCGTTAGCTCTTGATTGGTCTTAACTCTATCTGTGATAGCTTGGTTAAAATTATCATTTAATCCAAGAAACAACAGACATACAAATACAAAAAGACGTCAAATTCGTTTTAATCCTACGATGGATGCTGCAAACTTAATTTATTGTTACTTGCAGTCAGATGGCATAATGTATCATTTCAACTATAATGCAACAAAAAGAACACTCCGAAGATCTAAATATTTAACCATTAAATATAGACACCAAACGTAATTCCTGTTACTTATTATTGTTAGTTATATCAACTTTAATTCATACTAAATCCATTTGCAGGAAGAACCAAAAGCATTAATAATTGCAAGATTTGCTTACTTGGCTTCATATTAGCTAATGTTTGTTAAAGTAACCTAAAGCAACTTTCCTAGGGCAAAAATATTTTACCTCGTTATTTCCTGTAATACTCGAAAATAAAACTCTTCATATTAAAAGCTCATCAGTGACGCGCTTTTGATTATAGGCTTTTTTGAATTATCATGGAAACAACTGGAAATATTAAAATCATAACTAAAGTCTAATATCTGCCTTGTCAACATTGTTTATTTCACCCTTTATTTACATCCTTTATTACTAAAATGATTAAGAATAGTCTTAAAAAATAAGAAACTGAAAGGCAAAGTAAAAGATTACGTGGTTAAGTAAATAAAAGTACTTTATAAAAATTTATGTGAATCTCAATATTATGCTTATCTGAATAACGCTCTTTTGGGTTAAAAATATGAACTGGTGTATAAAACTATGCTGGCTGTGAAAACTGAATAGAATTACAGAGGCTATTAGCAGAAATAAAAATTTAGATAAGCAAATAGTAGTAATTAACTTAGTAAATAACAAAGGCTATTGACAAAAAGGCAAGACATCTTGAATTTTCCTTAATTTTAAAATTTTTCCATCATTTTATTCATACTTCCTTAGTTGGAAATAAGGATAAAAAATGAAGATATTTATTCGACAGTAATTTAAATTACATATGTGTAAATCCTAGGAACATCCTCAGATTCTTTAAACAGGATGTAAATTAAATATTTTTAAACGTGCGAATCTCTTGCAATGCTTGGAATTAATACTTTAAATGCTTCATATTGAATTATTTCAAATAAAACAATATATGGCATGAAACTTCGAAATGGGTTTGTTGTATTTGTCTAAAGTAGAAATTTAGAAAATTTCTGTTTTGGATTAATTAATTTTTAGTATTAATATTTCATTTGTTATTAACCTTTTTTAGATTTATTAGATTTACTTGCTTTAAACTATGGAATATTTTGCATCTTAGTAGAAAATGAAATGATAAAAATGCAGTGATAGTTACAATATTTAAAACTGGGGAATATGTTCTTCATTGCAACATTTGTATACAGTATCATGTGCAGTGCTTCACTTATTTACAGGATATATTTCTTACACTACATTTGTATTCTAGTATTAAACTGTATTATAATAATAACAACAGGATTTTTAATAAGAACGAATTAATTATTTATCCTTTATGAGACAGGTTCATTCGATACATAACCAAGGCTGTAGATTAATGATGTATACCAAGATACCTCTACGATTTTAAACAAAATTGAAATCAGTAAAATAAGAAGTAGTATAATTTTTTTAATTCAATTCCTACTTTAAACACTATAGTTAAAAATAATTAAAATTATAATTATTTTTTTAACATCAAGTATCATCCATTACAAGTTCAAAAAAGTGTATTTGAATTTGGGTGAATGAATAAAAGGTATTTTATCAACGGTTGAAATTTTAAACGAGATGTAGGGAGAGTATGAGCTAATAGTAGGATTTTAAAAAAGGTCGTTCTTACAAGTTTATATGGTTGAATACTACGCTATAAACTGATATTCCTCCACATTCGGATAATAACGTACAGCGCCGCAAAGCCGATTTAATTTTTATTTCTTTTGAAGCAAACAGGAATGGGGGTGGGAATCAATCTTTAGATGCATAAGAAATACTATATTTCTTCTGTTTCAAATTTCCCCGCTAAAGGTTTTAAAAATTTCAATGGTCTTACAAAAAATGAAAATTAATTTTAGAGCTATGAGAAATGAAAATTGTTGAAAAACTTGTCCAGGAAATTAATCGTATCTTGCAGTAAATGAAATTCTATATAAGGAAAAGAAAGAGTGTAGCTATTCTAGAATCAGCATCACAGTTTAAAAATAGTTTAAAAACTCCATGAGCATTCCATGTTCTTATCAGGTTATGAATGCCGAGAAATTTTATCTGAGTTTAAATACTGAATTCATAAAAAAATATTTAAATTAAAAATTTCTAACAATAAAAACGAAATTCCTGTCAATTAAGAGTTAAACATTTTCAGCTGAAGTAAGATTACATTTTTAAATACTTTGCGTATACTATTTCAGGGTATGTTTGCTTCCAGTGAAAGAAATAATAAAACATGCTAGCATAAACTGAAGGCAACCTTCTAAGATAAGATTTGTCATTCAAGGCTTTCGAATTCTAAGCACAGCATGTTAAAGAATTTTGTAGATATTATATGCGTGAAATAATTCATGTTAAATGCTTAAATTCCAAACTAAGTTCACTTCATGTCTAATTTTCATTTTTATTTTCGGAAGGCTGGAGATGTTATCATCCTGCTAAAGCAAGCATGACATATTACTTTCAAAACATTTTAATGGCAATCTTCCACATGAGTTTTATTTCGGTTTATAATTCTTTAATTGCATGTTTCACCGGAATTGAGCATTTCAAATGTCGCAATACTAATAATGGTTCAAAGAGATTGAGTAGAATTTAAGTTTGCTAATTAAAATATTCACTATTGATAAAGTTCAAATGACTTACAAACAAAAAGTACAGCTGTACAGTTGTACGAATAAATGGACCAATGATAACAAAATTAATTTTATTGTTTTATAAATACATAGAACTTCAGTTATTTAAATCGATTAAGCGAAATATCAATGGAATTCAGATAGTTTCGAATAATAGATTCTCAGATTTAAAAATAGGTACTATGTTTGGTTAACCGTTAAAATACGGTTAACCTTACATATTGCCTTTGCTTCGCAACACGCTGCGTTAGCCATACATGCCGAAAGTTTGTAAGATTTATCCTAAGGTTTTAACAGTTATCTTTAGTTAAAGCTACTTTCCTGCCCCTCCTAATTTCAGCTTACAATTTCCGACCAGAGTGTGTTTTTAGAATCTTCTTTAATGCAAATGAGTAAGAGCGGTATTTAAGTCGAAGTTCCACTTCCACACCGATTGTTAAACAGATTCTGTTAAAGAGCCAGAGATTCTGACTAGCGCGCGTTGATAAATATGTACTATTTTCGAATCTGCAGCTCTCTGAAATTTAAGTTACGGCTCTTGAAATTTTTTATATCTAATATGGCATCGATTGACCTGAAGTTTGGCCATCCTTAATCTATATAAAAAAAAAATGCATTAACTTTTTGGGCGCAAAAATTTCAGCACAGCAAAACAGAAAAACAAAACAAAAAAAAAAATTTATTCTAGAATTACATACGTCCGATCTTAATATGTTAACATATTTTCTTGTTTCAGTGATCTGAAACAGACCGTCGCTGAGGTTTTCACTTTCCCACACAGGAATGACAAAACATTCATTTATAAGCAGCATTTCCGTATGCCGCTGAGGATTGTTAATTGTGCACTCAAAAATACTCAACCAAAGAACTCTCGTAAAAAAAGTGTACTGAAACCAAAATCCGAGATAAGGATCACGCAAAACAACACAACTGTTGTCGGCGGTACCTCTCTCTTTACTACGCTAATTCATTCACTACTTTTATTAATATTGTCTTATTTTTGCATTCTAATGAATCAAATAGTTGCTTGATTGTTGCGGTAATCGTAACGCTCCTTTTTTTTTTCCTCCGTAGATGTTGGTATCTTTGGCGCCAATTGTCAACAAGGCAGAGCATAATCAAAGAATAGGAATCGTTATGTTAGACAAATAAGGATAAGTAACAGTTCGAGCTTAAGTTCAATGAACCTTTATTTAATAACTGAAAGAAAAGCTTTTAAATTCCTGTTTTGTCTACAGCAGTCTCCACATGAAAACGTTTAATAAACATTAAACGTTTTGATGTGGAGACCCCCTAATATTTACGAAAATTTTGGAGAACACCATACGCATTGCGCAAATCCGACACACGCGTGAGTGAAACTATTCGTTCATTCATTTGTACTGTAATACACTACTGTAGATTTAGGTTATTGACTTTAATTTTGCAAGTCAAATAAACGTTCCTAATATAAAAAAATGCATCGAAACATTTTCGTTTCTTCTTTGTCCGTATTGTGTATCTTCATCTATTTTCAGATACATTATATAACACTATTTGGTAATTATGACATTATTATAATGAGTTAAAGAAATATCAAAATTGCTAAATTTTTGGCGACACCCTGCTGCAGATCACGCTTAGGTCGCGGCCCACAGTTTAAGAAACTCTGGTCTACAGTATTAAAGTAGTTTGGTTTCCTCAGGAAAGTTAAAACAAAGATTATTTTGTAATGATGTACATAGCACATGACCTTAAAAATATTTTCTGTTAATTAGGATAATGGATTAAAATATTCATGAGTATTATCAGTTGAATACATAATTAAATATGCTAATTAAAAACTCAGCAATGGAAATATATACCAACAATAAAATATACCAACGGAATTTATTATTAAAAACAAAATAAAGATGTAAATCATTAGAAAGTACATTTATTTCTTTTAAATCGCTCCGGTTGCTAAACAGATTCAGTTAGACTTTAAAACATAAACTAATGATATTATGCAAGTTTTAAAAGCAACACATTGAGAACCTGATATTTAATACACCGTATTAAATTTAATTGAACATATTATATTTATTGGAATTTTACCATCTGCGAGGCTGCGTCGATGACTTATAGTTTATACGTATAATAAATAATTTAATGGCTAAAACATTTGGGAAGAATTTATTCTAAATTATATATCAAACAATAACTATAAATTAAAGCATATAAACATAGCTCCACTGCCGTGCTAAATTGTTTGGATACTGAAACTAGAATTCCCAGTTCTTGATTTACCTGTTGGAATGAACCAATTAAATAAGTAAATAAATAAAAACTTTTGGGGGATCGATATTATGACTTATAGCAAAAACGGGGGATGAAATAAAGCAATTAAGGTTCAAAGCCACCGTTCTACGTAAGTGGTTCTCCGCCTTGTTCTGCCCCATTACATCTTCCAGCTCTCCTTATCCAAACTCGAAAAATGCATATAAATTTATTTATATTTAGATTATTTTTAACGTGTTTACTAAATTAAACAACAAATAATATAGAAAATGCTGAAAATGACATAACTTCAAATAAAAGTAGACTTTTATATATTCATAAAGTAAAACTAAATACTTAACAGCCAAATAAAAGATTGACTATATTCCGCCCTCCTAAAACTCTGAAATTCCCCCCTGGTTGAGGACACTTGTCTAAACAATGCCTTTTAGATCACAAAAATTTGCATACTTTGCAAATTTACATTTGTGGAAATGAAAAACTTTCAAAACAATCGATTTCAACAAAATTAATTTTTTGTGTGGCCCTTTAAAGTAATATTTTACAAACAAAGTACAAATTAAAACCCCTTTAAATATGCTCTAGCTCAAGTTTTAAGTATTCGGAAAGCAAATGCGACTTGTCGATGGTAAAACCGATAAATCAATCTAAATAGCGATGAAGCGTAAACACAGTAATAGGTCAGCAAGGCTGTCAAATACTGTGTCTCTAATTCAAGAACTTTGCGCTTTTAACTAATTTTTAGTCTGGTAGTAGTTGGTGCAAAATATAGACAGCCTAATAAAGTAAATGGGTTAATCAAAGCAAAATTTTATGTAACTGCACTGAACACTTACCTATGTTAATTTAAAAAATGTAGTTGTTCTATTATTTATTATGAAATTCTTTTGATATATGTATGGAAAAGGTACAATTAGCAAAAAAAGTATTAGTTTAAAAGGAGATGGATGTACCAAATTAATAAAATTTCAAACACGATTGATGCATATTTTATACGAAATGCCCTTACATTTCAAGAAAATTCAGTAAAGTATAAAATAAAATGTTTTATATTTAAATATAAGTAGTAAAGTAAAGATATTTTTGACTTTCAGAAACTTTCAGAGATTTTGGACTTCAAACTTTTTTTGACATTCAGAAATAGGGCACGCAAAATCTGTCGATTGGAAGTTCTCTTGAAAGGTAGGGGAAACGGGAAGAGAAATTTCAATTTCAGGCTGCCTTTGATCAAATTTGAGAAGGAGCAGGCAGTCCTTCTCTGCTTTACTGCAACTGAATAATTCTAACACTAAGTAAAATATTTTTAATAGATTGTTGTGTCATTATATTTTCATAAGATTACAGACTATTACTTTCTTGTGTAAAATGCTTTTAACAAAGATGTTATTGTATATTTAAAAAAAGTAGAAATCAAGGTGTGAAGACATTAGGTTATTTGGAAGCAAGAAAGATGAAAACCAGCAATACCCTCGCCGAGCCTCGAACCACGGACCTCTTGAATTCTCGTCGAGGGTGCTGACTACTACACTACGAAGGCATGCTAAGAAGGTGGGAGTAATACCTCATAAAAATACAGTTTAATTAAAATAAGGGGGAAAACACTCTAAAATAAATCTCAAAGCATGATTAACTTTTTTAATTTGGATAATGTTAGTTATTATTTAGAATAATTAGTAATAATTAGTTTAATTTTTTATATTGAATGAAAAGTAATATTAACGCATAATACTAATAATAATTTCAGCAGAGTACATAGTGCTCATAATCTAAAGATAACACTTTGCTTCTACTTTCAGATATTAAAATCCGAAATCTGTGCAATGATACCTGCGAGAAATGTATAAAAGTAAAATAACAAAGGAAAGAAATGAAAGAAATAGCGAAATTTGGTCATGGGAAATTTAATACTTCAGAAACAATCTTCGAATGGGCGAAAAGCGGTCTTTTTAATGTGGAAGCAAAAGTAATCTCTCGATGAAAAGTTTATCTAGAACGAGTAATGGGCTGATGACAAAAACGAAAGGGAAACAAAACAAAACTGTATTTTTAAAAAAAAAATTCCTCCTCGGAGCAAAACAAGGAAGCAACTATTTCTTGGCGTTATCTAATGGATGTTCTCTTAAAAAAATAAAAGCTTAAGTTCATTTAATTTTAGCCATTTCTACTTATGCTTTCTTATTTTAACTGAATAAAATAAATAAATGTCAATCCTAAAGGAATAAAATATCACTTCAAAATGCCGCCGCACTTCTAAATGATAGGTAATGTAAAAAATAAAGGTTATTAATATTAAACTTATTAAAAATTATTCCGAATATTTAAGAATAGTTCGTTATAAGTTAAATTCTATCACATTCTTCTTGGCTTGTGACGATGCTCGCTAAGACATGAAACTTCCATATTTAATTACAAGCAATGTAGTTTAAAAGCAGAATGCTAAACCATAAGATTATTCTAGCTTGTTACTGCGTTGCTAACGCATTCTCTGAGCAATTTTTCTTGATATTTGTGAAGAAGGATATGTCGAAAAATTGGCTGCATTTGGTAAATTGCTTAAGACAGGTTGCGATAGGTTATTTTAATAGGGTAAAACACTCGAAGGCTAGTTGCCAAATAGATGTGATATCGACGTGTAGAACTTTCTAAGGAAAACGGGCTCATATTCCCGTTACAAATAAAAAGAACACCAACTATGTAACCAACCCATTCGCCTGAGTTCGAATTGTAGCTACCAGTATTCAGCTGCCTTAACCGCTTTTCCACTGGTCCGACTAGAATTGTATAAAATGTTAATTACATCAAAACCAACTCAAGTGTTTCCAAATTTGATATTTAGGTTATATTCGGAGTCTTAGCTCTCAAGGAGGTCCCCTTTTTAATAAATTTCGTACAAGAACTCATTTTAGTTCAGTTATCATTACAAGCTGGTAATCCCAGCAGTGGTGGCTAATAAGGTTCTGTTTGATTTTAAACTTGAGATGTAGGTTTTATTAACAGTATAAAAGTATCAAAGATGGCAGGTATTCAAGTGTTTAATTAACATCCTTGCAGGGCCATTAGGAGGTAGGGTTAAGTTATTTCGCACACAGAAATTGTAAACTCAATATACACTAATATTCCTAACTCTATGAGAAACAGCTGATTATCGAAAAAAAAGAGGCATGTTAAGTTGATTTTTCTATTAGACAAAAGCAGTCTTAGATTCATATGTTTGTTTTATTCAGAAACTATTAGTGTTTCAAAGAACCCAAGTAAAATGCTTTCAAAGAGTATAGAACTTCTCTAGAAAACTACGGTCAACTAAAGATGAACTTCACCTGAATTTTAAAATAACTAATCAGTTGTAATCATTTATAAGCGATTGCAGATGTCAAGATTTGTGATTTTCCTATTAATTTCAGACAATTCACCAATAGTAAGAGGAAAACAACGAATTCTTTCTCAATTATTTGTCAGTTCATCGTATGCATATTTTTATAAGTATTGTCCCTGATCAATTAGATCATTATACACAATGTAAGGTGGTACTAAATATATATGAAAAGATTTTTAGTTGCTGAGATTATTTCTGAAAATGAAACTATTGTTTTTTTTTAAATTCTATTAGTGTTATGAACAGAATATGAATATTTCTCCTAGACAACAGAATATGAATATGAATATTTCTTCTAGACAAAATATTTTGGGCAGAATAATGAATTTCAGGCATGATCAAAAATCAAAAGATATATATCTAAATCTAGTCACACTTTTGTAAGTTTTGTAATATAATGTTCATTATTTTTTAATTTTACGTACTTCTACAACAGTTCCACTGCTTTGAAAGAAAATAAAAATGTAACATTTTTATAATTAAGATTAATGTGTACATGCTTTATTAAAAGCCCTCTTTAAACGCAACCAGCCACAGTTTTATAAGTTTTTAGAACTCTGTGGATGTGGTGGTCTAAAAGTGATGTTCGCTACTAATGTTTGTTTATATGTTTATGTTTCTAAAAGTACAGATCTCTTTCAGAAGGGAACCTGTTACAGATGTCGTCAGTAGAGGATTGCCCAAAAGTGTTTTCTTATAGGTAATGCACTGAATTTAACTAAGTGTCAACAAAAAAACTTTCTTTATACCATGAGATGTTTAAGGGTTACTTAACTGATATATGTTCATGCGCATAAAAATTTTAATTCGAAATATTATTAATAATGTTCCTATTATTACACAATGCTAGTAATGAATAATGAATTTATGTAATATTACATATACTTTGAATCTAAAAACGAAAAACTTTGAATTTACCCCTCACATAATTATAAATATGTTCATTCCATTATATATGTAATTATATAGATGTCTATAATTATTACATATGCAATTATTTGTAATCTTTAAAAAATATAACATGATGCATATTTATCACTATATTCCACCACGAACCCAAACGAAATCATATTTTACATTCTTACAAATATATATGATTGATTTTAATGTTTCTTACTGCATATATTTAAGTTCGGCAAAGACAAGAATACACGTTAAGCAGATTTCGTCGCATTAAGGGTGTGTGTGTGTGTGATTATGGAAAAGCCTCGAGGGCTATCTGCCTATAGGGAGGTATGCCTTCGTGGAGGACTTTCTAAGGGAAACTGACTCGTATACACATTACACATGGGGAAAACCATGTCGTCGCATTAAGGAAGGAGTCATAGAAACAGTTTCTTTTGTTGCAGAGAAACTTAATCTGACTCTTCAAATACAACGTTAATAAGTTGCGATTTCAAAACGCTCTAACTTTAAAACTACCGGTCAGAATGACTTGATATTTAACCAGAACAATCGTGATGCAATGGAATTTTGTTTGGCGAAAGGAAAAAATAGTTACAAAATGTGTCGATAGATGGGGATATCAGGGGTAAGGGCTAATCGTTAAACACAAGAATGTTGTTAGCCAAAAGGAAATAATAGACTCCAAGGATTTACGACAGGCGAAAAGACGTGTTCACAGTGCACAGTTTAAAGAATACGTGTGTACAGCGAAAACAGTGATAGTGACTAGAGAAAAAGGAAGAGCTTCATGAAACAAACACCTTACGGATGATTGACGCATAAGTTGTTCGATATGGCCTCCGCCTTGTTCCGCTACTAGTTGGAAGCGCAAAACGGCATGTTCTACTACAGTTCGGAGGATATCTGTGTTGATGCGATAAATGTGGTGAGTGATGCTTGTCTTCACATCGGCAAGATTCCCAATCCACCCACTGTAAACAACATTCTTCAGATTTCCCCAAAGCCAAAAATCACACGGGTTTAGTCGGGCGAATGTGGCGGCCACCCTGTTAGAAAATAACGACGACTTATGATTCTATGAGCGATCAGCAGCTGCTTCATACAAGTAACAATGTCCGGAGGAGCGCCATCTTCCATGAATATTGTGCGATCCATACGCTGATGCTGCTGAATTGCGTTAAGACATGGTTAAGCAAAAATGCTTCATACTACTTGACAAAAACGGTGCAGTTAACGTGATCGCACGTGTGATCTCGAAGAAGAACGGACGGATGACAAACACTGCTATTATTCCGTACTACACAGTGACTTATCAGACTCAAGAAATAATGGCTGTAGCGGGAACGGATTCTCGATCACCGATATCCTGTGATTTTGAGTATTTTCAGAACCTTGCAAATGGAAGTGGACTTCGCCAGACCGCAGAATGTTCCCTGGTCATCCATTGCCCACTTCCATTCGGGCAAGAAATCATTGTGCAAACGATTCACGTGTTTCCAGGTCAGCAAGTAGCAATTACTGCACAACGACTTATCTTGCATGAATAGCAGCGCAAGATGTTCCATAGGGTATTACCCACCGTGCTGATAAGCATATCCAACATTCGTCCAATTCTCCGTGCACTGCTGATTCCTGAATCACTGTTCGCCTATTCTTGTAACGTTGGAGCTACATCTTCCACTGCCGCCGCTGTAACTGGTTTTCGTCCTCTACCTCGTTTTACGTCAAATAAATCGGTCTCTTAGAATTTATCTATCATTTTTTGCAGGCCATAAATGGTCATGGATGCCAGATTTTATGCCTGTTAATGTCCAGAACTTCCTGATATCTGTTAACGCAGAGTCACCGTTCTGATAGAAAAGCTTCACAAGCAGAGCGCGATCCGTCTTTGTCAGTTATGATGAAGCATTCAGGCAAAGCATTACGTGTTCCTTAGACTTAGGCATTTAGATATACCTAACTATTGCCTGACGCAACGTTGCCGGTTTATGAACTTAAGCCCTGGGACACGTGACATAGTAAAATCTGGACGAGGATAACATCCCTGAAGATAAAACGGAGGCAGGTAATAAAACATTACAAGATGGAGAAAATTCCAAAAGGATCCAATGACAATTCTTCAAAATGACAAATGCAAAAAAGATTCAATAAACACTACTATTCAGCAAAAAGATCAATACTACAAAATAACAACACTAATTCAACCCATACAACTTATTTACAACACAACATCAGTCAGTACAACATCACAAGAAAAGGTCCAAACAACTTAGAAAACAACACAGTTTAAATTAGGTAAAATGGAAATATAAACAGCCACCGATTGAGGAGCTAAGAGAAGAACTAGTGGTCTCTCTCCATCCATGATAATGTGTGCTGCCAGTGGACGTATGTTGCGATCATCAAAGAGAATTTCATAGTTAAAGACTTTAGAATAGTTCACGAAGTTGCAGTGGACTGCTTTTGTGAAGAACTTCTCATTAGTTCTTTTAATATATTCGGTGATGGTCTCAAGCTAATGTGCATACCTCCGCAACAGCCATGTGAACCTTGGCAATGCTATCTATCGGCACAGTTTGGAACTAATTTTTTCTTCCCCAAACAAAATTCCATTGCCTCACGATTGTTCTGGTAAAATATCAAGTCATTCTGACCGGTACGTTTTAAAGTTAGAGCGTTTCGAAATCGCAACTTTAATTATAATCACCCTATACTAAACCTAATATATCAGAACTAGTTCATACATACAGCCGAAATAATAATAATTAAGGTATATACAATAAAATAAATACAAAGAATAGTCTTCATTACATTCTTTCTTAAGATTTTTTTTTTTTTTTTTTTTTGTATTTTTCTGGCAAACTTAAATCATCTCCGCTACCAGCTATGGAAGATAAGCCTAATTCACTCCGCCGGTGTCTGTACACCGAAAGATTTCATAGCTTCAAATTTGGGGATTTCTGTGAGGAAATCAAATTCCAAACTTTATACTATCGTTATAAAATTGCTGAATTGGAGAAGTTTGTCACCAACCCTTTGTTTTTTCTTTTTGTACTGTGTGATATATTTCTCTATCTCGATCATAGATATGTTAGGAATGCGGGTATGGTTTCTGTCTTGCTATGCATCATCTTCAAAATTTACCAATAAAGTTTTGTTCTAGGGAGTTTCTCGGAAAATACAGCATTTATTGTCCTTTTTAAACTTTATTTTTTATTACACATGATCTACCTTCGAATATTACTACTGGACGACCCTGTCTGGTTTCAATAAATTCGGGTTTCAATAAACTAATGATCACATTTTAAACTGAGATGAATGAAAATATCAAGAGACAGTTTTTGAATAATCAAGTACGGTTGAACGTAGATTTGCATTTGACGCTTGTGCGTCGTTCTGAAAATACTTCTTAACAGTTGATATATATTAATCAGATTGTTAAATGTAATAAGTGATCAGACTTTCAGCAAGTAATGTCCCCTGTCTCAATATATGACTTTCTCAACGACGACTTCTTGAAAAAAGGGAATGAATTGGGGAAAATTTAGGCTTAAATCAGTAGAAGTACTAATAAGGCGGTTGGGGAAGAACAGCAGAAGAGAGGGGGAAATTTTTATCGTTACGGGTTACTGATGAGGAGCATGGGGTAGATCAGCGGATGAAACAGCAATATTTTGACCACAAGATGAAAAGGGAAATCACGAAATAAGAAATCCCTTATAGACTAAAGGGCTATCTTTTATTGCTGTTATTCTGTGGAAGAACTATGATCGCTAAAGTATTCTTCATCCAAACCTTCTGTCTTTTTCTCAATAAATGATTCATCGCTACCGAAACAGTTCCTAAAATTATTCTACAAACTTTGTATATCATTATCAGAGCTAAGACAGCATTCCATGCTGAATAACGAAGCAAAATGAGGAACAGAATCCATATAACGCGAGACCTAGAGCGAGTATGATATACCAAAGGAATAATTTCTGAGAAAACTATTTTTATAAAAAGGCCAGTTTTCAACTGTTTTAAAAAATATGACCTTCAGTTCTGCTACTAGAAATTTTAGCCTGATACGAGCAAAAGAACTTGACGTAAACAACGAAAGCAAACAGCTCGATTCTTGAGCACTTGTATTGGGTATCCCAAACCCGATACAAGTGCTCACGAATTAAAGCACCCAAAAAAAAAAAAAAATAAAACAAATTTAGTTCTGCATTTAATGTATGACAAGATTCATGTGTAGTTATATTGATTCTGGCATCATTCAATACAAGAGAAAGATATTTTAAGAATATCTATGACTACTAAATCTGCCAAAAGAATACCATATTAGCATTTCAGATGTTTGATGGACAAACGCCTTTATAGTCTCATAATTATATATAATTGCGTAACTATTCTATATGATTTTTCAGCTAGTTTTATCAAACTACATAGAAAATCTCCAGACATTTTCCAGCATATTTATTGAATGAAGCACTGATATGTTACATAAACACTTAGACGATGAAACAATCATGCTTTAGCATTTCAAATATGGAAGCAATCCAAGACTGTAACAAGTAAGTGGTCGACAGAACATGTGCTGGAAAGTCATCTCTTGCGGTTACGGGTAACAGCATTGCACGCTTATGGGCAGAAAAAAGTAATGTCTATTATGTAAACGTCTTGAAAAGCAATTAGCCATACGGAAGTAAAGACTAGATATGCTTAAGAAGCCGTGGTTTTGCTCCAGGATAATGTCCGATTAAAGCTTTCTGCTGTGGAATTCCCAGCATTGTCTGAATTTGATCTATCAGCAAAAGAATACATTGCATATAACATATGAACACGTGAAGTTCTGGTCATTTTTAAAGCTGAAAACGAAATTAAGCAGAAGAGCTTTCCTTCAGACAAAGGAGTGGAAAATGCCATGTTCGGAATGCTAAAAAAGTCACAGAAGAGTTTATTCCATAGCTTTGAATTTTTTTATTAAACACTGTGGAAATTAACTCCAAAAAAGAATAAAAAAATTGAATACTTATAGAGAGGGAGGATATAACGCTTGTAAGTCCATCTTATATTAAATAACATAATCGGGCTCAAACCTTTCCATAGTAATATGAAGGTAATAGTTTAATGCACCCCCCTTTAAATTTGGGCCAGAACTTAAATTGAGACAGAGGTTACCGTAGTCCGCTCTGATATTTCTCATTTTTAACATTACACCATAATTCCAGTCAAAAACCTCAAATAAGACTAGTTTGTGTGTTTTAATTTATTATTTGAAAATTTAATGTTAATTTAATTTATTAGCCGAAAGGGGCGGAAACCCAGGAGGGCCGTTAGTATCGAAACGGCATTTTGCGTCGAATCACTAAAAGTGTTTAATCACTTTTAAAATTCTTGACACCAAATGTTATCGTACTGTATCGATATTGAAAGAAATTAAACAATGAAGAATCTGCATGAATGTATGTGAAAAAACATTGGTACTTACAGCCATCAAATTTTGAATAACGTAATCCTCCAGCCGTAGAATATGGGCACCTGGAAACCTGAACTTCGAATTTGTTTAATTAACATATTCCATATTTTGTAAACATTTAACGAATTTTTGATTAAGAAACTCAACGATTTCAAAGCGAGCAGGTGCAACACTGTGCATAATAAAACATTTTTATCTCCAGCGCGCAAGACTGCCTATCGAAAATTCTAAAAATATGGTGTTTCTAAATATTTTTACTCCAAAGGGGCAATAGACCAAATGCTCTCGAAACGTATGTGTGTAAATAAAAAAAAAAAAGTCGCTTTGGACGAAATTATAAAATCTGAAAGGTTTCAGATTTTGCTCGTATTAATTTGTTACTTATCTCCTTGTATATTGTTTGCTTTTAATTGTTCATTATTTTATTTATTTCATCCTCTTTATCTTCCCATTTCTTATCCTTCATTCCATTACTCTAATATTAGAAATTAAGCTCTGATTCTAGGCTATGTCTTCAGTTCACTTAAGAATGAAATTAAATGAGTAGTTTGAAATTAATCTGTATAAAAACAAGTGTTGTAACAGTAAAAACTGAGAACATCAAAGATATATATATATATATATATATATAAAGACCTTAACCATAAAATTATCTATGCGATTATATTCATAAACTTAAATGCAGTTATTTATGATAAATAATTCGGACGGTTATATATATTGCTGAAAATGTTAAAAAGAAAACTGTTTCCTCACATTTTAATACAAATTGCATAGGGTTTCCGTTCTCGTAAATTTAAAATCTTCGTAATTTATTCAACATCTTCTTTAATTTCCAGTTTTCTATAAATATAAATTTTTGAACAAGAATACCTATCAGTGGAATGTTTTTTTCAGATTAAAACGCTTTAATTTCGTGACTTATTAATGAATAGAATTTGAATTTACTTCTGAATTAAAAACTCATATAACAAATGTAATTTATTTTTTGTAAAAATAAAATTAGTTTGCTTGCATATTTTATATTACATACTATTATATACCTGTAAAAAATAAGCAACACGAGAAAGCAAGCCATTTATATACATAATGTTATATGAGAAGAAAATTTTTAAAATGTTAGACTTATCTGAAACTTTAGTAATTTGCTGTAATTCCACTTTTTATTTTTTAAATACTGATACAAAGATGCATAAATTATATATATTTCATTCCCATTTCCAAAAGCAACTGAAAATTTAGTTTAGCGAAAATGGAGATAATATACATCACTGTTTTTAAACTAACAAAATAAGCGGAAAGTATCTAATATTTAACACTATTGATTTTAAGCTTCCACTCGCTTCAAAAATATTCTGTATCAAAAAGCAGTTCTCCGAAAAAACGCGTAACTAATACAGAGCTAATTAAAAAAAATATTTAAAAAATTAATAATGAAAAAAGCTAAATCCCAGAAAAGTTATGCAAATTGATTCACCGTGGAATATGCAGAATATGCGAAACAGTTACTTTTAAACATATAAAATTCTTGGATTTATTCGATTTCAGCAGACATACGAAAGCCGTCTTCCTAAGGCTACGTATACTCTCAAAGTATATTATAAGATATTTCTCCCGCCTTCTTAGCATGCCTTCGTGGTGTGGTGGTCTGCACGCTGGGCGCGTATTCCAGAGGTCCGTGGTTCGATTCCCGGTGAAGGCGCTGCTAATTTTTCATCTTTCCTGTTTCCAAAAAATCCTAATGTCTCTACAGTGGCGCCCGAACTAAAAGGGTGTTGGATGATGATTCTCCTTACCTAGGATTTGGCGATTGGGTCCCCTAAAATCCCCAATCGCCCTATAAAAAGGGGAGTATATAAGGTATTTCTCCCGCCTTCTTGGCCTGCCTTCGTGGTGTGGTGGTCTGTATTCTGAACGCGTATTCCATAGGTCCGTGGTTTAATTCCCGGTGAAGGCGTTGCTAATTTTTCATCTTGCCTGTTTCCAAAAAATCCTAATGTCCCTACAGTGGCCCCCGAACTAAAAGGGTGTTGGATGATAATTCTCCTTACCCAGGATTTGGCGATTGGTTCCCCTAAAATCCCCAATCGCCCTATAAAAGGGGGAGTATATAAGGTATTTCTCCCGCCTTCGTGGTGTGGTGGTCTGTACTCTGGACGCGTATTCCATAGGTCCGTGGTTTGATTCCCGGCGAAGGTGTTGCTAATTTTTCATCTTGCTTGCTTCCAAATTAACCTAATATCTCTACAATATTAATGCTATAGACAAATTTAGATTCTTGTTACGTATGAGCCACAAAAACGTACTTGCAGCTAGCCTTATTTCCGGATTTCAATCCTTCATAATCTACCGGTGCTGAGTAGCCTTATCCATTCGAGGGCAACATTATTTAGAACAATTATTAAGGGGTGACCTCACCAGTGGTCGAAAGGTTAACAACGCTAAATACTTTCAGTTTGCTCCGGCTTCCATTCTAGGAGAATAAGTTGGCAGCATAGTTATTTTTCGTGGTCTTCCACATGAGTAACTTGAATACGAAACAATTTTCCTAAGAAAGTCATCCCCGAATGCATACTTCTTCAGAGGCAGATAGCCGTCTTGTGTCATATTCAAGTAACTGAACCTATTAAAAAGGCTTAATGACAAGCAGGCAGCTAGTCTCCAACAAAGACTTCGAATAACGCTAATATTTCTGCAACATTATTTAATTTTAACATTGAAACTTATCGGCATGAGAATGTTCTTTTAAACACTTTCCATAACCATGCATACCGTCTCATATATATGCATATATGAATAATACGTATGTATATATAATGAGTCCCTGTATATGCGGCTCACCAGCGGCAGAGTATTTAAGTCGTGGAACATGGGTAATTCGATCTTATAGGCGAACGAGAGAGCGTCATAGGCGTTTTTGTGTCTTTCCTCATGTAAAAGGTGAATACCATCCCGTTTTCCTAAAAAAGGCTTTCCACGAAAATATCCCTCCCATTATGCAGATATCCTCGAGTAGTTTACCATAACCAAGTAAACCAAACTGAATCAAATATCGCATGTGCATATATGAATTTTACATAAGTACATTTTAAGCAGGAACAGATTCACTCATGCGAGAAAAAAAAAGTCGGTATCATTTCTAAAATTCGAATAATCTAGAAACAAAATTTGTATTTCATCTTTAAATCAACTTTAAAATTATTCGCAATTAATAAATCCCTTCCGTTTAAGACATAACAGAAAATAGTGGCACAAGACATTTCCACTTCATGTATTTTTCTGTTACACATTGCCCGTTTCTGAGCTGTTTCGATTTCCTGGAATATAACAACGCTTGAGCAAAAAGCAATAAATAAGAACATTGATTACCAAACGCAATAAGGTAAACCTTTAAATGAAGTTTTCTCTGCTGAACAGACAGCTTAAGACCTTCAAGATTTTGTTGCTTGTTAAAAGAATAAGAGGATCAAGATGTTTCTTTGGGCTTTTAAGTCCACGTGTTTTGGACAGCTTAGGAGAATTAGGAAAGGGAGAATTTATTGCTTGGAGTATAATGGACAGCGATACAAGACATCTATGATCAAATTGTCTTGAAAAGGTTTTTCATTTCGAGATCTTTAAGAGCTGAGGAAACTAGATAAATAGTTTTGAAAATAATTCAATGTTCGGATTATATAATTCAGAAAACGGTAGAAAGGAAATAATATGTATACATGTTTGGAAAAATAATCCACTAATTACGCGCCAATTGCTGTTACAAATTAATGTACATAAGTAGCAAAAAAATAACATCGTTTTTTTATTTACTTATTATGAAATGCTAGCCTGGATAATTTAGCAGTAAAAACAGCATATTGAAATGTTTGGGAAATATAAAACGAGAAACCAACCACTACAGCTCATAATTAAGTGTTAGTTTTGCCTGAGATAGCAGACCTAGTGTTTCGCCGAATTCATTTCTGAATGAATTTTATGAAACATTGATTTTTCAAAAGATAGAATGCTTTGCGTATAATTAAGCCAATATGCAAGTATAATGCAATGTTAATGCAAATAAGTAACCCGTCTCAGATTCGAAATTTTGTAATTGATTATTTATTTACTTAAGTTATATATGTTTTTGTTGCCTTTAATTATGTATATATTTATTGGCTTAAATTATAGTATATAAGGAATGATTTAATGCGTAGAAGGAAACACTGGAACTCTTTAACAGCTTTCGGTAGAAGTCATAGCTTATGGTTAAGGCATATAGATGAAGATAACGAACTGGATTTCGATAAATAACCAAGCTTTATTTTAACACATATTCAATTAGTTTGCTCGACAATTATTCAATCATAATTAAATATCATAAATTTCTATGTACATTAGTTTTTTAAAAGAAATGACGTAGGCATCTGAAAAGCGAAGCAGCGCGAGGATAACAAAGCAGCGCTTACGAAAAGGAATGGAATTTATTGTGAGAAGAATCTCGAATTTGGGAAAACAGATGAATTTAGGGAAAGAGCACTAAATCTAGAATCGTTAATTTTGTGGTCGCCAATAAATTTTATAGCAACTGTCGTATTTTATTATATTTTACATATTATATATATGCATACGGATTTAAAAATTAGATAGATCTTTATTTTTTCATATATTGGATTGCATATATTTTAAGGGGGCTTGGTCTGCTCAATTAAAATTTTAAAATTTATGTATGTTTTGATGCTATATATTTGCTATTTTTTACATAGCTTACTTCGGCTAATGGGGGTTGATTGATAAAGACACAGATTACTTTAATTGTTTTCTGAGATTATTTGGAGTTTTTAATTTCAATTAGTGTCTTGGTTGGTTCAGAAATATGCTGATTCATTTGCTTCTTTGTTGCACCAATACTCTGATAACGATGCAGCGAAAGATGTAAATTTCGTTTTCCATTTTTATAAATTTCTTTTTTGATTTTTGGTTTCGGCATGTTTTTCTCGTTTTCTTGCAGTCTGCAGTTGTGCTTCTGGATTTTGGTTTTGCATTTGATATATTCCGATTGAATATGGAATGAATTTTAAAAGTATTATTTATTTTAATTCCTTTTGCGTTTCATACACATATATCTGACCTGGAAGCCGCCTGAACGGTACCGAGAAGCTTGAAATCGAATCCCGAAAAAGGCACTGCCGTAACTGTCCATCCGTTCATAGGTGGCAACCGGCCATCTCTTAAGTACCTCCACAATAAAATGGCCACCGCTTCGGGCCCTACGAGTGGCGAATGTTGATTTCGAATTCTGTCGACTATTTTTAATGTGATATTTTGGTAGTCGAGCACATCACTGAAGCTTGGCATCAAAATCAGGTCATGGCTGAATGGCTGAAAACAGAAATGATAACACCGAAAGATTTCATTTTTTTTAAAACTCCATAGCTTTATTCACTTGAAATGGTAGATCCTTACTCTTTCAGATTCTCCAAAACTGCATATCCAATAATGATTCAAATTAAAATAAGGTTAAGGTTAAGCTCTCGATGCCATAACTAACAAAGGAAAGAAGAAGGGACAGAGCAGCGCAAGGTCTTATTGCAGCGATGACAGGGAGCAGTCTCGTGAAAAATCCTTATCCTTATCCACGCTAGTATCGCCGGAATATCGCGCAAGGCACGACGTGTCAAGCAAAGCCCAATGGGCACAATGACGATAAAATTTCTTGACAGGTCGGTACATCATTAAGGTGGAAAAGGGGGTGTGGAGCGAACTCTTCATTTATAGCAGCGCTTGCGTAACATGCCAGAATGTTCTCGAAAGTACTGGTCTAGGGAAAGATCCTGAAATTGAGGAAAGTTAATTAGAGGTTTGCATGTTCGCCTGTAGAGCAAAGCCATCGTATTTTTTACACTTTAAATCTATATATATTTAAACTAGAAATAAATGAATATTCTACTTCATTCTTCCTCTCCTTATTTTATTATTTTATTATTCCTCTCCTTATTTTATTACATGCTTGTTTTTATAATTTTATCACTAAGGCAATGTGCTTAGCATGTTGATTTTTGTGACTGTTTTTAATTATATTCTAACCTGTACTGAAATCCAAAGACACAAGTGATAGTTCGAGAGTGTTTTAAAAAAATCAACAATTAAATTCATCAATTATTTTTAAATGATTTATAAACAAGGGAAACAGTTTTGTATCCCAACAAAGTGCTCTTCCAACAAAATGGTTGGCTGCGTGTTCGTTTTCATGGTTTTGACCTATTTAAAGTGATTCGAGCCAGCTTCCTTTAGAAATTCGTCCTTAAAGGCATTATTTAGTCAGATTGTTCTTGCGTATTTCGCCATCTTTGGATAATCAAACCAAAAACTTGAGTTACAATCATGGCTAAAAACATCGAAATTGTCGGCGACTGAAAGTTACAATTTACTAGGAAATAATTTGCCCTGCCATAATAAAAATGAACTAACCCATAAAATCAACTTAATTGACAGAACTTGAACCAAAGCCAAAGTACTAGATCTCAGCAGTCTTTTTCACGCTGCTACTGGGGGGCACAACCAAACTGAAAAGAAAAACTAAGGAGAGCCATATTTCTGTAGTTTGACTTAGACAAAGCCAATTAAACAACTTTCCTTTTAGTATATCATATTGCGAAGAATAATCTAAGAAATGGTAATTAGATTCCAGTTCGAATCCCAGTAAGCCGGCTAGCCGCACAGGTGTTTCCTTGGTTTCTTTATGTGTAACTTAAATATTATTGTGCAGTTTCCTTCGAAACATGCTTTGCGGAGGCATTCTCTTTAGACATAAATCTCTCTTGTACATCAGCATATTGAAGCAAAAAATATAATCTTATGAAATAGGGAAATAAATAGATATTTAATATTTTGACCAAAAACATTAATTTATTAAAATTTATTTAATTAATATTTTTTTATTTAACTGTTACAGTCTGAAACACTATTACATCTAAAAAAACCTTAAGAAATTCCCTCATGAAATTTCTTTTTAATAAATACAAAGAATTAATGCTTCTTATACGTTCCATTAAATCACTTCATTAAGATACACATTAAATATAATTACTCAACAGAAGCCAAAAAGGAAATTTTCCTAAGCAAATTAAGAGCCACAGCTTTCACTTGATTCCGAGAAAAGTAAATTTAAAAATCTGCTTTTATCCACTATAAGATTCTATGATGCGACTAAATTCTGGAAGCCAGATTTCACAAGAGAACAAAAAGCAAGAAAATAAAAAGACCGTTAGCACATACACTACTTCAGCTACATGGCACGAAAAAATGTGTTTCGTATGCCACTCAACAGTAAAAATTTAATGGTCTGCAAAAACCTCAGCGGCTTAATTTTTTTCCTGCTCTTAAGATATCAGTTGTCAGGAACTTGCTTTCCTAGTTCGAATAAAAAACTAATTTAATCTTAAAAAATTTTATTTGTTCAAATAATTTAATCTCCCGCAGGTAGTATTAATAATATAATATTTGAGTTAAGCAAGACGGTGATTTAAACTTAAGTTCATACTTAATTAAGTCGATTTAAGATATGTGCTGGAATCCATGCAAATTCAAATTTTATTATATTAATTACACGATGGCCTTTCTGTCTAGAAGACGGATTTTCAAGGACAGTGCTCCCAAGTTAGGGCCTCAGAAGAAATTTTATGCGGTACGAAGACTATTATGTAGTTGTAGCAAATACGATGTTGCAAATATTTCAAGATTTTAGTTATTTTAAGTCCAGGTTTACATTATTTCCATTTCCATTAAAAATGAACATGGATAAGAGCCAGAAGATCTGTAAATGGAGCTAATTAATTTACAATGTGACATAAATCTCAATCAAAGAAATGGAAGATACAGATTTTATCAACTTTTATTCGAATGTGCCAAAAAGTTAATAAGCTCTGTTACGAATTTTTGCACAAAGAATAATCGCTTTATTTGGTTGGTACATTAATATATGAGCAGTTTTTTTTCCACTTGGAAATTAATGAGAGATCGGTTGACCGATAAGGATCTACAATCCGTGAAGGAGATAATTTTCAGTAGTTTGTTTCCAAGGCTACCAACTTTATCAAATTCGAATCGTCATCAAATGTCAAGCTACAATAAGAAATCAAAAACGTTTCGATTTTTCACTGTTCTTTATTTATGCAGGGAAGAAGAATTTAATAGATAAGAAAAAGGGAGCACATTATTTGTTCTCAAGTTCTGTCCTATTTGGTAAATTTTCTCTAAAAACTAAGAAAGCATTCATACTTTTTTAATTTTTTATTAAATAAATTTTATAAAATTTTAACATGTTTATTTTTTAATTATTTAATGATTAACGAAATATGCTAGAATTATTTGAAAATCCGTCTAAGAATTTAATATTTAGATGTTTATATATTTGAACGACAAATTGTAACCTACAAAACTAAAGGTACCAAACTTATTATTACCAAGATTTCAGATAGAAAGTAAATATAAATTTGAATTTTTTTTCCTTTGCGATATTATTATTATCATAATTATTATTATTTACATGTATCTCAATAAATATTTAACAAGCAAAGTTTAATATTCAATTAATTTTTTAATAATTTATTTTATTAATGAAACTTTTCAATTTATTAAAACCAAAATATAATAAAGTTTACTTGTGATCTGTATCAACTATTCTTCAGTGTTATAGCACATGACTGTATATCCACGAGTATGAATATTTACTTTTTCTTTTCCTTTCCAGTAACATTCATTAACCTTCCGATGTTTCTGTTTCTTATGTTGGTTCTCTGGTTACCAGCCTAAGGTTAGAGGTTAGACTGTTCTGGATTTTTTTCCGCTGGTTGCGTAATTAAGCTGTTTGCTTACTTAATTTGCAGGAAAGCTGCCCTTCCAAGGTGTACACCGAAATTTCAAGAAGCTAACGCAGTACCATAAAATACTGCTCCGAGGACCAAAACGAATTCGAGAATCGGTTTGAGAAAAACAATGAAGTAGAAGTGTGCTATGTCAGTATAATAATGGTATTATGTGAGAAGAAATTACGAATAATTTTATAAAGTGATAAAGAATACACTAAAAAAACTAAATAAATAAATAATACGTCTTAATTTTCTGCTTTTTAAAATACTCTTAAGTAAATAAAATTTAAAATACAGAAAAGAATATTTCGTATGAAAGAATACAACAATTTTAATTATAATTCTACTAAAATTACTTAACTAAATACAAAATTCGTAACAATATTGTTATTATGCATATAATAATTTATCTCAAAAATCAATCAATAAACCTACTTACAAGCGAATTTCCATTTCTTTTTTTTCCTGGAAATTCCTTTGCAATCGCTGTAAGAATAGCTTCAAAGCGATTACTTTCTGTTATAGATTTTGCGACAAAATGCTGTATTTCTGCAGAAATTTTAATGCAGTGTTTTTCGTTGCAAACAAATCTCAGAAATGCATATTTCAAAATTAAATTTAAGAAAAAATATATCATGATTTGTTAATGAAACTGTTGGAATTTTGAATATTGTTGGATATAGTAAATGCTGAAGAATGTTATTCGAATGTTTCCCAGTGCTAGGCGCATTCTGAAAACCTGGGGGGGGTTGATTTCTACTAAAATGGTTGTGCTAATACGTAAACACCCAAAAAAGAACCATTTTTCAATCATTTTATAATTTATTTATTTTACTAGTGAACGTTACTATTTCACAAATTCAAAGTTATTGTACACTGTATTCAAATCAGATCAATCATTTAAAGAAAGTTTCAAATCCAAAAGTAACCTAAGTGATAAATTACAGATTGTGAAATTGATAGCTTTCGTGTGCTTTATTAAACAAATAAGAATTCGTGTGCTTAATTAAACAAATAAGGAAATAAATAACGTTTAATTAGCGATTAAGTAATATATTCCATAAAAATTAGCTTGCTGCTACAATAAGAACTGGAAAAGTATTTCACTGATAACAAAATTGGCCATTTCGGCAATTGTCATGTTTAAGCCCGTTAGAAAGCGATCTTCTTATGAAACGCCATTACAACTACCATTATCGATGTATATTAATATCCGTTCCCGTCCTCCGTTACCAGCTAACCAATATCCCCAGAAGTACTGGTCATTTTCCTAAGTGTTTACCTATGACAGGTCTCATCTTGCGATATTTCCTGATTTCCTCCCAATTTATATCATACCAGTTATTAATCTACATAAATAGGCTTCGTGGGTAATTCCAAATGATATAAATGCGTTAGGCTGCAGGTGAAGATATCGCCGACGAAAACATCGTGGGAGGAAGAAAGCAAAGAGAAAACATTACAATTCTAAAATTTTGTAATGTAAAAATAAAGCGGTTCAACATCGTCATAGAAATTTTTATCGAAACAATTGAGATCGCCATCGGCATTAGAGACAGTATGATTTTGCTTTCATCTATTATTATTTCTTCAGAGAACTAAATAGGCTTGGAATCTAGGGTTCCGTGCCTTTCTTTTCCTACTACATATTCAAGGTCTTTAAAGCCAGCGGAATATAGAGACTCTTAATCCGTATAAACACTAAATTACTGCGTTTTGCAGATCCTTCACTATTTTGAAAATTGAACGTTTGTACAGATATGAATACTCTCCCAATAGTGAGCGATGTTATACCAGCCGCATCTCTGTGTATTATTGGGTTTCGCATACTTTTACGTACCACATATTATGGCGTTTCGCAGATAATGCGCTTTTTTTTATAAATTGAATGTCTGTGGAAACTCAAAGACTTTTGCAATAGTCAGCGTGTCATGCCAGCCTTATTTTGGTAATTGTTTATGTCTGTGTCACCATCTGGTAATTCTCACAACATTTTAAACTTTGCCTTTACTATTATACCGAAATTACTTCAAATAGAAACAACACAGAGCTTTTAAGTGTTGTATGTGTAAGCTATATTATTATTGTCTAATATTGGCCAAATATTAGCATATATATTTCAATTAACGACAGCAGTCACCAATAAAACTCAGAAATTCCAGCCCAGTACAGATTCTAGCACAACCGAGAAAGCAGAAAAGACAGAGAGGCTGAGTCCTTCCTAAGAGCAAGGTCCGGTGCATTCCAGTCCAGTTCTGAGTCGTTGAGTGGATTCTATAAGGTAGTTGAAGCTAAGTCCGGAATAATCAAGTGAAGTCTATCACAGACTGTCCAAGCGGACCTCAGAAGGATTCTACAAGTGAGTGGTTCTATTTCCCAAGTTGCAGAGTAGAGTACGTACAAGACTAGCTTTATTTTACAATAGTGGCTTTATAGTAATTATAGGCTTCAAGTTAGTGAAGGGAATGAAAGATAATATCATGAGATGTGCAATTCCACCTAAGATGTTGTTTTATTCTTAGCTTTACATACAGAAATGAAATTATATTTGGGCTGAAACTCTTGTGCTTTCTACAAAATATTAGATTCAAAGTTGAATTTTCAAGAATTAAAGTAATAAAATAATTATTATTCAAGTCCAAAAATTTACAGTTACTATAAGAGTTGCCCCACCTGATTAAAATTTCTTTTTTTAGAGTAGTAAATATTTCTAAAAAGGTCATGTAATTAATGCAGAAACTGGCAAATTTCTCAATATTTCAATATTTTCGGTAGTATTATATGAATATGGAGTTATGACCGATCGAAAAGTTACCTTATTTTTTTAATGCAAGAAGAATAAGAATAAAAAATCTCACATTTTTTATCCAAACCAAAACATTTTAGAAAGAAAAGGAAATTAATGCAGAAACAAACCATACAACGAAGCCTTCTCAATCAAGTAACAAGTTTCAAATGGGAAGGAAAGTTTTTTGACAAAATACAGTGTATAATTTATCAAACACATAGAAGATAAGACAATTAACATAATTATTTTACGAATTACAGTTTGTAAACTTCCAATATAACTTTTATATGCACTGGGAAATAAAAAAAATCTTGCGATTCGAATTTTAGCAATGAACTGGACCGCTTTGCAACTCTCTTGAGAATCAAAACTTTCATGTTTTGTCCAAGAGTCGAACATCAACCTCATCAGCGTTAAAGCAATCTAATAACTCAGAAAGCAAATTTTAAAAATAAAATAATTTTATTTCGGCATCAAAATTCTTTCAATAGAATGCGAAGAATGAAATAAAATTCGTCTAGTCTGAATTTCAGGATTATTATTATTATTATTATTATTTATTATAACTATTATTGTTGTTGTGACTGTATATTTGAAAACAATTGCGAGAAATGGCATCGAAGATTATTCTTACAAATGAAAAATATTTGGATTTAGTCAAAACAATATCTTAATCATTTATCTTCTTCAGTATTTGTCCATTTTAACTTACACATAATTAAATAAAATGTACCATGCAAAACAATATTTAGATGAGTAACGAAATTAGTACGTATGATAATCCGCGAGGAATCTATAAAAAATATTTTCATATCTCAGTCACAGAAGAACTTCAAACATTTTACTCAATTGCGCCCAAGGACCATCCAGACATTCGAAGAATTCGAATTTTACGATATGAGAAACACATATGAATTATAAGACAAGCGAGCAAGTTTGTTTTGTCATTTTCAGAATTTCATTTTAACAAAGATTACAAGGTTAGAAAAATAATATAATAATTTTATTTATCATAAATGAAAAACGAAATTCTTTAGACAAAATTATCTTAAGAAATGTTTTTAATATACCAAAATACAACCAATCAGCTGTTATTTTAAATAAAATAAAACAATAAAATTAATATTTATTCACCTGGCCATGAATGCGTGTGAAAACGTTGTTTCTGTTTCCACACTACTAAGATGAAATGAACAAATTTTATTTCTAGTAAATAAATAAAAAAATACACAAAAAACAAAATAATAATTAAAAAAATCTCAAAGCTTTCTGATTTTACATCACGCCCAAAGGGACTATTTCAACGTTTTATGTGTTTCCTTTTTACCGATATTCTTTGCTCTTAAACCATAAAATTTGATTCAACATCAACATCACAAAATATTTAAAAGAGCATATCTTTAGAATTTCCGATACACAGTCTCGCGCGCTGGAGAATTTTTTTTTCGTTCAGTGTTGCATTGCTCGCTTTAAAATCGTTGAGTGTCTTAATTGAAAACTCATAAATGCTTTACAAAATATGAAATAAATAATAAAACAAATTCCAAAAATCCATATTTGGGTTTCCAGGTGCCCATATTCGGGTGGAGACGTAGGTTATTTAAAAATTGATGGGCTCTAGTTACCGTTGTTTTATCACAGTGCGAGAAACATACATACATTTATGTAGATTCTTTATTATTTTATTCCTTTAAATATAATACAGGGCTCTAATATTTAGTAGCAACAATTTAAAAAGTGATTCGGCGTTTATAGTGAATCAACGCAAAATGCCAAAACGAAATTAATAGCCCTTTTGGAAAACTGCCTCTTTGGACTAATAAACAATCTATTTACTCTCTCTCTCTCTACATGTATATATATATATATAATAGGAAGAAATATTGTAGAGAGCTATATATATATATATATATATATATATATACTATATATATATATATATATATATATACTATATATATATATATATACTATATATATATATATATATATATATATACTATATATATATATATATATATATATATACTTATTTTCAAATAAAATAAAGCATGATTTTTATAGACGTAAAGCAGCAAAATTATTAATTTAACATCCATAACTTTAATATTGATTAAATTAAAAACTTAAAAACAAGCGGAAATAAATTGACAGCAAACTTAATTTTGAAATGAGGCGAATGTTTTTCGAAGAAAGTCGATCTGTGTCTGATCATCCTCGAAATCAGTAGACTTTCATTAAAACCTACAAACCTACGCCAAAATTAGATCGCATTTTTTGGAATGAGCTTATTTTAAATTTTACATTGATATATTTCTTTTCGATTAGAAACTTAGGTCTAGCTGAATTTCCGTATATTTGTAGTTTAGATAACTAGATTAATTCTACATTCTACAATGATTGTATGAAAACACTTTTGTTATCTCTAACGTACTGCATATTTCAGGGAAAAAGTCTTCTCTGTTTACAGATGCTTAGCGATATTCACCATAGCAATCATCAGCTGACTGCCTAGAAATTAGAACACCGAATGATTAATATAGTGAGAAAATTAAACCATGAAACCACAGGGAAGGAAAGATAATTATTTTCTCAACTTTGATGTATAGTTCTAAAGGATGTTTCAATATTTGTTTCAAAGAAATTTGAATATATTATTTCTTATGCCACCCAATTAAGTTAGCTGGACTAATTCCAGCTTAAAATACCAGATATTCTTATATCATAATAACTTCTGAAAGGGGGTGGGCGAGAAATGGTGAACTATATTTTTAGCTTACTGCATATGCTAATAAAACATCCATATAATTCATATTTCAGTTGCTAAATAATGTAGTTAAGCAGTAGAATTGTATTTTGTTTCATTCAGGAACTTGAAATAAAAATAGACATGCATATTGAAATGAATTTGCGTTTTGCATACAGCCTTCTTTCCGCATTTTAACGATAAATTCGTTTCACTTATCACATATTACCAATATTCTCAGTTTAAGTTCATTTTTCTTATCCTTAATAGATTATAATTCGGATGATTACACAAATGAAATATCTAACTTCTCCAAATGAAGAATAAACTGTGTCGTTCCTGTGGGTAATCTCACTTGCTTCACCTAACAAAACTAGAGCACAAATTTTATAGTGGCAAGATTGCGTGTATCATAAGCCTTCAGCACCGTACAGATGATAAGACGACTTTGCCCAGTTCCGCTACAGTTTTGAAGTACTACGGATTGCAGCGTTTCCCATCTCTCTTCCTCCACCAGAACGTTCAACTTTATATTCTTTTACGTGCAGACACTACAGATTTACAAACATCCGTGCCTTTTCCAGGATTCGAGCCGGCCGATCAGTGCGGCAATCAACGTTATTAATCACTGTATCGTTTGGGAAGCACAAAAAACTCTTGTCTACCTATGAGAAATTCGACATTGACAAACACGCAGAACCCGATAGATATATTTATTCAAATAGGATGGATTGACATGATACGTGAGACAAGTTATTTTATAGTTTTTTTTTTTTCCTTTCTGACTTATCAAAAACTTTACTAAAAATATAAATGGAAATTATTAAACAAAAACTGCATTAAAAGTTGAAGTTATAATTTAACTACACACCTGAGGAAATCAAATAATACATGTTTAGAATTCTTTTATGTACAGACTTTCTTTTTGAAAATATAATGATCTAAATGTTTTGACACAACGACAACGTTGATTGTACCAGCCGTAATTGGACAGCATGTAAAGTAAGAAACATACATATTTGTGTTCTTGTAGAGATATGAATATTTGTTTCAAAAAGTAAATTGGTTTGGGGATTAAAATCACAGCGAAAAATTAATTACAATTCAAAATTATTAACAATATATAGCAATAAATATCATGCAATAAAATAATTCAGTATGATTTAATGATCATACAAGCAAACTTATGCAATTTTATAAGAAAGGCAGGATAACTAAAATTGAGAATGTGTGCATGTATTTAATACTTCAGAAAGTAGGGTCGGATTAGGATGGTTTGCCCAGGGTGTCCAACATGCATAAAGGTTCCGGCACCTTCATGCGGTGACCGGATAATAGCAACACTGTACGGTAACCAGATCAGTGGATGAAAGCACAAAGGACAAAAGTCCATAAAAACCCCACTGTAATAACTGCTTACGCAACAAATACCTACAAGGATGGAAGTGAACATTGATAAAAGCCCCACGGGATAAAAAGCCGACATTGATGTAAGTTCCCATTGATAAAATCCCACACTGACAAGAAGTCCATACAAAATATATATACCACTTTAGAAGATTTTCTCAATTTTTTTTTAGTTTATTTAAAGCAAATTTAATAACAAATCAATTAATTAAATTAAACTAAGCAAATACTTAAATAATAAAAGGACGGAACACGTGTTTTGGGCTCTGGCTGTGCAGTATCTTGGGCCGTATTGGCCTGTATGCTGCATTGTAAATCGGTGTAAGAAATTTACGGTAGGGGAGAGAGGTACGGTACGGTAGGAGAAATTTAACGGGAGAATTTAGTAATCAGTAAGAGATTATTTACTTTTTAAAACTATTTTATTAATTTTAATTATTTAATAGAAAATAACATAATCTGAAATTTCGCTTGCAACTTTAGTTTAAAATCATATTTCTTCCTTTTCCATTTGTTAATTTCTTGAATTATTTTATTGAAATATTTAGATTTGGAAATATTTTTTAGCCATTTTAAACTAATCTATTACTAAGTAATTTTAAAGTAATCCACCATTCTAAAATAAGTAATCCACTATTTTGACAAAATATTATAGATTTGAAAAATATGTAAATTTTGGATTGGTTCGTGTCTCTTTAATAAAATTTTGCTCAAGTAATTTGACATACTTGATACATCGACGAAAAGCACCACTTAAAAATAAATTTATCCATCCATTTTGAATAAATTAAGTTATTAGGTATCTTAAAATTTACTCAACAATAACAATTTTCATTTTAGAATTAAAAATATATTTAGTCACTTAAATAACGAAAGATTCTGAAATTGAAAAAAGCAACATTTAATATTAAAACTTACGAATCATGAGTCCATCGTGGTAACAATTTTAATCTTGCTCATTAAAAATAAATTTTATTTTGCTTGAGTAATTTTAATGCTTTTATAACAGAGTTTATTTTATACTAACATGCTTATTAATCTTCAAAAATCTTTTGTAAAATGCATTTAATATATTTATAAACCAAATTTCAGGCTCTAACAAAACAGTCGTTGAGATGAAATATTCGGCAAATAGTGCATTAAATGCTTTTAAAGTACAAAATAAAATGCGAAATGGGAAAGAGCTCATTTTCGAGTTAATTCAAAAGGGGAATATGTAGACTGTGTTTATAAAATAAATTGCTTTTCTTAAGAAAATTTTTGAAACATTATAAGAAAGCTCACATTTTATCTCAAAAGGTCATATAATAATAAATTATTTCCTGCTTTAAAATTTCACAAAGGATATTAAGGATATGACCCTCCCGCCGCATAGGAATATTGTCTGATATCACTTATCAAGAAAGAAAGGAAAAAAAAAATTATTTTAAAGCGATTCGAGAAAAGACCAACTTATCGAAAATTTTGAGTTCAAGAAATTCGACTCTCGAGAACGATGAACATTAGTTTAAAATAAATTTGTAACAAATGCTATTTTCTTAATGCAATCTTCTCAAAGGTTCGGTTAGTGGATTATGAAAAACCATATCACAAACATTTCTAAAGGAATTGTCTTAATTATGAAATTCCCATTTGTGGGCAAATGCCAAAAACTGCTAAACATTGATAGCTCGACAAAGGTTTGATTTTCGGTGAAGAGGCTAGTTGTAGGTAGATTAATGTGTAACATTTTGCTATTGGAGTTTTGTCTCTTCGGGAACTACAGCAAGAGCTTATTTAATTTTATTAAAACTCTCATACTCTTGCAGTTGGCAGTCTTCATAATGTTTTGAAAAACTCTATGACGGGAATTACGTGTGTCAGATCAGTTCTTAACTCAATGCTAATATTTCAATTTTAGTATAAACATATATATTTAATGGTAAAATATGAAGAAAATATGCTTTGTGTTATAATGTCTCGTATTCTTACGTAGCATACACTAACTCGACGTTTGAAGACTGGGTAGGAAATCATCCCTAAATATGACAAAGTCCAAAGAAGAATACAAAGAAACCTTTAGTAACTCAATTTAAAATTCACAGACGGCACCAACTTGTGCTTGCAAAAGCCAGCACTTTTGACTTAAAAAAAAGGTAATGAGTAACTTAAAAACTAAATGAAATTAAGTTAGCCTACCGGTTTCACAGTTTGCTTAACATGAGGCTGGCTCTGGCTCATAAAAGTGCGTAAACAAGCCTAATACAAAGAAGCGCTAAACTAAATTTGAATACTTTTGGCAGCTATTATTTTATTTGCACGTAACTATTGTATCAAAAGTAACATTTCTTAACTGCTGTATATATATACTCATGCTCAAAAAGTAAGCAACAAACGCTAAAAGAAAAGGTATGTACGTGAATAGGGGAATCAAAACATACTACCTTGATAGGTATTCGCAAATGTAAATCGATAGTCAAAGCTAGCATAAAACGCAACCACACAGTTACACCACAGCGCCTTAAAAAGAGGCATACCGGACCTATAAGTCAGTTTTCAAGCAAAGAAAATTCCGTGTAATTTGAGATAGCTAAAGCGGAAATCATAAGCCGAAGACACCATTTACACAATGAAATACGTTGGAGGGCTGTCGAGATGTTGCAAGACTGTATGCTGTTGTGAGAGAGCTGAATGTTTATCGAAGTGTCATCAACAGGCTGTGGAATCGCTACCAAAAGGATGAAAAACTACTGCAGAAGACATGAGTGTGAGATGGAAGCCGGAGGATTATCACAATAACAGATGATCGCTTCCTGTTGCTATCTGCAAGACGCCGTAGATCGCTAATAGCACGACAGCCCAGCGTCGCTTTTCTATGCTACTGCAGAATCGTCCATATCCGCCAAAAGGCATCGCGTTGACTGCATGAAGATAAACTGTATTTCCGATGACATGTGGTTTTTGTCCCTCATCGCATGTCAAAGCGGTTGAATTGGACCTGTAAACATCGAAGTTGGATGCCAGAGCAATGAGGCCACGTACTCGTTACCGATGAGTTTCGATTTAACATCCAGAACGATTCCAGAAGGGTGATGGTAGTAGTACTTTGTAGTGGTGGTACTAAAGGTTTTCAATTTTTGTTTAGATGGTACGCGTTAGTCACAAGGTTGAGGAACGCTGCTATAGCATGTGTTGGATAACACATGCTACCAACACATGCTGTGTTATAGCATGTGTTGGATATATTGGGACGCCGGATGCCGCCGTGTGCCGCCAGACACCGTCCAAGAGCTCCGACATGCATTACCGCAAGAATGCGCGCTACTGCCACAACGGGAGATCAACGACACTATTGCCAACATGCTTCAAAGTTGTCAAGCATGCATTGGTAAATCGAGTTCAAGTGGCCGACCATTAGGTTAGATTATTTATCTGCCACTGGTGAAGATTTCGTAGGAGACTTTCTAAAACACTGACTCGTATTCCTATTACATATGAAGATAACCATAGAACCAGCCCATTCGCCCGGGACCAAGCCTGAGGATCGGTCACTAGTGGCAAAGGAATAAGACCGTTAAACACTGACAAATCGGGTTCCACAAGTTATCTCGGCAAACGGAATGGCTGGATGTGAGTTTCCGCAATTTTTCCCGTGTGTTACGTGAAAACAAGCCAATTTCTGTCCTCCACAAAGGCACAAATCCTCCACAAAGAATTAAGCTGTCCTCCACAAAGGCATCTCTTCCTTTAGGTGATAGGTCTAGTGTGTTCCATACAGTTCCATTACGACTGATGTGACTTTACTCACACAGCAGTTAATCGAAATTAAAATATGGTAATCTCACATTAATCATAAATTATCTAAAACTAAATTTTAGCAGTTCAAGTACAGTGAAACCTTGCTAAAGGCATCTAATTTTTTCTGTTCGTCATCAGAAAAAATATCATAAATCGGAACTCACTCCTACAGGTATCAATGTAAAATGGATTTATTCATTCCTGGAATGATTGCCTATGATAGCTTATTTAAATTTTTAAAGCAGTATCTTTCGAAAGAGCTTATAACACAAAATCCAGTGTAAATTATTAAATCTAAGACAAAAAAGATAAAAACTATCCTAAGCATATAAAATAGGATATTAATATTAATTTAATTTTACTTTGTATGTACGAAAGAGAATTGACAGCAGAAGTGGATATAGTTTTCCTATATCGAAAGAAAAATACATACATTTCCTACTTTGAGAAAATTTTACCACAGTCGATATCAACTGACGACGAAAGTATATTTTCTTGCTGGAAGTAAACATATTCTAGAGAAAATTATTTGGCACGTGTTGTCCTACAATGGAAAAGCTCCAGAACTTCGTTATAGCAAACATAATGTTAACTCAATACCACAGTTTTTGGAGTTGAAACGTTATTGTAGTTGACAGATAATATGCTAATTCATCTGAGCAACTTAATTTTTTTAATCAAAAAACAAAATAGATCCATTAAATGAAATGTATTTATTCATTAAATTGTGAAATCTAATGAGGTGTTATTAATTTATGACTAAATATAGAAAATTCTGCATCTTATGCAATATAGAAGATAAAGAAATTTAATGAAGCATATCATTTTAATTTGTCTCTACCAATAACCTTCTTTCTTGCATTGCAAAATAGCATGCTAATCAATCAACATTGCTAAAGTACTGAGTTTGAAGCCTATTTTGCCAATCCTAGCGATTTTATTCTACTTATTCTACTACAAATAAATCATTTTATTCTACTACAAATAAATCAGTTGTATTCATTATGAAACTTTTTAATCTTTTTCAAAACCACGTATAATCTTTTAATGTTAATGAAATGTATTACAAATAAATGATTTGAAACATTCTTATAGGCATTTCGAAAGCTTGGGCCATAATCAAGTTGGGTAAATAAATTAAGAGCAACACGCAAATATGAAATTATGCGTAAAAATAAAATCGCTTTAAATTTGACACTGCATTAAAATATAAAGACATAATTTAAACTGATATTAATGCATAAAGGTAAACAATATGGAATTTGCCCAAATGCTTTAAAAGGTTTCGACAAGTGGATAAAAATAAGAGATAAAATACACTTTACGTTACCAATATTGGTAATTTCTTTTCTGTTTTAACTATAATAATGAAGAATTTTGCGTAATTTCGTTTGTAATTCTCTTACAAATCGAAAATTATATCAAATTCAGGATCCTTAGAAGTAGTAAGTAGCCAGTTGATGATTTTTTTTTATTCTAAAATATTCAAACTTCTTTAAATTATATATTACGTATAGCAAAAATTTTAAAAAGTATATTAAAATGTTTTAAGAAAATACATAAGCGAAAGGAAAACTTACCTAGCATTTTGATCACATCTTTTCTAGATGAAGTCGAGCTTTTACGGCAGACTGTCTTCCCAGGGGCATTCAACACTTTTCCTTGAGGCTTTGATGTACCATTGACGTTCGGGAGACACCGGCCATCATGTTTGCGACCCATGTCGGTTGGCTTTCTCAGCTGAAGACCTATCAGTGCATATAGTACGCACAGCAAAGTGCCCGGAAAAAAGAAGAACAAGCCGATAGACCATTCGAAAGCATGGTCTAAGCTGCGCTTCACAGAACAGGTAGCAGTGTCCAGGACATCTTGCCCAAGAGTATCTTTCTCATAAATGATGCCTAGTTGGTACCCCATGCTAATAGCAGACAGTGCAGCACATATCCAAATGGCGATAATGAATTTAATAGCTCTGGACAGTCTGGACATCGTATGGGCTCTTAATGGATGACATATAGCCAAATATCTTTCAACGGTAAAAGCTGTGATAGTTAAAATGGAAGCATTGGTAGATGTTTCTGAGCTCCATCCTCGTATGATGCAGAAAGCTTCTCCAAATATGTATGGATATCTGGACCACAAGTGATATATTTCCTGTGGAAGTCCAAGTACTAGAAGCAAAAGATCGCTTACTGCCAAGCTAAATAAGTAATAATTGGTCGCTGTGTGCATGTACCGGTTTCTGGCTATGACGATACATGTGCAGATGTTGCCAACGATTCCAGTGATCAAGATGACCATATAGACAATGGTCATGGGAACGGCGTATGGATCTTGACGGTCACCCATTAGGCTCCAATCGAAGGAACTATTTGTTCCGTTAGGAACTGTCACAATTAGATCGTCCATGCTGAAGTTCTTCCTCATACAATCCAAAACATTTATATTTGGATCATTTGGATTACATAACGTTATACTCGTCTCTAAACTTTCACTCATTAAAATATAACTGCTGGATATATTCGTGTCTTCACTCTCATTTAAATCAATGACAGCCATTGTAAACTGTATCCACTAATGAATAATGTATAAAGATTATTTAATACATTCAATATTTCAAATTAGATATCAGTGCATACATAGCATTTAAATTCAAAATTCTGCCGCCTATTCAGAGAGGTGGTATGATAATTAAGCTTTAAACATCAGTTTCTGTTAGAACTTCCCGAAAATGGCCTTCCATTACACTTACATTCCAGGTATCACACAGTTGAAGACAAATATATAAATAAATAAATATCACAGCTAGCAACAACACGTTGACGGATACATTAATAGTTAAAGCTTCTTTATGATAAACATTCAAGTATTATAAATAGAAGAGCGTATGAAAATTTTAAAAGACTTTAAATATAGCAAGATTTAAATAAAAATATCTGTACAGTTTCAAAATAATGAATATTAATCTCAGTTTGTAAAATCTGTAATTGGAATAAAAACACAATAATAGCAGCAGAGCAATAAAAACAAGTCTTATGTTAACACGAAGTTTAGAGTTTAAGAACACGACAACTTTAAAAGATATTAATTAATAAATATAATTTTTAAACGGTTAAAAGCATGTCAGGCTTAGATCATTATCTTGAAAGAGTCAAAATAAGTACCTCAAGTTCGTAAGAACATTATCTCAGTTATTTTAAGAATGTTGTTTATAACGTCTGGAATGTTAGTCGCTTTTTTACGTCCTTAATCCTACCAGACGATAAGCTAAGTTCGGAAATCCAAATGAGTTTCGGTAATGCAGTTTTTCTTTCTCACGTCAAATGTTCGAAGTTCAAGCACTTCCGCTTCTTAATAAAATGTTCTTATTCACGAGATATAAACAAAGCACAGAGGGTCAAATTATTCCGGCGTTATCGGATATATAGCTGTCAAAGAATAAAAACTATCATCTGCTTCCACATTTTTGCAGTGAGAAAGAGTTATTCATACTCTTTTACATGGGGTTTTGGAATAGAAGAATAACTACCGAAAAAAGGTATTGCAAAAAATATGGAACGCTCTCTCTTCGTCGTCCTCCTTCATGGACGACGATGACCGCAGCCAAACATTGCTCACCGAGTGGATGTCGCGTTCTGACTCCGCGCTCTAACCCTGGAGCACATGGTCCTCCGGCAGACTGAAGTGATTGGTCGTTCATTCGCGACGTCAAAATATCACGTGCTGCATAAGAATCGTCGGTTCGTCCATCGGAATCTTCGCGTTTGTACTCGAGACAGCCTGATTCGACCACGATTGCTTCCGTAATTTTTGAAAAAGCGATGACATATGACGTTAACTTTTCCCTTTTTTCCTACTGATATTTCAACAAATGCAATTTCTATGCATGGCAATCAAATAGAAAAAGGATTTTAGTTTCATTTTCATTTACTAATTGGAAACTAAAGAGTTGTTATTCCTCCTATTCACAAAAACGTTATCGACAATTGAATTATTATGATGTTAATAAAATAGAAAATAAGAGTTGGATTATTATGATGTTAATGAAATAGAAAAAAAGAGTTGGATTATTATGAGGGTAATAAAACTGATAAGAAAATAATATATATAATTGTGTGCAAAAGATGTATATATCTACACTGAATCTATAAAAAAAAATTAAGACCAATACATTCAAACTGGTAAATGCCAATATAAAAGTGTTAAATAAAATTGTTTCTTTAAACCACTGAACTTGTCCATATCACTTTTCAAATTCTTGCCACCGACTGTTGCCGCGATGTATTATTTAAAAAAAAAAAAAAAAAAAAAAACCGCTTGTCGTTAATCAACGCAAAATGCCAAAACGAAATTAATAGTCCTTCTGGGCAAATTGCCCCCTTGAACTAAAGAAGAAAAAAAATTCTGAAAATTTTCAGATTATGTATTACACTCAAAGGGGCTTTTTCTAACGTATTGAGTGTTACCTTTATTTATTAGATATCACGTTCTTCGCATTTAAACCATAAGATTCAATTCAACAGCAAAATCACAAAATAATTTGAAAAGAGCATGTATTTAAAATTTCCGATACGCAGTCTCGCGAGCTGAAGATTTTTGATTTTTTTTTTTTCCTTTTTCCGTAAGGTTGTCATTGCTTGCTTTGAAATCTTTGAGTTTGCTAATCAAAAATTCGTTAAAGTTTCACAAAATACGAAATCGATAATAAAACAAATTCCAAATTTCAAATTTGGGCTTCCAGATACCCATAGTCGCAGGAGAATTACGTTATTCAAAATTTGATGGCTCGAGGTACTATTGATTTAATCACAATGCGAGAAACATACCTACATTTAGGCAGATTCTTCATTATTTAATTTCTTCAAATATAATACAGGGCGATAATATTTGGTGGCAACAATTTGAAATCTGAAACAACCCTTGTAGTGAATCAACGCAAAATGCGAAAACGAAATTAATAATCTTTCTAGGCAAATAGCCCCTTTGAACTTAAAAAAAAAAAAAAAAAAAAAAAAAAAAAAAAAAAAAAAAATCTATAAGCTTACAGATTTTACATTACGCCCAAAAGGGTGTTTTTTAAACGTCTTCGGTGTCACCTTTATTTATTAAATACCATGTCCTTGACACTTAACCACAAAATTCAATTCAATAGCAATATCGCAAAATAGTTATAAATTGAGCATATCTTTGGAATTTCCAAAACACAGTCTCACGCGCTGGAGATAAAAATGTTTTCTTCTGTACAACGTTGCCATTGCTCGCTTTGAAATCCTTGAATTTATTAATCAAAAATTTGTTAAATATTTACAAAATATAAAATCGATAAGAAAACAAATTTCGAATTCCAAATTTGGGCTTCCACATGCCCATATTCGCAGTAGGATTACGTCCTTCAAAATTCGATGGCTCTATGTACCATTGTTTTATCACAATGCGAGGAATATACATATATTTATGCAAATTTTTCATTATTTAATTTCTTCAAATATAATGCAGGACTTTAAAATTTGGTGGCAACAATCTGAAAAGTGAAACGGACATTTATAGTGAACCAACGCAAAATCGCAAAACGAAAACAACAGGGACAAAGCCCCTTTAGATTAAAAATCAATAAAAATGTACCTATTACATATAAAACATTACAATGAAATAAGCAATACCCCTTAAAAATATTAATTATCCTAATAAATAAATTAACTTCCCGTTGCCTTCTCTTGACAAACGTCCAGTATCCAAGAGAAACATTAAATTTGAATACTGCACAGAATTATCGCCCTCATTTTTCCGAGTGGAAACAGTGGTGTTACCAACAACAATAGCAGCAATGAGATATCAGCAGCAATGGCTGCGTGCCATTGTTGCTGATATAATGAAAGAGAATTGTCGAGTTGATGCGATTTCATTAAAAAACATAAGAGAACTCATTCGAATTTTGAAAAAAAAATCGCTTCGAGGTGCACTGGCTCTTCTCTAGATGCAACTATATACCAAATTTCGTAGTCCTGGGTCTATTAGCTTGCGCGCAGCACGAACGAAAGACACATACACAGAGTCTTCCTTTTATTATATATACAGATTTAGTACGAATTTTTATTGAATAAACTTGGAGATTTGAAATCAAGAGTTGGCAATACTAAGCTGTTCAAGCTGGTATTATAAAATTATTTGAGTCATTTTATGAATGCAAATTGAGAAATAACAGAATACAGCAAGAAGGAAATGGAAATCAGATGGTGCCAGCCTTCAGAATTAGAACATAAATATTTATCATATCTTAAGGTGGTGAGTTAGCACAAGAACACAAAGTAAACAGCTAGCAGATATAACAACTGAGAAGATTTAGTACCGCAAAACGCAAAATATTTATAGTAATATAAGTTACTCTCGAAAATGTCCTCAAAAATATAGAAAATAATGAACAGTTTATCCACAGATTTTTCGACTGCGCAGATCTTCGACAATCTAGCGGATATTTCCTTGATTACACCTAATTATTGGAAACATTAAAATGTTTGACTAATTTCCTTGATTGCCTAAAAATTTGAAAAAAGGGGATTTAAGCATTAGCATAGGCACTGCTTGCGTAATTATTTTTGGGGATTTTTTTTTTTTTATTTTGAGCTTCTTGGGAATACAGCCTGCTACTAGGAAGAACTATGGCATCCAAAATATCTTTAATCAAAATCCAGTTAACAATGGTGGTTTACCTATTTTTAAATTTAATGATAAGGTTAAATTTTTTTAGTCATTTTTGCTGAGTAATAGAGAGAAATTATGAACAACTTCTAAAGTTTGCACTTCTAAAGTCATGTCTAGAATGCTGATAGTTGCAACACTTCACACTTACAATTTCAACCTTTTCAATCAACAGTCAAACCTTCTGAGGGCTCAAGCAGACTTCACGCACCTGGTTTTAATCTTGTAACTTTTCGAACGAGTAATTAAATAATTGGCAATTATGACACTGATACATCTCTTTATCTGGTATGAAGTAACAGAAATATTAAATTGCATGGATGTAGAAACATCATAAATGGTTTCCACTCTTAGCTAATTAGCCAGTTGGAGTAGTAGCATATAATAGTAAAGGTATGGGCAGGGCCATCTTAAAGCATGGGCACACCGAACACATGTCCGAGGACCCCACAAACATAGGGACCTTCTGCTAGTCCATTTATATTTAAATTGTATATACATATTTTTGTCTGCATACAAGTTCGATATCGATTGAATGCATACAAAACCTAGCTTGATAAAATTTATTTTATCAAAACAAACACATCTTATTTTTGAACATTCACAAAAATTGTCGTGCAGCTCTTTCCAATTTTACACTATATAATTAGTAGTTACACTTAAAACTACAAAGAACTTTAATTACAAAGCAGTGCAAAGTGCATCTAAAGAGCGAAGCTCACACGGAGATATCTCAATACTCCGAACCCACGCTGAACTAAACAACAACTGAATTGATGCCCGCCCTGGTCTTATATAGTTCTCTCCGGCAGCTGAGAAATCACTACGACCTCCCATTTCTCGAAATTACTATAATACATATGAGCGCCGGATACGGTTACAATTACATAGAGAATCAATTACAATACCCATTACAGTTATACAGAGACAGGACCCAAATGTTGCCAAATGGTCGTCGAGTTTGGCGACTTTTGATAATTTTTGCCCCAAAGTCACTCTACATATCCTTAATCACATTTGCATTACAATCATTATCAACAGGCAAGGAACTGAATTTATTACTAACAGGTAAATCTACATTACACTTCACATTTATTTTAGTAAGTCTGGACTATTTCCTAGAACTGAAGTCTTTCTTATCCAATTTATCGTTTTCATTTATTTCACGCTTTTAAAGTTTTTTAGAGTTTTAGTCGTTTTGATAGAATTAGAATTAACTTGGTTTGCATAGGTTGTATTATCATTTTCAGAATCGTTATTACTAGAGTTACAGCATGTATTTACATTTTCAATAATCTTTGAAGAATAGATAATGTAAGCAAAATTACTATTTGCATTATAATTGACACATTTTTATAATTAAAAACAATGCCTTTAATCTTTTCCCGCGTAGCTCGATCTTGGATTTATTTGGTAATTAAATCCTTTTCAGCTAGGGTTTGGGCACCAAAAAAATTTACACTTACGTCTCATAATCTTCACAACTTTGTCAGATGCCAGGAACTTCTCGAATATTTCAGCGTGGTAGTATAATCTAAAATTTTTTTTAACTCATTAGACAGATAAATTCTGTAGTCTTTGACCACCAGGCTTAGTTTAACGTTTGAATTTGACTATTACTTTAAGTTGCATCGCTACAAGTGGCGGTTGATTACATAAGCACGAGACTTGCATTTTATATTCAAGTTCTGATTTAATAAAAATGTTATTTTAATCTCTTCAAGTATCTGTAGTTAAGCTTATACCAAGCGATAATTCTCTAAACGTATGTTAGGGTTTGATACTAGTTTATGCTACCAAAGAAGGTCAAACTCTTTACCTCTTTTCTTAGACTCTTAATCCTACTTAAAACTGCTTTAGTTTATATATTCTGGAATTCACCATACAGTAGGAATTTAAAAACATGTTTTTAACATAAGCGAAATGTGTTAAATGTGAAGACAAGATGTTACAAAGATACAGATAAGGCTATGCATGCAGTTTCAAGATCTATGTAAATAAAAACTGATTTCATTATGCTTTATTATGTTTCAATTGATGAGGGTCTGGATGTTTAGGCAATGAAAAAAATTCATCTTATATTAGGTAAAACAAAGAGAAAAAATTCTGTGTGGCACGGATGCACTCAATTGATCAATGTTTATTAATGTTTGACAATGTTTTTACCCGAAACATTGTGTATAGTGAAGATTTTGATTAATTTCATGGGTTGATTTATTTTGTTAACTTTACTGCTTATCGTGGCGTAAAATTTAAAATATGCTGTAAAATAAAACAATAACTAATAATCTATCTTCGTTTAATTTTATCTAATATTATTTATTTATCATTTAATTCCGTTTAATATTGTCTCCAATTCTCAAAATGTAAATAAAACTTTAAAGTTGGATTTATTCTTTCCTTTATAATACTCTCATTCTCATTTCTATGCAATTCATGCCATAGCTATTTTCACGCGTTCGTTTATTTTATTTGTCACAGAATCGCGGCTTATTAGTTGTTTAATGTTACGGAAAATAGTTTTCTATAATTTTGTTTTACGAAAATAAAAATGTTTAAAATATTAGCCTTTGTATAGTTACCGGATTATTCGGATGGACTGTAGTCCTAACAGTTTTTTAGTTAGACGTTTGGTGTTCTTTCTTTCTAAATTCAAAATTAAATTTATATGGAAAGAAAAACTGCTCTTTTACATTAACTGCTTGAAAAATCTGAAAGATACGCTTACAGCAGCCCTATATGATTTCAGTCGTTATGTTATATACGTAGCAAGTATTTGGTTCGTGGCCAAAAATGCAGCTGGAAAGATAAATAAATGAATCTCAGCAACCAGAAACTTCAACTCTCTTTTCGACAGAAAAACACTAATTATTTGTCATATAAAGTGTTATGATGAATTACATTTTCTAAATGTGCATACAACAAAACAGAAAATTTTAATTTAATCTCAATGACGGCTTAGAATTATTTATGGCAAAATTTTGTAACATCATTTCTCCAATAACGGAGAAAAAAAATATTGTTAAGCCGCTTGTAGATGATTAATCTGAGACGAGATGGATAATGCAAACCATACCGTTAAGTAAATTGCAGTGGTATAATTTTAGCGAAATTTAATGGGAACAACAATTTACAGCCTTTTTCAGCACTGTCAGAAATATTTTGAAAATGGCTTTAAAATACATATATCAGTAATGAAAAATATTTAAAATTTAAAAATCTCAAATAATTATTTTTGCAATTTCGTTTCAGATATATAACGATGTAAATTGAAAAGTACTGAAACATATTTTAAGAAAACATTGTTGTCTTTAAATGTCTCATTTTACTACATATTGAGGAAAATGTTTTTTTTTTTTTTGTTATAATTTAAAAAATAAACAAAAAGGTATTTGGCAATACTATTTTTTCTTCCGCTCTTGAACTTTTACCCCAGAAATCATGCGAAGCATACTAATAATATTTAAACTTAAAAGCTTAATGATCATCTCAATAAATCTGTTTGGGGGGTTAGAATTCTTGAGCATCATTCCTTTTTAATGAAATTACGAGATCCCCCTTTCTTCTTTATTTACTTTTCACTTTTCATATACGTATATAGAGAATAGTACCAGAAGCAATGCAAAATTTGGCTTTTAAAATGCAAGTTAAAAGTTTTATTAGCTGACAGATCGTACGAATTTAAAATATTCCTAGTGACTTACATCTAAATACTTGTAATAATAATATTATTCATTGCAAGGGAATGATGGATACAGAGTACAGATAGCGTGCTATCATTGCGTTCGGGACTTCGTATTGACGTTATTAATGTGTACAGACGTTTGACAGTGTTTAGATGGATGAAGAAGCGTAAAGAAAGGTAATCAGAACTGAAAATATTTATTGCAGTGAGAGCTCTCCAACGGCAACTAGGAACATCGCTTCAACGGTTGACCGAATTGAATCAGGTGGGCTTTCTGTATGGACTTTCTGCAGAAGTGAGCAGTGCTCACAGTAAAGTACAAAAAACCGTGCAAAATGAGTACTGACAGCTGATAGCCGATAAAATAATGGCGGTCATTTGCTGTGATATGTTGTTAATATAACAGATATATTATATAATATATAAGCCAATAATATTGCGCCACTTTTATAAAAAATGAAATGTGAGAGCGCTTCATGATTCAGAGACAAAGAATGAGTCTAAGGAATGGTGCCACCCTTTTTCTGCAAGGCCTATTTAAGATACTCAAAAGCCAGCAATTATATTAACGGTAAATATTTAGTGGATGACAAGGCACAAATTTCCTTGATTTTTGTTTTTAGAATAGGATCGCACTGCGACTAACAAGCAATGCATTCCGATATTGCAAAACTTTCAAAAAGCCATTAAGAAGAAAATATAAATCAAGAGACTTAAACGCTTCTCATTTACCATAGTAATACAAACCCTCATACGTTTTTAGCAACGACTCATGCGATCAGCAAATTGGGATGCAGAGTGGTCTCTTGCCCACTTCTGGATACAGTGACTTGATTTTGAGCCTTCAGATCTACTACTACCCAACGAAATGCAATCTACAGGAACAATGAGTTGCTGCTATAAACAAAGTAAAAATATCTCTAAGAAGTGAGTGAAGCAGTAAGCTCCTGACTTTTTTGAAAAAAGAATTCGATTCATAATGATTCAGATGCATTGCTTACAGTGTGGATTATTCTGAATCAACTGACACAACGAGTGAAATTTGTAGAATTTGTGTCATTTAATGAAAGCATAAGCCGAATTTTGCATTACTCGGTATGACGCTCTGAGTAGATAAATACGGGAACATTATTTTGTAATCGTTATACAGAGTCTAGAAACAAGCAAAATACTTTTATTTAATTAAGATTGCAATTCAATATCTCAAAGATCAATAGACATTCTTCTGGCAACCATAAAATACTTTGCATTATTATATTTCACCTCTTTCTCTACCTAATAGATAGAAAATAAAAATATGAAAATGCAGAATTTTCTTATGTTTTTATTTGAAATCTATTCTGTTAAGAATTAAGATCATACACTTTGTTCCTTTTCATTTAAAATCTTCGTTAATATCCATTGTTTGTCTAAGAACACATGTGACCAGTTGAAGGGAAAATGTAAGCTACAATGATTTCTAATCATGTTGGAATCAAAAGTCGTGAAATTGATGAAAGGAATTGGCATCGGAATAATAATGCAATAAATCTGTTTTATACTCAGTGACTAATCCTAACACGTTTTGTATTAAATTCGCTTAGAAGTAATCAGATAAAAGCTAATATTCCGATGGTAGTAAATCACCTTCATTAGATTAAGTATTCGGCATCATAAGGGAATGAAATTTTACCCAGATGACACTATTTTCAGGAAATATTTACAGATATAAAAATACAGAACTTCCTGTGTAACTATTTTTAACTCCTGCATTTTTCCAACATTTCAGGGTACTGATAAGTATACATAAGGAACAAATATCCTTCAGAAATAATTTTCGCAATTTTACAGTTGTCTAAATAGCTCAATAACATTGAAAAAAAAATGTACAACTATAAAATGAAATTTAGGCAAACAAGCAACCCTAACCTGGCTTAGATTTTTAATAAAACTGGCGATTTCGATGACAATGGAACACAGTTCATTTTCTTCAGAAACAAAATCATTTTCCCATAAATTGGTTGGGTTAGATTAGCTTGACTCTTTGATGAATGCGGTATCAACCAACCAACCAACCGGCACAAGATCAGAAAACAAAATTATTTCGTAAAAAGAACTGTTAGTGAGGACTCATCATCGATTACTGTTGGAAATTAAACTTTGAAGAAAATTGGAAAACCCTAGCAATCTAGATCTTAATATCGTTATAAATTCAGATATTCATAATATTCGCATAAACATTTCCTTTTCATGAAAAGTAAAGCTTGATGCAATTGGCGTACGACTTAATAATAACTACTAAAAACTAATTCCGTAATATGTTTGATAGAAAACTTAGTTTTATTTATAAGTATAAAAAGTAATATCTGATTCTTCTTAATATCATGAACCCCATTAATAATTCATTAGAACTTTTACTGCAAGCGCTTCAATAATTCATTTTATCTCAGTAGTATATAATGTCGGTTAGAAGCCCGAAATGTATTTCTAACAGTTATTCCAAACCATTCATTTTTTTCAGCTTTCGTCGAAAGTTATATCTAAAGTATTCCTTCAGACATTTTAAAATGCAGAACCAGGAATAGGAAATTGGAAGACATTATCGATTTTAATTTCAATTCCGATTTCAGTATATCAAAGGTATGAATTTCAACTCTAACTCCGGTAATAAAAAATTTAGATTTCTATTTTTATATGTAGTACATCAATTTCAATTCTGTTTCCGTTTCTTGCACCGTCTTTTGGCTAATACTTTAAATCATTTTATGAAACTCAGCTTAAAGCTATCTCTCTTATTTTGCATAATAATTATTCGTAATATTTTCTCATTCTTAGCCATAGGCAATTCTCTCAATCTAATATATTAGTGTGCAAAATAAAATTAGAAAACCAGAAATGCATCAAAAAGTATTAGGTGAATTTGAATGAAACTTAATATAGATACTTTTTGTCGCGAGAGTCCTCATAGCAATACAAAATAAAAAATTGGGTAAAGCCACTATCTTGCAGATCTCGTAACACAATTAGGCATGTAGAGAATGTGCCCATTCAGGATAAGTATTTAGTCATTAAGCTATTGATCATATAATGAAGAATGTTTGTGGCAGTGAATCCTAGACTCCAAAACAGTAAATATGAGCTCATATAAGGTCCTGGAAGAAAACAGACTTTCTTTGATTTCTCCTGATACACTTCATGCATAATGCATATGTTTGAATACAGCTTAATATCTTTCTTTCGAAGGCAATCTTGATTCCTCTGTACTCTTCGTACCAAAGTATTGCCCACTATGAAATTGATTATGGTTCCAGTGGCACCGTGGAAAATTATCACATATATTACAGAGTTATCTTTGCTATAGTACTGTTCACTCAAGTTTCTCTCATAGAGTTCCTTTCATAAGACAATACAGCTTACGATCTTGCAACGCTCTTCCCTTACTCTTCCAGTATTGCAGTCCCTTTTCAAAAAGTGACTGCAGTGGTGCAACATCGCTTGTTCTTGAGATCTGATACATTGTTGGTTGTCATCTTTAGATAGAATCATGCTGCGTATGAGTTTATTCATAATGCCGCGACTCAAGCAAGACTAAAGGAGCAGCTCAATGCTGTTGTGTCCACGAATGGTAACCTTTATATCATAAAAAATCTGATGTGGACACCACATGACTTTCTTATACCGCCTATTAAATCATACACATTTTTCGTTGAACTTCATTTAAACTTACTTCCTCGAATTATTCTAACGTCACTAATCGATGCCTCGAGGGAAGACATTCAAAATTTCAAACTTTAAGTTAAATATCACCTCTAGAGGTCAAACCTCCTGTATTTTTAATGTTTCGTAACAAGCATAAAATTTTCCCAAATATAATTATAGGAACGAAAGACCTCACTAAAAGCTAAATTTCGTTATTTGTCCATTTTTTAAAATTTGATTATTGCGAAGAAGAGTTTGAAGAGTTTTGTTATTTAAAACTCTTCATGTTTTCGGAGTATATGAGTGGAGTATATGTAACTGGATACTCTAGTAACTCCAGTATTTGGCGTATATGACTATGACTAATGGTTATGAAAATAAAGACCTGACAAGAACTTTTTAAGTCATGTAAGTGGGGTATACCCAAATATACCTATATCTATGTATATGTAATAGCAAACTTAGTTGTAATGATATGGTAGAAATATTGATGGTGTAGAATGTTGACTCATAATTGAAGAGCAACTTCGCAGACGAGAAAGACTAAACATTCATCTTAAATTTAGAAAACATTTTAAAAGCGAATTATAGCTATCTATAAAATTAACTACAGGAACTAGGAGAGTTTTAAATAAGCTTTTTATTTAAACAGAGTTTTGAACATAAATGCACGTTCTTGTGCTACGAAAATTATCCACAATTCGTGGTGATGCAAATAAATTAACAGTTTATTTCAATGTAGAATGAAAATGTAAATTTGAAATGTAGAATAATATTCAAAAACTGCACAAAATTTTTAATCTAAGCTGGCTGAGAAATTCTAACCGGCGTATCAAATTGAAATGTCGGCAGGGATAAAAAGACGGATGATTAAAACTTTTCATAGCTAGCAGGCACTAAGATAACGTGTACGTAATGTAACGTAAAGCCAGAAACACTCTCTGTCTTACAATACCGAAGCCTCAGTTTAAATATTATCTATCTAATTTGCATTCTGCTGAGGAAGTGGAAAGAGGAAATTATAAATAACTGTTTGATTTAAATAACCCTATAAAATACATTACATCCAAAAAGGCGTTTTTAAAGCTTTGTGTGCTGCTTTGTTTATTAAATATCATGTTCTTCGCAGTTAAACCATAAAATTCAACTCAAAAGCATATCGTAATATCATTTTAAAATGAGCATATTTTTAAAATTCCCGATACACAATCTCACCAGAAATGTATTTTTAACCCTTTTATATCAAGTAACTTTTAACGAAACACTTTGTGTGACAACGGATTCAAAGTAGACGGCTTTTGTTTCTAAACACTAAATAAATTTCCCAGATTCAGTCAAAGCAAATTTAAAAAGGTGCACTCTTTAGTTCACGGAATACGTGAATGATCCTCCATTTAAATGTTTATTAAATACGACCGAATCAGGTTCGTGAGCAATTTTTTAAAAGCTTTGTAATGAGCTTCTTAGGTAATTAAAATGCACGCAGTTATAGATAAGTACTTGATGAGGTTTCGGAAATTTAAAAATACGAGTATAAGAGCAGTAATGCGTCTCAAATGATTCATTTTCCCGACTTTCAATTTGACTGTTGGCGGTTTGGGGCCAACCAATTGTTTCATAGAACTGATGAATGTTGATAGCGTTTTTCTATCAAGATATAGGTACAATGAAATTGGAACTAAGAGCAATTAACAAACCTTTCAAAAGATACGCAGAGATACATTTTCAGCGAAAACTTCATATTCTTACATTTTAAATTGACTAACTCAATAGTCGATAAAATAATGTCCATCTATCATAACTGAAATGGTGAAAGAAAATGAATTTCTAGATTCAATGGCATGACATTTTATTTTTTTTAAATTTATGGCAAATACATATTTTGCGTGAAGAGCTGCTACTCTTTAGAAATACAAGAAAGAATAGTTTGGTTTATTTCTATTGTGGCAAAGCGCTAGAAGGCTAGCTTCCTAAAGGAATAGGTATGCCTCCGTGGAAGACATTCTAGGGGAATCTGGTACATACAAACGTTACACATGTGGAAAATAACGAAAAATACCTATGCAGCCAGCCTGTTTGCTTCAGAATATATCTTAAGGTAAGCCACCTTTGTAGAGTTATTTTTAAAGCAGGAGATGGGAGAAGTGTGCAATGGAAAGTGTGCAATGAGATTCGAACCTAAACCTCTTGAACACGTGCCGAGTGTGCTAACGTTACACCACAAAAGTATGCTGGAAGGAGGGAGAAAATACTTTCACTGATTAGTTATGTCAATAAAATTTACATTGAAGAATGGAACGTTGGTTCATTAACGCCTTGGGTCACGAATAAATTTTCCAAACGGAAAATGCCTTGAATGACAAACGATATTCGACGATGTCTCCAGATAAAAACAAGTAAGCCAGCAACAAATGATACTCCAAAATACAAAAATACACCAAAGTGCAGTGGAGGAAATGTCTTCAGAAGAAGACAGAAGAGACGAGAAATTTATACAAAATGGAATAAGGTGCAAATGTTAAGATATTATAACAAACAAATCACAGTGGATAAATTTCTAATGCCACAGTAGCTCAGCGAGTCTTAAATAGATGCAAGCAGTGTTAAAGGGGGCGGATAGAAAGACAGTAGTTACCCGATATTTTTGCAGCACAGGATTTCCCTTTCAAACATTAACATTTTGCACATTTTTGCACCTTTATCTTCTTCACCGTTTTCACCAACTTCTTTTCGTACAGATGCGGTAAAACTGAATTCAGGTTTTCCTACTTTTTGTGTGTTCAATATTGCGTTAAATATTGTGCATATGTCAATATTGTGTAAGTGTTAGATTTAATGAATTCAAATGATTTTGCATTCCTAACTTACATACAAATTCTGTTTTCTAAGTTCGATTCTCTAAGCGAACTCGCGGAACTCTACCACGATGTTGACGTCACTACTAACATTGAAAATAATAATTAAAGTAGCCATAAAATAACGAAATAAAACAATGACTAAAATAAGCAACTAGTGTCTCAAAGGCCCATTCATCTTATATTATCTTAATACTAACATCAAAACATTTCGCAAGTATAAAATTTAGATTATAATTGTAAGACTTATAACATCCTATTGATTATATTATTGGAATCTTAAAAAATCCACTGTTTTAAATATATACAAATAGCCTCTTATGTCCTTTCCAAAATGAAAGCTTTAAAACTTTGGATTCCATTTTAAATTACTTTACAAATCGTAGTCATCCTCATCTTCAAAACAAAGAATAATTAAATTAAACATTTTTATATTTTTCTGTGTTAAAGAGTGAAAGAGATTTTTTTTCAAACAAGTCAATGCAAAAGTATATTTGATAAGAATTTTATTTCAACTTTTATTAAATTTTAGGAAAAACTTTAATACTTGTAATTAATTAAACTGTAATTTCGTTAAAAACATCTGATGATGTTGTAGAATCACTATGTTATTTTGATGCAGGAGATGAGAAAAATGTTCAATATACTCGGCAGCACTCGAACTTAGACTTCTCGAATACGCGCTATGACTGCTACTGTTACATCACGAAGGCATGCAGAAAGGAGGGAGAAAATACCTTATAACGTATACTAACAATTATTTTTATTGGTTAAAATATCAAACCGTCCGGATCAATCACATATTATTAAAATTCATATGAGCATGCCGTATATCATCTGATTCAATATTTATTTACGGATTTTCTTGTCTACGGTTTATGAAGTGCAGGAATTGTTTTGGGTTCTAATTGAGTGGGAAAACATGTCCCATAGGAAATGCAGGAAATGAACTGAACCAGTACAATCTTTCGACAGCAAAATGCGAACATCATAGCCTGCATGCTAATTACGGGTTTATGGAAGGAAACAAAAGAAAAGAAATGAATCCGTAAAGAAACTAACAAACTTTACTGGGTTACCCATCATAGTAGCTGGCCGAACACATGCGGCTCCCGAATCTGTCTTTTGTGGCATGCAAAGACATTTAAATTATGTATTTGTTGCAAATATGGTGTTGCAGATTTCAAGATTTTAGCTAGTTGAAGGCCGAGATTTATATTATTTTCATTTCCATGAGAAACGAACATGTTGGAATTAGTTAGAATTAGTTAATTTATAATGTAACGTAAGCCTTATTCAAGATTTTAGTTATTTGAATGCCAAATTTATATTATTTCATTTCCTTTAAAAACTAACCTGAATAATGCTCCGAAAATTATTTAAATGGAGCTAATTAATCCATAATGTAGTACAAATATATTTAAAAACTTAGAAGATACGAATTTTATTAACTTTTATTCGTACTTGCCAAAACCATATAAACTCAACTACGAATGTTTGCACTAAAAATAATAGCTTTGTTTGGAAATACATATGTGTAGTTGCCAGGACTTGTATATCTTTTGACTTGCTTCGGAAATATAACGTATCCTGAATAAGAGCAGAGAGCTTACTAAAGCTATGTTCCAGTATGTGTGGAATAGACGACACAAGCAGGAAGGGTATACTGAACCCTTTATTCTCGATTACTTTACAGGTGCTCCCGTACTTCGGGATACAGAGACCAACCGCTTGTGGTCTGAACGTAAAAATATAAAAACTACTAACTAAAACTCTAACTAAAAGCTAACTTTGAATTAGTATATAAATGCCTAACACTAAGACTGGCCTTTTTAAAAGAATACGTAGGTAGTACGCAAACAACTCCTGAAACTACAATACGTTTTAGATATCAAGAGGACTAAACCTCTGGCCTTAGAGGCAAGCAGTGACTGCTTGAAAACTCGTAAGAATGCAGTGGCAAGGCGGCTCACTTCCTCTCTCTCTAACTCTTGGCAAAAAGACACAACTTAAATACTTGGGCGTTAGCAAGTACAACTTGCCTAAGCAAGTTAAAGCATTTAATTCTGGCCGGAAGTGGAAAATAAGAAAGATAGTAAAGTTTTAAAATAAAATAAACGTTAGTAAAACTTAGGATCCTTATAGCATAAACAGCATTTTTTCAGAATTGAAAATTAATAAGAAAAGAATCCGATTGATGGCAGCACTGGTCGTCAATTGCTTCTGCCAGTCGCATGGGCTAGCCCGTCGCAATGGGCCGTACCCAGAAAACCGAGGGGAATTAGCCCTCCGGCTACGGTTCCACACCGCTCAGAACATGCCAGACCACGAGGCTGGCCAATAAGTGACCTTTCCCAGGGCCTTTAGAACCACTAAGTTTATAAATTTTATACCCCCGTGGTCGAGACTGCCTAGGTACAGATCCTAGCCAGTAGCTTCGCAGAGTTCTCTACGCCCACCCCGGGGAGGGAATGCATTCTGGGACCATGGATCATCTCATATTATTATTCAGACGCAAAATTGTGTTCATTCATACCATTAATAAATGGATGTAAATAGGATGGCAAGAAAATGTGTTGTAGTTATGGGGTATTAAGCATATTATTCTTTGTTTAAATTCCTACATGAGCCGAGAAAAGTTATCATTTTTAGTTCTTTCATCTCTAGAACATACTTATACGTCATTTCTTCATAACCTTGCTGTTGCTTAAGGAGCACCTAACATGCCCATAATCCCTACTTTGATTAAGCAAGAGAAAGAGAGGGAACGGAGAGTTATGCTGTGCTGTATCGGTTTGGCTCCGGTGAACAGTCTACCATTTGGTCTCTCGAAACTGATTTAACCATCTTTTAATTGATTATTCCGTTGTTGTTGGTTTATTAAATTCATCTCAGAATCGTCTCTGAAGTATTTTTGGAGATTCTATTTCTCATAACCAGAGAACGCACATTGATTTTTCATAGCACGACGCCATTTTATCTGTAAACAAACAAGTTACCTGTTACCAAATGTTTATTCTCTGGAATATATATATCAGTACCACTTATACCCACTATCATAAAAATGCTCTTCTAAAAGAAATTGTTTAATTTTTAGTGGGAGAACATATAATGTTTCAGAATTTACTAGTGCTTTGTTGATAACATTAAACTTTTACTAGAATTAGTTTAGTTTTGGCTAGTTTCTAACTCATGTTTCATGCATGCTTTTGCTCATACGCAAAATCACGAATATTTTATATAGCCCATATCAAATCCAAAATAAAAAGTAATTATTTTTTCGATTACACCGGATGTTCCCTAGCATATCTAATACCAGATTTTTGTAGGAAATACTTCAAATTTTCTTAGGTCCTTTTATATGCGTAGCATTAATTAATTACAGTGATGTATTTTTTCCGTTATTAAGAATTACGACATTTTTTGGCATTAGAGATAACACAAAAATACAAAGTGAGATACAGAGATCGGGAATAGAATGAAAGTGTCTTGCAAACAGAAAAGAATTCACAATTTTAACACCTATAACTTAAATCATTGTACATTTTAAGAAGCATTTACATATGAGGGCCAACTGGCCAAAGCCGTACGGAATTCAAGTAGATAATGGAGATAAAGGCTAAAATCGGATCCCGGGATTTAACCTGTTCTCCAACCCTATCAATCCCAACACATTCGCTTTTTATGGAGATTATCCCACGCAATAAGAATAAAAGTAAATTTTTGCTAAAATGTTCTCTTTGAAGGTATCTCTTACCTTAGGCGGTAGCCATTGTGCGCTTAACTAAATAAACAAGCATAATATCGAGTCGTATTAGCAAGAGACATCAGTCTGTAGTATTAATATTATTAATTATGTCTATCTCAAAAGTACTTGCATACGCAGTGTGTAATATTTCAATTCCTGTTTAAAACACTTTTTATTAAAAGTTTTTTTTTTTTTTTTTTGTCTAAAAGCATATGCTAATTTATTTCCTACATTTTAGGATGCATCATCTTTAATTAGATGCACTGCTTTCTCATTATTTCCGTCTTTGAAAATTCGGTTAAGGAACTTCTGCGCGCTGCTGTCATATTATAGGAACATATTAGGTGTTTGTTATGCATGAAACAGCTAGGCGTAAAAATTTAATCATCGCTGTATGTACTTATTAGTGACTGTGTTTAGATTCTGGATATATACTGATAACATTTTTAGTTTATCCTATTTTATAGCATAAAATAAAAAAAATTATTCGTCCTATTTGAAGAATATTTAATACTGTTTTAAAACATAGAACGGTCTTTTCAAATTAAAATTTATTCTGTAGTATATTCATGAGGACTTCCATTTTAATTACATTATTTTCTCGCGAATCCTGCCTTTTTTTCTCTAATGTTACCGTCTGAATATTGAGAGATAGAAATTATGCGAATAATTTAACTTCAGAAAGATGCGGTGGCAGCAAGAACATACCAAATTTGAAAAGAAGTCACGCATTGTTAACTTCTTCATTTCTTACAGTTGTTTGACACTTAATATCGTTTCGAGTCTCAGAGACTTCGTAGCCATGGAGAAAAATTTCTAGAAATTATCTTAATCACGATTGTAAATATCGTGTTCTTTCTTTTTAATTTTCAACTCTGATAAAAAGTTGTTTAGATGTAAATGTATTCCCCAACAAAGGGATAATTTTCTGTGAAAAATTTTGTTACTGAGCATATTTATTTTTTGACAAGTATGAGTAAATACAAGTTAATCAAATCTGTATTCTCAAATCTTTGAATAAAATTTATATTACATTGTAAATTAAATGGCACCATTTATAGATTTTCTGATGTGCTATTCGTGTTCGTTTTTAATGCAAATGGTTTGGTTTATTTTATTATGGGAAAGCATTTGAGGACTTTCTTCCTAAGAGGATGCGTTCGTGGAGGATTTCCTAAATTAAACATTGTCATATACATGTATTAAATATGGAAGAGACCACGGAAAAACAGATCCCGTTCGCCGGGATTCAAGCCCCTAACCAAATTACCAGTGCTTGTCGACTTTAGCGCTCGGCCGCTGGTGGGCCATTTTAATTGAAATGAAAATAATATAAACTCGGACTTGAAATAAGTAAAATATTGAAATCTTTGCGACATCCTTTTGACAACAAATCCATAAATGCAATTTCATTGCGGGCACTCTGAAATGCCTTCGGAAGCTGCCACTTTGAGGCAACTGCAGTAGAACATGGAAATGTAGCAGTGTTCCAAAGGAATTCTGTAAATTATCATGTTGATTTTCCGACATATTCGAATTCAAAGTCCTGCACTCTTAAAAGTTTTTCGCTGCATGTCTCTTCAATAATTCGGTTTGTTTCACCAATATTATTTTATTTACTAATTCATGAATATCATCAGTACTGATATGGTTAAAATCTCTACAGAAGCTTTCCTACAAATGTCTCGACCATTAGGTTTGGTTTGTTGACAAACCTGCAATTTATGCTCAAGCAGTTTCTACTATTCAAGAGCAATTATACGTACAGACCACCTGAAATTTCGTATTTGCAGGCTGACACGCCAAATGGATTTAATGGAACTGCGCAGAAAACATCTCAAATGGCACAATCATTTTCATCATTGACTCTTGGTCTATCCGCAACTGCTTAATGCAAACCATATCCGGTCTCTCGAAACTGATTTAGCCATTTTTAATTGATTGTTCCATTGCTGGCGGTTCATTAAATTCATGTCGGAATCGCCAAGCGTTTTCTGGAGATTTCATTTCTCGTAACCAGAGAACGCACATTGCTTTTCACTACATGACGCCATTTTGTCCACAAACAAACAAGTTCCCTGTCGCCATTTCACAAATTAAAATAAATGAAATTCCTTGAGCTAAAGTTTACATCGATATAAGTTATTTAGGGTTACTTTAAATTTACATCTCAATTTAATTTTGTTATCCGATGACTAAATTATTAGACATCTGTTTTTCTATATATATATATATATGACCACATAATAAAATGCCGTGTATATAATAAAATGCTGTTTTTCTATATATATATATATATATATATATATATATATATATATAGGATATAGTTGATTCTTTATGGTGACCACATAATAAAATGCCGTGTATTTAAAGTTGTGCTGAGAGGAAGACGAAGCATCTAAGCTAAAGTAATAGGGATTATCTAAGGTTAGTCCGCTTAGAAGATTAGAAAGTAATAAAAGAGGATAATCATTAGATTTCGATAGCTTAAGGGACTACGATGCTGCTAATCGCGAGATGCGGGTAAAATTCCTAAGCCTGGTAAATACTCTTCATCAGTTTTACATTAGATGTTTCTCATACGAGTAAAGAAACAGTATTTCTCATAGAGTAAAAAAGGTCTAAAGTTAGCCACAAACCATTTGCAAGGTGAAGTTAAAAAGAGAAAAAGAAATATATTTTATTGCTGTAGCCATAAGTGTTTATAGATTATTATCACTTTTTATAAATATTTACAATATGGACGTCAGAATCTTAACAGCTAGATCAGTCTTCACTTTTATTCTGGCTGCAGGGAAAAGTGGAAGATGATTCAGATCTATTTTTCTTCTTTCGGTTAATACGTTTCCTTATGAAAGAGACAGTTGATTCCCTACGTTCTTGAAACTCGGAGATAAAACTTCGAATACATTTCTTATCTTACACGATGTCTACAGATGCTGATAAAAAAACAAAAAGATGAGTGAGCGCGTAACTAAAATTTATTCCATGACAAACGTAATAGCACCCGTAGTAGCGTTTACTTGCCAGAAAAATTAAAGTGGCGGTATGCTCATTAGAAGACATCTTCCTTTCTCAGTGCTAAGAATGACTGGAAGAAGCAAAAGTACAACACACTGATGAAGTGGTTAGAAGACAAATTGTAATTTTATTCCGTTATATTTGATCAGCAGTTCAGTTTTGCAATAATCTGATTCAAAACAAATTTTCAAGCATATTTTCTGAGATACTTTCTTGTGGGCAGTGCATTTCTAAAGCTTTAGGAATGCATTTTTACAAAATCCAGTATTGCAGACAGCAATTTTCTTACTTCTTTAACCTCTAAAATACAACCTGTGAAATACATAAAATACAAAGGTCGGCAAATTTATACAGCTTAATAGAACTCAGCTTTTAGGAAACTGGGCGAAGTCTCTGGTAACGATTTTCAAATTTCCTAACTGCACATTATTACTGCAACCATGGGAGGGGTTTCCCACATTCAATCAATGTCTGTCTCTGGCAATGACTGAGACTAAATGATCAAATTCTACTTTTTCGTGGCCATTTCTCCACAGATTTGAAATAAACGAAAAAATTTCATTCTTTAGTTTTATCTGAGGAACAATTAAAATTGTAGTAATATGAGGAAGGTTTGAATATCTGATAAATTCCAATTAAAATAAATGTGAACACATGTTATATATTCCATATACCTTCAGGAAATGGATTCTTGTTTCTTCTTTTCCCAAATTAAATTTATCGACGTTCTTCTTATTAAGGTTCTTCTCTTTAAAAGGTAAAATTATTATTAAAAGCTTACGCAAAATGTTTCTACAAATACACTCATTTGTTTACAAAATACAAGTTATAATTAGTGTTCATGTTTTATTTAAATGATTGGTTAGATAAGCATGTTTTCATACACATTTGTATTTTCTTTCTGGGATCTAAAAAAAGTGTAAATTTAGGTAAATTAGTAGTGAAAGAACACAAAAGTGTACAGTTTATATACTGTAATCATTCGTGTCTTTGTTCCTCTAGTATGTCCTACCTAGCTTGATAGTTACCAATAGTTTATTCATAAATGCTTAGCAATATTTTTTCATAAATGCTTACCAAATGTTTATTCATAAATGCTTACCAATAGTTTATTCATAAATGCTTACCAATAGTTTATTCATAAATGCTGTACGTAAAAAATGTACAGTAAGAAAATAACAAACGAAAAGTATTTATAAATAAGTTACTGATAACAATGAAGCTAGGTAGAGATACTAGGGGGAATACACGAGAGTAATTGCGGCATATATTCATTAAATTTGAAGGCTTGAATCACATTTTCAAAGTAAGTATTTCGAGTTCACAACTAAAATTTTGAGTTTTTCATACATTTTTTTACATGAAATTACATTCAATTGTGCATAAAAATAGAATTTTTACTGTTATATAATGTAAACATTACTGAAATACAGAATACTCTAATACAAAATGTTTATAAAGTTACACATGCAAATATAATAGACAAAGTTTAACTATCAAAATATATTGTGCCTTATAAGGTCTTATGTTTAAATTGAAAAACTTCGTAAGATATTTTCGCTTTCCCTTGTTGTGGCTTGAACTTATACAGAAACTTTAAATACTGATTAATATCGTTTTATTTGTTTTTAGTTGTTTTCAGAATGGCAACAAAAAGATTATTCAATTTTTGTTGTTTTTAGCACGACAACGGAAAGATTATTCAATTTTTGTTGTTTTCAGAATGGCAACAAAATGATTATTCAATTTTTGTTGTTCTTGGAAAGGCAACAAAAGATGACTAATTGTTCTAAAGAGTTGTTTACATTTTCTAAAATCGAAATAAAGGTTATTTTTGATTTAAAACGTGGATTGACGGTATTTGATGAAACAGAGTTGTACAAACACAGATTAATTTGAGTCAGAGACAATAACTGGTGACCCGGACTTTCAATTTTAAAGTAAATATGTCTGAAAACGATAAAACTGTTACGAATCCTGCACACGAACTGTGCAAGGTAAGTGTCAAAAATCCTCCATTTTGGTTGGATCGCCCAGAAATATGGGGTTTTCAAGTTGAGGCTCAGTTTAAGATAAATGGAATTATTTCGGAAGAAACGAAATTTAACTATTTAGTATCACAGTTAGAACCAAAATATGTTGAAAACATCTGGGATATCATAACAAGTAATTCCGCTACTAAATATACAGAATCCTAAACAAGGCTTCTGGATTTATTTAAAGAAAGCGAAAGTACTAGAATTAAAAAACTTCTTACAGGAATCGATTTAGGCAACTTGAAACCCAGTCAATTATTACAAAAATTAAAATCTGTTGCAACAGCGGATGTGTCCGAAAATTTAATTAAAACGTTATGGTTAGAGAAATTGCCGAATTCTATACGTTATATAATACTTGTTAGCGACGAAGAATTCAATCCTTTGAACAACAAATTGCCGAAATGACTGTTCATCATACATCGAGATCACGATTTAGAAACAACTCCCCGTCCCGCAGACGATCTCGCAGTACTTCAAGGAAAAGATTTAATCCTAAAGGAAAATATTGTTTTTATCATTTCCGTTTCGGTAACAAATGTCATCAGAATAAAAGTACTCAGCCGTGCAGTTGGTCATCTGATAGATTATTCAATCAGGGAAACGACAATGCGCAGTAGAAGAGGCGGCAAGCTCGACTGCCGATAATATTAAAGAATGTCGCCAATTTCGTCTATTTATCAGAGATAAAAAATCGAAAGTGCGTTTCTTAGTAGATAGTGGTGCAGATGTTAGCATTTTACCTGCATCAGCACAAGACAAACAATCCGCGAATTTCAAATTGTATGCAGCGAATGGTACTGAAATCGAAACATATGGTATAAAAATGTTAACACTTGATTTATGACTTCGGCGTGAATTCCAGTTTCCATTTATAGTAGCCAAAATTAATAAAGGAATTTTAGGAGCTGATTTCCTTAACAAATTTAATTTAATAATTGATTTACATGGCAAGAAACTGTTTGATGGAGTAACTCAACTAAAGGTAAATGATGAAGTTGCTTCCATCATTGAAAATGGTGATATCGTTACAGTAACCCATTCAACAAAATTTAATATTCTTCTAAAACAATACCCAGACTTATGCAAACCAAAGTTATTCTTATCAGGTTTAAAGCATAATGTTCAACATCATATCATAACATATGGTCAACCTGTGCATTCTAAAGCAAGACAGTTGGGTCCTCGAAAGCTTGCAGTAGTTAAGCAAGAGTTCCAATTCATGTTGGACAATAACATAATAAGACTCTCGAGTTCCCAATGGGCAAGTCCTCTGCATGTGGTGCTAAAAACGATGGTACTCTTCTACCATGTGGTGAATTATAGACAAGTAAACGATAGAACAGTTTCTGATAGATATCCTATTCCCAGGATAGAGGACTTCCATCATATTTTAAAAGGTACAAATATTTATTCTAAAATAGATTTATTTAAAGCCTACTACCAAGTGCCCATTGCCGAAGAAGACAGATATAAAACTGCTATTATTACTCCTTTTGGATTATATGAATTGAATGTTATGAGTTTTGGTTTGAAAAATGCACCAGCAACGTTCCAAAGATTTACAAATACAGTTCTTTCTGGTCTAAATATTTCGCTTTTCCATACTTAGATGACATTCTGATAGCATCTGCTACTGAAGAACAACACAAAATCCATTTGAAGCTTGTGTTTGAGAGATTAAATGCGTATGGACGCCGCATTAATGTTTCCAAATCCATCTTCGGCCCACAAGAAATAGAATTCTTGGGTTATTTAATTACTCCTCAAGGATCATGACCTTTACCTGACAAAGTCCAAACTATTGTTAATTACAAGCTTCCAACAACCATTCAAGAACTCAGAACATTCTTAGGCCTTATTAATTTTTATCGGCGATTTAAAAAATTATTTTAAAAATGCATCAAAAAACCAATCTCTCCTACATGACTACCTTAAAGAAGCCCGAAAAAACGATAAACGGAAAATTCAGTGGACCGATGAAGCTAAGGAACAATTTCAGAGATGCAAAGATGATTTAGTCAATACAACACTCTTATCATTCCCGAATCATGAACTACCTCTGTCATTATAAACAGACGCCTCAGATTCGGCGATTGGAGCGGTACTTCAACAATTTGAAGATAACGGATGGAAACCTCTTGCATTTTATTCCAAAAGACTAAACGAAGCACAAAAGCATTACAGTACTTACGATAGAGAGTTACTAGGAATTTACCTCTCCATCAAACACTTTAAGTTTTTACTGGAAGGAAGAACATTTACAATATTCACCGACCATAAACCCATAATCTTTGCATTTAAATAAAAGCCAGAAAAAGCATCACCTCGTCAAATTAGACATTTACAATACATCTCTCAATTTTCAACTGATATACAGCACGTAGAAGATAGGGACAACACCGTTGCAGACACTTTATCAAGAATTACAGAAATTTCTTTGATCGACTACGACAAAATTGCAGATGAACAAATTATGGATAAAGAACTGCAAAATTTGAAGACATCAGCAATTTCCCTAAACTTCAAGCAGTATCCGCTACCTTCTAGGAAGTCTTTGTGATGTGAAACTTCAACGAATAATATCAGACCATATATTCCAAACAGTTATCGCAAGAAAATATTTTATCAAATGCATATCGTAGCCCATCCTGGTATTAAGTCATCTGTAAAACTCTTATCGTCTAAATTTATTTGGCCAAGTATCCGTAAAGATGTACAGCTTTGGACTCGATCTTGCATGGCTTGCCAAAGAGGTAAAATTACTCGACACAAAAAATAAAGTTTTGGTGATTTCAACTGCCTTCAGAAAGATTTTGTGACGTGCATATTGATCTTATTGAACCCCTGCCACCATCAAATTGGAATTAAAGCATTTTATTCTAATTGGATTTCAAGATTTGGGACGCCATGTCGCCTAGTCACAGATCGTGGACCGCAGTTTAGTTCAGAGTTGTTCAACAACCTATCAAAAATGTGTGGAATAAAATTACAACATACAACGGCTTACCACCCCCAAGCAAATGGGAATGTGGAACGCCTGCATAGATCTCTCAAGACCGCACTTATGGCACACAATAGCCTGGCCTGGACTGAAACACTTCCAACTGTTCTTCTTGGCTTAAGCACAGCTATGCAAGAAGACTCGGCATATACCATTGCCCAAATGGTTTATGGACAAAATATACGATTACCTGGAGAAAATTGTTCTAAAGAGTTGGTTACATTTGATAATCGAAATAAAGGTTATTTTTGATTTAAAACGTGGATTGACGTTATTTGATGAAACAGAGTTGTAAAAATAAATATTAATTTGGAGTCAGAGCCAATACCCTCCATGCGTTCCTGGTATAACTGGAAACACGTGTGAAATAGCTTAAAATAGAATCCTGGCGTGGGTTATCGGTATTTCTTCATATTCCCCGGCTTCAAAAAAATATTCTAAATTACTCTATAGTGACGCCCAAGTTAAAATGAGTTGGAGGATATTTCATTATCGTCAAACTTAAAATTATTTTAAAAAAACTGTTACCTTCACTCATTAAAATTCAACATTATTCTGAAACACTGAGTTAAAACGTTTCATGAAAATTCTGCAATTTTGTTATTAAAAAAGTGGATGGCTTATAAATAAAAAGTTATACAAGAAAAGACGCAAGAGAAATTCGAACAGATGGAAGAGAAACAAAAAAAGATTAAAAGAGAGATTGTGGAGATTAGAGAGGATACTGGAGCAAAAATAGCAACTGTGGAAGAACGATTTGAAGAAAAATTGAGAAAATTCCGGAAAGGAATTAATGCGTCACCCGTAAAGAATTGCTTGCTATCGTACAGACTATAGAATATTTCCATCATTATCTCTCTGGCAGAAAATTCTTATTGCGGACCGACCATGCTTCTCTAACCTAGCTACTGAATTTAAAAAATCCCGAAGGACAAATAGCCAGATGGATTCAAAGACTCCAGGAATATGACTTTGAGATAAAACATCGTAAAGGCTCCTCCCACGGAAATGCTGATGCTTTATCCAGGAAGTCTTGTCCAGCACACTGCAGGCATTGTTCAATAGCCGAGATTAAGTACGGGTTGGCGAATCCGAGTATCCGGCAAGTAATGTCTTCAACATCAAATGATCCAGATCCGTGCAGTGATAAAAAAGTTAGAGAAGACCAATTAGCGGATCCTGACATCCCCTTCTCCAGATTCTTTCCGAACAAGGCAGGAACTTCACTTCGGCTGTATTCAACGGACTCTGCGACTTGTTGGAAATCAAGAAAACGCAGACGATTCTGTTACATCCGCAGTCTGATGGCATGGTGGAGAGGTTCAGCCGTACAATCCTGAGCCACTCTCGTTCATGGTTTCCAAAAACCAAGAAACTGGCTGCCCCTGTTCCTGCTTGCTTACCGTAGTTCCATCCGCGAAAGCACCGGCTATTCTCCATCACAGATGCTCTTCGGTCGCGATCTCTGTCTGCCAAGTGAGCTGCTCTTCGGCCGCCCTCCGGATGTAAATTCCTCGCCTGAGGAGTACGTGCAAGACCTCCAGGCCTGGTTGGAAACAGTACACGGGTGTGCTCGAGAGCGGATCAATATCTCGACGGACAGGATGAAGAAGAGATACACAAGAGCCACCGAACATCAAATCCAGGAAAACGACCAAGTGTGGCTGTGGAATCCAAGTCGTCATAAGGGCGTTTCTCCCAAACTGCAGTCGCATTGGGAGGGTCCCTATACAGTCCTCAACAGATTGAACGACATCGTGATACGGATCCGTAAATACACCAATTCCAAACCCAAGGTCGTTCATTATGACAGATTAGCCCCATACTATGGCCATAGTACTTAGTGCTTCTCATTCTTAGGGGTACCCATAATTCTTATGCATGAGTTTTCTTACCTAGTTTCTGTGTAAAATTTGTATGTAGTGTAAATGTTTGTTTCCTTAGTTATGTTATTTGTTTTTTATATTACGTTTTGTTTGTATCGAATTATGCTTCTGATCAAGGGTTGTACTGACCGGGACGTGCAGTCCTTGGTAGGGGGCAGTGTTACGAAAAATACAGGCGCGGTGAAATAGCTTTCCCGCAAAACAAGTTTTAGGGTTGTTATAAAATGGCAATGGAAAGCAGAGTTGCCACATTTGAAATCGCCCATTTGGCGACATTTAGCGACAAAATTGGCGATATGCGATGGAAGGATGGAGAACCTTCTGGAACGAATTCTTACCGGTTTAACCCAGAATGTTCTCAAACGCAAGCTAAAAATTATATAAACCCTGCTAGTACGCGGAGAGAGGGTCTCATCTAGAGTGCGAGATAGTTAGTCTCGATTTAGTCAGTCCGAGCGGAGTCGATCGAGTTGTCAGCCGGGCAGCGAGTGCCGAATGGGTCTTCGAGTGCATCGAAGAGTCTCTTAGAGTATCGCGGTTAGTGATCGTCGAGAGAATGTGCTTAGCTCCGGGAACGACTGACCCGAAGAGTCGGGAGCTGTGCTCTGTATGTCGTGGATAGTATCGCGAGTTGTATCGTGGAGAGTCTCGAGATTACGTGGAGTTCCGAGAACGACCGAGCAGAGTCGAGAGCTGTACTCTGGTGCTTTACAGTGAAGCTATCTTCACTCTGATAGCCTGATAACCCGAAAGTTTTGTCGCTGATTGTTCCAGAATGTTTAGAGTAGTTCTTTGAATATATTGAAACGTGATTTTGGAGCTGCCCTGATTAATATTGGCTAATTAAAGTATGTTTCGATACCTCATCAAGTGTCATCGTTATTCACTCCAAATCCACACGAACCCCGTACGAATGGGAAGGAAGAAAATAACGTAACAACTGGTGTCAGGAAAAAAATGCAACAATATTTACTCCGGCATGCTTGAAACGGATAAGCGCAGTATGGACGTAAAGTTGTATCAGTTTCAAAGCAAAGTTATTTTTCACATCCACTAGGAATGGTTAATAATATTCTGATTTTATTTTAAATTTCAGTTGCTTACCATGTTAATAGTTAAATATCACCAAAACGGTAACTCGTCAAGTGTTCCAGTGACTTCTGTGAACAGCCGCTATAGAATATCTTTTAGAAATCTATCATTCGTATTCTTTTTACTTCCATTTTGACAGACGTTAGCTGACCTTTGAGCTATAACTGGAACATTTTTTGATAAAATTACTTAGGATATGATTTCCTTGGTTTACTAAACATTTAAGCAATGAAGTGAAATTCTTCTGCATCACTGACAATTGCAAGGAGGACTCTTGAAAATAAAAAAAAAATTCTTAAAACATAAATCAGAATAAAGAAGTACAAGAAAAAATGTAGTAAAAGATCATTCTGAATTCAAATACTAAAAGAAAGAGAGCTTTTGAAATAAGCTGACTGTAAGTCAAAGAATAAATAGCAATTTAAATATTTAAATATTTTCTCTTCCTTTGTTTTTATGTGCTATAAAACTTCTATAAACTGACACTCAAGAGAATAAAAATATATGTTCAGTAATCGAAAATTCGAGTTGACAAAACATTTGGCAAAGATGAATTTAAAAAACAAATCAAGCAATCAAATTTTCGTGGTTTTTACCACTTGTGACGTGGAATACGTGCTTCTGTTACTCAGAAAGTCATCCTCAAAGGCTAATAGCTCCTGCACTCTTTGCCCTAATCAAATAAAACAAATCGCGTTTGTTTGTTAAACCCGCTAATTAGAAATGAGTAAATACGTGAAAGAGAACAAAGCTTTCTACTATCTCCTATACAGTTAACATCTCCTGTCTTGCGAAGGTTGCTTTTCACCACAATTTTCCTCTTATGGAAGACAATTAGCGAAACGAATATGAATAAGGATTTTTCGGTTTCGTGGAGAAAGTTCTCAGTATTTCTCTGCGACTATTTTATATTGCGGAAAACTATGATTTTAATTATGGAGGGAAAATACTAGCTTAGGGTAGTTTAGTAGAAAGATCTGACTGCCTGTAAAGAATTATATGATTGAAAAATATGTGTCAAACTAAACAAATTATCTGTCACATTATTATAAATACATTATAATAATGATTCGATTATAATAATCACATTACACAAATTATCCTTTTCATATTTTTTTCATCGGTTCAATTATACCTTATATTTCTTACCCTATTTCCTCGCATATCCCCCCTTTCTTAACTAATTTTATCATCCGAAAATCGAAAGGAGAAAATTATGCGAATAATTTCCCTTTGCATTGTCGAAGAACGCTGTTACATTATGAACATAACAAATGAAAAGTGGTCATTTCCGAAGAACGCGGTTACAGTAAGAACATAGCAAATGAAAAGGGATTATAGATAAACCACTAGTAACTATCCCAATATTATTAGTTTAAATGAAACTTACGGTTTAATAAAAATGCACAGTAATATTAACATTGCAATTTCTAACTGATACTGAACAGATATCTGACAGTGACCGGCTCAGTTACATTGTAAAGCCGCAGGGCATTTAACATGAATGAGTCTTGATCTCAGTTCCCAAGGATACCACAGGAAAGAAGGACAAGGGGAGCGAATAAAAGACCCTGATAACATCTAACTCATCAGAAGTAGATAAGTCTACAGTGAGCTTGAAGGTAAATAATAGAAGTAAGCTGGAATCAAACGTTTCGAAAGTCTCTTAAGTGTGAGAACAACTGTTACATACAATTAGCTCATCGAAGAATCTGCACAAAATACGTTTCAAATACTAAATAAAAACAGAGTTCTTATTTACAGTTGGTAATTTGCATTAAGAAGGTTAAGGGAGAGCTTTCACCAGCGACTGCTAACCTTCATAGAAATTACGCTCAGCTGTTAGTTACGTGAAAATCAGCGTAAGCGTTTTGCTACGTGCGTTTCCTCTCGTAATTAGAGGGCCAGAGCCAAAGCTTAAAGTAAGACTTTCCCGAGTAATTTGCAAATTTTAAATTACTCAGTTTTCTGTCGAGTGAAATCCCGCAAGCAGCGGTGACTTATATTATAACACACGAACTGTGTAGTCAGTTAAGCTGATTTTCTAACAAAAGGTTTATTTTAAACCTTCTTGTAATTAAGACACAATAACACGCCGAATAAATACTAATTCAGAAGTCAAACAACAAAAATCAGCGTTAATTTTCAAAATTTCTACAGGACTAGTTTCGATGTTTTTACCGAACCACCATCCTCAGCTGCAAAACCGCAAATGAACAAGATAGGAACTAATGATTAGATAAGATAAGAAAGCCTGGACAAGAATAACCTTCTTGTAAATTTTTAGTTATTTGCACAAGTCCAAGACGAGATGATAAGTCGTCCAATTGTTCTACACGGATCTAGAAGCTAGAATGAAGCAGTCAGTACCATATAAAAGCACATTAGAAGCTTCAGATTTCAACATAGATGTTATAGTAGTCTTCGATGTATGTAATCAAAGATTCGTTATTAACAGGAAATTTTCTTCGTTCATCTAAGCTCCTACCCTTGTATCTTCCTCTACCGAACTGCGGGAGGTTCAGCTTATCGCATCAGACATTATCATTTACATTATCCTTAGATCTTCCAGTGTTCTTGCCGTTTCTAACCTGTTAAAATAAAACTGCAGTGTACGTACTTATTTGTGAGTATAGGAGACTGTGTATTACCATATCACGTATCTTTTAATTTAATTTTCTTATCTCGATCCTCACTTGCACGTATCAATTTTTTTATCAATACCACTTTTCAAAAGTTTCTTACTACCAAGTGTTATCTTCATGTATTATTTTTTAAGAAATAATGTAATGAATATAAACATGGGAACACTGAACACTCTATTGGGCGTTCTAAAGACATGTCGTTTTAAAAATTATTTTAATTCTGCAGTTAAATTATATGGCGTAAGTACAAAGAAAGTGATGTTTAATAAATAAAGTTAAAGAACACCCAAATTAATAAAAAAAAAGATAAAAAATATGTAAAATTAAGAAAATTGAACACTGGTGTATTGAACTGAAAAAAGACGGGAAAACTAAAAAAAAATGTATAGCAATGCTTAAAACTGTATTGAAAATTTCTAAAAATATACTACTTTAAAACATTTGCTAAATGTCAAGAAAGCGATATTTAATAATAAAGTTAATAAGACTAAAAATCTTCTATTAGCAGGCGTGAGTTCAAGAGCAGATTGGTAAATTGCAAATTCAGCGAGAACATCAAATACCTTAGCAAACCCTCTGGCGTGATGTTGACTTCTAAATCCTTTCAGACCTTTTTGAATTTTTAAATGTTATTTAATTTTTCATTTATTTTTCGAACATTATTTAGTGCAATTAAACAGATCTTTTAAAAACGTTTAACGTTCAAACCTCCTCCAAGCTTTCAAAGATCATTTTTATAAAAGTTAAAGCACATTGCCTCTTTATTTTACGCCACTTCAGCTAACGAAAGGATTCTTACGAACACTCTACTTTCATACAGAGAGGAGATCTCGTATCTCTTGACGAGCGCTACGCCTTCTTAAATATTCTCAAAATGAGGGTACGTTTAGAGATAATTAAATAAAAAAGAAAAACCAAAGTGTAGCAGAACTGTAAACAGAACTAGTTATTTAAGTTTTAAATGCCACACTTTTTTTTGAAAATTTTTCTGAGAAACTAGCTGCTAAGCTCAAATCATTCAGCTGTGATATATATATATGGCATATAAATATGATCAAGCATATAAATGTGATTTTTACCTTCGAACTGCAACTAAAAGAAACTTTTAAGAGAACGAAAGTGCTTCGAAAATAAAAATGCATCCTGATCCGAGTATTTATTAGTAGCTATAGATATAGTCTATAGATAAAACCGCGAAAGATTTTATCACAACACACATGAGATTCAAACACCTCTCATGCCTTTGCTATAGTTACAGCAATACAATTGTATCCGTTTTTGAACACACACACTATTTCCACAAGTTTCCAAGCAGTATCATTCTTCATCGTTTACAATCAGAAAATAGCTAAGCAAGGGAAAAACATTTGAAAAGTACAGAAGCATTTTCCTTCTTCTTTATCAGCTGTTTCTCCAAGATGCGAAGAATAGTACCATAATTACCGTTTCATAAAACGAACGTTGAGAAATCTGTCATAAAATCTTCTCGTTCAGTTGCTATGTTGTTTGTGAAGAATCCTGTTTCTTTGAGGGTGGTTAGGAGAATATATGAGGACAATTGTATTCCGAATATCAAGGGAGCATTTTTTTCGTTGAATAATGCTAAAAGTTTAAGTAATAATTTTTTAAAGTACGAGATACTTGCAAGCACGTCCAGTGTAACAAACTAGATACATTAAAGATGCTTGTAGGGATTTATATTTATTTTAAATAACCAATTTTATTTAATTTTAAGTTCTTTCTTATGAGTCATCATTCCCCTAATTGTCAATGCCAGAATATTTAAATTTGAAAGCTCGCATGAAAGAATGCAAATTCTACCTTGAGGAGAAAAAGTTTAAATGCCGAGTTTTAGAAGGAACGTTAGAGAGTTTTAGACTATTGCCGTCACCTCTGTAGCGCAAGCTTCTACTTCCGCACGGCCAACCAGCGGCCGAGCGGTAAAGTCGCTGAACAATGGTAGTTCGGTCCGAGGTTCGAATCCCGCGAACGGGCTGGCTGCATGGGTGTTTTCGTGGTTTTTCCCATGTGTAACGTGTATACGAGCCTGTTTCCCTTAGAAAGTCCTCGACGAAGGCATCCCTCCCCTTAGGCAGATAGCCCTAGTGTGCTTTGCCATAATTAAATACACACACACATTCTACTTCCGCAGTTTATTCCTGGTTTACGTGGCATAACAGCTTTTACTTTGCTGCCACTAGTTTCGACGCGGTTTTAAGTAACAGGAGTTTTCTGAGCTCTGTAACGTGAATCCTTCTATTACTTGTGAATATCTTCGACTTTTTATTTTACTTCTTGCGATTTAGGCTACCGCCCAAATGAGGCGTAGTTTGTTATCGTCAAGTCGAAGCAGTGTGAATTTTAAAGAGTTTAATAAAGGGTACTTTTAACCCTTCTCCTGTGTAGCTCCTACAAGAACTTGCTACATGTACAGTTGTCACATAAAAGATAAGCAGGTGCATTTTTTTTAAAATTTTCTTTTCTATGTTTTCTGTTTCAATAATAACGAATTCAAATGATGCAAAGCAAGTGCAGCACCTCATAACAAGCAGGACGGAATTGAGAGAAAAATACGACGTATTTAAATTGAAAACGTCGTTTAGAGTAATTTATTTTTAGTCCAAAGGGGCTTTGTACCTGAAGGACTATTGTTTTCGTTTGGCGATTTTGCGTTGGTTTACTATAATGTCCGTTTCACTTTTCAAACTGTTGCCACCAAATGTTAAAGTCCTGCATTATATTTGAAGAAATTAAATAATGAAAAATCTGCATAAATATATGTATATTTCTCGCATTCTGATAAAGTAACGGTACATAGAGCCATCGAACTTTGAATGATGTAATCCTCCTACGAATATGGGCATGTGCAAGACCAAATTTGGAATTTGTTTTATTATCGATTTAATATTTTGTAAAAGTTTAACGAAGTTTTGAGTAATAAACTCGACGATTTAAAAGCGAGCAATGACAACACTCTACGGGGGAGAAAAATCTTTTTATCTCCAGCGCGTGAGATTGTGTATCGAAAATTCTAAAGATATGCTCATTTTAAAATTATTTTGCGACATTGCTGTTGAATTGAATTTTATGGTTCAAGTCCAAAGAACAGAATATTTAATAAATAAAAGTAACACACAAAACGTAAAAGAAAACGTCCCTTTGGACGTAATTTAAAAATTTAAAACCTTATATATATATATTTTTTTTATTTTATATTTATTGGTTTAGTGTTAGTTTCGATTTGAAATAATTATCAGATGACTCTTTATGCAGTATTTACGTTATGCGCGGTATGCAAGATTCATCCTGGCAGGACAGCAAACGAGAGAAGGAATAGAATGTGCTTAAATGAGCACTCGGTTCAGAAAAATTTCGTTTCAGTTCAGTTTTATCGCTATCGATCAGTTTTAAAATGCCAAATTTGAATTTATTTTTCTCTGAAATGTTATGCAAATATTTGTGTCCTTAGCGTTTCATAAAAATCATATGAGAGGGAAAAGTTTTAAAATAACACAATTTAGAGAGATTTATTATAAGCAATTACTATTTTTAGTAAAGATAGAGAACGTAACAGCATTAAAAGAGGGAGTTAAGAGACTATTCAAATTAAAGTTAGAAGTTTAATTCACTTACTTTTTATCGATAAAAAAGTCCTTTTCAAATATAAAGATAAACTGCTTCTTTTTTTATAATTTCAAGAATTTTATTCAATTTATAAAAGCTTCAAATAACTTATCTGTTCTTTATTCTAGTACAGGTGTTTTTATCGTAATATAGTTTATTGTTATATAGTTCTTTTCTTACGATTTGCTTGACATAGACTACTTTATTACAGGCTTTTTATTACAACGGTCCATTGCTTCACACAGATGCATAAATATATCTTTAACATTATAACTATTTTATTAAGAATATGTTTGTATTCTTAAATTTTAGAAAAATTTCTGATATATTTTATCTTGAAAATGCATTCCTTGGAGGCTGTCGATTAAAATTCAGATGAAATGATGTAAACAGACAGCATTCATATGCTTTACACTAATTGAATAATCCTGTTCATACGTTTCGTGAAAAACTCAACTTCGTTTCAGATACGTTGACTCAGTACTTAGAATTTTAAATCTATACAATAGCATATGAGTTAATGTATTCTATAAAACGTATTTAGCAATTTAAATAAGAATTTACATGTGCGTGTCTTATATATATGTGTGTGAAATTTCAGTTGTGAATAGTATATGATTGATATTTGCATCGAAACTACAATAATTACATTACATGGCATTTTAACAAGAGCTCTCAGTTTAACTCTGCTGACTATGCTAACTATCACAAAGTTAAAAAAACTCTTTACAACTATTTGAAATCGCAGCATTAATTTAATTGTGCACTAGTTTTTTCAGCGTGATGTATCAATCTCATATACCTGTCAACGTCTCCCTTTTCTGAAAATTGTAACTTGAAATCCGTCAAAAGAGTAATAGATATTTTTGGCAGTTCCGATATTTAATCACCAACTTACTGACAGATATGAGAAAAGAAAAAATATTCAGTAAATGTTCTCTCCTCCCCTTTCCTCCAGTTTACAAGTTTTAATGGATTAATATCATTTACAAGCTTGTCATCTGAAGTTCATTTACCGTATTCATATGATACAACTGCATTTAAAAGTATTACAGAACTATTACAATCTTAGAAATTAAACCGACATCTAGAAGGAAACTGCTACGTAGATTACAAAGTTTTATTGAGAGCTTTTGCATAATAACTCGTACAAAATTATAGCAAAGCACATTGTAGAGACATCATATAATTTTTGGAAGCAGGAGATATGTGAAATGAGCAACGCCCTTGCCGGGGATCGAACCACTGACCTCTGGAATATGCGCCCAGCGTGCACATCACTACACTATAAAGGCATGTTAAGAAGGCGGGAGAAATATCTTATATGCTCCCCCTTTTTAAAGGGCGACTGGGGTTTTTTAGGGGACCCAATCGCCAAATCCTGGTTGTGGAGAACCATCATCCACCATCCTTTTTAGTTCCAGCGCCACTGTAGAGACATTAGGTACTTTTTGGAAGCAGGATAGATGTTAAATGAGCAACGCCCTCGCCGGGAATCAAACCACGGACTTCTAGAATAAGCTCCCAGGGTGCTGACCACTACACTACGAAGGCATGCTAAGAAGACGGGAGAAATACCTTATAACGTTAGATACCAGATTAATGCATTATTAAATTATATCGCTCCATAAATCTTAGCTTACTTAGAATACATTCGAAACAAATTATCGCTATTACTAAATGATATAGAATATGTATATATGGGTATTCCTTGCATTGTGGTAAAGAGGGGTATGTCGCCATTGTTTACTATTATTTTTACAGTAAACAATTTGACACTTATCTTTCAAATTAAATTAGAAAACAAAGATTCAGAAGAAATACGTTGCAACTGCCTGAAATAAAATATTTTTGTCTTTAATGCATTAATGTGTTACTATTCTGCATAGCATAAGATGTGTGCAAATTGTTTTCTTTCAAATTTAATCGATGTGTTACTGTTTAAGAAACTAAACTGTTAAAAGCAATATTCGCAGCTCTAGTTACTAGATGGACTCATGAAATGTATTAGCTGGATTCATCGTTTTTTTGAGCCGATAGTCTCTCTGCCGGCAAGGTAGGGAAAGGCAACGCAAAATCGAGTTTCGCCTTCATGCAGGCGTCAGACCTATGCCAAAGTCGATGTTATACAAGTAGCTTAAAAATAATAATTTAATATCCCCTCCTTCTTATGCGTCGTTCTAATCATAATCCTTGGCTACTATATGAAATATCATTTGCATGTCGTTGCAGTTCCTACGCCGTATCAATGCCCTGGCGATATCGACCTAATGCAATCTGACGCCAATTGACAACTCTGTGAGGATAACCAAATATGCATTAATCTTCTTACAAACATTACTCTTAATTATGATTGTGATTGATTTTAATAAGGATTTATACATCTTTATAAAAATTTCGATTTTATTGTGCCAATTTTATGCCGGTAATTATAGTCTACTTCCGTAAAACGGGCAATTCCAAGGCCATTGCCACCCTTCCCTACTTGCGATCACATCGTGCGCGTCATCATCACTGCACAGAACTTATTTTCTCTCCCTCATTTGAAAATGTAACACAATTCAGCTTTCATTTATGTCTTTCATATACAGAAATAAAAAAGGAGTGGAGGAAAGGAAATAAAAAAAAATTAGTCAATTTGGACCATCTGCTGCAGCTGTCGCTCCCATGCTTAGTGCAAGTCCAGTAGTGAAGATGCCCTTGAAGTTCATTTGAAAGTAAAAGTCTATATACCAGTTTCTGTCCGGTGTTCGCTTTATGCTATGCTCGTTCTACACTGTGTGAGCCCTATGCAGTATCAGTTCTATAAATGTAACATAAACCACACGTTATTGTTAATTGAAGGCCATCGGGTCACATATAAGCCTTATAAATATTTTCGGAACTCGTGATAAAAGTTTTAAAATACTATTATTATTATTTATTAACCATAGGATGCAGTTTCATTTTACATTCTTATTGTAAGTACTACTTGTGGCTACAGTTTATTTATAGAAAGTATAATAATATGTATAATTATTACATAATAATATGTATATAATATTATTATATAATCTGACCATCTCTAGAACATAATATTATCAATATCTATACTATTAAATTTGGTGGCAACAATTTGATAAAGTGATTCAACGCATTGACATTTTCAGTGCAAAATTCCAAAACGAGATTTGAGAGTTAAAAGCCGGAGAAAGAGCATCTGAGTTCAGTAGTTTGGTAGTTAGTGATATTTTGTAAAACTTAAAAATTAAAGTTGTGCTTTTCTGACGCTTAGACTGGTTTAACCACGGTAATTTTCTTACGTACCTGTCGTGTTATATACGAATTATGAACCCGAAGATCGACGCATTTCTCGATAAATGTGCTTCATGTGAGGTCGCTTGTTAGGCGATTAGCTAATGCTAATGAAGTGCATCATATTGACTGAATGATTTTGCTAGCCTTCAGCGTAAAGTTTTATTAGGCCATCCGCTTGATATTGGTCTCCATCGTGAAGAAGAAAACTTTACTGACTACTTGAAAATTCTGGATATTTATGTTCGTCCCTTCAGAGATCTTGAATAACTCGATTTTGTAAAACTTTACACATTTTTGAACATAATATTATCAATATAATTATTAAAAACTGTTTTCACATAGACACTAAGTGCTTTCAAAAATGCTTATTGCAATTTAAGGATTAAAACTGAATAGCGTAAATATTTTACTGAAAAATGCATTCAAAATAGTATTTTGAATAGTATTTGTGAGTGTATACAGGTTTCAATTTTGTTTCACGTATTTATAAAAATATTCATAAATATAACTCAAAATAAACACAAAATGTTGTTAATGTCCTTTCGTATTAATGTCAGAATTACTTCCATATTCCGAATACCCACAACGTGCGATCCAAAGCAGCTACATTCATTTTAATTGGTCCTCATATGTGAAACACTACCCATTACCGTTAAATTATTTTGCTATAATTATAAACTTATAATAATAGATCGTTTTGCAAAAATTTCAATAACGTAACATTTACCATACGCTGTTAAGAACCTTTCCACAAAAACTGAGCTTTGACTCCCAGAGTTAAATTCTAATTTCGAAAACTAATTTTAATCTCAAATGGCGTCAGCCCAGATAGGCTATTAATTTCGTTTTGGCATGACTTGTCTTGACTTGATATGCCATGAATAGTTTCTCACTAACTCTTGCTTGTTGTGTTCCGGCTCAATTGAAATAACAGAGAATCATAAGCGAAATGTAGAAGGGCCAGAAACATAACATGCCGGGAAGCAAAGCAGTAATCATAACGAAGTAGAGTTGAACTCCGCAAGGATGTGGCGCCATTAAGCATGGTTAAAACAGTCATCTTTCATAGAGAAGCAGGAAAATTAAAGTTCGAGATCATCCAAAAGATCAACTGAAGACAATGCTAACTGTTGTCTTTCTTCCTGAGATTTCAGTTTCTTAAACTTGGTAATAAATTCCAGAAATTTACTGAAGAATCCATCAAATTTATCTATCACATTTCCAGCAGAAAAATTTGTCTTGCAAAGTGAAATAAAAATCTTGTCGAGAAGTGTTGAGATATGCGCAGAAGCGTCAGGAGATGCTTTCCTATATTTAGCTTTCTTAACAGGTTTCAAAGTCCGCTCAGGAGCAGGTTTATCTTTAGGATTTAAATTTCGAATTTTAGGATAAAATTCGCAACCTTTAAATGAAGCTACATGACTTTGTTGGCATCTAAAACAAGTCGGTTTATCTTCTTTCTTCAAATCACAAGTGTAAATAAGATCGTTTTTCCCACACTTGAGACACCTCGGAGAATTGTTGTAGAATTGTTGTCCGTGCCCAAATTTTTGGCAGCGGAAACAAGTTGATTCTAAATCTTCTGAGAGTAATCTTCAGATTCAGTAAAGTTTTCTTTTCATAAATACTGCGACTGGTGTCGTTCCGCGGCAAAGAAAAGAAAACCACAGGAAGCTTCACCTCAGTACCTTGGGATTTTCTGATAAATTGGGTGGTTGCAGGATAAACTTAATCAAAAAGTTCTTTTTCGATGTCATTTACATTAGAATCATCAGTTAATCCACGGATGACAGTCTTAATTGGAGAGTCTTGCTTAGGTCTGAAAGTACTAAACTGAAATTCCCATTTCATGAAGATCGCAAGTGCACGATCATGGTGTTCAGTGGCTTCGAATAAAATAGAGAGTTTGTCTCTTGACAGCACACCACTGTATCCACATACACCATGCTTAGAGAACAAAGTCATAATTTCATTCCATTTAACATCCGGTCTAGGGCAGATGATCGAAGGTAATCTAATTTTCTTAAGTTCAGTTGCAGTGTCTAAAACGGCATCTGTATGAATACCATCATTGTATGAATCTTCATTGCAGCCGATAGTAGTCTCAGAAACAGAATCTGCTTCCAACGCTTCAAAGCAATTTTTAGAAGAAATAACATACGGAGATGTAACCGTCTGAACAGTAATTCCAACTGGTATAGGCGAAACATTCTGAATCGGCGAATTTGGAAGGTGTGATCTATCCGGCGTCGTCAGACTTGGATATAGCTATTGATATATCCAAATCTCTATTCTGATTTGGCGAATTTGGAAGGTGTAATCTATCCGGCGTCCTCAGATTTGGATATAGCTATTGCTAGCAGTATCTCTATCAGCATCCCAAGGCATATATTTTCCTATTTTTCAGGGATTTGGAGAAACAGCCTCATCAGACGAGAACGCAGAGCGATCGAGTTATTCAAGATCTCTGAAGGGACGAACATAAATATCCAGAATTTTCAAGTAGTCAGTAAAGTTTTCTTCTTCACGATGGAGACCAATATCAAGCGGATGGCCTAATAAAACTTTACGCTGAAGGCTAGCAAAATCATTCAGTCAATATGATGCACTTCATTAGCATGAGCTAATCGCCTAACAAGCGACCTCACATGAAGCACATTTATCGAGAAATGCGTCGATCTTCGGGTTCATAATTCGTATATAACACGACAGGTACGTAAGAAAATTACCGTGGTTAAACCAGTCTAAGCGTCAGAAAAGCACAACTTTAATTTTTAAGTTTTACAAAATATCACTAACTACCAAACTACTGAACTCAGATGCACTTTCTCCGGCTTTTAACTCTCAAATCTCGTTTTGGAATTTTGCACTGAAAATGTCAATGCGTTGAATCACTTTATCAAATTGTTGCCACCAAATATTATCGCCCTGTATTTATTTAAAGAAATAAAATAATCAAGAATCTGCATAAATATATGTATGTTTCTAGCATAGTGATAAAACAAGGGTACCTAGAGTAATCAAATTTTGAATAACCTAATCCTCCACCCGAATATTAGCATCTGGAAGTCCAAATTTGGAATTTGTTATATTATTCATTTCATATTTTGTAAAACTTTACACATTTTTGATTAATAAACTCAACGATTTCAAAGCAATCAATGGCAAGTATACGGAAAAAAAAAAAAAAAAAAAAAAAAAAAAAAAAAAAAAAACATTTTTATCTTCAGCGCGCGAGATTGTATGTGGGAAATTCTAAATATATGGTCTTTTTGAATTACTTTGTGATACTGCTGTTGAATTGAAACTTACGGTTTTGATGCGAAGAACATTATATTTATTAAATAAAGACTTAAAATAAAGAAATAACACACATTAAACATTAAAGAAAGCCTTTTTGGGCGTAATATAAAATCTGAAAACTTTCAGACTTTTTTTAATGTTTTGAAAATTAATTTATTTATATTCGTAAAGAATTTTTTTTAATTCAAAATTCATAATTAAGTTTTAATGGATTTTTTTTTTTTTTTCCAAAAATAAAGCGATGCTATCCGATATATTTCTTGTTGAAAACATTACATTTTCGAAAATATAATTTATTTTCTTTCACAAATGTAGCTATTTTTTAGCTTAAAATTATGATTATTTTAATTGATCACAATAATATTACTTATGAACAAAATTTTATTTTAAATCTTGGCTATTTTCCATTTAAGAAGTTCTATACTTATGCGCATTTAGAGGATTGAAATAAAGCATGTGAACCAGTGTGAGAAAGAAAGAAAAGTGTCTGTTTAGTTACTGCTGGGAATGATCTTTGAAATAGGAGCCATTTATTTCTCCTAATCCATAGCAAATATTATTTTTAAAAAAAGGTACATTTTCAATAACATATTTTTTTTCAAAGCTATAAATAAACTATTTATACTTTCCAGTGACTTTTTCTTAATATAAAAATTTAGTATATATTTCTTTTCATTTCACAAAGACAAACTTTAGTAGCAAGTACAATTTAGTAGCAACTTTAGTAACAAACTTTAGTTTAGTTATATTAACAGATAAAAACTTTTCATTTCAAATTCTTATCATGCGTTCAGTCATCATTTCGAGTTCTGCAATTGCATCAATTTTCTTTCTCCGCAATCAGTTACTTTGTGAAATGAGTTTTTGATTTCTTGCTGTCTCTGAACATTAGGCAGTTTTCTGCTGGAATTTCTTTTGGTGTCTCTAGTTGAATAAGTTTGTGTTGATGAGAGTATTATTGTAATCAAACTCGCATTTCTCCAGTTCGAAATTCATGCATTCAGCATGAATACATTCCTATTTTAATATTATTTTAATTTCTACAATTATTTAACAATAACCATGTGGTTGGTATTCAATCACTGCACATAAATTAATCTAAAAGCATTGTAAACTCAAATATTTCATTAAAAACAGAAACTCAAATAGAAAATAATTATATCTGTGTATGTGATCAAAATAATTTGTATCATAATAAAAACGTTTCTGCTTTAATTTTGAAGTATTTCCTGAAAATAATACAAAATATTTTGCTATCTAATTCCTGTTTCATCATAAATGAATGTTTCAAGTGCAAATTAACTTGTTATTTAAATTCAAATAAAGCTTATGTAATTTTAAAATACCTACATTTGCTATTTATTGTTATATAGTCATTAGGTTTATTTTTGATCATGAAGCTTGGAAAATCAGAGATTTCCTTGCCAGGATTCGAACTCCGGACCCGCCAAGTTCTATCCGTACGTGCTAGAAAAGGAGAAAAATACCGTTCCTTCTCATATTCAAAAGGCAGAAGGGGATCCAATCGCAAAATCCAGATGGAAATGAATCATCGTCTATCACATTTTTCTTTGGGCACAATTATGAAGTCTTTCTGAATTGTTTAAATCTGCGAAATATGAAGAATCAAAGATGCCCTAGCCAGAATTCGAGCTCCGGACTTCCCGATGTTAGTCGGATGTATTTCCATTAAGACCAAAAATGTACGGGGTAAGTTGAAAGAAAAATCCTTATACAGTAAGAAAGTTGAGTATCTAATGACCATTTTTAGTTTTCATCAAAAGACCATGCACCTTTAAGCAATGAAACATTTCGATTTAAAATTTTTTCTTCTCTATTTTTACTTTAAATGACTTCAGATTTAGTTTTGTAGCTTAACCAAACTTCTTTTAGCAGATTTGATACTTCGCAAAGGAAAACTACGAAATCTGTAAAAGCAATTGGTTTTGCTGAGGAAAAAAACATTAAAAATCAACTGCGTCCTCGATGTGATTCGAACAACGAATTTCCCAGTTGCCAGTCGGATTCTTACGCCGCGAGAGTACGTATGAAGAAATGTGATAATTAATTCATTCCATCCACAGTTACAGGGAGAAGATTGAAAAGCACCAGACCAGTCGATCAAGTTCAAGTGAGGACTAATCTCCCCCTCCCCATTGGTGGGCACTAAGCCGACTTATTCTTGACCACTACTAAAGCTGGAAGCGATGACCTCTTTATTGTGAAGCACTTAATAGGTGGTCCACAGTTCCCTTATATGAAGGAACTAACAATTACAGCCACGGCTTCTCCGGGATTCGAGCCAGGGCCATTCGGTAAGTCAATAAATAGGCTTCCCTGACTACTATACCGTCTGGGCGGTATAGTAGCCAGGGAATCCTATTTAGTAGGCTGCATAGTAGTCAGGGAAGCCTCTTTATTAGGCTGTTGAAGAATTCTAATTTACCGCATTTTACTTCTGACGCTACTGTAAAGACTTGCAAAGATTGATGATACATTCATTTTCACAAAACATTTCTTAAATGGTCAAGCACAAAAGGTGATATCTTAAGCAATATCATTCTATTAAAAACATTTTTACAAAGGCTTTGTAAGTCCTTTTACTGAAACCCTTCTTAGTCTCGTTAACAACAATGAATGCTAATAGATATTTTATGATGTATAATATCGTAGTTACGGGTGCTAAGGTAAAGACTCAAGGAACAGAATATTGAGACTAAATTGACGTTAGTTTTCAATTAATTTTATTAATTTGATTACAGCAACTTCGAAAAAACAGTAATTTTTATTATTTAGTTTGTTTATTAGTCTAAAGGGGCTTTGTTCCTGAAGGACTATCGTTTTCGTTTTGCGATTTTGCGTTGAAAATTTTAAAAGGCTGTATCACTTTCCAAATACTATCGCCCTGTATTATATTTGAAGAAATTAAATGATGAAAAATCTGCATAAATGTATGTATGTTTCTCGCATTATGATAAAACAACGGTACCTAGAGCTATCCAATTTTGAATGACGTAATCCTACTGCGAATATGGGCACCTGAAAGCCCAAATTTGAAATTTGGACTTTGTTTTATTATCGATTTCATATTTTGTAAAACTTTAATGAGTTTTTCATTAGCAAACTCAACGATTTAAAAACGAGCAATAGCAACACTCTACGGGGTAAAAAAACGGTTTATCTCCAGCGCGGTGGAACTGTGTATCGTAAATTATGAAGATATGCTCCTTTTAAAATTATTTTGCGACATTGTAGTTGAACTGAATTTTACGGTTTAAATGCGAAGAACATGATATTTAATTAATAAAGGTAACGCACAAAACGTTAAAAATCACCCTTTGGACGTAATTTAAAATCTGAAACCTTTCAGATATTTTTTAATTAAAATTTTTTCCGACAAATACATGGGAAATTTTTATAAGAGACATTCTGAAAATTTCCAGTTTTTTTAATGAGAAACTTACGTATCCCTGCTCGTAATCAATAAATTACTCTAGCAAAGAAATCACAAAATGAGTTTTGTTTCAAATACGCATGTCACACTACATGACTCGGCTCCCTTTATGTCATTTTTGTGGGACATAAATAGTGATTCAGCTTTATGTATTCTAATTTCACACTGCCTTGTTTAGAATCGGCAAAAGCTGCGGCCAGAACTTCCTTCCGCCTGATTTCCCGTCGAAAAGGAAGATAAAGATGGTTATGCAGTCAAAATGAATTAGGGTATTCATCGCGCTACTCTGATTAAGGGTAAACTACCGGAAATTACCTTACGACATATAGGCGACGCCGAAACGATGATTCAAAACAAAGATAGAAAATTCCACATTCTGTTATAATGCACTCATTTTGTGGTTATTTGGAATGCTATTTCACATTCTTGCAATAAATGCAAAGGAATGCGCGAATGTTAAAAAAATATCAAGTCCGTTAAACTAAATTTACACATACTCCAAAACTTTTTTTATTATTAGCATGTTTCTTATATTTTTATTTCTTTCCTTGGATTATTTTTATTTATTCTCATTATGTAGAGCTACTGGAATTTTTCGGAGCGAGAAACATAAAAAAAAAAAAAAAAAAAAAACAGCCTTACAACCTTTTACTTTTTTTTTCATTTTATTAATAAGCAAAATTTATTATTCAATAAATTTAAGGAAGATTTTTTGTACAATAATTTTTCCTCTAAAAATGTAACATATATGCGCCTTTTTTCAAAATGTAAAATTTTTGTATTAGCCTCAGAATATGAAAATTTAAATATGAGAAATTTACATTTCTAACGAATTTACTTTAATTAGCATATTACACATTAAAGCCATACTTAAAAAATTACATTAAAATTTAATGTACGATAAATTTGAACTCTAATTTGTTAAATATTAAAGTTTACGTAAGTAAGTAGCTTTAAAATTTAAATTTAATATGTTATATATGATGAGTTGGTATCAGGTTTTACAATTCAATTAGTTTTTATAATTTGTACTTATTTATTTGACTTGGACTTAAGGTATTACGGTTTTATATATTCATGACGTTTTAAATTTACAAATAAAGTGTATTAATTAGTCCAAAGGGGCTTTGTCCCTGAAGGACTATTGTTTTCGTTTTGCGATTTTGCGTTGGTTCACTATAAATGTCCGTTTCACTTTTCAAACTGTTGCCACCAAATGTTACAGTCCTGCATTATATTTGAAGAAATTAAATAATGAAAAATCTGCATAAATATGTGTATATTTCTTGCATTGTGATAAATCAACGGTACCTAGAGCCATCGAATTTTGAATAACGTGATCCTCCTACAAATATGGGCATGTGAAAGAGCAAATTTGAAATTTGGAATTCGTTTTATTATCGATTTCATATTTTATAAAACTTTAACGAATTTTTGTTTAACAAACTCAAGGATTTCAAAGCGAGCAATGGCAACGGGAAAAAAAACCTTTTTATCTCCAGCTCGCGGACCTGTGTATCGGAAATTCTAATCTGGCGTAATTAAAATCTGAAAACTTTCAGATTTTTATTTACTTATTTTGTTTGTTTGTTTGTTTTTTGTTATATAACAGTTGTTTTAAAGAAGTATAAATATTCAATACTGGTGACTTTAATTCTCATATGTATACAGCAAAGCGCAAAATTAATAAACCAAACAACCAATTCTTACTGTAATATGATTTACTTACTGACATAATGTGTATCTCTATACACTAATATTTTTATTATTATCCTGTAAAATACCGAGTAAGTTTTACCCTTTCAGGTATTCTTTTTTAAATTTTTCTCTAAGCAACAGAATTTATGCATACACTCGCTATCTAATATCCAAGTAGGTAAGATAACTTAGCATGATTATTCAATCCTAATTAACTAGCCAGTTTGACGTAAATGTCCTCCAGGAAGACATCACTCCTATTACGCAAATAGTTCTAACTTGCTTAGCCATGACAATGGAGCGAAATCGGACTAAAATTGCATAATATAGCAAAGCGGTTTTCTAGCGTTATCAAATGTTGTCATGAATGAAAAGAACTGCGTGTGACAATTCTGAAAACATTTGTAATGAATCAAACTTATTAGTAAATACTTTTATTCATATTATAATTATATTTTTAATTGTACTTGCATTTATCTTCAATACTGCCAGTGCATGAAAGCTTTCCAAATAAATTTCATATGCCCACTTGCTTTATACATACCACTCCTTTTCAGGAGGGGAAAATCAGTCCGTAGAAATGTCAATATTCATTATTTCATCAGCATTATGTCTTTTTTTGGCAAATTACACAGATGTATTTAGCACTTCATCAGTTTCAAGTCAAGGGACTTTGATAGAATCTGTATAGCAATTATTGTTATTTTCCGTTTTACCTGTGTATTGAACACATTTTGCGTTACGACGTAATCAGTCAACTTTTGCACAATTTATTCTTTTTTATCACTTTCAGTGCTTTAAATAATTTCGTGTTCTGAAAGCATAATTAATGGACTACTCAAAAGAAGACATCCAACAATTTTCGGTAGTTTAGAGTGATTGTTATTGAATCATTAATATTTTAGCTTTCCTTGATAGAATGATGCTTCGCGGCATTTGAGCATGATTTTCATCAAGTATATTAAATAATCTTTAAATGCTCCAAACAATAACAGCAAATATGAAACGAACGGATTTCTATATTTGTATTTAAAGTTTTGAATAGCTCCTTGATCAGTAGGTGGGATTAATATTGTCCAAGATCTGATGAATGGTCAAATTCATATTTGTTCGTTTTACTGTCTTATCAATAGTTTTACCAAGCCTTCGAAACATAATAAATAAATAAACGAAAAAGTGAATAAAAAAAGAAAGAAAAGGAAAGGAAAAGATATAAAAACTAACTAAAAGTGTTAAAATGATGCGAAGCAACGAGAAAAGTAAATGTCATATAAACGAGAAATTTTGATCGAAAAACCAATTGAAAATAGCAAATAAGGAAAAACAACCACGAAGCTTTTCTGATCATTGCCGAAGGAAAAGCTAGTAGAGCATCTTACGAGATAAAGGTATGTCAGATTACAGAGATGCCGAGTTACCGGACTTTAAAATGAGTGCTCACAAGAGACGCATAAGCATAGCAATTGTCACAGTCATAAGACGAAGCCATTGTCTTCGTTCACCACCTGACGAACAGATGTAAGTCTTAGTGAATCTTAAAAATAAATCTGCGCATGCATGAATACGTCTATAAGTATTCAGCTTGCTTGCTGCAATTTTATTGGTAGTTTCTTATACAGTCATAAAGCAATTAAGCAAAGTCTTTGTCCTAGTAAGCCTATCAGAGGCAAGTAATTAAGCTCGCTTAACTGTACTGCATAATTTGCTCTTGTGTAACGTCATTGACTCCTACTCTGCTCAAAGGAGCTCAACTCAACTCTGCTCAACCTTCTGTGCCTTCGTTTCTCCTACTTATGTAAGTAAGTGACGTCAGCGTTGGGAGAAGCGTAACCTTGTTTTCCTAATGACATTGCTTTAAACATTGATTGTTCAATCCGAGTTCAAGCTGCGACGAACAGGCTGGCTGAATACGTGTTTTTGTGGCTTTTCCCGCGTGTGACATGAATATAAACCGGTTTCCTCAGAAACTCCTTCACGAATGTATTAAGGGGCTGATGAATTTGAGCTAATCGACGAAGCCAACTTGAAAAAAAGGTGACGCAAACTTTTCGAGTTATCATCTGCACAAGGCACCCTAGTATAAAGATCCAAATGTGCCGACACTAATGTGAAGCTCAGGGTCGTCAAGAAAGTCCATTACTGGCAAGGCTGCCGAGATGCCCATGAGAAGCTCTTAATCTTGGCGATCAGTCGCCATTTTGCGCAAAGGTGCCAGTACCTTTTAAAATAACAATCGCTCCCCAAGACACAAAAGTGCCAAGTCATAAAGGTATAAATTTTTCAGCAATATAATGATGTTCGTATCACGAAACAAGCATCAAGGCTGCCGGAATCCCCGTGTGAAGGTCTTAATCTTGGCAAACAGCTGCCTGCTTGCCTGCTTTATCTTTCGATTATTTTAGAATCTCAATAAAACTTTTTCTTCCTATGAGTTTATATATAGCTTTTTCGTGCCTGAACTCTACAATTATGTTTAATTATTCTACAATTATGTTTAATTATTCTACAATTTTGTTTATGTTTCATGAGTTAATTATGATAATGTTTCATTGTTTTTAGAAAATTGATATGAAGTAACAATGCAACATAGAAAATCTATGTCAAGTAACAAAGCACATCTAACCACCTTGGGAAATTTCCAGAACTCCCAGGTAGTTCTTGTGTGCTTTGCTACATTCAGTTAACTTCACTTAACCTTTTACCAGTTTCTTTGATGTAGCAAAGTACAAGTGCATAGTAATAAATTCTGCCAGTTATAATCGTTAAACTATCGCATGAAAGCTCCGTTACTATTCCAGGTTTCTAAGTTCTCCATATCCATATGCACTTAACAGCAATCAATTAACCAGTAAAATTTCATTGCATAAATTACTTTAAGTTTAGATTTGCAGAGCTTTCCTGATGTGCATTTTATCATTACTTCAGATTAGATATGCATTGCTTGGAAAAGGTGTAATACACACCTCAATAATGTTTCAATTTTTATAGCATTTCCGTTTTAAATATATAATGTTATGCATGAGGGGAAATTTAAAGTTTATTTAATGAAATAGAAAATGATGGCGCATGTTAAATTAAAGGACAATATAAAAATGTTGACGGTTAACCACATAACCATCTTATTTGCAAATTTTATCAGCTTTCTTTATTAGTTTTCATATTAGTCAAATTATTTTTTCCGACAAACGATTTCAAGCATTTTATTGAAAAGCCAATACTATTTTGATTATTATCTCGAGCATAAATTTTCTTTATCCCCTTCCCAACGATTCAATAAAAGGTAAACATTTGCGTAGTTTTTGGACAGAAATATGATCTGAGAACAAATATTTGATATCGTGCTTCTAGGAAAATTAATTAATTTTTCTTCTATTCTCGAAGTTTTTAAAAATTTTCTTCGGAATCTCTAGTTATTTGACTTAATCTTCTCTTCTTCGAAATAAACTTGCTAGGTGACTTATCCGCTCCTTCGTAATGGAGTTCCTTTTCTAAGAAACTCATTTATTGCACTTGAGAACTGCTCACCATTCTGAAAAAGAAGAAAAGAAAACTTATTCCAGCTATTATCAAAAGGAAGCAAAAGTTATGACCTCGTAAAAATGACATTGCGTTCGCATGGAGTTCAGCTCTTCACAAATTAGTTGGCGTAAGTTAATGGCAGTGTTAACAGGAAATGGAACTTTGTATGCATTACTCGCTATTTTTATTTTACTCGGATTTTGCATGTTTAAGACTTATGCATAATGCAAAAACTTTCAGATAAAGAAACCTGAAATCTTTCAAAGGAAACATATAATCCCCAATTTCACTTTACGTTATTAATGCAATAATGCCCCTTTTATGCCTTATATATACTGAAAAAGGAGTTAAACTAACAGCTTAAACGGGTTCATTTATAGGTATAAAGGATATAAGACCAGAAATAAGAAAGATTTTCTTTAATTCGTCTTTGGCATGCTAACTTGGATATTCATGGACCTAGGCAGAATGTTCAAAAGAGGTGGCTATGTAAAGACCTTATTTTATTCTAACCAATTATTTTTAGTTTGACTTTCCTTTCCCTCCTGATTTCAGTTTCTTGCCAGAATGTAAATTTTAATGACGTAGTATGCAAAATCTAAGTAAGTTCAGAACAGTATTTAAGCTGTGGTTTCAAGTGTTCTTGAGGAGTAATAGCGGAGTTCAGAGTTTATGCTGCGTGTGTTTTCGAAATAGCTCTATAGTTGGTGTTAGCCACCCTCTTCAGATCATGTTGATATTCTAGGATCGGCTTAGCGGTTTAGATAAATCAGGAGCCATTCGTCTGGTCATTTTAATTTATTGTTATTTTACATTTTTATTTTCTGTTCGAGTTACTCAGCCACAAGTGGCGGTAATTGTGAGCACCAAGTGAGTGCAGCCTTTGTTACGCTTAGTTGAAATAAAAGTTTATTTGAATCTTCTTCTGCAGCATCTATTTTTTAAAGACATTACAAGAATTCGCTACACAATCTGTTTTGCGCAGAGTCTACTGTGAATGCACCGAAAAGGACACAAAGATTCTACAGCTAGACTCTTTATTTTCATAAATGTTGGTCCTAGATTTATATTCTCAATTATAATATTCTTAATGTTTTTTAATTTACAACGGCAGCAAAAAACACCAGATGTTTAATAAATAAGAATACATTTAAAAAATGTCGATCATTTTTTTCATCCACTCAGCGAGAAATCCGGGTTATTTAAGATACAACATGCTAATACAGTACTGATGACGTCCCAAATATTCATATCCAACAGAAAGTCTAAACTCTGCAGCTACTCAAGGTTTATCTATTATTTTTATAACCAAAATAGTTTTAGTCCTCTTAGAAGAAATTAAATACACCTTAGACGAGTCTAAATTAAGCGTTTACGAATACAAAGTTTTCTGGAATGGCAAGAGCTCTTAATGTTCAATTGATGATTTATCCTTTTCCCTCTCGCTGCCAGAATATCGACCGGGTTATTTTTTTCCATAAACACCGCAGTGAGAAGGAATCCATTGGGAGCAAATGGTTCTCCCTTCTGTATTCAGTTGATCAAGAAGGAAGAAATATTCACGAATCTCCTCAGAGACAGAAATTTCAGTTGATTCGATAGCTTAAGGTACCAAAATGTGACACAATGGTCATTTGGCAAAACTTGGCAAGATGGCAAGAATCTGCTTTAATGCTACAGAGATAGTCATGACTTTTCTTTCAGAGTCAGTTCGGTGATTTCTTTCATGAATATAAATTAAAATATTTGATGTGGATAGCATATGACTATTATTATATTTCATTAGAGACATATTTCTCATTCAATCAATCTCAATTCTCACTTCGCGGCAAGGCAAAAATGCATAAAAATTCAAAGCATCTTTTAAAAATTCGCAAATACAGAAAAACCTAAAACACCAAATAGAATTAATTTTGTTTTCAATTAAAATTAGATTTTCAGCGCGAGCAATTCGACCAGAGGGCAGTAAGACAAAATGTTCGGTGCGCAAACCTGAAAGTTAATTTTTGGTCCCACTGTGCAAAAAGACACAGAAATTTGTCTAACAACAACTTAATTCGCTGTTCTACCCGACATATAAGAATAAAAATATAAATTCACCGAACAGAGTGGGAATATATAAATATTTATATATGTTTGGTGCAGCCGATTGCAACGAAAAAAGGAAGGTGCACAACTAAGTGTTACAGCCCTTCCATTTACAAAATTTCAACGTTCTACGGCTACTCATTTGTGAGTTATGCCAAAACACGCAACATACATACGTACGTAAGTACAGACGTCAAGCAAAAATCTCTTCTGAATCCACTTTACAATCCGTTTTGGCAAAAAGTGTCCTTTATTCTGTCCGCAAGAAGTGATGTCATGCAAAAACATCGTTCAGACTAATTCGAGAGCAGTCGAAATGGATATTTTCGTTAAGATATGGTGTCCGAAATTTTTAGTCCAAAGGGATTTGAGTCCCGAAGGACTATTACTTTCGTTTTGGCATTTTGCGTCGGACTCATAAATGTCGGTTCACTTTTCAAACTGTTGCCACAAAATGTTTCCTGCATTATATTTGAAGAAATTAAATAATGAAAAATCTGCATAAATGTATGTATATTTCTCGTATTGTGATAAAACAACGGTACATAGAACAATCGAATTTTGAATGACGTAATCCTACTACGAATATGGGCATCTGGAATCCCAAATTTGAAATTTGGAATTTGTTTTATTATCGATTTCATATTTTGTAAAACTTTAACGAATTTTTGAGTAACAAACTCAACTATTTAAAATCGAGCAATGGCAACACTCTACGGGAAAAAAAAAAAAAAAAAAAAAAAAAAAAAAAAAAAAAAAAAAAAAACTTTTTTTTTTCCAGCGCGTCGAACGAACTGTGTATCGGAAATTCTAAAGATATGCTCATTTTAAAATTATTTCGCAACACTGCTATTGAACTAAATTTTATGGTTTAAGTGCAAAGAACATGATATTTAATAAATAAAAATCGCCACACTAAACTTAAAAAAAAAAAAAAAAAAAAAAAAAAAAAACCGCCCCTTTGGACGTAATTTAAAATCTGAAATATTTCAGGTTTTTTTTTTCCCCCGATTAAAATACTTCTTTTACTTCGTTTACAGAAGTAAAAAACAGTTGAATAAATTGCAGCTGCAGCATTGCATGATCCTTTCATGAAAGGCCATTAGTATAAACACCTAAACATTATGATTCGGAATGAAAATTTTTAAGCTTACATGGCATAGTTGTTTCTTAAAGAGATAGGTTGTGTCAAGTCTAGTTAGATGTTTGCTATAATAAGCCGGAAAAAATTACAGGTTTACAGAAATTTCTCAGTTTTCAACCCTAGCCATAATTTTAGGTCTAACATCTTTTGAAATACATTTTTCTGGGTCATTTTCATTTATATATTTTCTAGGAGTTTTAAAAGATACATGAATTCTTATCAGCCTTTTGTAAAGCAGGATAAACCTATTTTCCATTTAAGACTAGATAGATTTAGTATTAATCAAAAGTAACATTGAATCAATAAATTCGTCTTTAGAGTACCATACATTAAACTAATTGGTCTGTTTTGACGAAGTCTCCAGTCCTTTCAATGAAAATTCCATTATTATGATAAATATATTTCCAAGTGGTGCAACTTGTATAAATCTTAACGTGGAATAAGTCCAAAAATTTCGGCAGGTGGCATAGACACTTGCCGAAATTATTGGGTAGCATTATTTTAAATATTTGTGTGGCTGTGTCATCGAAATACTTAAAATAAAGATCTAACAAATGGTCGAGCGGTGAAGTCGTTGAATACTGGTAGTTTGGACTAGGCTCAAATCCCCGCGAACGAGCTGGCAACTTTGATTATATGATCAAGTTTCCCTGTGAAAGTCCTCCATGAAAGGATCCCTTTCCTTGGGCAAATAATTGTTGCGTTCTTTGTCAGAATCAAATAACCTAACTTTCATCAAATAACCTAACTTAACCTAATCAAATAACCTGACCGTATTTTTACCAAAATACAATCGTGGCTCTTGCCTTCTTTTGCAGAAGTTTTTCGCTTCTGCCAAAAAGAAATCTGTACCTGTGCCTGTTACTAAAATTTCTTTTCGACTGAAAACATTAGTTTACATTTTCCACTAAATAAGGAACTATTATTAAAAAGCTATCTGCAAAATATCATCGAAAGCAAAGGAGCAAAATAATCCCGAGAATGCATCGCATCTAGAAGGCCATTTCAAAAGCGCATTAATTCATTCTCTAATAATTTAACGCTTATGAATAAAACTCGTTAAATAATCTCATCTTCTGCTCCCGTGAACGTCTAATAGTGTTATCTCTCTAATGAAACAATCTCATTATCCGTAGTCATCTGTCAAATTCATTTAATCAATTCATTCACGAAGCTAACATTGAAATAGTTCATTTATAGAATTGTCATGAGACCATCGTATTTACAAATCCTATTAGAAAACTTCTGAGCATTCTGCACATCATAGAAATGCTAAAATCGTTTTGCTTAGAATGTGACTCAAATGTCAGCCTTCTATCTACTAATACTTCCTAAATATCCCGAACTACATTAATGTGCGATTCGATAAAGTGCCTGTAATATCTATTTTATCTTCTGGTTCAACCCCGAATAGATGAACTGAAAGAATATTTTACCGTAAGAAATAAAACTTTACACGGTACTAGAGGAAAACTCATAAAGATTTAATTAATAATCTATGCAACTTATAAAATTGTTAGTTTTGCAAAGTGTCATCATTTTACGTGACAAATTATCATTTAACTTCTAAGAAATGCTTGTCTTTTCCACTGCATATTCTGGCGGTATAAGTGGTAGTATAACCCGGCAAAGAGTACGAGGATCCAGACTTCTAACCCAGAGAGAGCATGACCAATTTTCATGTTTTCTACTCCAGACAAATTCTTAATAGTGCTACGGTGGCACTCTATTCAAATTTGGGCCAAGAAAATTCACCTGAATTTGGCGACTGAGTCTCGTCCATTATCTCTCCAGTCGCCCTATTAAGTTTAAGACTGTTCCCATAGCTAAGGTGGGTTCCCTGAGAACTCAAAGACGAATCAACGCGTCTAGTAGAATATCAGCAGCTCATAATAGGTGCATCCCATTGAGATACGAGTGTAAAAGGGGCGAGCGCACAGAACAATACAGATTTTTTTCGCTTCTTGAGAAAGCTGCTTTTCGTGAAAATCCACTTCCTGGGAGCTGAGTGTAAAAGTGAGAATCGGATAATGTGTAAGAACGTTTCTTAGATGATTACTGTAAATTATTTTTCATTTGTATATTAGTCCAAAAATAAAGTTTTCATCCTCTTAATTTCGCAGTCCTGATTTGATGTGATATTACATACTTTTAAAACAGAAGGAAAGGAATTTTCGCCACCGAAAAACAAGCAACAGCCCGCCCGGATAGCAATCAAAAGATCCGAAGTTCAAATCTTAAAAACAGCTGATTATTTTGTATTTCCTACTCTTAAATGAACCTAATATTTTAAACTAATGGACTTCGTTCAGAAAATGGTTTTCAGAATAACAGTTATATTTCTTAATTCGACTATATTTTAATGGATTATATCCCAATTCAAATTACAAGCATTTTTTAAATAATACAAAATTACTGATAATGCTGTTTTACTGAAATGTGAGAACTTTGCAGTGATATTTAAATGTTTTACACTGATATTTTCACACAATACAATAATTTTACCTGATGCGTACACTGTAGTTTTACATAAACACTATGCACCAATAATTAAACATTTACACTAATGTTTCTCTGATACACATACATATTCTACTCTGGTGCGACAGACATAAAATAACCTGGTGCGTTTTGTGAGCACATATGTTTAAAAATTGGGATACGCTGATAGGATAACGTCTGTTTTACACTGATGCGTACACTATTGCATATAAATACATTATACTGATATTTTTCACTGTTATTTAAACATTTTACACTAATCTAGCTCTTACATATATAAACTTTACGCTATAAACATAGCGGACTTTATGTGTACCTAGATTTAAAACACTGAGGGTACGCTGATATGGAAACTTCTATTTTACACTGATTTCACTTGTACACTGTTGCGTATGCATAAACATTTTACATTGAAAGGTTACACCGATATTTAAATCATGCACTAATTTTGAGCTGTTACGCATATAAATTCTACGCCGATTATGTATAAAAATTGCTGTGGTGCATTTTATGTGCACCTAGGTTTAGACACTGGGAATATCCTATTACAGTAATGTTTATTTTACACATGTGTACGTTGTTGAGCACACATAATAAATTTATAGTAATAGTTAAGCATTTTACACTGATTAATTACAGGTTAGTTCTGCAATGATACATACAAATATATATAAACATATACACACACATGAATTATCTGGTAAATTTTACATATATACTTGCTGTGGATACGTTGTAAGGATCTTAAGTTTTACTAACGTTTATTTTATTTTAAATCTTTACTATCACTTCTTATTTTCTACTTCCGGCCAGAATTATAAGCGTTAAAGTATTTATGCAAAGTTTGTCTGGCGAACGCCAAGTATTTAAGTTGTGGCTTTTTGCCAAGCGAAAGAGAGGAAGCAGTTAGTCGAAGCAGGCCGCTTACCTTAGAAGTTTTACTCAGTTGCTGGTTGCCTTCCAGACCAGAGGTTTTAAACCTCTTGATAATTTTAAACGTATTGTAGTGTTCACAGTTCTCTGTACTACATACGGCTTCCTGTTAATATAAGGCCAATCTTCCACGTTTATTATTTTAAAGTTAAATTAGAGTTTAGTTTTATTTTTTATATTTTTACGTTTAGACCACAAGTAGTGGGTCTTCGTATTCCGAAGTACGGAAGTTATTGTAAATAGAGAAAAATAAAGGGTTTTGTATACCCTTCTTGTGTATCCTGTCTACTTCCCACAGTTATCGAACATAGCTTCAGTAAGCTCTCTGTTCCGAGTCAGGTCCTTGCATGTTCCCGAAGAAAGTAAGACGGAACATTGAACCTGATAACGTTAGTTACTTCGGAGTATTAGTGTACAGGGTTAATTGGTAAGGAACATCTTTGTGAATTTTGCAACTAAAGGTAGAAACTATTTTTTTAATTTAGTAGAACATAACGAATATTATACTTTATAAAAATATATCTACATGGAGATAACAGTGAAAGCTCGATATTGTAATTTCATAATATTTCCCTGTGCAATATTGAAAATACTTTTGTAAAATACTCTTCCTTACTTTAAGTGACTTTACGCACAAAAGTATATGTTTAGAAACAATATTTCGGGAAATAGAAAACTGGTGTCGCCTCTGTCGAACAACCTGTTTTTTCTCATGATCGTGCAATTTAGTATAACAAATTATAATTAAAATAAACTTGTTGATTTCCTCACCCTTGAAACAGGCATCTTTTAATGCCGTTTTGTTTAACGCTTTATTTTCAAGAAGTCCTGAAGGTTAACCTGTTACTAATCTATAACAGCAAAAAATGAAATTGTGGATTAAATATTTCTATTGAAAAACCTCACTTCCGCCATTTAAAACTTTATTGTGGCATTTATTTTACTGAAATTCATCAAACTTTGAGCAAAATAAAAATAGAATTTATAATAGTATGTTCCTTTTCCTGTTAAGGCTGCCATGAGCTTCCCTTAACTCACCTCAAAAGAAAAAACTTGCAATCTGTACGTCATCTTTACGAAGTCATAACGTTCCCTTGTTCGATGATAACTAGAATGCGTTTTTTAAACATTTCAAAACAGTAAAGCTTACAAAAAGGATTTCATTACCTGAGGAATTTATTCAGCAAAAACTGTACACCGAAAAAGAGAGGATTAAGGAACTAAGTATACTATTACGAAAATATATATCCGAAGCAAAGAAGATTAACTAACTAAATATACCCTTACGAACTAAATATACTTTCCCTAGATCATATTTCCTCGAAAAGCTAGAAAAATATTTCCTTTTCTAGAATCTGCGGAAAAGAAATAAATCCCTGTCAAACCAGTATCAAATTAAATAGATTTTAAATGAAATAAATAAAATATTTTACAAGCCAAGAATAATAATTTGACAACTTCTCCGTATTGATGAAAGCAGCCGTATAAACATTTTAGTATAACCATGAGTACTATTTTTATGTTATTACTTAAAAATTAAGTCTAATTCATTTCATGATTTTAAATACATACATATTAAATTTTAAAATTTTAAATGGCGAAGATTTGGAGACATTGCACTAGAAAAGAAAACAAAACTTCTAAATATATCAGGTAATTATTCAAATAAATACTATCAATATTAATTTTTTTCAGATGAAGAGGAAATCTAGAATTATTTTCACTCTGCAACTATAGATTACGATTATCTTAAATTTTGAAAAACACTTTTATTGTTAGCTACTACGAATAAAAAAGGAAACATATTTAAAGTTATTAAAACAGATTTAAAGTTATATAGATGTGAAGTAATACTAAAGGTGAATTTGACAAACCCGATCATATTTGTCAGACCTCCCCACATATAAGTAAAACACGTTTATCAAGTAAGATTCATCATTCTTGATGCAACAGCAACTGATTCTTTTATGATATCATCAATCAGTGAAATTAAGAGCAATAAGCTGAGAGGCATTCTTCATCTATTCAATGACTTTAGCTAGACTGACTATTCATGCAGTAAAAATTATCTTTTCCACACACTGATACATCAAAAACAAACGAAATGAAAATTGTATTGAATATAAAAAAACTCCCACAAGATATTCAAAATATGTTCCTTGGAAGATAACAGGAAATGCACTGCATAATTCAGTAAATGTGTATACCAGTTATCTGCGACACAGCCGAATTTTTTTGTTAATGTTGTTCTAAATATTTACCGTATTTGCAACACAACCATGAAATTTGATATGCAGAAGGTTTCTGAAACTCTTAATGTTCACAAAATTTCACTTTCACAAAAATTTGTCTACTCTAGTTAATGATATTAATCCCAATCCACAATTTTTCTTAACTCTTTCAAAACTCTGACCTCTTTATTTTTTACTTTTCATTACTATTATTCTCACTAGATGCTACATCTTGCTTTGCTCAGGTTATTGTTTTATTGTAAAAAACGGGTGTCGCTGTTTTCAACTTTGTAATTCATTTATTATTTATTTATTTTCGTTCGGGAAAAGGAGAACCTATCTCTGATTGCCTTTGAAAACCTACGCCAACTTAAGTTGAATTTTTGCTTAATTTTTAATTGTACACTGGTGTATTTCTCTTCCAATTTTATGTGTTGTTACAAAAGAACGATATAAATGATTTGATTGGGATTAAACGAAAGTTTATAGTACGATAAATTTCAAATGAACTTAATGCATATTTGAATGAATAACGTTTCTTATTTTATGAAGCCTAGGACAGGGCTACAATGCATTACATTGCAGAAATCTGGTCTTAATTAGAAACACAAATTGAAGGAAAAGTTTTAGAAGGCTTCGTGGAAGAAAATTATGCAAAACAGAAGGAGAAAAAAGTATTTTTGAATGCAAAAGAATTTCAGATTCGCATATGCTGTCCAAGATAATAAAAATACATTGTGTTCTGAAAAGGAAAATTATTCATATGAAAGATTTAATGAAGTTTTGGTAATTTGCAAAACCCTTTATTATCGCAGAATCAAAGCGAGTTTCAAACATCAGAATATACGAAACTGGCGAAGAATGTATTTGTGCGTCATTTACTTTATAGATTTACATTCTAATTACACTTAAACTAAACAAGCAAAACCTTTACTTGATTGAGGAAGAAATTTCGTCACGTCTTGGCTTAGAATTTCACAGTATAAACTAATAATAACAAATATATAAAACAATCACGTAGCCAGAGAATGCCATAATAACTCAAGTATTCATGCATCAAATATTAGAGATTGAGAATCTTGTCCTTTATGCTACCGCGTCTACTCCCGTAGCTTCAAATGAAAAGCTAATTCAACAATCAGCACAGCACTTCAGCCGACAGAATCAGCATTATAGTTTCCCGGTCTGAATTCCAAAATTTCTTTCTCTAAACTTAGATCCTCATTCAGTATTTAAACCTACTTAGTTTGCGATGGAGTATTCGCAACAGTAGATATGCAGAAAAGATTCGAAAAAAGGAATAGCATGCTAACATTAGTGCCGTATGAACAAGCTTATTTCTCTGGCAGTATATAGTAACTCAAAATAGATTACCAATTAAGCTGAAAAAAGTGAGTAAACTTGGTTTCAAACAGGTGTTCGAAATTAAGTTTATTAACTTTATAATTTATGATTTCGTGTTTAAATGCAGAAGAAAATTATATTTAATATTTACCAGTGGAGCAAAATTTTATTTTTAGTCGATTAAAAGTTTTAATATAATTACTTATATTATCATATTTTTTAAAAGGTTTTAAAGTCATTTTTTTAAAAAATGTAAGTTATTGAAAAGTAGATAGTTTTCTCCCCAGGTTTAATTGAACAGAAAATAGAATATATTGAAAAATTATGAATGTAAGTGAAACCTTTCGTTTTCCATTTTGATTTAAAAGCTAAAAATAATTTAGTCATATTTACGAAATTTACATAGCGGCTGAAAATGTTATGGGGGAAGATTCCTTTGAATTGCAGCAATAACCGGAAAACGTGGATAGCGGAATACGACTTAAAAACTATAGTAGCTTATAAATTTAATTTAAAGGATTATTGATTCATAACTATGTTGGAACACTTAATGACGTCGAAATTTTTCTTCAACTTCTTTATTTTATTTACTTTTATGATGCGTAATAACTTATAGCAGCTAATTATCTATTATGCATTAATATAAATATGCATATGGTGTCCAAAAGCATATGGCCATTGTCATGTATTCTGTGCTTATTTTTAAAATACATGTATAAGAAAAAATGTTTTTAAAAAATTTTCGAAATGAAACAGTATATTAAAACTTACTGTAAAATTACATTATTTTAGGATATCTTTGACACACAGTATACTTTGCTAAGTCCGATATATTTCTGATATTTTACAGCTTTTCACTAAAAGAAAGAGACTATGCTAATTTTGTAAGCATAATACATATTTCTTTTTGTTCTTCTTTCACATGATATAATATAAAACATGCATTATTGTCTTTTTACAGGAATACAGAAGTATTTGAAAATTAAAACTTCTAAAACATGAGAATTTGGAACTGAAGATGCCAGTGGAGCGGTCTAGTAAAAAATACTTCGAGTCTATTTAAGTGTTTGTAGGTAAATGCTTTTAACTTCATAGATAAAAAATACATCTAACATAAAGTAAGTTATTCATAACAGGGATTAACAATTATTTGGTCATATTTACTAATTTTGATAAAATTATTTGATTTGTTTCCATTTCTTTTCGGGCATTCCAAGGATACAAAACAGCCATTTAAAAATAGATTGCTTTAAAACGATATGTGTAACTACTTTTCCTATATCAGTGAAATATTAAGCCATGTAGTATATGTGACAAGAACTGAGGCTCATTTTAGTAAAATTTGATAGAAAAACGAACTTAAGAGTTGCACCCTGGAAATGATCAGCCAGTTCCTATTAGTCATCCTGTACATCTATCAGGATTAGGATTTAAATCACCTTATTTATATTTGTTTTAAACACTATTAATTTTGATACAATATAAATATCTTCTACATTTGTCGTACGTTTTTTTGTGTCTCATTTCCTTCTTATTGATTGAAACAAGGTTTGATACAGCTGACGTTAATGCCACCGGATCAGTTGCATACTAGAATACTGATAAGATCTTTGTAGTACTTTTTCTTTATGTTGTGATTTCCCCGTTTGCGATAAAAAGCACCGGACTGATATTTTATTATTATTTGACATTGTTAAATATATTGTAACACCGAGTTTACGCTCGTAATGCATGAAAACGCGAATCAAACGCAAAACGAACCTCAGTTTTATTTTTTTACTTTATCATATGAGGTATTTTAAATAAAAAAAAATGAATACAAATACAGAGTGGCTAAAAATAGTGCTTAGCAGTGAAATACCTACTTTAAAATTAAATTAAATATTACTTTATTTGAATGTATCTTTTCGATGCATGAAATTTATTTTAAGGAAATTTTGCGATTTGAATAAGATGATACTTTAATTAACCAAAAAACTCTTCTTTCCGTGACATTGCCTTTTAATGCATTTTTTCGCATTACAAATATTCTAAAATGTATACTTAAAGTAATATTTATAAGTAAACTGTTATTATCTACAATTAAGCCTTTATATAAGAAGTTACTTTTAAAGCTTCTTTATATTTTTAAATAACTAAAAAAGATATCGAAGGTTTACAAGTTGAGAACGAAGCTGGAGAATTCAGTAAATATTTGGTCGAACGAGAAAAATGCCCTTCGCACAGAGGCATTAGATTAGTACCAAATTTGCCCCGTGATCATAGAATCACCCTGTATATAATAGTTAAATAACATCAACATATGGCTATTATCTTCTTCCCAAATTAGAACTTGCTTTCTTATCACTCAAGTGATCGGATACAAACAGTTAATAAATAATCTCACTAGGACAGCTTGAGGGTAACAAAAACGTAACTCATTTTTTCAAATAAGAAAGTTCTCCCCCCCCCCCAATGGCGCACCCTCAGCCTACATCTGCTTGGCCAGTACTAAGACCAGAAGAGATGGTCACTTTATTATGGAGGTACCTAATCGGTGGGCCATCTTTGCCTTCTATGAAGGAAAGAACAGTTGCTACCATGTTTTCTCCGGTATTCGAACCCGGCCCTTTAGTAACGCATTCAGCAATTTTAATTAATCAATTCTTAAATAGTGTTAAGCAGTTATTTCTTTATCTGTTTTTAATCTCATATCGAAACGCTCACTAAATTTAGCTTTATCTGAAACAAATGTTTCTTTTGGAAATTCTATGTATAGTTGATAGTTGATGGGAGACGAAGCCACCATCATTCTGCCAAGAGCTTAGGTGGTACTAGCATTAGAAAATGTATCAAATAACAATAGAATATTTTATTGCAGGACATAATTGCACAATTTACATAATTATTGCATTATTTCAGGCACTTAAATTACTTAACAGCAGAACATACATTTACAATAGTATGCATTCCAAATACACTTTACAAAGACAACACTTTTCAAACTTTACAAAAAAATAACAAACGTATATTGAGGGACACCCAAATGCAGGAGAAGTCTAGAGAATTCAACTTCAAGAAACAAACCGAGTGAATGGTAAATTTCTAATCTAGGTACTGCTCCAATAAAACCAATTCCATATCCTACATACGAAATGCAATACTTTTAATCGTTTTTATAACAGATAACATCACCTTGTTCAAAAGATCTTATAAATAATGAAGTTTTAATACGTTCTTCTTTAAGAAATTCTAAATCGTAGGTTAAAATTTTTATTATTTCAAACTTTTGTGAATTTCTAGAAATGCCAAGTATAGAAGTAATAAAATCAAAAGAACTAATTGCATATAATTGAACAGACGTTTCGTAAAGCAAATGTTTACTGCGGCATCTTTTCCACTTCGAGGATCTCTGCAATTGAATAAAATTATATTTTCTACATCATCTTTTAATTTATAGGAGGAAAAACAGAAAAATCTTCTTCATTATGCTTTAGATTATCATCCTTTTCAGTGTTTACTTTCATTTTTCTCCCTCCAAATTCCTCTTATTGACAATACGTTTCGGATCAATGTGGGATCTCGAACATGTCTATAACTTCTAAGTTCTGCATTTATAGTATCTTTATTTTTAAACAATTGCCATCAATATTTTCCATAACAAACTCCTTGTTTGTGACGCCTTTTTAATTTTTTAGATTTCCCCATTTGGTTAAATTTTATTCTTCGTATTGTAATTTCCGTCACTCGTCGGTTTGAAAAAAGTTTGAAAACTCATTTTTCTCTGATTCTTTTACTAAAGCGATAATGCGCTATCATTTATTTAAAGAATAAAATTTTTTCATTTTCTCGAGGATATCATAAAAATTTTTGAAACTGTATTATTATTTCAAATTTTTCTGAGTTGTAAATGAAGTAAAATCTAAAATAGTCACTCAGTTTTCAATAATTTCTAAACTGCTTGAATTTAAATTGTCTCTTTGATGTAAGAGATTGAAGCAAATTATAGCATACAGACTTCCAAAACCTTTATAGCCTATCACACATTCTGTTTCCGTGTATATATTATTTAATCCTGCTTCTAAAAGAGCCGAATACAATTGACTATATTTCTTATTAGAGAAATCCATTTTATACGGTTCATTCTGGAAATATATACTGTTGTGCTGTTATCAACACGAAGTCATATTTAAGATATCAGATATCATATTGTTCATTTTTATGCTATTTTCTATTTTAACGTTCTGTGGAATCACATAGCTCTTCGTCTGATGATGATTTGATTTCACACATATCATACCTATTTTTCATTGGATTCGTTCTTTCAATTGTAAATTCCTTCCAGTTTATTTAAAAAAATTATTTCTGAAGTTGTTAATTATAAGATTTTTTTTTTAGTATGTTTTGTGAAACTAACAATTTCATATTCGTTATTATCAGTTGTGCACAACATATTCACATCTTTATTCGTTTCAAATCCTATTTCAACTTTAAAGCCTTTAATAATACTTCTATATTCGTAACCAAAGTTAAATATATGTTTCAAGGGTTTATAAACATTTACAGCTTGACTGCTGTTCGTAAGCTCGAGGCTTACTGCAAAACCTTAGTCGTATTTTGGAGGTATCTTAGAAAATTGCGTTGGTAGGCTCCAAATTCGAATAATCAGTAGTAAAGTCTTTAAAGCTGAGGACTTGTAATATGAGAAGTGATGAAAAATTTTGATGATCTTTCTCAATGGTAGTGCCACCTAAATTTAAACACATATTGTTAATCAAACTCAATCCATTAACAAACATTACAGGGTCATTCCTAATGGGAGAACCACGTGATTTTACAATTTTAAGTCTTTGATAAAGAAAACTGATCAAAAATTCTATTTTTGTTTTTTCGTTCTTGAGATTAACATTTTGCTGTTTCTCTTTTTTTCTTTTGTAATTTTTTATATCTCGATTATAATAGTAATTCGTATAACTTAGATTATAAGTAATTTTCATTTGTTTAGATATGAATTATGGCTTATATAGTTTTAAACCTTTACCCGTCAGTATATCCCTCAATTTATCATGAACAACAAATATAGTTGTCTTCTAAGGCTATATGGCCAATCTCGGTTAAAATACCTTAAAAAAAATCTTCTTTCTTGGACTTTTTACTCTATTTGTAATATCTTTGTTGATTCATTTATATGAAGGAAAATATTAACAATAAGCTGTAAATTTTTCTAAATATCTCCTTTCTTCATTTTCAGATTCAAATATTACATTGTATTTCGCATTCGTTCAGAATTATAACCCCTTTCTTTTGATTTGTAAATTTCATGGTAATGAACTTAGTTAAGTTCACAACTTGACAAATTACAATTTGACAATTCTACAAATTGACATATATTTTTTATGAAAAATATACATTAAAAATATATGTCAAATTGTAGAACCGTTATTAAGAGGTTCTACAATTTGACTGCCTGGTGGTAAGTATTTGTTCGTATACGAGAGAACAACATCCAACGTCTTATAAAAGGTCCTTTCTCAATATCGCAGTGAATTGGAGTTATTGTAATTCCTGTGCGTTATGTTACCGATGTCTTCTCCTTCTTCATAAATTTTGCCTTCAAATCCTAATACTATGTGCAGTTTACTTATAGACACATTTATTTTATATCCAATCAGTAATTTGATGGTATATTGTTGCCCAGCTCTTAGGATACCAAACTGAATGGATGGTTCATATTTCTCTACTTTTTCTTCCATCGTTGGAGGAATAATCTTCCAGATAATAGTTCAACTCTAATTGTATACTTTCCATCTGACATAATGAACTCTAATCACTAAAATTTATCAAAAAGTACTTAAAATTATTATTTCCACTGACATCGTATCAGGAAAAAAATCACTGTGAATACTTTGAGTGTTCCTTTTTAAATTTTAAGCGAATGAACAAACTCAAACGATTTCTTCCGATTTATCTTTGGATTTAAAACCAAAATCTTCATTTATATGGAGAACGCTTTTTATTTTAATTACTCGGGGTATGAATAAACGAATTAAAAAATTCTGAAAGATATCGATTTTTATTTCTTTGGGTTGTGTATTTCATGCTGTAAAAACAGCAGTTAACAGGTACATGATTTGGCAAAACATTGTCATTACATTGTTTTACCCAAAGAGACAATTTTCCCAGAAGAGTTATTAATTTCGCTTTGGCATTTTAAGCCCTCCACTATAAAACGGCGTTTCACTTTTTAAATTGTTGCCACCAATTATGAGAGCCTTGTATTATATTTAACCCTTTGCGGCACAGTGTGTCCGGTCTGGACACACATAAAAATTTCCTTCTGTACGCACCGAAAAATTGAATTAAAAAGGATTTATAAGTTACTATAGGTTACTCTGAACCTTCTTTATTCATAGTAGATGGCAGCTCAACACAAACCAGTCCATATATTTTTGGCCATGTTTAGTTTTTTAAGATCCTCATTTTTAAAAGAAATCTTCCAGATTTTTTGGGGGGTATAAAAGAATTGTTTGAAAAGAAATGTCTATGTTATTTTTTGGCTGTATGCTAAGCTCCTTATTGTATATTAGTTTTAAATTTTTACCTTGAAATCTTGCCTAAAATCAAGCGGCGAACCCTAGGTGTGCCCAGACAGGGCTCAGCGATAATCTAGGACAACTGAGAGTCTGTATTCTTTGTTTCTGCGTATCTCATCGGTCAGTTTATTGACAATAATGCTCGTTTCAGCACTCTTTTCGAAGCTCTATTTTAATCAGTGTGCCCACTCTGGGCACACCCAGAGAATTAAACTATAAGTGCTATCTTCACAAAATTTTACTTGTGTACTCCTCTAGGCCTAATTAGACTGACTACCTTTTTTTTTTTTATCAAACCTCCAACTTTAAAAGGTAGCGTGCCGGAAAGGGTTAAAAAAATTAATTAATGAGGAATCTGCATGAATGTATGTATGTTTCTCACATTGTGGAAAAACAACGTTATCTAGAGACATTATATTTTGAATAACGTAATCCTCTACTCGAATATCTGCATCTGAAATCCGAAATTTGGAATCTATTTTATTATCTGTTTCATATTTTGGAAAACTTTAAACGAATTTTTGATTAACAATTTCAATGATTTCAAAGAGAACAAAGGCAACAGTGTATGGAAAAAAAAAAAACATTTTTAACTCCAGCGTGCAAGACTGTGCATCGGAAATTCTAAACATATGCTCTTTTTAAATGTTCAATTGAATTTTATGGTTTAAGTGGCAAAACCTTTAAGTAAACCTTAAAAAAACGCCTCTTTGGACATATGTTTTTAACCTCTTGTTTTGAGACATTTTTCTATATTTTCTGAAATTTTTTTAAATTTCGTATAGTCACCAAAAGAGTCAAAATATTGAACAAAAATATAATTCAGATAGTTATTTAACAAATCCAGTGATTCCGATCCCTACAGATGCATCGAAATTGATAACTCCGTTTTCGAATCTTTTTTTTTTTTTCTTTTTTTTTTTCTTTCGGGTGGTAAATCAGTAAAATCTCCTGTAAAACCTTTTCAGTTTTTAAATTATCTTCGATCATTTTGTTGGAAATTTCCCGTTTTCATATACTCTCGTTTCAGGAATTCGCAAGGCTTTCAGCTTAAGCATTCTGCTTGCTGTTCATTAATTATATTTTGTAAAGCCGATATAAATTTGGAGTAAATATTTTTGAGGCGATTCCCGATTCAAGAATTTTCTTAACAGCAACACCTCCCGTTGGATCTATAACGTAATTGTTACTTTTGCAACAGCTATTAAAGCAGAAATCAGAAAGGAAAGAAATCCTCCTTCTTTGTTCTGATGTAGTTGATCTTTTCTCAAAGTTATTCTTTCATTCTTTCTCCATTTTGATTTTTTTTATATTTAAAATTTTGTTAAAAGTTTATCAGAATTAAGTACCTTGTCATTTTTTATTTTTAGAGAAACACTTTTCTTATTTTCAAATGCTTTTCTCGTGTTATCTGTTTGATGATCAGAAACATAAATTGTCGTTTTAAAATACTGTCTCATTTACATGAAAAGAAATTTACCGTAATATTCCTCCATACAATGCTTATCCACTTTCTCATATCTTAGTAAGTTGCCAAGCAACATCACTATCTGATTTTTATCACATTCAAAACCGCTGCAAATATTTTGAGGTTACTAGTTTAAAAGGTCTAATTTATTTTCTAAGCACTTACATATCAGTAATTTTTAAGAACCTCTTCTTTTATGCACTTAACAATTTTTTCTTTATTATTATTATCCCTTGCAGTCGATCTCTTTTCTTGAATTTCTGTTTCAGTTAAATATTTAGCTCGAGACGTTTGACACTTCAGTTGGTCGTTTTACCCAATCTTGTTTTTAAATTACCAAATATAATTAAATTACAAGTCTTTTGAATTATTTGAGCACTTGATTTCTTCGCTAAGAGCCTTAAACAATTTTGAAGGTAGATTTAAATTATTTTCTTCTAAAAAACTATTATCTAAGTCGTTATGCAAGTCAGACATCAAAAATGTTTCAATACCTTCTATTTCTTTAAAAGATTTTCTTTTATTTCATACGCACGGGCTTTCTGTATTGTATCAACAACAGGCTTATGGAATTTCTTGAATTTTCTTCAGTATTTCAGTTTCCTTTGTAAGCTTATGTTCATTATTTAGCCTAATATCTTTACATAACTCTATGGCCTGTATAATGTAGTATATATATATACAGGTATAGATTTTACAACCGATAAAAATTACAAAAAGAATTGTTACGAAAATAAAATAAATATAACATTTATCATATTATAATATAATATTTATCATATTTTTCTACCTCAAGCATATTACAACGTTCCTAAAGAAATAAGGATCAACAATAATTATTTCAAATGCTTTAGTTTACAGCCGAAAGAAATGCAAAAGATCATGAGAAAATTTATGAAAAATTACCAACAGAAAAATTTAGCAAAATGCATAATAGATATATTAAAGAATTCGTCTATTGGCTTATTACAGAAAATGCGGAAATCAAATATGCCATAGTTGAGGGATAAGACTTTCAATGAAAACATTAGAAAATATTTATATACAAATGGAACTAAAACAAGTATAGACGTGTTAGACGGGTTAGTAAAATTATAATAATTCATATCATCGATAAATATCACACATCTGGAAGCATCTGATAAAGATAACGAAGCTATAATTTATAAGAATTTATATATGAGTATAGAAATTCAAAACTTAAATTCGAATATCTAAATTTAAATTTGTTTTTACTGGAGGAGTATGATCCCACATTTAGAAAAGAGATTTTTATTATTTCTCAATGTTTTAATATTGATCCTCCTACTTATAGGCTAAAAGATTTAAATAATGAAGAAATGAGAAATAAATTGATGAAGAAATGAAGAATTCCTTTTATGAAAAAGAAATGGTAAAATCACTTATAAAAAAGATGCAATTTTATAAAATTGAGAAAGTAATAAAAAGGAAAAGAAATATCTTTGTGAAATGATTACAGCATCCAGAAAGCTTTAATTCTTGGACTGACGAAAAGATCTTTTAAAATCCTTTTCAAAATTCTAATTTTTATTATTTTAAGTATTTATATTTTTTAACGTATTTATATTTTTTAACTTCCTACGTTTGTATAAAAACATTTTTAATATAGAATTTCACCTTCCCCTTTTTTTAATCATCGTGTAGTTAGTTTCCTTTTCTAAAAATATTTACAGACATTTTTTAACAGCTCGTTTTTAAAACATTTTTATTAAAAAATTTGAACATTCCTTAAAGTGTACTCGTGCCATTATTAATGTTTCTTAATACAGAATTCTTTATCATCATTTCTTTGAATTTTTCATTTTTAAGATATTCATTAGTCTCTAATTTGAACATCTGAGTTTATAAATAAAAGGATATTTAGAAAATTACAAAATTATTAATTTATACATTTCTTTTTAAATCTTTATAGTTTTTATATACTTTCTTATTACAAAAATGAGATTTCTTTTTGGTTATCCTCAAGTTGTACTCGTTCGATCATTTATTAACTACTGACACATATATAGCATACCACCAGACACACAATGAAATAATAAATTCTGTATCTCCAAACGTTTTAACTGGATCTTTGTTTTCGTAACGTTGGTCGTAGACATATACTTCCATTACTCTGGTATTCTTAAATTTAAAAAAGAAAATTAATTTTGTCTAAAATATAAAATAAAAATTTTTATATGTGCCCCCAACTCCTACAGTTAAAAAAATTTTTCCTCATTATAAAACTAAAGCACAAAAGGTATGACTCCCGTAAGACTGATAAAAAAAAATTAGAGATAAAAACATTGACCGAGCTATTTGGTATTAAATGTTGGGGATCATATTTAGGAGTTACATACAAGCTGAAGAACGAAATGTTTGCATGTGCATTGAACTAAAAGTAAAATGACAGTTTAGGTAAAGAAAATTATTTGTTAACTAGTTTTGTTCTAAGTGTGGAGACTTTATTCACATGATTTTATTTTAGAAAATGAGAACAAAAAAAAAAAAAAAAATATGTGTGATGAGGACGCACTCAGGCGATCAAAAATCATTAATGTTTAAGGATGTTTAATAATAGTTAATATGTGATTTATTCATAGTTAGTATATTATAACAATGGTTAATAAATTGTTATAATAGTTAATATTTAAGCATGAGTTAATATTTTCTGTTAACTGTGCTGCTTATTGTTGCACAAAGTTTGAATTAGTTATAAAATAGAACAATAAAGCCCTCGTTTAGTTTTTATTTAATATTATTCCTTTATTATTGAATTTTGTTCAAGCTTATCATCAATTCTCTAAATGTATTTAGAACTCTGAAGTTGGATTTACTCTCCACTTTTTAATATTCCCATTCTCATTTCCTTGCAATTCACACCGTAGCAAGTTCCCCGCTTTCGCTTATTCGGTTCGCTATAGAATCGGAGACTTAAATAGTCTTACAGAATTCGTATTCTGGAAACACAGGCGAGCTTAAGTATTGGCTCCTATTCAAATCATAATATTGTTTGCATTAATAAAAATGAATATAGTTAAATATATTTTAGGTACAGTTCCCATATTAGATTCTAAAGTAATAAAATTTCATGAGAATATTAATAATGCATTTTTAGACTTTGAAAACTTATAATTACCTGTATGAAGATTCTTTCGGAGTACCAAATATATTAATTTTCTAAATTAAAGACACTAGTAAATCTCAAAACAATCTCATCGAATGGGATTAATTAGTCTTAGATTATTTTAAATTATTTACTAACCCAGCACTGAGTGCAAATTTAATATGACCTCAAAAATCGAAAATTTTAAAATTAAATATCTCGATCGATTTTTATAGTATAAGGATCTAACTTTGTGTGTTTTATCTTTTGATGAATGTACAAAAAGTAAGACTTCTTTAATTTTTACAAAATTGATTTCTTTAAATTTTAAAATGCCAAGAACTTGAATATTATTGCCATTTGAGACAATTTTGTACCTGTAACTATACGCTTTTTACCAACGGTTGCCATAATAAAGGCCGGGTAAAGAAATAAATCGCCTCGTATACAGAGCAAATATAAGAGATTTCATGGATATTCATTAGAGTTCAGCAGATTTCAAATTTATAAGAGTAGTCTTCAACTGATTAAATATGCATTTCAATTTATTGCAACTAAATTGAAGGTGTAGGTAAATTCTCTCTGACGAATTACGAATGCAATGATTTTCCAGGAATTCTTAAAACTTAATTTTATTGTTTACTTCTTCGGTTAACGAGTTAACTTTCTCTCCTTTGTTTGGACTTCAGCAATCTTATTGATCACCTTGTTTTCCAATAAAATGGTTTCCAAACTGTTTCTTTCTAGTGATGTTCGCCAAATATTGTTAAATGTAACAAATGATAGAAAAATATTTGACAAGATAGGTTCTCTTTCTTTCGAAGAAAATTAAAAGCTATTTGCAGGAGAAGGAATGTAAAATTACTCGTTGTTTTTCGTGATTAAAACTGTTAGGTAGCATTCGATGTCAGTTTACTTCTTCAACTCTTATTAAATTTGAAGAAAGCCTTTTCTATTGGATTTGCTCTCTGGCATCAAATAATTACAGCGGAATGTCCTTTTTTGTGAAAAATAGAGCACTGATATCTTATAGAATGAAGATAAGGAAAATTGTTATTTGAATATTGTAATAATAAAACTGTTATTTTTCTAGCGGTCTTTATTTCGCTGCCATTTTCATATTCTTCTTTACACCTCGATTTTCTTCAACTATTTCAAAACAAACGGGATTATAATGAAGCCTTATTTAAAATGCAAGGTATTTTTGTGATTTTTCAATATCCCTTTTCTATTGAACCAAACCCAGAGTTCTTCTTTAAAAGGCGAGTGGCTGTGCGGCGAAAGATAAGATTCTGGTAGCTAGCTTTGGCTTCAATTCTCGGATGATATGCGGACTGATTCAATAGTGGTTTCACACCTTTTCTCGTGCGTAAAGTAGCGTAACGTAAATACTGTACGTAAACGTAAATACTTAAGGGAAAGTTTCCTAGGAAAACTTCAACGAAACATCATAAATAACACAGCAACGTCGTAACGACATTGCAAAACTCGTTGCGGATTATGTTGCAATATGTCGTCTTTAAGACGTCCAGATGTCCGCGAACATCCACTGTTTTGCAACCGTTGCAAAGACGTCTTTATCAAGTCTTTGCAGATGAGGTTTTTGTCGCATAGACGTCGTTATTGCGTCTTTCGCAAGCGATATTTTGGTTGTGAAAGCAACGTATCACGACGTCTTAAAGACGCCTAAATGTTCGCAAAATTCCACCTTTTTGCAACAATGTCGTTATTATGTCCCTTTGTTAAATATTGATTTATGCAGAAAAATAAGCTTAATAATTTATATATTTTTCTTCTTTTTTAAAATTTTGTATTCCTTGTATTTATATAAAATTTAAATATTTTATCATTCCCTTAAAACCAGAAGATAATACAACTTTTCCTCTTTAGACTAAATATGCATAATTAATAATAGTCTTAATTATTTTCAGTACTTTAAACTATAGTTTTTAAATTTCTGTTTAGACTAAATATGCATAATTAATAATAGCCTTAACTGTTTTCAGTACTTTAAACTATAATTTTAAATAACTTAAATTTTAAGTTACGATTATTTAAGATTTCATCATTTTTTTACTTCCTTGTACGAAGTAAAAAGGAAGTATTGTAATCGCGAAAAGTTTCAGGCAGCATATTTCAAAGAAAATATCCATTTTGACAGCATAATCGATTTTGACAGCATAATCGAGTCGATATCTATCGAATGCAATTTAACGATATTTTTGCGTGATATCTGTACGTAAGGACAGAGTAAAATACTCTTTTCCTTGAAAAAATTATAAAACTGCTTTAAAATTAATTCTGAAGAGAATTTTTCGTGGCGTCTGTACGAAAGTATGTACGTACGCACGTTCGTGCGTACGTACGTGTCTCGCATAACTCAAAAACGAGTAGCCTCAGAACGTTGAAATTTTGTATATAGAACAGCTATAACATGTAGATGTGAACCTTGTATTTTGGTTGCAATCGGCCGCACCAAACGTATATAAATATATTTATATATATATCCACTCTATTACCCGGCTCAGTGATCTCAGTTTCTTTACTCTTATATGTTTGTAATTTGTATTTTTTGCTTTAAAAATGATTGAATTATGTTGTTTTTATCTACCGGTTAAGGTTTTTATGCCTTTAGTAAATCTGCATGCAATATTTTTAGAATTATCAACAATTTTAAAGTTGTCAAAGTGCCGCTAAGCCTTTTTACTTCCTTGTACGAAGTAAAAAGGAAGTATTGTAATCGCGAAAAGTTTCAGGCAGCATATTTCAATGAAAAAATCCATTTTGACCGCTATCGAATGCAATTTAAGGATGTTTTTGCGTGATATCTGTACGTAAGGACAAAATAAAATACTCTTTTCCTTGAAAAAAATTATAAAACTGCTTTAAAATTAATTCTGAAGAGAATTTTTCGTGGCGTCTGTACGTATGTACTACGCACGTTCGTGCGTACGTACGTGTCTCACATAACTCAAAAACGAGTCGCCTCAGAACGTTGAAATTTTGTATATAGGACAGCTATAACATGTAGATGTGCACCTCGTATTTTGGTTGCAATCGGCCGCACTAAACGTATATAATATATTTATATATATATCCACTCTATTACCCGGCTCAGTGATCTCAGTTTCTTTACTCTTATATGTTTGTAAATTGTACATTTTTTGCTTTAAAAATGATTGAATTATGTTGTTTTTATCTTCCGGCTAAGGATTTTATGCCTTTAGTAAATCTGTGTGCAATATTTTAGAATTATCAGCAATTTTAAAGTTGTTTAATTGCCGCTAAGCCAGTTTTTAATGGCGGCCATTGATGTTTACATTTGAAACAGGAGACTAGTGGATTTGTTGCCAAACTAGAGAAACTTAGCTTCGCAACAACAAAGATAACGCATTCATTTATTATTGCCTGTTAAATCATGCTTAATTCTTTCTGGAATTTTTTCGAGGAAATAAGTATTTAAGATTTAATTCGTAATTTTTAATATAGATATTTGGAGTTTTGATGTATTTTTGCCTTCTCGCGAAGTGAGAACTGAATTAATTAAATGAGAAATACTCAATCGTCTGTGAAAATTGTTTCTTTTTTGTTTTGTTTGCTTAATTTCTTTTATACATCATTCTAGCTTTATTGTAGTATTTGAATAGAACATGTGGCAACGATTAGATAATTCTATTCTTTAAATGATATAAATTTTGTGCATTATGAGTTATAATATGAACGAAATATATAAGTTAACTCTTATATAATTATTAGATTATATAACAGTTAACTTAGTTTCCGTTATATAACTAATATATAAGTTAACTGTTATATAATTATTAATACTGTTAAGTGAATCTAGCGCCAGAGTGTCGCTATGGTAAACAAATACTAGAGTGAATATTACAGAATGCATTTATTCTTTTGTGGTTTATGCGCTGTCGGCGAAGTAGATTTAATTCAATCCAATAAGTTTAAATGAAATGCAAGAAAAAAAGCGTATAATTTAATATTCCGTACAAGAAAGTCATATGGTGTACACATCAGATTTTTTCCTTAAGTGAGAGTAATTATGAAAGTGGTTATTATAAATATATAACATTATTAGTAGGTTTTAAGTAACTAAAACTCAATTATACATAAATGAAAGTAAAGATAGATATGTGGATAAAAAAGACCGTTTCTGATAACAGAATTATCACATTTATTTCTGTTAAATCTCAGAGACATTAAAAATTGCCCATGTCATGATAAATTAGGCAGCGGTTCTTAAAGTAACATAATCAACATTTTACCTGAACTCAAGCATAAATTTATTCGCGTTTCACAGTAAAAAATGTAACCATTAACCTCTATATCTCCAAGATATGCAAATGAAAGCTAAAGTAGTTAATAAATATGATCAAAAATATACCTAAATCTAATAACTTCCCAAATTCATATCTAAAATGAAATAATAACCGAACAAACAACATACATGACAGCACTATTTAAGAAAAAAACATTAACTAGTAGTGTTTGAAAGTATAAATAGCAGAAGGAAGGTAACAGAACTAAAATTTCCAATTAATACAAAAATATTTGTGTTTTTTACTTCCTTGTACGAAGTAAAAAGGAAGTATCGTAATCGCGAAAAGTTTCAGGCAGCATATTTCAACGAAAATATCCATTTTAACCGCTATCGAATGCAATTTAACGATGTTTTTGCGTGATATCTGTACGTAAGGACAGAATAAAAGACTCGTTTCCTCCAAAAAAGTTATAAACTGCTTTAAAATTAATTCTGAAGAGAATTATTCGTGGCATCTGTACGAACGTATGTACGTACGTACGTATCTCGCATAACTCTAACACGAGTAGCCTCAGGACGTTGAAATTTTGTATATAGAACAGCTATAACATGTAGATGTGAACCTTGTATTTTGGTTGCAATCGGCCGCACCAAACGTATATAAATATATTTATATATATATCCACTCTATTACCCGGCTCAGTGATCTCAGTTTCTTTACTCTTATATGTTTGTAATTTGTATTTTTTGCTTTAAAAATGATTGAATTATGTTGTTTTTATCTACCGGTTAAGGTTTTTATGCCTTTAGTAAATCTGCATGCAATATTTTTAGAATTATCAACAATTTTAAAGTTGTCAAAGTGCCGCTAAGCCTTTTTACTTCCTTGTACGAAGTAAAAAGGAAGTATTGTAATCGCGAAAAGTTTCAGGCAGCATATTTCAATGAAAAAATCCATTTTGACCGCTATCGAATGCAATTTAAGGATGTTTTTGCGTGATATCTGTACGTAAGGACAAAATAAAATACTCTTTTCCTTGAAAAAAATTATAAAACTGCTTTAAAATTAATTCTGAAGAGAATTTTTCGTGGCGTCTGTACGTATGTACTACGCACGTTCGTGCGTACGTACGTGTCTCACATAACTCAAAAACGAGTCGCCTCAGAACGTTGAAATTTTGTATATAGGACAGCTATAACATGTAGATGTGCACCTCGTATTTTGGTTGCAATCGGCCGCACTAAACGTATATAATATATTTATATATATATCCACTCTATTACCCGGCTCAGTGATCTCAGTTTCTTTACTCTTATATGTTTGTAAATTGTACATTTTTTGCTTTAACAATGATTGAATTATGTTGTTCTTATCTTCCGGTTAAGGTTTTTATGCCTTTAGTAAATCTGTATGCAATAGTTTTAGAATTATCAACAATTTTAAAGTTGTTTAAGTGCCGCTAAGTCTTTTTTTTTATGGCGGCCATTGATTGTTTACATTTGAAACAGCAGACTAGTGGATTTGTTGCTAATCTAGAGAAACCTAGCTTCGCAACAACAAAGATACCGCTTTCATTTATTATTGCGAATAAAATCATGCTTAATTCTTTCTGGAATTTTTTCGAGGAAATAAGTATTTAAGATTTAATTCGTAATTTTTAATATAGATATTTGGAGTTTTGATGTATTTTTGCCTTCTCGCGAAGTGAGAACTGAATTAATTAAATGAGAAATACTCAATCGTCTGTGAAAAATTGTTTCTTTTTTGTTTTGTTTGCTTAATTTGTTTTATACATCATTCTAGCTTTATTGTAGTATTTGAATAGAACATGTGGCAACGATTAGATAATTCTATTCTTTAAATGATATAAATTTTGTGCATTATGAGTTATAATATGAACGAAATATATAAGTTAACTCTTATATAATTATTAGATTATATAACAGTTAACTTAGTTTCCGTTATATAATTAATATATAAGTTAACTGTTATATAATTATTAATACTGTTAAGTGAATCTAGCGCCAGAGTGTCGCTATGGTAAACAAATACTAGAGTGAATATTACAGAATGCATTTATTCTTTTGTGGTTTATGCGCTGTCGGCGAAGTAGATTTAATTCAATCCAATAAGTTTAAATGAAATGCAAGAAAAAAAGCGTATAATTTAATATTCCGTACAAGAAAGTCATATGGTGTACACATCAGATTTTTTCCTTAAGTGAGAGTAATTATGAAAGTGGTTATTATAAATATATAACATTACTAGTAGGTTTTAAGTAACTAAAACTCAATTATACATAAATAAAAGTAAAGATAGATATGTGGATAAAAAAGAGCGTTTCTGATAACAGAATTATCACATTTATTTCTGTTAAATCTCAGAGACATTAAAAATTGCCCATGTCATGATAAATTAGGCAGCGGTTCTTAAAGTAACATAATCAACATTTTACCTGAACTCAAGCATAAATTTATTCGCGTTTCACAGTAAAAAATGTAACCATTAACCTCTATATCTCCAAGATATGCAAATGAAAGCCAAAGTAGTTAATAAATATGATCAAAAATATACCTAAATCTAATAACTTCCCAAATTCATATCTAAAATGAAATAATAACCGAACAAACAACATACATGACAGCACTATTTAAGAAAAAAACATTAACTAGTAGTGTTTGAAAGTATAAATAGCAGAAGGAAGGTAACAGAACTAAAATTTCCAATTAATACAAAAATATTTGTGTTTTTTACTTCCTTGTACGAAGTAAAAAGGAAGTATCGTAATCGCGAAAAGTTTCAGGCAGCATATTTCAACGAAAATATCCATTTTCACCGCTATCGAATGCAATTTAACGATGTTTTTGCGTGATATCTGTACGTAAGGACAGAATAAAAGACTCGTTTCCTCCAAAAAAGTTATAAACTGCTTTAAAATTAATTCTGAAGAGAATTATTCGTGGCATCTGTACGAACGTATGTACGTACGTACGTATCTCGCATAACTCTAACACGAGTAGCCTCAGGACGTTGAAATTTTGCATACAGGACTGCTATAACATGTAGATGTGCACCTCGTATTTTGGTTGCAATCGGCCGCACCAAACGTATATAAATATATTTATATATATATATCCACTCTCTTACCCGGCTCAGTGATCTCAGTTTTTTTACTCTTATATGTTTGTAAATTGTACATTTTTTGCTTTAACAATGATTGAATTATGTTGTTCTTATCTTCTGGTTCAGGTTTTTATGCCTTTAGTAAATCTGTATGCAATAGTTTTAGAATTATCAAGAATTTTAAAGTTGTTTAAGTGCCGCTAAGTTTTTTTTTATGGCGGCCATTGACTGTTTACAATTGAAACAGCAGACTAGTGGATTTGTTGCTAATCTAGAGAAACCTAGCTTCGCAACAACAAAGATACCGCTTTCATTTATTATTGCGAATAAAATCATGCTTAATTCTTTCTGGAATTTTTTCGAGGAAATAAGTATTTAAGATTTAATTCGTAATTTTTAATATAGATATTTGGAGTTTTGATGTATTTTTGCCTTCTCACGAAGTGAGAACTGAATTAATTAAATGAGAAATACTCAATCGTCTGTGAAAAATTGTTTCTTTTTTGTTTTGTTTGCTTAATTTCTTTTATACATCATTCTAGCTTTATTGTAGTATTTGAATAGAACATGTGGCAACGATTAGATAATTCTATTCTTTAAATGATATAAATTTTGTGCATTATGAGTTATAATATGAACGAAATATATAAGTTAACTCTTATATAATTATTAGATTATATAACAGTTAACTTATTTTCCGTTATATAATTAATATATAAGTTAACTGTTATATAATTATTAATACTGTTAAGTGAATCTAGCGCCAGAGTGTCGCTATGGTAAACAAATACTAGAGTGAATATTAAAGAATGCATTTATTCTTTTGTGGTTTATGCGCTGTCGGCGAAGTAGATTTAATTCAATCCAGTAAGTTTAAATGAAATGCAAGAAAAAAAGCGTATAATTTAATATTCCGTACAAGAAAATCATATGGTGTACACATCAGATTTTTTCCTTAAGTGAGAGTAATTATGAAAGTGGTTATTATAAATATATAACTTTACTAGTAGGTTTTAAGTAACTAAAACTCAATTATACATAAATAAAAGTAAAGATAGATAGATATGTGGATAAAAAAGAGCGTTTCTGATAACAGAATTATCACATTTATTTCTGTTAAATCTCCGAGACATTAAAAATTGCCCATGTCATGATAAATTAGGCAGCGGTTCTTAAAGTAACATAATCAACATTTTACCTGAACTCAAGCATAAATTTATTCGCGTTTCACAGTAAAAAATGTAACCATTAACCTCTATATCTCCAAGATATGCAAATGAAAGCCAAAGTAGTTAATAAATATGATCAAAAATATACCTAAATCTAATAACTTCCCATATTCATATCTAAAACGAAATAATAACCGAACAAACAACATACATGACAGCACTATTTAAGAAAAAAACATTAACTAGTAGTGTTTGAAAGTATAAATAGCAGAAGGAAGGTAACAGAACTAAAATTTCCAATTAATACAAAAATATTTGTGTTTTTTACTTCCTTGTACGAAGTAAAAAGGAAGTATCGTAATCGCGAAAAGTTTCAGGCAGCATATTTCAACGAAAATATCCATTTTCACCGCTATCGAATGCAATTTAACGATGTTTTTGCGTGATATCTGTACGTAAGGACAGAATAAAAGACTCGTTTCCTCCAAAAAAGTTATAAAACTGCTTTAAAATTAATTCTGAAGAGAATTATTCGTGGCATCTGTACGAACGTATGTACGTACGTACGTATTTCGCATAACTCTAACACGAGTAGCCTCAGGACGTTGAAATTTTGCATACAGGACTGCTATAACATGTAGATGTGCACCTCGTATTTTGGTTGCAATCGGCCGCACCAAACGTATATAAATATATTTATATATATATATCCACTCTCTTACCCGGCTCAGTGATCTCAGTTTTTTTACTCTTATATGTTTGTAAATTGTACATTTTTTGCTTTAACAATGATTGAATTATGTTGTTCTTATCTTCCGGTTAAGGTTTTTATGCCTTTAGTAAATCTGTATGCAATAGTTTTAGAATTATCAACAATTTTAAAGTTGTTTAAGTGCCGCTAAGTCTTCTTTTTTATGGCGGCCATTGATTGTTTACATTTGAAACAGCAGATTAGTGGATTTGTTGCTAATCTAGAGAAACCTAGCTTCGCAACAACAAAGATACCGCTTTGATTTATTATTGCGAATAAATTCCTGCTTAATCCTTTCTGGAATTTTTTCTTGGAAATAAGTGTTTAAGATTTTCTTCGTAATTTATAATATAGATATTTTGAATTTTTATGTATTTTTGCCTTCTCGCAAAGTGAGAACTGAATTAATTGAATGAGAAATACTCAATCGTCTGTGAAAAACCGTTTCTTTTTTGTTTTGTTTGCTTAATTTCTTTTATACATCATTCTAGCTTTATTATAGTATTTGAATAGAACATGTGGCAACGATTAGATAATTCTATTCTTTAAATGATATAAATTTTGTGCAATATGATTTATAATATGAACGAAATATAATACTGTTAAGTGAATCTAGCGCCAGAGTGTCGCTATGGTAAACAAATACAAGAGTGAATTTTAAAGATTGCATTTATTCTATTGTGGTTTATGCGCTGTCGGCGAAGTAGATTAATTCAATCCAATAAGTTTAAATGAAATGCAAGAAAAATCCGTATAATTTAGTATTCCGTACAAGTACGTCATGTAGTGTACACATCAGAATTTTTAATAAGCAATTAAAAGTGCAATAAGTATAGATTGCAGTATTTACTAGTAATGCTGATGTTTCTTAACACCATTTCTTTCGAGCATTCATATGTTAATGTATTTACTTATTTTTATATTTTAAATTAGTGGTAGATTACAATGATTATTTCATGCACTTTTTATAATCAATAACATTCTTTTTGTTACTGTACAGAAATAATTTAAATAATATTTTGTATGATAGTAAGCTAAGTACGTTAAAGTAAGCTCTTCGTTGAAGAGCACGTGATGAAACGTTTTGTTTCTATTTATTATGAATTCACAAGCACATAAAAAGTATGCGAAGAAAATAGAATACACTTAATAAAAAATAAAACCTGATTTCCAACATTCATTTATTAAGATAATCTAATAAACATACATAACGGAAATATTTAAAAAAACGCGAATTACACATTGTTTGGAAGAACAGATACCAAACGACAAGTAATAAAACTGCAATTTGCAATCAATAAAAAATATTTAGTGTTTTAATGTTACACAATTAAATATCACATAATTATAGATTACAGTATTTCGTAGAAATGCTAATGTTTCCTTAATACTAGTTTTTCGATCATACATTTCATACAAGTTTAAAATCCTTAAATAATATTATGCGCGCAAGGTGGAAACATGGCGAAATATTTTGTCACAAAGAAGATTTAATTACAAAAATATTTGTGGCAACACAAACTTTCTGGTTACTAGTTTCAAAAGCAGCTATATTACGTAGTCAGCTGTAAAAGGTTGGAAGTAATTGCTTTTAAAATAAATAAAATATCCTAATTCTTGCAACAGTTGCATATTCGAAGATCATAAGGGGTTTAAGGTGTATGAGTCCTCTTAAGTGCATTTGGTCACAGTCAATTTGGTCATAGTCAAATCATTCATTGTCCATTCCAACTGCTCGTTAAAATCTGAGAAAAACATGCTTCCTGATTACAGTTTTCAACGTATATCCACTGGTAAAATTGTTGTTAATTGCTTACAATCTAACACAAAACCGGACTTCTGATCATAGGTTGGCGAATGAAATATTCAAATTAGGCTAATGACAATACATTGCATAATGGAGGGACACTGAAACTCGGCTACGTAATGTTTTCTGAGGTTAAAGTGGTTTACTAAAGTAACTATTCTTTAGTTATGATTCAGTCAAATAAAGGGCCAAAGTGGTGATCAGCTGGTGGGCAAACAAATACAAACAGAAATCGCCCAACAGTGGAATATCTGTCAACGTGTATCAAGACCTTGGAAGTACTTTTTAGTCAGTGAACCACTTAGTAGACAGCTTGGCCAAAGGCAGTCAAGAGCAGCAACTGCATCCGAATCTACTTTTATGTCACTATTGACTTGAAAAAACAATGCAGCGACTTCATGAGAGTTGGTTTTTGACCTTAAGGTTAACACAGAAAATCGAACCAGTTATCCTGCTACTGCAGTCAGATATATTTGCATATACTATTTATGGTAAATGAAACCCATCCTCATAACATAAGCATGAGAATTTGAAAATGTTTATCTTATGCATATTTAATGTTCAGTGACTACTAAAACAATCTTTTAAGCCAACATCAGACCGAAATGGTGTAAGGCATAAACCTTTTTACCGGCCAGGTTTTCATGCAAATAGAAATGGAGCATTTTTAACATAGGTAGCAAGCAACCTGATGATTACTAATTATTTAGTTGGAACTTTAATCTATGACGCACCATTCAAGATAGGTTTGATCATAAAATTCTTCTCATATATATCAATTTTCAGATTACTATATAAAATTAAAAAATAGTAATAGTAAAGCGAGTTGCGTTATTGGAAGCATTGTGACTCAGTAATAAATAATAAATCAGACACAAGTATTAAAACGTGATGCTTAAAATTGATTTATCACTCGAATCATATATCTAATATCATAGAATATAGATAAATGGGCTATGAATTAAACTACGAATAAAAAATGGAAACAGAATACGAAAACGAAGATAAAAATTACCCCCAAGTGAGCAAGAGTTAAAATAATTTTAAAATGTACAGCTTTGTGTAATATAAAATTACAACAAAAACCTTCAGAAGAAGAATGTTTACGGAAGTATCTAAATACACCAAAATAATTGAAAGGTCTTCTTTTAGGACATTTTAGAAAGAGAAAAAATAGATTGCGCAGTTTTTCAATGGCATAAATGTACAAAAGAAAATGTTTCGGTTCGTGATGTATGGACAGGTCAACATTATGTTATGCAGTTAAGGGAAGGGAACCATGATTCAGTTTATTATATGATAAAATGTCTGTGTAGGTTAGTCCACCTTATAATAAGATAAATGTTAGTATTATATATATATATATAACGATGCAGTAAAGTTACAAGATCAAGAACCATTGGAAGCTGAGTTTACTGGATGGATCACATGGTATTGTTGTTTTCAATGGAACATCGACCAGAGAAATGTTTCGGTTTGGAAAAAAAAAGAATTGTGAACTTCATGTGTGATGTAAAGTTAGCTATGGATACTACTATGACAGAGGATTGATGTATTCAGACCGTTTTCTAAGAGTGAGGCTAAAATAAGAGCATTATTCAAATTAAATTTTTAAAATAATTCATTTGAATTTTGATAATTTGCAGTCTTGGATACATTTACATATTAAGGCGAAATAATGGCCGAAGTAGATGCAGAATAGCCGATGGACACAGATGTGAGATAAAAGCTGCCCATCTGACGTAAATAAATAAAAGCTGCCCATCTTCACCCCAATAACCCATTTTCCCGCTTTGTAAACTCCCATTAAACTCCTTTAAAATGCAGACTTAACCTTACAGAAATTCTATCTTAAATAAAATTTTATACTTCACTGATCAAGAGTTTATAGTATTACGTGCAATATTTGTTTCTTTCTTACAGCTAATAACAATGTTTCTACATTCTAAATGTGTTTCTCATGCTTGCAGTTTGGATTATCCCTTAAAGAAGTAAGAAACTTTGATTATACTATAATATTTGCTTATCGCCAGTTAACTGTATTTAGGTGATAAACAAATTAACTGCGCGTTCATTCAACGTTTTAATTATAAGATAAAGTGCATGTTTAACTCTTAAAACATATTGTGATAAGCTATTAAGAATTTAAAATTGTAAGATTCTAGCTTAATCAAAGTTACTTTCAAGGCTAGATCTTTACTTGAACTATGAAACGATATTCGCTAAGTTCAACTTGTATCAGTAACTACACAAGGAAAGGGTAAAAGGAGCCTTTTATTCAACTCAAGAACAATATGTACAGATGGAACTAGTGAGGTTTTTACAGGGTCTCACCAATACTTTGGGTGGCAACTCAAAATAGAAATGTAAAATTTTTAACTAATAGTTGAATAATCAGACGAAGCTGCACATAGATATTTAAAGTCGTAGTTGGCTCTTCGCTATACTACCCACGTCGACTAGCTATATTACGACTTCGCTATACTACCGGTAATTAATATGCACTGTAAGAAATTTTGTCTGAATCGCCAATAGAGGGCGTAAATCTTTCATGATATATACTTCTTGTTCTTGGATCTGGCAGTGCCAGTTGAATGCATGTAAGAGCTGAATAAACCTGGAAGTTTGAAACTTGATTCGAATGTTCATTTACTTGAAGAATATGTGTGTGATTTGGATTGAATAATGTTTCTTGAACCAGGATAACATGAAATCTTTTCGGTTCTATTATATTGTTTTACACGCACTATCGTAAAATAGTAAGCTTACGCAGCAGAGAAACAACGTGGCCGAAAGGTAAAACACACTCTCAACACGCTGTGTCTGAAGTAACTCAGACACCGGCATAAATAGTAGCTTTCTACCTATTTTGCATAAAGCGCAAAACTAAAAACTCGTTCTGGCAAGAAAGCGTGGGTTGAAAATAAGAGCTAATATATAAAATATAGTAAAGGTTTCTTCCAAAATAAAATTAAAATAAAACCCCACAAAATAATAAAAAAACGAAACTGTCATAAATTGTCACTGGACAATCAAAAATGAAAAACTATACATGTATCTAGCATTTCATTTTAACGCGTTTCACCCATTAAATTAAATGAGCGTGGCGTTTATTCTGATGAAAATAATAAAAACTGAATAGATGGAATTCTTTACAGCTTATTGTAAGTTACATAATTTTTCAGTTATATAACTTACAAAAAGATGTCATCGCTGATTTTTGTCATTTAAAGTATGTAACTTCAATTATACCTACCATAAAATATGTTTCCTGTCTTTGGTCTTCAGGAAATATTTAATGCACTGATAAAATATCGTTATTAATAAGATTTCACTTCATCATCTTCAAATAATTAATATTGTTACATCATTATATTTCCCAGAATTCTTAGGATGTGTGTCCTGAAGGCTATGGGAATTGAAATCAGTAGATTTAACTTAGTGTCACTTCTTGGAAAAGTGCAATTAAGAAACTCGTTATTAAGTAATTAAATAAATCAATATTTATCGTCTCTGAAGATTTCCATGCACTTGATTAATAAAACGCTAGTTGACGTAAGGAAAAAATCAAACATTGCACTGAATGCTCCGAAGGCAATTAATTGCATTAATGGTTGCAATATATTAGTGATGGACACTGAAATTTAGTTACGTCAAAGTAGTACCCAGACTTCCTGACAGATTACTTTCTGAGGCTTACTTTACTCATTGCTGTGTTTAAGAATAATGTTCCCAATGGCTAATGTAAACGATTGCGCATTAAGCAAATTAATTTTATGCACTCAGCTCTTGCATCTTAACATGTCAAACATTTCACCCATCTTATTAAAACTAATAATTTTCTGTTATTAACTTAGTTGACTGAAAACTACAAATAATTTGATGATATCCCTTACAGATGTTATTATGTATAAATATTTCTAGCTACAGTATATACTACATATGTTATAATTAGATGTGGAGGAGGAGTCAGCTTTCAATCATCATGGCCGAGGAAGGATATTTTGATGTGCTGCAGTTTGAAATCTAGTACGTAGTTAGATACATGGATGTATAAACCACAAACTTCCAGATGTAACCATTTCAAAATATAATTTTATTCCATTTATAACTCGGCCCACCAGCGGCCGAGCGGTAAAGTCGCTGAACACTGGTAGTTCGGTCCGAGGTTCGAATCCCGCGAACGGGCTGGCTGCATGGGTGTTTTCGTGGTTTTCCCCATGTGTAAAGCGCATACGAGCCAGTTTCCCTTAGAAAGTCCTCCACGAAGGCATCCCTCCCTTTAGGCAGATAGACCTCGAGGCTTTGCCGTAATTAGATAACCTAACCTAACCTAACCATTTATAACTCATATCAGATACGTTTTGTAGACAAGGGATTTATGCAATCCTATTTCAATACGATAATTTTTATGACACTGATTTTAAAAGTAAGACGTAGGCATCTGCAAAGCGGTGCGGGGAGAGCAGCACTTAGGGAAAGGAATGAGATGACGTAGTTTATTGTTCCAAGAGCACTTATACTAAGCCTGATATATAAGTACAGCGAATCTGTGATTGGTTGGTATTACGTTGTTACGTAAGATGGAAGGGTCTTGAATTTGGGAAACAGTTGAATTTAGGAGGAAAGCACCAAATTTATAACAGTTAATTTTGAGATCGCCAATTATTTTTAAAGCAACCATCGTATTTTGTTATATATATATATATATATATATATGCGTGCGTGTGCATGTGCTTGTATATAAAAGAAAACAACTTTAAACCTTAAGAATAGAAATATGTAAAAATTACGAAATTTAACTTTTAGACTGTCGCACCATTCAAATAGTTACTAAAACTTAAAACGCAAAGGGTTTGGCCCATTTTCAAATTTTGCTTACATATGCTGTCCCAGAATAAAAGAAAGCAAATTCAAGATAAATTAGGTTTAAAATTTAATTTGAGCAATGAATTGCATAAAGAGCCTATAAATTTATTTCTACAATTCAAAATATAAAAAACTCAATTGAAAGTTTTTAGATATAAATCCTTAATTGTGTGATCGTAGGCAAAAATGCCTGTATCTTTCAAGTTTCATGTTATTCAACCTCTTTGTTTAGTAACCTAATTTATTTTTTAAATAAAGAAGTTTAATTATTTAAAATATGAACATATTTAATTATGAAATAATATTAGTGTGTTATATTCGTGATAAAAATTAATTGCAGAAAGTTTTTTTCTTTAACAAATCAATACAAAAATAATTTGTCTTCCAATTCTTGTCAAAGCCGTTTCCTTGAGGTTATTTTACCCAAAATGAGTTTGTAAATCTTTCTAAAAGGGGCAGTAGATATTCAGTGACATAGATAAACTAGTCAAGCTATGTTTAACTACTTTGAATATGTACTGACTCCCTTTAGGCAGATTTACAAACTAATTGGGGAGAGGTAAAATAATCTAAATGTAACGAACTTGACATGAAGTGAAAAACAAATTATTTTTACCGATTTGCTAAATTTTCATCTAAAACTTTTCAACTGATTTTTTTATATTTTAAATTGTAGAAATATATTTATAGCCATTTTATGCAATGCATCACTCAAATTAAACTTTAAATATTAATTTATCTTGAATTTTCTTTCTTTTCTTCTGGGTCAGCATATGTAAGCAAAATTTGAAAATAAGCCATTTACTCACTTCTTATAAAAACTGACCAAGGGACATAATTTTGGTGTTCGAGATCAAATTTCTTGAAAATTCAGGCATTCTACACAAACTGAACAACTAAATTTTAAATTCGCTGGTAACTAAAAAAGAGGATATCGTTAGAAGCAGGTTTCTAATATTAACGTATTAACTGACGAGCATCGCTGTGCTAATTTCTCTTGAAAATAAGATTTATTCACGGAATATTAGCTGGTTGATTGGTTATTTCAACAGATAGTACGCAAGATGTAACTGCCTGACTGCTTAACAGTTCTGCCTCACGTCATACGGACAAGTAAAAAGTAAGCTATCTACTCATACTTACCTGAGAACAAAATGGCAACATTACAGGTGTAACTGTAGTTTTAACCTTTCCATGTATATACTTTATTTCTTACATATGACTAATTTTTCACATATAAATCATCCAAACATTCAGTGTTCTTTCAAATTCTGTAATAAAAAATATAAAGTTTTTTTTATGGTTTTCTAAAATTTATTGAATAGGTAAGAGCAAGAATGTCTTCGTGAAAGACTTTCTAAGAATTTGGATTCGAACCCGCTTAGAGCGAATTGTTTGCATTCAGCAGCCGTGAGTGCCGATCTTTGTTATAACCCATAGAATTTTACAGAACTCGCAATCTACAAAAGAGAGACAAACTTTATAATTTGATTTTCATAATTATAAAAAATATAATATCAAATTATAAATTATGATTTTCATAATTTATAATTTGATTTTCATAATTATATATAATTATAAAAATATTTATTTCGATTATTCTAGCATAATGTTATATTTTGATCCTAATATGCTCAAACCACATATGACTGTTATATTAACGTATTTTATCTCCATAAAATTTTCAAATTACTTATATGAAATTTTGACATACCGTATGTGACAAATTGATAAATTAAATAAGATTACGTACTAGTAAATCCCACAAGAAAGTCATTGAATTGCATGAAGAATAAAAAATTAACCTGGTACTATTCTAATCCCTTTCCAAAACAACATTCAAGGAAAAATAACTTGGCAATGAAACTTCTAATACAATCTCAAATTTTCAAATTAAATAACTCGATTAGTTTTTGTCATCCAGCGGTCAACTTGTGTTTTACCTTTTAGAATGAGTATAAACGTTTACTGAGTATACCGATATGGAAGGAGGAAAATATAAATAATTAGAATTCGTAGTGTTTGCAAAATTCATTTTTTAATATAAAATACCATAATGTGAATGTTTGTGTAATTTCAAGTTTTTGCAATAAGAAGAACGTACTTATGACCAACGATTACGAAAATAAAGGCCTAATGGATTTTTCTGGGCACACTGTATTGCTTCCGAATAGAAGAATATATTTTTCGTATTAAAAAATGTAGGAAACTTTGCATAATAATCTAATCCTGTAAATTTACAGTAAGTAAGAATACAGAGTTTCTGGTTTACAATGCTTCAGCCTACATTTTTTAAAAATTTTATGGTGGTGCGATGACTATGCGTGTTCCTTTGAAAGCAAGCACAGATTTTGAAGCTCAGTCACCTTGAGACTGAGTAACGTACAGGACGATAAAATAAGAGTTCCTTTGACAAACGATAAATATTTTCCAGACGTTTCACCGTAATATAAAAATGCCTTGTATTTTATTTTTATATAATAAATTTAATATAATAACTGAAATGTTTTAATGTAATAATGAAATTGCTTAAGAATGAGAATGGATAGTAAATTGCAGTTACTGAATGAAGGAAAAATAGTTATGTTTCTGTAGAAATAATAAATAAAAAAAATGATCCTTTTACAATGAAGCAAAAATTTATATTTCGGTTACCAGTTATTCAACTCAGAACTTAAATTTAAAATACAGTGTGAATATGACGACTGCGTGTGTATGTAGGAGTCTCTAAAAATACTTGCAAAGGTAACAAACATTTCAAGAGAGTATTTCATAAATACAGGCCTCATTAGCTTGGGATTTCCCGCTTATTTACGTAGTAGCGTCAACATGAATAAAGAGGTTTGTCTTCGGTGCTGATTTATTTCTATTCCTGTTTGTTAACATTTTATGATGTGCAATCACAAATGTGTGTTGAATTTTGAATTTTTTTTTTTTTTTTTTTTGAGGAAATCTGCAACTGAGATCGTTTCTACGTTTCGATAAACCTTTAAAGATGATGTTTAAGTAAATTAGAAGAGTATGCGTAGTTTTCTATATTCAAGATTGATTTTATGTCGAAGGAAGATAGCTGTATTTGGAAATCCATTAACGAGCAAAACAGGAGAACGTTGAAAATGTGTAAGAGGAATTAATGAAGATCTTCAAAAGCCATTGACCAGATTTCTGGAAAAAGCCATTTTGTCTGACAGTCTTTGTGTATGAAAAGTATCGATCTTTTGTCTCATTCACGCTACTAATAAAATCTTCTGGCTCAGTGAGATTTAATGTATCTTTCCAGGAATACAGAAGGCTCCCAAAATGTAGTTCAGTCATATGAATGAGGTACAAGAAAATACGTTTACATAACGTGAGCTATAAGCAACATTCCGTGTCAATATTCCATAACAGATTCGATGTTCTGAGCAGTAGGCAAGATGTGCAGAAACGTATATCGATGCTAGTGTATAATATAGCTGAGGTGCAAAAAAATATGTTCCATGTCTTGAATAACGTTCCATGTCTAGAGTTTCAGAACAGTTTTCATGTTCCCAGAAATAGGCAAGAAAGTGAAAATGTATGTTGATCATACTGAATGATAAAGAGGAGGTGTGGTGCATGAAAATATGTTACATACCTTAAAGAACATTCCAGTGCAAGAGTACCGTAATAGTTTCCATGTTCGCAGCAACTGGAAAGACAGGTGAATATAATATCGATGCTTATTGATAATTTAGATGAGCTGCAAGTGTGTATTTAGTGTGTGTGTATTTAATTATGGCAAAGCACACGAGGGCTATCTGCCTAAAGGGAGGGATGCCTTTCGTGGAGGACTTTCTAAGGGAAACTGGCTCGTATACACGTTACACATGGGGAAAACCACGAAAACACCCATGCAGCCAGCCCGTTCGCGGGATTCGAACCTCAGACCGAACTACCAGTGTTCAGCGTCTTTACCGCTCGGCCGCTGGTGGGCGATGAGCTGCAAGAAAATACGTTGCGTGCTTTAAATAACATTTTGTACCAAGAGTTTCAGAATTATTTTCATGTTTCCAACAGCAGACAAGACTGGTATATCAGTGTATGTAAAATGTTCATTAGCACTGAGGGACAACACATTCAAGGAAACTAAAATATTTAGGTGTAAAGTGTAATATAATTGCTCAAAAATAATATTGGCTTTTTTGTGGGTCTGCGTTTGCACACAATAAGCACTAAAGGAAACGCCAAGCTGAGTAAGTGAAAAATCGCTGAATCAGATAAATTGATGCAAACGTTAATAATTTATTTTAACAAGCCTTAAAAAAAAGAAACTTTCTAAAAAATTATAAGCGAATACACTGATATTAATGGAATAATTTACAGACAGTACCGATGGTTAATTTAAGTTGAATAATGTAAGTAGTACTTAAAGTAGGAGCTAATAAATAAAAGATTTATTTTCTAATAAATGATAGTACTTTAATAAATACCACATGTAATGTGATTCAAGCAAATGATATATTTATAGTTATTGTTATATTAAAGAATGCTGTAAAATTAGCATATAGATGAAAACATGTCAGTGCATAAGTTAGTAATGTTTAGTTACGTATTATATCTTACCCATTGAATGTAAACGGCCTCCATCAACGGCCTAGCTGCAAAGTCTCTGAATGCCGGTAGTTTCGACCGAAGTTTGAATCCCGGCTAACGGGCTCGCTGCACGGATGTTTCGTGGTTTCCTCTGTGTGTAAGGTAGATACGAACCAAAAGGCCACGAAAGCCTCCTTCCGCCTAGGCAGATTGATCTGGTGTGCTTTAATAAAATGAAATAAACCGGAATTCGACAAATGCAAATGACTTAAAGCGGTTACAATTTTAACTTGAATGAGAAAAATAGCGTAAAAATAAAATTTAATTTCAAAATATCAGAAATTCAAAATATCAGAAAAAAGATAATTTCAAAATAATTTTTTAGCTTCTATACTTTTCAAATTTGAAGTTCTTTCCAACTTCAAAGAAACATTTTCCTAGCAACCTAATTTTGACAGCATAAAATTCATATACGATGTTTTGGTTACATATAATACGAAAAACCTTCAAACTGGAAATGTCCAAAAACTGAAAACCCAGATATTTTGATACGAAATTTCATTTTTACGTTATTTGATGTATCAAGTTGATTCTAATAAGATTTTTCTGATGTATTGATAAATGGGCCATTGTACTGATTTCACTACAACTGTACCGATAAGAATAACACTGATATCTGCGTTCGATTGTGTCCCTGCCTCGATACGAAGCACTCGTTTTATGTGATTTATTACTTTATCCTACTGAAGAATTGCTTCTATCGTAAGTATAATTGCTTATCTTTTTGTTTCACACTTCACCACCTTCAGCTACTTGTTCGAATGTTCGAAATGACAAGCGAAAAGTTCGAAAATCGACTAGTTATATTACACCGGGTTAGTGACTCTAAGCGGACACCCATCAACAGCGATACGTATCTCGCCTGAACCCAGGCTTCCCTACCTCCGGCAACGCGCTCGCAGTTCATCTATGAGTTGAGTGACTGTTATTACTTTTGTGAGCCAGTCAGTTAGAAGGCTTGTTACAGAGTCGTTAATGCAAGAGGTTCCCCCTGTTTTATTTAAAAGCCACTTAAAAGATGGAATTACTTCATAGGTGTAAACGCACATTTCTTGCTTTCTTGTGTCCCGGGATGCCGTTGTTTTCATTCCTAATTGCTGTTGCCTGGTCCTCAAGCATTTCGCTGTTTCTGGCCCTATTCATTCCTTCTCGTAACAACATGGCTACAAAGAATAAGCAAAGAAAAACGGAAGATGAAATCCACTAATTCAAGTTGAATGGAATGAGACTTTTGCGTTTATTTGAAACCCAAATGGCCCTCTGAACTGTCTTGTTTGTCAGAAAAAATTAGCTAATAACAAGAAATCAAACGTCGAGAGACATTTCACAACTAAACACGTGTCATTTAGCGCTAAATATCTTGTCGGTGATGCAAGGAAGAAAGCAGATGAGGAACTTCAGAGGAGTGGAGAAAAATCAGGTTCCGTATTTGATTACCGGATGTGATCTTCCAATAATGTTAGTATTGCAAGTTTTGTGATTAGTCAAGAGATTGCTAAAAGAGGAAAACCATATACAGACGGAGAATACATAAAACATTGTTTTATAAATGCATCTGAAGAGCTATTTCGAGATTTTAAGAACAAAGCGGATATTCTAAAAATTTAAATTTTCTGACTAAAACAGTGAAAGTTAAAGCAATCAAAAGTCTTCAATTATAACCAACTAGCAAGTCGAAGATGTTAGATTGGTTTCACCTTTATCAATAGCAGTTTCGAAGTCTTTTGACATAAATGATATAGCGCAAGTTTCAGTTTTTTTTTTTTTTTTTTTTTTTTTTTTTTTTTTTGATTTATTTCATCTACAAGTCTTAAAGAAGAACTTTTAGGATTATTGTCACTCAACGTGTGACTCCACGTGTTTGACTACACGTGGAGACGATATAGCAAATGTTGTAACTACATGCATTGATAAACATCCCATTCCACTCGATAAAATTGTCTCAATTTCAACAGACGGAGCGAAAAGTATGGCCTTAACCAATTGCATTATAAAAGTCAAGTTACTTGTTGTATGACTCACTCAGTGGCACATAGTTTTAATTCTAGGTAAATAGTTTTGTAGACCTTGAATTTCTTTAAGTTAGGCGATGTGGAAAAGCACTGGTTGCTCCAGGCTAGATTTGAGCCACAGATTTTAATATTACTACTTGAATATACGAACCACTTATACTAGCGATCTCAGACTGGTGGCTGGTGGGCCGCGTGAGGCCCTCGAAGCAATTTCATGCGGCCTGCGAAGAAGTTATATCAACTATATATTTATTGTAAATATTTCAAAATCTTAGTTATTTGAAATGTAAATTTACATTATTTTTATTTCCATTAAACGTGAACATGAATAACGCACCAGAATATATATAAATGGAAATAATTAATTTAGAGTGTGATATAAATGTCATTCAAAGATTTGAAGATACAGTTTTGACTAACTTTTATTTATACTTGTCAAAAAATAAATGAGCGCAATTACGAATATTTGCACTTAGAATAATCACCTTGTTTGGTAATATGTTTATACGTAAACAAAGTGTTTCCACATTTTAAAATTAATTAGAAATGAATCCGATTGTAAGCCAAACACCTACAATTCATAATGAAGATAATTTCTAGTAACCTTTCTCCAAAATTACAACTTTTATGAGAATCGAACAGGCTACGGTAAGAAATAAAGTGGTTTCTAATTCTTTACATACAAACTTATGTATTTTTAATTTTGCGTCGAAGACAAATTTAATAAATAAAAGAAAGAGACTACAGTTGTTATTATTTATTCTCAAGTTTCGTCCCACTTGGCAAATTTTTTCTGAAAATTTAGGATTTGTTTAGGAAAATTTATAATTTGTTTATTTTTTATTAAAACAAGTTTAATGATTAATTAAATATATTAGAATTATTCGAAAGAAATATCAATCTAAAAATTCGATATTTAGCTATCAATATACAATCGTATACAAAATTAAGAAAATGTGCTCATTATGTCGAATTCCTGAACACCTAATGGACAGATCTTAATGAAATTTAGTATAAATGTAGATTTATAACATAGACGTAGATGTACCGTGGAAAAGTCATTTTATGTATGCATGATTATAAGCAAAGCTCATAGTGCAGGGATGTTCAAAATCCATTTGTGATAACGAAATGAAATGAGTCTAATATGGGGTAGGGTCTCCTGTCACAGTGTGAAAGGTTGCTCAGGGTGACAGCATACTGGACAGGAGGCAGTTGAGAAGACCCCGTAGCAGTCGATCTCTCTCTTGCAGCAAGGCAGTTTTCAACTACGGTATAGGTCTTGAAAGAGGTGTGATGAAGTTAAATTACCTTCACAAGTGCGTCCCACACATGCTGTATATGGTTAAGGTCGCCCAATCCATGGGGAATATCCTCACTTTCCAAGTAGACCAGCTGAGCCCTATGTGGACGAGCATTGTCTTACGTTAACAGGAACTCAGGACCAACTGCACCTATAAACAGCCAAATATAGACTTCTACGATATCCTCTCTAAACCCTCATAGCAGTCAGGGAGCCTTTATAAACGCGTGTTGTGTGCTGTTATCCAACATATTGTCTGCCCAAACCACTACACATCCACCACCGCAATAATCATTTTTCCTAATGAGGGAAGGATGGTATCTTGTTTCAGGTTCTCTGCAAATACAGATATGCCGATAATCAGTGTCCAGGCTCTCGTGCGCTTATTTACCCTGTATAGTCACAGATCCACAGACACGCACCTATAAGCATGCTCTCTATATGATTTCGACTCTGAATATTTGCATAGTTCTTCAGCGCCATCATTAATATATTTGATTCATATTTTATACGTATGATTTGACAAATATTTTGTAAGCGAAATTTAAAATTTATTTATAGTCCTTTTTACTGTGTTATAAAATTTTTATTTGTTCACCACAAAACTAAAAACGAAATTCTAGCTCATCAGCTGTTTTTAAACATGTTTTAGATCATTCATTTGGCCCCCATACAATTAGAAATTGAGGCCAATAACTTATGCTTTGACAGCAGATACGGGGGAATGCGTTAACCTTAGCTTTTTGAAGTGTTATAAAGTATTTCCTCCCTTCTTTCAGCCTGCCTTCATAATGTAACGGTAAGACCCTCGGTGTGTATTTGACAGGTTAGAGTCCCGGCAAGGGAACTGCTTATTTTTCATGTCTCCTGCTTCAGAATTTCCTAATGACCCTACAGGTCTACTACCTAGGGAGAGACAAGTAATCCATTTATTCAACGCTAGGACAAGGAGGAATTATCATCCGCTACATTTTTAGTTCGGTGTATACTGTAGCAATCTTTAGCCTCCCTACATAGTGGTTAACAATGCTAGCTGCAATGGGGCCCGCGATCGAGACCCAGAATAAAACCAGAATATGTGAATACAGAATAATATAACAAGAACCGTTTAAGGAAAATATATCACACGGTAAAAATTATATTCTCGTACTTTTGTGTAATAAATACTTACAAGACTGCAATTTACATGAAGTAATTAAACAATTGCAGTGTAATTTGTTCCATAGTGCCTAAAAGTGTACCAAAATTTCTGAAACATATTTTGACCATTTTCGTTTCACACCACTTCTGTCACATATATTTAAGAACGAGACATAAAGGCTCAAAAACGCCTTAGAGACGGAATATTGGATATTAAGATGTAGCGAAAACGTTTATTGTGACTGAGGTCAGGGGCTGGAAATGCCAGTATTTTATTAGTTTACGTTTATGACTGCTCGGATAGGATGTTGTATTATAGAGTAAGAAGCACGTTAACACACCAACAAGCAGCTGAAAGTTTTTTTATAATTAGACACAGAATGCAGATATTTTTCTGGCAATGCAGTTACTAAAAATCACTTATAGACATTTCTTGAGGTATATAGTTTTAAAACTTGTTTTCATATCTACTTAATTTGACTTATCCCCACATCCACATTATAGGTTAATAATTGTTGTAGACTTATTATTGTTAAATTTAAGGAATAATGTTACTACGTATTGTTATTTCGATTTGAAATTCATTATATTAAAATACTCAAGAATTATATTCTAAGAGAAAAGGCTTCATGGAAAAATTCTAAGAAACTTCGGTTCCTATTTACGTTATACGTACAGAACACTTCGAAATCATTCACATAATCCTTCTGTATTCGTTCCTTAGCATCTTAATTGAATAACGCAGAGTTGGACTAAATGTCAGTATTGTTGAATTAAAGCTACAATTGAATTTCCTAAACTATTACATTAACAATAAATTTCTTAACATTGTCTGGAAATTATAAATCATTTTCTTATGGCCGAAATTCACACATAAGGATAGTGAAAAATGTACTCAGACTAGTTCAGATGTCATATCTGTCAGATATCTTCAGATATCTGAGAAATAAGAATTTCGATTTCAGGGTATGAACAAAAATACTCAAGCTCCTCATATCTTCTCCTCAAGCGCATCTATATCAATCACTGAAATACTCAAAGTGACGTCTAATATTTGATTACATGGAAGCATTACAAAACTATACACATTATTTCTCTAAAAATGCGTTAAATAAATGTATTAAAATACTACAAGCAGAAAAGTATTCTTTGAATATAAAGTATGAAACTGATGTTTCCTTTCAGTTCCATTTGATAGGAATCTGAAACATCAACATTATGCTTAAAATCGGGAAGTATTTCTCTTCCTCCATTGATTTTCTCGAGATAAAATATTGTTATTAACATTCATATAATTAGAAAAATAGAATAATAAAGAACTCTCGGCACTATGCATTACTTCTTTTAAAATATCTTTCTGCAAATAAAAGCAAACTAAATCGGTTATTTCCTTTTTAAATGAATATGTTTTAGTCTACTAGGTTCGATGAATTACATTTTCTGTTCTATTTATTGACATGCAACTGTGACATTTGTATTTTTCAGATATTTAAGCACTGCAATCTATAGACGAAGCAAAGCACACGAGACTATACGTCTGAGAAGAAGAATGCCTTCGTGGAAGACATTCTGAAAGAAACTGCAACGTATTCACATTAAACATGAGGAAAACCACTCAAACATGCCAATCATTTAGCCCGTTCGCGCAGTTGAAATATCAATGTTCAGTGATCTTACATTCGGCTGTCGGTCGGCACTATAATCAGGAGGGAAAACAGCAGAAATGCAATTTTATGAAATGTTAATAGCAATATCACTTTAAGTCTAAATAAAATTATTTTTCATACCTACACTGATTTTAAATATCATATCTAAAATTATTAGTGAGTAATAGTGATGTATTATCGATACCTAAGCACTTAAAACAAACGTTACTGCAAGTGCTACAGTCGTTTTATTTAATTACTGTAAAAACAGTGAAAACCTTTGCAGACCTTCTGATGCACTTTCGCTTGAAGTAAATGTAATTATTCAGGTGTCACGAATTCAGGTGTCTCATTAAAAGGATCCAGATGTTTATAGCAATATATAACATAATATTAATTACCTGGACTCAAAATATCCATATGCATTATTATTCTTTCTAGGCCATTTCTAAGCTTGTCTTTAATTTATTTACATATTTTTCTTCCATGAATCATTGCTCTGCGAGTAATTTAATTTATGTCAATAGCAAAGAATTTTCTAAGTTTAGTCGCAAATAATCTAGTTATGAGTTTTACTTTATTAACTGACTTCTTAGTTTAGTTTAATGCATCAAAAATAGAAAAAGATTACACATTTGGTTTCAGAACTTCTGTAAACAGAATTTAATTTTATGATTTACTTTAGATGAAAAACAAACGATTCGAGTGTCTGTTTATACAAATATAAGAAAATTATTTTATTATTTAATTTGGTAGAATAAAGCATGTTTTGCATTTTATTTTCCCAATATTAAATTATTTTATTATTTAACCGTATAACCTTTGGTTAAAGAAAATACGATAAATTAAAAAAGAAATATTCGCCTGTTTTACAGTAAGTTAGTATTTGTTCTAAAAAAGAAAAACAATCCATTTATTCCCACTTTCCTAATATCTGCAAGGGTTGATTCCATTTGATCTAAATAGCTGAAGATCAGCTTTGCTGTACATTCCTTCTAAATTCTTATTCCTATTTTTCAAATAATAATGCACCACCCAGAAATTTAGAAGGAAACTTTTTGCCATTTAAGGGAGAAACGGATAAAACAAAAAACCAAAATAAGGGCATATTTAAATACAACTTTAATAATAATCTTTTACTTTATACACTTTTAATATGAAAGCAATTATTGTGAAAAGTTCATGTAATAATACAGGTGTTTATTTATATAAACTTTGCCTTCACTTATTCTTGCTATTAGTTTATTCCTAATAAAAAAATAAATTATGCAGAACTACGGCATACTTTTCTACATGAACAAAATTCAAGTTAATCATTTATCTAACATAGGAATTTCCAACCTTTTTCTTGCCTTTTAAAAGAATTTATTTTACCTTTTAAAAGAATGGTTTTCTTCATCGACCCCCTTACATTTTCCTCTGTAATATACATCATACAATAAAATCATAATGCAAATAATTACGGATAAATAACTTAAAGATAACTATTATACTAAGAATACGTTATTTAAAAAAATGGCTTATTATATTTCTTTTTTTAATTTTTTTTGTATTTTTATTTCTTTTCATTTTACAAAAATAAAGAAGTTTTCAAAAACAGTCAAAGATTCGAAGTGCACAAAAGTTCATTTTAATTAATGTGATGGCTGCTCTTGATGATTGATACATCGATTATCTGATACATTGATCAATCATGGATAGATTGATTAATTTGATGGCAACCCTGCTTCTACTAGGCAAGAAAAGTCAATAAAGCGGTTATTTCTCTATGAATTTCTAAATTACAAAACATAGCGTGCATATGCGTTTTGTATAAGACATGTCTGAATTCATGCTTGAACATCCACCTTCAGTGAAATATACTCTTCTTGCATCATATTAAATGTATCTCACTTCAGGAGTTCTATGAGCTATGCTGGCATATTCATATTTTCAGTATCTTAGAAGCGAACATTAAAATGGTCCTTTAATTTTGCGTGCGGATTCTGTACAACAAGTTTTCCATTCTTCGGATTTTTCTTTTCTTTCTTTTTTTTTTTTTTTTGTTTGTTTGTTTGTTTGTTTGTTTGTTTGTTGTTGTTGTTGCTTGTTTTTTATGTTCTTCTGCATTTTACTTTTTTGTATTGCACTTTTTTATAACTTTACATTAATAAACAATTAATTATCAATTTTATGAATATTTTTTGTAATCAACGGGATCTTGATTATGTCGACCAGTTGCAATATATTGTTGACCTTCAATTAAGCCTTAAAAAATTTCATCGACCTCCAGGGATAAATACCGATGTCGTTAGGAGCTCCTGATCTAACAGAAAAATCTATATATATCTATAATCAAACACTACAGGAGCAAACTTGAGTAAAATCTTGTGCTTTAATGGGAATCCTCTATCCACTTATTGAAAGCAGTCTATCAAAAGTTTAGACGAATTTTGTTCCGTTTGATAAGAGAAAAATGCATCAAATCCTGTATTCTGTGAGTATGTGTCCCTGTTCAGATGCCTGTAATTTTCTTCCATGCATTTGTTTCCTCGATGCGCAAATGGATTCAAAGAATCAAACGGAAAACATTTTCTATTATAAAGTAAGCTTCAACATCAAAGTTTTTCTCAACTTTCTTTACCACAGTTGAGTGTAATGTGCTGTTGGAATTAATGGATTTTCATTTAATTCAAACTTTTGGGGAATAAAAAGCATTGAATTCAATTCGCATTCTCTAAATAGAACGCAACGGTAAAGGGATTTCTTTGTAAACAGAAAAGGTTATCTGCCTATAGCTTAATAGCCCCTTTAATCATAAAGGATATTAAATATTTCATATAGTCTTTGCGAGGGGTTGTTTCGATTCAATTATGCAGGCATAAGTGATGTAATGCAACAGCAGAATGGCAACACAATGAGATAGCATACCAAAGTGCAGGGCGAATATTCAGCCAAACTGTAAATTTGGATTATTGGATGCCATGGGCCATTCAAAGACTACGTTTACACCAGAACGGATACCACATCCATGCTCAATTAGGAGATGGTCCACATTATGTATTCAAATGCCCAATAGCAAAAGATCCTAATATTCGTCATTCATTATAGATAACTCTAAGCTATATACCATCATTATAAAAAAACAGCGTAGAAAAACAGTGTCATCCATCCGGAAGGACATCCATCCGACAAAGAATTTCAGTACACTCAGTTGTCTCCTTTTTCGTTTTTCTTTTCTATCGTTTCTGTTTTTTGCTGGACAAATAAAATTAGTCACTTTCTTCTGTGTTACAAGTTACTTCTATGACCTATACTTTTAGATATGCGTATCATTAGAATAACTTACTATAAGTATCGAGCTGTCAAAATATCAAAATTTCAATGTCGAAAATGCTCCATGCAACTTATTCATTATAAAATTTTACTCAAGCGCTGACGTTGAAGAAGCAGTTTACTTCGAAATATTGTTGCATTGATGAAAAGTTAAAAACGAAGAGCATTATCTGCCGATCCCACGCTAAGACACATTTGTTGTATACAGTACTGAATTTATAACTAGAAGTGATACTTTCCGCAAAGAATTATATAGGAGTGATAAAAGGAGAAACTTTCCTATAAAGACTTATTTTCGCTTTTAATCTTGGAGGATTGTCGTTAAAATGGCTCAATTAGAGCATTAGAAAAATGCATAAGCAATTTTAAGGAAAAAAAAGAATAAAACTGTACAAAAAGGGACAGAATTGTTGTTTAGATAAAATAAGCTGCTTTAAGTAAATAGCAGGTGTGACAGTGTGCACTTAAAAAGTTCCAAATTGCTTCACATAATTGGCGAAATAAGGTAAATGCAAAGTCTTTTATTTTATTTTCTTATAGATGAAGCACCTTAAAGTAAAAGCCGTAATCTTAAATAACAGACAGGTATAAGAGATTCCAACAACATGATAAACTGAGAAGTAATATGATACAGTGATCAGTATGATAAAATATTACTATGATAAATTATCAGTATGATATGATTACTTTTTAGTTTATCATACTGATAAACTGAGAAATAATATGAATAAACTGACATTGAAAATTTTATCAGAAACAGAAAAACTCGAAATGCAGTTTCTACTCAATATTAATGATAATATTAATTATAAAAAAGAAGAATGTTTAAAACGGATTATTTTTTTGTTTTTTGTTCTATAAATCAATCAGTCTGAAACAGAATAGTATTTGAATTGTCTGTTTTGTAAAAGAAGGAAAGACATCATCTTATGGCTAAGTTTATATAACACCAAATAAAAATTTAAACCAAATAAAAATTTAATATTACACAACCCACAGCTTCAAATATTCAGCTGAATAATAGAATAATAGATGATCTTGAATGATATCATAGAGATTTCATCAAATAAATTAACACCTCATTAAATAAGCTGATGCTTTTCTTAAAATTGTTAATCCTTGCTTAATTTATTAAAGTACCTACTCCATTATATACTTAAAAATAATTATGCGTAAATTCGTTTAGCGCCAATTTTTCTTTTGTTTCATTTTTCTTTTTTTGAAAAACATAAAATAATGAGCCGAAAATTGTTCATTTCTTAAGTAAATTATTTTATAAGATTAATATGCCCCGGATTCCGGATCTGTCGAAGCTACTTCTTTAAAAAAAACTGAGACATTAAATAAGCGTAAACCGCTTAAAGGTGCTTAAGTAAATGAAAGGTAATTAAATCCTCTGCTGGGAAGAGCATATGCAGATGAAGTCGAGGTGAAGAGGCTTTAATATAAACAAATGTACCGAAGAAGAGAGCTAAATATGTTTTATTACTTTTTGCTTAATCAGCTGAAAGCAACTAACATTCAAACTATGAAAGCTTTTGGCAATCAAAGCGACTTAAAATCTATGTATTATCATCCAAATTTATAAGAACGCAATGCTATTAATGTAGTAAATTGAACCATGCAAAAGCGGCGAAATTAGTTTAATAACATCTTAGAGTTTTTCAAAGACAACATGACTATTAATAGTTTCATTATCATGTGAATTTGCGACTTTCATTTAGTCATTATGTGTAAGTTCATTGTTAATGGTTTGTAAATATTAGTTATCTTCTATATGATATTATACCGACAAATTTATTGATGGAAGGCCATTACGAGACCATGTATTATTCATTCACCTAGGCCACATATTTTCTCCGTATGGCCCCTATATACACAATGTCGTCGGTTTTAATAATAAAACCAAGTAATAATAAAAAAATGCTATAGCAACATAAAAATTGTGATTTGTTCATGTGCATATTAATTGTAATTAAATTATAAAGCTTCAGATTTTTTAGATGTCAAAAGTTAGTACTATTTTTGTCAAAAAGAGGGAGGGGTACAAACACTATCACTCCACAAATTTTGTTGCATTTCTTGTTAAAAGCATAAAGTAATCAATTTCTAGCTAAATATTGAAAAAGCCCTTTTCGCACACAATCTTTCTTCTTATAAAGACATGTTATATGCGTTGGGCAATACATTTCTCCACCCTGACTTCTTTCTTCTTTATCTTCTTTGTCTCTATTTTTTCCAGTTTCCTGATTACACTCGATATGAGTTAAACCATTTGGAGTAAGCTAATAATTTGAAAAACGCTGATCAGGTATTTAAGATTGTTGTTCTGCGTTACGTGATGGCAACATCTAAGAAAGCGCTGAAACCTTTCCTTGTGAATGCCGCATTCTGTTTCCCAAAAATCTTTACTACCATAATCAGACTTTCATAATTCGTCTCTAGGAAACACTCTTTACAATCAGTTTTCTTTTAACACCATCAAAGCTAAATAATTTTAATTAAACTACTCTTTCAAAAGTTTCCTGAGTAGCCTTTTCATAGTTATTGAAAAACTGATTTTATATTCTTTATTCATTTACGTCTCCTTACACATTTTTACTTCTCATACGTAGTTTATGCTTCAACATACGCAAAGTATGACACACTGGCATTGGTTATACGGGCAAAAATGTTTCATTGATGGAAAATTTAGCGACTATTTTGGCCTTAGTTGCATAACAATAATCTTAAAGTTAATTAATCGCAATATTACTAACTTCATTATATGATTAAGCCTAAATGTTGCAGTTCAATATTTAATATCTAGGACGGCATTTGTTTTCTGGAACTCAGTACTTGCCCAGTTTTGACCCAACGTTCGTACACCTGACAGTGTTTAAGGTCCTTATAGGCCCACCAGCCGAGTGTGCGGCCGAGTGGTAAAGACTCTGAACACTGGTAGTTCGGTCCGAGGTTCGAATTCCGCGAACGGGCTGGCTGCATGGGAGTTTTAGCGGGTTTTCCCATGTATAACGTGTATACGAGCCAGGTTTCCTTAGAAAGGTCCTCCACGAAAGCATTTAGGCAGATAGCCTTCGTGCGATTTGCCATAATTGAATAATCCAATCCAATCCAATAAAGGCCCTTATATATTACTTTTTACCTTTCATGTAGAATATCCATGGAGGTAGGAAATAAGATGGAGTAGCCCTAAACATGTTTCTCCCGTACCCTGCTCTGAAGCACCGGCGATCCCTACGTGGTGACCAAAATATTGGGTCATTTACCATTACGTTCAATGGGTTTTGACACGATCGGATGTAAATATTCTGTAATTACGTCATAAATATACATATAAATGTGTATATTTTCTTTTTCTACAACACTTCCGAGTCCTAAGTATATGAAAACAACATATTTGTAAACAATATATCATCCCACGTACAAAAACTTATATTTATAACAGTATCATATTTCCGTTTAGGATTACATTTGTTTGAATATACCGAAGTCTCAGATTAGTTATTCAGCTCAACTGGAGTACAAATATCTTTTAAGATTTCAGTTAAGCAACAATGAGAAAATATTCCTACTATTTCTTTCAAAATATTCAGGTATAATTTTCATGCTATATACAAGAATGCATCAAAATTTGGAAATTCATTTACTCTTAAAAATCAAAACTATACCCTAGATCCGTGGTTCCCGGCCTACGGTGCGCATACTCGTAGGCATATGAAAAGGCTTAGTCAACGATACACGAAAAAATTATCAGTGATGGCAGAAAATAACAAAGCATTATAATAAACGCTGATAAAAATAAAAATGTTCAAAAATAAAAAATAATAAGCAATATTGACTATTTTCTATCTGACTGCTATTGTCCAAAATGTGTTCAAAGCGATGTAATAAGTTGCAACTAGCCGCGCCTACGCCTTCAGTATTACATCTTTCTCTGATTTGCCACAGCATATCATATATACTAATAAGCAGCCAATTGTATTTTCAATATTGAGAGAAATGAGAAGTCAATTAAAGAGATATGGAAGCCAGTTTGAATATTGAGTTTTTAGTACATGTTTCTTTGGAATAGTTTTTTTTATATAAACAAGGATACACAAAGTAATTCTTTACACAGCACAGAAATAAATTGCAGAAAGTAGTTCTGATTTATAACCATCAAGCAAGTTTTGGGAGACAATCGTTAGGTTTTTAAATTTCACAATGATCAATGACTTCAAGGACTTGGGTAACTATCAGATATTTATTCGAACATAAATTAACTCTGTTTAGGATTACTTTATAGTTTCATGATTGCTTCCAAAGCGTCTAAGAAATCTGATTCTATGCTAAAAAAATTAGATTGTTGCGAATCATGCATTAGAAAAATGAGTGAGAACTAAATATTTCAGACAATTTACAATATCTTATCTATTTTAAGCATCAACACAACAGAACCACAATGCCCACCTAAATGATATCTAAATATTACTTGGCCAAACGAAATGAGAAGGAACATTGAATTTCAAATCCTTTTACACTGGCGTGCAAAAATTAAGGACGAGACGGTTTTTCAATATAACTTTGTACAAAAGCTTTCCAAATCAACACATTTAATACCGTAAGATCCCCAATACGTAAGGACATGAGTAATGTAAGCAACACTTACTGAAAGAGAAATCAGAGGGATAAAAAGAAGCTTTATTGAAAAGGTAGCATGGAGCGCAATGCGACTGAAGGCCGAAACATCCCTGTGATGGGTGTCCAGCAAGAAACATCCAGTCTTTAAGAGGGGATATGATCTCCCCTGACTGCTAGGCAGGTTTCACAGCGTCTGCCCATGCTGAGAATGAGGGTGTCAATGAGTTGTTGAGGCATTGCTGCCCATTCGTCTTGCAGCGCCAATCGAAGCTCCGGAATCGTTACTGGTGGTAAGGTACGAGCTGCCAAGCGTCTGCCTAGAAAAATCCCATACATGCTCGATAGGATTGAGATCCGGAGATCGTGCCGGCCAATCCATACGTTCAATATCCTCACTCTCTAAGAGCTGTTCGGCAGCTACTGTGCGATGACATGGTGCATTGTCGTCCATGAAAAGGAACTGCGGACCCATAGCGCCTCTAAAAAGACGCACATATGGAAGAAGAATCTCGTTACAATAACGGGTCCCGTTGACTGAACCTGCGTCGAAGATGTGAAGGTCTGTACGACTACCAAGTATGATGTCTCCCCAAACGAGAACACCGCCACCACCATACCTGTCCCTTTCAATGATGTTCTAGGGATGATTGCGGCTTCCCCGCTCTCTCCAGATAAGTATGCGATGAGAATCGCTACTCAGACTGAATCTGCTTCCATCTGTAAAGATGTACTCGTCCCCATTCATTGTCTCTCCTATTCCGGTGTTCCCGGCACCACAGAGAACGCCTTCTCCGATGGGCAGGCGTTAGAGGTACACACCGTACAGGGCGTCGTGCAAACAGACTACCACCGTGCAGTCTTCTGGCCACGGTAAAACGCGATATCGGTCGTCCAGTCGCCTGTGTCGTGTCTCTAGCGATTTCTCCCGCTGTCTGCCGCCTGTTTCTTCTGGCCTGTAAGGCAATATACCGGTCATCTGCGGGTGTGGTTCCTCGTGGACGACCACTACTAAACCCCGGATAGCTGTTCCTGTAGTTTGAAATTGTCTGCAAAGTCGTGAAACGATGCTGTGAGCAATTCCGAACTCTGCAGCCACACTTGTCACACTGCGGCCTTCCTCCAACTTCCCAATGATTCGACGTCGGGTAAAAGCATCCAGATGTCGTCTAACAGACTGATTATTCGCCATTTCTCGCTGAGGCAGCAACTCGGTGTGATTTTAACTGCTATACGGCGTGCAATCTCTTTGCCAGAAATACTGATCTTACACCGACAACATGCTTTATACTACTCAGACACTCCCCCATTACGTCTACCTGCATATCTGCGCATGTGCTACCGTACATCACCTTACTTAATCTCCTGATTGGTCTTTCTGTCCGCTCTGCCTCTTCGTTCAGCTGATATGCTAATTTTTCGACTTCGTCCTTAATTTTTGCACACCAGTGTATTGAAAATTCTTTTAAATATGTCTCTAAATCATCATTCTTTGATAAAATAACTCATATTTTTCTGACTTTATTCATTGAAGTTTATTAATTTTACCGTATTAAAACAATAGCATTATGAAATAAACTGCGAGAATACTGGAGGGTAATGAGGGTGAAAAGGAAGGAAGGCTACGCAAGGGGGAAGTGCAAGACTGCGTCTGTCGTTGGCATGAGCCGTGAGCACAGTATACTACATTCTTGTCAATATTCTTATATCCTTTTCTAAGAAGGTCATGAATGATTTCATTGTGGAGTTGTGGAATCAAGAATACGTTAGTTCTAATAAAAGTAACTTAACTAAGAGATTTTCCCCTTTCATCAGAATGAGATTGTCATGTCATCATGTTTTTCACAAATTATAAAATGATGCAATTCCTTACTGACCAGTTAAACTTCGAGTAGATTTAATTTGGTACAAAGACTTTCTGTGCTTGCAACGTCGGCGGAGAGGTAAATATTGAACATGTACTTCTTTTACGTTTCAAATATGACAGTGAAAGAAACATCTCGAAACTGGCACTGAAATATATTAATATTTAACTTGCCTCCAGATTTTCATCAGTTTATTTCCGAATGAAGTGCACTTGACTATTTTTATCAATTCATTGTAAATTTTTAAATCTTTCATAATTTAGTTTTAAATTTTCCCTTTACTGTTTATTACTTTTTGTATTGTTTCTTACTTATCTCTGTTGGGAAATTCTTTGTATTTTTAATTTTAAAACATACACAGCAAGCAAAATGGTCTTCCAATATTTTGAAACGGAGGAGAGATATTTGAACATCGAATGTATAAAATAAACAAACATTCGTAGCAGGATGAAGAGATTGTACAGAAGATGCATATTATCATTTAGTTCAAAATAGTCTTCCAATATTTTGAAACGGAGGAGAGATATTTGAACATCGAATGTATGAAATAAAGAAACATTCGTAGCAGGAGGAAGAGATTGTACTGAAGATGCATATTATCATTTAGTTCAGCAAGATTTTAACTGAGCAAATGGCAATCGCTAGCAATAGTACAAACAATACGATAATAAAAAAGCACTATATGAAGGACTGCAATGTTTGAAAAATGACGCTTTTTTGTGGAACCCAAGCACTGCCAAAGAACTGGCATACCTACACTGAACGCACACTAATTTGTTCGCATTATATTAGTGCAAAAATAAGATAGCGTTTTGGTCCTGCTTCTATTATGAATAAGAGAAAGATTTCACTTACAATTAGATGCATCCATCTCTACGTACCCCATTACATACTTTCTTTATTTGAATGATTTTATATATCCATAGCTGCTTTATTTTTATCAGATATCAAAAGTTAAGTAATTAAGTAAGTAAATAAAACATTCAGTATTAAAAATTAGTAATGTCGTCTGAAACAACTATTATTTACATTTTGATGCGTTCAGAACTTGTAGGGATTTTCAAGTGTGTTATAACACAGTATTTAAGTTAAAACAAGATGATATTAAATTCAAATTTAAGTTAAGTAGTATGCGCACAAAATAGTCTACGTAATCCGGCTCAAGTAATTAACAGCGCGTATTTAAATACCGACTAACAAACTGGCTAACGCTGGAGTAACTTTGACAGAGCTAATGGTAGTAAGTAACTGTAATACGAGGCTACCAGAAGCTCTAAAACATTCAAGCCCTCCGCTTAAATACACAACAATTAATATATATTTTTGTGAGGATAACAGAAAGAAGAAGTCCAATTAACTAATTAATTCACGTAAAATCCTATAGACTGTAAGAAAATAACATTGGTATTATACGGAATGGAAACGGCAAACATATATATTGGACTGCTTTTGATGGGAATTTTTAATTAAGCATAAGAAAATTCTCTGCTCAATTCTATGCACGTTTTGAACAAAATCACAAAGAAGAGGGGGGAAAGACACGTTTCAATTAATTTTGATACTTTCATTTCTTAATGTTATATACTATTATAATATATAATACTACTATATACTATATTTCTTAAAGTTATATACTATAATATATTAAATGTCCCATTACTTAAGCAATCCATATAGATGCCGCAATAAAACATTCTCTGGATATTTCTCGTAATACTTTCTTTGCACTTTTAACTACATTAATCTCAGGGTAACCGTTTTTATAGAAATCCTTTAATATCATTTTACAAATATTTTATTAAAAAATAATCTTCTAGATCTCTACAAAAAATAATTTCAGCTTTACCTTCCTAAAAAACTTTCAGTTATTCTATCTTTTTTATGCTATTAAAAGAATACAACAAACGAACGAAACCGAAGTATAAAACACACTTTTCGCTGTCACCGCGGAACCAATGAAGGCCCATCAGATGATTAATTCTCTGCATTACATTTTATTCTTTTGGCATATTGATCAGTTTTTCAGAAACTTAATAAGAAAATTTCTTTGACATTTGCATTTTTTATTTTTAAGAAATAAGCGATCCGGAATATGACTGATGAAAAAAAATCCAAGTAGCGAATCTTTATCCCTTCTCTTTACAAAGATCTTCAATTTATTTACCTGAAATTGTTGTTGGATGGAAAATGACTATCGTCCTCGTAACATAGCTGGCATAAATATTATACAAAAGAATGGTTTACGAAAAGGAATAAAAGTTTTCTAGAAAAAAGTGTCTAATATAATAACAATAACATGATTTCTTATAAACAACACTTTTTTTAGAAGAACTCAGAATTCATTGAAACTTTGTAAAAAAGCATTTTTATGAAACCGAAAATGGTGAAATTCGGGAAATTATAATAAGAAAATCACATACCGTGTATTCGGGCGTATAATGCTCACTTGAATACAAAATACAAGGTCGAAATTTACGAATACGCTTATACGCTAGATATAAAAATTATACATTTAGAAATGAGGAAAAGTAGAGCGTACAGAAATTATATTTTTATATGTACCTAAATGCTGCTTATTTAAAGGAATGACACACTTTATGAACTTACGAGGTGTGACACAAGAAAGCGAGACTGTGTAGCTTGAAAAGAGTGGAGCTGGCAACAACTGTTTTGGTGACGTACATCTCCACCGCCAGTTTCGACTTAACCGATCACGGCAGTTGGGAGTACTGTGTCAATGAGTGAACACATGCAACTGCCTTCTGCCGGAAAAATTTCCAATGTAAAAATCGAAGAGCGAATCAGCATCAAGTTTCTTGTGAAACTTAAGAAATCAGCAACGGAGGAAACACTTCAAATGTTAACTGAGTCTTATGGAGATGAAACTTTGTCTCGTGCACGTGTGTTTGAATGGCCTAAGCGGTTTTCAGGGGGAAGGGGCAGTGTCAAAGATGATGAACGTGCTGGGCATTCATCATAATTAAATGGGTTCCTACTGGTCAGATCGTTAATGAACTCTACTACATTGAAGTACTAAAAGGACTTCGTGAAAAAATTAGGAAAAAGAACCCATAGTTGGGGAGTGATGGATGGCTGTTGCACCAGGACAATGCACTCGCTCATGCGGCCCTGTCTGTCAAGCAGTTTCTGACCAGCAAAAGCATTACTGTAATAGAGCATCCTCTTTATTCACCTGATTTGGCTCCATGCGACTTTTTTTTATTTCCTAAAGTTAAATCTTGCTTAAAAGGAACCCATTTTACCTCAGTTGAAGAGGTTCAGGCTAAAATGAAGAATATCCTGAAGGGCCCTCCAAACCCTCATTCCAAAACTGTTACCAGCAATGGCAGCACCAAATGTAGAAGTGTGTGAATACTGAAGGGGACTACTTTGAAGGTGATAATGTTACGGAGAACCGATTCTGTAAGTACAATGATTTATTGGACCAGCCTCTTTTTTGTGTGTCACAACTGGTAAAAATTTGCATTATAGGATATTTTTACTTTACGTAAAGCATATTAATTATTATGCTTTTATTTTCTTTCACTCACCTATGGAGTTTTGTGAACACCAAACAGCCTTGCTGTAGCACGATTGCCATTTTCTTTCATAAATTGAATGACTTTGCATTTGAAACCAGCACTGTCTTTGTTTCGGTTAGCAGGAGACATATTTACTACTAAAAGAAACACTAAATCAACTGTATTTTAATTAAAGCAAATGAAATTTACCTAACCCTTCAATGTTCACTTCAAAATCACGGTCTCAAATGACTATAGGTAGAAAAATCTAACTTCCAATGCCGCGAATTCATTCGGGTCGGAAATGCTTTCTCAACTCGTACGATACCTCCCTTTTCCCGAAACTCTAGAATAACATTCTTTTGCACATTTGCATTGAATACAATCCGCCCTCTCAGGTTAATCATTTAATCCTGCAAAATTCCTCAAGCATTACGCCTCCCCACACATATATCTTTCCTCTTATCGCTTGTCAATACCGCATATTTGGAGTGCCGCCATGCCGCACCGACACTATACAAACATCTATGTTTTCTAGATTCAAGCCCGGGCCCTTCGCTACCGTGGTAGGCTCTCCTAACCACTCTACCGTCTGAGCGACTCTATTTCTGCTCTTTAAATTATTAAAAAATATCACTCTTAAGAAGAAAGGAATGCAAATATATTATCCATGGATACACAGGGTGTCTGAATGAAAGATATGAATACAGTTTAGAATATTGCCATGCCACTTATCTCATTGATTACCCGGTAAACCTACAGGCATTTCTGCTGTAACTGCTTAACTAGTATAATCCAGCACTTAAAAGGGAGTCCCGCATTCTATTTTCTACGTTACAAAAAAGCTGATTATGTGATATTTACATGCATTTTCCGAGTACGATGAAAATAGGAATTCATTTTCTGTATATTGCCTTTTTTTTTAACTATCCTTGCCTTTCGACAATTCACCCTACAATATTTTGAAAAAGGCTTCATGGTCGAGGTGGGTAGTTGTATCGTTTAATGGAATTGAGAGGGATAATTAACTAACTAAATAAATACTAATTTTTGCGTCACGAAAAAGAATAACATAATTAACGAAAGATACTTATTAATAAACTAAGGTACAATTAATATTGATATCAATTATTCCCAAATGAATAAATATGATTATATATATATTTAAATATATTAACTATATATGTGGCTATAAGTTAGAATAAGGTAATTATAATCATTACCTTAATTTTATATATAAACAACCAGACATGATAATAAATACGCACAACATTAAATGGTAAGATTATCGTCCAGGAAAGTAAAGTCTATTGTAATGAAAAAAACTATTGTAATACATTGAAGACTGGTGTGAATTAAAGGTATAATATTGAAAGAGTATGTTAATTATTGCTGACTCCATGAAAAGAAGGCTGATGTTTCAAGAGGGTATTAGCCTTTTTCAATACAATCCATCAATAATTTAGCTATCGTGTTTTGTCTTCCCATACTACCTGAGTGAAATTTTTTTCAAATATTTCAAAATATTTAAATTTAATATTAATTCAATTTAAATCTCAAATGGTTCAGAAAAATAACCAGATGTGATTCTGACTCTTGTAAAAAATTCTATAAATGTATTGGAAAACACCTGACTTTGCTTCAAACTTTTTTGGGAATAATTGTTTACAATAAACCAGAAATATACCTAAAGAAACATATACGCAATAAAAGAAACTTATTTAAAATTTCTCTTATAAAACAAAAATATGTAAAAAAAACGAAAACTTCAAATAATTATTTGCTTAATACTTATCAAATTTCTTCTTAAAAGTAAATATGCTAACTATTACCAGTACTAAATAATAGACCTATGGATGCAAATTGAGGCGAAAATTCTTATTAAAAAATATTGTTGATTTGTCTATAGACAAAGAAGAAAAGTCAAGTGTTAAGAATGAGGGCCAGAAATCGGTGAGAAATAGCCCTCTAAGAACCTCGAAGTAGTGAAATTTGAAAATGGGAGTAGTGTGAAATAACCGGTTCAACAACAAGAGGCTTTGCGCGGTGCAAGCTCTCAGGCCGTGCACGGAGGCGGATTGGGGAGGCGGAGTACGCTTAGGCGCAGCAGATAAGAAGGATTTCGGAATTCTTTATTTAGTGGATAAGATGACGTCACACTTAGATAAGTGATTATCTTTCATTGAATCTCCAGAGGTTCTTTGTTAATGAATTTTTAGGCTTTGTATTTTTCTTCGTATTCCAACTATTTACTACATTGTAGAGACATTAGGTATTTTTTGAAAGCAGACAAGATGAAAAATAGCAAACGCCTTCGCCGGGAATCGAACCACGGGCCTCTGGCATACCGGCCCAGCGTGCAGAACCACTACACCACGAAGGACGCTAGGAAAGTGGGAGAAATACCTTATAACATATATGATGACTATTTCCTAGAATGTGTCCTTATTTCTTAAATCTTCTGTTCATAATATCAGATTTACTTTCCGTAATTCTAATTAAATTACTCATTTTTATTATTAAATTCACTTTACCCAGAATGATTTTCCTACCTATTAACCAATATTTTTTAAAGCTATTTTGTTACATTTTACCAGTGTAATTACAAAAATACGCTTTTTAATTTATTATATTATACAAATTTAGATGCAATTTTTAACTTTTTCGTGCTTTTTAACGTTTGTGATCTTCAACATATTCTGTATTTTAACTTATTTCATATATTTTCTGATCATATAGATGACCTTTACTTAATTTTAGGTGCAATATTTTTACCTTATTTTGTATTTAACCTCCATAATATTTAATATACTCTAATTTTTAACTAGTTTATATTTTAGCAATATACATACTATCTTTTATTTGATTTCTTTCATACATTTTAACTTCATAATTTCCAATATAGTCCTAATTTTAACACAATTCCTACATTTTCAGATCATATACTTGACTTTTATTTTATTTTAGATGTAAATTTTAACTTCTTTTCTGTTTTTTAACATTTTTTGTTTCCTACCTATTCTGAATTTTAACTGATTTGCTATATTTTCCCACTATGTACATGACTTTCATTTAATTTATAGCTACTTTCATACGTTCTAACCTTCGTAATTTCAAACAAACTTTTAATTTTAGCTTGATTCCTATATTTTCTGACCATATATCTGTAGAATCGGATGACTTACTGTCTAGGAATATGATGTTTGTAAACTTACTTCCTATGTGGCTGTCTAGGGGCTAATAAACTAGTCCGATTTATGTAAAACTTGAATATTTAATGAAACATGAATAGTTGCTACAAACTACAAAGTAATTATATACGTAGAAGGAAATAGATGAGATTATTTACAGATGAATAGAATCGACTGTTTTTTACATGTAAACATCTTTCAGTCGCGTCATCGTCTTAATGGCGGAATCGTCTGACTTCTATCATCGGAAAAGTAAAAGATTTATTTTCACAGCTTGTCGCGTCATCTGATTATAATGAACGATGCCATCCCACAACTGCTCGTCCATCCTGATGGAATGCGGCCTCGCATTCTCGTAGCACCACCATCACATCTAGGGATCTGAAAAAAAAATTAAAAAAAAAAAAAAAAAAAAAAAAAAAAAGATTTTTTAGTTACTATTGAGAGAAAAGTCGTCTTAAATGGTTTATTTCACCCATCTTCCCTTATTATCTTAACATCCTCAGAAATAACGGCGTTATCTCTTCTTCAATGCTCTTTCAGTGTTCGTTCATCTTTAACAGTCTATCTGAATACATACATTTCACAAACACGTCTTCTTTGATGTTGTCTGGTACAATTCGTCTGGATTCGTCTTTGCATACGTCTTAATATCGTCTGAATGCCTCTTCTTAGATACCGTCTGGATACGTCTTCTGAATGCGTCTTAAATATTTTCAAGATCCGTCATTCGAATGCGTCTTATCAAAATCATCTTCTTTAAGCCGTCTTCCTTCATACATTTCATCATTAGACATCATCTTCAGTCTTCTTAAATTAGTTCACGTCTTTAAAATAATAGTCCATTAGTCAAATCGGGAGAAATTTGTCAACTTAGGAAAACGTCTATAATCAGAAATCATCAAAATCGGTATTTCATTGTCAAAGCCTTTCGGGTTTCTTCCTATATCTTCTAAATCTGCTTTTTTGCTTCTTTTTTCTCACCTTCTTTAGTTTCTTTTGTTCCGTCTTTGCTTTCCGTATCAGCGTCGTTGTGATCAGGTTTTCTGACTGACTTCGGCTTTTCAATCTTCTCTTCTTCTTCGGTGGTCTCTGTAGTTTCTTCGCCTCCAGTGGCTTCTTTTGCTTCTCTATTGCAAGGTATTTTACTGAAATTGTTCTAGTAGAATTCACTTTTGATTCATCATCTTTAGCAATTGACTCTTCTTCGGAAAAATGATTCTCTTCAGAATCTCCTTCTGCAGTGTCGTTTCTCCTCATTGGCTTCAGAGCTAATTGTATTGTGCTTGAGTTTCCTTTTTGCACTAATTCATCTTTAATAGCATCATTTTCATTTACAGCAGAATATGAATCACTCGGGACATCATCAGAATTCACAATCAGGGAATTAATGTCACTTGTTTTGATTGTAGATGAAGTGTCCAGTTTGATCACACTCTGTACTGTAACAGGAACTATACTAACAGGATCAATTTCTGATTTTGGAAGAAAAAACCCATAATTAACTTTTTCAAATCCTTCTTCAGAACCATTTCCATTGCAATAAGCATTTTTTGCTCTTCAGAATCATTCTCAGTTTTCTTGTTTTCTGCGATAAAACAAATATTTGATCTAAATGAAGAACCATCAATTTGGAATTCACCTTCAAGTCTCTCTATAGGTTTGTTGCCAAATTCCGTTAACTATAGCTCTGCCGACTTAAATTCAGGAGAACCTATCTTCTTATGTATATCTTCTCGGATTAGCGTTACTTGACTACCAGTATCTATTAAAGCATCAATCTGCAAATTACCCAAATTAACAGTTTTATGCATTTCTTTCTGACAAGTCTGAGTTATTGGAGTAACAGCTTTGGCATCTTGGATATTTTTAGATGATGTTTTCGAACAATCTACGGCTTTGTGTCCAATCAAATTGCATTTAAAACACTCAAGTCCTTTACTCTTATTGTTATAGAAATTCGATTTATGGTCTAAACTTCCACAATTATAATAGCTTGGCTATTTAATCTTACTAGGTACAGCGCGTGTTTTATTTTGTGTGTTAGTACTTGAATAACCCTTATTTTTCGTATCTGGAACGCGAATTTTTTCATAAATTTTTAATTTCTCTTTGAATTCAGAAATAGTTTTACACCCGTACAAAACAATTTTGTTACTACTCTGATCTGGTATCCCATTGATTACATAATCAAGAATTGATGAATCATCAACAGAACCACGACTGGCTATTCACGCATGGCAATTAAATATTCGGAAAGTGATTCACCAGGTTTTAAGTGTCGTTTCTGTAACAAATTATGAAGTTGCGCACTGTTTATTTTAGAACCAAATTCAGATAAAAGATTTTCTTTTAATTTGTCCCATGATATTATACCCTTCAAAGACCTAATAAATACTTTAGCAGAACCAGTAAGCAATTTTTTAGCAAACACAATTTTCTGTAATTCCGATAACTTAAATAATTTAAAAGATTCTTCTAAATCACCAATGAAGGATTCAACTGGATATGTATCAGTGCCACTAAATTCAGAAACACTTTCTAAGATATCACGAAAATGTAGGGAAATATTGCTAGGCATTATAATGTTTTCATTCGCTGAGTTATTTATGGGAGGTGATTCTGACCGAACAGAATTAATATCATCATTTTTATCAGAATCATAAACACCTTCGTTTTCAGATAACTCATCATCGTCATCACTTTCGGATTTTAGAAGCTTAAAATCACCAAGACTATTCAATATTAAATCACAGTTTCTATCAGGATTTGAATCATAATTAAGATGTAACAAATTAACACAGAAATAAAATCATTTGCAGTAAGAGTTTTAAGTAATTTTTGTTTTGTTTCTTCAATATTAAAATCAGATGGAAAACCGCAAAAGTTAACCAATCTAGCTCTATTTTTTCGATCACCCAAAGTTCCAAACACAATTTGATGTAAAAGTTTAATTGACTTAGTAGGCCCAGTCTTTAAAGAATTTGAAATTCTAGGAATAAAATTTAAGGTAGTCATCCTAATTCACAGTATCATAGAACACTATTCTTAGAAGTAACAATGTGGAAATAATCGAAACAAAACTTACTTCTCTTATTTTGTAATATTCATCATGCTTCTTCCTAGGCTCATCGCGGCCTGAGTGCCCAAATCTGTAGAATCGGATGACTTACTGTCTAGGAATATGATGTTTGTAAACTTACTTCCGATGTGGCTGTCTAGGGGCTAATTAACTAGTCCGATTTATGTAAAACTTGAATATTTAATGAAACATGAATAGTTGCTACAAACTACAAAGTAATTACATACGTAGAAGGAAATAGATGAGATTATTTACAGATGAATAGAATCGACTGTTTTTTACATGTAAACATCTTTCAGTCGCGTCATCGTGTTAATGGCGGAATCGTCTGACTTCTATCATCGGAAAAGTAAAAGATTTATTTTCACAGCTTGTCGCGTCATCTGATTATAATGAACGATGCCATCCCACATATATGAACCTTATTTAATTTTAGATAAAAATTTTAACTTTTTTACTACATTTTCATACGATAGTGACTTTTATAGTGACTTTTATTTAATTTTAGATGTCAAATTTATCTTCTTTCCTATTTTTTTAACGTTTTTAGTTTCCATCATACTCTGAATTTTTAACTAATTTGCTATATTTTCACACACTATGTACATGACTTTCATTTAATTTATAGCTACTTTCATACATTTAAACCTTAATAATTTTTAAATTACTCTAATTTTGAACTTGTTTATCACATTTCCCTACCATATACATGAACTTTATTAAATTTTAGACGTAATTTTTATATTTTTCTGAAACTTTTTTTCTTTCTAGTTTCCAGCATACTCTAAAGTTTATCTCTTTTTTATAATTTTCGATTGTAATCGCGCTTTTGATTTTACTATTTCAGCTAAATTTACATGCTTAAATTTCTTAAACATAGAGTTAGTTTTCAATTAAGCATTTTACTTTTTACAACCTTTAACTGTTATTCATATCCCATTCGTTGAATATCGCCTACTTAGTCCATATTTTATACTACTATTTTAATTTAGCAATTCTACAATTTATCATTCTGCAGTACGTTTACCATGACTTATCCTACTATTTTATTTCATTATTAACTTCATCTGCATTTTCAAACTTTAACATTTCCTACGTATTCTGGTATTTCCTTTTAATTCTTAATACCCTTTATATCTGAATATATGTTTTTGAACTCTTCAATGTTACCAGTGTTCAGTTTTCAATCTTGATTCTCATTAAGCTAGTTTGATAGATTCCGAATTTTTAGAATAAAATCTCAACTTTCATCCATAATTTTAGAACCATATTCATTCTTTCATGTACTCATACAAAATTCTTATTATTTTGAACGCTCAGTACCTTTTAATTCAGTAATTTGTACTAATTGAATGCATTCTACGTCAATTTAAATGTCTCGACTATGCAAATTTTCACTTTATTACCTTTTTCCTACACTAAGTACGGATATTTCTGCCTTCATGAACGACTTTCATGTGAAACTGACATCCATAAATGAAGTTTCTAAGATAAACATTTCCAGTATCGAATCAGAGATGAATGACCGTGGATTTTACCCATTGGTTACTATTTCATCTCTTGAAATTTTGTTTTATTGATGTACGTTTATTTCTAACGCATAATGTTAACACATTTTTTTAACTTAATCCAGTTCCAATTTAATTCACTAGACAATTTCATATATAGACTATTTTTTAATTTCTTAGATTAGGATGTTCTTTCGAAAATGTCAGTTTGCATTAATTTATTTACCAACTCATTTTCTTATGAACGAAATTTTGTGAAGCACTGCTGTACCTTTACAAAATATACATCATCACCAATATACCTATGTTTATAGAAGGAACCAAAGAAAGAAAGAGTAAGAGCTATTTTACCCAAATTTCTACTATAATTTCGAATTTTAACCTTCTTCATCAGGAATACAAAAGTTTCTTCGTAAAATACTCTTCATATCAGTTAAATAATCCTTACTAATACATATTTAATGAGGAATAACCCCTTTTAAATACAAAATTACACCGAAATAATTGTTGCGTTTTCTTATAATTGTATATATATGTGATGCACCAGCTTTAGTCGTAGCTTAAATTATCAGACGATAAGTTTAAAGAAACAGGATCCATTTATTATTATTCAGTAGAAATAGCAGTTACAAAATCAGATATCCAGAGTAAATAAAAAGAATTACTAATAACCTTTTGTATGAAGTTTACTGCATCGTGACATTTAAGAAAAAGCCCCGATATTCTTTTGCGAGTTCTTTTATAGCCTCTGGAAAGGCGGAGCTTCCAAGAAATGACGTCAGCCTCGTCAGCCAATCGAGTTCGCTTTAAATATTTCCAGAACATTCTATAACTGTACGTGTAGAAAAGGTGGGGAAAACAACTTGACAACGGGGCTGTAGATTTAATTCCACGTACTTTCAAAGAAGAGACCATCGCCATTAAAAATAAAAAGAACATACAGTTAGAAACTTAAGTGTATTCTTGACTATGGAATTTTATTATTACATATATTTTTGCATTATAGGAACTTTCTATGCATTTTCGAGAATTGTGTAATTTGCTAAATATTACTTTTTTCTAAGAGAAAAACTCCAAAGACCATCTAAATCATTCACCTTTTCCTGCAGTATAGAATACCTACCTTAGAACTATTTTCTTAATATTAAGAACTAAATACGAAATAAGCATTTTTCACTGTAGAATATTTAATGTTTTACCCAAATGAGGATATAACCTTTACCAAATTGAAGCTATTTACCTAGAATTCTCAACAAGTTTTAGAAAATCTGCTATGGAAAGCAATTTATTTATCAAAAAATGAGTCTTAACCGATTCTTATCGGCTCCAGATTTACTATCAGTGGGAAAATCTGAAGTTCACTTTATCTACCCTTGTCCGTATACACATAAAAGTTATGAATCATTTTGTAATACAATTAACACATTTTATACATTTAATACTGATTCAACTAATTTTAATTAACTTTCAATTAGGGTTTTTAATGATAAGCGTTGTTGAGGAAAATGCAATTAAATATCCGCGTACATACTAAGAAAATCCCACTCATTAGGAACAGTAAAACTTTACCAATATTTAAATGAAAAGTAAAATCTTGTAATGCATTATGATAAAACCTGAGTAAAAAATCATTTCCTATAAGCAGTAAACGGTAAAAAAGAATGATCTTGTGATAACTTATCAAAAGTCTTAAGCAGTAAGAGTAAGGTAAAGAGATAGGCATTTCAAAGATAAAAATAAAACAGTTGACAGCTGAATAAAGATACATTTAAATATAAATGAAAAAACCTTTTTTTAAAATACATACTTACTAAAATATTTTTTTTCTCACAAGTTTTCTATTCTATCACGTAAAGGTGGCAATGAAATATTCTTTAAAAAGTATATTAACTCCTACTTGCACTTACTACACGTACAGTTGTCACTTAGAAGTTAAGCAAGTGGTTCCTACAAAGTAAGCATTTTTTATTTTTTAATTGTTATGTTTGTATTACAAATTGTTGTGTTTTAATTGTTTAATTGTTATGCTTTGTTTTAACTTTCGGCCACGATTCAGAGAAATGTGCGTTTTATTAACGTAAATAAGTAAATTTTAAAAGAAGTGCATTCTTTCTTCCATTTATTTTGTTAAATCTTCATAATTTACGTCTATTGCAGAAGCAATAAAAGACGAAAGTGATTATCTTACGAAATGCTTCTTGGTATTTTTCTACTTTTAAACAAATGTGCTATTTTGTAAAGAATCTTCTTATTTTAATATTTTACTAGATTTTCATATATTAAGGCCTGCACTGTAAAATTGATTTCTTTTTTATGCTTCGGCGCATTCCTTAGTAAAATAACTCAAACAAAATTTGTGAAAGTTACTGTTAATTTTTAAAGAATGTAGTTTACAGAGCAAGAAAGGCCCGTATTGAAACAGAGCAAACACCAAAGAAAGTACTTAATAGAAAATTTCATCAGCTTCGAAAGCAAACAAAACGCCTCAATGCTTCTCTGACCAGAAGCAGTTTTCTACTATGTTCTCGCAACAAACCGCTGAATAGAATACTTTTTAAACAATGAAAGAATGAATTTTGTTGAAATTTTAATATAATGGAGTATACGTAAATGTAATTAAATGTAAATTCTTAAATAAAAATATTTTCTATTAATTAAACTTTTCATTGAAACATTTAATCAGCAAATTTTTCTTGTGTGAATTATATTTAAATATTTAGCACCCTGGAAAGCTCATGGTCATTGATGTAAAAATGTTTAAAGAGCTGTGGCAGTTCTTCGTGGAATAGCTCAGAAAAAGTGAAGTGTCCTATAAGGCAGCAGGAGACATATTGACCTGAATGACGCAATGAAACAAGAACTGAGAACGAATTCTTGCCAATGTAGGTTAATTATGAAGAAAGCAATTCGAAAAAGAGTAGTTTTATTTAAACAGCGTATTTACAAATGCTCTGTTTAGGGCAAAAGCCCTCTAAGGAACTCTTATTCCTGACAGACAATTGTTACCGTATTATAATAAATTAATCAATATTCAAACTCATTTTGCCTTAGCAACCAAGAATTAACTTAATTCAAGTACAAAAATTTGGTAAGTTGCAGCACATTTTACTGTTGAGATTATGGGGCACAACATCGCCAGCTTACTTAGTTCATGATTGCCAAATATAATTTAAACACTTAATTGGTAGAGAAACCTCCACTCAATACTATTTAAAATCACAGCTAAGTGCTTTAAAAATTACATATTTGCTTCATAAATACTATAATCTTGTCTGTTGTTAAACAACAAGGCTAAAAACAGGAATCTACTGCTAAGGGTTTCCGCATGTACAGAGCTTTTATTTCCATTTAATAACAGTATCGCAGAGAGGCCAACGCTTGGCACTGCGTAATCGCATCCCGTTACACATTCAGTAGTACTTAGAAGCATGGCTTTTATTGTTTCAAGTACATCACTGCAATATAAAGGCTAAAACAAAGTGTAATGCTATATGACAGTTAACTCTGGACGTATATGATGGTTCACAGTCTTTATAATCAGCAATGTATCTAATGTAGGCATCCCATTAGCGGCCCAGAAATAAAGCTACTGAATACAAATAGCTAACCCCGAGTTCGAATCACGTATAACAGGATAGTTACATGGAAATTTCATTGGTTTTACCCATGTGTAAGGACAGTTTTCCCTTCTGTAAGGTCATAGGCAGATAGCCTTTGAGTAGAGAGAGGGGCCCTCGAGTTGAGGTTAGGTTAGATTAATTAACGACCAGTTTTCGAGAAAACGTATGACATCACATTCCATATTCGTAAAATAACCTTTATTAGAAATATGAACATTTATACGCGCATATGGCATTATGCTTATACGAGATGATGCTCACAATTCCATACGGTAATACCAAACGATATTTCGTGCCCACGGAATCGCAGATTGAAACACGATCCAATGTGGTGTCCACAAATGTCCATGCAGCCTGAAGACAAGTAATTACAATATATTATCATACAGCATAAGGCTAAATTCAAGACTTAAAAGTTTGTTGTAGCCGATTCAGTTAAATTCCAAGTAATAATTTCTCTATTGAATTTATTTCAGAATGCATTTCGAGTGGAGTTGGTTTTCACTGTGCTGTGCTAGATGCTTCTGAGAGATAAACACAGAAATTAAATAAATTATTTTTATGGAAATTTGGAGGTTGACTGATATGCAAGTTTGAAATCATTCACAAATAATTTCATATAGAAATAATTTAAAAGGTAAAAAAAAAAAAAAAATCTGAAAAGTTTTAGATTTAAAATTACGTCCAAAGGGGCGTTTATTTTAACGTTTTGTGAGTTACCCTTATTTATTAAATATAATGGTGCACGTAGCCAAACCACAAAATTCAGTTCAACAGCAATATCGTAAAATAATTTTAAAATGAGCATATTTTTAGAATTTCCGATACAGAGTCTCGCGCGTTGGAGATAAAAATGTTTTTTTTTTTCGTACAGTGTTGCCGTTGCTCGCTTTGAAATCGTTTAGTTTTTTTTAATCAAACATTCGTTGAAGTTACAAAATATGAAATCGATAATAAAACAAACTTCAAATTAGGGCTTCTACATGCCCATATTCTATGGAAGATTACGCTATTCAAATTTTGATGGCTCTAGGTTCCGTTGTTTTATCGAAATGAGAGAAACATATGCGCATTCATGCACATTCTTCATTATGTAACTACTTTAACTATAATACAGAGCGATAATATTTGGTGGCAACAATTTGAAAAGTGATTGGCCGTTTATAGTTTTCAACTCAAAATGCCAAAACGAAATTAATAGTCCTTCAGGACGAATCGCCCCTTTGGACTAATAACTGAAAAACGTTAATATTTCTCATACTAATCTAATTTTTAATACTGCATTTTTGTAGCAGCGGAATTATGTAGAAGTTCCATGAATTATTTTTTTCATGCCCGAGTGAATGTCTTTTTTTACGTCGCTTTAGATAGGGCTTGCTATAAATCACATTTCATAGCCAAGCTTTTTCCTCGATGCTTGCCAAAACCAATTATCTGTTTTTCATATCTCATTTGAAAGAATCGGATGCACGTTTCTCTTGGCTCTTAACTAAGATTTCTGCTTTCTACTCTTATTCCTGATCTTTCAGCCATTCAGTCTGCCACATATGTCAACTACGAAAAAAGATTTGACACTAGTGATTTAGAAAGGAAAACATATTTTGCACCACAAAATAAAAAGGAAAAATTTATGTAGTTTTATAAAAGCATTTGACAGTTACAAAAATCAGTACGTCCTAAATTAAGATTTTATAATCGAACAACAAACATTTTAAATTTATATCGTTCATGAATGACAGTTTTACAAGCTAAATTCTTGGAAAAGTTTAGTTCTCGTTTCAATATTTACCCCCAAAAGCATAACTATCTTATGGCCAGTATGGGTGTCATCAAAGACGCAAATTGAGCAACACACCAAAAACGAAAAAACTATATGTGAATCTGAATAATTAAGACTAAAGTAAAATGTTAAAAGAGGTTCTATTTTACATTCATTTGAATCTTTTGTGTAAAAATTTAACCACCTATAATAATGCGATGTATCTGCATTACCATAGTTTGAGAATGCGATAAAATAATTGAATCTCTAGTTTACAAACGGACATATATGAATCCAAATTTGAATTAAAACAGAAAAATATGTTAGCTTTCTCATTTCTATTAAAATAGATAAAGTCGTTTAACAGTCGTGGCTAGAATCGTATTCTAATTCTGGCAAACAGGCTTTTCGTGTTTTTTCCTCTTTGTAACAAGTATGAGCTAGTTTCCTTTGTAAGGAATTATTTCATTTCCTTTGAATGATGTTGTGCAGTAAATGGTTGGCATATTAAGCTAAGATTTGAAAGCTCCGTGGTCTCAATCCATTGGATGGAACATGACTTTTCCAAAATCGTAACAGTCTCTTTGGTGGTCGAGTGGTTAAAAATACTGGCTCTATTCGCTGGGTTCGAAGCAGGCGAACGCACTGGCTACCTGGAGATTTCTTGTGGTATTCCCCATAAGTAACATAAATATGAGCTAGTTTACATTAGAAAGTACTTCACGAAGACATCTCCCTCCTTACGCAGATAGCTCTTGTGAACTTTTCCATGTTAAAATAACGTGACCCAAAATTAATATTTCGTACAACCTTGGATAACTTCTACGTAAAGCAGAGGAAGTGCTTATAAAAATAAAAATCTACTTTTAAATTTGTAGAACTTATTTCTTTCCCTGAATAGGCAGTTGAGTTAAGTTGTCTCTAGTTTGTTCCCTTTAAACAAACAAGGAACATTAGATATTTAAGAAGTGGCAACCTTTCCTTGGATTTTAAGAAAATGGCAATCGCTTTCTAAGGAAATTCCTTCTGGATTTAAATTCAAACTCAAACGCTTCAAACCATGAAAAATGACATTAACATCGGCGAAGAATGCTAAAGCAATAACATTACTTTTGTGATAATGCAAAATTAAATACAATGGAATCTCGAACCAAGAACAAATTATCTGGACAAGAAACATCTCTGATGACGAAAGGTGCCTCGAGTTGCGAACACTCAAGTTGTTAGCAAATTATTTTTACCAGTGTTCTGAGATAACTTCTCACACAAAAATTAATACTTAGGTCTTCCATAAAGAGCAATTTTATATTTTCCATTGCTTAACTCTCATTAACAAAGGTACGCAGGAAATGTCTTAGGGAACCATAAATTCGAAATTTAGGAAATTATGGCCCTATTTTCTTGAAGGCAGAGATTTTGAGGGATTTGATAGCGAGAACATTTCTTCATATATGATATTAGGGCCCTAGGCAAAGCCACGGGCTTCAAAGTTAACAAGGAAGACGTGAAATACTCTAGAAGGCCATAAAAATGAATCAACAAGAAAGACTTGGGATAATTTCAGAAGCAGCAACAAAAGTCGATTCCAAAGAAATTCCTTTCAGAAGAAGAGGGGGAAAACGTAATCTAGTTTTCTGGCAAGCGAAATTTATGCAAAATAGAGTAAAGTGCAAAATTTCATGGAATGATATCATCTTGATAAAGGCGTCAGAAGTCTATGGCTTTACATATGCAACAATAAAGCTATGTCTCATTTTAGAAACATTTTAAAACGTACAAACAAAAAATCCCGTTGGAGAAATTTTGAATGAAACAGAGATCGTGCGAGTCTTAAGTGCAGTACAAAGAAAGACTACAAGAAAATGCCCCAGAAAGACGTTACCTGAAGTTTTTTACAAAAAATGGCTTCTCATTAAAACAACAATATCTCTTCCTCATCGCTTTTCACTTACCACTTCCACTCACCCTCATTCTAAATTTTAACGATCTACCGTGGTGACTGAAGGATTAATCCATTTTACATTAATTTTCTATGGATAAAATAGTTTCGGTTGACTAAAATTTCGGATGACGAACGGCTTTAAGTAATGAATTAATTTCGTGAACTGCGGTTTCACTGTATAACCTCATATTCTAACTGAGCTCCGTCATGTGAAAGAATTAATTGATATCGCTGATGTGTAATTCAAAAACGGCATTCTCTTCTACGGTTAAACAACTTTAATTCCGATCCTCAGATTGAATTTGGCATTACAGAAAGTCTGATAAATTTCTTACATCAAAGAAATTCTGAATTATTCATTTCTGACAGATGCTGAGATGATTTTCTCTCTGCTGTAGTGTATGGCACACAGCCGACGTTAAAACACATCGGTGCCATTTTCCTTTTTTAAAAAAACAGGTGTAGTCTTGTCCAGAAAGCGTAGCACCAAAAACCCTGAATGCATACAAAAGCCATGTATAACTCTTCATGTCTCATGTTATTTTATTCCCTTTTACTTTTGAGAAAAACCTCTTGAACATCAATAGTGCGTCTCGTCAGTAATATGAGGACAAGTTTTGCGAATAAAAGCCTTTGATAATGCTCAAAATAAAAGCATTATGAATAGTATTTATTAACTCAATTATTTTAAGATCTGCCGCTGGGGATCTGTCTTTTCGAAATCAGAATTACTCAATGCAGCAATAACGTTTCAGAGAAGGTATTCAAAGGAGAAAAGTTTTTTATTTATTTTTACAAGAATCTTCCAGGGAAAACTGCTGAATTTTAAGCAACAGTAGTATTTATTTCGGTTTTGATTGCTTCTTCGATGTCAACGACGCTAATATTATCGGATAAATGATTTCCCGAATGCTCCTGACAAGATGATTATTTTCTTTTAAATTAAGCCAATGTTTGCTTAGGATAGCTTATTCTTGTCTGAACTTTTTATCTTTCGAACTTTGGATAGCAATGCTGCCACAGAAATCAAATATTATGTTCAAGTAATTTAATTGATTATTATTTTAACGTAGAACTACAAGCGTTTCGATTGCTTATGTTGGACAAAAGCCACAAATTTGTTACTTATTTATTAACGATTTTTATAAACATATTTCAGATTTGATATATATCAGCTCGCAAATTGTTTACAGCTGTTCAAAATTAATTAAATGAAACGTATGTCGCAGAAACATCGGTTCACAACGAAATGAAAATAACCATTATCTCCTATTGTAATACACCGAACGACAAAATTTAACTTGCATTTTTTATATCTTGAAATTCCGGATTTAGGACATATTTTATTAGTCCAAAGGAGCAATTTGCCCTGAAGGACTATTAATTTCGTTTTAGCATTTTGCATCGAAAACTTTAAAAGGCTGTATCACTTTTCAAATCGTTTCCACCATATACGAGTATTATCGCCCTGTCTTACATTTAAAGAAATTAAACAATGAAGAATCTGCATAAATGTATGCATGTTTCTCGCATTGTGATTAAATAACGGTATCTAGAGACATAAAAATTTGAATAAAGTAATTAATCTTGCATAGACTATGGGCATGTGAAAGAACTAATTTGAATTTGAAATTTGTTTTATTATGTATTTCATATTCTATAATACTTCAACGAATTTTTGATTAAAAAAACTAAACGCTTTCAAAGTGAGCAATGGCAACGTTATACGTGAAAAAACATCTTTATCTCTAATACGCGAAACTATGTATTGAAAACTCTATGCTCGTTTTTAAATTAATTTTCGATATTCCTGTTGAACTAAATTGTATAGTTTGAGTACGTAGAACATGATATTTAATAAATAAAGATAACACACAAAACGTTAAAAAAACGCCCCTTTGGACTTTTTTTATTTAACAAAGCAAATAAACAAAACACTTCTATACTTTTTGCTTGTATTGTATTTATTTATAATTTTTTTAAAAAGGTATTTTTACTCCAAATCAAGTTTTTCCTAAAATGACACTACCATTTTTCTATATTTGAATTCCCCGTCTAAAAGTTATGTCAAAGTACTTCGTTTTGTAAAAATGGAACGAAATGCGTTTGTTTCCTCCTCCTCCTTTTAGAAAATAAAAAGAGTATTCTAATCTTAAAAATAAAAAAAGTAATTCTTTCGGGTATCATATTTCAACAAAAATATCCATTTCGACGTTTCCAAATCCATTTGACTGATTTTTGATGTGACGTTTGTATCTGCGGACAGAATAAAGGACTATGTTTTTCAAAATAGATTGTAAAATGAATTTAAAGGGTATTCAAAAGAGATTTTTTTCGTCACTTCTGTACGTATGTATGTGCATACGTATGTCGCATAACTCAAAAACTGTCAGCCACAGAGGGTTCAAATTTTGTATATGGGAATGATAGAACATCTACACTATTGGACAAAATTTTAAGAGATGGAACATTTTTTACCGAATATATTGCGAAATACTGTATAGAAAAAAAATCAAATTAGTAATGGATATAATTTATTGTATGACAATACTGTATACAAAACAACTATGAAAATGCTATTAATTAGCATGAATTATGGCCAAAAGTCCAATGTTGTCCAGACTTGAAGTTGAAAGATGGCAATGAAAATTTTACAAACTTGAGGCTGAAAGATGGCTTCTGACAGACAGGTAAAGCATGCACAACGAGTAACCATGTTATTAACAAAGAGTTCAAGAGTACCCTGTGGATGTCGCACCCACTCCTCCACCACAGAAGTTTTTAACTCCTCAACGGTTATTGGTGGGGGGGGTTGGCGTATTGCAATAGTCTTCCAACAGCATTTCAGGCATGTTCAATAGGATTAACGTTAAGGGATCTGGATGGCTAATCCATTCGATATATATCCTCGTTTCCCATTCTGAATCAACCATTCTGAAAACACCCTTTCTGCTTATTCCTATTTAAAAGGCTGTTTAAATAGCTAAAAGGAAAACTGAAGTCACCAATAAAGCGTGGGAGAAGGATGGAATCGCAAAAATTGATGCATTACGAAGTAATGCTCAAATATAAATATTTCGCTTTACGTGGAAAAAACATCTCTTTATCTTGCAACGAACAATCCGTTTTTAAAATCTAATAGTATTAACTGTAATTAAAATTTCAAGCGATGTATTATTTATATCAGTATAAGGGTGTCATACGTTGAAACAATTTGCCATTTATATCATTTATTGCAATTTCTGTAATTTTTTAAGGGACGACATTTGAATTATCCTGTCATTTAGATTTAATTTTTGAGCGAAATTTTTGAATAGGAAATCCAGTTAAAAATTAATTTGATCAATTTGTTTGATATGGATAAATGAAACAAAAATATGCTTAAAATAGTATGACTTGCATTAATAACTATCAAGATTATATAGAAAGGTAGAATTATTAGAAGATATATTATATTTACTGGCGACTAACTGAGAATGACCTTTCTCTTAGCAGAAAACTGAAACAGTGAAAATATTATATATATATTGTTAAATCGAAAAAAGGTGTGAGTATGATTCAAGTTAATGGGTTTGGTTTATTAGATTACTCCAAAGCACTCGAGGGCTATCTGCCTTAAGGGAGGGATGCCTTCGTTGAGGACTTTTCAAGGGAAACTGGCTCGTATACACGTTACACATGGGGAAAGCCACGAAAACACCCATGCAGCCGGCCCGTTCGCGGGATTCGAACTTCGGACCGAACTACCACTGCTCAGCGACGTTACCGCTCGGCCGCTGGTGAGCTTTCAAGTTATTAGAGGAAGATTTAACGAGAGATCTAGGTGGAAACTAAATCATATAACAAAGAATGCTGAAAGCTTAGATTGGCTATCTGATTTTCAAAGCATAAAAATCGTACCTACTTAATTTTTTTTAGAAATGTATTAGAAGATACTAAATCTGTTCTATTCTAAAAAAACGTAGGAAATAAGATCTTAATTTTATTTCCATACTTTATTAAAAGCTTATCTTATGTATAATATTTTTTTTTTCATTTTGACTTCCTTCATAAATCTTTCTTCATTGTATTAAAAGATTTATAGTTGTTTCTCATTAGGTTTCTTTTTTTTTTTTTTTTTTTTTGAGAAGAATAAGAGTATATAATATTGGTATTCGCTTATTCGCTTCTATTAGATCAGCGGTCTCAAACTGGCGGCCCCAAAACATTTTTTGTGTCCTGAGATTGCATATCTTGTAAATTAATTCGCTTTATTATGATATTATTTATTATGGTACGAATTAGAAGAATTTAGGATTTTAGATCTAGTTTTACATTATTTTCATCACTATTAAAACTGAACGGGAATAACTACCCAGAAAATCTAGAAATAGGGCTAATTAGTTTACTCTGTTTTTTAAATAATGCTGCGGGCGTATGGGTTCGTAAGTCCGATAATAGGTTTATTATTATTATTATTATTATTATTAAAAGAAATATAAACATTCATACAGGTGTCACAGTATTACACAGTACAATTAGTAGTTACGCTTCAAATACTAAAAACATTAAACACGACGCAATACAAAGCGCATCTAAAAAAAGAAAAAGCTAACTTGAGTATCTCAGTTCACGCAAACTAAACAAGTATCAAGAAAAATGACTAAAAAACTGAGAGCAGATAGACTTAGACTCTGTAATTCACCGAGCTATTGTAAGAGCAACGTTGTCGGTTCCAGAATTAAAGCCCAAGGGCACTTGATATAAAGAAATCCGGACGTGGAGAAAATCTCAGATGAGAAAACGGAGAAATGGGGAAGAAGAAAAGTACCAAAAGGAGCAAGACAATCCAATCGGAAAAGTTCGCAAAACGTGACAAGCGATCATAGCTTTGAAGGAGGACCCAAGACAATGCAAATCAATGATAATAATATGAGAAGATACACTACAGCAATAGTTCCAATGACAAATTCAAATACATCTAAACAACCTCAATCAATAGTGCTAAATACAACTATACAACACAATTTTAATACAACTATTCAACGCAATACACTACAGCAACTCAACAACAACCTAAGCAACCTATTTACAACACTACTATATCATCACAATGCGAAAAATCTCACAGCATTAGTTTTATAATTCACCAAGAATAATATTCAAGCTACAGAAGAACTTCAATCAAAATCAGATGCATTGGAAGTATAAACAGCTACCGATTCAGGAGCTAAGTGAAAAAATTGTCGTCTCCTCCCATGAAGGTATGAGCTGCAAGTGGTCTGACGCTTCTATCTTCAAAGAGAATTTCATAATTAAAGATTTGGGAGTAATTAACAGAGTCACATTGCACAGCTTTGTTGAAGAATTTTTCATTAGATCTTCTGATGTAATCTGGAATCGTCTCAAGGCTTAAGTCTCTGTGTAAAAATTTATTGCGGATAAGAGATAGTGTGAATCAGTAATAATGCGCAGAAATTTGTTTTGCACTACTTGTAATTGATGCAGTTGGGTTTGAGTGACCGTGTTCCGAGCAGGAGCAGCATAACAAAGTATCGGTCGAATGCAAGTGGTATATATATGTTTTTTGGTACGCAAGCTAAGATTTAAATATTTTCCAATGACCGGGAGAAATCTGCATATTATACCCATGGCTTTGCTCTTGACACTATTACTGTGGTTAGACCATGTGAGCCTTTGGTTCAAAATAATTCCTAAGTATTTGGCTTTTGTGACCAGAGGAACAGCTTCCTGTAAAAGGTAGAGATCTTTAAAAGCAATGTTTTTCTTAGTTTTGCTAAGAATTAAAAGTTGTGACTTGTTAGCACTGATTTTTACCCACCATTTTGTGCACCAGTCTTCTACAGTATAGAGGTAATTTTACATTTTGTCTATTGCATGATTAGCTTGGATGGATTTAATTGCAATCGCCGTATCGTTGGCATAACATGCTAACAGAGAGTAATTGTCCAACCCAGAATGAGGAAAATCTGATATGTAGAAAAGATATAGCACTGGACCGAGAATACTTCCTTGTGGGACGCTGGATCTTATACGTCTTGAATTGGATTTTTCATTTCCTTGAGCGACGAAGAAAGTGCGGTTCTGCAAAAATGAGAAGATCAGAAGAATGAGTTCTCTAGGAAGTCCCCAGTTGATAAACTTGAAGACGAGCCCCTCATGCCAGACGCGGTCAAAGGCTTTTGCCACGTCCAGCATAAGGAGCGCAACACTTTGCTTGTTATGGAATGCAGATCCCATAAATTCTACAATTCTTACTAGTTGTCGAGTAGTACTGAGGTTTTTTTCTGAATGCGTACTGATCATTAGGTAGCAGGTGAAGAAAATGTTCCAATCTTGTGAGAATAAGTCTTTCATAAATTTTACCAAGGCTGGATAACAAACTGATTGGACGATAGCCATCAGGCTTGGTCACATCTTTACCCGGTTCGGGAAGAAGAAAGATCTTGGCTTGCTTCCAAGGATCAGGTAAATAGTTGAGAGTAAGACAAGCGTTGAGAATACTAGCGAATTTACTGATAAAATTTCTAGGTAAGGTTACGAAGCATTTTATTAGTAATTTGATAACTTCCAGGAGCTTTTTTGATGTTGAGATATCTAATAATATTAGTAATTTCCACAGAAGAAATAAGCCTTGGGAGGTTATGAGCCGAAGAAGAATGAAGCCGGGAATACACATAGTTTTCCAGAACATCTTTAAAGGTCTGATTCATGGGCTCCATATTAGGAGTAAACTGCTTTTCCAGGTATTCAGCGAAAATATCAACTTTATCTTTAAGTGAGTAGGCAATTTTAGTATCCGTATGACTAGGTCTATTGTTAATACTACGTCTTTTAAGATTTTGAAGATACTTCCACAAAGAACCATCATTAATATTAAGTTTAGAAATAAAATCCTCTCTTGGTTCCTTTTTAAAATCAGTGATAAGCTTCTTGATTCTTCTATTAAAAATATTGGTTTCTCTTTTAAGGGCAGGGTCCCAGTTACGGTGCCAAAGCTTCAGCAATCGGTTTCTTTCTTTGATAATGTCTCTGATACTGCGAGGGAGTCGGATATTATTGTTAGTTAATTGAATAGTAACTGTAGCATCTCTGAAAGCTTTCAGTATACTGTCAGTGAAAATTTGAATGGCAAGATCTATATCCTGTTTGGTAGAAAATGAAGTGAAAATAGGAGGATGTTTGATTAAGATATTGTGAAAAGTAATCCAGTCAGTATTATTTCTGGTAATAGGAGGGTCGTCTTTAGGAACACCAAGAGAAGCAATGACAGGTACATGATCAGATGTAAGTTCTGCCTTGACATCCAAGGAAATTGAGAGAGGATGCTTTCACTTCGGCCTTAAATAATTTTCAACCGGCCGCGAGATATTTCTAGTTAATTACTGAAAAGCAATAAGAGTGTGGGATTACGGTTACAGGTAATATAGCGAACAATTACATTTATTCAACTTCAATACATATTATGGTGATACAAAGACCGGAGCAAAATATCGCCAAATTTGGCAATGCTTGGCGATTGCGACAAAATAAGTCGCTAAAACCGTTGTCAGCTTGGCAATATCTCGAAAGTTTACTCAATGTTAAATTCGCTTACCCATGTGTTCTTACTTTTCCGGCATAGCTTTCTCTTAAAATTTCTCTCGCGCTACATTACACAGAAAAATACAACAATTTTACTTATAATTTTGCTAAAATTATCTATCTAAGTACAAAATTCGTAACTATTATTCAAAGATCTAAAGATACAGATTTGATCAATATTTTTCATATTTGTCAAAAGATATCTACCCTCCATTTTGCATTTTTGCCAAAAAAGAAATCGATTTTATTTCGGGAATATATTTTTACGTGAACATTTTTTTTCCTTCCGTAGTTTAAAGTTGAAAATTCTAAAATAAGAACCAGGCGGATAGATAAGCACAAAGATGATTTCTGGTAATTTTTCTCCAAGGTTACAAACTTGATCGAAACGCAATAAGATGTTATAGCTGAAAGCTGTAGTAAGAAATAAAGAACTTTATAATTATTTACAAAATATATATTTTGTTTCTGTTTGCAATTAAGAAAGATTTGATTAAAAAAAGAAAGATAATAAGTTTCCATTATTTTATCTAAAGTTTGTCCCACTTCGAATGTTTCCAGATTTTTTTAAATTTTAAGTAAATAATTTAGCGGTTAAATCAACACATTAGAATTATTTTAAATGTATCTCTGTCTAAAATTTTTAATACTTAGCTGTCAATATATTGGAATTACAAAGTGTAACCAAATCAAAAACCTATAAATTTGTAATATTTTTCTTCGCTTCATCATTATCACCTTATACGAATATAAATATTACCGCTTGCTTATGGGCTCGAACTAGATTGAATGCGCACAAAATCGATGATAACTTGATTATTAGAGTTTTACAGAAAGAAATACTTCATAGTACTGGAACGTTCCACAGAAACAGTCGTACAGCTCTTCACGGTATCGCAAAGGACAATCAGTAGTTACACTTCAGACTAAGAACGTTAACCTCAATGTATCTAAAAAGCGAAACATGAAGATATCTCAATATTGCGGACTTACGCTGAACTAAACAAATAATACTCCGAAGGTGATGCTTTCCTTCGTCATATACAGTTTACATTCGGCCGCCGATAGGTTTCTAGCAACTTCCAATTCTCGAAATTACTAGAAGTCATATGAGAGCCGGATACAGTCACAGCTACATACAGCATCAATTACAGTACTTTTTACAGTTACACAAGGATGGGAACAAAACGTCGCAAAATGGTCGCCACATTTATCAAGAGATTATGCGTTGGCTTATGCCAAATCTGGCTACAACATTAGTCGCCAAAACATCGCCAACTTAGCGATATCTTGCCAATTAAGCGAGATAGCCATTTACGCAAAGTTAAGTAGACTTGACTATGTAATCTTACTCTTCCGGCAAAACTTCGCTTCTGAAGAATTCCACGTTATTTTTATGAAGAAGATGCTAGAATATCACATATAAATTCACTAAAATTAGGGCATATATACATACAAAATTCGTAACATTGCTCCTTTCCAAGGACTGCAGTACAATCTCTGCCCAGGAAGCTATATTTACCTCTAAGGAAAACGCATGCATTACTAAGACAACAGTTTCAGTAAAACAAATCAAATACTAAATCAATAAATAAATGCATAAATTAACAAATCTATATACAAACAGGACGATGATCTTGATGTTCTATTTACATTATATACACTATGCGCACTATCTGCTATGGCCATAGTAAGGGGCTAGCCTGTCGTCATAAACGACTTTAGGCTTAGAAGTTGATGATTTACAGATCCGAACCACGATGTAAATTGGCCTGCTTAAGATTGCGTAAGGACCGTCCTAAGGCCACTGTGGTTTAGGAGAAAGGTCTTTTCGTCGAATCCGATTTTATAAGCACACCTTGTCACCTCCGTTGAATCGGTGTTCTGTAGCTCTCGTGTCGTATCGGGTCTTCATTTTTTCCGTCGTCAAGCTGACTCGCTCTCGGGTAAATTTGTGCGTCACTTCAAACAGTTCCTGAAGATCCTGAATGGGATGAAGCGTGTCAGGAGGGTTACCAAGGAAGAGATCACAAAGCAGACAAAGGTCACGGCTGTAGAGTAGGAAGGAGGACTAGCCGGTAGTTTTGATGACAGCACTGCGATAGGCCAATAAGAACAGAGGTAAATTCTTTGACCAGAAGTTACTTCTCTTCTCATTGGCCTGTTTGGACCTTTTATCCGTAGACACACATTCGGCAGAAATGATATGTTCAAGATTAGATATTTCTTGTCTGAGCAATGTACGTTTGGTGGGATGTAATTTTGCATTGGCTTCCTTCAATTTCTGAAGAATCTTCCTAATATTTTTTTATATTCTTAAAAACTGTTCCTGACTATGGTGATATCATCCACATACATAAGACAGATTTCCTAATAAAGACCTCTCAACACGGTCTCAATGAGACGTTCGAATGTTGCAGGCGCATTACATAATCCAAGTCTTTTATCGGTCATCAGAGTGTATACCTGCCAATATTCTACTCTTTAAATCAAGTGCAAAAACCACTTGCTTTCAGAAAGAGTGTCTTTAATCCTTGGAAGATGGTAAAACCTCGTTCAAACGGCAATGTTTAACTCAAAATCTAGTTGAGCTATCTTTCTTCTTCACCAGTAATATGGGAGATGCCCATGGACTTTCTAAAGGCTCGATAACGTCGCTTTCTTGTATGTCCTTTAGAAGTTTTCTTACCTCTTCCTGTTTTGAAATCGGTAGACATCTTGGTGGCCTGTTTATTGGTGGATGATCCCCTGTATCAATTTTATGATGTGTCAAGTTGATTCGACCTATGTCAGAAAAATATACGGAAGAAAACATCTTGAAATTCGTGAATGAGACGTTCGACTCTTATTTTTATCACTTAGATTCGCATTCTGAAATAATTCCGATGTTAGACTTTCCAAAAACAAAATCATGTATTCAGAAGGACTACTGGGTCGTTTAACTCAGGTCATTGGGGTACACGCTGCAAGATCTTCTCCTTTCATTATGGCTTTCGTCTTTTCCCTTACGTTGGCAACTCTCATCGACATGACGGTCTTCGACAGGTCGACGAGTGCAGAGGCTGCTAGTACTCCCTTTAGGTTCTTACAGTTCTTTTAATATTCCATGATGCTGTACTGGAAATTTCTGTTTCCAGCTATGTATCGAAGAAATAAAAATTCTGTTGTTCCTGGTACTGTTTTATCATCTTGAGCTACAATTTGGTGGACGGATTTAACTCTTTCATCTTTAATTCCTAGCTTGCTAGGAATTAAAGATGAAAGTTAGAAAGAAAAGAGTTATTTCCTCAGAGGCAGAATGCAGTTCGCTATTTTTAAATTCCAAGGAAACATTTTATTTCCTCAGAAAATCTAATTTGAATATGCAAGGGTTTGTAACATTTGCAACATATGCCATATGATTGTAGGCTGCTCTTCCAAACGTGATTTTAGCGTTTAATTTTCCATCGAAGTCGATTTATCTCTCGATACAGTCTGGAGGGGAACACAGAGCGACGTCCAGATCAACTTGTAAGAATTTATTTTATTCTAACCAATTATTTTTAGTTTGACTTTCCTTTCCCTCCTGATTTCACTTTCCTGCCAGAATGTAATTTTGTTATGTCCTGATTTCACTTTCCTGCCAGAATCTAAATTTTATTATCTCCTGATTTCAACTTCCTGTCGGAATGTAATTTTGTTATAACGTTGTATTCAAACTTAAACGTGTTTCAGCAGCAGTATTTAAGCTGCGTGAGAAGAGTTCAAGAAGATTAGTAGTTCTAAGTTTATGCTGCGTGTTTGAAATTAGCTCTCTTGTCGGTGTTAGACACCTTTCATTTTATATTGATATTTCTAGGCTCGGCTTTGCTGTGTGCAGTCGATTTAGCGTTAGTTAAGCCAAGGAGCCAGTCGTTTACCTTCCAACTGTTGAGCTAAATCTTTTCGGATGATGACAACATTGGCTTCTGTATCGATGGTCATATTGCAAGCAACTCCATTAGTATGCCCCATGATCCGTTTATATATGTTCCATGATCCACTGATATGTCATCTAAACCTGTTGATCCATTTCCTTCTGTATTTCAGCAGCTCTGATTAGGTATCGGTCTCTGCGAGTTGCTTGCTGGGCTGCCTCGAATTTCATGGCATCCACTAAAGCGCTAATCCTTAACATCCGCCATTTTCTGGGCTTTCTCTATTTCATGATCCCAGATACCAACGAGGAAGTACTGAAGGGGCAGGATTTCCCTTGTTTCTGTCTATCAGTATGAAAAGGCGAGATGATACAGACTTTAAACATCCTTGGCGAGCTCCTGGAGTGTTTTCATAGGCTTCTTTTGCCTAGTCTCTGATTTTCCTGAAGATTTTAAGGAGATCCGCTGCATCAGCTCTCAGAGAAGCGGCGATATTCCAGTCTTTAGCTTCGGAATCCCATCCATTTTTTGTTGGTTACTATAAAGAAATCGTCTTGTACACCTGCCAGGAGGTCTTACAATTATATGTGGATAGCTTTAGAGAGGCTCGGTACAATGTATATTTGAATTTAAAGGCGTTGGAATTGTGGCCAGCCGTCGTTATGGATTTCTTTAAACTGTCAACTTCATTGGCGACAGCAGCAAAAACTCTGTTATTCATTTGTTGTTCGACAGTAGAAACTCGTTCTTCAATTTGTTGTTGGACAGCAAAAACTCTTTCTTCGATTTGTTGTTCGACAGGAGAAACTCTTCTTGAATTTCTACAACTTTATCCGAAACCGTGTCTATCCTAGCTTCAATAGCTTTGAATTTGTTTTATATTATGGCAGTAATTTCTCTTTTCATTTCCTCTTGACTTGCTTCCCTTTATTCTTGAACAGATTTGACGGCCTCTTCAATCTTTTGTAGGCCCGTTTCATCTCTTCTTTAACGGAGTTGACGGCCCCTCCCATTTTTTCTTGGAAAGCAGCTAAGCAGTCACCATCTGTTTTACTTACTCATTAACCTCTCTTGTCGTTTGCATTCAACTCCACTCCTGACGCCAAAACTTGTTACTTGCATACGAGTTCGTAATAGATTGAATGCGCACAGAACTAATGTAAAAGGTGATAAAATACTATATTTTACCGAAAGAAACGCTTCAGAACTCTAGAACGTTTCACAGAAATATTCGTACAGCTCTTCAGAGTACCATAAAATATAGTCAGTAGTTACACTTCAAACTACTATGAACGTTAAACACAACACAAAGTGCATCTAAAGAACGAAGCTAACACCGAGATATCTTAATACTCCAAAATCATCCTGAACTAAACTACTATAACTCCAAAACTGATGCTGTCTTTGGTCTTACGCAGTTTTCTCCCGGCCACAGAGGTTTCTAGCAACTTCGACTTCTCGAAATTACTGGAAGGCATATCAGGGTTGGATACGGTTATAGTTACATATCTAGATTAATTACATTTATTCAATCATAATACGCAGTATAGTTATACAAGAACCAGACCAATATGTATCCAAATGGTTGTCAAATTTGGCTACAAAATTAGTCGCCAAATCCATATAAGTAAGACAGCCATTTACTCAATGTTAAATAGGGGACTTGCCCCAGCATTCTTACATTTCTCCAGAGTTTCACTTCTTTAGAGTTTCACGTTATATCATACAAAATAGATATTACATTCTCACATGTAATTTCACTAAAATTACTTACATATGTACAAAATTCGTAACAATATTTTCATAAATATTTAGTAAATGAAATTTCAAATTTAGTTAATATTTTTTAAATCTTTTTATTGTGGTTAAAAAATAAATCGGCCGATCAGCTGCTTTCTGATTGTGTATTCGGCCCGCATGCAAGTTGAGATTCATGCATTAAATATGATCAGCATGAGCCTCTGCACATTTTGTATAATGCGCGAATTTCCGTTTCAAGGTCAGTAAGTTTTTGCGTAAGGAGATAAGTTAATAGAAAACTTTTCTTTAAGATTGTTTCTTGGTTGGAATAAATTTTGATCATCTAACGGGTGAAGGGAGCTGAATAAATTATGCGTTGTACTATAGCACGATCACTTGACATTTCGCTTCTTTAATAGAAACTTTATGTAGCATTTCATCCTAAGTTTTATGGCTTTCCATCCCATCTTGCATGTCTTCGACAATTCCGAACTCTTTTTATTATGAAAAGCTGCAAAAATACGCTGAATAGTAATTATTTCTGTAGAAAAAAGGGAATTTTTAGTTTTCTCGCCCTAGATACGCAACGTGTTAACAAAATCAGAATTTTTTAAAGCAAAAAGTAACCGTTTGGAATATTTGTTACTAAGAAGCAAAAGAAACGTGATGCAGTTTAAGTAATTTGTGTCAGCCTTAAAAAACATAGTATTATTCAACAAGTGATTGACACGGAACAAGAATATTATAAAGTTTCATAAATATTGGTAAAGCTGATTGGGTATGTTTAACACAACCAGCGCTTCTTAAACATTTTTATTTATGATCCTTTGTTCTCATTGAGTTTCGTAAGACCCTAGATATTAAAATAACGATAGTATTTTTAGCCCAAAGAAGAGTTAGCCCCAAAGGACTGTTACTCTCGATACGGCATTTTGAGTCGGTTCACTATAAAAGAGGTATGATTTTATAAATTGTTGCCATAAATATTGTTTTGATTTATTGAGATTTCGGGAAAGTAGACTAAGGCTATCCGCTTAAGGGGTGGATGCCTTCGTGGAGGACTTTATAAAGGAAACTGGCCTGTATACACTTTGCGCATGTTAAAAACCACGAAAACGCCCATGCAGCCAGCCCGTTTACGGGATTCAAACCACGGACCGAACTACCAGTGTTCAGCGACTTAATCGCTCGGCCGCTGGCGAGCCTTGCTACCACATTTTAAGTTACTTTCAAGTTACTTTCAAGTCGTTTCACATAACAATGTGGTGCTAAGTAGCAGAAAAACATTTGGTACCATTTCAAAATTTATGGAAAATTCAGTTCTAGCTCCAATCCAAAACTCAATCAAGAATATTTGTGGAAACTCAATCTTGAGCTTTATAGCGGGGGAGATTAATGTCAATCAAAAATAGTTTTTTTATTCTAATCTAACTTTTGTAAATAAAAATTCGGTAGAAAGTATTTGCAAAACTTTATTTCTAAGGTTTTAATGATGTACGTAATAATTTTCTAATTAAAGCTATACAGTTATTCTTTTTAATTACAAAATGTCTATAGTCAAAAATATTTCAAATGGATTCAATTCTTTCAACCCTATTTTTTCAATACTGATCAATGATCAGTGATCATTTTAATAAAACCTTCACTTTTCTCACTCGAAGTAAATCTATTCATATATTTTCTCTTGGAAAAGTAAGCTGAAATAGCTTAGTTTCACAAAAGTATCTGAAAAATAGCACTGCTTTAATAACTAGAAGTGATTCTGACAGATAGCAGCAGGAACAGGTTTTTGTTAGGTTAATAATATAATAGTTACCGTCTTTTCATACTTAATTTTTTTTCGTTAATAGTTTCGATTTAAACTGTGTAATACTTTGATATTTTGGATACTTTCTTCGATATACTGGCTTACAGCTGTAGATATTTTTCCCTGCTCTTACCAGTACCTTAGAGATTCCCGTTTAGGACCTGATGTTTGTGAAACCCGCAGTTAAATATATCCTCTAGAAAAGGTAACTTTGTCGGGGAAGAAGTTTTGAGCACTTTGTCTCTTGAAAGCAGACCGGAGGCTTGAGAGCTATTCAGGTGAGTTCCTTCGACTCGAAATTTGAGATGTGGATTTATTTGCAAACTATATACAACGACTACTCAAAAGGCACAGAAAATTACGTTCCTTATGGTGAAGACGAGAAAGAGTCTTTCAAAGACGTAAATTTGAAGAAACACAATTTTCTACAGAAAATTGTCAGCGCACAGAAATATTGTGTTGTCTCTGGTTATCGTGATCACAACTATGTAATCTAATCTGGGACTACCAAAGCTGAGTAATCTTAACCGCTCCGCTACCGGCCATTCTAATTCCGCGAAATTAATCTATACGAGCAGTTACTAACTTTTTTATTTTACTTAACTTCAATAATATACACGTATACACAAAGTCCTTACTCAGCAGTTATTTTCACAACCGTTTAACACTTCAAACATTAATGATAATATGCTTTATCAACGATCTGGTTCGCGGGTTTGAACGTTTTGTATGTCAAATTACAATTACAAAAGCAAAAACAGTTCGACCATCTCTGAAACGGCAAAATATATATGCTTTTGATATGCAGTGTTCACCATACACACAAAACAAATGAAATTTTTAATCACGCAATGTTTTAAAAATTTTCAGCAAGTTTTTCATTCGATTTCAAGAAAAATTTAATGACAGTTCTCTGCTCGATTTTTGTGCAAGCCATTTCCATCGTGAAATGACACACTAGTGGCCGAGCGGTAAAGTTGCTGAGGTAGATACTTTCTTCAGTTGAAAAATCTTTCATCTCAATAGGGTTTCTTGAAATTCTGAATCCATGTCAATATTTAAAATATCATTTATAATAGTTATAATTTCCTCTTCGAAAAACCCGCTGCATGTGAAAAAACTTCTTACGAAACTTAATTATTAAACCTCACGTGTTCTGAAGCTAGTTAAACGTTCCAGAGCTGAAATTTCAATATCAACTGAATTTTTAGTGTTTTAAATTATTGAATTATGTTAAAATAGTTTATTACATTGGTAGCAGCATATAGATGATAAGAGTACAAGTTCAAGCTAGCCGCTCAGCCAGTAATGGTATTTAATGATTCTGATGCCGTACAGATCCTCTGGTTTCGAATACCAGAGAAGGCATGGATATTTATAAACGTATATTGTCTGTGCGTATATTGTGAAGGCACTGAAAATATACGCCAAATCTCATGTGGTCAAGTCCTCTCATAGGGTTTGGTGGTAAAGAAATAGGGCTGATTCGCCCTTCGACCTAATCTTCCCCCCACGGAGTAATCTCCTTCAAAATTGAAGTGGAAGTGGGCAGGGTCTTACTCCCACCTATATGGCGCTCAAGGCTCATACCTACGGCAAACGCAATATTGCACTTCTTGCAACTATAAATTCCGCGGTCCTTTTCTGATTAGGTCAGAGAAATGAGATTAGCTACAACAAGAGCAACAGCAATACAAGTTCAAGCTCTTGGTAAAAGAGTATAAAGGGCGCATAGAATCAGCAATTCCGCAAATGTGCTTGAGGCTAAGCGTTAATCCGTTGCTTCTGTACCTGAACGCATATCAGCATGTTTAGTCGATAGGCAAAAATTTACTTTTGAAACTGCTAGGACATAGCGGACCCTGACTGAAGAACCCTTCGGAAAATTTCATCACTGCCATTGCATTTGGTTGAGACACATCTTTCTTCGTATACCAGGAGGTAGGCGAAGACCATGTAAAATCACATTACGTAGCTAAAGCACTAGCGCATTTCAGATTTCATTCCACTGAAACTATTCCTTTAGAAATTATCCATAGTTTTTATTGGTCACAGAAATAACTCAGAGATTATGAGAAGACTGATCGGGACCTGCAAAAGGTTCTGAGTTCAAATCCCACTCAGCACCATTTTTTATAACGTTAATAGGCTTAGATAAGTTTTGTGAATATACCTGCTTGCTTTTGTATATACGCTGGTATTAAAATTAATATCGTGAAAGGGAATTTGGTGAAGCACAAGAAACGTACTTCTCTACTGGAAGCTAAATTCAAAACTAAACAGAATTAACTTTTCTGTTTAACCGTTTCCCTATTAACTTATGACAGGTATGTGGTTCTAAAATTAAGCTTTCTCATAACTCTCAAAGGAAAGTATAAATTAATATTATACACTATGCCGAAAAGTCCTTACCTGGAATTCATATTCGCAACTGTTTGACATGCGTTTCGTAGACACGTATTTCCGATTACAAAAAAAAAAAAAAAAAAAAAAAAAACTGTAAATTTGGAAAAGATTTTTATATTGGCATTTTTCAGTTTAAAGAAATCAGGTACAAAAATTACGAAATCTAACTTTTTATGACTTGTTTCGTCTCCTATATTTATTAATAAGAAACTTTTCCACTCGATATAAAAAGCAAACATGAATATTTTGACATCCTATTCAGTTTGCATTCAGCGATCCGTTATTAAACAAATTAGAATAATTCGAAGCTGATTTGTCCTATCAAATGCCGCAGACGTGCGTTTTTCAGGCTTTAGTAATTGTAAAATGGTACTTGCATAATGATTTGTGAGCGCAAGATGGAACTAAGGATAATTTTTACTTTCATATTTTTTATTAACTAATTAATACTTGTTGAAAATGTAAAATGGAAACTTAAGCATAGAAAATTATTGCAACTTATAGCACTTAATAGAATTATAAACTGGCATAGTTAACTGGCAAAGGTCATTAATAAATTATTTTTTATAAAGTTTTACTGGTAATTTTTCATGGAAAGTATATCTAAAAAAGAATAGAAAAAGGAAAATAAGCAATTGCGTGATTTTATTAAAATAAAAAATTGCGAAGTTAGGTCTGAGATTATTTTCTTCCCTTTTGTTAATCTGATACACTTATAGTGAAATTTATTTCTTGTTTTGTTTAAATTTCTTGTTCTGTTTTTTAAAAAATTATTACTTATAAAAAATATGAAAGTAAAAATTATCCTTCTTTCCATCTTGCGCTCACAAATCATTATATGAACATTCATTTACAATTATTAAAGCCTAAAAGACCCATGTTTGCCATGTTATCGTCATGCGATAATTTGTAGGTACTTTAATTTTTATCACGATATTTTCGAGGACGATATTTTTAACCTTCAGTTTTTGAACCGCTTTATTTTCGACGACGATATATTGTACCACGATGTTTAGAACTGCGATATTTTCTCTTTGCTTTATTTTCTCCGACGATATTTTATTCCACAACGTTTTCGCCTAGCATTGTTTTCTCCTCGATATTTTCGGCTGTAACCGTTTTGTTACATGCACTGATGCAGAAGAATATCTCAAAAAGTACACAAGTAAGTTAAAGGTCGAAGGAAATTACCTTAGGATAGGAAGAAGACTTACCCATTATATGGGTTTTAAATACGCTTTATCCGATTATTGAAGCTTAAAAAGTCACTGCGGCAACAGATCATCAGCCCCTTGGATACCTAATGAATTTTAAATTCGTTACAGGTTGTCTGTCATGATGGGCATTACGAGTATAGTCCTTAAAGAATAGCATGTAAGATTTGCACTGTTATTGTCGATATATCTATATGAAACCCAAGAGAAATTCGACAACGTCAATACTACTTGCTACTGTATCTACTCGAAGCAAATACAGAGGAAGCTCAGTTAGTAGTCCTGTCAAGTGAAAGATTCTTCAAATGTCAAATGTTCAGCGGTCTATATATATGATAGAATTGCAAGGAAATTATACTGGACTAATATGAGCATATATATTACAGATTATATCCAGAACTGTCATGATTGTAGCTGTTATACATCCAGCAAGCAGAAGCCATCTAGGGTTTTGTAAACACCGATCTATAAACAACGATTCGAATCACTTTCAATAAATCCATTTGAATTTTATCGAAGGCTAATGAAAAGAGATGGCTGTTCATCGTAGAGGATTCTGCCATCAAATGAGAGGAACTATTTACATTAGCCACTTAACATTTAAATAGTGTGCAGGTATGCTAATAGAAGAAATATTTCTGGGATATGGTTCTAGACGTGTCTGGTGACAATGGACCATTAGTGCTGTAATGCAACAAATTTGTTTCCTCTTTAAACTTTAGGAAAGCTTGATTCCACTTTACAATTCACAAGTAAATCTCATAGAAAGGAAGAACAAAGATGTCTTGTTTGAGCATCTGAACATTTAGCTGGACACTTTGCGAGATCAATTTAGTGTCGTGCTTATTACTTTTTGTATTTGTGTGTGTAATTTCTTAAATAAATGTCATCATTCTACCTTATTACCCTATTTATTGGTCGCGAGACACCGTTTCTTAAATTCATAAAAAGGAAGTATGTTATATATTTTCAAAAATAACTCGTATCTATTTCTACTTTGTTTCTTTAAAAGGCTAAATACCTTATTTCTCTTGGTTTTGATTTTTTTAACATTATCTTTAAATGTATATCTTCTTTACATTCTGTGTCCTTTTGCGGTATGTATAACGTTTGGTATTCTTACCGATCATAAATTGTAACCAAACTTCACGTCTAAAAGTTAACGAAAGACTCAAGGTATAAACAAACTTTTTATTAAATCAGAACTTGAACATAAATGCATGATTCGTGCTTATAATTCAGCCAACCACTTATAGCGATGTAATTAAAGTAACACTAAATTCAAATTTAATATAAGCTAATAGTCAAAGACTACACAAAATTCAATTTAACGCGAAGTGACTCTCAAACCTAACCAGCTTGGATATTCAAATATCGGCAATTATAGTGCAAGGGGAAGACTTCAAATCTTATTTGAGCTAGTAACAACTTAGTAACGTGGCCTCTACAGGCAGAATGCGCTATGACTTAAACTGCTGAAACCTTCCTTTAAATACCATCTTTTGTTATTTAATTTACATTCTGGTAGGGAAACGGAACCGAGAATTGACAGTAAACATTCAAAACGTAAAATAACTTGATAGTAAAATATAATAGTAAAACCCTGCAATTGTTAAATATTAAAAAACTTTTCCGATGAAGAGTAAAACCGGTACAGGCAGTTTATTCCGTTGAACATTAAAGTTGGTTACCATCCAACCAATGAAAATTAGCTGAGATCCCGCCAAACATGCGTCAATCGTTTTAGTTGAATTCTGAAAAAAACTGACTCCAGTTTATATAATAAACACTTGGCATTAATAATAAACACTTGCATTTGACCCACTGTGATTTTCTTCTCCGTAAAAAGGATTTTGTATATTTCTATTATTTTGTTAGCCCCTTCTAATTAACCGCAAGCACTGTGTAAAACTTTATGACTAAACATTACAATTGTTTCAATCTAAGACTGTTTCTTTGTCTGTATTCAGTTGACCCTATCGTGTTTAATACTTAGCCCTTTTATATGGTAAAAACCGGCAACTTTGAAAATAATCCATTGCTTGGAAACATTTTATATTAGCAGCTTCTTAATTAAAACAAAAGATAAATGATAATAATTTCACCTCAGATTCCAGTTCTGTTGGCTTAGTCACTTACAATAACACCCTCGAGTCTGAGATAAAGTATGCCCTTGATGAATACTTTCTTGAGAAAAACTGGTTCTTTAAATATTACACAAGAAGAAAATTGTGAGAGCGATTAAAACGGGTTTTCAAATTAACCAACAATCAGCGGTCTTATCGACTGGGATCCCCATTAATGACCGAGTGGTGGACGCTGAATATTGCTAATTAGATCCAAACTTGAGTCCAGGTGAATGGGCAGGCTGGAAGCTTAATTTCGTGATTTTATCTATATGTCACGTGAATGCGAGCCAATTTTCCTTGAAAAGTCCTCCACGAAGACATTCCTTCATTTAACCAGATAGCTCTTGGGTGATTTTTTATCCAGTTGAGAATTTATTGGGAAAAGAAGGCACTTCGAAAGTGACTAAAAAGAAAAAAAAGTTTCAATGAAATTTTCATGGTGTTTCTATTTACAGTGTAAACATAAACTAGTTTCTATTAGAAAGTACTTCACGAAACTCTGTTCAATACAGACTGTTTTCTCATAATTTAAGGCTATTAATTGTCGAAATTTTCTCATAATTTACCTCTATTAATTGAAGAAACTATTTTACTTCAAACATACTTCCTTCATTACCAATAAGAAAAATATTAACTTAAGGAACAAACCAATTATTTAATTAGTTTATCGAAAACCTATTTGTTGAAACCAAGACTATTTTGCTTTGAATAAAATACGTTACGAGATAAAAGGCTTTCTAAAAAAATCAATGGTGTTCTGTAATTAATTCTTTAAAGGAAAAGTAATCTTATGAATGAAGAATTTTATGTAGCCTTTACAGAGCAAAAGCATCCATTGTGTTAATATTTGTTCTTGTTTATTCCAAACTGATAGAAGTAATTTATTATTCCAGAAGAATTCTACTTATCCCTTTGATAAATCTCTGAGTTTAGTTTCTTAAAAATTACCTAAATATTATCTACGGCTTTTAAATGGAAATGTTTTTTACATACCTTAACGTCCTGAAGAAATTTGTAATATGAATGTTTTTTCTAATACTGGAACAGAAAGTTTAAAACATTTTTAGAAAATCAAGGTGCATAGAAAACGAGGTTCACTCAGTTTAAATGTGGTAAAATTATTCGTAGTGCATAATTCTTCTGATTCTTTTCATTATTAAAGTACATATCCTATGCCAAAGAAATATCTTTAGAAGTTAGCTGCTAACGTTCTGATTTGTCTAAAGTAAAAGCAGCAGTTTTATAAATCCAGGACAGAAAAAAGCCCAAAATTTCCAGTGTCTGGTAATGTTTATTCTTGATACGTATTGTTTATCAGACTATCGTGAAATTTTCTTTGGTATTATATAAGTGAATTAGTGAGCCTCCAATTCGCTCTAAGGAATCGAATAAGCGAAAGCGAGAAACTCGCTTCGGTTAAGAATAGTATGGAAATGAGTATGGAAGAAATAAAAAGTAGAAAATAAATCCAACTTAAGAGTTGTATATACATTTTGAGCCTGAATCATAAGATTAAATAATAAATAAATAAATTTAAATAAAAATTAAGTAGATCGATTACTTGATTGCTTTATATTACAACGAAACTCAAACTTTGTGAAACAACGTCAACGAAATAGTAAATCTACTCATGAAATTTATCAAAAACTTCTCTCTGCATAATGTTTTCGGTAAAAAAATTGTTATATAATGCAAAACATTAATAAAAATGCCTAAAACGTAGTACAAAATTACTCCAAATCTGATACAAAAGAAGGCACCCACCTGATGCGATAGGAGCATCATAAGCCCAGATAGGGAAAAACTTGGCTACTGTTTCACATTACGAAGGAGCAAGAGGGAATAGGTTCTCTCTTTGACCTTGCAGGATTAATTTGAAAAAACATTTGTGGCAGAGAAAAAATTTGTGTGGCGTTCACGCCATAAAATTTTTTCCTTTGTTTATAATAAACTAAGATACGAGTAAGCCTCGAGTTCTCTGATGAATAGAATAATGCTTTGAATGACAGTGACCAATGAATGTAGCTATGCACGGACCAACGCTCAACCCTTGTTTTCATTTCAAATTGACCTGTCTTGTTAATCTGTCATGTGTTAATGTTGATGTCAACTGGTTTAACGCTTGTAGAGAACTAAAGGTTATTTACTGCTCAATGATCTGTCTCAGATCATTGTTGCTTATTCTCATTTTCAAAAATTTGCGTGTAAAAGTAAACATTGATTATATGAGTGCATCCAAGACACATACATTTATTTCTCTTATCCCTTTTTTTTCGTCGGCATTTTCCCTTCGCCTTTCTGAATAATATTAACCAAAAAGCTGATGTCACTGTTAACACTGGAAGTGATAGCTAAAAATACAATAAATAATAACTAAAGTAGACAATAACTGAATTAGGAAACGCATGCTATCATATTCGTGCTCATGCGATGCTTCAACCTCATTCGTCTCATAATATTTTAAAACTAACATGAAAAGATTTTGCAGAATGTTAATCATAGATAACAATAATAATAAGATTTATAGCATCGTTTTGATTGTATTATTGGAATCTTAAAATCGACAACTTTAAATATACAAAAATAACACATTAACTATTGTCCGAAATAAAAATTTTGAAAATTAGGATTTCAACTTAAATTGCTTTATAAACAGTTCTCATCAAAAGCTTCGAAACGAATGATAATTAAATAACCATTTTGATATTTTACAGTGCTCACAAATACGATTTAGTATTGTTGGGTGTTAAGAGTTCGCATAAACTTTGTGAATAAACATGCTAGGAGAGTAAAAAAAATTAACCAAAAATTTGACATTATTTGTACAACTCCAAGTAGTGTTATATCTAAATATTTTGCACCAAATGTTATATAGAAACTTTTTACAGCACCTGCAATTTATCCTGGTCACGGCACCATTGTTAAATAGAAAAAAAATATTTTTAACTTCTTTTAAAACTTTAACTTTGATTCATGGTGCCGGACAAAATTAACAACAAAAAAAATCAAATATCAAATAATTCACATTCAAAATCTAATTTATAATATTGATATATCATATCGACATTCTTATAAACAGTCGTATAGTAAATCTATCAAACAATCGTATAGTGGTAGTACAATCTAACTTTTAGGTTTGCGTTGTGAGTAACCTATGCAAAGGAAAAAAAAATCAATAACCCCAATTCAATTAATTACTCCATGTTTCTTAAAAGCCTCCCGGCTCAAACAAATGGAGGGACAATGACAGACCACAGTAAATTATACGCTACATAAATACACAAATGCAATTAAATTTTAAACACACATTTATTAAATTCTTGAATATATTATATAATTAAATAATGGATAACTGATCAGTAATACATATTTTTCTAAGCAAAATAACACATAATACTACACCCAATTTACAGCTTACATTAATTAAGATTAACATTATCAAATTCTACTGCATCATGAGTGAAACATTAGTATTTTCTCCCGTTTCATCTTCTAACTTTAAGTATTTATCATGGTAATTTATTTTAAGAACACTGATAATTTCCACGTCGATTAATTAATTTAAGTAATTGCTCAAATTTCAATAAACATTAAAATGACGACTCTTGCTTGAGTATTAAGATAATTATTGAAGTAAAACAAATTAAAAAAAAAAGAAATCACTCACGGGGTGAAGTCCAAAGCGCAACACTCACTTTACTCGGGAATACCTTCGTATACTGATTTAATAAGGTGAATTGACAGCTCCACAGATCGTCCAGCGTCCAAAGTTTACTCTAGCACCACATTATTTCTGCTGTCCTTTATTCACAAAATCATCGTTAATGGAGGCAGACAGTTCTTGAGAATTTTAAAGATGACTTGGTGCAACACCACTGAAGCTTTCCTTACAATAAATAAATTCCACGGCATGGAATGATGAAAAAAATCGACGGAGCTGGCACAGGCAGAAAAAATAGCAACGCACACCTTAGAAGCACACGAGTCTCTTTCATTCTGGAAGCCCCGAAACTCACCATAAGCGTAGAGCACCTTTGGAACAAAATCTAATTCGGAAGTCAAAGCCGGTAAAAAAACAGGAATACCGCATCAGGACGTCAGGATCACCAAGAGAATCTGCCGTAAAATTCTTGGGATAAGAGAAATCGAAATTTTTCTGCTGAGGTCTATGCCTTATGCCAACGCAAATTCTCGCCAGCTAAAAGCCGAGAGAAAAATCATACCCGCTGCCGGCTGTTCACGCGGCTCGCGAGAAGCAAGACCCGAAGGGTCAAGCCCCCACTTTTTTTTTTCTCTTACTCTTCTAGAAACTCAGAATCAGAATGAACTCTAGCCTGGTGCAAGCACCCAGGAAATCTCGGTTTCTCCGCCTATGTGAGTTCATAGGCTTTCAAAAAAATCATAAAATTAAATCTTACCAATCCCGGAATTTTATGTTAACTAAAATTGAGAAAATGACACACCTATGACGAATCAAACACCAGAAAATCTGACAATGCAATCCGAAAAACATCTGTACACATATCAGGTTCAATGTTTCTTCTAACCTTCTTCGGAAACATACAAGGACCTGACTAAGAACAGAGAGCTTACTAAAGCTATGTTCACTAATTGTAGTAAGTAGACAGGATACAGACGAAGGGTATACAAAACCCTTTATTTTTCTTTATATACAATGACTTCCGTACTTCGGAATACAATGACCCTCCACTCGGGGTCTAACGTAAAAGATATCAAAATAAAACTAAACTCTAATTTAACTTTAGAATAATACACGTGTAAGATTGGCCTTATAATAACAGGAAGCGTATGTAGCACAGAGACTGTGAACACTACAATACGTTTAATTTATCAAGAGGATTAAAATCTCTGGCCTGGAAGGCAAATAGCAACTGCGTAACTTCTAAGGTAAGCGGCTTGCTTCGAACTCACTGCTTCCTCTCTCTTGCTTGGCAAAAAGGCCACACTTAAATACTTGGCGTTCGCCAGACAAACTTTGCATAAAATCCTTAACGCTTATAATTCTGGCCGGAAGTAGAAAATAAGAAGTGATAGTAAAGATTTAAAATAAAATAAACGTTAGTAAAACTTAAGATCCTTACATACTTCCCGCCAGAGTTAATTTGTTTGAAACTGAGGTCTAAAACGACCTTGTTGAAAACTTTTAGCTCTAGAATATAACGCGAGGCCAACCTTTTACAATCATAACTTCGTTAGAAACTGGAAGGAAAACTAGTTTAATGAAATGTTACACAATGACATTGCAAATAACATATAGAATATACTTCTCTTAACATTCTTATTTCATTCATGACTATTTTAATTATCTCTCCCCGTGCTCTCTGACATGTGTTGTAAAAGAACACCAAACACGAATGTGTTTCTGTCTACGTGTGCCACACTTCCTCCTACAATCAAAACACTAACGTGTTAAAATTCAACATAACGAGACCTCTTAACACACCCTACTTTCAACTCTAACCCTGAGGTACTATTCTAAAAGTGGCTAACTCTAAAGTGTAGCGTCAGAGAGCCTAACTACATCATTCAACCTTTACCACATATTCGCCATGATTTAATCTTTACAGTCACACGAATAACAAATTTTTAACATTACTTTATTTAACTTGTAGGAAGAGGGGTTTTCGTGGCCTTCGGATTTCCGCACCCTCTGGTCAGCAGAAATCCGTTTTAGTTTAAATTATTTTTCCTTTCCGTGCTTTCCTTCTTTTTCCCCTGGCCTTCAGACTTTTTTCCTGGGTTGCTATTGACCTGTCGACGTTCGCCGGCTGTTTTTGAATGCTCGGGTTTCCTTGCCCACTGATTCGCTTTTTCTCCGTAGCCATGTGCTAGAGTTTGCTGTAGTCTTGGCGTACCAAATTGGTTTCGCTGTTGATATTGACGTCTTCTTTCGACGTCCGCCGTTCTTCTACTTTCAAACTGGATTGCTAGCTCAAATAACTTTTCCAGTGTAGTCGGATTTCGTAATTCAATAAAGTCTTGCACTAGGGGTAGTAACCTTGGCAAAATCACTTGAATTATTTCAGGATCCGGACGGTTTCCATACAAGAGATTGAAAACATGAATTTTTCTTAAAATAAAGCTCGAGAGCTTTTCCATTCTTTGTTGATATATACTGAAAAGTTCTGTTTCTAATTTTGCACGATCCCTTACCACAGGGAAGGCTTTTAGTAGGGCAGTCTTGAAATTTTCGTAAGTATAGGTGGGACTTCCTGCTTGACCCAAGAGACTTCTGCCGATACATTTGAACCAGTTAAGCGCTTGGCCCCTCAAAGCGCTGGTAGCTAAGGTAACTTTTTGAAACTCGTGCACGGGGTAGAGCATGAAGTGGTCATCCAATTTTTCCAAAAAACTGGTTACCGGTGAGTTTCCATTAAATGTTGCTTCTGGTTTCATCGAAGCGCGCATGGTCTGGACGATGTACCCAAATCCTTCCAGGGCGGCAGCTGGCATTTCTGGATTCTGAGCCGTTTCTGCAGGCAGCACAGGTTCTTCTTGAAACTCGGCCATGGTTATTCTTCTTTGGGCGCCACTATCAGGTTCAATGGTTCTTCTAACCTTCTTCGGAAACATACAAGGACCTGACTAAGAACAGAGAGTTTACTAAAGCTATGTTCACTAATTGTAGTAAGTAGACAGGATACAGACGAAGGGTATACAAAACCCTTTATTTTTCTTTATATACAATGACTTCCGTACTTCGGAATACAATGACCCTCCACTCGGGGTCTAACGTAAAAGATATCAAAATAAAACTAAACTCTAATTTAACTTTAGAATAATACACGTGTAAGATTGGCCTTATAATAACAGGAAGCGTATGTAGCACAGAGACTGTGAACACTACAATACGTTTAATTTATCAAGAGGATTAAAAACCTCTGGCCTGGAAGGCAAATAGCAACTGCGTAACTTCTAAGGTAAGCGGCCTGCTTCGAACTCACTGCTTCCTCTCTCTTGCTTGGCAAAAAGGCCACACTTAAATACTTGGCGTTCGCCAGACAAACTTTGCATAAAATCCTTAACGCTTATAATTCTGGCCGGAAGTAGAAAATAAGAAGTGATAGTAAAGATTTAAAATAAAATAAACGTTAGTAAAACTTAAGATCCTTACACACATAACGTGAGAAAAAGTAGACCCCCCAACTAACAAGCGAAAAATAAGCTCCTCGAGAATCCAATTACCCAAGGTTAGTTTAACCACCCACTGTCTTGAAGTAAGAAAACTGCAACATTAACAAAGCGACAAGACGAACGATTTCCGTTTCACACGCATTAGCTAAAAGGGCGACACACCAACCTACTGCCTCCATTGGTAGTGAAAAAGCCATAAACCAGATGGATCTTGCAACCGTTTCCCGCCTTAGTTACAATTCCTACTCAAGAATAACAAATAACACCTTAAGAGCTTAAGAATACTTTTTTCCAGATTAAAATACACATGAATACAAATAAAAATATTAGAATAATAATAACTTAAAACACATATTAATAATTTAAATTCGCTACATAACAGTAGTGACAGGTGAAATTTTACAGCTGAAGCTACCCAGAGCAAATGCGGATACATTAATTAATTTGCATTTCAAATACAAATATTATAACGAATGTAACGGACGGTATGGCAATATTTAACCTTATAAAAGGGAACATTAATTACCTAATGGCGTCGATGGCCCATACACTTTTCTTCTCTTCGCCGTTTCTAACACAAGATATTATATTCACAGAAATAAAGCTTGCCTTGTTGTAAAAATTCACTATCTTTAGCAGTAATAACTGTGGATTTATTTTTATATTATTGATAGAAAATAAAGATATTTTAAAAATGAAAAACTAAAGTAATTAAGTATTGTTTTGTTTATAATTCATAATGCTTTACGTTAATGCAATAAACTATATTAATTTATTATATAATGTTCAAAATTTGCTTAAACGCTGTAAATATTTGTAGCTACGTTGAAATGTAGAACAAACTAATTAACATCGTAAATCCGGTGAAGAAATATAAACTTTGAAAGCGAAACGTAGTTGCGAAACACTAGTCATAAATAGTAGCATTTTCATCTGAACATGCTGTTGGGATGTAAATTAGATGTAAGTTGTAATGAAACAAATTATCCTAGCAAATAAATGGTCCTTCATTGGAGGAAACATTTGAACTTTCACTTTTCTCGCTCCCCAAAACTTAATATTCACGGACGTTGTTCTAGAATTGAAAGTATGGAGATAACTTTTCATAATTTCGATTTAGCACGTTAGGTGGGAATGAACGTAAGTATTATCACTTTGTATTCTGCTTGACCTCGTGATTTAATGATTAGCACATCCAGACAACAGATCTGAAAGATCCGAAGTTCAGCGTTGATTTTTATCTGGTGGACCTGCGGATTTCAGTGAGAGCTATTTCTAGATCAGAGTAGAAAACTCGCTTCTGGAATGCATATTTTTAGAACACCATGTCCTGTCCCAGACATGTAAACAGCAACGACGACGTATGTGGACTACAAGAGCGCTTTTTGGATCCCCCCGAGCTCTGTCAACATAGGTATGTGTTTTAGCCTAACTGGTACTATACAAATAGGAAAAAAATACTATGTGTCAGGTAAGAAGAATAAGCCACAGAAGGATGGCCGCTTCCATAAATCACCAAGCGAACGAAATATTGACTGTCATGATATGGCACGTTTTTTTGCTCACCACATGCATGCTACCATCAAGTGATAGATGAGCCATCTACTTCAGATGTGCTGACCGGTTTTACATCGATACATCGAATTTTGGCCAGGGTTCTCGAACCACTTCGCGAAATGGTTGGTCCAAATACACTCGTCCGCAAAGAGTTTACGAGTTATATATATTTTTTACGAAAATTATTGAACCAAAGGTACTAATTATTCTGTAAAAGAATTATGCAAATGCTCAGAGTCGAATACGTAAGCATATAAGTGCGTCTCTGAGAAGCTGTGATTGTAAAGGGAATATAAGGGCACGAGGAGGTTTCGACGATTTGTGTGCTCTTACTCTTCACGATATTCGTTGTACTTTCTTGCAAGAGTTAGGTAATTTTTACAAGTGTCAGGTAAAATGAGAAGCCATGAATATATAGGAAAGCCAGTCATAAGCTCAGATGACTATAAAGATTAATGGAACCCGCAGTGTCGTCTGCAGTTTGTGGAAACAGTTTCAGAACGCTGGATTCACATAGAGAAGACCTAGAAAAGGTCTAATAAGATCCACAACGGTGAAAGATTATCCTTATTTCGCTCTTTCAGCGCCATGATAAAGGACTGCTACAGCTTTATAATTTTTATTTGAGCTGTATGCTGGTTTCCGGAGCCCGAGTTTCAAGGTTTCCCGAAGGCTTTATGAGATAAGGCTGTATGCCAGAAGACACATTGTCTGCATCCCGTTCACCGCAGTACACAAGAGTAAGAGTGTTTAGCATGGAGCAGAAAACATGCGTCTTGGACCAGACTTCAATGCAGCACTGTGCGTTTTGACAGATGGTTCGAGATTCAGCCTGAACATTGATTCTTGGCGTACCTGTATCTACAGAATCTGGAACACGATCCCATTCCTCATCAGGGGGGAAAATCATTAAGCGGTGGAGGTGTATTTGAACGGCCTCACACCCTTGCATGTCTATATATATATTTGGCATAGATTCCCTGACTGTTATGATGTAGAGAGAAAAGATCTTAGAACCTTATGTTCGACTTTTCAGGTACACAGTTGGTACTGTTAATGGACGACAACACTCATTCATTTAGGACTTAGATGGTCGATAATTACCTGGAATGTGAAGATATTTGCCACATGTATTAGCCAGCCAAATATCCTATCATTAACCCTATACGGCACGTCCTGGACGTGCTTAGAATAATTTTATCTCGCCATATTGAGAAGGCAATTTTATCTCGCCATCCACCTCTGAGAAACATACCGGAGTTGAAATTGCCTTGTTGCAGGAATGGGATCGATTGCTACAGGGCCTCCTCAATTAACTCCTGTTCAGTGTGTTGTCGCACTGCGAGACCTGGCTTTCAGAGGGGATCATAGCCCATATTAGACTCATTTTCAATTCGATATCACAACGTGGATTTTGGACATTCCTGAATTACGAGTTTTACTGATAATCATGTGTACATAAAATTACTTTTGAAAGGTACATCTCTTTCAGAGCTATAAATGTATATTCATACCAAATTTTATTAAAATCTATCCTTTAGACTTCCACTTTCATGTGAAATTCGATATAATGTGAAATTTTGCACACGGAAATGGAAAACCCACAAGTCATTTCCAATAATCGAACTTTGGACACACCACTCGGTCAACACGCGAAATTGCCAGCTAATTTGTAAATTAGTCAGGCTTTGGGCTTTGATCGTAACACATCTTTACATACATTTAATCATTGCTCATTTACTTTATTGTGCGTTTTTTACATTTTCCTTTTTCTACTTTATGTGTTGAAATTTACTTGAAATACTTTTTGAGTGAAACCCATGGAAATATTTCTTGCAAGTCGCTATTAATTACATTGTTACATTAGTTTTTCCTTACAGGCATTAATGTGTAATCTTTTATTCGTAAATTTTAATTTTCAAGACAAGTGTTTTCCATTCTGGCATCACTCTTTACATTATAACGACGGAGTACTCTCACTTCAGTTTTAATTTTGGCCTTGTTTATAAATTTCAGCTTTTTGCTTGAAGTTTACCAAACTAAAGGAAAGAATGACTTCGTTGAAGACAGCTCATGAGAAACTTGATCATATTAACATTAAAGTATGGGGGAAAGGTACTGAAATTCTCGATCAAACATATCGTTCAGCCTTACAGAATAGAACCTGAAATGAACTGCCAGATCTCGGTTGCTCTAGCCCTGCTTTGTTAAAGCAGAGTTTGAAATTACAGCATTACTTTATTCTCGGTTCAAAAGAAGGAGGTATACCAGTTTGTATGCTGGAGTTTGGAAAAATATTAAAGAATATCTAGTCATAGTATTAAAGTATTGGTGAATGCTGTTATGTTAAATACAAATATATGAAGAGAACATTCATATAATTATTGATCATAAAAATTTTTTTTTAAAAATCTGATGTGTACAACACATGATTTCCTTGTGCGGAATATTAAATTACACGCATTTTTCTTGCATTTCATTTAAACTTATTGGATTGAATTAAATCTACTTCGCCGACAGCGCATAAACCACAATTGAATAAATGCATTCTTTAAAATTCACTTTGTTTACCATAGCGACACTCTGACGCTAGGTTCACTTAACAGTATTATATTTCGTTCATACTCTAACTCAGAATGCACAAAATTTATATCATTTAAAGAATATAATTATCTAATCGTTGCCACATGATCTATTCAAATACTATAATAAAGCTAGAATGATGTATAAAAGAAATTAAGCAAACAAAACAAAAAAGAAGAAGTTTTTCACAGACGATTGAGTATTTCTCATTCAATTAATTCAGTTCTCACTTCGCGAGGAGGCAGGAAAAATACATAAAAATTCAAAATATCTATATTAAAAATTACGAAGTAAATCTTAAATACTTATTTCCTCGAAAAAATTCCAGAAAGGGTTAAGCATTATTTAATTGGCAATAATAAATGAAGGCGTTATCTTTGTTGTTGCGAAGCTAAGTTTCTCTAGATTGGCAACGAATCCACTATACTGCTGTTTTAAATGTAAACAAACAATGTCCGCCATCAAGAGAATTATTAGGCTTAGCGGCACTTAAACAACTTTAAAATTGTTGATAATTCTAAAACTATTGCATAGATATTTACTAAATGCATAAAAGCCTTAACCGGAAGATAAGAACAACATAATGCAATCATTTTTAAAGCAAAAAATGTACAATTTACAAACATAAAAGAGTAAAGAAACTGAGATCACTGAGCCGGGTAACAGAGTGGATATTTATATAAATATATTTATATACGTTTGGTGCGGCCAATTGCAACCAAAATACGAGGTGCACATCTACATGTTATAGCAGTCCTATATACAAAATTTCAACGTTCTTGAGGCTACTCGTTTTTGAGTTATGCGAGATACGTACGTATGTACATACGTTCGTACAGACGCCACGAAAAATTCTCTTCAGAATTCATTTTAAAGCAGTTTTATAATTTTTTTGAAGGAAAAGAGTATTTTATTCTGTCCTTACGTACAGATAGCACGCAAAAACATCGTTAAATTGCATTCGATTGCAGTCAAAATGGATATTTTCGTTGAAATATGCTGCCTGAAACTTTTCGCGATTACAATGCTTCCTTTTTACTTCGTACAAGGAAGTAAAAAGAACTATGAAATGACTAGTATGATTGAGTTGCTGAGCGGTCTTTCTCATCCTTTTTATATAAAACAGCTAATAAAGTCACGCATACATGATACTTCAAATCACTCCGCACATGATATTTTCTAGAAACTAAATCTACACAAGGATGTCCAAACACTAATACTTAAATCGTTATTGAAATTTAAAAAAAAAGGACAGCCACACTCAATTTAATGATGTTATCAATACATTCTTGGGAGAGATAAATCATTCAGTGAGAACAGTTATGAAATAATGAGAAACGACTATCGGATATTTTTTTTCGTTATCAGAACTAACGGAAATGTTCAGATCCTGTGCGCTATTATATTATAAATAAAAAACTTGAAACGAAATCATTACCTTTCAAATTGGGATAAGCTTATTACTTTTTCTAAAGTTTTTTTTTTTTAAACTTGTTAAGCTACGCTTAGCAAACAAAGTGTTGCTAAGAAAGGAATTTATTCAAAAATAAATTTAGAACTTTCAATTCTCTACCTCTGTCTTTGTATATATATGTAAGCCTGATGTTTCAAGCATTAAAACTTAAAAATTAGTATAAAATTAATTTTACATATTGCATTTCATTAATCTGTTCAGTACTCGCATAATATTTATATTATTTACTTTAATTTATTAGCTTTATTTATATGTTTATTTTCTTCCTCAGATTCGCCCAGGTGCTATTCAAAGTGAGTTTAAAATGCTCTGTAGGACGCATTAGTGAGCTCAAAATTAGGGTACCTGTTCTTCAAGAAAAGCAAAAATATAAAGTATGTAAGTTTGACAATCCTGAATTAAAATTTTAATTATTCAGATTCGAAGTTACGTATTAAAATGTGGTTTATAATGCAAAACTAAAAACGTTATTTTCGGTTACTAGTGAATCATTAACCCACGACAATGTGCATGCTACAAGCGAAAGCGCAATGTGTCTTTTGATTTAAAGAAACTAATTCAGACACACAAATAAAGCGCAATTTTCTAACTACGTATGGCAAGTAGCTAGACAAACCATTCGAGTGTGATATTGTATATTCATGCATGGCATATTGCATGCTGCCGTTGAAACCTTCTAAAACAATATGGTTGGAACCCCACTTTATTTTTTAATCTAGTGCAGACTCATTTCTCGTCGAACGTATGACTATGAAAAATTGTGTATATCGTATTTCATGGGTATACGTATTGTGGGATCTAAACATAAAAACTTGTATCTCCCATAAACGAGGATGTATATTATTTACTAATTTCTATTTTAGGTAGCAAGCGATACTTTATAAGTGCACATTTGATTATCCTCGGGCAATTTATAAGATATCACCGAAAGTATTAACTAAACAGTAGCTTTTTGTTTTCATAAACAGTAGAGAACTTTTTGGTTGGATTGCTATTTTCTCTGCATTATTTACATCTCAGTATGTTTTTGATTACCATATTATACCTCCTATATAAAGATGTCATTAGAGTCGACTTGTGGAATGTTTAATAGGAACTTAGGCCCACTTCATAGGTCTACCTTTATAAGGTATTTCTCCCACCTTCTTGGTATGCCTTCGTGGTGTAGTAGTCATCAAACTGAGCCGGTATTTCAGAGGTCCGTGGTTCGATTCCCGGTGAAGGCTATTGCTGAGTTGTTACACCAAGCACACACACACATACACAAACTTCGCACAACACAGGTCTTAAAGAATTTAGGGATAAAAAGCAAGGTCTTCCAAATTTCTCTCACTAAAGGCGATATGAATTGTGGCCTGTTATTGATGTTATTCGAGAAGTCCTGTCCGATAGAATAATGTATCTATTTAGATTTGGTTGAAGTAAAAAAGGCCTTTTTTAATCTTTAAAATGTAATTGGATAATACATTGTACATTAATACCATATTTGGAAAACGGTATTTTTATCACTAGAATATTTTGTTGGAAAGTAAGTATGAGTGCTTTAATGCGCAAAATGTGCAATATATACCTGATTCTGTTTTTTAACCATATGTGTAAAAAACTGAAAGGTTTCCATTTGGAAGAGTTTTATGAAACAAGTTTGCTGAGTGTAAATACACTTTACAGTCATCCAGATGGAATTGTGTCGTATATTTACACCTTTCAAAATTCATATGAATGAACTGATGTCTTATGTCCATATGAATGAACTGTCTCTTACATATCTTGCGACGAATGCCTGTGCAGCCTCTTTTTTCGGAGTCAGATGCAAAGGAAAACGTTTTGTTAAAGATAACATTTGGTGCTTTTGGATAACCCTGCGTTATCCAGTGATCAGATACTGAGCTGAGTTTAATCGTGGCTAATAGTTCTCAGAATCATGTCTCAAGACCCATGCCTTTCTAGACGCTCCGTATCTATTTCTTTCCTGCGAATTAAATAAATAAACGCTTTTGTTTTATTTTATATTTCCTTCATATGTTTGCATTTTCTTGTCCTATGTCCACACTTAGAGAAAGGAAAAATAGGCGAGTAGCAGATGTTTCAAATAATTATGGATATGTGTATTTATACAAAATATTTCTAATGTCATACTCTTTAGGTCCACAGAACTTTAAACGTATCAAACTTGGAATAAGTTTTTATTATACATTATCTGAAATTCTTTGCAAACTTTAAACGAAATTATAGCATATATCGCTATTATTATTTTTACTTGTTGTTTTGGAATAGAATATATGGAATTTCTTTCCTTTTATTAATGAAGTATTTTGTTTCAAAATCTTCAGCCACATTGTAATTATCGGTTTCTTCTGAGTACAGATTGCATAAGCGTATAGCTCTAAACATTAATAAAGACTTAACTTCCATGTCTGTAGATTTGTCACTCATGAAATGATACATATCATTACATGAACTTTTAAATCTTGTTATCTGTATTCAGATTTCAATGATTAGAACACGTTTTCCCAAACTTAATTTAATTCAAACGCGATTATATAATTTACGTTTGTTGTAGAGTCATCAGGAATTTTTTTTTAAAGCAGAAGATGTGGAAAATGAGCAACGTCTTCGCACGAAGACATGCTAAAGCCATGGACCTTATAAGAAATAGACTAACCCAGTGGGCGGGGCGTGCGTCACCGACATGTCGGCAAGAAAGAGTATGGACGATCTACTTTACTTTAACATTGAAACCTATGGCGTTTGTATCACATAACTCTTTTTAATTATTAAATGTGATACATTGTATATTGATGAGATTATGAAAGCCACAGTTTTTTCCAAATAGGACTTAATATATCTCATTAAAGCACTTTTTACTGCATTTCGAGCATTTTTTTTTTTTTTTTTTTTTTTTTTTTTTTCATGCTTAATTCTTGTACAAACATCTTTACTTTGGTAAAAACTCTAAGCACAAAATTTATTAACTTAATTTTGCGTAAAAATAAAGTAAAATTGTCGTAAAATTGTAAAAAATAAAGTAAAAAAAATTAAATAAGATTGATAATACGTGATACTTTGAAATAAATAAGGTAAAATTAAACAAGATCTGACAATTTTTTTTTTTTAATTTAATGAACGTTTTAAGACAGAGATTTTCCAAACTATAATAACATTCAAAACGATCATATTTATTTGATTATATGATCATTAAGTTATTAAAATTAAAGTGGATTAGTTATTTTATTAATTCATAAAATTCGGAGCATAAAATTTTCTGAGCGTAATGAAGGGAAAAGAAAGATAAAATAAAATCTAGAAGCACTCAGTTTTTATATTACGCCCAAAGGGAACCTTTTTTTAAAGTTTTGTGTGTATACCTATATTTATTGAATATCATGTTCTTCGCCCGTAAACCACATACATTTAAAAACAGCATATCTTTAGAATTTCCGCACTGGAGATAAAACTGTTATTTTCCGTACAGTGCTCGCTCTGAACTCGTTGAGTTTGTTAATCAAGAATTCGTTAAAGTTTTACAAAATATGAAATAGATTGCAACAAATTCGAAATTCGGGCGTCCAGATGCCCATGTTCGGGTGGATGATTACATTATTCAAAATTTGATGGCTCTAGATACTGTCGTTTTTGTCACAGTGCGAGAAACATACATGTATTCATGCAGATCCTTCATTATTTAATTTCTTTAGATATAATACAGGGCGATAATATTTGGTAACAACAATTTGCAAGGACACACGGACATTTATAGTAAGACAGCGCAAAATGCCGCTTCGAAACTAACAGCCTTTCTAGGTTACTGCCGCTTTGGGCTAATACATCAATTTTAATATTAGAATTAAATGTATAAAAATTTTTAAGGAATCAAAGGTGTTTATCACTATGATGTATTATGAAATATAATTGAAATAAAATTCCTGTTGTTACAAATTTCCTTACAGCATAGGAAAAGCTAAAAAAATATCCAGCCCTGAAAGCATGCAACAGCTTCAGAATTATTTGGAACATTAATTACGCTTGACAAATATGCTAAATTTTTAAAAATCAATCTCAATTTCAAAAATAAAAATATGTAGAAATTCTAATTTGGGAAATAAGGTGCTACAACCAGATTTTTCTTGACAATTATACACGCTGCAATAGGCAATCAATGTTAAATTTCTGCAAGTCATCCCTACTCCTCCGGATGTGATCAAGGTGACAGCCGGCAACGCCTCAGACGAGGGAGAAAACCCGTTTGGGTTAGTCTATTTCTTATAAGGTCCATGGCTAAAGCGTAGAAACAAATACCTTATTATGTCAATAACAAAACTTTATACTATTTAAATAACGTAAATGTATATTTTAATGAGAATTTTCTTCTAACTCCTTTTAAATTCATTTTAGGAAAAACAAGCTGAGCCATCTCAATAGTTTGCTTTTTGAGATAATAGAAAGTCTAATTTAATACCTTTGATACGTTTCTTAGATTTATCTGAAAAAGAAAGAGAAATTTATGAATGCTTCCCAAACCATTTTTAATAAAATATAACCATGTTATACTTAAAAATGAAGTTACTCTTAACTATAACATTTAACTTATTTAAAACTAAATTTCTTTTTGACGAAGTGTATTAAAGTTATGTAATAGGTTGTTTAATCTTTCCTTTAAATCCTATTACTTTAAAGCTTCTTTATAAAAGTGAAAAATGAAGCTTATGAAACTTATGAAATATAAAAGTAAAAAGTAAATTAAAATATAAAATAGAATAAAATTGTATCAATCTGGTGCTGATTAAAAGTTAAAGAAATTTATAACAAAGTAAATTCTTTCCTCGTAGAATACTGATAACGGGAATATTTTCACTATCTAGAAGAGTTTACCTTCTCAATAATGAAATGTAAGAATATAAAATTACGGTGTAAAGAAGCTTTAAAGTTATAGGACTTAAAGGAAATAGAAAACCCATTACATAACTTTTATAATGTAATAAAAGTAGGGTTTTTTTTTCTTTTCATGTCAATTATGCTTCAACATTTTATTTTAACTGTAGTAACTGACTTATAGAACATATTCTTATAGCAGAGTTATTTGCATGCTTTAAATGGAGTTAGATTAACTAGTGCTTTTTAACTACTATCATAATTTAACCTATTTCCTACCCAAAAGTTATCAAATCAATTTTAAACTTTTAAAATCGCAAAAAATTATTTGATTTAAGGAAATGCTGCAGGAATTTCGAAAAAATTTGAGATAACATTTATGATAATATTTAAACGTGCATTTCATCAAATAAATGCTATATCAATATAATATATAAACAATATGTTTAAAAAATATCAAAGTGGCACCAGAGAGTTTGATAAGATTCTTTTTTATACTCTCGCCGAGCTCGCAGTTTAGCAATCTGCTTTTGGAGTCGCACAACTTTTTTGTCGTTTTAACTTACTTATTAGACATCACTTTCTTCGCACAGCACAAAATTCAACTGTAGGATTTATTTTGATTTTCTAATAGTGACTTTCTTTTTGAAGAATTCAACCCTTCTTCGGTCTCTTACTGACGAGAACTCTCGGTAAGTCACTACACTAAATAAAAATTATTGGGAAGGTAAACTTCGATATTCTAGCCCTCAAGGACTTTCAAATCAGTTAGAGTATTATACAACAATAAAATTATAAAATTCTTAAATGTTGAATGTTTTAAATGTCTTAACTCCCGATAGAAAGGGTATATAACCCTTTATTTATTTTTTTTATGTATTGTCATAGAATATCCTTTTTCTTTTCTTTTCTACCCCCCCCCAGTTCATAATATTAATGTTCCATTTTCTGAAAAAGATAAACTTTCACTTTCTTTAAGTCACATAACATTCAACTGTAAAATCACAGAATATTTAAAAACATGATATCCTTGGACTTGCAGAGACATTAGGTATTTTTTTAAAGCAGGAGTGATGAAAATTTAGCAACCGCCTTCGCCGGGAATCGAACCACGCTCCTCTAGAATACCGGCCCAGCGTGTAGAACCACTACACCACGACGACACGCTAGGAAAGCGGGAGAAATATCTTATAGACTTCCCTAGGCAGTATTAGTGTTGCCGGATACTTTTATGTCCAGAAGAGCTTTTAGTCTCGAATCACATTTATTTGTTTCGCTTTTCAAATGACCAACCGCTGACACAGCTAGACGCCCAAGAGTGTTACTACAAGAAAGAAAAAAAATGCATGGTGCTTTTAATAAATCCAGATAGTATAATTTCACAGCTCCTGCTGCTAATTAACAACAGAGATAAAGAACTCCGTTTATTGCTTTTAAACCACCGATTGTATTGATCAATAATAGACTTTATAGTATTTTAAGGTAAATATATTAAGCTTCACTAAATAGCAATAAACTGCCGCGTGGAATATAAAAATATTTTATATCAGACAATGGCAACGCATTTCTTTTAAACAGCTGAATTCTTTTAATAAATTTGAAGACAAATATTTTAAACATTGGCGAGTGGCAACACATTTCACAAGTGATACGAGCAAAAAAGTTAGGTTCGAGGCCAAAAGCAAGTCTGGTGTTAATAAAAAAAGTGAAAATTGAAGAGTCATTTTCAAATGATTTTGAAAAAAAAAATTTGGATATAAAATCGTTAGCTAGATCGTTAGATTTTGAGGTATATAGAAGACATCAAAGTAATTTAATTCGGTACATGTGTAAAATCCCGTGAAACAGGGAAAGTTGGCGCAAATTCAGCCAAATTGACACCAAATCGTTTCATTTTTACTTCCTTGTACGAAGTAAAAAGGAAGTATTGTAATCGCGAAAAGCTTCAGATAGCATATTTCAACGAAAATATCCATTTTGACCGCTATCGAATGCAATTTAACGATGTTTTTGCGTGACATCTGTATGCAAGGACAGAATAAAAGACGCTTTCCTCCAAAAAAATTATAAAACTGCTTTAAAATGAATTCTGAAGAGAATTTTTCGTGGCGTCTGTAGGAACGTATGTACGTACGTGCGTGCGTACGTACTCAAAAACGCATAACTCAAAAAACGAGTAACCTCAGAGCGTTAAAATTTTATATAGAGGACTGCTAATACATGTAGATGTGCACCTCGTATTTTGGTTGCAATCGGCGGCACCAAACGTATATAAGTACATTTATATATATATCCACTCTGTAACCCGGCTCAGTGATGTTAGTTTCTTTACTCTTATATGTTTGTAAATTGTACATTTTTTTTACTTTAAAAATGATTGAATTATGTTTTTCTTATCTTCCGGTTAAGGTTTTTATGCCTTTCGTAAATCTGGAAGCAATATTTGTACAATTATCAACAATTTAAAAGCTGTCAAAGTGCGGTTAGGTTTTAATACCATGGCGGACATATTTGTTTACATTTGAAACAGCAGAATAGTAGGTTTGTTGCCAATCTTAGAGAGACTAAGCTTCGCAACAATAAAGATAACGCCTTCATTATTGCGAATTATATCATGCTTAATACTTTCTGAAATTTTTTCCAGGAAATAAGTGTTTAAGATTTACTTCGTAATTTTGAATACAGATATTTTGAGTTTTTATGTATTTTTGCCTTGTCGCGAAGTGAGAGCTGAATTAATTGAATGAGAAATACTCAATCGTCTGTGAAAAACTGTTTCTTTTTTGTTTTGTTTTCTTAATTTCTTTTATACATCGTTCTAGCTTTATTATAGTATTTGAATAGAACATGTGGCAACGATAAGATAATTCTTCAAATGATATAAATTTTGTGCATTCTGAGTTATAATATAAACGAAATATTAAGTGAACCTAGCGCCAGAGTGTCGTTATGGTAAACAAATATAGTGAATTTTAAAGAGTGCATTTATTCTATTCTGGTTTATGCGCTGTCGACGAAATAGATTTAATTCAATCCAGTAAGTTTAAATGAAATGCAAAAAAATGCGTATAATTTAATATTCTGTACAAGGAAGTCATGTGGTGTACACATCAGATTTTTTAAGTTATGAATTAAATTCATATAAATATATCAGATAATAAAATATTATAAAAATTATTTAAAAATATTTCTGATAATTCTAGTAAGAGAAATATTGAAACTGTAAGTATCAACAAGGATTGTCAATATAACATTTACACATTTCTCATTTTTTGATCTAATATTCGTACACTTTGATGATAAATTTTCTTTTCCCGTCTTCGTACGAGAATTGGAATATTGTTTCACCCTTGTGATTATTTATCCTTTGTTTTATAGGTATCTTTTAAGTTTGATTTTTGACTCTCATTTTTTTGTAACATTTTGTCATTACATTTTAACTTCATTTTTATTTTATTTTTTTTTTCTTTTCGCATACCTTCGTGGTGTAACTGGAAGGCAGATCCTGATAGCAATGGGGTGGTCCGGAGTTAAGAGTCTCGGCGATGGCACTGCGTATTTTTCACGTTCAGGGGTGGTCACTGGCCACTAGATCATAACTGTATGGAGGGTGATTAAGTTGTTCCCAGCAAATTGACGTGATGATACCTTGAATTCGTTTAGCCGAGTATGGGCGGTCATTGTTATGAAGCAAAACAATACTACTCCTACTCAGCATGCCATACCTTTTGTTTTGGATTGCACAGGACAATTTCTTTAAGAATCGTAGAATCGTGTTTTCGTAGAATTTATTGTGTCACTATGGTGCAAAAATTCTGCAATCAAACCCTCTTTCTTTTCCAAGCAGTACACGTGATTTTCTGGGCTGAAACTGTTTGTCTGAAATTCACTTTCATCGGTGATGATGAATGCAGCCATTTCATGCATTGTTGCTTTGATTCTGATGTAGAGTAAGCCACCTAGGTTTCGTCGCCTGTTATAGTTTGGCTTAAAATTTCATCATATTCCTCACTCTACCCCTGAATGAAAGTTGCAGCAGTGTCTAAACGTTTAGTTTTGTACACCCGTGTCAACATTTTCGGCACTCGTTTGCACACAATTTTCGATAATTTAAGCGTTCGCTCACAATTTTATGAAGAGCAATGCATGAAAACCGAGGAAAGTTATCAGTTAACGACGAAGTTGTAAAGTGTCTGTTGTGTTTCATTCGTTCATCAACTTCCTGCACCAAAAATTTCAAATATGTACCATTAGGCATTTTTAAAATATCATGCGCGCAAGGTGGAAAGATGGCAAAATATTTTGTCACAAAGCAGATTAAATTATAAAAATATTTGTGGCAGCACAAACTTTCTGGTTACTAGTTTCCAAAGCAGCTATGTTATGTAGTCAGCTGTAAAAGGTTGGAAGTAATTGCTTTTGAAATAAATAAAATATCCCAATTCTTGCAACAGTCACATATTCGAAGATCATGGGGGGTTTAAGGTGTATGAGTCCCCTTAATATACAAGATTTAAGTAATGATGCGTTATATTAATATATATGTAAACAAAGTGAATAGAAGAATTTAATAATGATCAGTTAATTTAATATACAAGTAAACGAAATGATTAGATAATTTGTTCAACCATGTAAATTTGTGAGTTTTGAATGTGTTTAAAAAACTATAGTATGCTTACTATTAATATGAGTGTAATTTTGGAATGACATATGTGTTATTTTAAAGTTAATTTTTGTAAAATAATGATCTGTTATTCCAGCTGTCTGATTATTCAAGAAATTAATAAATATGTTTGATTAGTATATTTTGTGTTTAGTTTGTTATTTTGTGTTACTTTAGAGTCTGTCATGTCATTCTATTTGTTTGAGCCGTAAGGCTTTTAAGAAACCAGGAGATTTTACTGGGGTATTGTTAATAACTTTTAATTAGATTTTCACAACGCAACCTTTAATTTTGTACTAACCTCTTATTTAAAATTATTTAAATATTGCTTCTGGATAAATTGAAATGATGTTTAGGTACCAGGTATGTATTTAAACTCTTGATTGATTTTTCGTTTGAGGAACTGATTTGATTGTTTATGAATATTTCTTCTCTGGTGTTTGTGAGGTTCTTGAATTAATGTAACTGATCTTAGTTGCTCTTAAGTTAATTTGGTAAATGCTTAAATATGTAGTTTAAGTGAATTGAAGGAATCATTTTTTGGAGAGATAGCATACTATTTTTACCCGAGCATCAGCGAAGATTTATTCCTCTTTATTTTTCAAGTCAAGATTTTACTGAGTGTGAATTTGCTTTGATTGAGTTAAGTGATTCTAAGAAATGTTTACTAAATGTGAATTGGTGTAAATCAATCACACAGTTCCTCTCCTACTCCTCGCAGCTTAGGATTCAGAGTTATCAGATTATTTATAGTAAAGAATGTATTATTCTTATGTAGTTTTGTCCGGCAGCAGTTAAGTCAGGCATTTAAAGCTTTAAAATTCTTATAACTTAAATTTTCACCATCGCAACACTGTCTTCAGCGTTAAGAAATCGTAATAACCGATTGTAGTGTTATGGTCGCATTTAAGCTTCGAAGTAAATTTAGATGGACTGCGAATGGATTTCTTATAAATTAATTGGCATTATGATAGCTACGACAAAAACTTGAAGAAACGTTTTCAGATTTTTTTGATTTGGAGTCCAATTAAGTCTTATAAAAACAAACGTGATTAATACCCCAAAATGCTTAGCAACGGACTTAATTAATTCAATCTGTGTTATGAATCTTGCACAAAGATCTGAAGATGCAGATTTGGTTAACTTTTTCGCACTTGTTACGATTTTCTGCAATGAAAATAAAAGAAATAAAGAAGTTTATAATAATTTGTATGCAAATGTATACATATTTTGTATCCGTCAAAGAAAAATTTAATAAATGAAAAATAAAAGGATAAGAATAGATTGTCGTTATTTATTCGCAAGTCCTTTACTTCCACGGAAAAAATTCGTAATTTGATTATTTTTAATATAAGTTATTTATGGGCTAATTCATTATATTATAATTATTTGAAATAAATGTCAACTCCAAAATTTCATATTTAGCTAACAGAAATTTCTTATAGCTACAAACCTTTATACTCCAGAAGTAAAATAAATATAAACTGGAGTTTGCTTGCTTTACATAGTTGTAGAGACATTAGGTAATTTGAAAACAGGAAAGATGAAAAATAAGCAACCGCCTTCTCCGGGAATCGAACCGCGGACCTCTGGATACGCGCCTACGCCTGCAGACCACCACACTACGAAGGCACGCCAAGAAGGCGGAAGAAATACAGTATATACTCCCCCTTAAAAGAGCGACTGGGGTTTATAGGAGACCCAATCGACAAATCCTGGGTGTGGAGTAGTAGTAGTATTAGTAGTAACGGAGGACGTGGGCACCATCCCTCCACTGTTAGGATGTGCAGTATCATCATCCACCACCCTTTTAGTTCGGGCGCCACTATAGAGACATAAGTATTTTTTTAAAACAAGAGAGATGAAAAATGAGCAACGTCTTCGCCAGGAATCGAACCACGGACCTCTGGAATACACGCCCAGCGTGCAGACCACCACACCACGAAAGCATACCAAGAAAGTGGGAGAAATATCTTATATAGATATTATTTCTGTTTACGTAAAATCGGTAAATATTTAGTAAATAAAATTTAAAATATGAAAGAAAACTTTTTGTGTTGTTAAAAAATATTCGGTCTGTTATCTGCTTTCAGATCATGTATTCGGCCCTCATGTAAGTTTGAGTCCATTGTTTAGATAGTCGCAAAGCACTCGAGAGTTACCTACCTCTGAATATGTATGCCTTCGGAAAGAACATTTTCCAGAGGAATTGAGATCCCAAAAAACCTCTACGCATCTAGTCCGTGCTCCGGTTTTCAGTGGTTTTAGTTCGCGCGGGACTTTAAAACCATTGACATTAGTGTGATATATTAAAATAAAGAGGTCTATAATTATTTGCATTCCAATATCTGTATTTTTTCTGCATGTGTCAAAGAAAAATTTAATAAATAAAAGATAGCCGTAAGTTGTTCTCAAGATTTTCTTCACTCGGAAACGTAATTTGTGTACTTTTCATTTAAGTAAATTATTAAATGGTTACTTCAACATATTACATTTATTTGAAATAAATATTAGTATAAAAATTTACTTTTTACCAATCAATACTTTCAAATTACAAAGTGTAACCGACAGAAATTTCGTATAGATCCCAAACTTTAAGTTCCAAACAGAAAATAAATAGAAAATATTTTTTTTTCCTTTGCGTCATTATTACTATTGTTTATGCATGTTTTGATAAGTAAAGTTGAATTTTACAGTAGTACCTTTAACAGTAGGTAAAATTTAAAACTCAGTTACAAAACTTTGTTTATTAAAATTGCTTTTCATTTTAGTAAAACGAATATGGCCCGTCAGCTGCTTTCAGATTGTGCATTCGACCATCATGCAGTCTGAGTTTGGGACCAATAATCTGAACTATATTTATGATAAATGAATCCCGAACTAATATAGCAAACGATTTTTTGGGCGTCATATTTCTCCTGAATTATATGCTAGAAACTTTTGCGTAAAACAAAGCTAGTCTAAAATAACAGGAGATAGAATTCTTAAATACGCCACCCTTCAACAGTTTATAACATCTAATATTTTATTTTTATATTACCCTGTTTTAGGATCTATTTTAAAAACGCACGCAGTATAATATGTAGCAAAATGCGTCATGAAGTTCTTTAAGAGCTTTTTATCCGAAGGGAACTGTGAATAAAATTTTTTAAGAGAATGAAAGCAACAGAAATTAGGAAATAAAAACAAAAGCAGGGTTTTTGCAGTCATTTTCTGTAATTCTCTGTTTAAATTATAAAGATGGGCGAAAATGTAGTCTATTAGATTTTTTTATTTGATTCCCAGAAGTGAGTTAAAGATATAAAAAATCTCGTGTTATGTAAACTTTTCGCTGTTTTTTGACAGGGAGTTTCGCCGTATATTACATTAAGCTACATAGAAAGACCTACTGTCATCCATTAGCAGCAGAGCTGAGAATATTTAATGCACTTTGAGTACCGTTAATGCTATAGGTATTTACCGTATGAAAGTTATTAATATAATTTTTTACGATTAAATCTTTCTTACAAAGGTAATAATGCCTGTTTCTTAGACTACAGAATCAAATATTAAATAGGATTGTTCTTTCTTGCTTACTCCAATAAAGAACTAGTTTAGAAGAAACGAAAACATTTTATTTTTACCATTTTTAAGCGTTTAATTCTTGATTTTTTAAGAAATTTCACACTTTATATAATTTTTAATCTAACGATTTTTTAATGCAAAGTAACAACATATGAATTCATTCTTTGAGAGATAACAATGTCTGTTTTATAGAGTCTACAATAAAATATTTACAGCGCTTGTTCTTTATTATGGTGAAAATACATCCTTGATTGTCTTTATAAAACATATGCTTATATATATGGAAAACCTATAATTCATACATATGTACCTAAAACTGAATTATATGTTTTCCTCTCATCATACAGAAAATAAGTAACGAAATGTAAAGAAACAAAAATCTTGAAATTTGACTTTCCAAGAAAATTTATATATTTATGCAATTTTTCACCTTTCAAATGCGAAGATTCCTTATCTTCTAAGCATTCATTTCCTAAAGAAAAAGAAAATAAAAAAGTAATAATTAAAAGTTTAGATAAATAGTAAATCAATTTTAGTGCAATTTTAGTGTTTAAAAATTTTGAGCAATAAAAAATATTGCTCAAAATTTTTTTTAATTTAATCAAAGTGAGATGCGTATCTACTGTAGCTTTATTAAAAAATGCTCGAAATAATAACTAGCAACGTTCGATGAAAACTGCCAGTTTTAGCACATAAGTTCATACAATCAGATTGACTAAGCCGAAAAAAACGTTTCACAGTTTAGATGCTTTCCGGCATTTTTTAAAATTTTTAAATGGAGCTTTTTACATTATCGTTGAGAATCTAGATCCCACATTTGCACCTCTAAGGACCTTTCTTAATAGCCTCGAAATATTGCAGTTCAACTCCTCATTGGTTATCTGTTCTGGATGAACCACCTTTCAATTTTCACCACCTTTCATCGAAAGCAGGTAATGGTAATTGCCTTTGTGAAATCAATGCAATTACGTAAGTTTAAGGCTCACTTTTACTGAGTCTCAAGATCGTAATTATAAATCTGACTCATAAACATTATTTCCGTATAGAGCTGACTTTAAACTTAACCCTTTACTATTACTTGATTTATGAGGCTGAGTGAGTTCTTAGACATAGTCTAGTTTCTACAGATTAAGAAGAATAAGCAATTACAACAACAACAAGATTTTTTCCTTTTGCATTCCCAGCTTTCCTCTGCCTTTTTGCTCTGAAGAAGCTTTAAAAGCTTGCTGCTTCGTCTCACAGTTGTAGACCCGATATAAACTCTTTTTTTACATCCTGAGAAATAAACTCAGTGGAAGTCATTCTGACCTCATTAAAACGTTACTAGGGAAGCCTTACTTAAAAGATTTTCTCCATTTGTTAACTATTTCATCTTGATTCAGATTTTCGATTCAAATGGGAGCGTATGGTACGATGAAGAGACGCTAACAGTTTTCCAATGAGTTGATTTGTTTTTAACAATTCGCTCTCCTAATTATGCGCACCTATATTTGTCCATGATATTATTGCAACAATTATTTCACCAGTATTATCTAGAAATGAATATTCTCCAGAATGTTCTATAGAACTATGTCTAAAAGCTTATGACATAGCCTCGGTGTCTTCTATCGAATTAAAACGGCAACTTTTGAATTTTGGTCTCTCCTCTCAAATAGAAATGTCACAGTGAGCCAAATCTTGTGAGATCCCATCCTTTGGCACCTGAAGTCTTTTACAACGAAACATCTTTCTGGAACTATCTACAGCGCTATATGCTCGACATAGTGGAACGAAATCTCAATGAAACCTATCCTCTTGGCCGAATACTGTCAAGATTGTATTGATTGCACTCCTAGTTCTTCTCGCATTCGTAAGTTTAAGGTTCCCTTTTAGTGCATCTAGATGGTAAAATTCTGACTCTTCTACTACTAATTCTGACTCAAGCTCGTAATTATAAATCTAATTCATAACCTTTGATTCCTTACAAGAAACTGAGAATGAGATATTGACTTTGTACAAGGAATTCAAACTGCGTCTTAGAGTAAGCAGACTTACTTCTTACATGAACTTCTAGGGAACAATAGACTGTACCATGGATAGGTATTAAGTATACAGATGGGATTAAGGCATAAAGGCAGAAAATTACTGCTTTAAAGACGATGAAGACTTATATTGTATTCGGGAAAGTTTTCAAAATATGATTAGCTTTATTCGATTCCTATTTCATCAGTCTGGTATCTTTTACGATGAGGAAGACCGCAGTTCGATGCATCTTCACGTATCGAATATTGTACAGTGGACTTTTTACCTACCGTGTTTTCACCAGCTTTCAGTTTACCGATTCTAAGTTTTTATGAAATATTGTTTAGGTCCTGAAAATGTTACAGCTTTTTAATAGCGCTACCGTACAAAGATTTGGATTTCAAGAATTGTAATTTGTAATTTACACGAGCTCTTAAAATCAAGAATGTATTATTGTTTTTCAGTCGAATGAATTTGACATGTAAGGAATTTCTGCTTCATTGTGCTACGTGTATTCACGGTCTAAAATTCCGGCTAGCAGTTGGGAGGTCAAGAGTTCGAGTCCCGGTAAGGAAATTGCTGATTTATCGTTTTCATCCTCCAAAATAAACCTAATGACTCTACAAAGATTTTGCTGGCTACACATTAAGTGATACCAGTGACCTAATTTTTGACAATGATATTTTATTTAAGAAATATGTTAAACAACCAGTATTTGTAACTTACTATATTTGTAAACAGTATTATTAGTAGATAACTCCTGATTTGCGTTGGAAACAATCATTTAATACTGTTGTGTAGAGAATTGTCTGATCGCGTTATAAAAACTAGGTGAATGATTTTCTGATTTAAGGAAATCTTAATTTTATTTTATTCTGAATTATTTATTTTAATGCTTTAATTTTGGGTAAAAAAACAGATGCTTCTGAGAATATTATTTAGTTTAAAGGATATTATTTATTTTCCTTTATTTGCAATTTTTGTCCAAGCTTTGATTCATTGTGAAAAGAAGCAGGGAAAAGGAGGCGATTCTGCTAAGTCATGATTTCGCGCGCTTTGTCCTTTAGAATGTTCTAGAAGAAATTTCATTGTGCAGTTGACCTTAGGACAGGAAGTACGTGACAGAAGGGTCAGAGGTTGCCACTTAACCTTCGATGTATGTCATTCAGGTTGGCGATCGGAGGGTCCGGTTGTTGGCTAATTGAAGAAGGGCGCGCATGCGCGATCACCCTTATTTCCTCATTCAGGGGTTGAAACGCAAATTTTGCTCAAATTAAGGGGGCGATAATTGAAGCCATTGTGGGAGCCCGCGTTTGTGAAGGAGACGAAGAAAATTCGAGTTTGAATCACTTGCTTGCTGAACTTACTTTTGGACGTTACTCTTGAAACTTGTTCTGGGGTTGAGCGATAGAAAAGATGTAATTTACGAAGATAGATGTTTCCCGGCGGGGAGCGGCAAATATGCTCCCCGGCCGCGTTTTGGTTAAGAGGCAAGATTAAAGAGGGAGGAGTCTTTGCTGAAAGATTTAAAAGACTTTACTCACTTACTCTTGGATTCACCTACTGGCTAGACTTACTTACCTTTGGCTAAGACTGTAACTTCGAGCTTACTCTTGGGTTGAGCGATAGAAGGTGAGCTGTAATTGCCTAGAGAGACGTTTTTCCGGCAGGGAGCGGCAAACATGCTCCCCGGCCGCGTTTTGGCTAAAAGGCCAAATTGAACCCGGGCGAGTTTTACTGAAATGTTTAAAGAGACTTTGCCCGACGTTGGACGAGTTTTACTGAAGAATTTAAGACTTTCAGGATTAAGACTTTTGGCCCGATTTTCGAAGCGGGAAGACCAGGCGGACAGCCATGCTGGGCAGCAGTGCTCTTGTTTTCCAGAGTGAAAATGCTTCGTCGTTAGGAAAACCAGTTACCGGTCGTGTGTGTTTCGCCAATAGTGCCAGGACAGGACGATGTCCTCTGAAACTTCCATTTGTAACCGAGGGATACGAGTTCTCCACTTCAAGATGTCCACCAAAGATAAGTCTTTATTTTCTGTGTTTGAACTTTAAGTAAGGTTTCAGAAACTTCCTTGGAATTTAAAAAAAATAAAAAAAAAAACAACTTCGAATCTTTAAGGACTAAATTGCCTCCCCTTTTCCCCTTCTTAATTTACCGAGACAAACCTTAAGGTCTTTATATGAATTAGGATGTAATAATATAATTTGTTTGTATAATCTTCCTTAGAACAGATGTTGAATTGCAAATAAAATGTTTTCTTTAACCTCTTAGAAATTATAGAACGGGTACCCGTTAAATTAAAAGAGTCATGTAATAGATTTGCAAATCATGAATTTAAATGTAACAAAAGAAAATGACAAATTGAAGAATTCACCTGTGTCTAAAATAAGTAAATTGAAACGGTAACTAAAATAAGAAATTTGACTCTCTGATTAGGATAAGATTTAATTTTAATTGTGAGGAATTTGAATAAACTGGTATTTAATCTGGAAACCTATTACTTATATCTTTATATCTTTTATGTGTTTTCTTTATATCTTTTATGTGTTTTTCTTATATATATATATTTATTTTACATTTTGTTTATTCGATCCTCTCACGGCGCAGTCCCGGATGCATAATACACAAAGCAAAAATTTGTACTAACCACTCTTCATTTATACGATCACTAAAAGTGTGAACATTTAGCTAATTCTGAATAGTTTAGTTCTCAGTGGATATTTAGTTAGTTGCGGTATCACCTTTCTGTTTCTGTATCGGTGTTTATACCTGTAGATGCCGGTATAGAGGCAGAACCTAGGTCCAGTGACTTTACAATACTAGCTACATTCCTTCTCATATGAATTAATTAGATTTTCTTCGAAGAAGTAGGAACTGAATTACTGCTCATATTCGAGTTATCCAATAAATAGCTTACTGAATTGCAACTTGCATCGTTATTCATAAAACTTTAATTAATTTAAAGTTGTTTAATACCTAACGCAGAATAAGTTCAGCTCAAATTTGATCGGTTATACAGTTTCATCGAGATCCAATTCTTCGTGAAGTAACTATACTCTAATATTTGATGAAGAGAAAAACTAGGTTCATCTATGGATATGCTTCGCTATTTATCATTCAAAGCCTCCTATTACAGATCCTACCTAACGATGGTGAATCAGGGATGAAATATGAGTTGCTATTGAATTATCGAATAAATGGATAAATGAGATTATTTTAAGTCCATATTTCAGTGTTACGTTTCAGTAACACTGAAACATTTTAAGTCCATATTCAGTTTCCTGAATTACCGCACTTTATGTTTTAAACATCTAACAAATGCCGGAAGCTGTTTTTTGAATCTCAAACACTAGATAAGATCTATAAAATTACATTCATATGTAAATTTTATTTTTAAGTGCACTTTAATAAATAAACATTCATTTTTTAATTTTGTGAAGATTTATTTATTTATTTTTAACTAATAGTTGATTTTAAATTAAATTACTATTCTGTCACTCTTTTTTCACCCACGATTTTTATGCTAGAATTTAAATGAGATAGCGAGCGTTTATTCAGATTGAGAAAGAAAGATGAGGGAGAAAATTAATTTTAGAGCATGTTCTGCCTACTTGAAGCCACGTTGTACCTTGACTTAATAGCGACTTGATTCTGAGGCTTTGAGTGCTAATTGTCATTTGGTTTGTCTCGCCTGTTTTCTACAAACCAGAGCCTTTCCTTCGCATTATTTTCTCCTGTGAGCCGTTAGGCGATTCTACTACATTTGCTTTTAGTTCAGCATTACGTATTTAAGTTAAGCCAGAAGTGTTGGCTTGTGTAAACCCAAGTTGGGTCATTTTTACTTCTTTTGTGTTCAAATAAAAAAGTCTTATACACCCTTCTTCTGACTTTTGTTTTGTTTTACAAGACTTCAATTCTTCAATACTCTTTTTAAAGTCTGTAGTTTAGGAATCCTAAGAATACAAGAATTTACAATCCGTTACGACAAAATAAGCAAGAGTTATCTACCATACGGGGAAGATGACTTCTTAGAGGACTTTCTAACAGAAACAAACTCAGATTAAAAATTACTAATTAACTTACTTATGTTAATTACATTACATTAAATTTGTTCCTACAGCGAAAATGCCCATCTAACCATCTCGTTCATGAGGATTTGAAATCATGTCCAACTACTACTATTCAGAATCATATTCATTCGGTCACTGGTATTCACTTGTTTAGTGAACTAATGAGTACATTTATGCTAATGAAACGCAACTTAATAAGCACCAAGCATAAATGTTGACACGAAATCTAACTAGACGGCGGCAACATATGTAAAGTTTCGTGTAAGAAAATAAACTTGTAATAACAACAATATATCATGCGTTGTAATAGATATATAACGTCTAATGTACGCAAAGCCAAAGCTGAGCGCTATGCTGAATTTGTGTATTTGTTTCATTTTTTTAAAGTGACTTCCCATGTACACAGCGATCTGTTTTCGCTTAAAACATCACAGACTGAGAAAACTGGGCACCTCGCATAATCTTGCGATTACGTAAACATTAAACAGCTTTTTATGAGACGATATAATATAATCAAGCTACCATATTTGACGATTGGCTTTGCGTTAACAGAAAATGACCCTAATATAAAAAAGACATAAAATACTCCGTTAAACAATCTACTGTCTGAGGTTGAACCTTGCCTGATTTCAAATAAGTGTATGTCTGATTTTACTTAAAATAGATTTTTGTGTTAAATTCTGTATTTTTAATAAGCAATTCTTTTTTGTGTTCTGAAAGGTTTCAAAAGACTCTCGTCAAAACATATAAGATATTAAGGCAACTTAGTATGCTCTTTGAAACTTTCATTGTTTTGATGATAATCTGAAGGTTTTCCTACAATGTGCTACACTGACTACCAATAAGTATTTGGACACCTATGCAAATGACGATATCTGCGGTCCTAAGGTACGTCACGGACTCCGCAGGTATATATCGTGTAGGAAACAGCATCGACTTTAGTCGCTTGCAAGATGCTTCGCAGTTCGGAGCTCTCTGATTTCGAGAAAGGTATAATTATCGGGTATCACAAATGTGGCCGATCCTTAAGGGACATATCTAGCGATCTGAAATACCCAAAATCGACAGTTGCCTATGTTATTAAGAAATGGAAGGTGAGCGGGGATTGTTGGAATGTGCCCCGAGTCGGCAGACCAGCGAAACTAGGAGATAGAGACCGACGAATGCTGTCCAGAGAAATTCGGAAGAACCGCACCCAACCGATGGCCCTCATCTGTGAGGAGTTTCAACAGGCATCCGGGAGTATTGTTTTAATGAATACCATCCGTAAGGAAGCACATCTGCTTGGTTTTCATGGTCGTGCTGCTGCCCATAAGCCTTTGATCACAAAGTCCAACCGCGCTGCTCGGTTAATGTGGAGCAAAGCACATCGAAATTGGACCGTAGAGATCAGTGGAAACAGGTTCTTTGGAGTGACGAATCAAGGTTCACCCTTTACCGTCTGGCGTCTACCTGGAGAACGTCTCCTGCCAGAATGCATTGTGCCAACAGTCAAGTTCGGCGGAGGTGGAATTATGGTCTGGGGGTGTTTCTCCTGGTATGGACTGGGACCCTTGGTCCCCATTCATGGTAAGCTCAACTCCGATGCCTACTGCACTATTTTGGATGACAGTGTGTTTCCTACGTTGTGGCAGTTTTACGGGTTGGAACCCTGTTACTTTCAGGACGACAATGCCAGTTGTCATGTTTCGACGTTAACCAAGGCTTGGTATGGTGCCAATGGTGTTCATCGAATGGACTGGCCTGCCCAGAGTCCAGACCTGAACCCTATCGAAAACATTGCCGAATTCAGGGGTGCACTACCCGTGCAAAATCGGTGAAAGAACTTCTATGTCTTCTCCAAGTCGAGTGGAAAAAATACCACTAGCTGTCATACAAAGACTTGTGGAAAGTATGCCCCGGAGGGTCCACGCTGTAATTACCTCTCGTGGAGGCTCTACCAACTATTGATTTTGAGTAAAGTTAGTTTTTCTTTTCTATCACAGATGTCCAAATACTTATTGGTAGTCAGTGTATTTTCAAACTTTATCTTTTTATTGCATTATAAAGTTTAAAAATTTATTCTAATTATTTTATAATAGTAAGTGCCTAGCTCAGAGCTTATACTAAATGAAAGAGTTCAAATCCTCGCATCAAAAACAGTAAGAAGTTTATTCGTAGGTTTGTTAATTACACTGGAGCTCTAAAAATAAACAACAAAGGCTAAAAGAAAAAGCTCGAATGGAAAAAAAAGGGAAATTAAAAGAGTACAATTTACATATCAGATAGAGACTGCATCGTCCATTGCAAATAGGCAACGAAAATTATAATAAAGTGCAATCCCTCAGACCCTCCACAACGCCAATGGAGCATTCCTGGACCTGTGCGGCAGCTCGGGCGAGCAGCGATAGTTCTGTGTGGTCCGCGACAGTTAAAGCTGAAAGCATGAACCGAATACATCATATGCACGATGAAATGTGTTAGAGGACTGTCGAGATATTGGAAGCTAGTGCAAGATAATCCGCTGTTACGAGAGAGCTGAATGTGCATCGTAGTGTCATCAATAGGCTATGGAATAGCTACCAAACCCCTGTAGAAGACGTGAGTCTGGACGCCCGAAGGATTACCACAAAAGCAGACGATTGCTTCCTGTAGCTTTGTGCAATATACCGTAGATCACTGGTAGCACGACAGCTGGCGTCGCATCTGTGTGATGTTGCAGGACGGTCCATATCCCGCCAAACTGTGTCGAGTCGACTGCAGGAAGATGGGCTGTACACCCGACGACCTGTGGTTTGCGTTCCTTTGTCCCCATCGGCTGTCAGAGCATGTTTGAATCAGGTCCGTGAACGTTACAGTTGCATATCAGAGCAGTGGGACCATGCAGTCTTTATGGCTGAGTCTCGATTTAACATTCAGAACGATTTTTGGTACATTCTACACTCTCATCGCTGCAACGGGTACCGACGTGATATTTATGCACGATAACGCCCGCCCTCGTGTAATGGTGCGGAGTTATCTAGAGAGAGAAAATATTTCACACCTGCTAGATCACCAGACCTGAATCCTACAGAGTGGGACATATTGAAACGCCGAATAGCAGGTCGCAGTCTACCGTCTGGCACCTAACAGAATCTCGAAACATTTCGAGTGAAACTTTCAACATAGAGAGACCTAGAGTGAAACCTTTTGACATGCTAGATCACCGGACCTTAATCCCGTACAGCATGTGTAAAGTGTGGGGACATGTTGGGAACGATGACAGGACGCTACTAGGCACCCTCCACGAGGTCAGACATGCAATACTCCAGGAATGACAGCTGCTGCCACAACATGCGATCGAAGACACTACTACCAGTTTGCCTCACTACTGTCAAAAATGCATTTCATCTAGAGCAGCGGTTCTCAACCTTTTAAGTAAAGCGCACCATCTAAACAAAAACTGAAAACCTTTAGTACCACCAGAACAAAGTACTACTACCACCACCACTCTTGAACAAAGCTCAGATCGCATAAATGTACAAGCGTTAGAAGGAAAAAACTCAATCAGGATGTTGGGGGCTTAATTTTTGAATTTAATAGTTAAAAATACTTTGATTCTTTGATTACCACTTATTTTCTTCTTGCGTACCAGAGTGAACCCCTGTAGAGGGTATGATACCCGTTATTAGCCTGATGTTTCCATTGCACATTCTTCCGACCCAATTGGTTGTAATTGATATATAAATACGGATTTGTTTGTTATCGAATTACCCCATTATTCAGAATGGTCTAGTTCTGTCTATAAATCATAATATCAAACTACTATCTAACATCTTAAAAAAAATTTGGTATTCAAAATTTTAAAAAAATTAAGAAACTTAAAATGTAACATATTAGAAAGATAAAAAAGGCAAATGGTTCTCTACAAGATATTGTAATATATATATAAAAATAAAAATTTTTCCCTCAAGTGGTAAGTATTGTCCCTGGAGGGAAATATTTGTTGCACGACTCGTGCACAAGCGATCCAGTCAAATAAATGTACAATTAGGCTTGAATAATCGAAGTTTTTCTTTCTTAATTAAGTGCAAAAGTTTCCACGTGGCTTTAATTTATGATGAAATAATATCACACCAATTTTTTCCTGCCTTTTTTTTTTTTTTCATTTTTTTTTTTTTTACCTTTTTCAAACTGCAGTTTTTTTAAATTAATATTTTTGGTTCATTTGATAGACTCTACTAATTAATATTTGCTTTGTCAATAAAAGTCTTCGAAACAGAGTACATTCAATAATAAAAAGGAAAGTGCTGAGAAAATATATTAATAGATTACTACTGGTGACGGTAGAATTTGCTGGAATTTGAAACATGGGGTTATTTAAGTGATATTACGAGAGAGTTTCTTTCATTTTTTAAATATTCTATTAATGTGTAAATAACAATACATTTAAATAAAATTATGAAATTTTTCGCCATTTATTAACTCCATATCGAAGGCAGAGACATAATAATTTCAAAAAATGATTCATACTCTTCCATTTATTTAATTTCAGTGGAAAGAAAAATTTTGAAGGAGACAGTTTGAGGTTTATTTTACATAATATACTTTCAAAAATATTATTATTATTGCAAATTTTGCATCTAAAAATGTGTTACTTCTAGTTATATAAAAGAAGCCCTGAGCATGGATCATCCAAAACAAGTTATTTGAAGATGCGCGAACAGCAGTTCGTTCGAATGAATAATGTTTTAATTGAAATCTGTAGCACAAAGTAGTTTTAATCTGTAGCACAAAGCTACAGATTTTTCTACCTCATCAAGCATTAGAAGTGTTTCATGAAACAAAAACTGTTTTGGAGCATATCACTTGCTTTCAAATATAAATGATTCGTGACACCGTCCCTTTTTGTACATTTCTATAGCTCCTGCATTTTATTTTATTTGCTTTGAAACGAGTTAAAAGAGAATGTGGAGACATTTCTATGCTTTTTTATATTGTTATTTGGCGGTTGGAGAAACAGAGCAATATAGCGAAATCAAGAATATTCATTTCAATAATTTCGTCTTTCATTATCTGATAACAGTTCACCTTAAGGACTCTATTCTGAAATTCTTCACATCCTGGGCACAAATTTATTGCATTAAATCTAAAAGCGGTATCACATCTACTAGCAGCCCTCAGCAGGGAGACAAAAGAAACATTTCCTTGAATTTTCGCTTTAGGGATATCCAGTTTGTTGACTTACGTTTACAACAGTTCTTTGGGGAAAATCTATTAGGGACAGAGCTTCAAACGAAACGTTTTCGGTTCATCTCATTTCTCGGAAAAGTTCTTCTAAAGTTGTGTGACGCTAGATGTGATTACTTCATGGGGAAAAGATTAATTATCCAGCTCTTTTACACGTATTTCCATTATTGGCCAAAGAAATTGTTGAAGCGGTATTTTGATATTTAACCCATTGATGCGAGGATTTTTGAAGCTTACATGGATCTATAGGTTAGATAATTTTTACCTATCTCATTTAATTTTTCTCTCTTGTCCATAAAATGTTTTACTGACAGGTATCACTGGTATTTTGAACTTTCTCACAAGCATTATAAAGTATTTAAACTAGAGATGCAATTTGAATACTAACCTAAAATTCCATTATGAGTTTTATCTTAAATTTTTAAAAGAATTACTTTTATAAACGCCAAAAAAGCGCTTCTGTTCGAAACAGAACGCGATTGTTGCAGTATGAGTCCTATTTGTTTCACCAGTGTTTTAATATAGTTTCGTTTATTCTTCATTTAAGGCTTATACCAATAAAGTAAATATTTTTACTCTAAACTGATTTAGTACATTGCATAACTAGTGCTGTAAATTTTAACTTTTTAGTTAGTCCCCCTTCGACTTACTAATCCTAACAAAATGTAAAATTTTGCATTGTTGCTTAAACATTTTTAGTTAAATATCATCGCGAAAAAGAAACTTCGTATTCAAGAGATTTAATTGTGTGTTTCATTTGTATCATTTTAATAAATATAACTAAATTTTAAAACATCAGATGTGTTTTTCGTTAAACGTAAATTTCAAATTTCGCTTATTAATGCCTTTTAATATTAAGGAAAAATTTGTTTCTAATCTCATTTTATTAGAACTTTTATGTAAAGAATTCGTCAGATCCGAGACATCCAAGAATCTTTTAGGATTTGGGGTCAAGAAAATTTATTTTTGTTTCAATTCACTTCAAGAAAAGCAATAAAAACATGCAGTATACATGAAATTTCAAACAAATGCACATCGAGAAGTTAGTGAATAAGATAGTAGATATATACACAACAAGATTATGATACAGTTCAAAGTATTTAATTAAAAAATTGTTTGTTTTTTATTTAAAATAGCCATGTTTTTAAAGTGCGATGTTCATTTAAAAGCATTCTTTATCAAATTGTTCTTCGTAGCAATCACAAATATTTTCGTTTGGATGTGATTCTTTTGCAGATGCATTACATATGTATTGCTTTTCACTTTTTCCAAAATATATATTTCCATGTTTTCTTTTCAGTCCTGCTTCTTTGCACGTAACTTTTTCTTTTATGGTTGGAATTTCGAACAAAAAATTATTTATTTTCAATTCTTTCAGATCTATGCTTTTTGCAAGAAGCTTAAGAAAACAGCGTTTGTTCTACGATTTCGAAAATAATGAAGCTATGTTTTCTTTAAAATAGTATACGAATTCATAAAAAAGTATTGGAAATGTTTTTTTCTGTGCTGTGTGTTCCAGTTTTGAAGACAGAAATCGGTATCCTTATCTTACTTCATTCCATTACCTTTTTTCAAATAAAACTTTAGAAAGGGTTTTGTAAACTCTTGTTTATACAAAGATAATATAACAGACACCTCATAACATTCATTTCTGAAATAAATTCCTTAATACTGTCTTTTCAATGAAATATTTTCATTTATATTAAAATCGCTCCTATATTCCTCCAGAACGAGTCAATCATAGGGGTTCTAAATAAGAGCTAAAATCCAAGTTAAAATAAGAATCGGCAAAGCCTTTTGGTCGTAAATTTCCTCTTGTATATTTTTCTGGTTGTACTTGTAAAGTGATATTTTTCTTATCGATGAGTTTTTCCTTCGCTGTTGAATAATAAGCTTTGTATCCTCTTACTTTAAAGTAGGCACTTCTAGGTCGTACTGACCCTCCCTCTTTATGATCATAATGATTATCGCTATCACCTCATAAAGAGGCTTAAATTATTTTAGCAAATCAGAGGTCTGATGCAAAATTGCTTATTCTAAAGTAACATACAATAGGTCATAAAATAAATTATTGTTTATCATGATTGCGAGGAAAGACAGAAGGGAGGAAAATGATCTTGAAATGCTTATTCTGAAGTAGCATACTATAGTTCCTAAAATCTACCGAATCAGGTACTATAGAATTCAATTTGTGTAAAATAATAAAAATAAGTAACAATTCATAGATAATTTGGATATGTGTATCGTATGTTATTCCAGCTACAATCGAAAATACATTTGTATTCGCTAGCTTGGTTTTGTGCTTAAGTTTTAGTTACTATCATTTAGCGTTTATTCGGGACAAAAATTCATCTTTCTGGAAAAAATTCGTTTTTTAGTTTTAGTTTAAAAAAAAAACGTAAGTATAAGCTTACGTCATATAATGTGAGAAAAGTCACAATAAGTGAGAATTTTGAGCTCACAAAGATCCTCACTCGATGTTGCTGAAATTTTGTCTCGGTAAAATAGTTTTAGATATTTTCCATAAAATAGAAATTTGCCCACACTTACTGTAACAATTATTTTTTTTTTGATAACCTAAATTAAACTTCAAAATGATGTTATCAAAAAATATTAAACTAAGGATTTAGGAATAGATAGAGTGATATAAATACTCATGTGATTCCATGACTTGGGGAGAATATTACTCAGAAAAGTGCACACGCATTTACTTCAAAGCGTAAAATAACTAATGTAGCAAGTGTGAATATAGCAGCAGACAACCTCATAAGTTGAAGATAATGAGACACTCCGCTTCTCTCCCCTATCATCTCTTAATCAGATTGAAAATAAAAATTGAATGTTTAAATTTTACCCAACTCGAGAACGGTCGCGGAAGTTAATTGCATTTCTCATCCATGTATTCTGAAAATGTGCGTTCGTGGGAAAATTCATAGTCTAATGAATCATTCATTCATGCAGTCCAGACATAACTGCGTTTGCAAAGTTGAGTGCACTCAGAGTTTCAGAAAGCATCGTCTTGGAATAAGAAACAATCTCAAGTTGTAATTCTGTTAAATGTTATATTAGTACTTTGTGCATTAAAATGGGAATGCACAAAGGATCCATGGATGAAAAGAAAATTCGCTCGAATAATTCCTAGAATTGGAGATAGCGACTTCATGAAGGATTTAAAAGAACTTGGCATATTTTGTGGGCAATGTTGCTTTAAATGGAAATTCACGTCTATTCCAGAAGAATTAAATTATTGATCTTATTGAACAGAAAACCAAAAACGAAATTAGAAGACCTTCCTTTTAAACACTTTTAAACAAATGAAACTGTTGATAGAGATGAAGAAAGTAGATATCAAGTAAGGCTTTCCTGGTTAGAAGGCCATATTAGATAATAAATATTTGACTTTTAACAGAGTGAAATCACTTATATCTGCCTGTAAACTAGAAGCCTGTAGAGACATTAGGTATTTTTGGCAGCAGGCAAGATAAAAAATATGCAACTGCCTTCGCCGGGAATCGAACCACGGACCTCTGGAATACGGTCCAGCGTGCAGATCACTACACCACGAAGGCATGCTAAGAAGGTGAGAGAAATACTTTATAAGCATATGGAGAAGTATTTATTGTGTGGGAAAATGAAAGTATTATTGAAAAAGTAAATTCGAGTGAATATTATTCTAAAACGATGAAAATTTATGTATTCATTTTTGTCATATTCAGCTCTTATAAAAGAAAATTTCACAATTAAAATAAGACCTGTTTTTGACAGATCAGCTACAACTGGTAATTCGGTGTCTCTCAACCGGCTGTATCGAAGAGGGACCTAATTTGATTGAACTCATCCCTTCAGTGTTGAACCGTTTCAGATGGAAGAAGATAGGAGTTATAGTGTATATCCGGAAGGCCTTCTTACAGACAGGTTTACATGAAAATTGTAGAGACATTAGGTATTTTGGAAGCAGGCAAGATAAAAAAATGAGCCATCGCCTTAGCCAGGAATCGAACCACGGACCTCTGGAATACCGGTCCAGAGTGCAGAATCACTACACCACGAAGGCACGCTAGGCAAGCGGGAGAAATACCTTATGAAATGACAGGAATTTTCTGAGATTTTAATCCTGTGAAGTTCTGAAACCTTCTGAAATTTGTTTGCTTTGTAGAAGTTCTGAAAAGTTCACCTTGTTCTAAAAAGACATCGCCTTGTAGTTTTTGGTATTTTCTGTTGCCCTTTTCTCCTATCTGCTGTACTAATACACCATTTAGATCAAGCAACGGAGAAGGAAAAACTGATAAGAAAAAATCAAGGATTTTTTAAACGCCGATAATTGCGTAACTAGTGTGGATTCTTTTGAGGACGGTTTCGTACCGAATCTGAGAAATTGTTTAGTTCTTCTATATTGGATCTACGTGGGGGGGGGGGCGGGTTTACTTGTCCACCTTCACTAACAGAAAATAATTGTGAAGGGAAAGAAGTTCCAGTCTTAGGGCTATCTTGAAATCCACGTGATGATATGTTATCGATTGACTGAAAGACATCCACTGATGAATAAACAATTTTAATAACTAAAAAAGGATTCTTTCGCCTTTTCTCTCAATAAAATCAAAAATACATGCTTTGTTTATAAAATATTCAATGCGAAACTTGTGAATGAATCTGCAGGATTTTCACCAGAAGATCGTGCTCGAAAGGCTTTAGTTTATGAAGTCAAAGGAGTAGATCTTAGAGGTCCCCTGCAGTTAACAAATGGATCTAAGAGTTGGATAGTATTGTTTATTCGTGTCATTTATCAAGCTGTTCTTATCGAAATCATAATATAATTGTCAACGGATAGTTTCGTTCTAGCGTTGAGAAGATTTATTGCGAGAAGGGGACGCTCCAACGTTATCTGTTCTGTTCGGATAATGTAACAAATTTCATGGGTACAGCTAACGCACAAAATCAGTTGACTTTTCCAGATCGCAGGAATTCACATTAGTTAAAAGAATTACCTAGAAATTCAATCCACCATCAGCACCTTGGTGTCGCAGCTTTTGGGTCTGTCTAATAGGCATGTTAACAAACATACTTAGGCTTGTTTTAGGAAACGCTAGTCTAGATTATGAAGACCTACTCTACACATACGATGCTGAAAATATCATGAATAATGGACCCCTGACCTACATGTGTGAAGATAGCAATGGTCTTATACCCTTCACTCCTATAATGTTCTTGTAGGAAATAAAGGAAGCGGCAGTTCCAGATCTAGATCTAATCGGTTCATGAAAGGCTAATAAGCGTTATGCTTAGAGACATAGAATTAGAGAACAGCTCAGAAAACGATTCAGAATTGAATATTTAGGACAGTTGAGAAAATATAATAAGACTGCAAATGATGACAATATGAAGGTTGGGGATATCGACCTCCTTGGAGACGACAACGTGAAAACATAGCCAAAGTTGTTAAAATGTACCTTGGTAAAGTCGGAAAAGCACGGCTGAAGTCAAGATCAAACATGGGACTTATTTGTGACCTGCCCAGAAATTGTATCTATTAGAAGTCAAAGATAATGACAGACTGTTAAAGAAGAACGATCCCGATGTAGTGACCATTAACTGTAGTTCAACTTATTACGCAAATGCTCCAAGTGATCCTGAATGTACTAAAAATGATGAGGTTGTCTTTCAAAAATGACGATTTGGACCTCAATTGAAAAGAAACAACGAATGAACTTGTGACTTTGAAAACTGTTGAGCTTCAGTTATAAATCTTTAAATTTCAAAAAGGGGGAGAATATCGCGAACGTTCTTCTACCTCTGCAACTAACTGAATTTTAGGGAAGAAATTGCATCCGTTAGACGCCAAAGACAATTACAGACTGTTAAAGAAGAACGATCCCGATATAGTGACCAGTAACTATAGTTCAACTTATTACTCAAATGCTCCAAATGATCCTGAATGTACTGAAAATGATGAGGTTGTCTTTCAAAAATCACGATTTGGACGTCAATAGAAAAGAAGCAACGAATGAACTTATGACTTTGAAAACTATTGAGCTTCAGTTATAAATCTTTGAATCTCAAAAGGGGGGAGAATATCGCGAACGTTCTTCTACCTCTGCAACTGACTGTAATTTTAGCGAACTCAAAATTTTGATTGTGAATTGTTGCCGTGTAGAAGTTTTGAGTGCTTAGTATATTTTGTTAAGCGCTAAAACAAGCTTGCAACTTTAATGCTTTATTAAATGTTTTCGAAATATCACATCACTGTTATAAATTCTGATGATATTCTCCATCTGTGTATCTGTTTTCAGAAACGGTTGATGAAACCTCAAGGTGATCATTCACCGTTCCTTTATTGAACATTTTGGAATAAGTCCCATTATATAAACTTGAAAATCAAAAGTGCTTTAAAATAATGAAACGATTTTAAAGAAACATTTAAAGTCGAATAATACTAATTTAAGCCTAAAAATACCATTACGACTTATTGGATCCCATGCACTGAAACTGGTAACTGTGTAAATTTTCTAAACAATTATACGGTATTTCTCTTACTTTCCTATGGTGCCTTCGTGGTGTAGCGTTTCTGCACACTGGACCAGTTTTGCAGAGGTCCGTGGTTCGATTCCCGGAGAAGGGATTGCTCATTTTTCATCTTTCCTGCTTCCAAAAAAAAAAATCCTAATGTCTCTAAAATGGCGTCCGAACTAAAAGGGTGTAGGAAGAGGTTTCTCCACACCCAGGATTTGGCGATTGGATCCCCTGAGAACCCCAGTTACCCTTTAAAAAGGGGAGTATATAAGGTATTTCTTCCACTTTCCTAGCGTGCCTTCGTGGTGTAGTGGTTCTGCATGCTGGGTCAGTATTCCAGAGGTCCGTGGTTCAATTCCTGGCAAATGCGTTGCTCATTTTTCATCTTTCCTGCTTCCAAAAAATACCTAATATCTCTACACGATGAAGTGCCGAACAGTTTTGCTTTGTCACTGTCACTGTAAACGTACCCCCAGGGGTTGACTCAGGCGAACGCTTAGGAAGTACTGGTTAGGATCTGTACCTAGGCAGTCTCAACCACGGGGACATAATAACAGTGCTCACCGAAGGCCTGAGGCGCCTATGAGGCCGCATGAGGACGGAAGCTGTCCCTTTCCATCAGCGTTGTCATTTTAAACTACACTTGTAACGTTTATATTATCAATATAGCATCACTCTGTTTGAAAATACCTTTTATGATAATTCATCTCAAGGCCGAATTCTATTTTCTTTTTTGCTTCGAAATCTGAAGAAAAATTTATATGAATATACTAATATAATCCTGGAACCGATATCATTGTAAGTATTTATATTTTATTCGCAAATGGTGTTTTACAATGATATTTGAAAGTAAACTTGAATTATGGAAACAGTATACGTATGTTAACATATTTATCAAACAATAGAGAAGTATTTTATACTATATTTGAAGATAGATGCTCATGTTGAATTCAGATTAGTAAAGGACAATAAAACAAAATAAAACAGGTTTTCTGGGAATTCTTCAGCTATTCAAATGTCCAAAGGAAACCAATAAGTAAAGGAGAAAATGAAGTATATTTTCTGGGAATTCTTCAACCATTCCATGACCAAAGAAAACCAATAAGTAAAGGGCAAAAGGAAGAAGACTAATTAGTAAAAATGCAAAACAAATTAGATTTTTATTAAAGGGCAAAATCAAGTAGGTTTTTTTAAGAAGTCTTTCAACCATTCAGTGACTATAGGAAACCAGTAGGTAAAGCAGAAAATGAAGTATGTTAATTAGTAAAGGGCAAAATAAAATACACTAAGAGTTCTTCAACCATTCAATGACGATAGGAATCAATAATAAAGGACAAAGTGGATTAGTTAAGGACAAATAAAACAGATTACTTACTAAACGGCAAAATTACATAGGATTGGTAGGAAATTTTTTAACCATTCAGTGACCAAAGGAAACAAATTAAGCAAAGGCCAAATGAAGTAGATTAATTGGTAAAACGCTAACCTAATTAGGCCATTAGTAAAGAACAAAATAAAGTAGGTTTCTTAAGAATTCTTTCAACTATTTAACAACCATAGGGAACCAATACATAAAGGGGAAAATAAAGTACATTAATTTGCAAAGGACAAAAGTACTTATATAGTAATTCTTCAACACTTCAGTGACGAAAACAATCAATAAATAAAGAACAAAATTGAGTAGATTAATTACTAGAGGGAAAACTTTAGTAGGTTCGCTAGGAAATTTTTGAACCATTCAGTGACAAAGAGAAACCAATAAGTGAAGAAGAAAATGAAGTACACTTTCAATGAATTCTTTCACCCATTTAGTGACGAAAGGAAACTAATAAAGGACAAAATAAAATATGGTATCTAGAAATTTTTAAACGATTTAATGAAAAAAAATCTACATGTAAAAGACAAAATATAGTTGATTAATTAGTAAAGGACAAAATAAAGTAGATTAATTACTAAATGGCAAAATTAAGTAGGTTTTCTAGGAAATCTGCCGACCAAGAAATGGCAAAAGAAACCAATAAGTTAGAAGAAAATAAAGTGAGTTTTCTAGGAATTCTTTCAACAATTCAATGACCAAAAAAAATCAATAAATAGAGTACAAAATAAAGTAGATTAAGTATATTTTCTATAAATTCTTCAACCATTCACTGGAAAAGAAACCTATAAATGTAAATAATTGCAGTTAAAACTGAAAACATAGCTCCTATTCTTAATACATAACAGAAAAATGCAGCCTCAGAATTCTTTTAAAGTTGCTGAATTAATTCCGGTTTGCTTGATTTGTTTTTATTGCTTTTTAAGTATACTAACCGTTCAAAAATCAAAGGCTTATTATCCCGTCTAATAAAAACTGTGAAACGGTAAGTACTTTCTTTTCCTTCTGTTTAAAAAAAAAATGTTCATGTTCCTTTTTTCTGGTTCATCCTTTTCTATTTGCATCGACTTGCATCCTCTTCTTTTGCTTTCTCAATTGCTTTCTATCTCATGCAGGTTTCCAGTCTTTTATTGTTGTATAATTTTTCTCTGTTTTCCCGAATTCTTTCTTCTTGATCTTTTCTATTCGTTTTCTGCAATGGCTTTCTGCTCAGTTTCACTCTTCCTCTCGTCTTTTTTTTATTCTCTTTTTATGCCGCTTTCCCCCACTCGTTTTGGTCGATATTCTTACGTTTTTTTTTTTTTTTTTTTTTTTTTTTGTTACTTTCTGATGGATTGATTAAATATGACTTTTAGTATTGGTGCTATAGCCAGTTCTGTTGGCTTCACTACATAGAAACGGCCTTCTGTATCATTACTTAGGAATTTTACTCTTTTGTGTTGGAAATTAGTTTAATCATCATATACAGTTGTATGATAACAACTCTTCTCTCGAAAATTCAAGTTAGAAAATTTTAACAGCTGCAACTACCTCGCGTAGTGTACCACAGGTAGCAGATAGATATGTTTTTCTTAAATGTTCAAGGGCACTCGGATAGCTGTTTTCACCTGGTATGCAACTCAACGACAATAAATACTTCTGTTTTATAAATATGACCTACGAGAATGAATTTCTTTGCTACAGTATTTTGAAGATGATTTTCATTTTTTTCCCTTAATATGTTTTGATATTGTAATATGCATCTAAAAGGCATTTTCCGTCACCAATAATTGGAGCAATGCAGTGAAACATGTTGCATCTTCCAAAGTCAAACTCTCCATTTTTAAGTACATGAATCCATATATATTCAATTTTAAATGCGGAAATTCTAAATCCTTAAATGTAAATGTTTAAATGCATAAATCCTTAACATTGATAATAGTTTGAAGCCGTACAAGTGTTACTTAAAAGGAAATTTTTTACGGCTCTATATTATTAAAAATGTAAACTCCTAGGGCAGTAAAAGAGAATCAGACAGTTTATCTTTTCAACTTAAATTCTGAGTAGAAAACACAAATTCAGAAGTTTTTTTTATTTTTTATTTTTATTTACTCGCCAGTCTGACAGTTACACAACCTAGTAACAATAACAGAAAATCAACTCTTCGCAGTTAGCAGGAAGATCAAAAAAGATGTTGGAGTCAAGTTAAAATTCTAAATGCAAAGTAAAACGCGCTTACTAAACTTTCGCTCAACGTGCCCGAAATATATATGGCTAAAGCCGATTCAAGTAATCATTTGCAGAGAGAAGTTATAGAGCAGTCGAAAATAGTTAATAAAGGTTGCTTCTGGAACTCAAAAACTCTGCTCTTAAATATATTAGTTAACAAGGTAAATGATAAATTAACATAAAACCCCGCAAGCCTAAGTATAAAATTTAATTTAACTTTTAAATGGGAGGAAAAGTAAATTTCTCGATTTAAATAAAGTCCTGGATTTAGAGTAACAACCTAGGCAGTATAATTTTGATAACTTCTGTATTGGGTCTTTTCACATCCAATAAATTTACCAGTTGTATTTTCTCAATATACTTTCCGTCAGGTCTTCAACCTTAAGCTTGTATCTACTAAGAAATTTTATCTTTAATTTTGCTATCTTTGCAGTGCGGCGATTGCTATGGTGACCATCCGTACTTCCCCAAATTGGTAAAGAAAAAAGTGAGTATCCAGTTGTTCCAAAAAGTTCATTAGGGAACTTCTACCGGCAAAACTCACTGCGGATTTTATCGACGTATCCACGATCAACCCGAAACCTTCTATGTGATTTATGAGTACCGGTGGAGCCTGTGATGTTGGGGAGGACAGACTAAGCGTTTTGTTGTGTTGAGCCCTACCTCTAGAGTTTGAGCGCTAGTGTAGAGTTTTGTCTTCTTTGCTAGCATAAACTAAGTACAAACTCCTCACAGATTTTGCACTCTTAACATACTTGGAGCCAATTATCGCTCGTCCGGAAATAGCTACAAAGTCTTAAAAAGGTAAAAGGACTGGAACATAAATGCACGACTCGTGTTTACAAAGCAGCCAACCAATTGTGGCAGTGTAACATAAAATAACAGTAAATTCAACTTGTGTAGTATTCAAAGGCTACACAAATGATTCAAAGCAAAATTGGCTCAAACTTCTAAACTGCTAATCATTTAAATGTCAGCAGCTTAGTGTGAAGCTGAAGAACAACCTTATCTGAGCACGATAAATCTAGTAACACAGCTTCGAGAGGCAGAAACGTGCTCTGTGTTACAATCCAATAATCTCGGCTTAAATACTCAACCTAATTTGCATTCTGGTAGGGAAACGGAAAGAGAAGTGGCAGGAAAGATGTAAATCTTAAAATAACTCATAAAGTCTCACCTATTTAGGAAGCAGACACTAAGGTGAGACTCTGGAAAACTAAATTATCGCTATGCTTTCTTAATCAAACAGAAAATGTAAGATATGTGTAAAAAATCCTTTTTATTAAGAACTCAAGTAGTTCACCAGCAGGCACCTCTTCTGCTGACAAAACCATACAGCTTTTTTGGCGTAACTCAAGTGATAGAAATTCAGATTAAAACTGTAAGTCGTAATTTAGCCAAAGGCTAAGCAGAAATTATTAACCCTCAAGTTAGCTCAAACCTCTAGTGGTGTGACAAGCTCTATTGGCAAGAATAATGAAACTCCGAAACCAGACTGCTATCGTAGAATTTCAGATAGTAACATGGACTTCATCAGGCGGAACACTCTGGCTAAACAATCTAAAACCTTTCTTTAAACTTTATATTTCTCTTTCTACCTCATTTAAATACGCGAGAACTAAAATTAGCGTTTTGACAGGAAAACGGAAAGTAAAAATGATGGTAAAGATATTTAACATAAAATAACTGGTTGCGTAAAATAATAAATAGCTTATAGCTAGCAGAGACAATAACAATATACTGTCTTTTTTCATTTCAGTGAACGGTAATGAAACTTACATGGTTTCCTTAAGTTATTGCGTATTCTAAATTAATTTCAAATAGCTTCATATTTTTCGATGTTCTTTGTTTTTAAAATGCTCGTAACTAATAATTTCTGAAACTACGAAATAGGGCATAACAGATATCATATATTCGAAACCTAAGCCTTCAAATCTTTTCCTTAAACTGTAATACAGGAGACCACGGGAAGGAGATACTACTTCGTTTTGAAGACTTTTCAGCATAAGCTGTAATGCAACATACACTTCAGTTATAAATTAAAAAGTAAATATAAAAAGAATTATGACTGCTATTCGGTATGATTAGTGCTTATAAAATCACGGTTAACACTACTTGCTGGTCTAAATCTTAAAATTAGACGAGTACAAATAAACAAAGCTCTTAAATGTTAATTAATTACTACGATGAATGCTGAGCTGAATATTCAGAAATAGGAACTAGGTATTTCTTAAACATCAGCAATAAAGAAGATATGGACTTTAAGAGCACCGATTTTAATTGTGATAAATGATTAATTTTACTTTCATTTTCTGGCAATCAATGTAATATAAAGACCCTAATTTTGAATCTTGCACTAGTTGCATCTTTTTACTTTGAAAAACTGGTCAAACCTTGCACAGAATATATTTGCGATTGAAATCTTCTGACTTCAGTGACCAGTATCCCAAATTCCGGATAATAAAATAATTAAGCCATAATACAAGCTAATCGGTTCCGATAAACTTCTGAAACTGGACTGTTTTTCCATCCAGAAGACTCACAAGGTTAAATCGAATTTATCCGATCAGGTATTTGGCTTCTGAGGTCAATCAGTGGGAGCTGCCTTACAGTTGTTGGTTCAGATAACGAAAGGAATCTTGTCTTTTAAAATTTTTGCTGACTAAAAACTGTCTTGCTTAGATCGGATATGAGGACATACGTTTTTATTCTAAAAGGAGGTGAAAGTTTGTCGCTAAGCCTAATTATTAGACAACTTTTAAAAAACCAAGATTTTGAAATTTAATGATTATTTTCTTTGCTTACTGTTTAATTACTTTATCAATGCAAGTATCAATTTTACCTTATTGTTAAAATTGAAAGATGTGCTGTTTATAAGAAATAAAGTAAATTTAGTGTATACTTTGCTATATAATTTAACCGAAGAATTTAATCCTAAAGCTGTAAACAAGGGATAAAGAAAACGATCTTTTATAATGGACGGCCAACCTTCATAAACTTCATTTTTGAAACTGCTGTTGAAATCTAAATCTGTTTTCATTTACTTCGCCATTTCATGCATAAAGTCAAAGTCATGAATGTTCGAGAAGTCAGTAATAGGACAACGGAAGTAGCAAGCGTTTTTTATCGCTCCGCCTTAAAGCCGTGTATATGCAGATATACTGTGTGACAATAGTCAAAAATAGTATCATCGCAAAGAGCAAGCTCTATAGTACATGTTGATTAACGATTTTGACCGTGTGACGCTTATGAAAATTATTAAGGAATATTAAAGTATCTCCATTTACGTGCATTGGGTAAAGCAAGGAGCTACAACTTCCCTAGAAGCGGCACTGCCGTTCGATAGGTCCGAGCTACCACCCGTGAACTTTGACCTTCGCAGAGCAGCAGTGCAACCTTCCCCGCCTGCCCCCTGCAAAGGGAACTTATGGAGCTGCAATAAGGAGAGATAACAAATGGAAGTGTGTGTTTATTTTCAAAGTCATATCTCCGCTGCTAATTACTTTAGCGCCTCCAAGCTAATTTTCCCATAAACAGCATATCGAGTGGAACCAAAGTTTCTAAAATTGAAGAAATTCGGACTGTTAGTTCGAAAACTTCAAGTCTAGCTATTTATACAGTTTCGTTCGAACTTTTTACACAGCGAAGGACACCACCAACTCAAAATTCAAATTTGACGAAATAGTAAGTTAATTGGTTTTAGTGATTTAAGCAAATTTTTCAATGACAAGCAATTATTTTTCAACGCTTCTAAATTTACGTTTACATCTGCGCGGGAAGAGTGTTCTAGTCTGAATTTTGCAAGCCGATCTATACATACAACTAATAAACTTCAGTTAAATTAGTGACTACATCTGTGTGTACAGCGTTATAGAGTGAATTTAGGCAATGCCATTCCGTGTTCCACTACTAGATAATACCCAGTCAATTCGGGTAATTACATTAGTGTCTGTGTTTTCAGTGTTAACATTTATATCTGCGTGTTTTATCTGTGGATTCTTATGAAGAGAAGAATAGATGTATATTATCATAAGGTAGGATTTTAAAATTGTTTATTGCATTGGAGCATTTTTGAGTTTTCATCTTGCATGCGACAGTTTACTATCTCTGTGCTAAAATCTACAGTGTCGCAAATTTTGCAATAACTCCGCAACGTACGTTCAGTGGTCTCGCCCTCTTGTATTATTCTACTTTTATTATTCTACATTACATAGTCATTTTAATTCTCAAACATTGTGCTTATCGAATATTATAATTTTAATTATTGTATTCTTTGAATATTCCTAGTATATGTTGCACTTATCATAATTTAAACATATTAATTCTCAAATATTGTGCTTATCGGTCATCGTAATTTTAATTTCAGTGTTATTTGAATATGCCTAGTATACGCTGAAACCATCATAATTTAAACATTTCAATTCTCAAACATTGTGCCTATCGGATATTATAATTTTAATTTCTGTATTATTTGAATATTCCTAGCATATGTTGCCCATCATAATTTTAACATACTCGTGTAAATAACACGAGTTGAGTACGTGTTGAGTGTAATTTGTGTATCTCAGTTCTCCGTAGTTTTCTCTCATTTCATTGTACTTTGTATAATTGAATTAATTCTTTGTTTTGATATTTTTTTGGTATTGGGTTATCTTATATGTAGCTGTTTAATAATTTATTAACGCTGTGCATTTCCCCTATGTTTTGTTCTGAGCTATTAGCTCATACTTATTATGCAATTTTTTTTAATAGTATTTAGTGTGTTCAGTTAAGTTACTTCCAACTGTTTATTTCTTAGATTACCTGTTTATGCTTATTTAAAGGGGCTGGCGGTCGAGGCTCTGTATCCTACTGAGAGGATTTCTCAGTGCGACGGTGCATATAATTCTACGCAATTACCATCCTAGTGCTGAGTTATACTTACTTGTATTATATTACTTGCTGAGTTAAACCTACTTGTATTGTTTATGCAAGATATTTTCTAGTCACTAGAATGAGCTCGCAAACTCCAAAATCCCAAGCAAACTCAGATGGTGCTATGATTAATGTGAACGCTTCCCCTCCAGCTGAGACGCGTACCACTACTATCAATTCACCAGCTCCCAGAATCGAGACCATCAATCATCTTAGCGACCAGCTACATTCAGTTTTAATGCAAACAAGAGACAGCCGCAAATTCAGCGTGAGCGAGAAAAAACTGCTTGGTTCATTAATTACCTCTATCCGCAATACTTTTGCAGAACAAGAAGTGTACTGTGCAAGTCTGCAAGGAAAAATTCAGCTGCTGCAACAGCAACTCAGCGTGAATGATAATCGTTCTTTAACAGTTCCGGCCACACCAGAAGACCTTCCAGAACAGACGGAAACAGAAGAAACACCATTTACCGAAGTCAAAAAGAGAAAAAGAAAAGCACGAACTGCGCAACTTAACAAACAGTTATCAGACCACGTCCTCCTATTAAAAGCAAAAAAAACAGATAGAACTCCAGAACAAGTCAGAACACAACTGACTACTGAACTTAGCGCCAGGGAACTGGGCATTACTGTTGAAGAAGTGCGGCCCACACGCTCTAACGAACTTTTAATTAGGTGCAGCCACAGACAAAATATAGAAACACTCAGGAAAGCGATTGAGGAAAAGCCCTCACTCTCAGCAGCAGTCACGCTCAGAGAGCCCTCTTTCAGAAAGTCCACAATAATCGTCTTTGGTACCCCCACATCCGTAACAGCAGACGACATACGTGAAGCTTTTGCGAGCCTGGTGCCCTCAGCCAGAGAAAACAAATACATCCAAGAAATCCTATTTGCACAACTATCGGCCTCACCTGGATCGTCGACCTACAGCAGAATCTGTACGAAGATATTAAGGACCTTAGAAGAATTCTTATAGGATTCGGCTCTTGTGCTTTCAGAAAATACTTTCAAGTTGCAAGGTGTTTTAATTGTCAGCGGCTAGGACACTTGAGTCATTCTTGTAAAGCAGCGTTGGCCTGTGTAAACTGTGGACAAGCTCATAGCCAGGATAACTGCAAAGCATAGACTCCACACTGCGTCAATTGCGCAACTCACAATAAATCCAAAGGCACTAGCTTCGACACCACACACCCGTCTAGTGCAAGACAATGTCAAGCCTACAAGGCAGAACTGTTCAGAATGAAATCAACGGCGCAGTGGTAGATGAGCAGCAGGCTATTGCATATCCAAGAACAGTACATGGTTTTGCAGTTCTTCAAAGCAACTTGCAACGCAGCCAAACCGCAAATGTCCATGCAGCCCAGGTTATTCTAGAAAACAATGTAGATCTAGCCGCACTACAAGAATTTCATTCCATTAACAACAGGATCACAGGATTCAGCAACTTCAAAACTTACCATTCAGTAGGCAATCAAGCAGCCATCGCCTACAATGGTCCACTCACGCCGCTGCTAATGCATAAAGGAGATTACACAGTTACTGTACAACTGGAAGGGCCTTATGGTCAGATTGCCATCACCAGCGTGTATTTTCCTCCTTCGCACGACATTGTCACTGCACTCTAGGAGCTGGAACAAGTCATGATGATTCCGACTAGGAATAAGATAATTGCTGGGGACTTTAACGCCGCTAGCCCTCTATGGGGTGCGCCAGAGGAAAACAGGCGTGCTTGCCCTGTCCTTGACTTCATCACTTCTCATAACCTTGCAGTCGTCAACCCCACCGACAGCCCTCCTACATACTAAACTACCAGGGCTCAGGGGTGGCCTGATATCACTTTAGCCACCACTGGTATTCTTAATAATATTCACAATTGGAAGGTTAGCGAAACTCCCTCGTTCAGTGACCATCGCTACATTGAGTTCAGAATAGATTCGGAGCACCAATTTATAACAAAAAGCAGATGGAAGACGAAGTATATAAACCTGAACAAATTTAAAGATGCACTTTCAACCCATATTGAAAGTCTCGTGGCACAATGTAACAATTGCAACAGTAGTAAAGACATCGACGCCATGCATGAAGATCTTATGCAAACACTGCTCTCAGTGTGCGAAAAAGTCTTGAAAAGGAAACATTACGCAGCCCCGAAATGCATTCCTTGGTGGAACACCACGCTGACTGCTGAACGCAGCAAAGTCCGTGCCCTAAAGCGCAAAATGCAGGCATGCAAGGATCCCTTAGAAAGAGAGACACACTCGCTAATTTTTCGAAAGCACAGAGCTGCTTACAAAAGCCAGATTGCAAAAGCGAAGTTTTCATCCTGGAAAGAGTACTGTACCAACACTGCGAATAAGTTCGGAACTGTCTTCCGTATTGCACATGACAAGATGTTTACACCTACTAATCTTACTGCCACAATAAGCCACGGAGCAGCAACTAGCACAGAAGTAGTTGCGCACATTCTGGACAATATCTTTAGACCTGATAACGCAGACACAGATAATTCCGCACAAAGAAATATCAGAGCCAGCGTTGAGCAATATTACAATACCAAGAAAACAGATTTTGAACCACTGCCTAACGCCAAAGAAATAAGCGACATTGTTAAAGCGTTAAACACCAATAAAGCACCAGGTCCTGATGGGATAGATAATGGCATTCTGCAAGCCATTAACAGTATGCATCCGGAGTTACTGCATGCCTACATCACTGCGTGTTGGCGTAACAGATATTTCCCAGCCGGCACGAAACTTGGTGAGGTGGTGCTCTTCCTCAAAGCGAAAAAAGACCCTAATGTACCAACGTCTTACCGGCCTATTTGCCTTCTTCCTGCCTTGGGTAAAGTACTAGAAAGAGTCGTCCTTCAAAGACTTAAACACTATATCCTGTCTGGACAAAGCATAAATGACAAACAATACGGCTTCATTCCTGGCAGATCGGTGGATCACGCGCTGCAGCACCTACGAAAATTAATAGCAAATAACAGAATAAATAACCAACATAGTCTCATTATCTCTGTGGATATACAGGGCGCTTTCGACTCGTTGTGGTGGCCCGATGTACTGAAGAGATTACAGGACATGGGTAGCCCTAAGATTCTCTTTGACCTTATTTACAGCTACCTAAGTGATCGCCGCTTACAAGCCACTACGGACGCAGGAGTGCACTCACGTTCCATCAATAGAGGCTGTCCTCAAGGATCCTGTCTGGGTCCACTGCTCTGGAATCTTGTAGCGGACACAGCGCTGACTCTCTTTAACACAGATCCTCACACGGAAATACTGGCTTATGCCGATGACTTTTTGCTGGTAACCAAAGGGCACAGCCGCAACGCATATGACACTAGGGCACAACAAGCAATGGACAAGATGGCCAAATGGGCCAATGACCATAAGTTAACTATTGCCAACTCAAAAACCCAAGGTATGCTTATCTGCCCAGGTAAGCGCCATCGAAGAACCCCGTGCATCAACCTTCATGGGAAAAATATTAAAATAGTCAGAAACTTGAGGTACCTTGGAGTTATAATTGACGACACATTGACTTGGATGCCACATTTAAAGGAGATCAAGGCACGACTTCACAGGATATTTCATTCCATGCTCAGAACAGCAGCACCAACATGGGGAGTTTCTTCGAGGATGCTTAAAACGTGGTACTCTGTAGTTGCTGAACATATTGCACTATATGGAGCCTCCATGTGGGGCATAACGATCACTACTAAAATGGAGAATCTGCTACGCTCAGCACAAAGACCATTCCTCCTGACCATTACCCGAGGATATAAAACCTCACCCACTAATGCTCTAAACGTGATTTCAGGACTACCGCCTCTGCATCTCTTAGCTCAGCGCGAGAGTGCAACAGTGCGAGTGCTCCGACTCAAAGAGACAATAAGTTTATGGGATAGGACTTATGTTTATACTGACTATGAGCAAAGCATTCCCGAGCCACCTTGCCACCCGGCCGAATTCAATATCTCGATTAACTGCAGGTCACCAACGTGGTTCAACGCCACTGCAATCTACACCGATGGTTCCAAAGGAGAATGTGGCACCGGTAGCGGATACTGTGTTCTACTTGGGAACCAGATCTTAAAGACCTGGGAAAGAAAGCTTAAGCACCACAACTCAGTTTTTCAGGCTGAACTGATTGCATTAAAAGCTGCACTTGTCTACGCACTGGAAAAAAACTATTCCAGTATATATTCAGACTCAGCCTCTAGCCTCCAGGCAATCCAAGGCAAATGTAGTAAAAATCCACTCGTCAGGGCCATACAAAAACTCTTACTAAGAACACCTAAATACTATACGCCTGAACTCCAGTGGGTACCTGCCCACATTGGAATACTGGGTAATGAAATTGCAGATGCAATAGCCAAAAGAGCAGCAACTGACCCCCACGTTCGCACACTTGACGTGCCTCTCCCGGGTTCGTTCTTAAAAGCTGAGCTCGAGAGAGAATTACTCAAACGTTGGAAACATCTGTGGGAGACAGAAACCACCGGCAGAAGAGTTTACAGATTTTTTCCAAAAGTCTGCCGGCTTCTAAAATCTGGCTCGTCTCACTTCACTCAGTATCTAACAGGACATGGTCCCTTCATGACTTACCTGCATCGCTTCAGACGACGCGAAAACGAGCATTGCTCATGCGGGATGGTAGGAGATCCGGACCACTATCTGTTCGCTTGCAGAGAGACCGCTAAATATCATCTTAGGCAACCAGTAGCAAACCACATCCATGCATGGGCCGAAGCTACTTCAAAAAATCGCAATGCATTGAAACGCATATGCGATTGCATAAACATTGCACGCATAATCTCAGACAGGCTGGAGTAATTCTCAGCCACCATCCTCGTCACCAGCACAGCCCCTGTATGCTCTGTACCTGTAGCGAACTAATTTTATCTTAAGTTAGCCTATTCGGCTTTTCTTATTCCCTGTATGTATTTATCTTCTTGAACTGTAAACCTTGAATTATGAACCTTGAACTATGTATTTTGCCTTATTTTATGTATTGTTTCCACTGTTTTGCCTTTTTTTTTTATTTTATGCATTGTTTTACTTTCTAGTATTTTACTTCTTATTACTTTTAGTATTTGTAACCACCTATCCATTACTCTGTAAATATGTAACTGGGATTGTTCTTCACGCCCGCAATGCACCCTTCTTCCATCATGCACTATCGTCTTCGTTCAGCATTTGTTTGCACTGCTCCCAGCAGTCGTCTTGAGCACAATATGTATTTATAAGTGTGTCTTTTGTTCAAGTTATTTCCGTCAGCGGGGCTACCTGGCCGATATGCTAACTACCCAGTGGACCGGCTGCCTCGCTGTCGGTGGAAAGAAAGAAAAGAAAGTCATGAATGTTCATCAGTTTGATTATTACAGTAAAAGTAAAATTTCGTCATACAAAAGATGACATAGATGTTTTGTAATTCCTACTTTCATTCTGAAGTGTTTCTCTCGACATTTAACATTCTATCCCATAAGCGGAAATTATCTTCTGAAAATAATGAAGGAAAGAAACATAAAAGAACAAAGCTATAAAATGAACTAGAGTAAGTCTCATAAAACTACAATGATCTGAAAGATACTTTCGTTTACGTTTCGGAAACATATATTTTTACCTCTCCTTAAAAAAGACAGGGTTTTCATTATGTTATACTGGGGCAAAGCACTTGAGGATTCTCTACCTAAGGAAAGGTACATCTGTTTAAAAGAACTTTTTAAGGAAAATTTCGTGTGTCACGATCTCCGTACGTCTGTATGCGGAGGTAATCTGCGACGGCTTAACTTTAACAAAGCAAACAAGTATAGATTGTAACAATTTCAGCAATTGCAACACAGTACAACTATCATAAGTAAATACAGAATACTGCAGCTATTACATTTCCTTAATCACAAAGTTTCCAGATATATCTCGTAATCTCCAGAAATTTAACTTTCAGGTTCTTATCTCACAAGTAAAATTCGTTGTTCGATCTTGAAACTCCTATCTAGAATTTAGTTCTTAGAGGAGTCGCAGGATATTTTATCAGTCTGCTTTGACATACATTAGCTGAACCAGAAGAGCGTTAGAATTTCGCATCAAGGAAAACGAATGTTATAATAGGAAAGGACAAATAACAGATCTTTGATAGCTAGTCATAACTGCGCACTTAATCATAATTTTTGTTCTTACAGAATTTGGTTATGCAAAAACTTAGCTGTTGATGTTGTTTTTCCGTGGAGTTTGAACATTCACAAAAATTTATCCGCTTTAGTTATAATATTATTTTCAATCTAGTTCTTCCTAACGCTTTCAGAGTTCTAATATTTTAGTCTTTTACGTTCCATTATTATTATTATTATTATTTTGCCAGATGGCACTTCGTTCAATTTTGCTTTGCTCTGTGTACTGCTTTCGATATAAAAGTTGTCGCTCCTCCCATTTCTTCAAATATTACTTTGCCCCTGAAGAAAAGGGGCATGTGTCTGTCGTCCTCAGAACTGATAGAACTATATTTAAAATCTTCGCTAAACTAAGTTTCCATTTGCCTAATTTTAAACTGTAGTTTTGCTTTGTTAATTTCTAAAATTTGTTATTTGCAAGTAGCCTTCAATGGATTGTCATTAAAATGGAAAGCAAAGTGACAAGGAAAGAAAGGAGAAAATGTTTCTTCAGATTTCCGAGTGTAAGAATAACCAAACCCCTGGAAATTTTCACTTCACATCTTTCTTTTCCTTTTCCCGAAGCTGATGTGACCCAAGAGAGAACAGTTAAAGAAAATTCCGACTTTCATTATATGGACTTTTCTTTTTTTACGGTGTAGTTTTTGATGGATGTTTTGAGGTTGAAGAGGCTTGTGGAGCTTTTCTTAGCATGTCCTAGATGTACTCGTAAGAGCTTATTTGAGTTTCTTGACCCCCGGGATTTATCGAAAAGTTCAAATCCTGGGGATTTTCGATAAGAATAACTTCAGAGAATAGAAAATTCCTCCTTACGATTCCTTACTTCGCTCAGAGCAGTACTTTTATATATATTGGAAATTGGAAGTGCTGTAATGTAAGTACCAAACTGTGTTTGCTTCTGTACATATCCTGTAATTTCTTTCCTGAAAAGACAATTTTATACATATAGCACAGGGTGTTATAAATAAACAGTGACATCTCAAAGGAAGTTATATCTCAGTGTCTTTGTGCAATCTTCATTTATTATTCATTCTACTGAATACCATTTCCTATTTTTGCAAAAAGGCAGATCTCTCTATAGAATTAAATTATTCACGAAAACATGGGTGGTTTTTTGGAATTTTATAAAACTCTACTCGTCCGCTGAAGATGTAAGTAGTATCATCTGAAAAGCCGGCTACATATTTTGATAACATCAAAAAGTATTCTTATGAATATAGCAGCACTTTACGCAAAGTTCATAAAAGCCTCTTAATGGATAGAATATTCTGTGTTAGTATCTTCTCTTTCGTTGTCTGGAATATAATGTCAGATTTCTAGCCCGAGGAAAGAAGACGATGCTACTTAAGAAATAAATGTAATTTACAGATTAAGTGGAACTAAATGCGCTAAATAAATTTAAAGCATTTGTAAAGAGTCATCAGTTTACTTAGATGCTGAAATTAGATTTGTTGAATTTCAAAAATAAATAAAGAAAAGCTTTGGGCTTAAATATCCGTGAGAAATAGATACTTCTACCAAAATTCTAAAGTTAGGGTTCATAGAATATAGTATATTCTTTCTTAGTGCACTCTGAATGCAAATGATAACCCTAGGTTAATAAAATCAGAGTAACCTTTGGATAATAATAACCTTAGAAATAACCTTTGGATCAGAGTAGACGACCCAAAGAAAGTTTGACAACATAAAATTTATAGAGTTATTTTGCTGTTTTTAACTAATTTGGCATCGCGATTAAAACAGTTCACAAAACATTCAATCTAAGGACAAAATTTTGTTCTCTCTGCAGTTCTAATGTATATAGCTGTAACATCTTGGACTTTAGTAGAGATCAGAGCTCATTCTGTCTTGTAACTAACCTAAACATTCCCTGAATCCTGATGAAGAGGGACCTGTACCTGTTCACCCTCAAAATCTTAACTTAAATCTAGGCAAAAATCGAGATCTTAACTTAAATCTAGGCAAAAATTGAGGTTGTGGTGTTACTAATTTTATCCCCTGGATAATTTTCTTAAAATTTGTACGTAATAATGAGATTCTTATCACTTGACCTTGATGACGTGTTTTAGAGTTTTAAATAATCGATTTTAGTATATGTGCTTATCCTGCGTTTCTCTTCTTTTCCGCCGGACGTGTTTCGGCGAGATGCATGAAAGCAGAGGAACATTTAACACTTTTCACTCCTTAATATTTTTTTCCTTACTAACCAACAACTCTTAAATTCATTTATCAAATAGATGAAAAAAACCTTTCTCAATAAAAGGTTGTATTGCAACTGCGCAGAGTGTATAACAGATATTTTTTCGATTATATTAAGTAGTAGGATAGTAAATAAATATAAATTTATATATTTAACCAGTTTATTTACCTTAATTATTTATAATTTTTCAAAGTATGATATTTTTTAAAACATTCTCCTGGATAAAGACCGGGTTTCTAATCACAAGTATCACAATAGAATGTATTCTTTTCTCTCTCCTTTGACCTTCCGGTTGGAACACACCATACAGTCCTTGTGTTTTTTATGAAAAAAAATGAGTCTTCACATCTAAACGTTAGATAGTATCATCTGTGGATAATTGGCCGGGTTTTTTGTGTAGGAGCGCGAAAGTCTTTTATTAGACTCATTAATAAATTTTCTCTGTAATCTAATATTATAACAGTCGGTTTGTATATTTCTTTTTCACTATAATAATCGTTTTATAATATAATAGTCGGTTTGTTTATTTCTTTTTCACTAGCATTTTCAGTCGTCTTTGATCTTTTCTCGCAGGTTGTAATACAGAAGATTGTTTTGTACTAAACATTGTGACTACTCTTTTGTCCCGCCATGTTACTAACGTTTTTCCTTTTCTATAAGTGATTTTATGTCCAACAGCTAATTTTTTATTTTTTATTTTTTCTGACAATTCTTTTCGATTGGTCATAATTGTTCCAGTAAGAACGCAATTGGGTTTTAGAAGTTTGTATAAAATCTGTTAGTAAAAATATGATACCCTTTACTAATTCAGAAGTCAAACAATAAAAATCAGCGTTATATTTTCAAATTTTCACAGGACTAGTTTCGATGGTTTTACCGAACCATTATCTTCAGTTTCAAAAGCGCAAATGAACGAGACAGCATATAATGATTAGATAAGATAAGAAAGCCTGGACAGATAAGCTACTTGCGCCATCTGTTGATGAAACCAGAACTAAAACATAATTTCTTTAAAGGCTGAAGACAAAGATGGGTTGGAATTAGTGTCGTTAACTAGAATAGAAAGATTTTTTTGAATGTGAAATACCTCTAGACAATCCAGTTCACCAATGGAAAAATCTTTTTGAATAATTTTGGCAGCAGAAAAATTGAAAGTGTGAATTTCGGACCAACAAATGTTGGGTAACAGAAGACTTCTGTGTTTCCTTTATTCTAACATATGCCTCATGTTCCTTGACTCGAAATTTTAAGGCTGTCTTAGTTTGTCCAATGTAAATTAAACCACACTGGCAAGGAATCCTGTAAATACCCCAGGAATTCATATCCGGAATGAAGTCCTTGAGTATGGAACTCGGAATTTTATTGAGGGGAGAATAAACGACCCGAAAGTTAAAATTCTGAAAAATACGTGCAACTTTATAGCTAATTGATGCAATCAAGGAAATGACAGCAGGATTCCTGTTGTTCCTGGTTATTCTTCCCTTTCTATATGGACCGAGAAGTGTCTAGCCCAGTGCAATAATATACGAAGACACGCTCTGATTTAGTCAAGCTTAGCTGTAAAGAGTAAAATTCCGATTGTGGGAACCTAGGGCCTCTTACTTTAATCTATTAATTGGCTTTCAAGAACAAGAAACTCTTAATTTGACTTTGACGACGTGAATGATCTTTTATCTGAAGAATTTTGCTAGTTGAACTTGTAAGCTAGAAACGTGCAAAGTAAATAAGTTTCATACCAGTTCTGGTTACGATATCTTGATAGCAGTAATGCAGAACCGATTGAAAAGAATGCTTTCCTCTGGTGTAAAATATTTTTTCGGGCAGTATTATTTTGCTTGGTTTAGAAGGAGAAAAGATTAATAGTACTTTCTTGTTAAAGCGGACACTTTTTCTCCCAAAATGGAAGATTAGTCGCCAGAATTGGCAAGCTTTTAATAACAGTAATAACAATAAAAATTATGTATCATATAATTTAATGTATATAACGTTTAATGTGCGAAACGCCAAAGATTCGCAAGATGCTGAGCTTGCGCAATTGCTTGATGTTTTCTAAGAAAACACCTATCGCTGTACATGTACGTAGAAAAAAGTTTCATTTTTCCTATGTACACAGCGATCGGCTTGCCCTTAAGAAACATGAGAGAATTGCGAAAATTTGGAAGCGCTATTTGAAAGCTGTCATAATGTTTTTGATTTTCGCCGCCAAATTGGGTTAAAATTTCATCAAAGCACTTTTGGTGGCCACTTTAACACACAAGTTCTAATTCAATTTATTCTTCACTGGGCTTTTGTCATACGACAAAGCATGGCGCAAACCCTAAACACCTTTCTTAAATCAAAATATTTTTTATAAAGATTAAAAACCTGGATCTTTCAATAGCATAAAAGAATAATACAAAACTCTAAAAGCATTGGATATATTTTATAATTCATACTATACAATCTATATTTTATTCAATTATAACTTTTCATAAACTTAAAATTCTCTGCATAACAGCCCACATAAATGCTTTCCAAAATTTAAAGAATATTGACAGAGTAAAATAAATATTCTTGTATCAAATAAATGAAATGCAGATTATATCTAAAATATCTTTTTATTGCATGGTTACAAATAATGAGACATCTAATAACTTAAATCCCGTCTTTCTTCAAACATTTTCCAAAAATGAACATTTTTATTCTGCTATCAGTTATTCAGAAATGAATACACAACATTTAAAATTAAAGACACGCATTTTTGACAATTTGATCTCAATAATTTCCGTACACGGGCTCCCACGTAATTGTTTATTCCTTGGTCGGATTTATTGGAATGAACAGGATTACTTTCTCGCGGCTTCAAGTGTGTTATAATGTACCGAACGAGATATATATGTCGAGAAGAAATTTGGAAAATATTCAGCATCAAATATTTTTATTCCAGTGTTTGTATTATTAATAAATGGAAACTTTATCTGAGCATAAATGTCAACATCTGAAACTCGTTTGAAATTGCAGATGTTTTACATTTTCTCCAAATCTGAGAGGTTTCTTCATTTGGAATTTTTGCTAGTAATTCCCCAATTCTCTAAAGAATCGAATAACGCATCTAAGGCTTCTGTAACGAAGCTGTAATCTCGAAAACTTAATTTTTTAACTGCTCAATAATCTCTCTCATATATTTTTTAATTACTCTCATTTTCAAAATCATTGCTTGTAAACGTAAGTATTGATCAGCTCAAGTGCGTCTACGCCACACACACATTTTTCTCTTCACCTTTCTGAATCATATTAACCAAGATGCTGATATCACTGCTAATGCTAGGAACATAATTAAAGTAACTATAAATAATAACTAAAGTAAGCAGCTCATGTCTTAAAACTCATTCAAAATATCTAAGAACTAACATCTTGAAACATCTAACTAACATCTTAACGTCTTAAAACTCATTGATAATATCTAAAAGCTAATATCAAAACAACGTAGAATTCAAATCATAAAATTACATCGTAATAATAAGGCTTATGACATCCTTTTGATTGCATTGCTGGAATCTTAAAATTCAAAATTTTAAATATGTAAATATAATATCTCCCATGCTTTCCAATATGTTCAGTAAGTTTTAAATTGCTTTGCTAATCGTTGCCATCCTCATCTTCAAAACAAACAATAATTAAATTAAACACTTATGTTCCATACTGATTTTTCCAACATTTTTGTATTTACCGTATTTTTTTGTAAACATTGAGTTTGAATTTTTATGTGTTAAATGTTCGTATTAACTTTGGAAATGAGTACGCCAGAAATGCATAAAATTTTACCAAACGTTTTGAACCTTTTTTTTTTTTTTTTTTTTTTTTGTTTCAGTAGCAGCAATTTTTTCCGGATGTCTTAATCAATTTACATCTAAAATATAAATAATATAGAGAATTTTAAAACAAGTATCGCAACATTTAATGCACTGTAAACGTAAACATTGATCAAATGAGTGCGTTCAGGACACATACATTTTTTTTCTCTTCACGCTTTCTAATATAAAATTCTTAACAGCACAAAATCTTTAATCCGTTCATTAACCAAACGTTTGTATAAAATTCCATTTCCTTAAAGTCTTTTTCCTTAATAAAAATAAATTAAAATTAGTATTTTCTTCATTTGACAGGAATTCAAAAAATGTAATGGCCGATAACTTGTTACTACCTGGACTTAGCAACTAGATCGCTTTTTCACTAGTCGTCCTTTAAGTAAGGGGAATATGAGGAATTTTCGCACTCTTCGGCTGTAGTGCTTTTGTGGTGTAATCAAAAGTTCATCAGCTTATAATTAAAAATTCAAATTCTGGCGAGAGCATGGTTGATTTTTCATGTTTCAACGCTGTAAAATATCAGAATCGCATCTCAAGTGGCGCTCGAATTAAAATGTGACAGACGGTAATTCGTCACCACCGGGATCTAGCAACTGAGTTCCCTCTTCTTCAGTGGAAGAGAACGTAAAGAATTTTCTCTTCCATTATCGAGTGCCTTTATAGTGCAACTGGAAAGTATGTCCAAGAAGCAATGAAAGGTCTAGAGTTCTTATCCTTGCGAGGGCATTGCTAGTTTTTCATGTTTTTTGCTCCGAAATAAACCTAGTAATTCTAGAATTATATTTAAGCATTATAGCTTAGTTCATACGACATATGTAAAGATAGGCCTTATAACTGTTTTACATAGCAAAGTTTGCAGCCCAGTTCAGTCACGTATTCATTCATATAATTTTAATTTTATAATTATAAACAAAATCCAGTTAGCACTTTTTTTCTCCAGCTAAACTTCGTAGGCCTTTGGAAACGAAGTACACTGATTACAGAGAGAAGGCTATACATTTTTAAGGTTTATCCTAAGTTTATAACAGTTATTTTTAAGTTAAAGCTCCTTTTCTGTCTCTCCTAATTTCAGCTTACAAATTCCTCAGCAGAATGTGTTTTTAGAATTGCGTTTTATGCAGATGAGAAGGAGTAGTATTTAAGTCGAAGTTCCACTGACTTCGGGAGAGAGAATCAGAGTTCCTGACTAGCGCACGTTTGTCTTTTGTCCACGTCTCTCTAAGCTGTTACTACGCTTGGCCGTATTACGGGACCTTGATAGCTTCGCTAACGATCTCGCTGTTTAGGGGCCAACTAAGTAAAATTGTTTTAACTTCGGCTAAATCGTTTTAGTTAATCATTAGTTAAGCTCTTATTTCTTATAATTTTGAGTTTAAGCCCAAGTGGAGGCTTTGTTGTACGTTCTGAGAAAGTATGTACGTTCTTTTGTTAATCCTTAATTAGAGCAATAAAGGGTAATTAACCCTTCTTGAGTTTCACGTTTCTGTTACTGAACTTAAGCGATTATTCGCTTAGCTGTTCACTCGGTTCTTCCACAGTTATTAGATAAAAGGGAGGAACACCACACTGTGTGAAAGATAAATATAGCGTGCATTCATGGAGACTCTGCTAAAAATCTAATGCATTGTGATTACCCAATAACATTGTTTCTCCCCAATGGAGATATTTCTATTATTATAGAGACTATTTAATCCCCAATGGAGATATTTCTATTATTATAGAGACTATATAACCCCCAATGGAGATCGTTCTATTATTATAGAGACTATTATTATTGAGCTAATTAATTGACTCTGCAATGAATTTGCTTTACAGATGAATGAATCAATAGATATCACAAGTTTATCCGTTTTATTGATATTTCTGCGTTATGTGTACAATAACAGCATTGAAAAGGATTTATTCTTTCGTGAATACCTCCAAGAAAGAACAAGTGGAAAATATAAATTTAACTGCATTAATAATTATATATTTATGTGGTGTCTTCCTAGCTCGGAATTAATCACTCCAGGATTGTAGATACACACATTAATTCTTAGGTTATGAATACTGCAGAGACATTAAATATTTTTTGAAAGCAAGAGAGATGATTGAATGATTGATGATTGACATGTCTTCGCCGGGACTCGAACCATAGATCTCTCGAATATGCGTCGAGCTTGCTGACCACTACACCACGAAGTTATCTTAAGAAGGCGGGAGAAATATCTTATAATACAATTAATTTAATTGAAGGAATACTGTACATGAAGAGTTTACAAGAAGCTACAAGCTTATTCGCGGCTTTAATTTACAGACGAAAGCGAAATATTACTAAAGCTTTTTACTCTTATTTATGCTTTTCTCAAGCGTAAGCTTCCTCCTCCACAGTTTTACTACAGCGTCTCTCTGTTCCGGCAGAGGGTGTTTTCCATCACTCCAGTAGAGAACTTTTTTAAGATTAAGAATAAATGCTTCGCCGAAGCAGGAGTGGCTCCATCATACGGCAGAGCGAAAAATATGCACGAAGTTTACAGGGGTATCCCATCCAGACTTAATAACTGTTTAAGCATACGCGAAATAGCTGAAATTCAAAGTTAGCGTTTGTCAAGAGTTCAAACTTCTGTAAAACTCTTTTTTTTTTCTAATAAAAAATAATAAAAGCAGTGAGATAAATAAAATCAGTGATACTCGTGAGTAGATTAATTAATGGATTATTTATTATGAGTAACAAAATCTGTTTAAATTATCGCGAAAATTTTTGTGAAATAACGAATCCTATACGTTGTCTGGTTTTGTACTGTATTCCTCAATTTCCTATACACCTGGCGATTTGATGACAAGTATTTGTCCTTCTACAATTAAACGACGCTGTAGTAAAACTAATTTATATTACGATTCTGGAAGCTTGCTTACTTTACTTTTTAACTTTCTATTCTCCACATACGCGGTACGGAGAAAGGATCACAGTCCCACATTTATTAAAACTAAAGCTACTATACTAAATTACTAAAGCTTTTTACTCTTATTTATGCTTTTCTCAAGCGTAAGCTTCCTCCTCCACAGTTTTACTACAGCGTCTCTCTGTTCCGGCAGAGGGTGTTTTCCATCACTCCAGTAGAGAACTTTTTTAAGATTAAGAATAAATGCTTCGCCGAAGCAGGAGTGGCTCCATCATACGGCAGAGCGAAAAATATGCACGAAGTTTACAGGGGTATCCCATCCAGACTTAATAACTGTTTAAGCATACGCGAAATAGCTGAAATTCAAAGTTAGCGTTTGTCAAGAGTTCAAACTTCTGTAAAACTCTTTTTTTTTTCTAATAAAAAATAATAAAAGCAGTGAGATAAATAAAATCAGTGATACTCGTGAGTAGATTAATTAATGGATTATTTATTATGAGTAACAAAATCTGTTTAAATTATCGCGAAAATTTTTGTGAAATAACGAATCCTATACGTTGTCTGGTTTTGTACTGTATTCCTCAATTTCCTATACACCTGGCGATTTGATGACAAGTATTTGTCCTTCTACAATTAAACGACGCTGTAGTAAAACTAATTTATATTACGATTCTGGAAGCTTGCTTACTTTACTTTTTAACTTTCTATTCTCCACATACGCGGTACGGAGAAAGGATCACAGTCCCACATTTATTAAAACAAATTTGATTGTAAAAGTGTACCAACATGTGTTATAATGCGTTTCTCCCATCTTCTTGGCATGCCTTCGTGGTGTGGTGGTTTGCTCGCTGGAAGCGTATTCCAGAGGTCCGTGGTTCGATTCCAGACGAAGGTGTTGCTCATTTCTTATGTTGCCTGCTTCGAAATAACCTACAGTGGTGGCCAAAATTGTGGATTTTTTTTAACTTTGTATGCTTATAGAAAATGTTACGTTTCGCAAAATGCAAACTTGTATATATCATTTTAAAGCGAATTCAATACAAGACACAAAATTCAATTATTTGCAATACAAAAAAAGTTATATGTACCTTAATATAAATACAAAACACAGTTATGAAGTGGTTTGTAATGTATAGCTTTCCTGGCCAATCACTGTTCTTGTTCTGAGAACCAATCAAATGCTAGTAACTGCCAGTAGAAGCTGACATCATATTTACACTTGAAACAATTCATTATTTTGCTTTGTTCTGTAGAAGGAGGACCTGTTTCTTATACACTGCAATTACAAGTAGGAATTTTTGTAAAAATTTTTAATATTTAGTCAAGAAGCAATGACATCAAATAAAAGAGTAAATTGGACACCTAGAAAGAGATGTAATATTATTATTGTGTTACGAGAAAGTGGTCTTTCCTATGCTGAAATTGCAAGACAGGTGGGTGGTTCGGTGACTACATCTGGAATCCGAAAGTTTTGTTTACGATATCAGGAGACAAATTCAATAAAAAACATAGAAAGAAAAGGCCTAAAAAGGTGCACCACATCTATTGATGACAGAAGAATAAAAAGACTATGTCTCCAAGATAGAAAAATGTCATCAGCGGCTATCAGAAGTGATCTGAATGATGCTGGTGTTTCTCTCAGTTCAAGAACAATCAGGAAAAGATTAACAGATGTTGGACTGAGAGGTAGAATTCCACGAAAAAAGCCTTATCTTAATTTTCAGCAACGAAAAAAAGACCACAGTGAGCAAAGGAACACATTAATTGGACAGATGATCAGTGGTCACAAGTTATATGGAGAGGTGAAACTAAGATATCGTTATTCGGTATTGATGGACGAAAATATGTAAGACGTAAAATAGGAGAAGAGCTACATCCTGACTGCATTCAAGCAGCTGTGAAGAACCCAGTTAGTGTTATGATTTGGTCATGCATCTCAGCAGATGGTATTGGTCGCCTTCATGTCATCGATGGGACACTGAATGCCAGAAAATAAAACTAATTTTGACACTATAATATTTGACACTATTCTAGAAACAAAACTTCTACCTTCCATCAGAGATCTCTTTTCCAACAATGCTTCGTTTATTTTTCAGCAGGATTCTGCTCCTTGCCACACGGCCAAAATATCGAAAGAGTGGTTTCGTACAAAGAGCATGAAATTGTTGTCATGACCAGGAAACAGTCCTGACCTCAATCCTATCGAAAATTTGTGGCACCGTTTGAAAACTTTTGTCCGAATGAGGCGCCCATCAAATAAAAGGGAACTAATTGAGGCTATAATTGTTTCCTGGAATCATGTAATAACGAAAGAAGAGCTTAAAACTCTTGTCAGCTCATTGAAACGTCGATGTGAAGCTGTAATCAAAAGTAAAGGGTACCCTACTAAGTACTGATAACTCACTGCAACCATCACTATCTAATGTATATCGATAACTATTATCGTTTAACTTTTTTGTATTGCAAATAATTGAATTTTTTGTTTCGTATTGAATTCAATAATAAATTCTCTTTAAAATGATATATACAAGTTTGCATTTTGTGAAACGTAACGTTTTCTATAAGCATACAAAGTTCAAAAACATAAAAATTTCCGAAAGTTTCCACAATTTTGGCCACCACTGTAATGTCTCTACAGTGTACAAAGGGTGCAGAAGCAATGGTAAGCAATATGAATGGCGTTATGCATTTTTTTGAAATACCTAAAAAGGCAAAAAGAAAAAATTCCTGTGTTTTGCATACACAAACATTAGTAGCAAAAATAAAATACCTACATATTTAAGAAATATTTTGGATACAGTTTTAGAAAGCTAAACTATGTACAATCTCAGCAACTTCAATTCAGATTACTTAAAATTTTCTACAATGAAGGGTATCCAGTATATCCAAATATAGAATCTGACTTTCTAAAATTGTATCTGGCATTAAAATTGAAATATCTGATGTGGACACCACATGACTTCCTTGTACGGCCTATTAAATTAAAATTATACGCATTTTGCTGCATTTCACTTAAACTTATTTCCTCGAATTTCATTACAGATAATATTTCTCCTACAATTTATTCAATTCTCACTTCGCTTCAAGGCAAAAATACATAAAAACTCAAAACATCTTTATTAAAAGTGTAAAATGCGGAAAAGCATAAAACACCAAATACATTTGAAATAGTTAAAAAACGATTTTACAATTAAAATTAGAATTTCTACGCTGAAACAAGCAATTCAGGCAGCGGCAGGAAGACAGATTTTTCGATGCAAATAATTGGATGTTTACTTTTGGTCCCACTCAGCAAAAAGGCACTGAAGTTGGTGCACAAACTGACACCATTCACTACTCTGCTAAATGTTTCAAATATAAATAAATGCCTGCCTCGTTAGGCGTAACAGAGCCACTTTGAAAATGTGGATAATTCAACAACTATTACATAAAGATTAGCTGAAGGCATAAAACCTTAACCGGAACATAATAATAACATAATTCAATTACTTTTAAAGCAAAAAACGCGCAATTTGCCAATATATAGGACTAAAAAAATGAGGTCATTGAGCCCAGTAACATAGTGGAAATATATATATGTACATATATATTTATATATGTTTGGTGCAGCCAATTCAAGCGAAAAAGGGAGATGAACAATTATATGTTATAGCAGTCCCGTATACAAAATTTCAACTGCGTCAGTTATACGAGATACATACATATGTACGTATGGATGTACGGACGGACGTCACAAAAAATCTCTTCGGAATCCATTTTAAATCTGTTTTTAATCTGTTTTGTGAAAAAGATACCTTTATTCTGTCCGTACATACAGATGTCAAGCAAAAACATCGTTTAGATGAATTCGAGAGCGGTGAAAATGAATATTTTCGTTAAAATATGACACCTGAAATTTTTCTCGATTACGATGATTTCTCTACTTCATACAAAGAAGTGAAAAATGAAAAACATTTCTTTTATAGGTATGATATAAAAATTCGATTCAATGAGTGTTTATTGTGCTTATCTAATATATATGTGTTATCAATTAGTATACGAAAAACCTAATTTACTCTAGAGTTCCTTAAAATGTTTAGAGCTTAAAAAGTGCTCCGCGATGAGAAATATTTGGGAAATACTGATATTGTTAATATACGATTTGTTTACTACATATTGATTATCTCTACAGTATATTATAAAAGCTGTAAATTTACTTGTCTATACAAATCGTAAACTATACAAATTGTAAATTTGCAGTACTATACGAATTGTACAATTTATTATTCAGTAAAAACTGTATAGTATAATAAATCTGAAATTTGTATAGTATTTATGATGTCGAGGATATTTTACACAAATTTAAAATGCTGAAGTGCCCGCATTTCCCGTCAAATGTTTCTGCTAGTTGCGGAGGAGCATGTTTCTACTGTTATAGGTTTCCATCTTCCAAGAGCAGACTTACTGTTTAAGAGAAAAGAAACAGTCTTATTTTTTATTATTCTTGTTTCTGTGATATTGATCTCCTCTCCCTTCTCCGAAAAAGCCTTTTTTATTGGTGGTGGTGGTGTTGACTTTCAGGATAAAGGAATTCAATGATGTCTGATGTGATTTGTTAATAGAAAAAAGAATATGTAAGACTTTTCCCTATACTCCTGATGATTTCTCAGACATTTTGAATTTTTGCTCTACAAATGTTTAATCTGAAAACACTTCAAAAATTTCTTTTCGCTAAATAAAACTTAAAATAAGTTCATGCTTTAGTTATATTAAAGATTTCCCACTCTTCTTTACCATTAAAGTATCACATGACAGTGTAAATGTCTTGGTGATAAAACGAAGTTCATTTAATGATGTAGACAATTCATTTTATCCCACGACATTTATCTTGCAACTCGAACAATAGCCGGAAGGAGAAAATTAGTAATGATACAGCTCGTTTGCAGTGAAAAGTTTTTAACTGGCTGCAGTCTAAGTAATTTTAAGATTAAATGGTAGCAGCATTGTATTGGAAAATTATAACATTCATCTGAATGGCCTTCCTACCTGTTACGCTCGAGGTAAAGGCATAATGTTTTGGAAAAAGAAATTTAGTGTTTGTCGAAAATAATATGCAGAGATGTAGCGAAGGTTTTCAGTTCTCAGGGGCAGCTGAAAATCTTGAGCCCCTCTTGTTTGTCAAGAATGGAAAACATTTCATTCTAGAAATTCCTAACATTCGGCACTCCCCTGAATACTGCGCTCGGGGACAGATGTTCCCCTTCCCCCCCCCAGCTACGCCCCTGACAATATAGATTAGCATGAATATATACATATAGTACATATTCTTAATGAAAATCGGAAAGCATTTGCAAGAAAACGTGTAAGAAAAAACTTATTTAAGTTTTATCAGGATAATTATCCTAAATATACAACCCTTAATGTTAAGGTATAGCTTACGCGAGTATCCCGAAGTCAACAAAACTTCATATTCTCCGGACTTATATCCAATCGAACATGTATACAGTGAGTTAGAGGAGAGAATAAGGAAACGTGATACTTCTGCGAAAGCTCTACTAAAAGCACTTCCTACTTAGGAATGGAAGAAAGGGAACAAAACAAAAATGAGTTGAAACCATGTCAAACTGCATGAAAAGTGTAATTTTATCTAAAAGATAACCAATGAGGTATTGAAAACTCGTTATTTTCATGCATTTATTAAATATAATCTGTTTTTTCAAAGCATCTGAATACTTACGTGAACTCACTTTCAGATCATTTTGAAAAAATAATTCTTTTTTTCCAAAAACGATTTGAATAATGTTTCTTTCAAAACATGCAGGTTTTAAAATAGGTGGTATGAGTGAAAAAAAATCATTTTGCTAATATTTAGTAACTGATATTGCAAATAAAACTGTAAAAAAAGCGTTTGAAATCATATGTGAGCTACTGTAAAAGTTGATTAAACCTGAAGGCATATCTAACCTTGTAATTCATTTCATTTCATACCATTCCGTGCATATGAAATTACATGCCAAATAAATTAGAACAAAATCCAGCATCTTGCAAATAAATGTAAAGCAAGATACAATTTATCGCCCTTATGAATTTCTTGACCTTCATCTCGTAGTCTAGAACGTTCTTAGTTAGAATACAATTTATAGAGAAATTTGTTTTCTAAGAAGTGACGTAGAAAATGGGCTAAATTCTGAAGCAATAAATAACTGCATTATACCATCACATTGATTCATTTCATAGATATCAAAGCACGAGAACTAAATTCCAGTAGCCTAAAATATGAAACATAGTTTATTTAAGAACTTGAAACATGAGTGGGGCCTAGAAAGGAAACCAAATAAGAAGTCATATTTAAATAGCACTTTCTAATTGTGAATGCAAAGAGATACGCTTGGAACATTGCCAGCAGAATTTTCTTTTCTGATCTCCAGAATTACCACGCTATTTATTAAAGGCTATCGTCTGACAAATTAGTCTTTCATAGCGCCCAAGTGCTCCTATTTGTATGAGCTTGGAAGTAATAAGCGGTTGTGATATTGACCTTGAAAGTCGATATCGAGCAGCTGCCGCTTCTGTTAAGGTTTTTATTATCCCTACAAATATCGTCTGTTCAGAGATACAAACGAGCCTTTTATGACATCACGAAACAGAAAAAAAGCTTAATGACAAACCGAATGCGCATGAGTCTGACGATAACTTAGTAAAATTGGCTTAAGAAATTTTTAATAATAATATTTTGATGGAAAGTTCAAAATGTCATTTTTATGCATTTTAAATCTTGGGATTCAATATTCTCTACTGTAGAACTTGATTTTTACTTTACAAATTCAGTAGGTTTTTCTCCCCAACCCAAAATATTTAAAAACTTTTAAAAAATAAACAACGGTAATGATTTATTAGTTCGCTTATGATTTATTTTTCCTTCCGCAGGATGCTTCTTTGTAATTTTTTATCATGACAAATAAATAAATAATTAAAAAGAATAGAAAGAATAGAATTAAAAAGAATAGAATAAATAATTAAAAGAACGCGTCGTGTGAAAAATAATAGTACGATTTGTAGTTCTGTAAATTTTTGTGGTGTTTATTACATGTATATTAAAGTTTTTTTCCTAACAATTTGTTTTGGTTTAATATATAGTACATAATTTGAGGATCTGGGGATAGGAAAATCTCCTAAGCGTCACTTTCGAGGCGGACACTAGACTTTTTGCCGCCACTATAAAATAATAATAAGAGTACTGTCTGCTAAATTCAAGAAAATTTATGTGTTTTTGAAATAAATAGATAAATTACGTACCTAAATTATCTGAATAGCTGGTTTGTTGACATCATTTGTTTAACTAGCACTAGCACTCAGTACGATTTGTATCGTCTGAAACACAGTTATAAAATGTTTTCGTCATTCCCAATGCCAAGAAATGCCATTAAGTACAAACAATGGTGTTCGAATTCTAACAATGTTTGAACCAAAACATATAATTACGAAAAATACTAGTAATTTTCATTCAAAAGGCATAAACCAGATTCTTCTTGAAAATTGTCTCTAAAAAAGAAGCGTATGTTCCTAAATTTACATCTTCTGTCTTAATTTATTAGCCTTTAGCACTTCAATTCTGAACATGTTATACAATGTCTCACAAAAGTGATGGGACACTTGTGATTTACAAAAGAAAACTGTAATAAAATAAATTAAAAAAACATGTAAAAATTTTTTGTGGGTGTGTTTCATACTTAAATTTAGTAACAATTATTACATAACATGCATTTTCTCAAAATATTAAAATAATAATTTAATAAAAATACAATTGTTTAGAACGGAGCAAAAAATGGCTCACATAAGTGATGGGACACCATTAGGTACTACTACGTACTACAATAAAAATATTTTTTGGGGTTTTTATTTTTACTCAAAAGTAATTAGCAATAATTTATAAAATCGTCTGCAGTCGTTCTCTCCAGTTTGTTTTGGAATTTTTGTGTGTTTTAGCTCTGTGTAGCCATGAATGCTAAACGAAAAGAAACTTTGCCTGAAATTCGAAAATTAGTTATTAATTTGCATATTGAACATGAAAAATCTATTAGAGAAACTGCTGAAACAGTTAACATGAGTCATTCAACAGTTTTCAATATCATTAAACGATATAAAAAGAATCATATGATTCAGGATAAAAGAAGACCTGGCCGACCATCAAAGCTATCCAATGGAATAAAGCGAATTATTGTTCAAAATATTAAAAAAAATCCAAGAATGAGTGCTCCTAAAGTTGCTGCTGATTTACAAGCATTATATGGAGTTATCAAGCATTATATGGAGTTAATCCTGAGACTATTCGAAGAATAATTCGATCTGCTGGATATCACGGTAGAGCAGCCAGGAAAAAATTCTTCGTAAGTGAAAAAAATAGAAAACTCAGACTGGCTTTCGCAAAATCCAGCATAAATAAGAACTCTGATTACTGGAATGAAGTTATATTTGCTGATGAGAGTAAATTTAATATATTTGGTTCTGACGGTAGAATCTTGGTGTAGAGAAAATCCAGGAAAGAATTTCGCAAACAGAACTTGGTGCCAACAGTAAAACATGGTGGAGGAGGAGTTATGGTATGGGGGTGTATGTCGTCCGCTGGAGTCGGTAATCTTGTTTTCATTGACAGTATAATGGATCAGTACAAGTATATTGACATTTTAAATCAGAATTTGAAATCTTCAGCACGAAAATTGACCTTTCATAACGATTTTAAATTCTACCAGGACAATAACCCCAAGCACACTGCTTTGAACGTTAGACTCTGGCTGCTGTATAACTGTCCTGAAATAATAAAAACACCACCACAATCTCCAGACTTAAATCCCATAGAGAATATTTGGCAAGAATTGGAATCAAGAATTCGCAAACACACCATTTCTTCAAAACAACAATTAAAATCATTGCTTCAAGAAGAATGGGGTAAAATCACTCCAGAAATCACAAAAAAAATTAGTCGAATCCATCCCAAGAAGATTAAATCACGTTTTAAAAGTAAAAGGAAATCCAACAAAATATTAAAACATTTTAAGAAGTAAAATTTTTGGATAAATATTTCATGAAAAAGTAAGTGTTCCATCACTTATGTGAGCCATTTTTTGCTCCGTTCTAAACAACTGTATTTTTATTAAATTACTATTTTAATATTTTGAGAAAATGTATGTTATGTAATAATTGTTACTAAATTTAAGTATGAAACACACCCACAAAAAATTTTTACATGTTTTTTTAATTTATTTTACTACAGTTTCCTTTCGTAAAGCACAAGTGTCCCATCACTTTTGTGAGACACTGTATATTTTTGGAATCGGCAATGCTCACTTTATTCTTTTTAAATTGTTAAAAACCGATTTTGGAAAGGTTAATTTGGTCTTGCCCCCTGTTAAAAAATGTTCAGTTGGAAAGATATTACATCAAAATTGTCGATTCGCAATGCTACCATTTTCTTTTTCTTCTTTCCTTAAAAGAAAATTTCGAAAGATTTTAAGCAGATGTTAAGTCTGATATATGAATGTACGTGAGTGTATGTACGTGTATGAGTAGACAGTTTGAAGAAAAGGCTCACAATCAGATGGTTTGTTACCCAAATACTTATTTGTTCTTCGAGACTTAAGCCCAATGTTTTGTAGCAACATGGGCAGTATACTTTCGGCATCTAAATTTCCATTGTGAAAATCATGCAATCTTTAAAAACGCTGGGCTACTACCGTTTCTGGAATGAGGTCATTAAATAAGAATGATCTTTTGATCAATATATTGACCAATCTTGCATGAGTTTTTTCTTTGTTCTTATAAGGCGCCAAGAATCTTAATTTAGTAAATCATTCTGTACTTAAGATAATGTTCCACTCTTACATCCGGTTGTTCTTTGAAAGCGATGCTTACAAAGATCACTTTGATATTTGCAGACGAGAGATCATTTTATTCAACTGACAAATTAGAGCCAAAAGTCAAGTGGGTTCGTTTCATGGCGGCTAGTTTTTGTTTTGGTCTCTTATAAAAATAAAAATTAAAAATAAAATTCTCCATGCGGCCGGATTGTTTGGTTCAGAAAGCTCAATCAATAACAGCATTATCTTTTTCTTCTGCTGTTTGACTAAAAGTCTGAACTTCATTCACTATCTGCCGCTCTTTCGCTAGTAAAACATCTATACCGCTTAATATCACTTTGTTTACAACTTAATAAATGATATCGATAATATCTTAGTGTACTTCAGTAAACCTATTCTTCTAAATAAAAACGTATATTTTGCGTTTTATTAAAATACGAGTATTGTAAATCCTCACATTTTGAAAATCTTTATACAAAATTATGCTACTTTTAGGAAGATAATTTTATTCCAATTTCTTTCTACTATCCTAACCACTCAGCAAAATTTATTTTTAGTAATCTAAAGCTATATCTTCATAATGATGATTTCCTACAAATATTTCATGATAGTTTAAATGCCATTTGGGATTGAATTTTGATATGAATAAATTAATTTTTATTTAATTATCGAAAGTAATTATAACTACTTTTATTTAAATATGCTTGATGAAACTCGAGAACCAAGAAAATTAACGATTATTTCACGGGTACTTAATGTAAACTCAATTTTTATCTAATTCTTAAATTTTCCTTTTCGTTCACATTTTATTTCATTTCTTGTAACTTTATCAGGGGAGATCTTAATTATGATTTGCTACAGGATTGAGTTTATTCACATGAGACTTCAGGACAGATCTTGGGCAATAGAATATCCTACTTAATGGTAATTTTCCTCTCATAAAATTATTATTCTGTTTGGCGAATTTGATTCTATAACGTTTTTGCTTCACCCAAAAAATTAATACATATTTCGATACAGTAGAATGAGAAAGTCTTTCTCTAGAAAATTGTTCCCTGCAGATTTCCCAAAATGAAGCTGCTGGAGATATCCGGGAATTCCGGAAATTAAAAATTCAGCGGGATGCCGGGAAAATCGCGAGAAATCAGGAAAGGCGCTCTAGTCATAGCTATTGCTATTTATAAATATCGATTGGGTTTGCTAAGTCCATTTGGTATTCGAAAACTTTATTTTCGAAGAAGCAGTATCAGCAATATCACAAAGAAAAACATTGCACTGTATGGTGTTAAAAATTTGTTTTATTGGCTTGAAACAATTTATTTTTATTCGTAAACATTTTATGTAATATTTAGCTTGCTTCCGAGGTAAATTTCTTATTAAAAATATCAAATTATAAAATGAATATGAGTTTGTGTTAAAAATTGCTGATTAATTAGAATTAAAAACGTAATTTCAAAGGTCTGTAATTTCTTTATAAAAATAAAAATTTTGCAACCATGCACATCCAGAAGTATCATTCTCACACTTATTGTTAAGTATATTAAATTTAATTAGTCGTACCATTTTCTTTTACATTTAAAAACCGGTATTTGACGGCGATGTCTCAAAAATGTGCTCCAGACGATTTGTGAAGGTCAAATTCGCAGCAAAATTTGATATTCGATCTTTTAAAATGTCATAGATGGTGTCATTTCCCTTCATACTGCAACTGAATGAGTTTTGTAAACATCATAAGAACTTTAACCCAGTGGAAGAAATATTTTCAAAGCATGTTTAAAATAAAAAGACTACAAATGAACAATTAGCAGACAGTTTTGAGAAGTAATAGCTTTTCAAAAAAGACTGCTGTTCAAGATCAGTAATACTGGAGGTTTGTACAACACATTGTTTGAAAAAGTTAGAAGCCATAGAAATACACAAAATTTAAAATTAAGCAAAATTAAAATTGAATTTTAGAGAAGTGTTCTATGCGTTTTGAATGAATTCAGCAATTTTTTTTCAAGCGTAGTAAGCGCAGTGATACCTCGGTATACGTTTGGACGTTAAGTCTCGACTAGATGTTAAATTTGGATGTTAAGACTTGATGTAAAAATTTCGTCTGGTATATGATATTTATTTACAAAATGACTAGAGTTCATGAGTCATGACTTCTTATACTTCTCTTGTGTGCCACTTTTGAAAACAATGATGCTACAGGTGTACGACTTGAGAGTTTAACCATGCTATAAAATAGGTGGACTGAGAAGACATGGAAAATATTCTTCGAGAAATGCTTAACAAAAATTAGTTTTTCTTTGGAATAAGTATATTAATTAAACGGGAATTATGTTCAAAAACTGCATTTAAATATTGATAAAAACTGACGAAATAAAAAATTTCACCTACATTCTTAGAACCTGGAAACATCTCTCATATATGCCAAGAAAAACATTCAACGAGGAAGGCAAAAAGTCCTTTATGAACGCAGCCTACCAACAGCCCCGCGGTAAAATCACTGAACACTGATACTTCGGGCAGGCTCAAAAACCTAGAAAAACTGGCTGATTGCATGAAAGCTTTCCAGATTTTTCTGATATATAACAGGAATACGAGTCAGTTTTCTTTAGAACGTTCTGTGTGAAGAGTCCCTATTCATAGGAAATTCTTGCGCGCTTTGCCATAATCTATGCAGTCCAACCCTTTTTGGCCCCACCAGCGGCCGAGTGTTTAAAAGCTGTCAATACTGATAGTTCGGCCTGGTTTTGGTTCAATCCCAGGTGAAGGGGCTGCGTGGTTGGTTTGCATGATTTTCTCCATGTGTAATGTGAATATGAACCAGTTTCCCTCAGAAGTTTCCCACAAAAGCGTCCCTTATCTTAGGCAGATAACCTTCTTGGCTTTGCCATATTCAAATAACCCTAGCCAATCCTCTACAATCAATCATATTTGCTGTCAGCTACTCAAAGCTCGTTAGAATGACAGTTTGTGACACAGAGTATACTTTTATTAATGAACATCGTTCAATGAATCTTATTTACGTTTATATTACTTAACACGTTACTTGTTCATACCTGTGACAGTTTCTCTAAATGTAAGTGCTTTTTGTTGTTTAATCTTTTAAAAACGTAAATCTACGTGAGCTCTCAGCATTAGGTTGAAATATGAAGGATTAGGTCGCTACGTTTTATTTAATTTCGCAATTGAAAATTCTGAATTAATGACGTTTTCTAAAATTTATTAAGTACGTTATATCAGAACTGTAACTTATCTAAAATTAACTTAAACTAAACAATCCAAATTGCTGTGATAAGAAAATCGGAATAGAGATTCACTAAACGGGATAGCAGTCCTTTTGTATATCCGAAATGTTCTTTGATTCGGATAGAACTCCAGCCATTCAGACAAAATGAGACGGCAGACTATCCAATTATTTGAAGTATTCTTAAAACATGTAGAGCCCAATTGTTAAGATTAAATAAATGAATTTTGCATTCTTAAATATGCATTAAATTCTATGTATCCGGACTAAGTGAGACTGAAGCTTACCAAACGGAAACGTTCTTGGTTCGCGAACTAACATTACGAACGAAAAATTTTTTGGATGACGAACAGAGTATCGAGATACGAAAACGTAAGACGGCAACAAATATCCAAAATGCAGCAAATGTATTGAAGGAAATATGTTCAGAAGACAAAACGTTAAGAGAAGATGTTCCTAATTATTTGATACGCAAAATGTGTGCCATATTTCGAAAGTTGCAGAAGATCATAGATAGTTATCATCCTGATACAGAAGTGGTGAGCCTAGTCTAATCATTTGCAATAACTTTCTTTGGAAAACTTTTAAAATGCTCACAGACAAGATAGAACTCTGAGTACCGTTTTAATATAAGATTGCAGCCCATCCAAGTATTTGAAGTTTCTTAGAATTGTTGATATCTGTACGTAGGCGAAAGTGTATAGATATTTTTTCTTTTTTTCAATTTTTATGTATCTTTTTCATTTAATGAAATAAAACCTTAAAAACTTTTTTTTATGCAAGAAGTCGCGAAAGTTAATATATTGTTCCTTGTTCTTTTTATACATGAACTCATATTGGAGCTCAAATGTATGCTGCATTATGCAAAAACAAAATCTGAACAGATCTGTGTCATAAAATATAATACATCATGTTGAGCTAAAAATGTGCCATATTGTCATATTGTAAGCTTTTAACATCAGCCATAACAGACAACAAACTTCGATTTTCAGCATCGAGACAAGTAAGTATAGAAAACCTTAATCATAGTAACCTGATATTTATACAGGCAATAAAATCAATGTTTTTCCTGTTTCTCGTCCAACACTATCGAATTTTAACTTTTCTCTTTCAACCTTTTATTTTCTCCTATCGAATCCCCGATGATTCAAATTGAATGCAATCTCGTCACTACAATAAAGTTTGGTTTTCCAATGTGGTTGCTGGTTTCCTAACTATGCAATCCAATGTAAAACGCCGTTTTTTTTATATGAAATGTGTTTGATCTTACCACTTTTTATTTCTTGTGTTATTTAGAATGATTTAGTAGGCTCCTTGAGACCTTGGGAATGCTCAATTTTTTGTCATGTTAGTTTAATAGTAACTGCTGCACCATCTTTACACCACTTTTGTTTACATCTTTAGTAACAACAAACACTCTATTTTTGCTCACAGGAGGAGACATAATTTGATTGGAGAGGGAACCATTGTAGGGCTAAATAACCTTTCAACAGTAATAATGCATGTAAAGACTTTATCACATTGTAGAGTTATTAGATTATTTGGAGTAGAAGACGTGAAAAATCAGCTTTTTCTCTTCGCCGGTATTCGAACCTTGGATCTTGCGATTAACCGGAATCAGGACAGTTTCCGATGCTGCCAGTTATCGATCGAGAACACCCACGAAAGAAAACAATAATCTTTTACAGTATAAAAATAAAATATTTTATCCCTGTTAAACTAAGTAATGAAACATAATTTTTTGTTCAAACTTAAACGAAGAAATTACTTTTTTATTTGTAAGTAATATTTAAACTGCTGGACATGGAAACTACTATACGAGGAAGGAAAGAAAATAGCAGAGTTTTGTTTATTGTACATATGTAGTACAATGGGAGTAACACATGGTTAAATTTGCTAGTGGTTAAGAGTACACAGCGTACAGAATTAGTACACAGAGCTAATTCTGGCACCATTCACCGGCTGTAATCCGGCTGAACATCGAGTCGAACGAAGCTGGGATAATAGATACAGCTACTCGTTCCACGTGGCTTAAGTTCTATGCCATAGTTCATCAATCGTATGGACTGGCGAGTGGTGGCATGCCAGTCTCTTGGCAATCCATGATCAGATGTTCTCAGTGGATTGGAGATGCGGAGACGTGCGAACGGGGCTATAATCGAACACCCTCTATATTGAAAAAGCGTGCATTACCTTGTTGAAAGACAGCATCACAGAGGCCTTGAAATAGAGCACAACAATTTAAATGTAACGGCTGTCCACATTTTCGGCTATACGGACAAGTTCACTTGTACGAATAAGTTCTTTATTCTTCTGAATCATATAACTTCCTGATTTTATGCAGTAATTTTGTAATCTGCATTCATTTTAAATAATGCATATTGAGCTATGTAAATTATTTTGAATTATTTAAATGAAAAAAATTAAACGGTCAGAGATTAAAAATTTAAAAATTAAAGGAAAAATTATTTACAATTCATTTTAAAGAAAAAAGTACAAAATCAACTAACAAAATCAACTAACTAATGACAAGCTAATATTTATTGGGACTAAAAGGAAGGGCAAGAGATTTTGATGATTGGATTTCTGAAGTCTAGACGATTTCATTTTTGATGTAACAGTAAATCAATGAAGAATTTCGCTTCGTTGAATATATCAAAACTCTGCAACATTTTTCTAAGCTTGAACAGACTATATATCACAATCCTGTAATTCTCTCATGCATAATTCACTTTCCATCAGTAACTGGTCTAAAATTTAATAACTGTTACACTTAGAATTCTATTATAAGATTATTGCGATATAAATTCATATGAGAGAGGTAACTAAATTTTCCATTGGCTGAGATTTTTAACCCTTAAATGCATTTGGCAACATACTCACTCATATTTAGTCGTATAAATCAAATAAAAACAAAAATTTTAGCTTACTGCATAGTGTAACCAATTGGATACATACTGTTTACCTATACAGTTTTGAAAGTTTCATTGTGTAACGGTCATTATTGTGAGTTCATGTGTGGGATGTGGACAGCATTTGCTTTTAGGAAATTTTTATTTTGTGTTTGTTATTATTTTGATGTATTCAAAGTTTAAAATTTATTTTCACAAGTTTATATGGTATGTAGCATTACATAAAATCGTTATTGCACATTTGCCTATTATACGTTTTTCGTAAAAGTTAATAATATGTTTTCAAAAGTTAGAATAAGAACTTAGTTTAGATTTTTTAAATATTTTTCTGCTTTATTTGATATCGATTCTAATGTATTTTTGACTTTAAAAATAAAAATTCGTGCATTTAAGGTTAAACTGATTATCTAAGTTATCCAAAACAATTTGAGCTCAAACCCTAGTGGGATTTTTTTTAACCTACTAAATCACAACTGAATTGAACAACAGTTATTCATACTTACTTAAAATAATACTTACATTTCTGTTGTGAAACGTTATTGCAATATAATTTCATATGAGAAAAAGCAGTTGAATATCTTATTGGTTCAGGTTTTGAAACTTATTATCTAAATTACGAAGAAGCATTTTAGTCGCCTGAATCACAATTGATTCAACAATCACTATGCGTGCTTAGGTAAACGCTCGTAACACACATCATTTTTGGAAATGCTTAAGATTGTAGACTGCATGATTCTCTGACATTAGAGAGTTAAATAAATTACTCAGATATCACTGTTTCTTGGTATTGAATTACAACTCATTATTAAATAATTTTGCATAAACAAAATTCTGAAACAATAAGCAAATGTAATTTTCTTATCATAGTATCGTTAAATTACGTATTAATATATTTAGAAAACAAATTTATTCAGACTGATACTTTGTTATTAAATTGAAATAACTTACTTTAAATTGATTGAGCAATGGTAGCTTAAGGTGTGTTAGATACTAGCGAAATAAATGCAGAATTTCTTTCTACATTACTGAGTCTTGTTTTTTCGAATTAATTTTTCCTAAACTTGAAATTAAAGTATCCTACATGTCATATAATAAAGCTCGCAATGTTACTGATTTTTTAAAGTTCTGTGTACCACAGTAATTTGCATAATTTCTCGGATACTTAATAAAAATTTGAAATTCCTTAACCATTTTTGCAAACTGAATGTTTTAACCATTGGATGAAAACTGAATTCTTTAACCATTTTTGTAAACATGAAATCAGATTTGTTTAGTTTATGAAAATTAGAAATTCGACAGTTTAGATGAATGTTATTTATGATTGAGAAACTTTTCCCCATGTAATTCAGTTTTATATTTTATATCACAAAACATTTTCTTTAAAAATTTATTTTAAAGAAAAATTTGTTTAATGTTAAATATTATTTAATTTAAAACTGCCATTATTGTTATATTCCTATATGTATCTTTAAAATGGTTAATGACTAATCTTTTCGTATAAAACATGCACCTTTTTTAACAAAAAAAAAACTTAATTGTAGAATAACTTTTTTAGGTTTCTCCTTGGTGAAAACTAAAATATCGAGCTCATGAGCTGACAACTAATAGCTGTCACCTTGCGTATCACCAATGACTAAAGCCCTTTCTGGACAATTTCAGTTAAAAATTATTTTAATAATCCACCTAACTGATAAAAGTTGAAGCATATGTATAATTTGTAATAATCCAATTGGTATTTTTTATAAAAGTTTGCAGCGTCAATTTAATAAATAAAAGATGTTTCTAAAACTATATATCATGTACCTGGCAAGGAACTATTTTTGCTTCCCCTGCGTGAAGTAAAGAAAGTCTTGGAATCATTAAAAATTTCGAGTACTATATTTCAAAAGAAATATTCATTTTGACAATTCCTGAATTCATTTAGACTATGTTTTTGCATGATGTCTGTAAGTACGGACAGAATAAAGAACTCTATTTTCTAAAAACGTATTGTAAAATGGAATCAAAATGGATTTTTAAAAAAGTATTTCTTAAAAAATACATAACCTAAAAAGGTATTTCTAAAAATAGAGAGAAAACAAATAGCAGAGCAAAAATACGATGCTTTTATTGGAATTACAAACCATAGCTTTTTTTTTTGAACGACAGTATCGCGAAGCACGATCTCCTGATGACGACAACACTCACTGTTGCCAGAACTTATCTAAACTATATATTATATTATTATTATTTTTATTAACATACTTTAATACTTCCCCTTGTAAAAAAAATAATAATAACAAATTAAAAGAAAAAAGTCACAAAAGTCCCATCTTATCACAAAGAATTAACAGTCTCGGTTTAAATAAAGGTTTAGTCATTATGTCAGCAACTTGCGCCTCTGTAGGTACCTGCTTCACAATGATTTCCTTTTCTAGAACTTTCTCTCGTATGAAAAAGTGCTTGAAATCAGTGTGTTTTGTGCGTCCATGAAACTCCGGGTTTTCTGACAGTCTCACTGCAGCGGCGTTGTCTACTTGAATTACTGGAGTTTCACGTAACTTGGTTACATCACTAAAAAGTCGCTTTAACCAAATTACTTCTCTAGAACATTCACTAGCTGCAATTACTTCTGCTTCAGTCGTCGAAGTTGCAACAACTGATTACCTTTGGCTAATCCATGATATAGCTCCACCACTATATAATATTATTACTCCACTCGTTGATTTTCCTGTTTCTTGACAGCCTTCAAAATCTGCATCACTATAGCATTCTAGAATTCCTGGTTTGTATTTATTCTTGTATGTAACACCTTTAGTTAGAGAACCTGCTATGTATCTGAATACACGTTTCACTTTTTTCCAATCATCTTTCGAAGGATTTTCTATGTAACGTGATAGAATGCCAACACAGTAAGCTAAATCTGGTCTTGTGCCTAACATAAGATACATTAAAGCTCCTACAGCTTCTCTATAAGGAAAAATTTCTTTGTCTGATTTATCTTCTTTTTTCTTTTCAGTTAGACCTTCCTTCAGGATAGGAGTGGACACTGGCTTGCAATCTTCCATCCCAAATTTTTGAAGAATTTTTCTTGCATAAGCTTGCTGACTAATTTTAATACTTCCATCTTCAAGATGTTTAATTTCAAGTCCAAGAAAGTATACTGCTGGTTTAGCTGTGATTCTGAATCTCGACTTCAATTCTCTGAGAAATTTTTCAGATTCTTGTAGATCTGTTGATGCTACTAAACCATCATCTACATATAAACATACGATTAGCTTCTTGCCGTTATTGTTTCTTATATATAAGCATGGATCAGCTTCACTTGTCTTGAAGCCCAGCTGTGACACAAAATCTCCAAAATATTTATTCCAGTAGCGTGATGATTGTTTAAGTCCATACAAACTGCGTTTCAACTTACAGACTTTCTCCGAACCGTCACTATATCCTTCTGGTTGTTGCATGTATATAGATTCTTCAAGTTTTCCATATAAGAATGCTGAACCGACATCAAACTGAGAAAGATGCATTTTCTCATTGGCTGCGATGCTCAAAACTGAACGAATAGTTCCTAACTTTGTTACTGGACTAAACGTTTGATGATAATCAACTCCAAAACGTTGAGTACATCCTTTGGCAACAAGTCTAGCCTTGAATTTATAAATAGATCCATCAGGATTCCTTTTGATCTTATAAACCCACTTGAATGGTATAGCTTTAGTATCTTTTGGTAATTTTTCTAAACTCCATGTTTCATTCTCTATCAATGATTTCATCTCTGAATCCATAGCTTCTATCCAATTAACACTTTGCTTACAGTTGATCGCTTCTTCATAAGATTCGGGCTCTTCAGAATCAATAATAAAAGCTTCACTTATCATTATATAATCTTCGAAACGCTTTGGTTTTCTCAAGTCAGCTCTATCTCTTAGGTATCTTGACTGTGCATTATTTTGCAAATTAATATCTTCATATTCTTGTCTTTCAAAATGTTAATTCAGAAGTCAAACAACAAAAATCAGCGTTAATTTACAAAATTTTCACAGGACTAGTTTCGATGGTTTTACCGAACCATCATCTTCAGCTGAAAAACCGCAAAAACCATTTGCGGTTTTTCAGCTGAAGATGATGGTTCGGTAAAACCATCGAAACTAGTCCTGTGAAAATTTTGTAAATTAACGCTGATTTTTGTTGTTTGACTTCTGAATTAGTATTTATTCGGCGTGTTATTGTGTCTTAATTTCAAAATGTTCTTCTGATATAGTATTTCCAGATATTTCTTTGTTGTATTCTTTTTCTGAATTATCTTCTTTCGTCTCCATCATAACCAATTAAATAAGCTTTTGTAGCCTTATTATCCATTTTCCTTCTTCTTTGTTTAGGAATAAGGGCATAACACACAGATCCTACTATACGAAGATGCTTAATTCGAGGTTTCTTTTTAAACCATAGCTCATAAGGACTGGATGATTTGCCAGTTCTGTTTAGTACATATATGGCAGTGTTGACTATTCAGCCCACATTGCTGCAGGAAAATGTGCTTCAGAATTTGAGTACTTAAATGTTCTTGCCATTTCGATTATTGTACGTATGTCTCTTTCACTAGAGCCATTTTTTTCAGGAGAATAAGGTGCTGTTAGTCTTTGAGTTATACCTTCAGAATGCAAAATAGCACGCACTTTGTCATTGTCAAACTCGCCTCCATTATCGCTAAGAAATTCTTTGACTGAATGTCCTAAGATTTTAGCATGTGCAAGCATGTGTTGTAACATATTTACAACAGCAGATTTTTCCTTGATAAAATACCCATAACGAAACTTTGTGTAGCTATCTTTAAACACAACTAAGTATCTTTTCTTCTGGAAAGATTTATCAAAAGGTCCACAGACATCAGCTGAAATTAATTCACCAGGCTTGCTAGCTGGCTTTCTTATGCCAAATGGTAAACGGTGTGCTTTGCCAAAAATGCATGGTTCACACAATTTTCTTTCAAATGGGATTTTAATTCCTAATTCTTTCTCAAGCATGTTCTTAATGTGACGTTTATCTTGATGTCCCCATCTTTGATGATATAACTCTAACGAGGAATTGTCTGCTTCAGCAGCATGCACTTCTATAATTTTATCAGGCATAATAGGTTCGATAGCTGCCTTGTATAAAGTACCATATACTTTGCGAGTTCCAAAAAGCACTACTTGACCATTAACCTTTAACCAGCATTCTGTAACTGTTGAAATTACCCCAAAAATTAAGGACGACGCGGTTTTTTCAATATAGCTTTGTACAAAAGCTTTCCAAATCAACACATTTAATACCGTAAGATCCCCAATACTTAAGGACATGAGTAATGTAAGCAACACTTACTAAAAGAGAAATCAGAGGGATAGAAAGAAGCTTTATTGAAAACGTAGCATGGAGCACAATGCGACTGAAGGCCGAAACATCCCTGTGATGGGTGTCCAGCAAGAAACATCCGGTCTTTAATAGGGGATATGATCTCCCCTGACTGCTAGGCAGGTTTCACAGCGTCTGCCCATGCTAAGAACGAGGGTGTCAATGAGTTGTTGAGGCATTGCTGCCCATTCGTCTTGCAGCGCCAATCGAAGCTCCGGAATCGTTACTGGTGGTAAGGTACGAGCTGCCAAGCGTCTGCCTAGAAAATCCCATACATGCTCGATGGGATTGAGATCCGGAGATCGTGCCGGCCAATCCACACGTTCAATATCCTCGCTCTCTAAGAGCTGTTTGGCAGCTACTGTGCGATGACATGGTGCATTGTCGTCCATGAAAAGGAACTGCGGACCCATAGCGCCTCTAAAAAGACGCACATATGGAAGAAGCATCTCGTTACAATAACGGGTCCCCTTGACTGAACCTGCGTCGAAGATGTGAAGGTCTGTACGACTACCAAGCATGATGCCTCCCCAAACAAGAACACCGCCACCTCCATATCTGTTCCTTTCAATGATGTTCGGGGGATGATTGCGGCTTCCCCGCTCTCTCCAGCGTATGCGATGAGTATGCGATGAGAATCGCTACTCAGACTGAATCTGCTCTCATCTGTAAAGAGTACTCGTCCCCATTCATTGTCTCTCCAATTCTGGTGTTCCCGGCACCACAGAGAACGCCTTCTCCGATGGGCAGGCGTTAGAAGTACACACCGTACAGGGTGTCGTGCAAACAGACCACCACCGTGCAGTCTTCTGGCCACGGTAAAACGCGATATCGGTCGTCCAGTCGCCTGTGTCGTGTGTCTAGCGATTTCTCCCGCTGTCTGCCGCCTGTTTCTTCTGGCCTGTAAGGCAATATACCGGTCATCTACGGGTGTGGTTCCTCGTGGACGACCACTACTAATCCCCCGGATAGCTGTTCCTGTAGTTTGAAATTGTCTCCAAAGTCGTGAAACGATGCTGTGAGCAATTCCGAACTCTGCAGCCACACTTGTCACACTGCGGCCTTCCTCCAACTTCTCAATGATTCGACCTCGGGTAAAAGCATCCAGATGTCGTCTAACAGATTGATTATTCGCCATTTCTCGCTGAGGCAGCAACCCGGTGTGATTTTAACTGCTATACGGCGTGCAATCTCTTTGCCAGAAATACTGATCTTACACCGACAACATGCTTTATACTACTCAGACACTCCCCCATTACGTCTACCTGCATATCTGCGCATGTGCTACCGTACATCACCTTACTTAATCTCCTGATTCGTCTTTCTGTCCGCTCTGCCTCTTCGTTCAGCTGATATGCTAATTTTTCGACTTCGTCCTTAATTTTTGCACACCAGTGTAATTTACTATTCGGATTTCTATCTTGAGCAGCAAGTAAAGAAAATAAATTTCTGTTTATCTCAGGGACATACCAAACATCTTTAAGGTAAATTCTTTGGATTTTACTACCAATAGTTGTTTTGACACATACTGTACCTTTACCAAGAGCAACTAAAGTTTCTTTTCCAGCAGCCTTGATGCTACAGGGACTATCAAACTTCATAAAGTCAATAAAGTATGTGAAACAATTCATGATACGTCCACTATCAATCCAAAAAGATGTTCGATCAGTCTTAGCCTCTTCGTCAATGGACATCAGTATTACACTGCCTGTATTTCCTTCATTGGTTTTCGTTAACCTATTCTTGGGTGGTCTTTCATCAGCAATCCACTGTTTACAATCTTTTACCCAGTGTCCTTTCTTTTTGCAATAATTGCAAATATCTTCTTTTCTTTCTTCTGAATTTGTCTTTTTTATATTGCTTTCGTTTTTCAGATTTTGACATTATTAATGCCACTTGTACAACCTTTCTCTGATACAACCTTTCTCGTGACTTTTAAATTCTCTTTCATGACAGCAAAGCTGTGCTGTTAACTCATCAACTGTTCTCTTGTTTTCACCCAAGAGTAACCAACTTGACTTAAACAAATGGTATTGTCCTGGTAAGACATCTAAAATCTTGCAATTGAGTAGCATGTCAGGTAACTTATTTTCATTTTGCTTTTCAAGTCCTGAATTCAACTAATTCCATAAGTTTTTTAATTTAAAAGATGAGCGGCCATATTATTATTTTAATTCCATTTGAATTGAAAACATTGCATGCATATATTATAGAATTGATTTTCTGACGATGCTTCAAATAACTTATGTAATTCCAACCACACTTTATCAGGTTCAATGTTCCGTCTTACTTTCGTCGGGAACATGCAAGGACCTGACTCGGAACAGACAGCTTACTAAAGCTATGTTCAATAACTGTGGGAAGTAGACAGGATACACAAGAAGGGTATACAAAACCCTTTATTTTTCTCTATTTACAATAACTTCCGTACTTCGGAATACAAAGACCCACTACTTGTGGTCTAAACGTAAAAATATAAAAATAAAACAAAACTCTAATTTAACTTTAAAATAATAAACGTGGAAGATTGGCCTTATATTAACAGGAAGCCGTATGTAGTACAGAGGACTGTGAACACTACAATACGTTTAAAAATTATCAAGAGGATTAAACCTCTGGCCTGGAAGGCAACCAGCAACTGGGTAAAACTTCTAAGGTAAGCGGCCTGCTTCGACTAACTGCTTCCTCTCTTTCGCTTGGCAAAAAGCCTCAACTTAAGTACTTGGCGTTCGCCAGACAAACTTTGCATAAATACGTTAACGCTTATAATTCTGGCCGGAAGTAGAAAATAAGAAGTGATAGTAAAGATTTAAAATAAAATAAACGTTAGTAAAACTTAAGATCCTTACATACTTCCCGCAGAGTTAATTAGTTTGAAACTGAGGTCTAAAACGAACTTGTTGAAAACTTTTAGCTCTAGAATCTAACGCGAGGCCAATCTTTTACAAACATTTTTCGCTAGAAACTAGAAATTTATAAGAAAGAAATTTGTTTTTACAATAGCAGCTCCCAGGACACGCATTTTTTTCATCTGTACTGCATCTAAACAGGAGCTTTTATTCAAATCTGTTTCCTTCCAGAGATCTGGAAGGAAACAGTTTTCCTTCCAGAGATCTGGAAGGAAAACTAGTTTAATGAAATGTTACACAATGAAATGGCAAGTAACATGTATAATTATATTTCTCTTAACATTCTTATTTCATTCATGACTATTTTAATTATCTCTCCCCGTGCTCTCTGACATGTGTTGTAAAAGAACACCAAACACGAATGTGTTTATGTCTATGTGTTCAACACTTCCTCCTACAATCAAAACACTAACGTGTTAAAAATTCAACATACCAAGACCTCGTAACACACCCTAATTTCAACTCTAAACCCTGAGGTACTATTCTGAAAGTGGCTAACTCTGAAGTGTAGCGTCAGACAGCCTAACTACATTCATTCAACCTTTAACACATATTCACCATGATTTAGTCTTTTTACATTCACACGAATAAAAAAAAATTTTAACATTACTTTCACTTTTACCATATCACGGTATTTCTTAACATTTAAAAAAACAGTTCACATTGTATATAAGAACATATTAACATGCCGTTAATTTTATGCATTTGAAAACATACATTAGTAGTACATTGTTAACTTCTATTTTTTTCTAAGCAAGTGCCAATTCTTCTACATTGAAATAATACATTTCAAAAAAGTCTTTCAGACTAAAACTTCTTTCTTGCCAGAATGTTTTAAATAAAATTTATACAATAATTTTTACAATATTTAAGTCTTTACACATCGCTATTATACATCAACTTTAGTTTTACACGCGAGTAATTGAAAAACATAATACCAAAATCGGTAACAACTCATTTCTCGCCCTTTTGGCGATAAAGGTAGACCTCGCATGAGGTAAAACTTCTTGAAATCTGCCACTTGCAGTAAGAATGAAAGATTAACTTAAGTTTGCAAAGTAACATAAAATTTTACTTTGTGATATTCGGACATTCTTTTATGAGCCCAGTCCTGGAAAGTAGCGTAGATTGTTGTTTGATTTATCCTCCTTTGTGTGCGGGCTCGCCCTTCAGAGCCTTCCTCTAGAAGCTTTCTTTTTTTTTCCAGTTCGGTCACCCTTGAATACCTTTTTTTCGCCTCTGCCTGTGGTCTTGATCGTTTGATGGCAGCTGGTCTTGGCGGAACCGGGAAACTTCTTTCGTGTTCCTGCTTGGACCTCGTTGCTGCCCGTTCAAATTTTCCTTGTAAATTTTCCTCTGCCGCTGGTGGCCCTTCCGCAGTTCGGCGACATTTGCAGCGGAGAGTCCTGTCGGATGAGAAGATCTTCCGTTTTAGAGCCGGGGTATAGTTGCCGTCATTTCTCCTGGCTCTCTTTGCATACGTCGTCCTTCTCCCTTCTTCATTCTGGGGTGTCCGTGAGCTCTCTTTTCTGGACGGTGGAACGGCTTCTTTTTCTTGCTACCTTCAATTTTCCCGCGGGGAAACTTTCTTTTCACTTGCTCCTGCCTCTTAATGGCTTGCCCTTGTACTTGTCGTTGTTCCACCTCTGGAGCTTGTGCCTGCGGTGTCTGCCGTGCCGGATCCTGCAAAAGATCTTTGAAAATTTGCATTTTATTACGATCATAGTAGGCTTTGATTTGATCAATGTTTGCGGAGCAGGTTTCACCATTCCTAGCTTTTAACACTACTACAGCGTGAGTGATTTTTTCTATGACATATGGTCCTTCAAATCGTGGAAAAAATTTGGCAGTTTTATCTTCTGGTGCTGAAGAAAGTGAATGCTTAATTTTTAATATTCCATCCCCTACTTTATAAGTTACTCCCCGTCGTTTCAAGTCGTAATACAGCTTTTGTTTTCTCTGTGCTACTTCCGTATTCTTTTTTGCTCCTTTAATTAGTTTTTCTATATCACCCATTTTAAATTCTGGGGCTCTTTGTTGCACATAAAATAATTTATCTAACGGCGTTATAATCTTTCTGCCTAAAAATAACTCAGCAGGAGTTTTGCCCGTTGTATCATGTTTTGCGGTCCTAAGGGCGAAAGCAAATTCATTGACATAGTTATCCCAGCTTTTATGAAAATTTTTAACATAACTACAGATAATTTTCACTATATTTCTATTGACCCGTTCCGCTATATTTGTTTGCGGCCGATACGGGACCATTTTTAAATGACGTATGCCCAGTTTTTGGCACATGTCTTCAAATACATTACTTACAAATTGAGGACCATTATCCGATATAACTTTTAGGGGCGCCCCGTATTTTAAAATATATTTATTTAAAATAGAATCGGTAACTAATTTCGCGGAGGCTCGTTTTAAGGGAACAATTTCGGTCCATTTACTAAAATGATCAACTATAACAAGGAGATAGCGACTTTTGTTTAACTGACTTTTTGGGAAAGGGCCCAATAAATCGATGCCAATTATTTCATTTTTAAATTCGGATTTAATACTATTTAGAAACCCGGCCGGGCGGAAATTAATATAGTTAACTGCTTGACATGTTGGGCAGGACTGGACATACGCCCTTGTTAACTTTTGCAGTTCAGGAAAATAGACTGCCTCGCGTACGCGTTGGATAGTTTTTTTTTTTTTTTTCGAATACCAGCATGAGAAGCTAAAGGGCTGTCATGGAGCTCCTGCAGGATATTTAATCTAAGACTAGCTGGGATAACAGGTCGAAATTCGTTGTTGGAATTCGTAGTTTTTGTATAGAATAATAGACCATCTATTAGTTCGTAATGGGCCGCCCTATTTCTTATCGCCACAATATCTTGGTGGCTAAAATTTTCAGGATCTTTTAAAGACTTATAAATGCTTCCAAACTCAGGATCCTTACCCAGTTCGGTTATTACAGTTTCTCGGGAATTTATTGTACATGCTGTGAGCATTGCCACCTTTACAGTATTACCTTCTTCATCTATTTTAATTCTGGGTAGGGCATCTGCTACGATATTTTCCTTTCCGGGGGTATGCTTGATTGATTACCAGATTATATTCTTGTAGCTTGAGTGCCCATCTTATTAACCTTGTGGATAAGTTTTTCCCTGTGTACAATCTAGTTACCGCCACATGATCAGAGTACACTGTTATTGGCGCCTTTCCAAAATAGACTCGGAACTTTTGCACTGCTAACAGAACTGCAAGTGCCTCTCTCTCGGTCGCAGAATAGTTTCTTTGTGTTTGATTTAAAGTTCGGCTAAGAAATGCCACGGGCTGCTGATTAACGAGTTCCGTTTCTTCGAGAAAACATCAATTCAAAACATTTGACGCAATATGGGAGCTTGCTTGACCCATAACCTAAAAAAGTATTTCTTAAAAAATACATAACCTAAAAAGGTATTTCTAAAAATAGAGAGAAAACAAATAGCAGAGCAAAAATACGATGCTTTTATTGGAATTACAAACTATAGCTTTTTTTTGAACGACAGTATCGCGAAGCACAATCTCCTGATAACGACAACACTCACTGTTGCCAGAACTTATCTAAACTATATATTATATTATTATTATTTTTATTAGCATACTTTAATAATTTTTTGTGACTTTTGTACGTAGGTATATATGTATGTATCTCTTATAAGTCAAAAATGTTTAGCTGTAGAACATTGAAATTTTGTATATGAGACTGCTATAACATCTAGTTGCGCACCTATCTTTTTTATCTTGTTGCAAGAAATGAGGTATAGCAAAAAATGCGAATAATTCAACAGGCCGTACAAACAAATTTTGTGTTATCTCCCCATCAGATGCTTTTAGTTGCATTTAACCAGTTATTTGTTATATTCATATCAAGTACATTAATTAATAACATATTGCCTAGTACTTTTATGTTTCTGCTATTCGAATATATGTAAATTTAAGTTACCAAGGCCGCTAACTAAGATAACTAGCAGGCTGTTGCCAAGAACAACTAGCAAATTTCAGTTACAGTTAGCAGTCTTGGTAACTGTAACCTAAATCTGCTAGTTGTAATCGTATGAAATATTGTTGTGTAGCAAATTTAATATAATTAAGTGAATCATAGAAATCAAAATTTTAATTTGTAAGTATACAAAATTTTAGCTACACGACAAGTTTGGATATATTCATTTATTTGGCTTATTAATTCTAGTGCAATCTTATTTGGTTTTACGCGACCAGCGTCTTCAATCTTGTACACTCAGACAACGGATATAGGTGAATTTTCATGTAATAAACTCAGTTTTTCATGATAAAAATTAAGTCAATTTCTCTGTGTTTAATATCAATAGTTGCAGAAAAATTAGCTCTTTAATTTGATATAACTTTTGTTTTCCTAACTTCAATTGCATTTTAGTTATGAGCTTTAATTAATAGATTTTTTCCGTTGTCATTGTGATTTCTATTCTGGGGGAAGAAATTTCCCTCTTTCCGGTAAAATGGTCGTTTTTCGAGTTTTCAGCGCTCCTTCGTTGGGACTGCGTACAGGGTTATTGAAATTCCACGTTCTCCCCTTCGCGAGGCGTGCCTGATTGGCGATGGCTTGGCGACTTAGAATTAGCGTTGGGGTTTCAAAGTGGTGGTTTTGGCGAGATTGTTAGCATGAAGGAATGCTGAAGTTGCAACTGGTTTCATTTTTGGCGGGGCGTGAGCACTGCCAAGTTGGTATTCCCGCGCGTTCCCTTTTTGTTTTGTTTTGAGCGACTTAGAATTTCCGTTGGGGTTTCAAATTGGTGGTTTCGGCGAGATTGTTAGCATGAAGGAATGCTGAAGTTGCAACTGGTTTCATTTTTGGCGGGGCGTGAGCACTGCCAAGTTGGTATTCTTGCGCGTTCTCTTTTTCTTTTGTTTGAGGACGTTTTGGACTTTTGATCTACCATCTGATGCTGTACACGCCGGCAGCTGATTTTTCCGAAGAGATGAAAATTTTTACCGTTGGATCTACGGGCCTCTTGCCCCTGCGCTTTGAGCAAGGGCCCTAGTTTTAGGCATCATTGTCTTCAACCTAATCTTTTTTTTCATCAGTTTTTGTGTTTGAATATTTACGTTTAAGTTCTCAAGAAAAAAAATACAGGAAAATTCTACGAAAAGCGATGCCTGGTAATTGCGCTGTTAAGAAGTAAATTTCAGCTTCTTCCCCAAAAATAGGGTCTTCAACTGTCCCGATACAACCTTTAGAATCATTTTCCATTATGCAAGTAATTCCTTCACTGCCAGCTCCGAGGTCTCTACAATAGAATGCTTCATTTGGCTGGTGTCTACGTCACAATAGAATGCTTCATTTGGCTTGTGTCTACACCCCGTTGCGTCTACGACCCTTGGGAATGGATTCGTTATTTCCACCAACAGATTTCCTGATGTAAATCCTGAAATTCTTCTCTTTGCTGAACGACTCGTAACTTCAATCTTGGATTGTAATTCAACTAGCTTAAGACTTGGAACCTCCATGGTTCATCCTAAATCAACCAATAACTTCTCGGCTCCATTGAAAATTTCATCTACTTACGAATTCTTTTCCTTCCACATGCTCGCCAGCAGTCCTCCAGGGCTTCAATGGTCAGTCTTTTCCATATGAAGGATTTCTCCTGCTCCTTATCACCTGCCTGCCGTGTTTATTCAGATAATTTTTTTTTGCTTTCTTTTATTGGTTAGTTAAATGTTAAAAAAATTCTGCAGTTAATAATGATTGAAATAACTTAATTTGTTGACTTAAAATTTTGTAATTGAGTAAATTAACCTAATTCTATTGAAATCATTTTTGTTTGTCGATAAAATAAATTATTAGATTGGCTAAGGAAATATAACCTTATTTAAATTTATTTAATTGAAATAGTGAATGTAACTTAGTTACATTGGTTAAGCAAATATATTCTTCATTAAATTTATTTAATTGAACTTGTGAATTGATTTGTAAAGGTGTTATTATTTGAGCTTCTTTGCTCCTCTTAGGGATTAACTTTGCTTGTAGGATGTAATAGCCTGAATTCAATTAATATTTTACTCGGTTAAATTATTCTTTTGAAAATAAAAATTTACTATGTGCAATAACTTGAATTCAATTGGTTTTTATTAATGTTACTAAGTGCAATAACCTGAATTACCTAGGTGTATTGATTATTCTGTGAAGTGTTTCTATTTTTTGTTGGGGGGGGGGAGTGTAACTTGTTAATTATATTTTTTTTTCTCCCCGGTGAGGGTATTGTTAATTTATCCAAAGTTTTATCTGATATGTTTACCTGATTGTAATAGAAATTATAGTTGATATTATAAGGCTAAAGATAAAAGTAATATTACTCTGTAGGAGTCTGCATTTGTAGAAATCAATATTTTCCAATTCAGATTGAATATAATTTGTTTACTAAGTTAATTATACATAGTGTAATCATCAATATGTGACAGTTCTGATTGAATATAATTTGCTTTCGAATTAATGGATAAAGTAATTGTTGAAGAATTTAATAAATTGGCTCACTTTTCTAGATCAGTTAATGTTATTTTTTTTTTTTTTTTTTGTGTGTGTGTGTGTGTGTGTGTGCTCATGATTTTCACCAGTCTATTTCTCAAACTGATTTCAGGGTTAATCCGAAAACTCAACGCAATGTTCAGATTTTATTGATACTAGTATGTTACTGTTGTTAGAAAATTTTAGGTGTTATGGTCAACTGAGTAGGAAACCTTTTACCTAACCTACTCTCTAACTACATAACAATATAAGCATTTGTATGTTCTTCGGTTTTTGTATACTGAGGAATTTTGCATTAGTAAATTCATGTTGAGAATGTCGTCAATTATCAGTTACAATAGTATAATATAATCATTATGTATGGTATATCTTCTTTATGTATTGAATTGGAAACTTTATATATAGCTTGCTAAAATTACTTGCTAGGGTATTGAATTGTAAACTTATATGTCACTTGCTAAAATTATATTCATAACTCATAAGTACTACGTTCACACAGATGTAACCTTTTTTTAATATCTATTTCTTGTAACACAAATCAATGTGCCCTATGAGTGGCTCTCGTCTGGCCCTAACATCGGGTCAGCTGTAAATAAGGGTGGACGGGGCGCTAAAGCAATTAACCATAATGGTAAAAGGGTGGTGCCCACGTACTCCGTCACTAAACTAAACTAGCGTGCCTTCGTGGTGTAGTAGTCCTGCACGCTGGGCCGTGGTTCGATTTCCGCCAAAGGCGTTGCTAATTTTTCATCTTGCTTGCTTCCAAAAATGCCTAATGTTTCTACACTGATGCCCGAACTAAAAGGGTGTTGGATGATGATTCTCCGCACCCAGGATTTGGCGAATAGGTTCCCTAAAAAACCCAGGCGCACTTTAAAAAAGGGGAGCACCTTATAAGGTACTTATAAGGTACTCCCCTTTTTATATATAATACTCCACTTTTTATTATAAATACCTTATAAAGGTTTAGCGTGCCTTCGTGGTGTAGTGGTTCTGCACGCTGGGCTTGTATTCCAGAGGTCCGTGGTTCGATTCCCGGCGAAGGCGATTGCTCATTTTTCATTTTGTCCAATTAACCTAATGTCTCTACAACTGTACTAACGTGGGAAATTATCCCATCTTACCCTGGTCAAGTAGCCTGGAGTACAAGCATACATTGACAAAGTCGCAACCTTTTCCCCTTCCTCGGTGCAACAGCGTACCTAACATAATTGAAACGTATACGAGGGCCGTATAAAATTACTTTGAAGGCTGCATTAGGCTTGCGGGCTGCAAGTTTGAGATCTTCAGTAAGTAGCTGTAACGTAAATAATTTTTAACATCGATGTACGACATTTTTATGTTATGCAAATAACATGTAAAGGTTAGACTTTCCCTCCAGAAAATTTTCAAAAAATGATGCCGCTTGATTAATTCTTGGACTGAATTTCAATATTATTTGGGCTAACTAATCATCATGCAATAATCGCTTAAAATTTTGAAATAATTTATCAAAAATTAATATAAAAATCTAAAGATTTTCAGAAATTAGAAGAAACATTATGAGTTATAGGGAAAGAAGTCTTAATACTATTGGGTAGCAAGGATGAATTAAAAAAAAAAACTGTAATGCAGAATCTTCGTGAAGTGCTATATTTATTTACATAACATGAAGCATTCGTTAATTTTATTTCATAGCATTTGCAGTCTTCAGAGCCATCAAGTTTTGCGAGGCACAAAACAATGTAATAATCGTGATGCGTTCTTCAAGAATTAAATCTGTGCAGTTATTTCATAATCAAGAAAAGATACAAGAAACAAATACTCCCAACTCTCTTACCAACGAATAAGATGCTGGCCTATTTTTAAATATTCAACTCTGTTTTAGATTTTGTATACTAATTTAATTTAAGTGTTATTTTTATATATTTATTTTTGGCATTGTATGCAAAAATTTTAGTTTATATTTTTCCACAATTTAATATTTGCTCAATTGTTTTTATAAATATTGATTTCTTATGTTTTAAGTTTTAGGTTTTGTAATTATGAATCGATTGATACTTAAGTTGTAAAAATAAGTCATTTGGAAGTCGAGGTATAAGCAACTCTCGTAATATGTCTTGGTGACATTTGGAGTATGTTGCTAATTCAGCAACTTTCTGGAAGTTTCCAGAAATTACAGTTTTGAAGTTGAAGCCGATATTTTTCCCGAAGCTTTCAGAAGCCGGGACAAACCAAGCAGCTACATTGAACTTTGGGAGCCAGTTGTTTCAGAGGCTTGGTTTGGTTCCAGAGGTAGGTGAGTGAATCGTGTATTTAGAATTTTTTCCCCCCAAGTTCTAAAATAGGCCGAATTTCTATACTCCCTGTATAAGGCTGGATTTCTCTAAGAATGTTAGACAAGCTAATGTATAGAATGTAACATTAAAAACTGAGTATGCTTGAAACCTAAAATACTGTAAATGTTGCAGTAATCATTATAAAAAATCTTATTGCTATCTATCAATAATTTAATTTGGATTTCAAGCACCATGTTTCAGCATTTCGATGCAGATAACAGTAACAACAAAAATCGTCGAATAAAATTTTTGCTCAGAACTTGCTTGTGCTGCCATCTTCCGACAACTCAACTAACTAATAAATTTTTTTGGTCCATTTCTTTCACTTTTACTAATAAGTTTTAAAATTAACAGTTAGATCAGACAATTTTTTTAAATATTTTTTCAAATTTTTACAACAAAGAAAGACAGTTGATCAATTTTCCTTAATTTTCGGAAGTGTTATCAAAAGTTTTTAACTTTAGAAATTGAATTCTTATGGCAAGATCTTTAGATGACATCTGCGCAAATTTATATAGATGCCCATACTTAAGAAAACGTATTTCTTTAATTAAGCAAAGGAACAAATACGTTGTATGAAATAAAATGAGGAATAGTAACATTAAATTTCGATTAAGATTGGTTTACACGAAGTTTTAAGTATTCTAAAGCAAATATCGACTTCAGAGAAGGACTTGACGAATCCATTACATTGCTTCAAATGTCCTCAACAGAAATTCACTAATTCTCTTCAGAATATTTTCTTAGAAACGAATTCAAAGCCCTTTAATGTATATGTGTAATATGCTTTAATGTGACTTTAGGCAAAACGTGTAATCACTTTCTCTCCTGAGCTTCACGTAATTTCATTTAATTTCTTCTGCATATATTTCTCTAATGTTTATGGTGATTTTATTTATTTATATCTTTTTTATTTCTCCTTTTGCTGAAAAGAATTATTTACAAGGAAATTAATCTTACTAAAGATGTCTCATATAATTTAATATATGCTATTGCTTTTTTCCCTTAAAAAGAAGATATATTTTATTTGTCGCATAAAACGATACAGTTGATGAACTGACAGGCGTTTAAAATTATCTAAAAAGAAATTTACAGTGTAATTTATATTTTTCTAATTAATGAGTTTATGTATAATTTTCTTGGTATTCCATTTCAAGAGTTAGCTTTCTTAATTTTGTTGCTTTGTATAATATTAAATTTCTTTTCAGGTCTTTGAAATTCTAATATCAAAAAATTATTCGCTATAGAGTTTTGAAAGTTTCAAAGGATATAAAACAAAATTTTCACATTATTTTAAAACAAGAAGAATTAAAAATACTAAATTTTGTATTAGCCAAATTTTGTAAAATATTCAGCCTTAATTTAAGGCTAAAAATTTTTCTTAGATTTTTTAGCCTTTTTTACCCCTAAACTGCTTTATACTATGGTCTGGCATGCATAATTTAACGGATTGATTGAATGCCATATCGAAAACTGATCGTAACGGTGATGGTTTCTTAAAAATTTCGTGACGTTTCTAGTAGCATTTTTTATTCAAATTTTCAAAGTTAGATTGAATTTTCAGATATTTATCAGCTTATGTGCATTTCCTACCCACGTGCGAAACTTCGAGTCGATCCATTGATTTGGGCTCCTACGAATGAGTAACAAATATCCAGACAAATTCTCGCTGATATGCGTTGTTAAGATGATTTGAACTTCACTTAATTTCTTTACAGACACTATTTTATAATCGTTGATTTTAGACTACATTTATTACAGTAAAGCGTCATTTATAAGTTTCTCATTTTGCTCTCTTTTAACGCTAGTTATCTTTTATATTTGTACGTCATATCATCTTTATCCGGATTCAAAATTAATGTACTATTATTTATTATAATAAATATTATAATAATTTTGAATGATATTCATCAATATTTCTTTTATCAGGAAAAGCACTTCTCCGAAAATCACTTCTGTCATTCGACCGTATTTAGAAATTGCAGATTGGGGTATGTGAAGTGGAGAACAGAAAACATAGGATATATCAAACTGGACTAATGTTAAAAGCCTGATGATGGTTGGAAGAAGGGTCGCTTAGAGGGATAGAATAAAGTCGGATGACGAGAGAGGTTTGCTGATGATAATGCGTCATCCATGTCAGTTGGTAAGCAAGGTTTAATTGGATTGTTGTTTCCTCTATCAAAGCTTAGTTCTTTAAGGTTCAGAATCAACCACCATTCCAAATTTTCTTAAAGAATGTTTTAAGTAAAAATTAAAAACTCTACACGTGCAAAAGTCTTTTTATATAAAAATGTCATTTCTTCAAACTAAATAATTAATATAAAGATATGGTCTTCATCATTTTTGTATTAAATATTGTATAATTATTTTTACTTCAAAAAGAAATGTTCAGTTTTTTAAATATAAAAATATTTTAACTCTTTAATGTGAGTAAAAATATAAATGCTAGGAGATATTTTTTGTAGAAAATATGTAAAAACAAGCCAATAGAGTTCGTTTATTCCAATTTCAGCAGTACCACGTGCATGTTGGAAAAAAATAATGGAATGTATTTTCCGAATGTGAAATTCTATATTTTCTTGCCTCTTTGTGAAATTCCCTGTCAAATCCAAAAAGCTACTCTATACTATATATTTTCAAGAGCGCTGTCATTGCATCCATTGTTTCTGAATCTGAAAGTTTATCCATGAGTCAGTGAAAACTGAAGATGGACGAATATTACAGAAGGAACATGTTTCGCACCCGTAATATAAGATGAAAATGAGTTATTTGTATCTGTTATAGTTTTCAAAGGTGACCTCATCTATTTTGAATGATCTCCGCAGAGACGGGAATAAGAGAAGAAGCATTATTATTTTTTGAATTTTCGTCATTAACTGCTGATTCAATAATTGAATCGGTCTTAGTCTCATCTGTAACACATTCCAAAAGTTCTTGACTGCAGCAAAAGATAAGTTAGTTTCATCCCTACTGTCATCAATGTGTAAGTGTCGCATTATATCTGAAGCAGAGTATTTGAATTCATTTATATCACATCGATGACTGCAGGACATTTGTGCAAACGAGTCTTGCTGAGAAAATCATATTATATAATATTTGTTACGCACGTTACCTAACTTTTTATCATTTGTTTAACAACGCTGAGCGTTATATATCTGAAGGTAAAAGATCATAAGTAAATTGTACACGGTAGGAAAAAACAGGGTGTGACGTGGGTGTTAGTTAAAATTTACCTTATATTTAACTCACACCCACGAGAAACAATTCGTAAGAATAGCTTATTCGTAACAAAATGGCGGACACAAACACATAGACAGTATAAATGCAGCATATCCGATATCTGGTAAATTTACTGCATACAATGTCGCATCATTTGAATGCAAATAAGCTACAGGCATACATATTGATATAAGAGCCATATTTGTTGCATACTCTTCAAAGGGTTTACGACAGCAGTGCAAGCATTATTGCCATGTGATCTTGGGTCGCTGGAGAACGCTATTTTGGATTTACTAATAGTGATGTTTTCCAATATACCTCACCTCCAATATACCTACTTTTTCCAATATACCTTTCCAATATACCTCAACACTAGTACAGCGGCAATGAATACCTCAAAGATCGATATTCATTGCTGCTGTACTAGTGTTGAGGTCTAAACTATGATCCTTTCCGGCCGTGTCATACACTCAAATAGTCAACCTAAATGTGCATTTCGGACTCAGGTATCGAGGAAATCGTGTCACTTCTGCAGCGAATTAAAAACATTATGATAAAATTAAATTTATACAACCGCTATTACTATTAGCCTTAACCCTTTGCGGCACAGTGTGTCCGGTCTGGACACACCTAAAAATTCCCTTCTGTATACACAGAAAAATTGAATGAAAAAGGATTTATAGGTTACTCTGAACCTTCTTTATTTATAGTAGATGGCAGCTCAACACAAACCATATATTTTATATGTCCATATATTTTAGCCATGTTTAGTTTTTTAAAACCCTCATTTTTCAAAGAAATCTTCCAGAAATCTTGCCTAAAATCAAACGGCGAACCCTAGGTGCGCCCAGACCGGGCGCTCACCGATAATCTAGGACAACTGAGAATTTGTATTCTTTGTTTCTCCGCATCTCATCGGCCAGTTCATTGACAACAATGCTCGTTTCAGTACTCTTTTCGAAGCTCTATTCAATCAGTGTGCCCACTTTGGGCACGGTTACAGCCGAAAACATCGCGGAGAAAAACACGCAAGGCAAAAACGTCGTGCTACAAAACATCGTGGGAGAAAACATCGCAGTTCTAAAACATCGTGGTACAAAATCTCGTCGTCGAAAATAAAGCGTTTCGAAAGCTTCGCAGTTTAAAAACGTCGTCGGCGAAAATATCGCGGTAAAAAGTAAAGTATCTACAAATCATCGTATGACGATAATATCGCAGGCATGCTTTTTTCAGGCCTTAATAACTGTAAATGGATATTCTCATAATGATTTGTGAGTGCAAGATGGAAAGAAGGATAATTTTTACTTTCATATTTTTATTAACTAATAAATTTTTTCTGAGAAAATAAGAAAGAAACTTAAGCATAGAAAATTAATGCAACTTATAGCACTTAATAGAATTTTAAATCAACATAGTTAACTAACAAAGGCCATTAATAAAGCATTTTTATAAAGTTTTTACTGGTAATTTTTCATAAAAAGTATAATCTATAAGTTGCATTTAATTTTCTATGCTTAAGCTTCCTTCTTAATTTTTCAGCAAAAATTTATTAATTAATAAAATAATGTGACAGTAAAAATTATCCTTCTTTACACCTTGCGCTCACAAATCATTATGCGAATATCCATTTACAATTATTAAAAACCTGAAAAAAAAACATGTCTACGATGTTATCGTCATGCGATGATTTGTAGATACTTTATTTTGTACCACGATATTTTCGACGACGATGTTTCTAAACTGCGAAGTTTTTGAACCGCTTTATTTTCGACGATCATGTTTTGTACCACGATGTTTTAGAACTGCGATGTTTTTTCTTTTTTGCGATGTTTTCTCCCACGATGTTTTGTAGCAATACGTTTTTGCCTTGCGTTGTTTTCTCTGCGACGTTTTTGCCGCGATATTATCGGCGGACACCTTTGGGCACACTCACAGAATTAAAACGAACTTCTTAAAATTTTACTTGTGTACTCCTCTAGGCCTAATTAGACTGCCTACTTTTTTTTTTTTTTTTTTTTTTATCAAAACCCGACTTTAAAAGGTAGCGTGCCGGAAAGGGTTAATATTAAAATTTTGCAATTATGTTATACGTATCACATTCGTAAGCTGAAAATTTGATTTTATGCCTTTATCATTTATACGTCTTTTTTTGAGCAGTCCCTTGAATTTTTTTTTTTTTTTTTTTAATTTCCAATGGCCGGGCACTAGCCGTTAGTCACTACTAAGACCGGAAGCTGTGGTCGTTTTTTATGAGGCACCTAATCGGTGGGCCACTGCTTCCTTCTATGGAAGGAACACACAGTTGGCATCCATGCCTTCTCCGGGATTCGAGCCGGGCCCTTCGGTACGGCAGTCAGAGTCACTAGCCACTCTTCCATCTGGGAGACCTCTTGAAAAAAGTAGAAACCGTGTTTTATGTATCCTCCAATACATGTCAAAATGTTTTCATAATGTAATGCAGCTATTCCCAAAATATTATAGCACAGTGTTCTCAGTGTGAAGTTATTGTGTGCAAGCTGATATTTCCTACAGCTTCTGACTTTGAATGCACTTGATTAATAATTGTAGAAAATGTATTTAGTAATCTTAATATCATACGTATTAATTTTATTGTAGTTATTAGAAAATGAGAAACATTTGTAAACAACTTTACATGATGGCGATAACAACTTACTGAAATGTATAAAAATTGCTAAACTCTAGAATCATCGCTTTACAGGAATGTGTCGAAGAAACTCGAATGGCAGAAATGTAATTCTGACTCTTGTTGAACATATGATGTGTGATACTTGGCCACACAAGCTCTGTCATCTTAATCTCATTTTACCAGTGAAATGGCTGTTGTACGCACTGAAGATGGGGTCATTTTGTTGCTTCTCATTCTTTATTGACTTTGCTACCTGTAAGCGTCTGGAATAGGATCCATTCCTAAATTAACCACTCCTTCTACTGGACGGGATAAAGGTGGGGCTTGCTGGAATCGATGCTGATATAAACTCCGAGTTTCTGAATTTGCGGGACCCCAGTCTGGATGAGGTCGAAATGCTTTCCTTAAATCCTGGCAAATAAAAGCACAAAAAAAAAGTCAAAATCAAAATATATTAATATCATTCTAGCTTGTGTAATTTTCGGAAACATAAAACCGCATTACAAAACTGCCTTACGCGCTGTCATGCCCCTTCAAATGTCTTAATTCCCCAACAGATGGCGCCATCATTTAAATTCTCAGTATCTTCAAAAACTTTAGTGCCTTAGAAATACTTCCGCTTTTTAATAAATTAAAATTTTATATTTCTTATTTCGAAGTGTTAGTGCTTGCCTCACTTCAGGTACATAAGATAAAATGAATACATTCGTAGGACAATAAAATTAATTTTTTGGAATTCATGAATGGAAATTTTCCCCTGTTTTAAAGAACATGATTTCATTACTGTTGATTAATGATTTTCACAGGTTTCATTTAGGGGGAAAATGTATGCCGCTTTTTTAAAGAATGTATTTATTCAATACTCATTCATAAAGCAATGTTGGTAAAAATAAATTAAAATTGCTCTATAAAAGAAATTCTGTTAACATCTACGCATAACGTAGTACAACTGAAATAAAATTTCACAACACTTATTGATGGTATTTATTGAATTATGTGATTATTATTTTCATTACTATATTGTTAGTGATGTATTACTTCATAATAATAAGTGAAAATAGGAAATATAAAGCAATTTAACAGTAAGTAAAGTTACGCACGAATATTTTGTGTCATAGCTCGTTAAAAAGTTTTTAAAAGCTTTTGTTCGGTGTAAAGGAACGCAAACGCTGGAAAGAAAGTTAGTAAAGTGAAATATTTCTAATAAAAAAATTAAACAAATAGAAACAATTTGCTTTCATGAATTAGTAGATTAGTAGCTATATTATTTTTAAAGAAAGGGAAAATAAGGGCTAAAATAAGAAACCGACAGAACAGATTTGAGTGACTTTATTAAAAGTACTTTATTACTTAATTTATGGCTGAATGCTCTGTGACTAAAGTTATTTCAATGCTTTTAAAATTACTGTAAAGATAGCGACACCTTACAAATTAGAGAAAATAGCCTAGAAATTCTATTTTGTTTTTATATTTCAAACTTAAATCAGTAAGAGGCTTCAAATTGCTTTGGTGTTTACAAAGGGTAATTCTAGAACTAGCTGGATAGTGTATTTCTCTATGTATTGAAAAATACCTATTAATAATTGTCAATTAATAATTTTTAATAATAATTTAATAATTGTCAAAATAACTGAGCCGATTTCAAATAAACATTATTCTGTTCTATGTACCACGTTCTATTTATTATCATCAGATAAAAATGAAAATTTTAGAATTTAACCAAGACATTAATATTGAGTTATGATTTTGTATAAAATGGCTTCGGGTAAAAAGGTCTTATTATGCAATTTCTTTGGAAGTATGTGAAAAATGTTGACCTCGTGAATCTTTGAATGTAAGTTTACATAATATCAAAAACAAATATCACTACCACGAAGATAAAAATAAGCGCGTACAGTGCAAATATAGCAAGAATTTAATCATCAGTTTGTTACTGTAAATAAATTATAGAATATATATCAATAATATTTGGATAGACTTCATGCCATTCCCTGCCAACTTGTCAGCCTATGTTTGCAAATTTAAAAAATAAAAACATTTAATGATTTGATATTATGTCGACAATGGTACTGAATATAAGCAAAAAATTCAAACTATCACAAAGGCTGCATCTTTTATTATTACGCGCATTCAGCGCCAAATAGATACAAAGAAATAAAATGGTCTGAAAAAAATACTCTTTTTTATTTATATGATCCTAAAGCAGGAAGTCGTGATGAGCCTATTCACTTACTATATGCAGTGCAAAATTAGATGCCACCCATATAATACCACGCTAATCAACTCACCTATTAAAGAAAAAATTATTTTCCTTTCTCAACAAGTGATTACACTGTAGCTACTATTTTCAGTGAATACTAAACAAGCGTTCGTGATTTCGCATCTGGACTGAAATTTAAACCTTCTCTTTTGTTTATTTTATGTTAGTTCATCTATCTAAGGTGCCGTTATTAGAAAAAAAAATCTAAAATATCGTCTTCATCAGCGAAAAGAGATTAATTTTATGCAATTAACATTTAAAAATTCTTGGTAGTGATTTAAAAAGTCAACCGTTGTTGAAAGAAAAGTAAAAACAAAAAAAGTACGTCATTTAGAAAAAATAGAACAAAAAATGATCACACGACGTATATCACTTGAAAAAAACTGTTGAAAGAGGAAGTTTCATCGGTAGAGAAATTTTCTGAGAAATCACTAATTGGTGAAAGTATGGAATTTCGAAAAGAAAACTTTTAACTTCCTGATGTTAAAAATTAATTGTTCATGCATTTCAATCGTTTTCTAAATTAATTGATTAAAGATTGCGAGTTTATATGCGTAGATTTAATTACCATTTAACTTTTATTTTGGTTCAGTATTTTCCCGTAGATCGCACCCCCATTTAAAATACAATATTTTTTTAATCTAACTTTATCTTTCGCAGTCAAAACTTGAATATATTAGAAATGCGTAATTTTTTATAAAATATAAATTTTATGTTTCTTAGCTCGAAGTGTTAGAACTTACCTAACATTGGCATGCATGCGATAAAGAATAAAAGTATGCTATAAAATCTTTTTGTTGTTATTCGTTTTAGACTAAGCAAATATATTTCTTTTGTACATCTGCTGTAAATGCGGTTCTCACAGTTTCAGAGACATAGACCTATGGGCTGAGCTTATGTTTGAGACAATTAATGAAGGGAAAAACGGTTAAATAGATCTGGGTTTTTGTCTTTGTAGTTGTATGCGTGTATACTAGGCTAGTGGTTTCAAACTCCAGTTGCATGCGGGCCAAATACACGAACTGTAAACAACTGCTGGATCAGAATTTTTTAACAATATTGAAAATGTTATTAATAAAATAAATACTTTTTAAAATAAATTTTAAATCTAATAATGTAAACAATAATAATAATATCGCAAAGGAAAATATTCAAATTTGTATTTATTTTTTACCTGGAATCTAAATTTGATATTTGTAAGACATTTTTATTGATTACAAATTGTAATTTGAATATACTGGGAACTAAAAATCAAATCCTTGGACTGACATTTCTTTCAAATAACTCTAACACATTTAATAAATTTTTAAATAACTCACTTTAATTTAAACTAAAAAAAGTATGAAAACGTTCTAATTTTCAGAAAAAATTTATCGAGTGGGACAAAAACTTGAGAATAAATAATAACAACCTGTTCTCTTCCTCTTACTTATTAAATTTTTCATCAACGCATCAATAAAAGTGCATATGTTTGTATGTAAATAATTATAAACTTCTTTATTGCTTACTATAGCTTGGCATTTGCCGGTTTGTCAATTCTTGCAAAGCTTGTAACCTTAGAGAGAAGTTATTAGAAATTTTCTTCATGACGGATTGCAGAAGCTCATCGGTCAATCAGTCTCTTTTCTAATTAATTTTCAACTAGAAAAAGCTCTATTCATATATAAATGTATTATGAAATAGAGCGATTATTATTATTGTAAACATTCCTAACTGAGCTTATTTATTTTTTGACAAGTTAATAAAGTCTTTGAATAAGATTTACACCACATTGTAAACTAATTAGCTGCATTTATAGAATTTCTGGAGCATTATTCATTTTCTTTTTTAAAGAAAATAAAAATACTATAAATTACACATAAATAAAATCTTAAAATAATTGCAACAGAAAAGAAAACAGGAGATAGGACAGGATAAAATAGGAATAAGCATACGATACACCAGAATTTTACCATATGGTGATATAGGTCCCGTGGTGCTAGACTCAGTAAAGCATCTTACAGAAGATCCATGCAAACTTTCCAGAGCATTTTCATGCAATTATTATTTAGAAGAATTTTTATACAGATATAAAGACGCTTTCGTAATAGTTATTTCTCAAGTGAAAATAGGAAAGAGAGAACGTGTTTTTTCAAGAAAAATGAGAAATTATGTACTTTATATGTGTTGTGCGCAATAAAATTGCATACTTTATTTGTCAGAATATCGGTTCCAAAAGAATACAATTTACGTCGCTATTGCAAAAGGAATAATAAAGCAAAAGTTAAAATTTTAAAAACCAAATTCAGAAGCGAAATGTTAGTTTCTGAAATCTGGCTTACAATGACAGACTTTTTTACAGAAGCAAATAAATTCAATGAAACAACAGTTCACGCAAATTTTGCACTCGCACACATCATTGTAAAACATCAAATCTCTTTACTGATGAAGACTTCTTAGGGACTGGTAAGTCTGCTGAGCTTCTTTGTCCGGATAAGCAACAATTACTTAAAAATATTACTTCGCCAACCAATACGGTAGTAAAACCTTATGAACGAAATCGCTAATGACGTACGATATCAGTTATTATTATTATTATTTACGTGTTCCTAAAGCACTACACGAAAGGGAGGGATGTCTTCGTGGAGGACTTTCTAAGAGAAACTGGCTCGTATTAGCACGTTACACATGGGTAAAACCATGAAAATGCCCATGCAGCCATCCCATTCGTCGGGATTCGAACCTCAGACCGAACTACCAGTGTTCAGGGACCGCTCGGCCGCTGTTGGGCCTTACAATGCAAGTTAAAAGGAAAAAACTATATTTTTTGTTTCGGAATTCTCCAATAGCAGCAGGGTGAAAGTTCCGATATCACAAATATAGCACAACATGTCGTTTTTGTACGATACATTTATAAATTTGAAGTAATTGCTAATATTAGAAATAATGCTTATGTAAATAAAAACTGGTGCACAGAATACTTCTAGAATACAAACTCCAATAGATAAATATTAATTAATTTGGAATGAAATGGTTGGATTTTCAAATGATAGTGCAAATGCCATCGATGGTAAAAAATAAATAAATAAATAAATAAATAATAAATAATAAATAAAGTAGCTTTAAAATTAGGAAATACAGTGCAAGGAGGAAGAATTTCAGATTACATTTTACATTATATAAGAAGCACTTCATCCTAAAAGTTTGCAGGTAGATAATGTTATGAAAAGAGTAACTAAAATAGCAAACTTTATCGATGGGAAAGTTCTATATTACCCAGAATTTATTGTATTGTTTGAAAAAATTGAAAGTAAGGGAGGAGAAATTATTTTTTATAAGGAGATGAGGTGATTAAAGTCGAGCAGCTGTTACTGAACAGTTTTTTTTTTATTTAATAAATGAAATCAAGATCTTGATGTGAAAGACACAAAAAAATAAATAACTAAATAAAATAAAGTAAAGTAAAACCATTGACAAGCTGCAATAGTAATACATGAATAATAAATTTAGCATTTCTTGTAATTTAATCGGCCACGTAAATATTCTCAATAAGGTGTGTGTGTGTATTTAATTATGGCAAAGCACACTAGGGCCATCTGCCTAAGGGGAGGGTTGCCTTCGTAGAAGACTTAAGGGAAACTGGCTCGTATACACGTTACACATGGAGAAAACCACGAAAACACTCATGCAGCCAACCCGTTCGCGGGATTCGAACCTCAAACCGAACTACCAGTGTTCAGCGACTTTACCGCTCGGCCGCTGGTGGGCCCCTATTCTCAATAAGGAGTTGCGAGGAAAGAATTTAAATTAACCACTGACATGTATATTTGTATTGCTTGCATATATTGTATTGTTTGGACTTGTATAAAACTTTAAGCTGCAATTATGAGAAACACAAATAAAAAAACCAAACTTTTGAATATTTCTTATATCAAAAATGTCCAAGAGAAATACCATTATTACGACAAGAATTTGAGGAAAGATTTTTAAGTTTTAATGATTTAGAGTTTGATTTTACATTATTTCATTGCCATTAAAAATGGGAACAACGCACTAGAAAATCTACAGACAGAGATTTAGAGTATGTCATGTATCTTATTCAAAGATTTGAAAACAATAAATAATTAATTGTGCTTCCCCAAAGATAAATATCATCAAATTTGAAATTTTAAAGTATGAATAATTCGCTTTGTTTATAAGTACAGTTATAAGTGAACGATATGTTTCCTAGGGTGAATATTAAATGCGTAAGAAAAGAATCAGATTGACGAAAATAATTTCTAGTAATTTTTCGCCAAAGCTACAAACTTTAGAATCGAAACACCATTAAGTGTCAAGCTGTAGTAAGAAATAAAGAAATTTATAATTACTTACATACAAACATATGTATTTTATCGGTATATGTCGAAACAAATTTAATAAATAAAATAAATATATTGCTATTATTTAGTCTTAAATTTTCTCTCACTTGGAAATTTTTCATAATTAGTTTATTTTTAGTTTAATTGTATTTGGTATTTAAATCAACGTATTAGAACTATTTGAAATAAATGGCAGTCTGAAAATTTAATATTTAGCAGTCAGTATGTTAGAATTACAAAATTTAGTCAACAGGATAGAAAAGAAATATTTATCAGTGCATTATTACGGCTGTTTACATATGTTTTGATATATATTTAGCAACTGATTGGGTACTGAAAGAAAACAAACAGAAAATTTGACCGAAATAATGAGTCTCATCATTTCAGTACGATAGAGAAGGAGAAAACTATATGTTTGAAAGATAAAAATAAATATAGAGATAAACATTGCAGAAATACAAATGAATATTACTGAAATAAATTTTAAGTCCTGTTCCAAGAAAATTAGATTTAAAAAGTAAATTTAAAACATATTGTTAACTTACATGCCGTACACCCTACATATGAGTGACGTGTAACACTAGGTCATAAAGTAGTGTTATCCATATATTAAGGTTATTACGGTGCAATACACGTATATATATATAATATTAACCCTAATTTTATTGAAACAAATCTGGCATTCATCTGCTTTCAAAGCGTACATTCAGCTCGCATGCAGTTTGATCTATGGAATAAAACTTTTTCAGGCTTTTCAAAAGTAGAACATTCCTTAAACTTCTGTTTTCGAATGTAGAACGTAAGTAAAATATCAACTTTATGTTGTTTGTTCAATTAATGATTTTATCATCATTATTTTCTTAAAGGATAGAAAAGTTGGGAATGTTATTCATATAATTAAAAACGGAAATTCTATTAATAAATATATATTTTAATAGTAAATGTTCGATGAATAGACTATTATGTACACGCATTTTAAGCATTTCAGAAATACTTAACATTTCCGTTGCATTTTTGGTTTTCCTATGCATTGCATCTGCGAATGCTCCAAACTGTTAAAAACACCAAATTTCCATTGTATAGGGTGTCCGAGAAGCATCCGTACCCCAAGTCTGAGTATCACAGAAAGCAATACCAATGAAATTTTAATCTGTTTATTTAGCAGATGCTACAATTGAATATATACATATACGAACTATGTATCCAATGGACTATCTGTATACGCTCCTTAGTGTGTGCTGTACAAATAGATGCATGCGTCTAGACTTCTACCTTGACATGTTTTAAAGGTTGTCACACTGTCGTGCAATTCTCTATCTGTTCTGTATCGAGGATGAGAGAAATATTACTTGATTGTTCCTCCCAATTAATTGTCTGATGTTGAAAAGTTCAGGCTTCCTGGGGGCCATTTTAACGTGCATGGAGGTACTGGTGAACAATGTCGAATATAGCCACTTAGAAATTGTTCAGGAAGGAAATCATGCACCTGAAGAGCAAATTAGGCCCGAAATCCATTCGGCTGTACCCACACACGATCTACGGTTCTCTTCCTTTGAAGCTGATATAATAATAATCAAGTTTGCAATATTTGTAAATAAGCAGCTCCATTCACATATTCGTAAAAAAATATCATCCGAGCATGAAAGCAGTGTTACCAATACTAATAACGCTGTAATTAAAATTACACTGCAGAGATAAATAATATATTGGGCATTCCTTTATTTCGCCTCAACATGAGGCACTACGAGTCCGCATACCCCGCCGAACTAGGTCCAGGGCTTCAACACCTGCCCTCGAACCTTGGAGGGATTGGCACTAACGCACGTGATGCAACATAGACTCCAGGGCGTCAATGGTCATCGATTTGCTACTCACCAGTCACACGGGCTGCCCAACGCCCAAGGACATTACCCAGAATACTGGGAGAGCCACCCCCAGGCAGAATAGCCATCCCGGGCTACTAGAGCCTTAAGCTCTAGGACTAGCCATACTCACGGGCCGAACAATAAGTGATCCAGGGCTAGTCTTTAGAACCGGGCGGGCCTTTAAAATTTAGGGGCCTTTAGAACCACTAAATTCAAAATTTGTATACCCCCGTGGCCGAGACTGCTTGGGTATAGATCCTAGCCAGTGGCTTCGCAGAGTTCTGTACATCGACCCCCGGGAGGGCATTGCAGAGATAGGCAAAATCGCTCTTTCATGGGATCGGATCAGAAACTGAATCACTGAAATGAATCAGTTCTTCTTTACGACCACTGCTCACTGAAATGAATCAGTTCTTCTTTACGACCACTGCCCACTAACAAAAACCTTGATGAAAAATATTGATAACGAGGAGGGAATCAAGAGTGGTTAAAGGGGATGGATCAAAGAGCGGAAAGAATGGAACAAGCAGTGGGATCGCCAAAGTTTAGGCAGGTTGGAGTAAAGAGCGAAACGAATCGAACGAATAGTGGATTGTTTTGATATTCCTACAACTTTCTTTCTACATTAAACTAACAATATAATTCTAGACTTTAAATAAAATGAAGTTATGAAATGACTAAAATTAAATTAATTATCAATATAGAAAAATAAACATTCTTTTCTTCCCTAAAATGGATATCGATCTTTCCCGGCAGACTTCCGTCAAGACCACCGCTCTTTTTGGCGAATCAGGTGTTCGCTCACTCAATGAAATGAATCAGTTCATGAAAGAATAACCAATCTCTATTCTGCAACGTTCGCAAAACGCGTTCTCCGTAAACTGTAAAAGAGCTATCACTCTATTCCTGGAATTAGTTGTTCATTTGCTCAGTAAAGTGAATTTGTTTTTTGAATCAGTTCCCAAGCGAATCGTCCAACACTAACATTTTTCTCTGTGAAACTCAAACCAACGATGAATGAACTTCCTGTACTTAAATTAAATTGAGCTTCATTTGAAGTCGGTGTTGCTGAAAGGGGTAATTGCATAATTATATGAATTTGCAGGCTTTATCTTAAGCTAACACTTTAAATACAGCATAATTTAAAACTTTCATCGCAGTGCTTTTTGACATCTGATACTTACTTTTCTGTTTTTGTACAGTTCCACGGCTGCCCATATTGGAATTTGTAGCACGGACACCATAATCAGAACCCACCCAATTCCTTCAGCCCAGACTGGATATGGTTTACCTGCATACTCAATGATTTGATGCTGACTTAGACTGTAAATTAGAACAAACTGGAAAGGAAAGATCATATGAAGTAAGTTTTATTCGATACTAGTTCTATTCAAATGTAATTTCAGGAGTTATTTGTATAGTAATACTTACCAAAAGTATAGCAGGTGAAAAATACTTCCAGCAAAGTCGCCAGTACAACCCAGGGCGAAATCCTAACATAAATTCGATATCATCGGCAAATCTCTCAACCCCTGAAAGAAATCAATGAGCATTTATGATTAAATTTCTTCAAGATATCATTAATAGTTTATAATGAAGATCACTAGTTTTTCTTACCCAACTTTTAATACTTTACTGCCACTTTCTTATCGAAAATTTTCAAATTTTGTATTTTGCAACTAAATATTATATTCTTAAACTGTATTTATTTTTAACTACATTCCTGACAAGTATGATTTATTTTTCGCTCAATTTGAAATTCTCTTCGAAAGTATATATTTCTAAGCTCCAAAATAATTTTCATGAAGATTATAAACATTAAGATTACGTTAGATTCAAACCACACACTCCTACCATGAAAAACCTTTCTGAAAGTTTAAAGCTAATGTGAATGTCATTCTGGAATTAGGAATCTATTCCTCGATTTCAGCTACATTTAATCTTTTTCTAAACCTCTCGTGTAAGAACTTACTGCCTATTTTGAAGATTTAACCAATAATTTAATTAGTATTAGAATAAGTTTTTTAAACTTTCTGCCGACGATACTTATGTATTGAAGATAAGGACTAGCATTAGTTTATTCTGCGTCCTGTTCTTTCATCATTTATGATGACGAAAAAAACAGTTTTTATATGAGAAAAAATTCTATACAGGACTTATTGTCCCCTACCCGATTTGACTTGTAACCATGGAAACTGCAGCTGCGGAAAAAAAGGTCGAATAATTTTCCGTTTAGCGCGTTTCATTTCACGAAGACCACACGACTGAAGGCTGATTTGAATTTCAGTTTCAAATGAAGTTCAAATCAGCCTTCAGTCGAGTGGTCTTCGTTCAGATCGGATCGTTATTTCGTTCAGCTCGGATCGTTATTATCAGATTCAGATCGTTATTTGTATTGTGATTGCTCTGTGTGCTGATCACAATACAAATAACGATCTGAAATCGGGAAGAGGTTGGCAATGGCCTTGATGTGCCTATTTTAAGGTGCCAGAGTGTAACTCACGTGCGGTGGTCACGTGCACACTAGCATTGCACGTTCACGTGTACGTGCTAAAGAATCCTACGCATTGGTAAATGATTATCAAATTATTATTTTGAATTCTTAATTTAATTATCTTTATTTTTGTTTTTAATTGTGAACATCAAGAAATACAAAAGAAGTCATAAGCACACAAAAGTGTCTACGGTAAATAATAATAAAAAAATAATAATAGTATGTTGATTAGAAAAGTAATTTTCCAGTGAAGTTAACTACATTAAAAATCAGTTTCATCCAAACAGTTTCTTTATTATCAACGCCAGTGGCAGATAACTGTCTCATTCGCAATTTTTTTTTCTCAACGTTTGTCAGCGGTAAGGAAGTTTCCTTAGCAGATGTACAGTGAACGTTTAAAATGTACATGTTGCTGAAAGCTACAGAACTGGTACATATAGTGGTACCTCGGCATATATTCGCTTTAAAATACATTCCAACTTGGTATGCGTCCTTGTTGGACGCATAATTATTATTATTATTTTTTTTTTTGGATGGATAAAGTATTTGTTTGGAACATGACTCGAGTTGACACGAGTCACAACGGCATGCAGTATACTTGTTTACTTCTTTCGAGATCAATGCTAAGAATACATATGAGTGTCAGAACATCTATTGCTGTTATTCAGTAGATAACTCTCTCTACAATTCTGAATTTTTAAGTGATTCTGGATCTCTTAATATTTTTTTTTTTTTTGTAAATTCATTAACAATGAGTTTTAGAAGAGTTAATGAGAAGAGTTAATCAATGAATAATATTAAGGGTCACCATGGAGGTGAATAAAAGAGATTGTTGAAAAGTAGGAATATGACATGCCTATCCAGAACTCGGTTACTGCATACCGTAAACCGAGTACGATGGTATCTACGGGTGTCAAAAATAAAAACACTATTGCATCGGCTAACGTTACGAAGGGGGTAAAATCAATTACCAAAGATCAGAGACGTTCTAGCGTTCAGAAAAATTGCCTTTGATGAGGAGAGCAGAAACACATTTATGCACAGCATCATGTGCAGCGAGTCATTTATGCACAGTACGTATTTCACCACAGCATCTGTGTTTTAGTATTAAACAGAACTGTAATATATAGAGTCATTAGGTTACAGCGATGCAGGAGACATGAAAAATGTACAATGTCCTCGTCCGCATTCGAACTCCGAACATTCCGATTACGCGTCGGATGGGCACAAAGGCACGCAAAAAGAGGGAGAAAAGTAATAGCAACAGGATTTCTTTTACAAGAACAGATTCAATATTTTCCCTTTATTTCTTACTGGAAAGATCTTTTGGTATACGTGCAAGGTTCTGGAACAGATGACATATACCGAGGTATCACTGTATTAGGTTTTATTAGGTTTCAGAGGTAGTAAAAGTCTGAAACACGCTTGTAAACATTTCCATTAAGGACTTAAACCAAATTATTTAATGGTAACATTAACGATTAATTACTATTTGACCTAGAATCTATTTTGTTTGACTACTGCTATGCTTTTTTTAATGCGTACATGTTTTATTCACCAGTTACGGTTTAACCTGCAATCTAAATTCTCACATAATTATCTCCGTTGTAAAGCAATCTGTTCAAAGTGGAAACTAATATAAACGTAAAATTCTTATGAAAATATCATGCACTATAACTGCAACAGAATTAAATCCATTTTTTTCCTATTAGGAAGGAGTCATTTCGAATAGCCCATGGTAACTATTTACTGCAATTAAAGGAGAAAAGGAATACCTATAAAGAGCAAAAATATGTATTGAATTATATTTATACAACTATAACACAAATATTTAGGCTCTATTTCATTTTAAATGAAGAACGGTTTTATAAATTTTCCCTTTCCAAGCCATCTAGTGGCTATGCTACACAGTTTCATGAGCAGCTGGCGTACATTCATATATCATTTTTTAATTCGATTTACAATTGTGAAACAAGATACCTCCATATAGAGGAATCCTAAATTATACTTTTAATTATCATTGCTTATTTAAAAGCCTTTAATTATCATTTTGTGTTTGTTAATTTTCATTGTTTATTTTGAATCTTTATAAAGGAAATAGGAAATTTAAAAAAACTTTCTATTACGAGTTAAATTTCTATAATTTTTTGCGATTAAACTAATACATTATAAATGGACCTTTTCTTTTAACAAAGCGCTACTTAACGCCAAACTTAAATGTTGGCTTCAACTCTAATTAGATGATGGCAATGTAAAGCTTCATGAAATAAACCTTAACTTGTATTAACAGTAACGTATCATATAATATATATAACGTTTAATCCAAGCAATGCTGTGGTTGTGTGCGATGCTGAATTTGTGTAATTCTCTGATTTTTTTAAGAGAAAACGCAACACGATGTACAAGGAGATATTTGTTGTTTTCCCCATGTAGACAGTCTGTTTTCCTTTAAAATATCAGAGTATTGCACAAAGTCGTCATGCGTACAGCCTTGGCATTGCAGGCATTAAATATTGAAGCTATTCATTGAGCAGCTATTCATGAAACGATATAATCATGCTGCCACATTTGGCCCTTAGGGTCACATTTGGCTATTGATGATCCTTTAACATAAAAGTATTCATTATAATAACTTATCTTTGACTTTCATACTTTTAGAAGTTTATTGAAATAGTTAGATAAAAGCCGGAAGAGAAAACATTTACAAACATTTTTTGAATTTTTACTTTCTCACTATGTTAAATGTTAGGATTTAACCTTAAAAACCTAAGATTTGCCAACACGGCATCACATGTATGTATAAAGAAAGTACATCTGAAGCAGTTTTTTAAGTTAATATACTACATAATCAGAGCATTTACATGTATAATGTTTTGCATATACAATTAAACATATGTGCTCCTACATATGCATATATACTCAAACTGGGAAAGGGCATTATGGTTATTAATATGTCATTATAACATTGTGAAACTATACATGAGAATTACAGTTCAACACGGTATTTGAAAATGTATGTTAGTTTGGTGGTAAAAGTAGGTTCTTTATTATTTCCGCAATTTCAATCCAAATTAATGAATTATGGTATAAATCTAAAAATAATAAATTTAAACAGTTTATACATGTTTCTAATTGGAAACAATCGCAGCAAAGTCTTTAATCTTTTGCTACGGCTTATACAAAACAATATACTTTTATTCCAAACTATTATTTCACAAGCAAACTCATTTTCAAAAATATTTAGAAGTTATAACATTCTATACGCTGAAGAGCCGGTTACTCCCATAGTCATTCACCCTTTACAAATGGGTATTTTGTATGATTCGCATGAAATATAATCAAGGCATAAAAATACAGTTACAAATGTCAAAGAACTTTGGCAGCATAATTCGGCTTAAATATGGAAACCTGAAGATTTTCATTTCCTTTTATTTATTTATTTTTTGTTTTGTTTTGTTTTCCTGTTACGGTGCCTGTTTACAATGAGTAACTCTCTAATAAATTTAATGCTCGTAGCCAATTTTTAAAGTAGGTCAAGATCGTTCCAGTCACGCTCTATTACCATTGCTAATACGAAAATACTAGCTGGTGGTGCTTTTCCTTCATTGGCACTGACGCTGATTCTATAAATCAAATTACCGTTTACTAAGAGCATAATAAGCGATCTGTAATTGGTTTCAGAAATAGAGAAAGTAATCTGTTAATTCAAGAGCAGGGGTGAAAAAATATTTTCAACCACGCGCCAAAAAGGTCCTTTTTGGAGCAACAAGCAAGGTTTTTACAGTGGTCCTATTGTGTGCAGGACGCGATGGGTGAACAACGCTAATCCCCGGTAAAAGAATTTTAAAAAATTATAGTTTTTAAAAATACGCCAAAAAAAGTATTTTTTCCTGTTTCTCATCAAATGACTCAGATGTGTACTGTTTCATTTTAAAATTAAAATTTAGGCCTGAAATGTTCTTTACCTAAGAAACTTTTAGGGGTTCCTTTCCTTTTTCTGATTAGTCTTTTCATCTCAACAATATTCACATTTCGTTGTTTAATTTCTAAATTAAAACTACTAGAAATGATATATTATTAGGCAAATGCATAGACTTTCTATCTTGTCTGTAGTGTTGTCCTCAGTTTATGTTGATCGTCGATACAGTCATGCGTGTATAGGCACATATACACTGCAACAATAGATGCATACTCGTACTGCTGATTTCGGAAATTTGCGTAGATTCAATTATGATTCAATTACCATCAATTATGATTGGTAGCATTCACACGGACCTACTTGGCAATTCGCGAAAAGATCATTCAGTGTTTAATTACAGCAGGAATACATTTTAAAAAAATTAAAGAAAAGGGAAAATCTACATTAATCTTTTTTTTTACCAAAATCAGAGACATCAGGGAGAATTGCAATAAAATAATTATCAATCAAATTCTTCTAAAATGTAAGACATTTTTAACAGTTTATATCCAAGAATATGGAAATATCTTTTGCTTTGGCTTTTCCTTTACCTTCCTTCTTAAATCAATCATTGCGTCAAACCTTTTTTCTCAGATAAGCATTTTATTGACGAAATGAAAACTGCAAGCTAAAAGTTAGAATTAGATGAATTCTACACAAATTTATAAGCTTGAACCTTAGTATTTAAAGCGGCCAGGGTTTTTGCTAAGAAAGCACAAATTTCCCAAAACTACTATGAGAAAACTTTTTTTTTTTTATTATTTTAATGCAAAAACCCTCCTGTTATTCGTACCTGGATTTGTTTTCTTTTGATATATTGCCTTAATTTCGTTGACATATTTTCATATGCACGTATATATGCGTTCTTACAGATATCACAATAAAAATTCTAGGCCGTATATATACGGCCTTGCCGCTTAGAGGGTTAAAGTAATTCAAAGCATCTATATTTTTAAATTGAAAGAGAAACACACGAAGGAAATATTTAAAACTAGCCCCCCCCAAAAAAAAAGCAACCTTAGGTTAGCATGAAATTTGGGGAATTCAAAAACCTAAGGTTACTTTTTTTTTGCCTTATTTTAAATATGTAATATTAAATCTGTACCTTTTCCCTACATAATGAAACAGCAAATAATACATAAGGAATGCGTCTCAAATATTAGGAAGGAAACGAAGAAGAACTCGAACGTATAATTAATATTGAATTGTAAAATTTCTTATATTGTTGCAATGCCGCTCTCAAGTCTTTTAACAAAATAGTTTTTTTTTTTTTTTTTTTTTTTTTTTTTTTGTATTACAGTGTGACAGATATTATAAACATCGTGATGTCATTATAATAGTTGCCATTGTAATATTGTGATAGCGTTACAGTTATTTGGCAAATAATGTAACATTATTATAAATGCTCGGAAAATTAACTTTGCTTACCATATCCCCACATTAGCATTGTTATTTCGATAGTAGCAACAAATAGGCCGGCATATCCACCTCCATATCTGTCCATTAAATTCAGAACGTACTGTCCACCCTAAAAAGTAACATGTATTTTTGTGACATGAAAAATAAATGTAATATCGTAATAGAGAGTCTGATGTCAAGATGTAAATAGTACATTTCATAATCAAGTAAGTTTTTAATTACATACATTATGTACATAATTATGTAATACAAAAGACAGCAGACGTTCAAGACAATTTTATATATCAAGAAATTTTTAGTGTATAGTAATCGAATGAGCATCAAAACACAAGTTTTCTTTGAATAGAATTCTCTTTTACTTCTAAGTAGAATCTTCGCCTGCAGAGACATTCCATTTCGTAAAAACTGAATATTGGGTAATCATGTAGTATGCGATTTACCGCTTTTGGTTAATTACTAAAATTGGTAGTTCTATTAAGCATTTCATTTTTTCCACTTTTATTACGTTTCCAAATATGAAAGCTATCGAATTTTATATTTATGATGTTATCATTACTGAATTATGATGCTACTTGAATTTAAATTCAATGAATTAAAAATTTCATATTAAATTAATTTGTGGAATTATTTTCATTTGTGTACTCTTAATTATTTGTATTTATTTTCTTAATTAAAGACAGCGTTTTCTGGCGCCATGTAAGAAAGAAATAATTACCTAAAACTAGTAGGTCGCATACTACATCATTACGAAATGCTGATTATAATAACCCTCACTATTAGCCGTTCCTTTAAAATAAGCTACGGACGCTTCGTGTGGTTAATAGAACAGCATTTGATTAGGTATACTGCATACGATCTGAAGAGTCTTTTTAAAATTGCCACAAATGATGAGAGATCTCTGAAAAGACTTATTACTATATTATTATTCCCACATTTTGAAAAAACAAGAAAAACTTATGCCAAATGAATTATTAATATTACAATATTATTAAATATTACAAAAACTACGATTCGTACTAATACAACTCTGCATGACAAAATAGAAAATACATCGCAGCTTGGACTTTTTTTAAAAAGTCTTTAAAAAGTTTTAAAAAAGTCTTTTAAATTCAAAAGGCCACTTTTGAATGTAAAGTATATCGTCAATACAGTGGCGGACCTTGCAAAATAGTGAACCTGCAAGAGTTTGATCTGCCAACCTCCCGAGTCACGCGTGAGAAATTTCTTCCAAGGAAAATGTTTGATTTGATTTATTTGATAATGGCAAAGCACTCGAGAACTATCTGCCTAAGAGGAGGTATGCCTTTGTGAAGGACCTTTCTAGTTAAAATACACGTTACACAAGGAGGAAACACGAAAACTCCATGCAGCCAGCCCGTTCCCCGGAATTCGAATCCTGTACCGAACTAACAGTGTTCAGAGACTTTTACCGCTCAGCCGCTGGTGGGCCTCCAAGACGAAAGAATGGGGCAAAGCTTTCTCACCCATCGTACAGTTCAACCGTAGTTTCAGGAAACTCTTTTGTGTTCTGAGGCTTAAATTCTGCCTGAAAAGACACCATTTCGGAACAATTACAAAGATCAGAGCAGCTATAACAGGTGTTCTGCAAGGCTTCTCAAAACAAAGCTTCCAGCTCAGGGCAATTAGTGTGTAGAGTCATTATATTATATCGACGCAGGAATGTGAAAAATGTGCAATGCCCGCAACGCGATTTGAACTTCGGACTCTCTGGATACGCATCCAGCGTGCTTCTATTTATACAACGAAGGCATGTGGAAAGAAGAGGAAAAATACCTTATATACTCCAACTTTTAAAGGGTGACTGAGAGTTATAGAACCCAATCGCCGAATCGTGATGGTGACGAATTATCGTCCACCACGTTTTAGTTCGGACGCCACTTGTAAAGTCAGGAGATTACATCGATGTAGGAAAGTGAAAAGTGTGAAGTGATCTCGCCGGGATTCGAATCCCGAACTTCCGAATACGCGTCGAGCGTCCTTCCGCGAAGACATGCGGAAAGGAGGAAGAACACATCTGGTGACAAAAAGTGGTAGAAAACATCTGGTGACAAAAAGTGGTAGAAAACATCTGGTGACAAAAAGTGGTAGAAAATATGTCAAAATGTGGCATAAAATCAAAGTAACCTGCTTTGAAGAATACTGAGCACCTTTAAACCTACTGGTAATGAAGTGATTTTTCAGAAATTAATCTCTTTTTTAAAGGACAAAACTTGCACATTATCGCTTAAATATATACTGGTGTCCAAAAATTAAGGACGAGACGGTTTTTTCAATATAACTTTGTACAAAAGCTTTCCAAATCAACACATTTAATACCGTAAGATCCCCAATACGTAAGACATGAGTACTGTAAGCAACACTTACTAAAAAAGAAATCAGAGGGAAAAAAAGAAGCTTTATTGAAAAAGTAGCATGGAGCGCAATGCGACTGAAGGCCGAAACATCCCTGTGATGGGTGTCCAGCAAGAAACATCCGGTCTTTAATAGGGGATATGACCTCCCCTGACTGCTAGGCAGGTTTCACAGCGTCTGCCCATGCTGAGAATGAGGGTGTCAATGAGTTGTTGAGGCATTGTTGCCCATTCGTCTTGCAGCGCCAATCGAAGCTCCAGACTCGTTACTGGTGGTAAGGTACGAGCTGCCAAGCGTTTGCCTAGAAAATCCCATACAGGCTCGATAGGATTGAGATCCGGAGATCGTGCCGGCCAATCCATACGTTCAATATCCTCACTCTCTAAGAGCTGTTCGGCAGCTACTGTGCGATGACATGGTGCATTGTCGTCCATGAAAAGGAACTGCGGACCCTAACGCCTCTAAAAAGACGCACATATGGAAGAAGAATCTCGTTACAATAACAGGTCCCGTTGACTGAACCTGCGTCGAAGATGTGAAGGTCTGTACGACTACCAAGCATGATGCCTCCCCAAACGAGAACACCGCCACCTCCATACCTGTCCCTTTCAATGATGTTCGAGGGATGATTGCGGCTTCCCCGCTCTCTCCAGATGAGTATGCGATGAGAATCGCTACTCAGACTGAATCTGCTCTCATCTGTAAAGAGTACTCGTCCCCATTCATTGTCTCTCCAATTCCGGTGTTCCCGGCACCACGGAGAATGCCTTCTCCGATGGGCAGGCGTTAGAGGTACACACCGTACAGGGCGTCGTGCAAACAGACCACCACCGTGCAGTCTTCTGGCAACGGTGAAACGCGATATCGGTCGTCCAGTAGCCTGTGTCGTGTGTCTAGCGATTTCTCCCGCTGTCTGCCGCCTGTTTCTTCTGGCCTGTAAGGCAATATACCGGTCATCTGCGGGTGTGGTTCCTCGTGGACGACCACTACTAAACCCCCGGATAGCTGTTCCTGTAGTTTGAAATTGTCTCCAAACAGCGTGCAATCTCTTTGCCAGAAATACTGATCTTACACCGACAACATGCTTTATACTACTCAGACACTTCCCCATTACGTCTACCTGCATATCTGCGCATGTGCTACCGTACATCACCTTACTTAAGCTCCTGATTGGTCTTTCTGTCTGCTCTGCCTCTTCGTTCAGCTGATATGCTAATTTTTCGACTTCGTCTTTAATTTTTGCACACCAGTGTAATGCATGCATTTGATCCATATAGGGTTTAAAAATGTATATATCTCCACAGCTTTCTAAACTTTTTCTACGCTTTCCCATGGAATATATCTAAGTTTTATAAATAACAAAAAGAAAAAGCAATTGTTAAAATTAGAAGCAAAGTACTGGTTATGTGCATGACATTTTCGTTTTTTATTGAACAAAATTGCTTTGAGCTTTCGATTTTGAACAAAAGTTTTAATTAGCTATAGTGGCTTTTTCCACGAAGAATGCAAGCAGAGTTATTGCTTTACATAGTGCTAAACTGTGACAAGCCAGTTCTGGTCAATAACAGAGAAAGCTGCCTAAAATGGTTGCAGACATTTTCAGGCGATTTAGGCCTTCTCTAGAGCTGGTTATCTTAGACAATACGAAACTTGGCGATATCAGTACCGTTATTTAATGATGTTTCTCTCATAAATATTGAGCACTCTCAGAGGGTGTTGTATCAGGAAGATGAACATAATGAGAAATTTAATTCATATATTGTTTTACTATCAAATGTTATTGATCAGTGCATGCATTTCACAGTTTTATTTCTAATTATTTATAAATTCGTTTATGTAAATACGATTCACTTAATAAATATTTATTATTTCACTTATGCAGAAACATACACTTGATTGAAATGTTTAAAAAAACTTACTTGCGTAACACAAGGAAGGCCCATCAAAAAGAACAGCATGCAGAAGAAAAATGTGATACCTATTTTTTTACTCTTCAAGTGCGGGTATTCATCATAAATAACGGTGAAGAAATTTTCAAGGTAAGAAAACTAGAAATAAATACCAAATATTTTTATTAATTACTACTCTTACACGCATATTCTTTCAGATGCTAAGAAGAAATTTACAGAAAATAGTACAAATAAATGGCTAAAAATTATAAAATGAGGCAAAAGAAGTTGAGTCGTACATTAGTAAATGCAACAAAAATAACATTTGAATATATTTCACCATGGAAAATATTGTATTTCGTCCCGTATTTTCCCCTAACCAGTTTTTTAGCACCCGGTTCTGAAATTTTTTAATATTCACGTAATTTCTCCTTTCTCAATTTAAGGGCGAACGAGCTTCCCTAAAATTTAAAGGGGATTCTCCTACATCTTAATTGTTTTCGTTTTACTGACAAAGACAAATCATCTCAAACTACCTGCAAAGATCACGCAGAATATTTCCTTCTTAACTGCTGAACTTTATGCCGGCCTAGAAGAAGAACCGACCCATTCCGGCGAACCAAACACGAACAGACATTCAGTCCACGATTTCGCCCAGACAGTTGCACATTCACTTTCTCTAATTATTTATGGCTAATTTGAGGCCTAAGAAATAGCAGAGACTACAATAAAAATGAGTAAGACTCGAGCTACAGGAGGTAGAAATGAAGATATCTTATTAGATATTGTAATGCTAACACAAGTATGTATTCTTAAAGGAATGCGATTTTCTTTTAAGGAAACAATATTGGGACAGTTACTTGCAGTAATTTATTTTCTTACTGTAACTTCATTTTTCATAAATTAAATTACTCGTATAACTTCTCTCAATTTTCGGACAATAAAATTAGTAAAAAAAGCTAAAATACACGAAGAGATACAGTATTAACTAAGAATCTGACCTTAGGTGTTCCTAAATACATTAACTTATATTTTGAAACTTATCTGAGAAAAACTATTAAATGCCCTGTGTAAATCAATTATTCCGTGCTTTTGCATTGCTCTCTTATTTTTGTCAAATTCTAATAAATTATGGTCGTGATCCAATCCAATTGCAATATTCTTCTCATATTTTATGCAAATTAAAAGCTTTCTCCCAGATGCCGTTGCTGCGAAAATCTCACGACAGGGTTTGAGGCACAATAATCTAACCACTCAGAATAATGATCACTTTGACAGTTTGCTTCAATAAATGGCAACTGTATTGTAAAGTGCTTTTTTATTTACCATAAGAAAAATTGGTTTTTTACCTTTTCTACAATCAATTCAAGTCCTTCTAGACATCAATCAGTATTAAGTACTGATTATTGAATCTCTTTTTACTGTATAATAAATTAATATTGTTGAGTTTTTCTTTTCTCTGACACCAGTTTTTACGCTATTTTCTTCCTTAACGTTCGTACGGGGTTCGCAGATTTGGAGTGAATAATGACGACACTTGATGAAGTATCGAAACACACTTTATTTAGCCAATATTAATCAGGACAGCTCCAATAACACTTTTTACAGTCGTCAAAGATCTTTTCTAAACACGCTGGAACAATCAGTGACACAACCTTCAGGTTATCAGGCTATCACGGTGGAGACAGCTTCCTGCAAAGCACCCGACTTTGCTTTCCGGAGCAGAGCTCCCGACTCTGCTTGGTCGTTCTCGGAAATCCACGTACTCTCGAGACTCTCCACGCTACAACTCGCGATGCACTCGACGACACACGAGCACAGCTCCCGACTCTTCGGCTCAGTCGGTCCCGGAGCTCAACTCGCTCTCTCGACGATGCACTAACCGCGATACACTAACAGACTCCTTCGGTGCACTCGACGACCCACTCGGCACTCGCTGCCCGGCTGTCAATTCGATCGGCTCCGCAGGGATTGATTCGCTAGACGAGACACCAACTCGTTACTAACTCGCACTCTAGAAGAGGCACACACACACTAACTGATTGCGGACCAGCAGGGTATATATTGCTTTCGGCTTGTGTTTGAGAACATTCTGGGATAAACCGGTAAGAATTCGTTCCAGGAGGTTCTCCATCCGTCCATGGCATATCGCCAATTTTGTCGCCAATGAGCGGTTTCTCGCCAAATGTGGCAACCTTGCCTTCCCTTGTCATTTTATGGCAACCCTAAAACTGCTTTGCGGTGAAGCCATCTTACCACGCTTGTACATTTCGTAACAATATCTATATCCCGAAGAAAATCATGCATATACTCTCAGTATTCAGGGCGAACGTTAAGCTTATTGCGAGTATTCTAAGCTAATGCCTTTCATAAATTCTGCCACCAGTGTTAGTATCTCTAAGATGTTTGTTTGTAGTTATTAATTCAAAAAACCTGTAAACAAAGTAATTATCAAGATAGATCCCTAAACGTCCATACTTCATTATGAAGCTTGACCCAAATAAAAGCACATAAATATATCGTAGCAATTTAATAAAATTTCTATAAAGCTGCTTGCAAAAAATTCCTCCAGTGTGTATTTGCAGTGCAAGGGTTGACATATCGCACGCAAAAACCGTGTTTCTTCGGTTACGGCGTTATTTGTTTCAAAATATTTCTTTCTCCTAATCTCCTAATCCATGTAGATAATCTAGTATACAAAATACTCCAGCCTCGACGTATGTTTATGTTTATAATAATGAATATCTGTTGTCACAGCGATAATGTGACAATGTAATTTTTACAACCGCAATTTATTTACTAAGGCAAATTCCCCTTTTTAATGTATATAATACACATGTCAAACTGAATGCATCTTATAAATGTCAATGTCAATGTTTGTACCGTGAATGTTAATACTCCCTTTTTCCTTAAACGTATATTATGCTTAGTGTATTTCAATATAAATTTTATTTACAGCGCAACTGTGTGACAGTGTCATACTGTTTTAAATAACCACTACTTGCTATCTCCCGTTAATCTGTACATTAAATGCCTTGCACAAAGAGCACAAAGAGTTCTCCATTTGAGCTTCTCACTGGTGTTAAAATGAGAAATCGAGAAGACTTAAAAGATTATGGAAATTCTTGAAGAAGAAGAAGGAAATATTATGATGAAAGATCGAGAAGATATGAGAGAGGAAGCAAGGAAAAACATTCTAAAAATTCAGGAAGAGAATAGAAAAACATACAACAAGAAGAGAAAAGAGGCACAAGTATACAATGTGAACGACTTAGTTGCTATACAAAGAACGCAGTATGGAGGTGGTCTAAAGTTAAGGCCAAAGTTCTTCGGTCCATATCGTGTAACAGCGAGGAAAGGCAAAGATCGTTATCAGGTGGAAAAAGTGGGACACCATGAAGGTCCTGGATGTACCACCACAGCAGCTGATCTCATGAAGCCGTGGACTTCTACTATATAGAACTATGGTGTGGTTCTTCCACACTTCTTTCTTTTTTTTTTTTTTAATTTATTTTCAGGTGCTGTCTTGATGTTCCAGTGTTGCCGATCCGTGTTTTCGAGGACGAAAACCTGTCAGGACGGACGAGCTGTGGTATCTGTAAGGGCGACACAACCACCAGAGGACCTCACCGATGCGCCAGCAGCGAGAACGAGGTGAAAGATGAGTATGAGAGAGACTTTCTTCTGCTATCCCACGCGAAGGTGGTGAGATGTCTGTCTACACGTGAAGGTGTAGAATAAGGAACTGTAGTTTTCCACGCGAAGGTGGTAAATTGACTGTATAATACATCAGCAAGTGCGAGTAAGCACTAATCGGTTATGTGATAAGACTGGCAAAAGCTATACAGAATCCTGTTTGTATCAAACGGCACTTGTATTTAATCTCATTTGCACCTTTTCTGATTATCTTTATTAAATGTTCTGTGGTGTGGAAAACAACGTTGGAATTGTTATTTAGCATCTTCAACTCCCCCACTACATATATTTGTACATTATAAACTACATTACTGGTATGTACTTACCTCGCTATCAATGGCCAGCAGAAATAACATGAAGAAAAAGAGTACAGACCATAATTGGGGAACGGGAAGCCTTGCCAAAGCTTCTGGATATGTAACAAATGCCAAACCTTGACCTGTATGAAAAATGATTTCAAATATTAAACCACAGCTAAAATTGTAACTTTTAACTAACTAGTACTCTATCACAAGATTGAAACCCTGTACCTCAGTGGTCTCAAACGCCCAGGCAGTATGTGCCTGCGCCTCGCGTAAGATGCATAACTTCGATTATAAATACATTATTCCGATTATGCATTTGTTGCAAATACGGTATTGGAAAGATTTCAAGGTTTTATTTATTTGAAATACGAAATTGTATAATTTTCATTTTCAATAAAAATTTTCATGAACATGAACATAAAATGAATCTATCAGAAAATCTATAAATGGAGCTAATTAAACTAGTTTGATTTTTGAAATATTTGAAGATATGGATTTTATTAATTTTATACGTTTTTATCAAAAACTAAATATGTTCAGCTACGAGCTTTATTTCACAATTGAAAATTAGCAAGAAAAGAAGCCGATTGACCGATGAGCATCTACAATCCGTGATGAAGCGGATTTTTAGTAATTTCTCTCTGTACTACAAACTTTGTCAGAAGCGAAACGCCATCCAATTTCAAGCCATAATAAGAAATAAAGAAGTTTATATTTATTTACGTACAGAAATATGTGTTTTTGCTTAATAAATAAGAAAATGAGACTATATTGTTATCATTTGTTCTCAATTTTTATCATACGCGGTAAATTTCTCTATAAATCTAGAAAGTTTTCATAATTTATATATTTTCGTTTAAATTAAAGTAAGTTATATAATGGATAATTAAACACATCAGAATTGTTTAATATTTAACTGTTATTGTTTCTGAATTACAAAGTGTAACCAAAACGTATGTTACAGGTACCAAAGTTTAGATTTCAGATAGAAAATAAATATAAATTTTAATTTTTTTTCTTTTACGATATTATTATTCTTGTTCACGCATGTTTTGATAAATATTTAGTAAGCGAAATTTAAAATTTATTTTAAATATTTTTTATTTTGTTAGTAACATTTTTCATTTAAAAAAAATACTGACCTGTCAGCTGTTTTCAGCTCGTACATTTATCCAGCTTGAAACCTGAGTTTGAGACCACTAAGACCAATGGACCCATTAATAAGAAAAGAACCCGAATGATCGATGACCACTTTATGTAACAATCAGTCGGAACTATTTCAAGTATTACGGTGCGTTATCTCTTACGTTAGAAATGAGAGTGATAAATAAAATTAATTAATTCCATATCTTGTAATCAAAAATAAAAATTGTGCTGAGAAGCAGGTAGCGCTATATGTGATACTAAATCTAAAGAGGCTAAGTGCCTCTCTAAAACCTACAGAAATCATAATCTGGTCGAAACTGAAAGAGATCTGAATTAGTCTACACAAACAATTAAATCTCAATATTATTAATCCCCTAAATTAAAATCTCACGTCCACTGGCAAAATCAACTCGAGAACAAGCTTAAGTACTCACTGTTTATTTTGGCTACCGGTCATAAATTCTGCTATGATATTTTAGTATAACTGCAGAATTTACAGCCAAAGATTTCCTGTATTTAACATCTCTAACACAACTAAACATTATCTCTGAGACATTTTATAAAGCTCTGCTGTGAGCTAATTATTGTAACAGAAGTTAAGAAAAGACAAGATGTGGTACAACTTAAAGTAACTTAAAATAATCATCACGTTATCACCTAAATCATATTTTGATAGAACAAATAGCTATAGTATTAATGAATAAAAAACATTTTAGTCAATAACCAATAATGCTGTTCGACTGCGGCTGAAAGTGGCTTTTAAATACGCACAATCCAATTTTTGGACCGCTGGTTTCTTGCAGATTAAACATTTGCCAGGAACTATAGTCTCAATCATTGCAGTTTTAGTCACTGTCTCCTCAATGGTAACGTTATTTCAGTAGGCGGAGACGATTATTGATCTCCTAAAGAAACGGGAAGAAAACACACAAACACCTTCCTTTGGACAATTGTCCAAGCCTAAACTTTCGATTAGTATCCAACCTTAGCACACTATCATTTCATCCAACTATACCATAAGCATATTTATAAAATGTACTTGGATATTACGCGTAATTTCTAAAAAACAGTATGTAAGGAGTATGTTAATTTTATTAACAGTTAAATTTTAGGTCAAAGTTCCTTTCCTGTAGAAATTCTTAACTTCAACTTACTACTTCCGGCCAGAACGTAGTTTTAGAATACATAATGAGGAGAAGCGGTATTTAAACCGCGAAGTTATTTACTGAGTCAGAGAGAATCAGAGTTTCTGATTTACGCGCGTCTGCCTTTTGGCCATTCTCTCTCTCTCAAAGCTGTTATTACGCTCGGCTGTACTCAGGCCCTTGATAAGTCAAATACAGTTCGTAGTCAAATACAGTTAAGGGGCCAACTAGTTCAAAATCTTGATAGCTTCGGCTATATTTCTTTAGTTAATCTTAGTTTTAGTTTAATATTTAATCTCTTAAGTTCAAGCTCAAGTGTCGGCTTTGATTGTACACTCTCAAGACAGAGTTTTGTTAAATCTTATTGGAATAATAAAGGTTTAGTTACCCTTCTATCGTTTTGTTTCTTGTCACACGAACTTAAGCGATTATTCGCTAACTAGTTCTTTAGATTCGTCACCTTCTACAGTAACTGAGAATTACACTAGTGAGAATCTTACAAGTAAAATATCAAATGACACTGAGATTAAGGAAATGTTAATAATACTCAGTCATTGTTACATACATAAATATCTCACAAATTTAGAAGATAAAAAATATAACATATTTGCTGAAGAATTAAAGGGAACATACCAAAGACATAAGCGTCAAAATTAAAAATAAGCTATAGGAATCTGCCTGGTGTGAATAATTTTGTCGATAAATTTATAATAATTACGCCGATTCCTGTAGTTTATTATTGGATATGGGCATATGTCCTCGCCGTTATTGCAGTTTGATTGTTGCTAACAGGAGCTTGTATGTTGTTAACAGCTCGTTTTCCCACAGCATCTTTTTCGATATCTCTCTAACAACACTCAGGAACAAGAGAGCTTCATGCTGAAGCTTCTGTTCTGAAGAAATCTGTTAGCAACTGGCTAATAGATTTCTTCAACTGGAAACTACAACAATTCTACAAGAGAGGCACTGAACTCTTCCCTGAACTCTGGTCATTGACAAAAATGGTGATTACATCACTGAGAGAATGTGTGAGTGATTATTGATTTATGACGTATCATATCAATGCTTTGTTATTGTGTTTTTTACTGTTTTGCAGTGCATTGTATATTATACTATTAAAATCAAAGCATGGTTGAAATGGCCGCCCAATGGAGGGCGGCACGAACTTATGCATCGCCTCAGTATTAGTTTTTTTTTAACATGATGCTTACTTTAGAAAAGAACAATAAATATGAAGACTATAAGCATTACTTGGGGACTTTATGAGCATTACTTATAAACATTCGTCTTGCGGTGTGGAGAAACCTCATCCAACACCCTTTTAGTTCGGGCGCCACTGTAGAGACATTATTTTTTGGAAGCAGGAAAGATGAAAAATTAGCAACCGCCTTCGCCGGGAATCGAACCACAGACCTCTGGAATACTGGCCCAGCGTGAAGAACCACTACACCACAAAGGCACGCTAGGAAAGGGGGAGAAATACCTTATATTGTAACCCCAGGGAGGGCTTGAGTCTGGTCGGCAAAAACTGCTTTTGTGGGATGTTCTAGATGAAAACGTAGTTCATCTTCAATATTTTTAGACTGATAAGCAAAATTTAAAGATGAGCTCTGTTTTCATCTGGAACGTCTCACAAAAGCAGCTGAATGAAAAGAACTTTGTGAAAACTACATTACGCAATGAAATAATAATAGAAATAACACCAGTACAACAAAAGTTACAAAATTATGTAGCAAGACTCAGTCAAAATGATCACATAGCACTAACTGACATGATAAAGGAGCATGCCTACCAACCGTATAAGAGACGAAAAACGTAGACCTTCGTAGTTATTAATCACTCCTAGAGTCATTGAATGACTGGCGCTATCTGTTCATATTTGCTCTAAACAATTGACAATATTGTCACCTACTACTGTTCTTCCGACTGTGCTATCTTGAAATGGTAAGTGCGTTTTGATACATTTTTGACAAGCCATAAAGAGTCTATTCAAAATATCTCATGTATGGTAATTATTTGATCTGGAGCATAAAAGAATAAATATATTCGCAAAATGACTTCACTATGTAAAGGCAGAGCAACACGTGGCGTTACCTTCTAAAAAAATCAGAAAATTTGGCCACTTCAGAATACACAAACATAAGGGAGAATAATACCGACCAGAAGGTGTAGTAGAATCAGTACAGTTCACTTTCCGCAATACATGCTACATGCTTTCATCGCTGGAGCGACATCGAGAATTGCCTTCCCATATCATGGTAGCCAACACATTCGTTTTCGGTGAAGACTTTTGTGGCATACTATATTTCAGAATCAGGGTCAAATTATATGATCCTAGTACCACTGAAAAAAATCTCTTCGAGAATTGTCGTATTTGCACTTATCTTATGAACAATACTTAGTCCTTTGCGAATCTTTTTGCTGCTTGCATTAATGGAAACGATGCATCCGATGAACAGATGTTAAAGGAACATACTGAACTCCACATTATAATGAACCTTGGCTTAATCACCCTATTATGGTATTATGTTTACTGCGCTTCCTGCATTTGTTAAGCATTTTATTCGCTGCATGGGGAAAATGACTCGAGGCCCATAAAGGCAGAAAATTAGATACACTAATTTTCAAAGCTCTGGAATTTGGTTTATTTGATTATGTACGCTAAGGCTATAAGGTATTTCTCTCGCCTTCTTAGCGAGCCTTCGTAGTATAGTGGTCTGCAAGCTCAGCGCGTAATTGAGAGGTCCGCGGTTCGATTTCCGCCGAAGGCGGTTGCTAAATTTTCATCTCTCTTGCTTCCAAAACATCCTAATGTCTCTACTAGGTCATCTGCCTAACGAAAGGGATGCTTTCTAAGAGAAACTGGCTCGTATCCAGGTTACATATTAGGGTAAACCACAAAAGCGCCCATGCAGCCAGCCCAAAACTGAAACTGAGCCCATTCGAACTACCAGTGTTCAGAAACTTTACCGCTCGGCCACTGGTGCCCTGAAACTTTAAAAGCATTTTAATAACTCAGTATATGTCTCCCCTTCTAAATTTTGCTTTCGGATGCAGCCGCAGTAGTTGCATTGACATTGGTACTGCCCCTATTCTGGTGATTGATCAAACGTGTTTCCCATTGTAATACCTGTCATCCTAAAGACTAGTCACGGTTTGATGCTATTGACGATACCATGTTTCTGATAATCCATCCTCGAGCCTTCCATTTATATTCGTATGCGAATAAAATCATTCAGATATTACTTACAGATGATCATTTCATCGTCTACAGCACACGAAGAAAACCTCCTAAACATTTCTAATAATGAAGAAATCATGTGTTATCTGAAAGCGTGTGAGCGTGATGTTCTCATGTCATGCAAGCTATACTTCATACTGTATTATTATGAATGTGCTGTTTTTTTCCTTTCCTGCAATTCCTATATTGTTTTTCCCCAATGTTATCATAATTGAAGGCGATGCGTTGTGCTTCCACTTATGCTACGTGCAATTTGTTCAAAACGTAAGCAATTTTTTTGTATCATCTATTTTGGTTATATTTTTGTTAGAGAAAAGGAAATCCTTTCTCTAAGTTATTAAGTGCCCTTTTTGTTTATAATGTTATTGCCAAACAAAAGTGCATGCTTAATAACCTTTTCCACTTTTAAAGCTAATAATCATTAAATACTCAGAACTTTATTGCCATACTAATTTTATTGAACTATTTTAACATCGTAATTGTTTATTTATTTGAATTCTTGGTTTTAAATTCTTTGAGAACATCAAACTGATTCTCATTTACGCTTTCTTATAGGCTCTTCAGTTGAGATATTTTCCATTGTACGGCAACGCATGCCAAACAATTTACTCTAGAAATATCTGAAAGCCAATTTGATACTTCCAGAGAGAAAAATTATTTCGTCATCACCTCATTTCAATTGTAGTAAAATTCTTCTAAACTAGAGAAGAGAGTTCAATACTGTATTTAATACATTAAAAACACTAATAAAAACAACTGTTTAATGTTCAACTGTTTGTTTAATTATCTGCTTTGTTATATAATATAAAACAATCACTCACCACGGACCACTTTTGGGTTATCATGTCAAGGCAAAACTTATACTCCATTAAAAACGCAAAGACTGCAATAAACAGCTTCAATTCATATTCTTTGGTTCCACTCTAATAGCTGATTGGTTGGCTAAAAGACTTACAGTCTGCAATATTTTACGGAAGAAATTAAAAAGATCATGCATTCTATTTTCAGTGATCAAACCGGTAAAAAAGTGTTTGAGACACTTGTTCGTTCAAAACGGACGGATGTAGGACAACGCTCTTTAGATTAGTTATTTCAGTCAAAAAAGAAAACAGAAAGGCACTCTTTAATTTTTTTATTGTATGTATTTGTTATAAGACCTCTGTTTTAAGAGATAAGGATAGCTTATTTAATTCAACGGCGACCAACAGGCAGAGTTGGCGCAAATAACGTTTGTAGAAAATTATTTGACGCATATTGTCCTACAATAGATATGATCCCTTACTTCTTACCTTGTGATTACTAACTATCAATATCTTAATCAGTAATGATTGTCACTTAAAATTTGGCAAAAGGATAATTTTAGGGCAGTGTACATTTTAAATAGATCTTAAAGGTTTGAGTTATATTCAAAGCATTTGGCAAGCTAAGTTGCTTTTTCGCCTAATTAAATATTTTACATTGAACGTGTTTCTTTGCTAATTAGAATGATTGTCATACTTTTAGCCGCATTATGACTGTGCAGACACATCAGGTAGTTTTGGAAAGCAGGAGAGTTGAAAAATGAGCAATGCCCTAGCCGGAACTCGAATCACGGACCTCTCGAATTCGCGTGGCATGCTAAGAAGGCACGAAGGCATGCTAAGAAGGTGGGAGAAATACCTTATAACTTAATAATAATACTCACCTCCTTTTGCCACTTTGCTAATGTCAATCCCCATCTCTGTGGACATATTTCCAAGTACAGCGAAGATAACCACTCCTGCCATTACGCTAGTCGCAAAATCCAAACTGCTAATGAACACAGCGTCCCTAAATAAATAATACATGAATAATAATTAGGTACTACTTGACGTGCTTCTAAAACAATAAATATACTTATAAGTTTTGTTTTTAGAAACCTATTTCGCTCTTTCCATTTTTTTTTAATGAAGGTCCACCGCGAAGTTACGAAGTAGCCACGAAATTAAGAAGCTTGCAGTCTTAAGTTCTCGGTTACTGGTGTGTAGCAAGTGAACTACTGTCACAAATGGGCCGCACCAGTTGTCATAAGATTGCCACAACTGGGCCACGGAAATGTCCACCAGTGACCACGAGTGGGCCACTGGTGGGAATTTGAGGTTTGATTCGGGTGCGAATCCAAGGGAAGGAGCTGACTGTACAGATGCTATCACAATTTTCTCCATATCAGCGTGAATAAAAGCCAGTTTCCTTTAGAAATCCTCCGCAGACGAATTTCTTTCTTTAAGCAGAGAGCTTCATTTACTTAGATGAATTAAAATTAGTAATATCCGTTTCTTCTTCGTTCAGTTTCTTTCTCAGGGTCGGAGAAACATTTTTAAGATTAAAGCTGACAAAGAAGAAAAGTAACTTCAGTTCAGCTAACAGCGAGAGCAGTGAAATTACATAATCTTTACTGCTTCAGGGCATAGAAAATACGTAGCATTTATGAACACAAAGTTATCGAAAAAGATATCAGAATCACGTTTCATACAATATTGCAACAATATCAAATCTATGTTGCTGCAATCAATGTTGTTACTTTAAAGTAGATAATTCTTCAAAGCCGTTGTCATACCCCCCCCCCCATTCGCGATCGTTACTTGTGTCTCATCACCGCACAGCATTCATTTTTTCCACCCCATTTGAGACTGTAATTCAAGTCAACTTTCATTCGCGTACTTTTCATGAAGCAAAATATGCTAAACGCGAATGAAGTAAGGGAAAACAATTAAGTAGGTTCTGCAGCTGTTGTTTCTGCAACTGACCTTTTTTCTGCAATTAGTTGTTCATGCACCTTATGTGCAGAGTTTTATAAAATCTTTATATGTATTTCATTTATATTTATATTTATTTACATTTCTGTTTTATGTCTCATGTTTCTGTTAGAATAAATTAGTGTCTCTTTAGCTGGAAACTTTTGCTTTGAAACTGGAAATATATATACTGGTGAGAGAAGATTGATCCTATGCCTTGTACGCTTGAGTCAAAGTCTCAGGCAATTTCTTTTCAGTCATTTCACCTTCCATCTCGGGAAGTACTCCTGCAATTATCGCTTAAGATGTAGGCCATAAGATATTTAAGACTGATAAAATTAGTCTACGCAGTTTTTTTAAACATGCATGTGACGATTGTTAACTTAATTTTTGTTCCACTTAAGTTAAGTAAAATTCTCTTACTTGTTAAATAAAGATTTCATAGTTGTTATTATTTATGCATCTTGTTGAAACTGCGCTAGAGAGAGGATATCGTACGCAAAACGCCTTAGCTGTGTTAATGCACAACAAATAGTGATTATGAGATTGAAGAAGTTGGATAAGTTTGAGAAAACTGCCTTTTAAAAATGTTCCTAAAAATTGAAATGTTATAATATATTGAAATATTGTAATATTTCCTAAAAATTGAAATGCTGTAATATTTCAGGGCCATAAAGTAGTAAAACTTCTATTGCTGAAAATTCTAGTTACAAAGTTTAAAAAATGACTCTAAAGAATAATAATGTCTGTTATAAAAGGATCAATTTACATAGAAAAGTTAATAGAGGAAATTTATTCAGTTTGGAAATTTAAAATAGAACAGCTTCTAAGAAAGGAAGGTTTAGATACCGTTGTGTTCGGAAAAATATATAGTGATACTTGGTTAAAAAGAGACAGAAAAAGCTAAAGCTTTGATATACCTAAACATTTCGAATTTGCAAATTATCCACGTTTTACACAGTAGCTCTGTTAAAGAAGTATCTAAGCACCAATTTCACTGCGCTTTTTATCAGATTCATACAGCTTGTTATTGGCATTCAATTTGCTTATGTTCGTGGAGACTGGGGAAATTTTGGAAATGATAGGCCTGATGTTCTAGAATAGATAACCATAAAACTTCACAATGATTTAAATCCCCGTCTTCTTGTTTCTAGAAATGGTGCTATCTGTACTTGGAACAGAGAATATATCTGATCTCACGAAAAGCAACAACGGACCAAAATTTTCCTTCCCTACAGTTTTTCACAGAATAAAAGTCGATCAATTTTAACAGATTTTAAAATAACTCAACCTTTGACTGGACATGACAAATTTTAGAGCTATAAGTGCTTTTTGCAACTGCCGTAGCGGTGATAAATTTGTTAATCACATTCTTCTTCTGGAATGCATTCATGATGCCCAGACGAAGAAGATGCTTCAGGCAACTTTGAAGTACCTGTCTGTATCTTGGCCATCAAACGTTTATGAACTTTTTCAGACTAAAAAGACAATTTCCGCTTTTTAGAATTTCTCAATTTAGGTTATTGAGTTCTCTTTATTTTATTACTTTTTAAATTTTATTTTTTCTTATTTAGATTTAATATCACTGTTTTCCTCCATTTGAAGTGCTATTGTGCATTTGTTTATATATTTTGTTAGTGCTATAACTTACTTTTTTCGGTCGAGAAATTAAAATTAGAGTTAATGATAATAACCTCCGCCCAAAAAGGAAGAAATTTTGAAACTGAATTGTCGCTAGAATTTGTTAAAATGAAATTAGTAGATGAGTATTGTACAGGTTTGGAAACTAAGCAAGTTTATAAATACGCTTCAATTGCTGTAAAAGGTAAAAGTAAAGATAAATCAAAGTATAATGTTACGGGATATTGTCTCTATTGTAAGAGAAATAACCATGCCAGAAGTGACTGTTTTCATTTAAAACACAACGCTTGGACTTCCCCGAAAACAGATCTAAATAACAGCAAAGTGAGAAAATATTCTGAAATGTATAAAATTAATGCATGTGAAATAGCAAATTCGCAAAGTGTAGGAATCATAAAAACAAAACAAGTTAAAGAAAATAAATATCCCAAGAAAAGTGCTGAAACTGAGGAGTCGTAAATTCAGTTTAATTAAGTTCCGAAAGTCGAATATGAACGTAAATCAGAAACAAAAGAATGGGTTATCGACTCAAGACCCTCAACATGACAAGTAATACGAACGTTTTCTCTCAGTTAAATGTTCCTAAATTAAATTTCTTATGATGCTGGTGAAGGTTATTTCAAAATTAAAAATTTAAATGGTCAGATTATACAACAAAGGCAAAGTATAGAGGATTTATACAAGTGGAAGCAAAATAATAATAAGTGGAACTGTCAAATTTTACGAAAAAGCGCTTGCATCTGATGAACATGTAGAAAATATTGTACTGAAGATTCAAGATTAATTCATTTCGGTATCTTGCAGTGTTATAAGAAAATAATGAAAAACATCTCTTGGCGATGATTTTACAGAAAATTCAGAAGGATCTGGAGAATTAATTAAATGTAAAAAAGAAAACATAAAAAGAAGGGTTTCTAATAGATCAACAAAAGTTGTTCTACCGGACAGATTCTCCTAATTAAGCAGAAGACGAAGGATCTACATAATATCGAAATAGAGATCCAGAAAGCTTTGAAAAACATTCTAAGCTTACCGAAATGAGAACAAGAAGCTTAGATAAAGACTATCGAAGAAGATATAAACTCTCTAAAAGAGAAAGCTATCTATCAGTTTGCAGATTTACCACCAAGAAAATATGCTACAGGCAACAAATGGGCATTTAAAACCAAATACGATGAAGTTGGAAAGAAAATAGAATACAAACCATTATTAGTTGCTAAAGCATTTACTCAGAAATGCGGCAAGGATCATGATAAAACATTTTACGAGCAGTGAAAAACACCACAATTAGAGTTTGGTTGGCACGGGTTTGCGTATAATAAGGGAAACGTTCATCAAATATAAGTTAAAAAGCATTTCTGCATGACAAGCTAAGTAACAAAATATACATGCAACAACCAGGAGGATTTGTAGTTGCAGAAATAAAGTTTATAAATTAAAAGAGAAGTTTTATGGTCTCAAACAAGCAGCTAGATGCAAAAATGCACAAACTGAAAATACACTAAAAAATATAAGGTTCAATCAAAGCAAAGCAGATTCATATCTTTTCATAAAAGGAAATCGTGATAAAAATTAATATACATGATATTCTAATAATATCTAAATAAGGAGTAATTCTTTATGTAATTTAAGATTGAACGAAATGCTATCAAATGACACATTATCAGCTAAATATTTTTTAGGTGTGGAAATAAATCGAAAGGAAGATAGATGTTATCGCTTATTTCAGAAATTAAAGTAAACGAACTTGTCAAATAGTTTCAACTTGAAGAAGCAAAACCTACAAATACATCAATGTAAAGAAACGTTGTGGTCTAAACAAGGAAGAAAATCTATGTTCAACTGCAAAGTTCGACAAGCTATCGGAAGTCTTCTGTGTACATCATTTATCACAAGACTAGATATCACACCTTCAACTCGCATACTTAGAAGAATATGCAATAAACCACGTCAAAAGGGCTGAAATGCTGTGAAAAGAATCATCAGATATTTAAATACGACAAAGTATCTATCCCTACATATTCGTTTAAGTGAAAAACTTATCTTGCAGTTTATTTAGATGCTAAGTGGGAACAGGATATTGTAGACAGAAAATCCATATCAAGAAGTGTACTTTTATTAAGCAGCAACTGCACTTCGTGGTTTTGAAGAAATCAAAAGTGCGTTTGTCCGCAGAAGCTGAATATATTTCATTTTCGGAAACTAAGCCTGTGAAGTTGGATAAAGTATAACAATTAAAGAAGATGAATAAGAAAAGGCTCACTTTCTCCAATGTTCTATCATTATAAGGAAGGAGGAAGCTTAAAAGGATTACAAAGAATAATAAACTTGTACAGTTATGTTTTCGGAGACAGGAAAGGTAAGAAATCCATTGTCCTCCGATTTTCCTATTACTAATCAGACGTGTTACTACTCGTATTTACAGCACGAAATCACGCACGGGAAAAGACGATGCTTCCTTATATATTGAACAAAATAAAACGATTCACCGAAAATATTCAGTATTTAAAACCGTATTGACAACAAAAAGTACGCAAAAATGTAACGACTTATATCTACTAAAAATCTTTATCTGGAATACATATGCATTCCAAAGCTTTTTAAAAATATTCAGAACGCAGAGTAATTGCTGGTAGACAATTAAAGGAGAGCTATTCAAAACCCTCAACAAAACTTTCTGTATGATGGCGCATCATCAAAATTGTACTTTGAAGAGGTGTTATGCTTTTTCAAAATAGTAATGTAGAACTAAATCAAGAGCGTAAGCAAGATGTAATGAAATGAAACATGTGTTTAGTTGAAAAGCTGTAAAAATGACAGCTTATTGATAAGACAATAAGAAGCATATGATATACCAGAACTTCACGATATAGCTGAACATGAATTGTCTCGGGATGCTGCTGATCCAGTGCGGCATATGGTCTTGATACTACCTTTCCGTAAACAAAGTAAAGCTATTACTTTTGATGCTTAAGTAAGGAAAGAACTTCTTTGTGGCAAGTCATTGCCCACATCTAGTATTTTGCCCTTGTTTCGAAAGGTACTCGACATTTGTATGCTTTGATCTGGAATTAGCTGGTCTTCTTATGAAGTTTTACAGAGCTTATCAAATACCTTCAGAACTCGAACTTGTTCTTAGTTATTTTAACTATGTAATGTGCTTGTATTAATGAGCACGTGAAGAGGCAGATATCTGATGTGCTTTCTCCTAAATGCAGGTTTCTCAGGAAGATATATTTTTCTGTCATTCTTTAGATAAAGAACAGCCGTATCCAGATATAAATTTATTTAAATGAGGCTAGCAAGGAACCTTTTTCCCTCTATTACTTTAGAAAATTCCTAACTTCTTGAAGTGCAGAATTAAACTCCTTCTGCTAAATTCAGTTTAGTTTCTTGATTGCCTCCTTTTTTAAGTATGATGTTGGCATTTTATGTTCATAATGACAGCTTTGTGACATCGTAAAAAAGAAACCAGATCGTCATTAAAAACCTTTGTGTGTATCATAAAGAACATACCAGACACGCTATTCCTGACAATATGGCCTCACGATGTATTTTTTAACACCCGCATTTCAGGGCATCCAAAGAAGCAGCGATGCATAAAATGCACTTTATCCACTTTGCACGAATTTCTTAGAGTTCAGTTCCTTTCCTTTATAGAAGACAATGAGCATTGTTTTGATTACAAATGTTCAAATTTTTTAGCTTGTTTTGCTTCGAGGGATTTGTTGATTTTATTTCAAACTTTTGCTTTTTTTTCATTCAGAAGTCATGCCAAAATATTTATGTCTGTAAGTATGATCATTGCCTGTGGCGATGATCTTGAGAAAAATTGGGTTTATTTCATGACAGCAATCTTGCTATTTGAGGAGAATATAGCACCTACTGAGATTTATCCATTAACTGTGTAAAATGACTACTCAGAGAAATAAATTGAGAACAAATATTCACAAAATAATTCACTTTTACTTCAAATTAGTAAGTAATTGATTAAATTCCAAATTATCGCAATTTTATGACATCTATAATTAATTATAACGATTTTCTGGGAACTACTGCAGATAATTTAACTTTCATTAAGAAATCTCTTGAATACGTCCAATTTTCCCTGAAACTAAAAAATAAGCTAAAGTAGGAAAAACGTAGTAAAGTAGAAAAAGAACTATCTCTTAATTTACTAGGTAAAATCACCTAAAATCATAAAAAATCTCTTATATTGAGCAGCAAGAAAACAATTTTGGTGAAGCAGAATCTTTTATTGGGATAAAAAGCATGACGAAATGAAATTAATGATGAAACATTTGCCTGAAATCTCAATTTCATGGCCTGAAATTCAGGCTTCTGGCAAAAATTTAATGAAACTGTCGCAAATACAATCATGGATCAACTTTTTGATTTAGCAGCGACTGTAAACTTTTTTTCTTCGGCTATTCATGAAATATAGAAAAATAAAAAGTTGTGTAAAAAAGGATACAACTTTTCAGCAATTTCACAGAAAAAGCATTTCATTTCCCAGTCCTTCTCAGACAACACAATATATTTCCAGCTTACCAAGAACATCGGAACCAATCTAAAGAGTATTCTCAACAATGAATAGCAATGTAGTTTGAAGAAAGATGTAGAATAGCTGAATTAACCGCAAAAGCTTTACAGAGCTCTAAAATTAATAGTTAACTAAATTCCAGTGAATTTTTGAATGCCATTAAAAATAATCAAGAGTTCTTAAAGAAAGTTCACTCTAGCGATAAATGCTAATCACTTCTTAATAATAAGATATGTTCAGTAATGTTATTCACTCAAACATTACTGAACATATAGCTGTTGTTTTCTGCTAAAAACTCACTGTTGTTTTCTGCTAAAATTTTTCTTTATTTTGATTTATCTTTTATAGGTTCTTATCCCGGTAGGTTTTATTTTTTATTTCCTACTGTGAGTATTTTCTACAAATTATTCCGGCGCGTGCAAAAAATATTATGGTAAGCCATCCTGTTCCAATGACAGCATACTGTTTTTCAGTCCGATTAGCTTAGCCTCACAAATCATTTATTTTCAACAGAAACGCAAAAGAATGATGCAGTGTCTTGTATGCTGCTTACCTGACAACTCCATAGTAGGTGAAGTTATGCCCTCAGAAGCATCGAGGTATATGATATTTGTTCATGTTAAGACGGCACTTAACTGATTCGCATGATTTATAGCAGTGACCAGTGGTTTTCAATCATTGTGCCGTTTTCAATAAAGCTGAAAGTCACTACAATTTAGTATAAACACTAGTTGCGTTAGAGGAATTATAATTGCTAATTTTAAACTACTCTTTTACTAAATAACTAAAATTAAGAAATGTTTTTACCTATAAAGTCTATTGTCAAATTTGTTGTAGCTTGCATACATTATCAGGCATCCCCATCCTAGGCTCAGAGAAAAAAGAAGTTGTTCAGCAGCCGCTCTCCACACCTAAAATGGGAAATTGATGTGAAACAAACTAATTCACTTTTCCTTTCTTTAAACTCACATATTGTTTCCATTTGTATTTCATTTGGTTTCAACAATATGTATGTATATATAGAGAGACAAAAAGTAAGAAATTTAGAACTAGTTTTACACAAAGTCCCAAAAGAAGTCAAATTCAATACTAATACATTCAAAATATCCCTATATCAAAATAATATTAAAACATTATATATATATATATATATTTAAACTGATATTATTTTACCTCTATTAGTTTGAAATTATTTACATAGATCAGATTATTTTAGGTAAGAAAAAGAATTTTAGAACACTTATACGGATTATTTTAAGTTAAAAAATACGTAAAATTATCGTATTACTATCGTATTACAACAATTGTAATACGATAGTAATAACAAAAATTGTATAATTACTGTATATCTTGAGTGTTAATACTGATTATTTTAGGCAAGAAAAAAGAACTTTAGAATAAACATACTTAAGGGAATGCAAAAGATTTTTTATGTAAAATAAAAGTTTCATGTCGAAGATTTTAAGAACATAATGCATATTTTAAATTATGCAAACATTATTTCTTATATTATAGTGCTTTTAATAAAGCAATTTAATTAATTATTTTCTGAAATTTTATTATTTAATATTCTGTTTCCTAAATACTCCTAAATCGAGATTTTCACAAAACTAGAATCACAAAAAAAAAAAAAAAAAAAAAAAAACTTGCCTGGCCAACCTTCAGTTTAGCAAGTTTATGGGAGACATGCCAGAGTGAAGGTGACAGCACAGGAGGTATTTAAGAAAAATCATACAACGAACAATTTTTCAATTCAACAATTCAAGGCTTCTTGTCGGTCTAAAGGCTTGCTTCAACGTCCTGCATCGCTTTAGTTTGAAGCAAGGACACGTCACAAGAAGGCAAGAAGAACCTTTTTATTTTAACTCTTGAATGAATAGAAGGCGCTGCTTTCGCGAAAGACAAGCCTCTGCTATTAAAGGGTATTTAAAAAACATAAATTAAATTCAAATGTACAAAACGTGTTCTAAGACTACACATAAAACAGACAGCTTAAGCTGGCTCAGGCAAATAAACGTCGGAAAACGAGCTGCTAAGGCCGGGATAACTTGATGCTAAGATGCTAAGGCCGGGCAGAGCTGGCGATAGTATGTAACTGCAGCGTGAGGCTGCCAGAAGCTCTAATCCTAAAACATTCACACTCGCGTCTTAAATACATCTTCCGAGTTTTCGTTCTCCTACAATTACGTCAGTCCTGGAAATTAATAGCCGGACCTTGCATTTTAGCCACGTTTAGTTTTTAAGACCCTCATTTTTCAAAGAAATTTTCCAGATTTCTGTAGGGTATAAAAGAAAATTGTTTGAAAAGAAATTTCTATGTTATTTTTTTGGTTTTATACTAATCTCCTTATTCTATATTAGTTTTAAATTTTTACCTTGAAATCTTGCCTAAAATCAAACGGCGAACCCTAGTGTTGCACAGAGCGGGCTCACCGATAATCTAGGACAACTGAGAGTATGTATTCTTTGTTTTTCCGCATCTCATCGGTCATTTTATTGAAAACAATGCTCGTTTTAGCACTCTTTTCGAAGCTCTATTCAATCAGTGTGCCCACTTCGGGCACACCCACAGAATTAAGCGATTCACAAAATTTTACTTGTGTACTCCTCTATGCCTAATTAGACTGCCTACCGCTTTTTTGATCAAAACTCCAACTTTAAAAGGCAGCGTGCCGGAAAGGGTTAATGGCTCGTTTAGAAATATCTTGTCCCTTCGCCAGCAACGATATTTTTTAAGAACTGTAGATCTCTGCATACTCTATTCTTGTCTCTTCAAGACAGTCTGTCTTCGTAATTTCTTATCGAGGTGACAAATATAGAAGAAATTTGGACAAAACTTTCGTTTCTGCGGATCCTTTCTAAAAACATTATTGATTCATACTTAACGCTTGTTTCATAAACATCCTCGATAAATTTGTTGCCACTTATCGAAAGGACAGCAAAATTTACAGATTTCTTTACCTCATTTCGTCATTATAAGTCCAGCACAGGCTTCGAGGAACAGACACTGCATAGTCGTCCGTGTGAATTAATAGCAAGTTACTATCAGGTTGCTTGAACAACTAAAAAAAGTACTTTAATGGGCCATAGTATTATCATTATAAACTTATTTCAACTTGTCTTAAGTTTCTAAAGCAGATTGTCTTAGTTCATTGAAAAATTCATTATTCACTTACTGCTGACCTTTACTTTTTGCATCACCACATTGAACAGTGATTTTTCTAATGCAAGCTATTAAATGAAAACTGCATCATTTAAAAATTATTACATCCAAAAGAAAATCTGAAGTTTTCACATTAATAGCTTATTTATATGATGTAATTTGGCTATGATGAAGGATAGGAGTCACGAAAATTAAAAATTACCTGTGTACGTGTATAGTCATAATTTCAAGTAGTATTTCTCTAATTAAAGAAGAACTCTTAAAGAACAAATGTGCAATTTATTTATTTCTAAAAGTTAAGTTAATAAAGGGGGCATAAATTAATACATTCGGAATAGTAAGTAACAGAAAAATTCTCCGATTAGTAAGTACAAGAAAATTCCTTTCATCATTATATACAATGTTTTTTTTTTTTTTTTTTTTCAGTTTTAAAATGTCAAAAGTATTTCATTTAATAAAATCAGAACGTTTCTACAATAATGTATCAACTAAACCTGCTTTAACTTGCCTCAATTTCTAGAAGCCTACTCCATTCAGGTATGAAGAAGTACTTCAAACCAGTGGACGCTCCAGGTAAAGTGCATCCATAGATGACCAAAGTGATGAGAATCACATAAGGAAATGTTGCTGTGAAGTATACTATCTGAAAGGAAATATAACGGGATTTAGCTTCAATTTCATGACTGTGCGCCACAGAAGACTCACAAAAATCTAATATACTTGGTGCATTTACTCAAGCTACTATTAATTAAGGACTACAATTAATTAAGAACGTGGATATGAAGAATGAAAAGTTACAAAGAAGTGAATGGTATAGTTTATCAGCTCAAAGGGGTATAGTCTCGAAATTGCCTTTTGCGTCTTTCACTATAAATGTCGGTTTTACGTTTTAGATTGTTGCCACCGAATATTAAGGCCCTGTATTATATTTTAAAAAAATAATTAATAAAAAATATGCATTACTGTATGTATATTTCTCGCACTGTGAAAACACAGCTTTAACTAGAGTCATCAAATTCTGAATAACGTGGTCCTTCAGCCAAAAATGTGCACCTGGAAGCCGGAATTTTGAATTTCGAATGTTATATCTCATATTTTGTAAAACTGTAATGAATTTTTATTAACAAACTCAACGATCTGAAAGCGAGTAGGGATAATACTGTGCGTAATAAAATGTTTTTATCTCCATCAAGCGAGACTGTCTATCGGATATTAATAAAGATAAGCTGTTTTTTAAATATTTTCTGATTTTTCTCGTGAATTGAGTTGCATGTGACGTAATTGCCAAACACCTGGCCAATAAATTTAGCACACAATAACGCCAATAAATTTAACATACAAAATGTTAATAATAAAAATACAAAAAAAAAGGTTTTGCAAGCCATCTTACTATGAAAACTGAACATTGGTAAGATGAACTGAGAAAAGACTGAAAAAAATAGAAAAACGTGTGCTAACACTGAAAACTGCATCCGAAATTCTAAACATATGCTGCTATACTGTTTTTCAAATTTTTGTAATTTCGCTGTTGAATTGTATATGGCGTAAGGGCGAAGAAAATGAGGCTTAATAATAAAGCTAAAAAGACAAAAAGAAATGGGTTAGCAGGAGTGAGTGCAACAGCAAATTGGTAGGCTGCGAGTTCAGCGAAAGAGTAGAAAAACTTTAACAAAACCTTTTGGGCGACCGTCAAAATCTGAGATCTTTCATTTTCTTTAAATTTGTTTTTTATTTTTTAATTTTACTTTCTTTTATATATTTATTTTTAATTTATTACATTAAATTAGTTTTTTTTTTCGAACTCTAGACTCTGCAAAATTTTAAGTAAAATTTCTACAATACTGATCTTTTAAAACGTAATCGGTAGCGTTAAACGGAAAGCCAAACTTATGGTTTTGTTAGGCTCAGGGGTCATGCAAATGTAACGGAATAACACTTTAGGCAGGTATAAAATTTAAAGACCTCTTTGTGTAACTTAAATTTAGCATAGTAATTTTTTGTATTTTATTATATTGATTCATTGATATCTCACCTTGCCAGATGACTTGATTCCTTTCATGAGTCCGAAGAAAACGATGATCCAACAAACAAGCAAAGTTAGAGTCAGATCCCATTTGGGTATTCCGAGTTCTTCGATCCCAGATGTCAACTGCAATACATATCGCCTGAAGAAAATGTAGCATGGATTTGAAACATATAATCAAATTTTAATTATGAGTCTGAGTCGAAGTATTTTAAGGTATCAATCCGATTTGAAAGTACCATTACAAAGAGTATACCTGCAAAAAAATTAACCCATGGAGAAAACCTTATATTCATGTACTGTTCAATAGGTATTTCCGAATAAAGTTATATGTTTCAAACTACGCAAATTGCGATTCAAATATTCATCAATTCTATAGCTAGAACCATCTTCCCCATAAATTTAAAAAAGCTGCAAAGAACTGTAAAAAGATTCTTTTTAAAAAACCATAATATTAAGTTGCCAAAACATAGTAGTATTAAGCATAGTGTGTACTGTACGTATGATTACAGCACTGCTTAATGGTAGAGATTTTATCAAATAATCTCCGCTTTTTGCAGCATTCTACATTTTCATAGAATCTCATATTACTTACAGAAAAAAAGGTTTCAAACGAGGGTGATTACTATGTGAAGGCTGATCGACAAACAAAAGACAATACTCAGAGTAACAAAGTATTGTTTAATTAAAAATCGCCCATAGTTAATATGTTCCCCTTCCAAAACATTTTTTCCATATGAAATACATTCGTTCAAGCGCTTTCACTCATTTTAGAGTAAGTAAACTGCTGACTATCTAAAATGCAACATCATTAAGGAAGCATCCAAACAGCATGAAACTTGTATCATGTGTATACCACAATGAAATATACAAATGATTACGATTTCAGGACACGCGCAAGTCATGAGCGACTGCAGCGCTCCTTACAATCCCCATATAAAGACAGGATAATTGTTCTTTCAGGAGATTTTTTTATATGTGCAGTTTCAGTATGCCTCGTAGTCATGAGCATCAATCGAACACTTTTCTGAGTTCGATCGAGGCAGAATCGTTGCATACAGAGATGAGATTGCGGATTCTCCTTCTGGAAATTGATCATCGTGTTGGACGTAGCCAAGCAACAGTCATGCGAATGTGGAATCAGTGGATACAGAACGGAACGACTGATGGACAGGAGCAATTGCAACCGCGGCGTCGCGCCACTCCACAGGAAGACAGGATATTGCGCTCATGGCACTGATGGAGCGCACTGCCACATCTGAAACCAAATCACAACGAATGCAGTATGTAACACAAAACTAGGTGTCCGGAAAAGCAATTCTACGTCGTTTACAGTACGATGGACTGTCCGCTAGGTTTCCATTATTTCTCTTACCTTTAAAGACGTATGCATTTCCGATGGAGCACTGTACGGTTGAGATTGGCATCTAAATAGCACCACACTTGTGTTTTCGGACGAATCACGCTTCTGCCTGCAGTACCACATGGTCAGAATAGAGTTTGTAGACACGGTGAAGAAGACTACTTGACTGTTATGTTATTCATTGTCATATTGGTTCTGCATCCGGTGTTATAGTGTGGTGCGGTTTAGTTTAGTTTAGTTTACGAGTATGCCGCAACCCTCCTGGCCGATAATAATCGGCCTTATTGTTTACGCAGCACTTTCGACGCAAACAAACAAAAATGAAACAATTAAAAAAGATAAAACAAACGATTAAAATACAGATTAAACAGATTAACACAGATTGTGCATCTTTAAAAATACACTCACACAATACAAAATAAGGAAAATCATAAGGATAATCGGTTAGGAAACAAAAAATAGTAAGACGACACATAAACTCATAAACAAAAGAAAAACTAAAATATTTAATGTCCTAATTCTTATGATAGTCTTGTTTTCATTCACAATCCTCATAATTTCTGTTGCATGGCTATTCAAGAGTTTTCTTTTTTCAATTACATTCTGTTCATTTACTTTTCCCAAATCTCGTCCTCATACTCTCGGTCAGTTTATATTCTTCCATAAAATGAGCTGCATTTCCGTACTTCCCTCAAGCCAAGCATTGATCATTGCCCTGGAGATTAAAACGTTTGATCCGTGATAACTTGAATAGCATCTATATTATTAAATAGATCCATTTTTCTTTTTATGGTCAAAATCCTCAAGTAACCCTTATTTTTATTTGAACCATTCCATTTCCTGAGCCATTCTTAGCCCACCATATTGTATTATTATCTGTTCTTTAGTTCTATCGCCCATCGAATATGTCTGGTCAATGTTTGGAGAATGCCTAGCCTAGCATGCCACATCCGCAGGTACAGCGGATGAACTTTGGATAAATGTGGATACAGAATGGACTATCATTCCCCAACAACCTGTGTAAAGCCTCTTTCACTCGATGCCGCGGTGCGTAGCAGCGTTTATTGACAATCATGGGAGGCAGCAATGATATTGATTTTCTCGTCTTCCTCAACTCAAAGAAGGCTGTATTTCAAACCAGTTAGCATTGATACTATATGTAATCTCTGAAATAAATACAGCTTTGATACTTCTTGCCCTTCTTTGTGTTGCATTTTGGATGTCCAGCAGTATACATAATACTGTTATTCGAAAGGATTTTCTTAACTTTATTCACATCATTAGAATCGTTTGCTACTTCTGTATTGTTACTATACAATTTATTAAAGATTGCTTCTTTAAAAAAAACTACTATTTAGAAACGCGGAATACTAGGTCTACACGCTGTTCGATCTAACTACTAAATGAATGCATTACAGATAAATAAATTAATCCGTCTTGCTTTAAAACATACCTGCTATACAAAAACATAAATTCTTAATATATGCATTCGAAAATTTATTGGCGTAAGATTCTGTAGAGACATTAGGTTATTTTGAAGCAAGAGAGATTAAAAAGGAGCAACGTCTTCGCCGGAAATCGAACCATGGATCTCTGGAATATGCACCCAGCGTGCTGACCACTACACTACGAAGGCATGCTAAGAAGGTGGAAGAAATACCTTATATACTGCCCCTTTTAAAGGGCAACTGGTGTTTTAAGGGACCCAATTGCCAACTTCTGTGTGCAAAGAATCATCATCCACCACTCTTTCAGTTGGGGCACGACTGTAGAGACATTAGGTTATTTTGAAGCAAGAGAGGTAAAAAAGGAGCAACGCCTTTGCCGGAAATCGAACCATGGACCTCTGGAATATGCACCAGTGCTGACCACTACACTTCGAAAGCATGCTAAGAAGGCGGGAGAAATACCTTATCATTTTATTTAAAAAAGATTCAGATGTGGAACTAACAATATACTAAAGTTTATACTAACAATATACTATTACATGACTTCTTCAGCCATTTCGATCTTTTTGTTTCGTTTTACATTCACTATCGAACAGATTCACTCACTTATTATCTCATATTTATTTCTGCTTTAATTTAAAGTTCACTTTTTGATTTGGTTCATTTCTCATTAAATAGCAGTGAATAAGCAATTCAAAATTTTGAATTAAATCTCTAAGTTATAGAATAAAATTATCAATTTATCCCTGAATTATTATTTAATTACAGCACTGACAGCAATCGTAATGTAAATGTACTGGATGAGGAAGATAAAATTTTAGCAGCTTGACGCAAAATGTTCTAAGGTATTTTTTTTTCACTTTTTATCGCGTGCCTATGTGGTGCAACTGTAAAGCAAGTCCATCTAGCAATCCGAAGTTCGAGTCCCAGCAAGGCCGTCGCTGATTATACATGTTTCTCGACATTAAAATAATTCAACATAAATTATAAAAATGTGGCGTCCGAACTAAAAGGTAACGGGCGATAATTTGTTAACATCAGGATTTGGTGTATAAGTATCTTTCTCCCCATTCGGCCTTTAAATGGGGTAGAATGTAAGTATTTTCTCCCTCTTTATCGCGTGCCTTCATGGAGTAACTGGAAAGCAAATCCCGCTGGCAATTGGAAGGTCCTGAGATTGAGGGCACTGCACATTTCACACCCCCTACTTCAAAGTTAAACACCTAATAGTCTTTACCTAACAACACGTCCTTTTTTTATAATATTCGTCTCTTGACACAATTTAGGAGAAGAGAGACTTCACACGAGCATCATGTTGTCCCTTTTATGGTATGTAGAAATCGAAATGATTTGTAGAACTTTTATTATATTACAAGAATAAAAGCATACCACTTACTCCCAAAACTGCTCTGATGCTGTCTGTGTGCCATTTCTGCAAGTGCTGAAAGCTTTGTTGTAGTCTTCTAGAGGTACGATTATGACGTTTGCCTCCCATGTAAAGTTTGCGTTGACTGATTCATCAAAGTCTTCAGTGCTATTGTCTAAAGTTGAGTATTTTGTCGCCAAATACTTTGTCACTTCCCAGCATGGAGTCTAAAGTAGAGGAAAATATTACTTTAGCTTAAAAAAATGGCACACATGCTCAAACATATAGGTTGTCAAATTTTGAAATGTGCAAATTTTGTCTGAAACATGGAAAATTAAATATTTTCGATAAGTATTCAAAAACAACTTGTAGCGTTCAATCTATTGCAGTCTTTACATAGAGGGCAATTGCAGTCTTTACGTAGAGGGCAATTGCAGTCTTTACGTAGAGGGCAATTACAAACAAACGATAATGGCTGAACTCTTCTTGGTAGTTATACCATGTTTGAATAGAGTAACTTAACAGAATCTGTAGGTTGAAGGTCATTGGTCATTTAGAAAAGAGCTAAACGCAACCTGTTTCAACAAAAGCCTTTGGACTCTCCCAAGGTTTCATTTGAAAACTATAGTATGGATTTTTAGAAAACGAAAATTTCAAGTGAAGACCAGGAGAAGGTTGTAGTCATGGTACAGCATAAATTTAGAACTTTTATCTAGCACTAACGGACAGAAGAAACCACAGCAGGAAAGTCACTTTTTGCAGCAGCGCTTTTTGATATCTACTAGCACCAGTTTTCGAAGTCAAACCTACTAGGAAGTGAGTACATAGTGATGGTTTCTATATTTACAGATTTATGTTTTATGTTTCTTTAACAACAGATCATCTTGGTTCCCGCAGAAAGGGGAGATAAAAGCATCTCAAATGGAAACAGAATAAATAGAGTAATGTTCTTTTCTCATACAAGTTCTTCATACAGAGTTTTTCTCATACTGTTGAGATATCTCTAATCGCATTCTTACTGGTTAAAAGGAAGTATAGCTTTCTGTCACGTCTGATACGTTCGTTAGCTTTCGGTCAGGTCCGAATTATTCTGAAACTTAATCCCATTATTTATGTTATTTTTGATTGCTTATTTATTGTGCCTTGTTTATGATTTGTTAAACCATGATCTGTTGTAAAGTTATATATATATGACCTCTGTAACCGCTTATCTCCCCCTTCTACGGAACCTTCTATCAAACTAACCACGCCGCACGAAGTGCAGAACATTATTAAGAGACTTAAATTAAAGAAAGTTCCAGGAAAGGACAAGATCACGAACCAGATGCTGAAAAACATGCCTTTTAAGACCGTATGCAAATTAACAGGCATTCTCAATGCATGTTTGTATCAAAATTATTTCCCGCTTTTTTGGATGCAAGCAAGCATCCTGATGATTCCTAAGCCAGGGAAAACACAGGATTACTCGGCAAACTTTAGACCCATCAGCCTGCTGTCCTCCATAAGCAAGATCCTGGAACGTATTATTTATCTCAAAATGCAAGAAAACTTGGACTTTCTCGTTGATCACCAGCGCGATTTCCGGAAAGGACTTTCGACCACAACGCAGTTAGTAAAGCTCACGGAGTTCATTGGCGCGGCTATGCACAACAGAATGAGTGTTGCTATCCTGATGCTAAACGTGGCAAAGGCTTTTGACCACGTCTGGCATCCAGGGCTAATCTATAAGCTAATTCATCTCGGTTTCCCCAGAAATCTGATACTCATTATCAAATCCTTCCTTGAAAATAGAACTTGCACCGTTAGAGTTGGAAATGCAACTTCATGTGTCAAAAATATTTACGCAGGTATTCCTCAAGGGTCAATTTTAGGCCCGCTTTTTTACATCATCTATACCAACGATTTCCCATGCTTTTCCGAGGATACAAATGTTCTCGCAGCCAGCTACGCTGATGATACAGCGATATCCACCAAGTCTCTAAACCCAGAGTATGCCTTCTCAAAATTTCAGGCCAAAATCCCTGCTATTGAGGGGTGGTGCAGTCGCTGGAAAACGTCCATTCAGCCAGAAAAGTCCAAGATTCTACTCATTCGAAATCGCAGACAGAGGAAACGGGTCAGAATTGAGGTTAAACTTTTTGGCGAAATCATCCCTACAGTTGATAAAGCTAATTACCTGGGAGTTACCCTTAACAAGAACTACAATTGGAGGGATCATATGCTTAGAGTAAGCGAAAAAGCACACGGGATCATTTTCAGGCTTTTCCCTCTCCTAAAGAATGAAAACCTCACCCCCAGACTGAAAAAGAGGATTTATGAAACTGTAATCCGACCCATTCTCACGTATGCTTCCCCAGCCTGGGCAAACTACAAAGCAAACGAAATTAGCAAATTCCAAGTGCTTCAAAATAAGGTGCTAAGAATCATCACAAAATCTCCTTACTATGTTCGGAATAAGACCCTCCACTACGACTTGAAAATAGATACTATTCAGGACTACCTCAGCAGAATAAACAACAAATTTTTTAATAATATTATCAATGTGGATCCCGCTAATTTCATGGACATTCTTATCTACGAAATCCTGGCTGAAGACAAAAACCTCCGCCCATCTCTTGAGTTCAGAATTCTAAGTTCCAGTTTTCTGGTTTTCAAGCAGCATCAATCGGGGTCAGTTTCTGGAAGGGTGACCTCCCACGTGACTGGCCCCGACGAATGAACAGTTTGTATTCGGGCTATCCTACACAGGTCATCCGAAGTTTCTTTCTCCGGTCCCTGCTTGGCGGATTCCATCCAAGATGTAGCAGTACAGAAGCAAAGTGCTTCTTTTTCTCTTTCTCTCTCTGCAGTACCTCCACGAGAGAAAATTTCTTTCAGGTTTCTACTCTGTCAGGCCCCACATAGGATCACATCAGGAACTGGCAAGAGCAGGATTTTAATTTCCTGCTGAAAGCCAGTATAACCGCAAAGTTCCAAAGTTCCGCTTATCTCTGCTTACTTATCTCTGCTTGTTTGTATTTCTTTGCATGTAACTCTGCGTGTATCTCTGGATGTCTCAGTAATAAATAGTTGTTTTGCGAACCACGCCATTTTCTATGTTTAACACATACAAAACTTCAGTATACAAATGGGAAATAGGCAATATATCATCTTGTATTAGAACAGGCGAAAAGAAAAAAATGTGTATGGCATGAAGGCAATGAGCTGATAAATGTTTATTAATGCTTAACGGTGTTTTTTACTCAAACATTGTGTACAGTGAAGGTTTTGATTAATTTCATGAGTTGAATTAATTTGAATAACTTTGCTGCTGATTGTTGCGGAAAGTTTGATTTATGTTGTAAAAATAAACAATAAAATAATTTATCGACCTTCTTTTCATCTTTATTGCATTCTACTTATTTAATTTAATCTTAACTCCCAGTTTCAAATTTTAAGCGCAATTTTAAAGTTATTCTTTCTTTTTTAATTCTCCCATTCTCGTTCCCATGTAATTCATACTATAGCGACTTTCACGCGTTCGCTCATTCGATTCTTTAAAGAATGGGAACTTACTAGTTTTCAAAGAAGAGGTCCTCGAAATAATTCTGCTTATGAGAACGAAAGTATCGATTTGGAAAAGGCGGAGTGGTGATCTGAACAGGTATTAATTATCGTGCCAACCAGTACGTCATCAGAAATGGATCTGTGACGGCGCAGTGGTGATGAGATCCTCAAATATTTTTGGGGCCCTTACATTGGAACATTCGGGATTAAATTCATTCTCACAGATCTTAATGCCAGACCACCTTATGTTTGGCTAGTGGAAGACTTCCTTTTCATCCCAAGAATCCTTCGAATGGATTGGCCAGCATAAAACCAAATCATTACATATATTTAGGATATTCTTAGTTGCTGGTCCCTTATCACGCCCAAGCACAGCTCAGTAGCTAGAAAATGTTCTCTGAGAGTGAGAGAGAACATCCCTGTCCTTCTTTGATAACTTCAAAGGTGTGCATAACTTCCATACTTCACAGGTGTGCATTGCTTTCATTTACAATAATCTCTTATTAAAATCCCATCCCTTATTAAAACGTATTTTTATTTTAGAAATTAACACTTTTTATTCGTTTTTATGACATATACAAAATGTCATTTTGTTACTTTATATTACACAAAATGATGCTTATGTTTCCCGGAGAAAACGAAAATGAAATTTAATTTTTCATTGCCCTGTGTGCAATTTGTTTTCTCATTGTAACACATAAAGATTGTATATAAGCTAACAAAGGTTTCCTCATCTTCACGTTTTTATCCAAAATTGTAATATCCCTTAACAGAACAGAGCGCTGTATTCCGTGTACATGCATTACATAATTGCAAACTTAAATCACTTCTAGAAAGGATTGGATTGGATTATTTAATTTAATTATGGCAAAGCACACGAGGGCTATCTGCCTAAAGGGAGGGATGCTTTCGTGGAGGACTTTTCAAGGGAAACTGGCTCGTATACACGTTACACATGGGGAAACCACGAAAACGCCCATGCAGTCAGCCCGTTTGCGGGATTCGAAACTCGGACCGAACTACCAGTGTTCAGCGTCTTTACCGCTCGGCCGCCACTTCTACAAAGGAATTTCCTTTTAATTTTGTAGCAGCTGTTTCACTTTCTTTATGCAGTCTGTCAGTTATTTTTAACGAGTACTAACTTCAAAAATCAAACAGTTATCGTAATTGAATTTTCATTTACTTTGTAACAAGTGTTTCACTCTCGGAAAATATATGGATTACTTTATTCAGTCATAAATTATTTTTAAAGAGAACATTTATAATCCACTTCGAAAAGTGTGTGGTGGTAAACTTAATAACTAAACGTTACAGAAGCAAAGTCATTATGAAAGCCTTTGCAGTTTGTGAATTCCATCGCATTAAAAAAGCATAAAATTGTAATTAAAATAAACTATGAATATAATCCAGAACCATAGCAACAGCATATCGCTAATGCTAGCGGTCGATTAAATTATAGCAGGAGACCACGTGTGTTACTATTTTGCCTATTACAACGTATATTCGAATATTTCCACCTAAGATACAATAAATTTGGAAATAATGATATTTTATATTTTAGTTAATTATCGTTTTGCAATTATTTGCTAAATTTTCGTTAAAATTTTCTTTTCGGGAAATCAAATATTTAGTAAAAAAATGTTTGTCTTTTAATGATATCTATTTTGATGTCAGGAACCAAAAGCAGAAAGCAAGTAAGAAATTCTAAATTGCTGTTACAATGAAAACTGTTACATCTATGAAAATTCTTACATAGGTTAACTTCGATGAACGATTTCTGAATAGAAAATCTGAATATTTTATTTTAGAAAAACTCTTAAGAATAATCTAAATTATGCTGACTGTACAAAGCATCCAAATTTTGAATGATCATCCCTTGCTTAAGCACTGCAGACATATTGAAAGAAGTTTGCTGCTTAAGCCGTTTAAGTTTTGAAACTATTACTTTTATCAAATTATTATCAAATATCAAAAACGTAAGCGTGTGCCCTTTCAAAAGGATAATCAGGATTTATTTATGAGCTATTCTTCGTTTCAAATTCAAAGATTTAAATACAAAACAAACAATCTCTGTCTTACCTGGCATCAACATATACTCTGAAAAACGAGCTTTCTTGAAAATTATGTATGCAAATTCGAAAGCTACAAAACAGAGTGGTAACATGGTCAGAATTCGTTATTAAATGTTATGGACAATTAATTAACTATACAATAACACAAAGTACACATTGTAGCTACATAGTTTTCAAGTTTGTTTCTAAAATAGTTTAATATAGTTGTTGCAGTTTTTTCACTACTAATTGCTGTTCTTGGCTAAATGCTCCCAGTTTTTACTTTGAAATTAATCCCGAGAATTTATTTATTCGAAAAATGTTGCTGGCGAATTTTCGTTATGCTTTTAAATATTATCCATAAATTAAATTATATGTCAAACTGTAAATAATAAAAATGTTGCCATTTAATATATAAATGTTAGCTAATTCAAAACTTTTGTCATTAAGAATAATCAAAACTAAATTATTTCCGTTCTATGTTAAATGTAAATACGTATGATTATAAATACGTATGCAAATACGTAAGTTGAAATTAAATCAACAGTCCTATTTACGTTCATTTTCTTAAATAACTTGCATTTCCTTCGGATGATTTTTTGAATTAAAACATCTCGATCCTGAATATTACAAGAATTAATAGAATCAATTGGAAATCAAGATCATCCGTAACTCACGGGACTAATAGATAACAGTAAAAAAGATTTATGAATGTGATTTCTTGCGATTAATCTAATTACACAACACTCAAGTAAACGTCTCACGGTGATTTAAGAAGAAATTCACAATGGCTTCTACTCCGTCCTCTTAATAAATTTCAATTTGAAGAGTTAAACAATGGACTAAAATATGGAATCCATATAGTCTGTAAATTCTCATATTAATTCTAACATAAAGAAGTCTCAAGGCATCAAAAATGCTAAATGCAAGGGTAAATAGCAGAAGTAGGTAAAAATGTTTTAGGGGAATTTACTCACCTGATAACGGAATATGTAACATCATTGAGAAAGATTAAAGAATATTACCGTATTTTCTCGCTTATTGACCCCTCCCTTTTTTTACTAATTTTATCGTCCGAAAATCGAGATATCTTCATGTCTCGATTTAATTCATGATCGGATATATAAGGTCGGATTTAATTTATGGGTGGGTTAAGTCCTAAAAACACTCAATTCACGATATATAACAATGCTTTGATTTGGATCGCGAAATTCTTTTTTGGAGCCATTTGCATTTTTATGGGAAAGCACTTCTTTAAAGTCTGAATAATACTGTTATATGCCATCCATTAATGTATCTGAAATTCTGTGATTTCTTATAATGAGGCTAGCTGAAGTCAATTTGTACATTAAGATTACCCAACTTCACTAGCATATTAAAAGACACTATTTGACAGCATGTATCGCTGATCCGAATAAAAGTGCTTTCCATGATGCTATCCGTAACTTACCTCTAATTTTCAGACTATGCTTGAAAATAATAAACTTATGGTCGCCTCATTCGATATTCATCATGAATAATTTGTGATCTGCTGCAGACGAAGCAAAGATTCGTGGACATAATTGCAATTAAACATTTACGTAATAAAATTTCTTTAAAAAGAAAACTCGTAATTATATGCATTTCTGAGCCTTTACGATATCTTTAAAACGTGGAAGAAATGACTGCAGTTCAGCTTAGCAAGTCCTGAACAAAATTTACGCCCCACCACCTCGTTTACGATAACTTTTAAATCACCTTTTACACGTAATATATTGAAATTATTTTTAACATGTAACATAAATACTGAAACCCTTGCATGAAATTGCTATCTTTCTTAAGATGATTTACGTAGTACACTGCTGATCATTAAAATTCCTGCACTATGAAGATGGCATGTAATAAATTTTCATGAAATATGCTACATGCGGCGATATACTACTAATTAGAATTGTTACGCACAAGAAAATATGAATAACGCTATCTATATGTGTATAAATGAGAAGAGTGTACAGCGGGTTTCTCATTCAGAAATAGCATTTGAACATTGATTCTTTTTGTATGGTTGTGCTATGACTCATATAAGTAGGAGAAATCCTACCATCACGTTCCAGAATTCGACCTCGGCAAGATGTGGCCGGGTTAGCGGGGCTGACAGGTTAATTGTTTCGTAATGTTGTTGCACGTGATGGTACTCATCCCATGACTGCAAGTTAACATGAGATCGATGGATCTCGAAGGACTTTATTGAAAGCTAAGTAGTTTCTAAGCCGCTCGGCCCACTAACGCTAAGCCCCAGAGGACAGATATGTTGTCCTCTGGGGCTTAGCAGGATCGTACAGCCACATAATGAGCCCTTAGTCAGGTACCTGGTTCGTTTTCAGGACAAAATGTGTACACATGTGTAATGCGACGACATGTTCAGCCCCCCCGTACTGTTAGCATGGCAACCGTTATCGCGGCTTCCCTCGATGCTGTAACAAAGACAGGTGACAGGTGACAGCAGGACAGGGTACCCGGACGGCCTTCTATGACTACTCGGGTGTTACCCTGGCCCTGCAACCATCTATAGAATAACCCAAAGGGGCCACATGAGAGACTCACGCCTTGCACCCAGAGCCAATGCCTGATTCCTCCGATCTGCAGGTCTACCCACCAGAGGAGGAAATCCAGGGGGACGGAATACATTTGGATTACTTTCGTAATATGTAGCAAAGACAGGTGACAGGTGACAGCAGGACAGGGCACCCGGACGGCTTTCTATGACTACTCGGGTGTTACGCTGGCCCTGCAACCATCTAGACTTCACAGTTGTAAGACGCTTAACAGATGTGTGCTCAATACATGCCACGTTACATCTACAGTATTATATGTGCACTGTCCATTACTGTGCTAATAGCCTTGAACGGCACGTCGGCTCGTGGATAACTAAAAACAGTTACATTTCCATACTACGGATACACATACCATTGCTGTCCTAGCTACTTTAGTAAGCTTTGAGAATCGTTATGCCAATTATGTTTATTGCATGTGCCCTATTCCGGCCTGCAGAAGTCTATGCTCATTTTTTTCTAGCTTGTCCATTATGCTTTTAAGCTTTTGTCGTGTGCCTCGATGTTTTACGAGAAGGCGTTTGAAAGGCAGAACATTGGTGGTTGGGAATTTGATGTGCTATTCTGCTGTTAAGGGGCACTCCGTGACATAGTGGTCTGGTGAGTCCAAGTTGTCACAGACACACATATTAGTTGTTGTTAGACCCCTTTCTGCAAAGTACGTCGGAAAGGGGCCGTGGCCTGTTATATATCGCGTGAGGTAGGGCGCTGAGATGAGCCGGTCCACCTCTACCTTGGGCAGGAACTCATATGCTCTGCGGTCTTGCGGGATTTGGTTCCATTCTTTCTACCAGTTTCCAATGGAGGTCTCCTCTTTTTGCCTCTTTAGGCATGACCGGGGCAGGGGCACCTGAATCTGCTCCGTTTCCTCATTTTGGGCAGCCTCCTTGGCAAGAGCGTCTGCTGCTTCATTTCCCTGGATTCCAGCGTGCGCCTTCACCCAGGAAATTTGGATTTTCATTGACTTTTCTTGTAGACGGAGGACTTCTTGCAGGTGCGAGATTAGTGCGGAGCGCTGGAGAGGGTTGTTGATAGCATAAATGCTTGACAGGCTGTCAGTAAATATCGTAGCTCGACTCTGCCATGCGTCAATTGCCCATTTCACTGCCTTTGTGAGGGCAACTACTTCCGCTTGGAACGCTGAGTCCTGTGCGCCCAGACGGCCCTTCCATTCCTTTGCTATGTTTCCATCTATATAGGCTATATAGGCACTGCCTACAGTGTTATCAATTTTTGACCCGTCTGTATAAAGCACAGCCCCTGGTCCGTCTAAGCGCGGGGTTAACCCTGGTGAGTGGAAAGTCCTTATGCCCAGTCCATATTCCGACGGATGTGTGCTTAGTTTGGACCTGCGTGTTTCGTAGACTTCTGGCAGATAGCATGTATCCCCATATGTGCATGGCTGTTGGAATTGCGTCACCTTTGCAATTGAGGCTTCTTGCTGCGCTTTGATTGGGAGCGGCATAAGCCGTGCTAATACCGAAGCGGCCGCAGTCGACGTTGTCCTGTAGGTCTTCGTTATGGCCAGGACAAATGGTCGCTATGCACTACTTAGCAATTTTGCCTTTCTGACTGTCATCGGGGCTGCCCAGATGGCTGCTCCGTAGGTTAGGACCCTCTCCGCGACAGTGGAGTAAAGTATCTTGTAGATATTGGGCCGAAGGCCCCAGTGCGGGCCTTGCATTTTTTGCAGATTGTTTGCGATTCGGTGGGCTTTTTCTCTTTGCGCTTTAAGGAGAGGCAGCCAGGTGAACTTTTCATCCAATATAATATCCAGGAGTTTTAGTTCTCTGACCCTTTTGTAGCAAAGACAGGTGCGCGTACAGTGATGCGACGAACGACGACACTGGACATAGAAATGCGTCACGTCATAGCCACTGAAGCCTTGTAATCGTCATCATCATACTGGACGAGCACCTGTCGTGATGGTATCAGGTGCCATTGGTATACATTCCAGTCATCTGTTCTTCGCATAGCCGGTAATATGGACAGCCGCCGTTACATTTCTGAAGTTTTAACGCTCGTGGATGAGTCTTATTTTCGAGACGCATCTTTCAACGCATTTTCGCAGGACGTCATCTTTCAACAAGATAACACATGCCCACATGTCCGTGCTGTCCTGATCCACCTTGATGCAGAGGGTGTTCGACTGTTCCCTGGCCAACACGCTACCCAGATTTCGCACCCACTAAGAAACCTTGGTGATGGGCGGCAGATAGACTGGCACGCCACCACTAGCTAGCTGCTACGATTGATGAACCTTGACACAGAGCTGAAGCCGCATAGAATGAAGTACCCGTACCTGTCATCCAAGTTCACTTCGACTTGAAGCCCGGCCGAATAATAGGCGTTGTTGTTGCTAGAGGTGGCGGCTTTGTGTGCTGTATTCTGAACTCCCCAAACCACCTGGAAATTTTATTATGTCATCTCTTATGGTACTGTATATATACAATAACTAAGATTCTGCTATTTGATTTCCCACCCAGCGTAGAAATTTTAACGGCTGATAGTGTATTTATATAGCTATAATAGCCTTAAAAGCACCAATCAAAACACCGATTCGTCTGAATATATGATGTCTTCACGTATCAGATGTTTTTACACTTTTGAATTTGTTTGACAAAGTAAAATAGTGGCTTACATCTGCCAAGCATCACATGTAGATGCTTGATATTTTGATAGTATTCTACAAGAAAAATAATTAAATACATAAGGTTGAACTGAGCAAATACATTAACTTTCACCTTAGCTATCATATGATATGCGATGAATTAATATATTTTTAGTTTTAAACTATGCACATGTTACGGTCAATGTAAGAAACGCCGTCATTCTACAGAATACATAGGCATTTTATAAAATGTCTGGAGTTTTAGGCAAATTCTGAAATATGAGAAATATTATATACTATCCTTAGACATTGTATATAACATTTAGGTATTCTAAAGAATGACAAATGCTATTTAGTTAAAGTATAAAGAAAGGATATTAAAAGACTATCATTTAAAAGACGTGCATTCCTCAAAAATATAAATGTTATTTTGAAAACCGTAATGAAAGAAAATCATCAAAACTCTTTTATTCAAAATACGTAAAGAAAATTTAAATTGTACAAAACAAAATTTATGCCTTTCTTAATAAGGAAAACAGTGTATAAAAATGTATGAAATTGTGGAAAGAATTAATTAAATTTATGAATTGTTTACGGATATACTAAACGTAAAAATATTCGAAACGAATCGGAAATCCATTTCATACTTTGCCAATTTGTTGTTTAGCATTAAACATACCTAGGAAATGTACGAAATGTTAATCGTTTCATATACTACCGGTTAAGTTTCGGCATTCTGTAAAATGCCTAGGTATTTTATGGTATGCCGGCTTTTATATATATGACGAGAAAAAATTTCGTCAAAACATTTTAAGGGCTATATTTCATTTTATGTGAATAAAAGTGGTATATTGTAGCATGCCATATCAGAAACCATGCATTCTCTATTTTTTTAGTCTCCATTAGACAATCTTTGGACCTGATATCTACATTTAGATGTTGAAACGACCATTATTCTTTCCGAATTGGTTAAAAGGCTTCAATAAAATCACCACTGAGAAGCGTACGCCGACTTCAGTTTCAAAACCAAAATAAAAGGAAACAAAAATATTACTCAGTGTAAAAGTTTCTCTTATGGATACTTAACAAAACGTAAGAACTACTTGTTGTAAAGAGAATTTATTTATTTCTGCATCATAATTGATTCCTTTTTATTTGCAATATCTCTTATAACTTTGAAAGGTGATAAAGGTTCTAGTTTTTCTCTTCATCTGGCTGTTTATTCAGAAGATCTTTAGCAAATATTAACATGCAACAACAAGAAAATGAAAACTTTTCTCTGAATGCGTTTTAATATTTTCGACATAAATAAAAATTTGCAAAATGCATAAATAAATCGTATTAATAAAGAAAACTTTACCTAAGATATTCTATCATATAGGCTATAGTTAATTTTCCTGCAGTCGCCTAGAAAACAAGGTAAGGATTTAACCTTGAGAACAAGCTGTGTAGATCTGCATTTTATTATGCCAACTTCATCAGTGCTGTGATTCATTTCCATATTTAGATTTATTATCTGTAATGAAATGCTCAAAACATTTAATTTCTTCTCGTTTTAATATGTATATAAGAAACTGTTATAATACTATTCAAATATGTCTCAATAAAATTTAATAAACACTATTGTGTTGATGTTAGATTAACCACATATTTTCTTTTGAAGCTCTTGGGCAATGTTTTTGGTGGCCTAAAACAGAACGCCTCAGTCCAAACCTCAATAGTTACATTAGTTACACCATGAAATATGAAAGAAAACCTGCCTCAGTTAATGCCTATTATGAGAAACTGTTTTCTGCCATTTATTTTAGCAAAACTTATTTCCAGACTTTTAACAATAAGAAAGTCACCTGATTACTTTGACGAACATAACAGTTTTCATCGGCTCCCCACCATTCGCTGCATTCTTTCCAAGGCACCTGAGAACGGAAAGACTGGCCGAAATAGTACAGTGTGTAGCACATTATGACATTATAATAAATAGCCACCATAATGGACATGATGATCATTGCAAATCCAAGACCTGGTGAAAGTTATAAATTATTACATTACATATGTAACATTACACATTATTACATTACACATTACATATGTAAAAGTAATTATCTTTACAAAGTAAATGAAATTTCAGCTTTCAGATACTTATATTAGAACTAATTGCATTAAGAATCAATTAAAAATTTATGATATTATGGGATCCAATTCACTTATTATTATTGGCTTCCAAATGTTAAGCATGCAATGTACAGTAGATTAGCATTTTTTCGAAAGCGTAGTTGAATCTGAGTGACCGAAAATCAGTACGAATGCAAATGGCATTATACAAATATCGTATATATTACAGCCAGTCATGACTGAATACCCGAATATATCTTAATTAGGTAGTCGTTGAAGATGTCATTATTCTGAAGAGTTTTTGGAGGTTCATTTAAATTCTGATACGCAATGTTCACAACTTATGTAGAATAAATTTTGATGATGTTCTTATTTCTATGGTTGAAACGAGTTGAATGGCAAATAGTGAGCGGTGACGTGTTATACAACGCAAAGAAGGATGAGAGTGATTAAAGATACCGCTTTTTTCTTTGCCATTGATAATTTGGTAATTCTCGAATGCTGAAATAATTCTAAACAGTTATGCCTGGTCAACCAACGGTTACCATCCCTTTTAATGATCGGTATGATGCTATAGCAGCCAAACAGAGTCGATGAACGATCTCCACAACTGTTACATCCATAGCTGTAGCGTGACTTGGTAACATAATATATGTAACTACTGTATGCCGATGTCTTCACATGAAGGGAACGTACTCCCGAGTACCAAGTTTGTGTCCATTAACCATCTAATCCATAGGGGCAATATTAAAGTGACTTCACTAACATCTCCAGTTAGGAGTGTTTCAGTTAGGCTCAGCATCCTGTTCGAGGATAAGTCATTCTGCTCAAAAAATTAGATGATAATCGTGTAAAGTTTTAGAGAAAACGGGGCATAAAAATCAGACCCAAAACATCATCGAACATCACGCATTCAGATATAATAGCATCATGGGGAGGACTGGAATTTCAATGCAATATCGCTCGCTGCAGCATATCTTTAAAGACGGTTTTGTGAGGACTGCGCGGTAGCTGAATGACGTCCTACACCCCATTAGGGGACTCTACGCTGCACCCGCCATAAATGTGATTTGTGAAGGCTGATTTCCTCCTTATGGATGATAGTGCCCATCCCTGTCCAGCAAACAACGTTAACGTACACTTGAAGAGTAACGGTATTTCTCTTATGAGAGTGGTCGCTGTGTTCCTCCAACCTTAATACCACTGAAAATATTTTGGGTACTCTCGGGCATACTGTCTCTGCCCATTTACCTCCACCAACCTGTCTCAGACAATTAAAAATTATCCTAATGGAGGATTGGCCATTGCCAGTATATGCGTTGATTGGTACCGTCATTGGAAGCATGGATGATCGCTACAAAGCTTATGTAAATGTTAGGTAATTCATTAACGGAGTGAGCATATAACTTATTAATGTAAGTTTTTGTTTGTTTACTTTTACCTTTAATCATGAATTTGTTAGTAACTCAAATATGACATCATCATATAATTTACGAAAATTAAATATGTGCATAATGCTTGTTTTCTTTCATGCATAAATACATTTGCTAACTTCATGTACAATTTGATGTTAATAAAAACTTTAGTTTTATATTTATGTTGGTTTTACCGTGTCTAATCTTTGGAAGCCAATATATAATGAATTAGTAATTGATATTATAATAAGTAACGTAACTATAATACTATCTGTCAGTAATGACTTACCTCTAGCTAGTGGAAAACACCTCCAAACGCGAAGCGTTCCCAGACCAGCAAATTGGCCTATAGCTAGTTCTGCGAAGAAATGCGGTTTTCCAACCAGTATCAGCATTATAATGTAGGCTACCAGAAAAGCTCCTGTGGATATTTGAAACCATTACAACATAAAAAGTTAGCTATATAGTTGCACAATCTCAAATATTCTCAAATATGACATCAAATTACTTAAAACTCTCTCAGCCTCTTAAAGCAATTTAAATTGCTGCTAGAAGAGGAATTAATTATGATTTAATCTTTTCAAACCTTAATTTTTTAAACCAGGCAAATATTTTTATGGATGCTAGAAGAACTCCTTGCAACATATTAACAAGTTGCTGCTTAAGTTGTTCCTACTGCCAAATAATACCACAAAGAACATTCAAAAGCAAGGCCGCCCAATGGTGACCCTAAGTGGTAAGAGACTCTGACTGCCGTTACGAAGATCCTAGGTTCGAATCCTGGAGAAAGCATAGATATAATTAGTCTGTCCCTTCACAGGAAGCAAAGGTGACCCATCTATTAGGTGCCTGCATAATAAAGAGACCATAACTTCCGGCCTTAGTATTGGTCAACGTCTATAACTGCTAGAGCCCGCCATTAGAAAAAAGTTCAAAAGCAAATATTTACATTACGAGTGGAAAAACACATGCGCACAAGCCGCCAGATGAAACTTCTGGTGAAGAATAGCAAACAATCTCTGCTACCGATAAAGAGATCTCTAGAAATGAAATTGGAACATACCAGCTGCATGGCCGAAAAGGTTAATGATTTAGAGTGAATGAGAAAAAAGTAATCGAATTATAATATATGCTATTACCATAACTGAAATATATCCTATATGAACGTGAAATTTACGGTACCTAAGAAATACAATATTTCTTAAAATCTAAAACGCACTTTTTCTTCCACATCATTATTGCCAGAGTAAATTAGATATTTTAGAATATTGCAAAGCACTCGACGGCTACATGCCTGAGGAAAGGATCCACATTACACATAGGGAAAATTACGAAAACTGTCATGCAGTCACCTGTTATCTGGGCTTTTGAGTCCGGGTGGTACTGCTAGAGGTCATTGTTCTTACTACTTTAGCACTGGTCTCAGAAGCAATGTGTTAAAAGCATGGTATGCCTTAAAATTAATGGCACGTTAGAATTTCAGATTTCTTCCAAATTCCTAATTATTCCGAAACATTTATTTTCCAAACTGCTATTTTAAATTAAAATAATACTTTGGTTAAGTCAATTATTAAAAAGTTCTTGGATGTATTTTAGAGTTTTACTTCGTTTAAAACTTTTGTAGAATCAGAATTTTTTTTCTGTTAATGGTACTGAAATTAAGAGGCGCATACTCTAATCGATTGCATTTCAGAATAAACTATCGTATAATAAATTAAATCTAGTAGTCAAATAATAATCCCTAATTGCATAGCTCCATTTACTTTCCCTTTGTGTAACAATATGATTTCTTTCTTAAAACAAGAATAAAGACATTTTTCGTAATTTGAACTATTTATTATATCGTAATTAAATTTTAGTTAATGATATTCATAACCATAGGCGAAAGTAGTAATGTTGAAGTATTCGCTTGCTTAATTAAATATGTCGACAAATTAACGAAGCAATTTAGGATTCAAAGTCAAAATACTTTTTTTGATTTTGAAAATACTGCTTTCAATTTTTTAGAAGTAATAACGAGCTTTTAAATATAATAATTGCATTAAGAGTCAAATGCAACTGTTAAATACTGTTATTTTCTCGTTACAGCGGCGGAAATGAAAACAGTATTCGAAAAAAAAAGTTACCTAAACTTTTATTTTTCTTTTCTTTACAAATGGACAAAGTAAATAATTACTGTAATAGCACAGGAAATGATATGCCAATTCAATATTGAAAATTGTCATTATCTTCCCTCGAAAGAAAACGGGGTATTCTAAGGGACATGATCAATAAATGTGTTAGTGCTTGTCATAGAATTGTGTTAAAAGGTAGAATTTGTTTCATTTTCATTACTTTAAAAGCATGCAATTCAAGAAATATATCGTATACATATTGATAGCAAAACCAGACTTTCGCCCTGTTTCAGGCATAACAAAATAATGAATAAAAAAATTGAAATTTTCTTTAACCTACATGAAAACAAACTTAAGTCAATAGGTCAACAGAAAAAAAAATCATTCTAAAAGTACAAAAAGTCTTAGAACACTTGAAATATAAAATAAAGTCTCAATTATAAAACCAGGAATAGTTAACTTAAACTTCAAAATATTAACATTCAAAATATTCAAAATGTTAACAGACTTCAAAATCTGAGAACCTTTGACACAAAGATTTGATTCTTGGAAGATATAAATGCATAAAACAATAATTGTTCACGTCTATTTTGATAACATTAATCCAATCATAACATTAAAAGGTGACAACAAATATCCTTCGATCTAGCAATAAACTAATTTAATATAATTAGAAACATAAATAGGTTCTTTCACAGCATTTTAATTACAAAATGGAAAAGTTTGTTTATGAAATATTCGTAACGTTTTTGTAAATTGATCGATGTTATATCCCTAATATTAATACTCGGAGGGCATCTGTCATTTATGAAAATAGAATTTACTAAAGCAAAATTAAAAATTAGGCGAAAATGCAACCTTAATTAGTCGTGGATGTTTTTAAGGAAATAATTTTTTTATCTTGATCTGCGTTCGCAATCGTAGTCAAAATTGACAGAACTATTCAAAATCTTCACCAAACTAGGATTGCATTCTGCCATTTTAATGGTGGACTAAAATCCAAACCAAGTTGTTTGGCGGCTTAATCACTTACTCGGTAACTTTTCTTTCACTTAGCAAATCTATAATCTAATTTGACCTTATTTGATAACTTTACTTCAGTTTAACCGCTTAACGACTGCACCCGAGATATCGCAGGAATACATGCCGCTTCGATTTTCCTACCAACGAGTTCACTCGGGCGCTGAAAATTTCACGGATATTTAATGCCATCGCACATAATAACGTGGCAATTAACACTCTGCCAGCACATGATTTCTTAGTTGGGGAAGGGGTCCAGCGGCTTTTGTGATTGGTTCCTGCATGATCCTGAGCTGCAGTCGGCGACGTGACCGCATTATAAATGAACTGTAAATTCAGTTTTTCGATTAGTGGTAGAGTCTTAGACCCAGGTACCCTGGGGCTACACTAAATTTTCTGTCGTGCAAATTTGTTTTGTTATTCGATGCAGATTATCAGATTATCACGCTGTTGTAGACTGTAATGTGCCGCTATGTGTTACACCATGTTTAAGAGTGTAGCATACTGTCAATGACATTTATGGATTGAAATATGTATTTACTTGATTTTTACTTTAGCTCTTATTACCTATTATTACCTTGACTACAGTTTTGTATTACTTCTGGCTAGATTGTGTTTCTTTTGGGGGGGGGCTGCTTCACTGAAACCGGAGTTATCTGGGGTAATGTCATAAACCATAATAAATATCATTTTCTTACGAAAAACATTTTTTCGCCTTACGAAGCTACATCTAGTGAGCTAATTTGTCGACTTCCGTTGAAGTCGTTTCGATAACTCGTGTCTACCTATTAATGAGTAAAATATCTCTCGTATTCCTCCGTGATCAAAATCAACTGATATAATAATTAAATTTTTAGGAACATAATACTGCTGAAGAAAATTCGAATTCATTTACATAAAATTCTAAGTTTTTATATATTTAAAGTGTTGTTGTAGATAAAAATCAATTCCTTAAACCAATTCTTCTTTAACTTCTGTTTACGTTCCTTCCTGAATTATATACATGTTAATGTGTTAATACATATAAATGTGTTAGTGCTTGTCATAGAATTGTGTTAAAAGGTAGAATTTGTTTCATTTTCATTTTCATTCATGGGATCAAATGTATGTATACTTTATGAGTTGTTTTAATACTAACAAATTTACTGAACACCTTCTGTTATCTACAAGCAACTGTACCACCTACTCCGGAATTACTTATGCCTATGCCTTCATATTGAATCCGTAGGTTCAAAAATAAAGAATTAGTATAACCAATAATAAAATAATCAAGAAAATCAGTGATAATAATGGAAGTACAAACTATCTTTTCCTAGTCTTGTGAAAGGTTCGGTTTTTACATACCCATAGGTATTTCTTTGAATCTGAAAATTTTATTGATATTCTCACATTTGAGAAGTGCTCTTGGAAGTTCTTTTGCATTTTTAATACTCATAAAATAATCGACAACAAGAGAAAGAATCGAATGTAAATAATTAACATTTATTCATTTACCTCCACCGTTCTGGTAGGCAAGGTAAGGAAATCTCCACACATTGCCGATACCAACAGACAGCCCGATACAAGACAACAAAAATTCTGCTTTGCTTCCCCATTTTTCTCTCTCTAGATGCTTTTTCTCAGCTTCTGCTTCTAATTCTTTGCTGCTTTTTGTTCCATTCACCACTGGCAAAACCTGAAAAATGAAAGGATTTCCATACAATTGTTACTGCGACAATGCTTATATTTAGTCCTTATGCTAGATCTATCAATCAGACTATTAAATCTCTATCTCATGCTAAGCATCTTTAGATAACTTTACATTTTTCTGCTTGGAAACGGATGGACTTAATGTCATTGATCCAGAAATCGTCTCAAGGATTCTAGAGCAATTTACACAGAAAACAGTTACAAAAAATATTTAAATAGAAAATATTTACCCAAAAATAATTCCGATAGAAAATTAAATCATAAAAATATTTCGCAATTAATGGTAATGAAATTGATGTTAAATTATATTTAGTTAAAACGTTTATTCACACATGGCTATTACATTATACATTAACCAGGTTACGGTTTAGCTGAGCCCTGCCTAAATAGCTGAATTCATTTATTATAGAAAAATGACTACGAGAAGATATCAGTTTGAGATAAAAATGTGCATGGTAAATAAAAAAATATAAAGTGAATATATGATACCGATAAATGATATACAATGGAGAAACGAGCGCTTCTGGGACAATAGCAATAACAGCAAGTTTATAACACAATGTTTGAGAGTTTCTTTTTAACAAAAATTATACGTAATCTTTAATATTTTACAATAAAAATAAAAAGTTCTATTTTAAAAATCAGTGATACTGCTCAAATTCTCAAGTCTTGGACGCATAAAAAATTAGACGTATACCAAACAAATTTTTCTAATAAGAAAAAAGTCTGATGTGGACAGTACATGACTTCTTTGTATGGAATATTAATATACGCATTTTCTGCTGCATTTCAACTTATTTTCCCGAATTTCATTAGATATACTTCTCATTCAATTAATTCAGTTCTCACTTCGTGGCAAGGCAAAAAGACATAAAAATTCAAAATATCTTAATTAAAAATTTATAAATATAAAACACCAAATACAGTTAAAACACTTTTTACACTTGAAATTAGTTTCTACCACAAATACGAGCAATTCGGCCAATTGAGAGAAGGCAGATTTTCGGTTTTAGGTTGAAAGCTGCAAAAAGACACTGAAGATGCAGAAACTGACTTAATTCACTATTCTGTTAAGTGTCAAATGTAAGCAAATATGGCGGCTATGGTAGAAAAATAGGCTTAGCCGCAATTAAACAATTTTAAAATTGTTCATAATTCTACAACTATTGCATGCAGGTTAACTAAAGGCAACAAAACCCTAATCGGAAGATAAGAACAACATAATTCAATCATTTTTAAAGCAAGAAATACACAATTTATCAACATATAAGAGTAAAAAACCTGAGGTCACGGAGCCGAGTAATAGAGTGGGCATATATATATGTAAGAAAAAGAATATGTAAAAGATTAAATTAGCAGCGTAAATTAATTTTCCTTCTCTGTTATAAAAATAGCAATCTCTATTCGCACTGCGTCATTTCGAGAAAAATCTGTGTCATATGAATTCTTACGTAATTATGATGATGTAAATTGAACTAAAACTCAACCAGCCAATACTACTACAAGAAATTAAAAAGGAAAAATAATTAATCCTTTCTTATAAAAAAAATCCTTTTCTTATTCTTCTTCATGACACTACTTAAAATACAAATGTATTAGGCGAATTGCACTTAAAAGCATAATAAATGAAGCACTTCTCATGGTACTGTACGCATACGTTTTTCTGCTATATTGATCAAAAACAATATTTAACAATGTAGGGTTTATATTTATATTAACTAACATTTATTTTAAGTTTAAACTATCTTTCCTGTCAAGCCTTACTTTCCCCTGGAATTGCCAATGCCAGAGTATGTAAATTTTAGTAGAACGCGCAAAGTATTCAAAATAGTCAGCGGAAGTATTCTGAGTTAAATAGAAGGGAAACGAGTTCGAAAGAGTGCTTTCTTGCTTCACGAGCGTGGAGGTGGCTTGGTAGAAATTGAAGAACCGCGCGTTTCGGCCTGTATTCTTGCCTCAGTAGATAGTTAAATCTTTTAACGTAATATTCAGAAGTTTGCTGAATTGTCAGCGGTATTTTAGAACGCGGTTAGGTTAGTTACGTTTTAGAGAGTCTCGTAGGTAGTCACTTGTTATTATTCATTTTTAGTTTCTTATTTTTATTTTACCGCCGGGTCGGCGTAGTTTGTGAGCGTCAAGAGCACGCATCTGTAATTTCTAAAGTTGAATAAAAAGGGATTTAAACCCTTCTCAAGACTTTGTGTAAAGTTCATAGCAGTCACCACTATTGTTGCGTGCAGGTTGGGAGTGTGCAACATTACAACATACTCTAACTTGTCTGATCTTTGTTTAATCGATTTCACCCCCTCCCGCAGCGTCAGCATTTTTAATAGCACCTTTGATTTTCACTATTGTAGTCATTTTCGCACTCAGCATTGCATTCGGCATACGGCAGGCAATAGCCAAATCCCAGATACGCATGACATCTTCATACTTATCAGCAATATCTCTTTTTATCGCCATTTCTAATACAATTTCCCTCGTTTTGACCTGCATTTCTAATAATATTTTTAAGTGGCTCTTCACATTAACATTACTGAAACTCTTTATTAGTGAATTTACAAAACCATTACGCGAAAAAATATAATATTGTTCGAAATTTCAGAGTTATAGTGCGAGTTGTTTACTGAATAGTAGTAATAAGCGTACAGAAGCTCATCGGCAGTGGTCGCAGTGTCTCGAAGGAGCTATAGTGCAGTGTAGCGTTTGTAGACATGACTCATCAAACTCAAGTCTTATTCCAAACAAATACGGTACACCAAACTGGACGTATTTCAAAGCAGACGTATACCGATATATCATTGTATTGCTCTTTAATGTTATTTATAACTTAATTTCTTCTTTCCTAACAATGTTTACTCTTTCGTTAGATACACTGTGTTCTTTTTGCTGTATTTTGAACACTGATTAAATTTATGTAAGCCAGTGGACTTGTTCTCCTGATTAAACTACTCGGAAACACAGAACAGTATGCCGTCGGAGTGGGTCCTTACTCTGGTGTTAACCGCACGCGAATGGTTTCCAGCCTGATGGATATATTCTGTATCTCATGAAAGTTGGCAGAATATGAACGTTAGAAGTACAGACTGTACACATGCATGCATAAACATGAGTAACTGATTATTAGATAAAGATGGTATGCGTGTAGAAAATATTTTGACAGTTATGAATAACAGTACATGGTGCACATTGCAATAGAGCAAAACATACAGGATGTTGTACAGTTATGTACATTCTTGACACATTAGTCTGTCTCCTAGAATGAAATTAAAGTATTCTTCGAAAGGTGGAATCGTTTGCATAGTACAATAATTTAAATTATAAAACAGTTTTGTGATAACATAAGGATAGGCATTGTGTTTTTGATTTGAGTTAACCGTAGATGTCTTTTTCGTATTGCCCAATTAATCGGCTACTGAATGTATGATTCTGTTTTCACACCACAAAAAAAGCATGGACTGATATTTAAGTAGTGAATGAAAACTGCTATTTTTTCCAATGAAATTGTATTCACAGACTAGTTATTACTCTCCAGGTCGTTTTTGATTTTTCTATTTATCGTAATTTATATTAATGCTTTGAAGCCTCAAATTCATCAGTCTCCTTCGTTTAATTTTGGTTTGATCTGCATGCATTTGATATATATGAGAGGAGTAAGGGGAATTTTTTACGTAATTATATTTACACTTCAGATTTATCTTAGTTCTTTTCACAATATTCTTTACTTGTATTGACATAATCTTCCCAATGTTTACCTATCGTTAAAAACCTGCAAACAATTCTAGAGCTCTTTACCTGAAATATTTTTCAAGAAACGTAACATATTTTCTTGCATCATATCCATATCACCGAATTCTACTTTTACCTAATGAATTGCTTTCTAGAAGCTTTCTTTGTCCGATGAAATAGAAGACAGTCGCACTAAACAAGAAGGTTTGGTGAGTGGCGAAACGAGCTACAATCATCATGTTGTTCTTTACCAAAAATAGTCAGAGGGAAAAAGTTTCTTCAGAAATGTAAGTAAATAATGTTTCGAAAATCTTCATTAGTACCCTGACGCAATTTCTAAATGCTTCTCTCATTTCTGCTCGTTAATGGATGTCCAAATCTTAGCTCTCTTCATCTGATATGCTGCCGTTTTTTTTATTTTTTTAATCTGAAAAACTATATTTACATTTGGGATTTATTCAGAACGTGATCTTTAAAAGATTATTGAAGCATAACAATTATCTCAGAGGCAGATTTCCTCAAAAAAATTTGCACAATATTTTTATAGTTATGGTCGCTCATCACAAAAATGGTATAATACAAGTCAGCATCAAGGACAATGCCGCTTGGCAAAATAAGCTCACATTTCAAAAGTTAACAAAGGCCTAGTGGCACTAGTCGTAGTTAAGCGATGCTTGCCTTCGGTGTTACAGTTCTGGTTATTTTTCAGCATCCGTCAGTGTTTATTGCCTACAAAAACATTCCTTGCTCAAATATTTACTGTATAAATATTTCATATATAAATTGGCCACTTATCATCCGAAAAGATCCTTGAAGGACAAAGACTTCTAATTCCTTTCTTACATCGGCCGCTGTTAAAAGAATGTTTTTTTTTCATCGAGTCCCTTACATTTTTCTCTATGATATACAGCATATAAAATTATCATAATATAAATAACTGAGCATAAACTACTTAAAAATAACAGTTAGACTAGAATACGAGCAAAGAACAAAATGGTTTATTAGATTTATTTTTATAGTTTTTTGTATGATCATTATTTTTAATTTTGCAAACAAAAATAAGTTTTCAGAAATAAAAATCATAGATTCTAATTGCACAAACGTTCGATTATAATTAATCGGATGATTGCGCTTGTTATATTGATGAATTTTTTTAAATATTTGGCATAGAACTTCTCAACTTAATTCTAAAATTACCTCTTTCAAAATTATTGAGCCTTTTTTTTTAATTTTCTGTAGTAAATTACTGACTTAACTAAAGTTTGCTTCTACTAGGAAAGAAGAGGGAAAAATCAATAACACTCGTATTGGTTTGGAAATAACTTTTATTATAGGATTTTTTTCTCTCGGATGACTTAAATGCCAAAACTTACTACACACATGTGTTTTAGATAATACATTATTTTGTATAAGCTTTATATCAATAAACATTTAATTACCAATTTTATTAATATTATTTTTTGTAATCAATGGGATCTTGATATGCCGATAGGTTGCCGATGCATATTCGGCTATCTACCCCCAGTCGACTCCTTGATCATCCTTGACCCCCATAAAATTGCTTCGACCCTCAGAGGGTCAATACCGACATCCACCGTCGTTGTAGGAATAGAAGGATTTGAAATTAACCCTATTCCATAATCCTTACTTCCCCGATCTAAACGAAAGTAGGAGCTGGCTAGAGTCGTACTGTCATCATTGGTGTAAGAAATTATGGCTAGCAACAGCTGAAAAACTGACTTGCCTATGATGATTCAAAATACTTTTCTTGCCCTAACCATATCATTGTGTTAAGAATGCCAACAACAATACTTTTATCTTTTTTATTTAATTCACACTAATATCTGATGAAACACTGATATTGTATTCAAAACATGTGCAAAATATTTCATGAAATCATGCAGATTGGAG